>NC_064920.1:544883887-546255553 GCF_023897955.1 Schistocerca gregaria | reverse complement strand
CCGATAGGACCTTCCATGTGCGGGCCGCGCATGGCTTGTCCTCCGTCCGCCGCATCAACGCCAGTGTGCCACAGGGCTCGGTCTTGGGACCACTCCTGTACTCGCTGTACACTTCTGATGCGCCGAAGATCAACCGTGTGCGGCTCGCCCAGTACGCGGATGACACGGCTGTATATACGAGGAGCCTCAATGCCGCCGTCATGCGCCGCCGTCTGCAGCTCGCCGTTGACACCCTGGCAGCCTGGGCCGTCAAGTGGCGTCTACAATTCAATGGGGCCAAGACGCAGTTCCTGATCGTCACCAGGCGACTCGTTCCTGCGGGTCTGCAACCGCTCACCGTCGGTGGCAGCCCTGTCCTGTGGCGTCCCACGGCGCATTACCTCGGCGTCACCATCGACCGCCCACTCACGTGGGTTCCGCACATCCGCGAAGTGAAGGCCAAAGTGTGGAACCGGCTTCGCGTCCTGTACCCGGTGCTAAACCCCGGCTCCCGACTACCACCGCGTCTGGGCATCACTCTCTACAAGGCGCTGCTCCGCCCTGTACTCAAATACGCCGTCGTCGTCTGGGAGAACGCCGCCGACACGAACCTGAAGAAGCTGGAGGCACATATCCTTAGGCTGGCCTTGCACCTGCCTTACGATTTCGCCACCGCTCCTCTTCACGACGTCGCGGAAGTACCTCTGCTCCGTGACCTCTTCCAGGCGGCCACCCGCACCTTTTACGAACGTGCTGGCCGGTCACACAACGCCCAAATCCGGACGCTGGGCCGCAAACTGCCGCGCAGCGTCACCACCCGCTGGCCACACCTGCTCGCTGCATAGCTAACACTGCAGAGACTGGATGAAGCGTCGTCTCACGCGGTCTACACGTCCAGCACGAACGCTGGTCCAACTGAGGCGCCACGTGGAAATGGCATGGCAAGCCGTTCCACAGGACTACATCCAGCATCTCTACGATCGCCTCCATGGGAGAATAGCAGCCTGCATTGCTGCGTAAGGTGGATATACACTGTACTAATGCCGACATTGTGCATGCTCTGTTGCCTGTGTCTATGTGACTGTGGTTCTGTCAGTGTGATCATGTGATGTATCTGACCCCAGGAATGTGTCAATAAAGTTTCCCCTTCCTGGGACAATGAATTCACGGTGTTCTTATTTCAATTTCCAGGAGTGTATGTCACAGCACCTCTCTCACTATGTGATAAAATGCGATCTTAGAGAGCTGCAGGGATCGAGCAGCGTCTGTCGATAAGCATATTTTCAAAAAAGACCAGTTATTACAATTAGCATACTACTACAATGATTCAAATTGCGAACAACACACGCGTAGTGACCGATGGAAGAAAACGGACTGCAGTACCTAATAACAATGGAATTCATACCATTTTTTCTCCAATCCAGCGACCACCGCATGGCTCCAGGTGGCTCAGAGGTGTAGTTGGAACAGCGCTCGCCACATAAATGAAATCTCTACTCCCGCAGCTCACAGCCTCAAAGTGCGGGCATTTGTTGATGACAACTGCCGACAAGCGACCTACACAACATCATGTATGGGCAGCAATCACTGATCTTTGTGTGTCGCTAACGTTAACGGTCAAGAAGTTCCTGCCCGCCACTGCACACGAGTCTCCACCGCACTGCCCGTAGGCTTCCCTGCGCCCATTAAAGAAACAGGACCAGAGGAGAGCCCACACACTGAGAGTGATGTATCTAATTGCAAGAAGCCGGTGCTAGATAAGGTTTGTAGTATGTCACCTCTCGAAAATTCTTTGCAGCCAGAGGACTATGTATGAATGAAAAAAACACTCTAACATGTGGTTGTTGTACATCTCTCTAAATACCAGTAATGAGATACTACTGACCATAATGGGGTTCACGCGCAAAATGACAATTTATTAAGTCGATTATACAAAGAATAAACGTTCTGAGACAAATCTGAAGCAACTTGTAGATTTGTGTGGTTGACAACCATAGAAAAAACAAATAACAAACACAACTGAAGAGCCAAAGAAACTGGTACACCTGCCTAATATCGCGCACGCAGAAGTGCCGCAACACGACGTGTCATGGGCTCGACTAATGTCTGAAGTAGTGCTGGAGGAAACTGACACCATGAATCCTGCAGGGCTGTCCATAGATCCGTACGAGTACGAGGAGGCGGAGATTTCTAGTGAAAAGCACGTTGTACGGTATCCCAAATGTGCTCAATAATGATCATGTCTGGGGAGTTTGGTGGTCAGCGGAAGTGCTTAAACTCAGAAGATTGTTCCTGGAGCCTCTCTGTAGCAATTCTGAACGTGTGGGGTATCGCATTGTCCTGCTGGAATTTCCAAATCCGTCGGAATGCACAATGGACATGAATGGATGCAAGGTGATCAAACAGGGTGCTTACGCACGTGTCACCTGTCAGAGCCGCATCTAGACGTATCAGGGGTCCCATATCACTCCAACTGCACACACGCCACACTATTACAGAACCTCCACCAGCTTGAACAGCCTCCTGCTGACATGCAGGGTCTATGGAATCAAGAGGTTTTTTTCCATTTCTGTATACGTCCATCAGCTCGATACAATTTAAAACGAGACTCGTCCGACCAGGCAACATGTTTCCAGTCATCAACAGTCCAATATCGGTGTTGATGGGCCCAGGCGAGGCGTGAAGATTTGTGTCGTGCAGTCATCAAGGGTAGACGAGTGGTTCTCCGGCTCCGAAATCCCGTATCGATGGTGTTTCGTTGAATGAGTTCCTTGTAACCTACACAAGTCTGTAGTCAGGGCTAGACGACGCTCCAGCTGGTGTAAAGAACGGCATCGTTAGACCATGGATGACTGGAAACGAGTGATTTGGGGTGATGAATCATGCTATCCGATGGAAGGGTTTGGGTCTAGTGAATGTCATCACGTATAGCGCCAACAGTGAAGTACAGAGGAGTTTCTCGTGATTAGGGTGTGGCCCTCTTGTTCTCGTAACAAAACACAAACTGCAGAAGGATACAAACAGATTTTACAGCGTTGTATAATACGTGTAGCGCAGCAATACGATGACTGTGAGTATGAGCATGACACTGCACGCTGTTGTAATGTAAGGCGATGCTTTGTGGACATAAATAATCCAGAAGTGGACTGTCCTCGCCAGAGTCCCGACCTGAGCTCAATGGAACATTTTTGGAATAGGTCAAGACTTCAACTGCGCTCCAGAGCCCGACACCGAACATCACTACTTCCTCTAGTTTGAGATCATGAGGGAGAATGGGTTGTCATTCATCCACAGACATTGAGAGACCTAGTTGAAAGTTGAATAGGGATGTGGAAATGGACTAATAATTGCTTGAATAACTGGAAAAATTGATCGGAAAGAACAGTTGAAAAAAATTTTGGAGGTAATTTATAATCTGTGCACAATCTTGGGCGAACTTTAATTGATACCTATAGCAACAGACCTCTAATATCATTACAGTCAAGGTCAATAAACATAATTTGCATTACATACTGCTGCTTCCAGTAGTGTGCCGTACCAACTAATCACCGCGATCATTGAAATTGTCGATCTGTCACACGAAGCACAATATTTTTGGTAAAACTAAACCAAGTTCAATAGTTGCCTATCAAGTCTGAGTCATTACCCTCACATTACTTGCATGTGTTTAGTCTTGAGTATGACAGTGTCGATGCAGGAACGCTCGTCCACATACCGCGTGAATTATTCTTGTCTGCTCTGAACCTCTTGATGCAGGATCTCGGCGGCAAGTGAAATGATGAACAGATAGGACCTGAACTTATAGCCGTGCGAATAACTATTCCTTTTCTAATAATTTTATATAATACTTTCAATGAACTGTTGAAATACACATTTTTAACAGTGCTGCTACGAAGGATCCAAGCATACGTCCGTACGCTACCACTTCCCGAAACAAAATGGTGAAGGTACATGAATTAATAAATTGAAGAGTTTATGTTTTACTTTGTTTCATACAGATAGTTAATGATGTATCGAAACATTATCCTTGCCACGAAACAACGCGTTAATTTACTTTTGGCGTTGTGCTTGGTCTGTAGCTCATTTAGTTCACATATAGCTTATATATAGGATGTGAATTTCAAGTTGACAAACCAGAATAACTCAAAAAATAAGCTTCACACGAAAAAATGTGTAGAATCCCAAGTTGATTTTTTTCGAGGGGGGGGGGGGGGGTCTTCTGGTGCTAAAATTAGCCCGCCATCCCAGCCCTTTGAGGGTGGAGCGGGAGGCAACTTTAAAATTTCAAATGGGAACCCCCATTTTTTATTTCAGAATCAGCTTCTACATAAAAAATACGTAAATTTTGTCTTAAACATTTGTTTTGATTCTTGGTAGTTGGCGCTGTAATTCAAGAAAATCCATGTTCTCATTTTTGCTTGGAAAATGGTTACAGATAAAAAAAACACTTATTTACTTCGTAAATTTTGATTCACTAAAACTAAAACTCTCCCTCTCACCCTGTAGGGTAGGGTTGGAGAGAGAGGAATTACAGTTTTACAAATATTGACCCAATCCGAATCAGTGGAAAAAATTAATATTTGGGTCAGCATTTGTAAAACTCTAACTCCTTTCTCTCAAACCCTACCCTATGGGGAGAGAGGGAGAGTTTTAGTTTTAGCGAATCAAAATTTACGAAGTAAATAAGTATTTTTCTTTTATCTGTAACCATATTCCACGCAACAGCGAGAACATGGGTCTTCTTCAACTACAGCGCCAACTACAAATATTTAAGATAAAATGTACTTAGTTTTTTTTATGTAGAATCTGATTCTTCATCAAAAAATGGGGGTTCCCATTTGAAATTTTAAAGTTGCCTCCCGCCCCACCCCCAAGGGGCTGGGGTGGCGGGCTAATTTTAGCATCAGCAGATGTCCCCCTCAGAAATAGTCAACTTTGGATTCTACACATTTTTTCGTGTGAATCTTTTTTTTCGACTTATTCTGGTTTGCCAACTTAAAATTTACACCCTGTATAAGCAAAGAAAGAAAAATGATATGATTCAACACAAAGTATCTCCGGTAGAATTCAAACAGTCATAAACGTGAAAGGTGGAAATACGCCGTATTAACATCTGCTGATTGGTAAGCAGTTGCTTTTGTTCAGATAATGTACTTCAGTCTAACTTCGCTCGACATTGCGTGCCTCCTAGCATAATCTGAACACCACAGCTAATTAACTCACCTTTAATGTTCCATCAGCCACCGGCATTGCCGCAGCGGTAGCTCCAGTTCCCTTCAGATCACCGAAGTGGTGTTGCGCTTTGCTAGCATTTGGATGGGTGACCGTCTGGGTCTGCCGAGCGCTGTCGGCAGGCGGCAAGCGGGGTGCACTCAGCGGTTGTGAGGTAATGGAGGAGCTACTTGACTGAGAAGTAGCGGCTCCGGTCACGCAAACTGACAACGGCCAGGAGAGCAGTGTACTGACCACACGCTCCCCCGTGCTCCCACGCTAAACACAGTGTTTTGGAGCGGTTCTTGTGACATGGTATTCAATTCATTCACCAGAGCGCCCTACACGTTGTCGATGAGTTTTAAGTCGGATGAACACGCAGTCCAGTCCATTTGCGGAATATCCTCTAGTTCCAAGGGCTCCTCCGTCTGCACTGTTAGATGCAGTTGCATATTGCCATCCGTAAAAATCAGGTCAGTGTCGTATGCATCCCTGAAAAGACGCATATGGAGTAGGACCACAGTGACAAAATGACGTTTATCAGTGAGTGTACGGTGTTCAAAGATTTGCGATTTTGTGCCTCCCGACAGCATAACACCTGGACCGCCAGAACGATAATATTCGACGATGTTCCTGAGTGCATCGCGTGATTCCATCTCACGTAATGAACCCAGAAACATTATCGAACATAACCATCCTGATGCTCCAGGCATTATGGTGTGGGGAGGCATAATGTTGCGTGAACACAGTGACCTTCAAATCTCTGCACACGGGACACTCACCGGTCAACGTAGTCCTTCGTCATATGCGTCTTTTAACGACGGCACTATTTTTTAGTAAGAGGTGGAGTCCCTCCACGCCCACACTACCATGATGGCCAACACAAAAGGTCTACATCTACATCTACGTAATTACTCTGCTATTCACAATAAAGCGCCTGGCAGAGGGTTCAAAGAACCACCCTCATGCTGTCTCTCTACCGTTCCACTCTCGAACGGCACGCGGGAAAAACGAGCACTAAAATGTGTCGGTGCGAGCCCTGATTTCTCTTATTTTATTGTGATGATCATTTCTCCCTATGTAGGTGGGTGCCAACAGAATGTTTTCGCAATCGGAGGAGAAAGCTGGTGATTGAAATTTCATGAGAAGATCCCGTCGCAACGAAAAACGCCTTTGTTTTAATGATTGCCACTCCAATTCACGTATCATGTATGTGACACTATCTCCCCTATTTCGCGATAATACAAAACGAGTTGCCCTTCTTTGTACTTTTTCGATGTCATCCGTCAGTCTCACCTGATGCGGGTCCCACATCGCACAGCAGTACTCCAGAATAGGGCGGACAAGCGTGGTGTAATCAGTCTTTAGTAGACCTGTTGCACCTTCTAAGTGTTCTGCCAATAAATCGCTGTCTTCGGTGTGCTCTACCCGCAATATTATCTATGTGATAGTTCCAATTTAGGTTATTTGTAATTGTAATCCGTAAGTATTTAGTTGAATTTACAGTCCTCAGATTTGTGTGACTTATCGCGTAATCGAAATTTAGCTGATTTCTTTTAGTACTCATGTTAATAACTTCACTTTTTTTTATTCAGGGTCAATTGCCACTTTTCGCACCATACAGATATCTTATCTAAATCTTTTTGCAAGTCGTTTTGATCATCTGATGAATTTACAAGACGGTAAATGACAGCATCATCTGCAAACAATCTAAGACGGCTACTCAGATTGTCTCCTATGTCGTTAATATAGATCAGGAACAATAGAGGACCCATAACACTTCCTTCGGGAACGCCGGATATTACTTCTGTTTTACTCGATGACTTTCCGTCTATTACTGCAAACTGTGACCTTTCCGACAGGAAATCACGAATCAAGTCACACAACTGAGGCGACACTCCGTAGGCACGCAGTTTGGTTAGAAGACCCTTGCGAGGAACGGTGTCGAAAGCCTTCTGGAAATCTAAAAATATGGAATCAGTTTGACATCCCCCATCGATAGCACTTATATGAGTATAAAGAGCTAGTTTTGTTTCACAAAGACGATGTTTTCTGAATCCATGCTGACTATATATCAGTAAATCGTTTTCTTCGAGGTACATAATGTTCGAATAGAGTATATGTTCTAAAACCCTACTGCAAATCGACGTTAGTGATACAGGCCTGTAATTCAGCGGATTACTCGTACTTCCCTTTGTGGGTATTGCTGTGACTTGAGAAATTTTCCAGTCTTTAGGTACGGATCTTTCTGTCAGCGAGTGGTTGTATATAACTGCTAAATATGGAGCTATTTTATCAGCATACTCTGAGAGGAACCTGTCTGGTATACAATCTGGACCGGAGGTCTTTCCTTTATTAAGTGATTTAAGCTGCTTTGTTACACCTAGAATATCTACTTCTATGTTTCTCATGTTGGCAGTTGTTCTTGATTGGAATTCAGGAATATTTACTTCGTGTTCTTTGCATAATGTTTAGTTTCCTGTGTAGTGAGGTCTCGCAGGATATGGGTACGGCGATGTTTGCGTACGTCTGGTTAAGGTTAACCATTAATACGCGCTCATCTGGAGACAGATTGGGTCGAAAGTTGAACGAAGGGTAGCGGTTTGAAGGGCAGAGGAAAAAAAGTGCCAAGGCAAGAGCCAAGGAAAAAAAAAAAAAAACCTCTGCGATAGTTGGGTCGGGTTGCAAGAGCAGTAGTGGTTTTCTTGCTGCCTGTAACGGTCATGTAAGGGTAGGCTTTGTTATTAGTGGGTATCATGCAGATCGATACCTTTGTCGTGACGTGATGTTACTCGGCGGTTGCCTCTGAGTGCCGGTGTTGATTTCTAGGCAGCGTCAGCATACCTGTAGCAGTTAGGTTCATCATCGTTTTGTGTCCTCTAGGTCATATATCAGATTCACAGTGTAGGGTAATGTTGACGGTTTGTTTGTGCGTCAGTCTGCGAGCTTGTAGGTTTCCTTGCTGTAGCCTGTTGGTCGGCTTTAGCAGCAGCTGGCATATCCAGGCAGCATTGCTGATGTGCAGAGTCTTGCCGATGTTGCCGCATGTGGATGTTATGTTAGCTTGCCATAGGTGGTTATGCCCTAGCTAGTAGAGTCTTTGGCCGCGTATGGTTGTGACCATACTTTCCCAGAGTAAGAATGAAAGGATTGTTCGAGTGTCTCGAGTTCTTGTATTTTCGTATAGCGTATTTTTTAAATACTTCCTTGAGGGTTTCAAGGCGGTATCCATTGCGAAGATCTACGGGGCGTATGTAGCGTGGAGCGTTGCTAATGATGCATATGGAGCGTTGCTAATGATGCGTAGCACTTCGTTCTGTATGATCTGTAAGCGGCGCTGGCGTGTAGAAGCTGCGTACACCCAGACGGGAGCTGCGTACGTCATCAGAGGTGTAATCAGTGTCATGTATATGGACCTCGACACCCTCCTATTCGATGTACTTTCCCTGTTGAGCATTGGGTTGATTTGTTTGAGCATCGCGTTCGCTCTGTTGGCAACGTAATCAATATGCTCTCCCCCCCCCCCCCCCCCATTAAGTTTCCGGTCCAGCCAGTCACCACAAGATATCTGACTTTCTCTCGGAAACGTATGGGGCGTGCGTGTAGTGTTACCTGTCTACAGTGTTGATGTTTGCGCAGTAGCATCGGTCTGCGTGTGAAAAGAACTGCTTCGCAATTGTCAACGTTTACTTTAATACTCCATCGTTCCAACCAACGCCGCGCGAGATTAGCCGAGCAGTCTCAGGCGCTGCAGTCATGGACTATGCGGCTGGTCCCGGCGGAGGTTCGAGTCCTCCCTCGGGCATGGGTGTGCGTGTTTGTTCTTAAAATAATTTAGGTTAAATAGTGTGTAAGCTTAGGGACTGATGATCTTAGCAGTTAAGTCCCATAACATTTCACAGACATTTGAACATTTGTTCCAACCAAGGCTCGGCAGCTCTGAATTTATGTTCGACGGTTTCCAATCTTGCGCAGGGATGGCTGTGTCATCGCGTAGATGGCTAACGTCGTATTTTGTGTTGCTAGGAAGTAATTAACGTACAGGTTGAACAATATGGGCCCCAGGATGCTTCCCTGAGGTACTCCAGCTTGGATACCGTGTGCCCTGGACATCGGAGTTAAAACATCTGTTTGTGTGATATGAGTGTATGCATTCGGCTCTTACTTCATTTTTATGGGTAACCGTGCGCGACTGCGTTGAACCGTGCAAGTGGAGGGGCTCTTGGAACGAGAGGATATTTAGCGAACGAACTGGCCTGCCCTTCTCTCCGATTTAAATCCCATCGAGTGACTGTGGGATGCGCTGAGCAGACATACCACAGCACGTCAACATGCGTCAGCGCCCGTCCAGCAGCCGTCAACTGCGATGGCGGAGGAATGGAGCGCCTTACGACATGGACTCCTTACCGACCTTGTGGCCAGCATTGAAGCACGTTGCAGGGCATGCATAGCCGTCCGTGGCGATCACACACACTATAAAGGTCAGTCAATTGAAAACGAGACACCTGGAAAAAAAAGTCCATAAACTGCTTATTAGTTCAAAAGTAAACATCATAACTGTTAATACATTTCTCCCAGTGTGTGACAAGACGGTCAACGTGTTTATATAAAGGTGTTAGTGTTTGCCAACGGAACGATGATTCTACCCAGGCGTGCGCCTCTTCGTCCGAAGCAAATCGACGACGGCGAATATGTAGCTTCAGCGTTCCAAAAATTTGGAAATCGCATGAGAGGAGATCAGGACTGTATGAAGGATGTGTAAGGGCTTCCCAGCGAAGCTGCAGAGGTTTTTAGTCCGCATCTTGCTAAGATTGTTTCGACTACGCCACAGAAGTTTCTCTTGCCATTACTCATCCTCCACACACTGCCTATCTCTCTCCATGCTATTTCCATATTTTTGGAATGCTGAAGAAAGACATTCGTGGCCGTCAATTTGCTTCAGACGACGAGGTGCACTCCTGGGTGCAATTATGGTTCGGTAGGCAACCGCAAACATTTTTCTACGGAGGCATTGACCATCTTGTCTCACAGTGGGATAAATGTACTGTACCTGTATTAACAGTTATGGAAATTACTTTTGAAATAGTGAACAGTTTACTCTGTTTGTCATCTGTCTCGTTTTAGTTTGATTGTCCCGTATATTAAAAACCATATCTCGCCTCTTGTTATGTCCAGGGGTCCATCATAAATCGCTGTGACTTCAGTGCAATCATTTCCTTTGAATAAAAGTGTCATTGCGTATTTCTTGCAGCTACCTTGTGTACTATACTGAAGCAGTCACACAACAGGTGAACGTTTCTTTCGTCCGTAAGTTTTGCACAGCAGCGCATTTGAACTAGAACGTCGCACTACAAAGTGACGCGACCAAGTTAATCACGCTAAGGCCACGTCTACGGTCAGCTTTGTTAAAACGCCGACCGCCGCACGCATGCTGACGTTTCACTTCTTTGACCAGCTAGGCACGGGAGACGCTTAAAATAACGAACTTATAAATATTCTTTTGTACTTTATAGACGGCCGAGAATAAATTAAGTCTTAATTATTTTTCAAATGAATCAGTCTTTTGTACGCTTTTTTATTTTGAGTCGTTTTACCAGATGATCAGTGTATTTCGCGCATTTAATGGCATATCTGTGTTTTCTATGCTTAATTTGTAAATTATCGACAATGACAACTCACTGCTGGCAGACAGCACTCTTGTAGGTACATGACATCAAATATCACGGAACATAGTTTCCTTAAACTAAAAAGAAAGAAAAAAAAATATATGTAGCGTGATGCGAACTGGAGCACAGGGTCGAGTAATGACCCTCTAAACACTACACCACTACTTATGCTTCAGAAGTGCTGCTCTGTTTTACATATAAACTTCTTGAAGACTTAGACTGCCGTTGTGTTTTTACCTTATATTTAATTATAACGAACTGTACCAGCGAAGAGTTTGCGAGAGATCCTTAACATTTGAAGCAACCTATATTCATGGGACATACGCAATAGTTTGAAACATAGCAAATGACTTTTCTCCCGAAATTTTCCCGGCGTAGAAGACTTTTCTCCCACTTCCCAGAACCCGATACGACCATGAACATCGGTAGCCGTCCGCGATTGTCGAAACTAGGCGTGTACATGTCAGAGTGGTGGCACGAAAAAGTGTTAACAGAGGCGAATGTAGGGTTTACCCGACCCCACACGTTCGGTTCTGTTGTGGCCGCCGACGGTCATATGCCGCTCAGCGTGTTAATGTTTATTTGTATTCCCAAAATTCCATTCACGTTACTCTGTTTAAACAACATATTTATGAACTATTGTACAGTTCCATTAATCCACATTGAGGGACTTCCGTGGTCCGAAAATTTGCCTTCAATTTTATGTAACGCTTGATGTTTCTGTATAACTAGCTTTTGAACGCAAGAAAAATTAAGCGCCGGAAACTTTGCAATGTGTCCCAGAAGTTGTATGCTTGAATTTGACTCCTCTTCATCGCTTAATTCTTTATCAGCATGAGATACTATGTAGGTATATACATGCTAAGGTTAACAGAAGTAGCGGTTTTTGGCTTCAAAAGAAGTCGTTTCTGTTAATGTCTAAAAACTGTTACATCATTCCAAATGCGTTCGCTACCACTCATCGTACTCTGTTAACCCACAAATTCGTTTGAATCTATCTTTGTTTAGTGTTTCAGGCTGCACTGAACTTCTTTTCCAAACCAACAAACACCTTATTGGTGGGATAATTCGCTCGTTCGTCCAGTGTAAACGGATTTCAGTTCTGTCCTTGTAATACCACTCGGAACACGCCGAACTTTTGCTCAGCGCAACGTGCTGGCTCTTCCATTGCACAGGAACTCGTGAACTTCGCTCTGTCGCCGGACTTCTTTAACAGTTATATATTCATAAGTCGTCCTTTCTTTTCTCTGCCATTTGAGATGAGAAACACTTCCTGCAATTCTGATCTAGCGCACATTTTGTCGAAAATTAGCCCAAGAGAAACGCTACAATAGATAGATAGGCCCTACCGTCCACCATGCGGTCCGTACTGGTTTGTTGTGTGTGGCATATGGATTTAAAATAGTGTTGTTTGAGACCTTTTTCACCTTACAGTCCCACTAGCCGAGAAGCGAATTGCACGAAGTTTGTCAACACACCTATTAAGACATAGAACAAATCATGTGGCAATCGCATCAGGGGAAATCCGCGGGAGTGGGGATAAGTTAGTTCGTGCGACTTGCCGCGAGGAAGCGCTGTAACGGTAGCTGTGCTACACGTGAGACGCGAGCAGTCGAGTCAGTCGGAGTGTCGTTGTCGTGGAGGTCGGAGGTGTTTAGAAGAGAGTCAAACACCGTGACTTCTGTGTTGTATGCTAGTCGGACTCTTCGACTACCAGTACTGATTTAGACTCGCAAGTCTTAAGTTCAAGTGTGAAGAATGAAGTTTCTCGCTGGTTTAGTATTCATTATTGGAGGTAAGTGCCTGCGTTCGTGATTGTGTTGTTACCTTGATTTGACAGGACAGAGGGCATAGGTCGGTGTAATCATATCGCATACGGACTGCTCGGTTGTGCAGAAGAATGTTTCTCACATTTTTTTCAAATATTACACTTTAACAAGCACGGCACGGATACACAAAAGGAAAAGGATTGAAGATCCCCGCAGCTGTTTGTCGCATTAAGTAGTTAGAATGAGTTAATAAGTAAAAAAAATAAATTAATTAAAAAAATTCAAACTATATTGATTCATACGATTGGCGCAGTCATCTATAAACAATTAACGGGGACGGGTGACACTGTAATTCCGAATGAACGTGAATAGTAGATCCCCTAGGCTAACTGTATTGCTGGATTAGACTGATGTATCTTCTACGTGCTATTACACAAGACAGCATGAAGGCATGACAATAGACCCAGTTGGGCTCTTAACGTTTGCCTATGTGTTTTACGCAGAGCTATATAATCCATAGACTTCAGTCATATTTATAGGTAAACTCTGTACGTACAGGCGGCACGTTCAATTGATGCATACGATTTCTAGAGCACGGAGAACATTAGCGTTCAAAGTCTATCCAATATCAATATTAAACTTCGTTCATTCCAAGTAATCTTACATTTGAATTTTTTGTGTTCTGATTTCATGGTTTTTCGTACGATTAACATTAATAATTCTCTTAAAGGTCTGGTTTGTGCCGAAATTAGCAGCTCTGATACCATTGACACTAAAGAGCTGGCAAAAAATGTGCAAGAGCGTTTATCAGGAGTGACAAAAATACCAACCAGCGTGGATGACATACCCCAAGAAACGGTAGAAGAACTTGTGCAGGATACTCAGATGAAAGTAGAAGAAAAATGTAGAAAAGTTGGAGGTGAAGCAGCATTCTTACGTGCTCAGGTAATTTTGTGTGTGTGTGTGTGTGTGTGTGTGTGTCACCAGAAAGAGCTAATTTCTCATTGCCTTGGTGTTTCCAAAATAAATTGTCACTGTATTAATTCTGTGGTAAATCTTAAACCCACATGGAATATCAAATAGTTTGAATACAGCAAATTACAGTACAAAATATTATGGATGGCGTCTCTTGTGATAATGGGCAGTTGCTCTCTATATTCCACATACAAAGAAAAATAACTTTTATTGGGAAAAAGCATTAGGATTATAAACACACTGTGGAAAACTTTAAACATCTACTGAAGTGTAGGCTAGTTTCATGTATATTGTACTGTTGATATAAACTTCACATTTAATATATTTATTGATGAGGCTATAATTTTGTTTGAGAAAAACCTTTTTGTAAAATGTGAGTGATGGAGAATGTCAATCAAGCCACAGATTAGAGGACATCAAAATTTCTTGTAGAATGAAAAAGGAGCCTTCATGCAGTAATAAAGAGATCAAATGAGCCGAATAAGATAAAGCAGTACAACTTTAATATTATATTAACAATCATACAGCTGTCAAAGAAACGCATTCCTCAGGGCAAAAATTCATGACTCGGACAATAAAATAGAAATTAGCCTATCTAGAATGTTGTAGTTAGGGAAACAAGGAAAACTGCAGTGAAAATATCTAAATAAAATGGCCATCTTGTAAGTGATCCAAAAGCAGTTATTGATATTCAGCAAACATTTTTTTAAAACAGAATGAACTGGATTGCAAAGCACCATATATAGTCATGAATTTTTTGCAAGTCATTGTACCCAGTACAACACAACAGATAAAGTAACAAGTCACTTTTTGAGAAATTGAGTCATTAAATCTCTGAAAAGTAAAAACTGCTGGAGTGACACTAAATCTAGCAAATTATTGAATGAGTGCTGCAGCCATATAAGACTGACACCTGATGCATCACTTAAGCAAGGAATAGTTCCTGAAAAGCTTAAGTATGCAGCTGTGAAACCACTGTATAAGAAGTGAGATATGAAAAATACTGCACACTATCAGTTAGTTTCACTAATGACAAATTTTTCGAAAGTTTTTGGAGAAACTGATTGCCAGGATTGTTGGTCACCTCTGTGCCCATATCATCTTCAGCAACAGTCAGTTTGGATTCCAGGAGGAGCTATGAATAGAAAATGTAGTATTCACATTTTGTGCCAATGTTTTGGAGTCCAACAAATAAATGGTGCTTGGAATATTTGGTGAACTGTCAAGCATTTGAGTGCTTCCAAATGCTTTTATGCAGACCTACATGTCCTAGGCATAAGTGGTGCAGCAGGGATTCTTTCAAAACAGGAAATTGTACTTGATAGGCTAGTCAAGGTGGTCTCAGCATCAGCAGAATGAGAATACTCTGATGTGTGGAGTGCCTCAGATCTGTTCTGGGCTTCCTAATTTTTGATGATAATAATCTACCTCTGTATATGGATTCTAAATTCATTTTTGCTGATGACTCTACACTACTTGATTATTTGGTGGCCTGACTTGACATTTCAGCTAGTAAGGTTTCTAGGAATGCTATGGATTTGTATAACATTCATTCTCTTTCTGTTAATTACATTAAAACAAACTGTATTGTTTCATACTCTCTAGAGGTGAAGAAATGAGGAAAAACTAGGTAACCAGTTCATAGCTAGGGTGTATAATATGAATACCTGTACTTACATACAAATAGCAAACTAAACTGGTCCTGGATCTGTGTGAAGGCCTGAATTCTGAAACTTGCGCTTTACACTACATTTGCACTTACTGAAACATGGAAGCCATTAATCAGCTTATTGTGGTTATTTTCATGGCATGTGGCCTTGGATTTTGGAGAAATCAGGCACTTGTTGGAAAAAGATGCAAAGTATACAGAAAAAAGCAGTTGTTGTTGTTTTCAGTCCTGAGATTGGTTTGATGCAGCTCCCCATACTGCTCTATCCTGTGCAATCTTCATAATCTCCCATTACCTACTGCAGCCTATGTCCTTCTGAATCTGCTTAGTGTATTCATTTCTTGGTCTTCCTCTATTTTTACTCTCCACGCTGCCGTCCAGTACTAAATTGGTGATCCCTTGGTGCCTCAGAACATGTCCTGCCAACTGATCCTTCTTCTAGTCAAGTTGTGCCACAAACTCCTCCCCAATTCTATTCAATACCTCCTCATTAGTTATGTGATCTACCCATCTAATCTTCAGCATTCTTCTGTAGCACCACATTTCGAAAGCTTCTATTCTCTTCTTGTCTAAACTATTTATTGTCCATGTTTCACTTCCATACATGGCTACACTCCATACAAATACTTTCAGAAATGACTTCCTGACACCAGCACAAAAGAGCTATAAAAATCAAAAGTGGAGTCCACTCTGGAGCCACATGCAGAAATATTTTTAAGGAACTAGGTTTTAGCATCCACTGCACAACATATCATATATCCCTGATGTGTTTTAAAAAGGAAAGAAAGCACCTTTTCAAACCTAATTATGTGTATCATTCGCATGATACCAGAAGAAAAGACAATATCCACTGAAGATACAAACCTGAGTATGATACAGAAGTGTGTTAAGTGATTGTAAGATTTTTAATGCCCTCCCTTCAGAGATTGTTTAGCAGACAAGTTAAAAAAAGCAAGCATTAAGGCAGTTCCTATTACAAAAGTCATTTTATCCTGTGAAAAAGTTCCTGAACAACAATGATTAGTACCATGTACTGTAACTTTCAGATACATGTCCAATCTATGTGATGCTGTCCATTATTGTAAATGTGTTTATTCTATGACATATCTTCTGTAATATTTATCAAACTGTAGAATTTTTCTGTAATAGGACCTAAGCTGAATGATGATTTTCTATTAAACTGGTTAGTGCTGTTTACATAATATGATTTGTAAAACTGACATGTTCCTTATCTTGTGATATCAAAATGTGAATCTCTGGAATATGAAATAAAAATAACCTACTCAATTTGTAAATTACTGTTTCCATTTCAGAATGCGAAGAATGAATTGATGGACTGTATTCAGAATCTAATCAACATTACAGAACTTCAGCAGAAGGTAGAAGATGCTAAGCCGGTTGGAAAGCTGGATGAAGTGTCTAGAGAATACTGCCAGTAAGTCACTAATACAATGGTTACATATGAAACCTTTATTGTTGCAGCATATTTGATCAGCATACCTGAAACCTGTACATAAACTTGAAAGGTGTCTAGAAACTGATAGCAGAGACACAAGCACTAATTTTTATCCATGTTTTGCATTTCTGTATTCAATAATTATGTTAAAGGTATTAAATTTTGTCACAAATTGTGAAAGTGAACTTTAGTGACAGATTACAGCTATGGACTGGATTGAGACACTGAACTAGAAATTTCCATATAATGGCCAGATTTCCTAATCCTCAGTGTAACAGCACCCATCAGCAGTTGCTATAGAACACTTGTAGTCTGCAAACTTTCTTGAACATTGTTTGGGAGAGGTTTAAAGTTGGAAGGGGAGGGTGAATCAGGCTTTCTGTAGGTAGTGCAGTTCTGAACCAGGCTACTCTATTACTCATTCTACACAAATAACTTAATTGCTGTGAAACGAAGGACTTGGCAGTAGCTACTTCAGTGCTACAGTACACAGTACTGACAGATCACTAATGTTGGCTGTGGGCAGATACAACAGTTAATCAAATGCCTCTCCCATTGTTAATAAGAACTTTTCAAGTCCACAATCATTTTTGGCCTTTACAGTAGGCCATTTTCAAGTGGACCCAAAACTAAGCTGTAGAGAGAAATGTCAAACTGGCCATTTCCTGAATAAAGTTCGTATCAGCAACTGGAACAGCATTTCCTTAATTGAACATAGTTTGGAACTGGCACCCTCTGAACATGGATAAACTTATACATAAAATACTACTGGCTCAAAGCCAACAGTCTGACAGATTCAGAATGGGGGACTCCATGCACAGAATTTTGTTTTAGCTGTGAAGGTTGCGAAGGCAAATTCTCTAACCAAAATTGCACGGTTGTAGCCATTGATTAGACATTTTCTTGAGGTAGTAATTGCTGACACATTGTTAGTTGGTAGTATAGCATTGTGAGAGAGAACAGTAGTTGGGAGTTTGACAACCATATGTGCTTGTACTTGCTGATGAAATGAGAAACTTGTCACTTTGTGTATTCAAGAAACATATGTTGGAAACATTTACAGTATAATTTTTTTTGTTGCAGCAAATCTCCTGTCTTGAAAAACTGCATTCAAAACTTTACAGACGCTGCTGAAGGTTGTTTGGAAGAGGCAGAGAAAGAAAGTGTTCGAACTACATTAAACATAACAAATGCAATTCTGGATTTTATTTGCCACAAGCAGGGTGATCGTATTGCATGTAAGAATGAATTATGCACAACCTGATTTTCTTAGGTATGCCTCATTTGTCGGTAAATGTTGATGCTTATTTTATATTTCTTGCAGTATTCATTGCAGAAGGTGGTCAAGATTGCCTGAATAAAACTTCAACTGAAATACAGGAATGTATGAATTCAACTCTTGGTAAATTGGTTCCTCAGGAAAAGTCTAACATAGAATCTCTTCCGCAGTTGGTCCTGGGTGAAAAGGAGTGTGTGTGAGTACTCTGTGAATGAATATTAATTGAATTTAATTTGTTGTGGCTTGTTAGCATTCCTCTTTCACGGTTTGTCTCAAAAGTACAGGCTTCATACTAACAAGATTTCATCAGTGTTTAGTAGTAAAATGTTAATCAACTAAGTGGATGTCCCCAGTTTGTTCTGTGGTAAATTAATTTTTATATTTTACTTGCAGGGCAATGCAAAATATGCAGACATGTACTGTGAATGTAATGGAAGAGAAATGTGCAGAGCCGACACCTGCCAATATAATTGAAAGCATGTTCAGATTCATCATAAAGATGACTCCCTGTGCAAAGTGGGTGAATGAAAAGACAGGTGGAGCAGCAACTGCTATCACCTCAGTATGGAGATTAATAGTGGCATCAGTTATTCCAGCTGTGTTCCTCGCTTTATAATGACGAATTCTGGTGAGATATAAATCAGTGATCACTTACATCTGAATGTAGTGGGTGGACAATTTCAAAGACATTTACTACAAGCAACCTGCAGCTACTGGTGATCTGTGATGCATGTGAATGTGACAGTGATAAGGTGTGCTGGCAACATATTTATTGACTTGCATTTGCACAGTGTTGTGTTCTGAAAGTTACAAATATGAACAGTATTTTAGTGACTGCACTATGACCATGCATCTCAGTAATGAGATGTCCACAGGAACTGAAACAAATTCATTGACTTTGTAAAGGTCTTATCTAGGGCTCAACATTCCAGAAGGTTTGCTAACATTTTATTTAACAAGCATCATCTTATCGATATGATAAAGACCTGTGATATTACGTACATATGGTTCTCTTTTTTATGTGTAATTTTCTCTTGTTAATCGAAAGGACTGTTCGATCATATTTTGTATTTATTTATATTCTTCAGTGGATGAGGGCAGAAGGTGACTTGTTATTATTTAATAAGAGAAATTGCCTATGAGATTATGAAGTTAAACTTGTATAAAATAAAAGTTTATTTCTTTTGTTGTACTTTTACTTTTGCATTTCTTGTTTCATTTATAGAAAATAGTAAAGTATTGTTGGAGGCATAGTAGGAAACAAAAATGTTCCAGGAAATAGCTTTGTGTTGAAATACAAGAAATTCCTACACTATTTACTCACACTATATACTGGCTTTGGGGTACATGTTGTTTAAAACCTTCGTAGTTCAATATTGCAATCTATCTACATGTCATCATCTCAGTATTCAATACAAGTTTCCAAAACTTTGTTCAGTTGATCAAATAATGCAGTTTGTAGTCTCTCACTGATTATCTTTGTTGTAGAATGATGCTCACTGCTATGACTTTGAAGAATAATTTTGCTTGCTTTCATACTTTAAGATGTACTGTAGTTGCTGTGTTTTGGGGTCAGGTGATGCATAATTTTATTTAAATTTCTAGTTAGCAAAGTACTTACATAATTTTTGACAGCTACTTTGCCTTTAAGAGATGGACAGTACAGTCATAAGCATCCACATTTGCAGGAACAGGCATAGGGGGGAAAAAGTGAAGAAGCCAAAAGCACACAAAAACCTAAAAGGAAAACAGGAATTTGATAAACCGAAAAATAAGACTTTCATAAATGGTTTGTGAGGTAGTTGCTTACAAAAGTAGGACATATATTTTCAAGGAAATATTGCATTCTAAACTGTATTGTTTATTACAACACTTTAAAATTGAATTGACCGTAACCATGGTTCCAAAATAACAATCCGTGACAGTTTGACATCCCAGGGCCCACTGGAACCAGAAATGAGAAAGCATTGCTAAACAAATTAAAGTGATCCATTATGTTAACTGTTGCCAGCTTACCATTTTTCCTTCATTAGTCAAGTCTTTGAAGGAAAGGAAAGCATGTCAATTCTATTCTGTTAAGTCTTGTCATTGCATGAATTTTCTCTTGTTAATCAACTGCTAGAGAATACTGTAGATGATTGGTTCAGGTTGTCATTAACATATATTGCAGGACAGCAAGCTCAAAACTGGCCGCAACATAAAAGGCCGAAACCTGGGTAGTAATTAAACAATAGTCAAATGGCAACACATTCATTTAAAAGTATTGTTTGTTGCTCAGAAACATCAAAAACTGTTGACACAATAAGAATTATCGAATAGAAATCGGTCACTTCTTTAAATCTGGTGATAAAAGGTAACTCCCCTCCTCACAAATGGCCTTTTTCAGTCATTTTATATCCGTTCTGTTAAGTTTTTTCAACTTGTTATATTTTTTCAAGTGATTGAGTAGTTAAGAAATCATGTTACATCAGTCATTTGAAAGTTTCCTTTCAGCACTCATTAGTACATCCACCAGATTATTAAATCAAGAATGTTTCTCTTTCTTGGTGTGCATTTTCAAATAATCCAAACCGATAGGAATGTCACAAATCTAGAATTTTGTGATTATTTCTTTGTTCTTAATGTTGGACTTCTTATATTGCTTCCAAAGAGAGGAATTTCAAAATTTGTTTTGTCTCCAACAATTAACTACAAAAAACTTGATCTGTAGAATTTGCAAGTAGAAAAATCTTGCACCTAACTTTCCCCTTCAGTTTCTTCCCACATAAGTGTGATAACCAAAATTTTAAATGTTTAACAGTTTTCTAGAGAAGCTGTCAACTATGTAAATGGTAAGTTATTCACACTCTGTAGGTCAATAAGGTAAAAATAAACATGGTTTTTAAGACAAGCGGTACTTATCCTTCTCAGGAGATTGGCTTCCACATCATATACAATGTCAAGTGATACGGTCATTTTAGGAAATTAACTTAATTATGTCAATCAAGCTGACAAAGTAACTGCTAGACCTCAGAAACCCTGCTACTGATGTAATCCCAGCTATGACAACTAAGTCTAAAAGTGTGGGAAAGAATGGCACTGTCCAACAAATTACAATAAATTATGGGAACCACAGCTGTATGGAGGACCTTAAAAGGCCTATTGGAGAAAGTGTCTTTGCAGTCTGGCTATGCATTGGGTAGGAGTACCAAATCTTGTCTTCCCTTTGTCCATATGCAAAGTTTCTATTGCAGGGTCTCTTCGTTTGTCTTTATAGTAAATTTAGCCAGTGGAGAAGAGTCCAGGTAGATGGAAGGTAAGATAAACTGATGGAAATGCTAACAAGTGTGGCCAAATAAGAAGCAAGATTGTAAAAGTTAACAGAGAATGAGGTTTGATAACAAGTAATATTTTGTAGTGTATAAATCTAGTAATTACAAGAAAGTAAAGGGTAAGCTATATGTATCAGTAAGTAGAAGCATGATACATAAGCAGAAGAGGTATGTGTATATTGTGATGTGTGTGTTATAAATAAGGGTAAGAAAAAGTTAGAAGAGTTAAAATATTTGGAGAGAGCAATCAGGTAATGCCAACAAAACAATTATGGAAGAAACTTATTATTTACAGTGAGAAAAGAGACAGTCTAGTATGTTTACTGATATGTTGTATAGGAAACTTACGTTCTACTCAGATTCACAAGTCACACAAATGCCCTACAAACCTGTTAAGGGAATATGTTTATAAAAGGAAAATGGCAAACATGTTTTCTCTTGATGTGAGTAGAAGTTATGACTGATGATCTCAGAAGTCGCATAGTGGTCAGAGCCAGTAGAAGTTACCTTTTGCTCCAGTAACAGCTGCAGAATGTGAGCCTTTCCTCGGCACATGGGATTTCAGAGGCACTGATTAGCAGGACTTCTACTTCAAGAGAATCAATTACAACAATTTGAATTTTGGGTGATATCTCATAAGTGTTCTGACTCAGTTTCTACTACAAGGAGCAAGCTTGCAGCTACATAAAACCTTACATCAACAAGAAAAACAATTCACTACCAATCCTGACCAAGGAACAATGTTGCTGAGTGTTGGTTGTTCTGTGCCAGTTTTTGGATGATTCCCTATCAGGAATGAAAGAGGTGGCCCAAGATAAAACATCATATCAACAATGGGCATCAATCAACAATTAGCCATGACCTGCAAAGAGGGTTGCCAAATGAATGAAGCATAATTCAGTTGGAAGTGTAGATGGTGCAAGATGACATCATTCAACCTCCAGAGACTCCTTGGTCCCCTCCTGTAGTTCTTGTCAAGAAGAGGGACTGCACCTGATGTTTCTGAGTTGATTACTGAACAAAATACATGAAAAAAGTCTACCCAATACCGTACATTGATGACACACCTGACTGCTTGAAAAGGGCAATGTGTTTCTGAACAATGGGCATGCAGGCAAGTTACTTGCAAATTGAATCAGAGAAGGCTGAGAAGGGGAAAAAGACTGCTGTCATAATGCCTGATGGCCTCTGAGTTCAAAGTTGTGAGTTTTCGACTATGTGACACACTACTCATCTTTGAGTATATGATGGACAACCTATTTCAACAACTTAGATTACAAATTGTTTTTGCTAACTGGGTGGCATTGTCATTTTTCATACGAGCCACCTGACAGCTGTGTTGAAGTATGTTCAGGCCTGGGCCTGAATCCAAAAAACTGCTTCTTCATCACTCAAGTAATAAGTCTAGGGGCACATAGTTAATGGCAAACGAGTCAATCTTGATCCAGAGAAAATAAGAGTAGAGACAGATTCGTAGAGTCCTCAGCTCGTGCATGTGAGAAGTTTTCTCAGAAAATTTTCTTGTCACTGGTAACCCATAAAGTACTTATGCATTGATACAGGACCGTTTCAAGAAGTACTACAGGGGAACAGCAAATTTTCCTGAAATGAGGTGAAAGAAATATCCCTCCTTGTCCTTAAGGAGATTCAAACATCATCTCCAGTCCTAGCATTATATGATGAGAATGCAGAGAGAGAACTTAAAGTGGAAATTCAGGAAGCTGCTGAAAAGCTGTTAGCTTATGCTTCCAGGTTACTTTCTCAGTTTTATATAAGTTCATTTGAGTCATGGAAAGTGTGTCTTTCAGTTGTTTGGGCCATCAGCAATTTCTGGCCAAATTTGTTTGGCAAACTATCATTGTTGTGAAGGACCACCATTCTCTTATGCTGACTGAGTATCCTGAAGGATCCATCATGTTGACTGGCAAAACAGGCATTGTGGCTTTAGGAGTACAATTGCACAGTGGTATACAAAAGCAGATGTCGACATATGGACCATGACTGCTTTCCAAGGAATCCTGTAGGTCATCAGATGAAATCTGACCACTAACAAGCTTTTTATTTACTGTTTATCATTTCTGGGAGATTCTCAAAATTTCTTGTTTGGTTATTCTGAAATATTTAATGTTTTTGTAAATAGTAGCACTCTCCATCCAAGTGATAGTTCAGTTCTGTCTCTACTTTGGTATCTGTAATATACTTCTTCTCAGTGCTAAGTGTTCTACTTCATTGACAATCCTGCTTTTGAATTTGGGTTTGATTATGGTCATGATGTGTAAATATTTTTTGTGAATAGAGTACATAAACTCCTTTGCAAATTTGTTAAGTTCTTGTAGTTGATATTTTAGGAGGTTCAACAACAATAAGCACTCGAGGAAGTGGAACCAGGATAGTATCCTCTCATTTGGGCCAACGGAATAACAGCAAAGGACTTGGAGGATGCATAAATTGTACAGTAACATCATGTTTTGTTGTATTTAGTTCAACAATTATCCCAGAGTCCTACAGATTAAGATATTTACAAGCTATACATATCTTCATGGGATAAATTTTTCCTCTCTCATGAAGGATACCAATTCGTTCCATAAGTTATCTTTTAAGGTGGGCTCCACATCACTGCTGATCTCCCTTGCTTTCAACTTCTTGAAACTATCTAATAGTTCAAAGTTAAGGAAACTTCTGGTTCCAGGAAATGTTTGGAGTTCTGCAAAATCAAGGATGTGTCCGATTTATGACTCTTCAAAAATAAAATAACACTTAACTTTTGCTATGTTAACATTACAAGAGAGGCAACTCTAACGAGTTAATAACTGATTTTGTAGGGATCTTTGTAAACTTTCCTTTCTTCTTAATCTTTTAAAATTACTTGCTGTGCCATACACTGAGTTTTTTCCTGGCCGTGGCTGGTTGCAAAGAATGACCACTCAGCACTGATATTAAAATAGTTTTGAAGAATTGGCCCACACAAGCATCACTATTTTTTTACATATAAATGTGTTCCTTTCATGAAACCAGTCACAACAGACATGTATAATGTAGTCAGATATTACACAAACACACTTGACTAATTTTTTATCTCCAGTATTTTTTAGATTAATTATATTAAGACTTACAGGCAAGAGTCCGATGTCTGATGGCATCCTTGGTCTTTGTTCTGGACCGTAAAAGAAGAATTTTCATTAACATCCATTAATACTGTGGTAATGTTTACATCACTTGATCCTGTAAGTGTCTTATGAGACTAGCCAGTGTAAGAATGTGTATCAAGTTTTTGCAATTTAGATGAAAGATCGCCAATAGAGTTTGCCATACATGTGATCAAGTGCTTTCTGTCACTCGAAATCCATTCATGAAATTCAATAATTGCATCTGCCTTACAGTTTTCATCTTTTTCCCAAAGGAACACAATGGTGTTTCTTTCGGAAGGCCTTCACTGCAGTGCTCTGGCACGCATGTCAGGGGCGGGTTTTTAACATTTTTGTGAGATATTCTTCAAATTCTACAACTGGTACTGTGTTAATTAGTACAATTATGTTCTGATAAATGGTGCAGCTTTCTGGGTGAAGTGAACAATATTTTTAAAAATCTATCTTGATTTCTGGATATTGGTTTTCAAATCTAAATAAAATTTATGTATACTTTCTTTAATACTGCTTTTACTCTGTGCTTACAGCATCTTTCATGTCTGGTAAAGCTTGGCAGAAGTCAGTTATTTCCTGTGTCATGCCACTCCAAAAAGGAAGAAATTGCTGCCACTTGCTGAGAGACAAATCTTGCATGTAGCCAATTGTTACTCATCTTTTACACAAAATATTATTTACCACACAGATAACAAAAACTATACAAAATTATTTTTCCAATATCTGAACAATAATAGTTTTTACGAAACAACTGAATAAAAATTGCTCGGGTGCAAGTAGGACTCTCACATGGAGGTTTCTTTACAAACTTAATCGTGTATATCAATAATTCATCCATTCTGGGAACTGAGAATCTTGATGATTTCTGTCTGTTATCGATATTAATATTGGCAAGGTATTGGTCCCAGTGATTCCAAGACTTTTGAGAATGTTTTAATTTCAAGTGAAACAAAGCATAGGACATTGACAGAGAGATGCCGAATAAAATGCTTTTGGCTGTCAAGAGAGCAATGCATGAAGCCTTCAATTACTACCGCAGCAGAATATTGTGAAATAATCTTTCACAAAACCCTAAGAAATTCTGGTTGTATGTAAAGGCTGTTAGTGGCATTGCAGTTAGTGTCCAGTCCCCAGTGAATGAGACAGGAACTGAAACTGAGGGAAGCAAAACAAAAACTGTAATGCTTAATCTGTTTTCAAATGTTCCTTTTCAAAGAAAAACCCAGGAGAAATGCCACAGTTTAATTCGTGTACCACTGAAAGGATGAGTGAAATTGGCATTAATGTCAGTGGTGTTGAGAAACAGCTGAAATTGTTAATACTGAACAATGCTCCAGGGCATGATGGAGTCCCTGTCAGATTCTATACTGAATATGTAGCTGAATTAGCTCCTTGTAATTATAATGTATCATAGATCCCTCAAACAAAAAACTGTTGTCCAGTAATTGAAAGAAAGCACAGGTCACACCCGTCTATAAGAGGAGTCGTAGAAGTGATCCACACATCTGTCTAATATCCTTGACATCAATTTCTTGTAGAACTCGGAGCATATTCTGAGCTCAAACATAATGATTTATCTTGAACAGAACGACCTCATCCATTCCTCCCAACATGGATTCCAATAACATCTATCGTATGAAATCCAGCTCACACCTTCCTCACATGGCATACTCAAAGGTTTGGATCAAGGCAGCCAGGTAGATGCAGTACCTCCTGATTTCCGAAAAGCATGTGACTCAGTACCACAACTATGCTTATTTGAAAAGTACAATCATCTGGTGTATCAAGTGAAATTTGTGACAGGATTGAGGACTTTTTGATAGGGAGAACACCAGGAGATCATCAGGGAAGTCTGATGGGACCCTTGCTGTTCATGTTGTATATTAATGACCTTGTAGACAATATTGATAGTAACTTAAGACTTTTTTCAGGTGATGCAGTACTGTCTGAAGGAAGCTACTTAAATATTTATTTGGATCTTGATAAGATTTCAAAGTGGTGCAAAGATTGGCAACTTCCTTTGAACGTTCAAAAATATAAAATGTGTACTTCACGAAATGAAAAAACTTAGTACCGTATGATTGTAATATCAATGAATAATACATGCCATGCAATTTGAGGCACCATATCACAGATTGCGTGGCCCCTCCCACTGGAGGTTTGAGTACTCCCTCAGGCAAGGGTGTGTGTGTTGTTCTAAGCATAAGTTAGTTTAAGTAGTGGGTAGGTCTAGGGATCGATGACGACAGCAGTTTGGTCCCATAGGAATTCACACACGTTTGAGTAACACTTGTAACCAGCCAATTCATATAAATACTTGTGAGCAGTACTTTGTACGGACATGATGATGGTGATGTCTGGTTTGTGGGGTGCTCAACTGCAGGTCATCAGTGCACGTACAAAGTCTCAATTTTTACACAGTTCAATCCAGCCACTATCACAAAAGATGATGATGATGATGATGAAATGATGAGGACAACACAAACACCCAGTCCCCGGGCAGGGAAAATCCCCAATCCACCCAGGAAGTGAACCCGGAACCCTGTGATCCAGAATCAGCAAACTTGTAGGTACATGAATGGAATGATCACATAGGCTCTGCTGGGGTAAAGCAAATGGTAGTCATCAGTTTATTGGTAAAATACTGTGGAAGTTTACAAAGGAGATTGTTTACTAATCACTCATGTGACCCATTTTAGAATATTGCTCACGTATGTGTGGTCTGTACCAAATAAGACTAACAGGGGACATTGAATGTATACAGAGAAGGGTAACACATGTTTGTTTGGCTTGTGAAAGAGTGTCACAGAGACACTGAATAAACTGATCTGGCAGTCACTTGAAGATAGACATAAACTACCCTGAGGAAGTCTAGTAATAAAGTTTCAGGAACAAGCTTTAAATGGTAACTCTAGTATGTATCATGAGGACAAGATCAGAATAATTACAGCATGCATAGAAGCATTCAAACAATCATACTTTTTGCACTCCACACATAAATCAAATGGAAAGAAACCCAAATAACTGGTACAACAGTATGCAGAAGATGAAGTATGAAGTCATATAACAAATGACAAAAGAATATTTTTCCAATAATATTAGAGAAGGAAAGTTGCTACTCACCTTGTAGTGGAGATGCTGAGTCTCAATAGGCATAATAAAAAGATTCACACAATTATAGCTTTCGGCCATTAAAGCCTTTGTCAGTGATAGACACACAAACACACACACACACACACACACACACACACACACACACACACACACTCACACAAACGCAACTTGCACACACGCCTGCAGTCTCAGATAAATGAAACCACACTGCGAGCAGCAGCACCAGCGCATGATGGGAGTGGTAACTGGGTTGGGGTAAGGAGGATGCTGGGGCAGGGAGGGGGAGGGATTGTATGGTGGGGGTGGCAGACAGTGAAGTGCTGCAGTTTAGACAGAAGGCAGGAGAGAAGGTGGGGAGGGGAGGAGAGGAAGTAGTGGAAAGGAGAGAAATAAAAAGAAATTAAAAGACTGGGTGTGGCATTGAAATGATGGCTGTGTAATGCTGGAATGGGAACAGGGAGGGGGCTAGATGGGTGAGGACAGTGAGTAACGAAGGTTGAGACCAGGAGGGTTACGGGAACATAGGATGTTTTGCAGAGAAAGTTCCCACCTGCGCAATTCAGAAAAGCTGGTGTTGGTGGGAAGGATACATATGGCACAGGCTGTGAAGCAGTCATTGAGATGAGGAATATCATGTTTGGTGGCGTGTTCAGCAACAGGGTGATCCACTTGTTTTTTGGCCCCAGTTTGTCAGTGGCCATTCATGTGGACAGACAGCTTGTTGGTTGTCATGCCTATATAGAATGCAGCACAATGGTTGCAGCTTAGCTTGTAAATCACATGACTGGTTTCACAGGTAGCCCTGCCTTTGATGGGATAGGTGATGTTAGTGACCGGACTGGAGTAGGTGGTGGTAGGAGGATGTATGAGACAGGTCTTGCATCTAGATCTATTACAGGGGTATGAGCCACGATTTAAGGGATTGGGTACAGGAGTTGTGTAAGGATGGACAAGTATATTGTGAAGGTTTGGTGGATAGTGGAATACCATTGTAGGAGGGGTGGGAAGGATAGTGGGCAGGACATTTCTCATTTCAGGGCATGACGAGAGGTAATCGAAACCCTGGCAGAGAAAGTAATTCAGTTGCTCCGGCCCCGGATGGTACTGAGTTATGAGGGGAATGCTCCTCTGTGGCCAGACTGTGGGGCTTTGGGAGATGGTGGGAGACTGGAAATACACTCCTGGAAATTGAAATAAGAACACCATGAATTCATTGTCCCAGGAAGGGGAAACTTTATTGACACATTCCTGGGGTCAGATACATCACATGATCACACTGACAGAACCACAGGCACATAGACACAGGCAACAGAGCATGCACAATGTCGGCACTAGTACAGTGTATATCCACCTTTCGCAGCAATGCAGGCTGCTATTCTCCCATGGAGACGATCGTAGAGATGCTGGACGTAGTCCTGTGGAACGGCTTGCCATGCCATTTCCACCTGGCGCCTCAGTTGGACCAGCGTTCATGCTGGACGTGCAGACCGCATGAGACGACGATTCATCCAGTCCCAAACATGCTCAATGGGGGACAGATCCAGAGATCTTGCTGGCCAGGGTAGTTGACTTACACCTTCTAGAGCACGTTGGGTGGCATGGGATACATGCGGACGTGCATTGTCCTGTTGGAACAGCAAGTTCCCTATCCGGTCTAGGAATGGTAGAACGATGGGTTCGATGACGGTTTGGATGTACCGTGCACTATTCAGTGTCCCCTCGACGACCACCAGAGGTGTACGGCCAGTGTAGGAGATCGCTCCCCACACCATGATGCCAGGTGTTGGCCCTGTGTGCCTCGGTCGTATGCAGTCCTGATTGTGGCGCTCACCTGCACGGCGCCAAACACGCATACGATCATCATTGGCACCAAGGCAGAAGCGACTCTCATCGCTGAAGACGACACGTCTCCATTCGTCCCTCCATTCACGCCTGTCGCGACACCACTGGAGGCGGGCTGCACGATGTTGGGGCGTGAGTGGAAGACGGCCTAACGGTGTGCGGGACCGTAGCCCAGCTTCATGGAGACAGTTGCGAATGGTCCTCGCCTATACCCCAGGAGCAACAGTGTCCCTAATTTGCTGGGAAGTGGCGATGCGGTCCGCTACGGCACTGCGTAGGATCCTACGGTCTTGGCGTGCATCTGTGCGTCGCTGTGGTCCGGTCCCAGGTTGACGGGCATGTGCACCTTCTGCCGACCACTGGCGACAACATCGATGTACTGTGGAGACCTCACACCCCATGTGTTGAGCAATTTGGCGGTATGTCCACCCGGCCTCCCGCATGCCCACTATACGCCCTCGCTCAAAGTCGGTCAACTGCACATACGGTTCACGTCCACGCTGTCGCGGCATGCTACCAGTGTTAAAGACTGGGATGGAGCTCCGTATGCCACGGCAAACTGGCTGACACTGACGGCGGCGGTGCTCAAATGCTGCGAAGCTAGCGCCATTCGACGGCCAACACCGCGATTCCTGGTGTGTCCGCTGTGCCGTGCATGGGATCATTGCTTGTACAGCCCTCTCGCAGTGTCCGGAGCAAGTATGGTGGGTCTGACACACCGGTGTCGATGTGTTCTTTTTTCCATTTCCAGGAGTGTATAAGGCACAGGAGATTTGTTTTTGTACAAGGATGGGAGGATAATTATGGTCAGTGAAGGCTTCAGTGAGACCCCCAGTATATTTTGAGAGGGGCTGCTCATCACTACAGATGTGACGACCTTGGGTGGCTAGGCTGTATGGAAGGGACTTCTTGGTATGGACTTTCTTCTTGGTATGGACTGAGTGGCAGCTGTAGAAGTGTAGGTATTGCTTGTGGTTAGTAGGTTTTATATGGATGGAGGTACTGATGTAGCCATCTCTGAGGTGGAGGTCAAAATATAGGAAGATGGCTTGTTGGGTTGAGTAGGACCATGTGAAGCAAATGGGGGAGAAGTTGAGGTTCTGGAGGAATGTGGATAGGGTGTCCTTACCTTCAACCCAGATAGCAAAGATCAACAGTGATCTTTGCTATCAACAGTGATGAGCAGGGCACCGTGTGGTAAAGGGACAGGAACTGTGGAGAGTCGTTGGAGAAAATGGTTGGTATCTTCTATATAGAAGGATAGGTTCTGGGTAATAGGTTGAAGGTGTTGGTCTATAAGAGCAGAGATTCTCTCAGTTGGGGCACAGTAACCGGCCACAATGGGTCATCCTGGGTGGTTGGGTGGCCGGTGCCATCCTTCCCACCAACACCGGCCTTTCTGAATTGTGCAGGTGGGAACTTTCCTTGTAACACATCCTACATTCCTATAACCCTCCTGGTGTCAGCCTTCGTTAGTCACTGTCCTCACCCATCCAGCCCCCTCCCTGTTCCCATTCCATCACTATACAGCCGTCATTTCACCACCACACACAATGTTTTAATTTCTTTTTATTTCTCTCCTTTCCGCTACTTACTCCCCCCCCCCCCCCCCCCAACCTTCTCTCCTGCCCTCTGTCTAAACTGCAGCACTTCACTGACTGTCCTTCGCCCCTACCATACTATCACTCCCCCTCCGCACCCCAGCCTCCTCCTTACTCCAACCCAGTTGCCAGTCCCATCATGCACTGGTGCTGTTACTTCTCTAATTTTGTTACATTCCATCAAGATTTTTTTCTGTCTGATATATAAGGGACATTAGAAATGAGCCAGAGGCATAATTAGAGAAACCAGTACCTGTATTGGCTGGCTGTTGAGACACTTGTCCCACTGTGACACAAGGTGGTGAATGGCTGTCTCATAAAACTCCCAGGGCTGCAATGTTAATCATTTCTGCATGTACAGCTGGGTGTCGTCACCCGAGTTGAATCATTTGCCCCTCAGAGACTTTTTAAGGAGCCCAAAAAAGGCGTAATCACAGGGAGAGAGGTCCGGTCTGTATGGAGGGTGGCCGAGAACCTCCCATTGAATTTCTGCAGGAGTGCCATGACTGTGTTGGCTGTGTGAGGCTTTGTATTGTTGTGGAGTAGAATGACCCCACAGGTGAGATTGCCTGGTCGTTTTGATTTGGTTGCTTGGCAAAGGGTGGTCAAGGTTTGCGAGTAATACTGGGCATTTACTGTTGTCCCTGTGATTATGCCATATTTGGTCCCCTTAAAAAGGCTCTGAAGGGCAAACGATTCAACTCAGACAACGGCGTCCAGCTGTTAACTGGTTAACATCGCAGCCCTAGGAATTTTATGAGACAGCCATTCACTGCCTTGTGTCACAGTGGGACAGTGTCTCAACAGCCAGGGTCAGTACTTCTAAAATACATGTACTGGTTTCTGTAATTATGCTCGTTTCTTTCTGAACTCCCCTTATAATAACAGTTAAACAATTTTCTTATTTGTTTGCCTTTACTTTTATTGTGTACCTTTCTTCTTGCCAAATTTCAGTTCTACACCAAAGGAAAGTACCCTATAGGTTTTAATGAATGAGTTTACAAGTATTAAAATAAGTAAAATGAATGGCTGGATCTTTTGATCGCAACTTACATTTCAACCTCATGCGTCAATCCATTCCAGAGAAAAAGGGGTCCTAACAGATGGTCACACAGGCAGACAGTCTGACCCCAAGTGAAAAAAAAAAAATACAAATTAACAATTTTTGGGTTTTTTCCTTTGGTTTAAGTGTGAAACCTCACTTCTTGGAAAATTTCATCATTCTAGGTAAATGGGAAGTACCCTGTAGGTTCTGATGAGTGAGTATGCAAGTGTCAAAATATAAGACATAAATTGCATATCTTTTAATTGCATTCACTCTAAAGCTTCATTTTTTTTACATCTCCAAGTGACTTCAGACCTTAATATGTGATATAAATTTCAACTTAATATGTTTGCCTGTTTCTGAGAAGAATGGTTTGGAAATCGGATACACACAGAGACAGATGGACAACAAAGTGGTCCTATAAGGGTTCCATTTTTATGTGAGGAACCTTTTAAAAAAATACCAAGCCATAGCCCATTCTTTGAAGACTGTTTAACAAAATAATATTAGGGGTTATCCCTTTTCCATTTATGTGATATTCAGTGTAACGATGAACCATGTTGTTGTAATGATGACCCATCATTTCTACAACATAAGTTATACAGAAGTAAGTATACATTTTTTCTTGTCTTTATTGTTTTACTGAAAGATATGAGAATTTTTTTTTACAATCCTTATGCTGTAGAGTATACAGGATGAACAAAAAAATGTTGCCACATTTGGTGGTCAGCATGCAATTCCTCACCCCAGTTTGAGATAAAAGTGTATCTTGCAAAAACCAGTCCCACCAATAGGTTTAATAGGAAAGGCTCTGGCAATGCTGCAACTGCGTGCAGTGGGACAAAGAATGGATAGCGTGAACTCTGTGCACTAATGGAGCTGTCCCATTAGCTCACTGACACAAGGTAGTGAGGACTCACTAGTGTTCAAGTCGCGGTCATCCTACGCATTTTTTTTTTTTTTTTTTTTTCAGGCAAGGGATCAAATATATCCAGTTTACACCTCCATAATGCAGTATCTTGTGTATTTCTTTCTGTTACTGTTACATTAAGACATAACATGAGCTTCTTGCAGATGAAAACAACCCCTCTGTTTTGCGCTTAACACAAATAAAGCCAGTAAAGAATATAAATGGATACAGAAACATTATCTGTATCCAATGGGTACAAAAAAAAAAAAAAAAAAAAAAAACACAACAAGATGCTACACTCGACTGGACATTATGCTATACGCAGTAATTCCCTTCTGCACATTTGACATTCAAGCTTATCTTCAGTATGTACTGTGAAGGCATTGCTAAATATGCATACAGAATTTTTAGCCATGATTTTCTTTTGTTTTCTATTTTTTTCTTTTGTTCCTACCAGCACATGTGACTATGATGATGTAACGTACTACTGTGGGCTTGAAGTGTAAAGATGTAACAGTGATTATTTTGTTGCCAATGGAAAAATATATTTCTTGCTTTGTAACTGTGGAAAAGTTTGTAAATTTCTTTTTTGGCATATTTTTGATTGTGGAAAATGTAGTCAAGAAAATTTATAAAGATTTATGTAATTTATGATAATGACAGGGGACAGTGATAGCGATATTTATAGTCGAACAGAGGATGTGTAGTAGAAGGTATGGTGGGCGATGCATCTGTGAAGCATGTGTAGGAAAATGATATTATGTTTTATAAAAAGCACCTGGAATTGTATGAACAGTGATACCAAACTATGAGAATGGCTTTACCACTGTGCCAATTAATGCCATTGTCAGTGAACTTTAGGAGCAAATAAACTGGACTGTGAAAGTGCCACTAGCAAGACTTTGTTGTGACCAACATGAACAGAGCTTTTTTGCAAATGAACTTCGCCAGGATTGATATTTGGATGGTGGAACTATTGTCTTTCGCTTTCTATCAAGTGGTAAAAGTGAACAGTTTAATGAACTATGCAGTATATGTGACTTTCAATGACAATACAGGTTTGAACTGTAAAACCAGAGTGGACATTGTTTACGGTGTGCATCACGTAAAAGAACAATTCTATGAACTTTGTATTTGTTGATACAGCTATGTGAATGTGACGAACAGTGTCGATATGGACTAAATCATTACAGACAGTGCACAAAGTGTATAAATGAACACTGTCTATGAAATGTGCTTTGCGGGGGGGACATGACAACAATGGTCGCATATGAATGTCTTGTGGACCAGCTTCTTGTGGTTTGTTAATTGCCACTGGGTTACTGATATGGCTGTGCAGAAACTTCATTCTTGTTTTGCCAAAGAAGATTAACAAGGGGAACTACATCTATCCTGCTCACAACCTTGTAACCTGCTGATGTCACGCTGCCCAGCGCAGTGCTTCATAAGCAATGAAATGATAAGATATTTTACCAAATGCTACATCCTGATCTAAAAACTTTCTGTCTGTATTAAAAGTAGTACAATTATGGACTCTATTCAAATCAATTCTTTGCCTGTATATGTTTGCTTTCAAAAATATATGTTTGCTATTGAAAATAAAAGTACCATTAGGGAACTAATAGTTCCATGGTAGTCATCGTTGAAACACGAGTAAAATCTAAACTTCTTCCTCTCATTAGAACTATTTCTCCTTGCATGTCAAAATTGTTGTGACCAGATTATTTTAGGTGATTTTATGTATTGTTATGAGTGCAGCAATATGATAGTCACTAGTAATAGTATTTTGTCATGAAATATGGCGGTGCAAATAAATTATGGCGAGCACCATAATTGCCTGAGATCCGACCAATGACATAAAAGCTGCTATTTCACCATTGGTGTATTTCCTGCCGTGAGTGCAAATCATATAAACTATGTGATCAAAAGTATCTGGACACTTGGCTGAAAATGAATTACAAATTCATGGTGCCCTTCATTCGCAATGCTGGAATTCAATATAGTGTTGGCCCAACCTTAGCCCTGATGACAGCTTCCACTCTCGCAGGCATACATACACTGAGATGCTGGAAGGTTTCTTGTGGAATGGTAGCCCATTCTTCATGGAGTGCTGCACCGAAGAGAGGTACCGATATCAGTCAGTGAGGCCTGGCATGAAGTTGTCCTTTCAAAACATCCAAAAGGTGTTCTATAGGATTCAGGTCAGGACACTGGGCAGGCCAATTCATTACGGGGATGATATTCTCATGTAACCACTCTGCCACTGGCCATGCATTATGAACAGGTGCTTAATCATGTTGAAAGATGCAATCGCCATCCCTGAATTGCTCTTCAACATTGGGAAGTAAGAAGGTGCTTAAAACATTAATGTAGGCGTGTGCTGTGATAGTGTCATGCAAAACAATAAGGGGTGCAAGCCTCCTCCATGAAGAACATGACCACACCATAACACCACCACCTCTGAATTTTACTGTTGGCACTACAAATGCTGGCAGATGACGTTCACTGGGCATTCGCCATACCCATACCCTGCCATCGGATTGCCACATTGTGTACCATGATTCATCACTCCACACAACATTTTTCCACTGTTCAGTCATCCAATGTTTACGTTCTTTACACCAAGTGAGGCATCGTTTGGTATTTACCAGCGTGATGTGTGACTTATGAACAGCCGCTCAACCATGAAATCCAAGTATTCTCACCTCCCAACTAACTGTCATAGTAGTAGCAGCGGATCCTGATGCAGTTTGGAATTCCTGTGTGATGGTCTGAATAGATGTCTGCCTATTACACATTACGACCCTCTTCAACTGTCGGCTGTCTCCTTCACTCAACAGTTGATGTCGGCCTGTATGCTTTTGTGCTGTACATGTCCCTTCACATTTCCACTTCACTATCATATCAGAAACAGTGGACCTGGGGATGTTTAGGAGTGTGGAAACCTTGCATGCAGACGTATGACACAAGTGACACTTAACACCTGACCAGGTTCGAAGTCCGTGAGTTCTGCGGAGCATCCCATTCTACTCTCTCCCGATGACTAATGCCTACTGAGGTCACTGATATGGAGTACCTGGCAGTAGGTGGCAGCACAATGCACCTAATATGAAAAATGTGTGTTTTGGGGGGTGTCCAGACATTTTTGATCACATAGTGTATGTCAGCTGTCAAAACACATGTGGAATGTTTACACAGTATTAAAAGCTATTGAGGGATGCTGGTTATGCTCAAAAGTGGGTATATGTATGATGAATCCCCCCAGTGTTGATGTAATTATTAACAGTGTTTGATGTGGATCACATAATTTTGTCACATTTTCTAAATTCTGTCAAATATTGTCTTTGATGTTTCTGAAGTTACAAAGGGTATATACACAATTTTGTTGACTATGGTTCTTTTCAGAGCAGTTTCTCATAAACATTTGGTTTTTCAGTTCATAAATAAAGTGGGATTGTGACCAACTGAGAAGTATAATATACAGTTTAGTTTTCCATCTTGAATTTTGGGTGACTTCGCAGCACAGGTTTTTATAATTATTTTTCCTATGGGGTGAGATCATCACGTATGGCACCATGTTGTGACAGGACAGTGTTTTAGTAATACTGTCTTTTCGAACCTGTCAATCTTAGGATTGGAGTTTGAAATCCGGAGGGGTGAAAATTTTATTGTTTTGTTTTGTGTGGGTTTCCTATTGGAGATAAAATAACAATCAAAGAAGATGAGCGTGTAGTTAGTTTCAAGTTGTGAGAAAATGAGCAAGGAGAAAATGAAGAAGAAGAGTTTTTTTATGGAAAAGGTAGGATTAGACATTAAAATGGAACAGGTGTCAAAAGAAAAGTAGAGGAGAAGGGAGGAGTAGAAAGTATCTTGTCATTGTTGCTAGCAGAGGTGAAAGGAGAGAAAGAAATTGTAGATAAAGGGCAGAAAGAAATGAGATATGAGGTGACAGAAATCAGGGAAGAGATAGGGAAGCAGCAACAAGAGATGAAAGAAATGAAAGGAGGTTTTCAGAAAGAAATCAGAGAAGGGATTAAAAAAGGGAAGAAAGAAATAAAGGAAATAAAAAAAAAGGGCAGAAGGAAATGAAAGAGAGGCTGAAACAAGTCACATGAAAAATTCAGTCAAAGATTGAAAGACTTCAAGAAGGAATTGGAAGTGGAGTTAGAAAGTGAGGTGTCTGAGATCAAGTTAGATTTGGGTAAATATTTTGCAATGTTCAAAAATGATGTTAAAGAGACATTTAAATAGACAGAATTTGAGTTACAGCAGAAACAAAAACAAAAAAATGAGGAGGAGGTAAAGGGAAAGATAGAATGCTTGGATAAAAAAGTTGAAGCCAAAGCTAATGAGTGTAACCAAGGGAGAACTGAAGTGAAAGGGTATTGTGACAATATTTTCAAAGAATATAGCCAAAATACTGGGGCAGAAGTGGAACAAATTAAAGAGACTACTACTGTGATTGAAAAGCGAGTGGGGACTCTATAAAGAACAATACAGGATATGAATTATACAGCTTCATCTATAGTAGCGCATGTGAGAATGGTAGTAGTTTTAATTATATAATTTTTGGCCCTAGGGGTAATGTGCATCCTGTGTCTTTTACACACAATTGAAAAAGTCAGTACAGTGGATGGATCAAGATAAATTGAGGGCTAGTGCTTGTCTAAAAGGTGAAAGTTTGGATTGGGAAGCTGATGCACCTGATAAATATGAAACTTTTGAGGAATATGAGTCAGCTCTTCTGGGAGAGTACTGGTCCAAAGAGAAACAAAGTGATGTTATTGAAGCCTCTAAGAAGGCCCCTGGGGAAATAGAGAAAGTATGCGAGAGTACTGTGAGAGATGGATCAATAAATTGAAACATTTGGATGGTACTTGGAGTGATAGGAATACAATAGAGATTTTAATGGAGAAGTTCCCCCTGACAAAAGGTGTGGACTGATAGGGCATAATAATAATGTGAAAGATTTTCTGAAAAGCGTGAGTGATGTAGATAGATGGCAGACAAATTGTTCATTTCATGAAAACAGCGACTATGAGTGGTATCAGGAAAACAGAGAACACACTAACAGAGTGAATCAAATAAATGTATGAGGTAAAGAAGGAAGAGGAAGTTTTAGGGGTAACAGTAGAGTTTAGGAAACAAGGGACAAATTTCATCCAAGTAAATGGTATCCTGCAACAGTGAGGGCCCTTGCTGGGGCGAGTCACATTTCGGGGCCCACTAATATGGCAATTGCCATAATGAGGCAAGGGGTTCAGTAGTTTGTAATGATACTAGTAATGCTAGTGGAGGTGATGGAAGGTGCAGAAATCAGAACTTGGTGATTGAAGAGATGCTGCCTGAAGTTTTTTATAGGGGCAATGAGGAGTCAGCAGGTTCTTGTGTGGAGATGTTTTCCCATACGTATGATGGTGTAAGAGAATATGATGAGATGTGTGGAGGTAAAAGAGAAGATAATATAATACAATTGCAAGTGTTGGGAGTGAAGAAGAAGGAGATAGTGAGAGTAATTGCAATGATGAAGAAGGAGAGGAGGTACAAAGGGATACATTTATTTTGCACGGCAGTTTGCAGGAAAATGGCAATGAAGGTCAGCAAATTTCTGATGTTTTTGGGGGAGAGACTTATACACAATCTTTGAACCACAACGTTGATGAAAATACATGGGAAGAAGTTAGTCTGTTCATGATTGGTAAGGCTCAAGTGGTGACGACTTGCAGTATGGAAGAAAGAGGTTTCTGTGTGATTTGGAAAGAGTTGGGAAAGGTGAAAAATCCAGAATTAGATTGTGGAGACTGGGAACATAGCAATATTGAGGAAGAGAAGTATTTTCAGATAATCCAGCTAAAGTTAAGAATTTTGAGTGTAAATTGTATGTGAAACAGCAGGAGCCTTTTGCAAGAAGCGAGAATGCTACCGCGAGACCACGAGCAGCGGACCTTTGCAAGCAAACTGTTGACTAAATATGAGAGAAATTATACTGTAACTGAATGTGAAACTTTAGCAATAGTTTTAGGATTCAAAAAATTCAGAGATTATCCATGGGGAAACAAAACTATCATTTACAATGATCACAGAGCTCTCATATTTTTCAAGAAATTTAGGCTGATGGATTCACAGTTGCAGCAGTTTGAGTATGAAATCAAATATGTCAAAGGTACTTAGAACTGGGTGGTGAATGCATTATCTAGGTTGCCACTAGAAGAAAATGGTGAAGTAGGTCAAGATTTAGATGAATAACATGTAAAATTTTTTTATATTAAAAGAGTTACTGCAGAAAAGAAAATAGAAAATATTTGTAAATACGTGAAGAGATATCAGAATCATGATGAGGTATGGAAAATGGTAAAAAGAGACTTGGATATGCTAAATGCTAACAATAAGTTGCAGAAGTACTACAAAGTACATGGGAGAGTTTTATTTAGCAAACCAATGAAAATTCAGAGGATTGGAAGGTGTGTTGGCCCAGTGAATACATAGATGATGTAATTGATTACATTCACTTGAGTTTCACACATGTAGCTGCAAATAAGTGAGTACAGAAATAGAGAGCATGTGTAATTTTTCATGATATGGTAAAGAGGATGAATAACTGTATTAAAACATGTGACAAACGATAGAAACCAAAAGTTACAAATCAAATGTGTAGGCTTCCAAAGCAAAATGTTAAACCAAAAGACTTAACGGATTTATTAACACTGGATTTTTATGACACTTTGCCAAAGAAAACAGACGTTTTGCTTATATTTGTTTAAGTATTGGAAGTGTTTTCTAAATTTGTAAAGCTCTATCCTTGTGCAAAGCAACTGGAAATGCAATTTTTGCTAAGTTGGAAAAGAACTATTTTGTGAAATTCGGTAAACCCAAAGCTATAATTTCTGATAAAAGGTCATAGTTTACCGATAAGAAGGGGAAGGTGGGGCTTGCTAGTCACGGAATAACTGCAATACAGGCATCAACTTATTATCCAGCAGGAAATCCTGCAGAACATTATATGAGGGAAATTAGAAGATTGTGCCACACATATTGTAGCACCATAAAAAATATCAAGGATGTGATGAATACAGAAGTGTGAGTCATGATGTAACAGGGTTTACTCCTTATGAGAAAGGTGTTCAAGTTAAGAATTAAGTTGGTATGAGAAAAAGAAAGTAATGAGGGGATTAGTGGCAAAGAAGTTAGAGGAGAGGAAGAAAAGACACGATGAGAGGATAAAGAGGGTAGATAGTAAAGTAGGAGACATGGTGTTGGTTAAGACCTATCAGAAATCCAAGGAGATAAATAGCGAGATATCAAAATTTTTCAATGTGTATAAAGAACATTTCAAACTAGCTAGTATTCCACATCTGAATGCATTCTATCTGATTTATCCCAAGTCAAAGAAGAAATTTGCTCTTAAGGATGTAGTCAATTTAAAACTGTATAAGGCACGAACAACATTGATAAAAGCTGTGGATGTAATGAAAGGAAAGAATTTTGTTTGTGAGATTTGGGATGCAGGAGGAAATACAGAGAGATGATTGGGTGTGAAGAGTGAACCTCAGGGGATTCACTACTCTTTAGTGAACACGTGAAGTGGCATGCATAGGGCCCCAAGCTGTGGCAGTGCTATTTCATTCTTTAGTTTTCTGTACTGCTTCCTACCCTTCTACTATCCTTTATATGGGTTAAAACAATCCTTCAGCTATTGAACTATCCAGAAAAAGACTAAGTATGTACTACCTGATGCAACTGTAATCTCAAATGTGGCATTTTTCCTGATGATTAAAATATAATGTGTTAGTGATGGAAGAATGGTTGAGAGATCAACAATATTAGGATAATTCTTTGGGGACAGTTCCGTGTAGTAAGGCTGAAAGTAAACAAAAAGCAGAGAATGGTATGACAGTGTGGCAATGAATCTGGTTTTTAAGTAGCCTGAATTTGAGTTTTAGTTGCTGTGCATTAACAGTCATTGAATATGAAAAAAATTGATGCTGCCTAATATGGGTGCAAAGTAGTGATGCTGTGGATAAGATTTGGTTGCAGACGTGTGTGGAGGAAATGATAAGAAGTGATTGCTGGATGAAATCATGAAATTTGATGGAGAATGGTAAGATAATATAATATGTAACAACTGAAGTGTAGAATAAATAGATCAGAGTAATAGTGAAGAAATATGTATAAGGTGAAGTGAGTGATAATTATAGGAAGATGGTGAGATGAAGAGAAATCGAGAAGTGCAGAAAGGATAGATGAGGATGACTGTTAATGAGGAAAGAGATAAAATAAGATGAGCAGTAGTTTGGAGAGGATTATAATGTAAAGTAAAATGGAGAAAAGGGTAAATAAGTTAACATGGGAAAAATATATTAAAAACAAAGATTCCAAGACTTACCAAGCGGGAGAGTGCCGGCAGACAGGCACAATGAACAAAACACACAAACACACACACAGAATTACTAGCTTTCGCAACCGATGGTTGCTTCTTCAGGAAGGAGAGGGAAAGACGGAAGGATGTGGATTTTAAGGGAGAGGGTAAGGAGTCATTCCAATCCTGGGAGCGGAAAGACTTGCCTTAGGGGGAAAGCACTACTTTCCCCCTAAGGGAAGTCTTTCCGCTCCCGGGATTGGAATGACTCCTTACCCTCTCCCTTAAAACCCACATCCTTTCGTCTTTTCCTCTCCTTCCCTCTTTCCTGAAGAAGCAACCATTGGTTGCGAAATCTAGTAATTCTGTGTGTGTGTTTGTGTGTTTTGTTCATTGTGCCTGTCTACCGGCACTTTCCCACTTGGTAAGTCTTGGAATCTTTGTTTTTAATATATATATATATATATATATATATATATATATATATATATATATATATATATGTGTGTGTGTGTGTCTGCCGGCGCTTTCCCCCTTAAGATTCCAAGACTTACCAAGCGGGAAAGCGCCAGTAGACAGGCACAATAAAATAACACACAAACACACACACAAAATTTCTAGCTTTCGCAACCAATGGTTGCTTCTTCAGGGAAGGAGAGGAAAAGACGAAAGGATGTGGGTTTTAAGGGAAAGGGTAAAGAGTCATTCCAATCCCAGGAGCGGAAAGACCCACCTTAGGGGGAAAAAAGGACAGGTATTCCTCAGATCCTGCCCTGAAATGAGATCCATCCTTCATGAAATCCTCCCCACTCCACCAAGAGTGTCCTTCCGCCGTCCACCTAACCTTCGTAACCTCTTGGTTCATCCCTATGAAATCCCCAAACCACCTTCCCTACCCTCTGGCTCCTACCCTTGTAACTGCCCCCGGTGTAAAACCTGTCCCATGCACCCTCCCACCACCACCTACTCCAGTCCTGTAACCCGGAAGGTGTACATGATCAAATGCAGAGCGACATGTGAAAGCACCCACGTGATTTAATAAATCACCTGCCTACACTGTGACGCTTTCTATGTGGGAATGACCAGCAACAAACTGTCCATTTGCATGAACGGACACAGGTAGACAGTGTTTGTTGGTAATGAGGATCACCCTGTAGCTAAATATGCCTTGGTGCATGGCCAGCACATCTTGGCACAGTGTTACACCATCTGGGTTATCTGGATACTTCTCACTAACACCAACCTATCAGAACTTCGGAGATGAGAACTTGCCCTTCAATATATCCTCTCTTCCCGTTATCCACCAGGTCTCAACCTCCGCTAATTTCAAGTGTCCGCCACTCATACCTTACCTGTCATTCAAAAACATCTTTGCCTCTGCACTTCCGCCTCGACTGACATCTCTGCACAAACTCTTTGCCTTTAAATATGTTTGCTTGTGTCTGTATATGTGTGCATGGATATGTGTGTGTGTGTGTAAGTGTGTGCCTGTCCTTTTTTCCCCCTAGGGTGGGTCTTTCCGCTCCAGAGATTGGAGTGATTCTTTACCCTCTCCCTTAGAGCCCACATCCTTTCATCTTTCCCTCTCCTTCCCTCTTTCCTGATGAAGGGGTCATTAGTTGCGAAGGCTTGAAATTTTGTGTGTGTGTTTTTTTATTGTGTCTATCTACCAGCACTTTCCCATTTGGTGGGTCATGGAATCTTGATGTAACTTGCCAAACAAAAGCTTTGGTATGTTGATTGAGACACTAACACTAACAAACACAAACACACACATACAAGATTCGAGCTTTCGCGACCCACGGTTGCTTCATCGAGAGAGTGGGGGGGGGGGGGGGTTTCTTTGGGGGGAGAGGGTGGGGAGTCGTTCCAGTCTTGGGAGTGGGAAGACTTGCCTTGGAGGGAGGGAGGGACAGGTGTGCACTCGCGCGCACACATACACATCCATCCACGCATATACGGACACAAGCAGACATATGTTGAATTTTGTGTGTGTGCTTGTGTCTGTGTGTGTGCCGATCGGTGTGTCTGTGTTTGCGAGTGTATACCTGTCCTTTTTTCCCCCTAAAGTGGGTCTTTCTGCTCCCGGGATTGGAATAACTCCTTACCCTCTCCCTTAGAACCCACATGCTTTTGTCTTTTCCTCTCCTTCCCTCTTTCCTGATGAAGCAACCATGGGTTGCAAAAGCTTGAAATTTTGTGTGTTTGATTATGTATGAGTAAAGTAGTTACCAGGTTTAAGCAATCAGATCTGAGTTGTAATAGTAGACTGTCGCTTAACTTCTTAAATATATAAGACAAAAAGGCAAAAAATTAATATAGTGACAAATAATAAAGAAATCTATTAATTGGGTACATATAAGTACATGAGGCTGTTAGAACTGGAGCTCATTGATGTAGAGCCAGAAATTATTCCTAAGACACTCCAGGGTGTGTGATGGTAAGTAGTGTATAGAATAGTTAAGGATCTGGCAAGATTAGTCTGCAGCAGTATAATATAAGTTTATTGTAATTATTTGTTTATCTTAGAATTTTATTTTGTTTTTGTGCTGTAATTCACACATGCTTTGGTGATAGTCTTTATTATATGAAATATTCATTTGTTAAATTGATTTGCTTGATTGATGCCAGTACTCTGTAAGAATTGTGTAAAATACTTTTTCATTATTGTGAAGTGAATTTGTAATGTTCTGCAATGTATGTAATTATTCATGTCAAATACTGTAAATAGAAGTTTGAATACTTTAGGTAAATGTATATACCCAAGACATTACCTAGCTTTATGATGTTTGTTATCTCAGATAAGTAAATGACATTTTATCTTGAGAGGTTCCTGGGAACATCTCATGATAAAATAAGGGGGGAGGGCAAATATGCAAATAAAATTATTTTGCCATGATTTTCTTATGTTTTCTATTTTTTCTTTTGTTCCTACCAGCAAATGTCACTGTGAGTTTTAAATCTCAAGATGTAATTGTGATTATTTTGTTTCCCAATGGATAAATATGTTTCTTGCTTTGTAATGGTGGAAAAGTTTGTAAATTTATTTTTTGGTATATTATTAATTGGGAAAAATGCAGCAAGAACATTTATAAAGATTTACATAATTTATGATAATGATATAACATCTGTAGACAGGGGACAGTAATAGCAATATTGATAGTAGAACAGAGGATGTGTGGTAGAAGGTACGGAGGGCGGTGCATCTGTTAAGTGTGCATTGAAAATGATACTATGTTTTATGAAAAGCACCCCAAAATGTATGGTCAGTGATACCAAACTTTGAGAATGTCAATTTGCTTTACCACTGCACAACATAAAGCCATCACCAGTGATCTTTAGGAGCAAATAAACTGCACTGTGAAAGTGCCACTAACAGGACTTTGTTGTGACCAACACAAACAGTGCTTTTGTACAAATGAACTTTGCTGGGATTGATATTCAGGAGGTGGAACTGTTGTCTTTCACTTTGTATCAAGCGATGAAAGTGGAGACTTTAATGAATTACACAGTACATTGGACTTTCAATGACATTATAGGTTTGAACTGCAAAACCAGAGTGGACATTGTTTACAGTGTGCATCACATAAAAGAATAATTCTATGAACCGCTGCATGCACAAATTATGATGACCGCCATTACTGCCCGAGATCTGACCAATGTCATAAAAGCTGCTGTTTCACCATTGGTGCATTTCCTGCCATGAGCGCAGATCATATGTCAGTTGTCAAAACACATGGGCAATGTTTACACAGTATTAAAAGCTTTGATATTTTTGCTACAAGTTGTAGTATTGAGAAATACTGGTTATACTCAAAAGTGGGTATACGTATGGTGAATCCCCCCAGTGTTCATGTAATTATTAACAGTGTTGGATGTGGTTCACATAATTTTGCCACATTTTCTAAATTCTGTCAGATATTATCTTTGATGTTTTTGAAGTTAGAAAGGGTATATACACAATTTTGTTGATTCTGGTTATTTTCAGAGCAGTTTCTCATAAACTTTCAGGTTTTTAGTTCATAAATAAAGTGAGATTGTGAAAAACTGAGAAGTATAACAAATAGTTTGGTTTTCCAACTCAAATTTTGGGTGACTGCACAGTTCAGATTCTGATACTTATTTTTCCTATGAGGTGAGGTCATCACAGTACACATAAGAGCAATGTTCACTTTAGAGAAGATGTTCAAAATGATCACTTTACTTTTGCAAACACTTTGCCATTCCATGGATCATATTTTGCTGGACCTTCTGCAATATACCTACATCCACCATTGTCGAAGTGGCATGCATGTGAGCCCTTAGGTAGTGTACACCCATGGGTGGATTACTGTAAATGCGTTCCTTTAAGTGCCCCCACAAATAAAAGTCTAGTGCATTAATGTCGAGGGAACATGGAGGGCACAACTTTTTATTACTTCCATGGCCAATCCATTTCTCTGGATATGCTTCATTTGAATAGTTACACACATTCATTCAAAGATGTAGCAGTGCACCATCATGCTGAAATCATATCTGTTGTCAAATGCAAGTGAAATGTTGTCTAATGTGTCAGGCAAAGTATCAAAGAAATGTACAATACAGGGCAAATTCAACTTGTCTGGCAATAGGTAAGGGCCCAAAAGCACCCATCCATTACTTGTGCATGAAGACTATCAGTTTCCTGAAGGTGTTGCTCCAGGTGACAAAAAACATTCTTATCGGGTTGGTGATCCTGACAATACTGTATGCATGAGATGCAGCAGCAGCAGCAGCAGCAGCTTGGTTACTGGATGCACCCAGCACCAAAAGCATACCTGAACTTGACAGGACTAGATACAGCTGTGCACTGCATTGCTAGTAGACTCATACATGCAGTTTAATAGCTCCCACTGTCACTTGACAGGTCACTGTCAAGTGACAAAACAATTTCCTGCTTATAAATAACAAGAACTAGGGAATGGACTTCCAAAAAATGAAAAAAGAACCTGATGAGGTTTTAAATGATGGTGGATGTGGGTTTGATGTCCCAGCAGTCTACTCACTGAGCTATGATAGCTGGTACACTAGTGCAGAGCGATACACATTCCTCTGCACATTCTGATACTCTGCACAATGTGACAGTCTTGCCACCTCTCTGTTTTCTATATGTATTTTCAAAATGGACCCAATCAGATTTTGCTAGAAAAACTTTTGTCAGTAATCTGGATGAGGAATCGCATGTCAACCTCCAAGTGTGGCATTTTTTCTTCTCCCTGTGTAACCACCTAATAGCTAGTCATGTTATGGTATACTGACAGAAAAGTCTTGAAGACATAAAAGAATTAAGACTAAATAGTGAGGGACAGCTTTACTATTCATGAGTTACAGAGCATGAAAGACAGATAAAAATTCATAAACTTTGACAGTTCATAACTTATTACATAACTGCAACACAGTTCTGAATAATAAGTAAGTTTAAAAATAAAGTAACATAGTTTATGGATGCGGTTGCAGAATCACTGATTTCTATGTATTTCTGGAAAAAATAATTTTTTTCAGTAATTTTTGTATTTGCTTCAAGAATAATAGCTTACATAAAATTAACAATATTGTGAAAAGGAGAGTTGTCACTCACCATGCAGTGGAGATGGTGAATCACAGATAGGCACAATAAAAAGACTGTCACAAATATAGCTTTTGGCCAGTAAGGCCTACATCAAAATTAGAAGACAAACACACACATACAAGCTCATGCAAATGCAACTCACACACACGACTGCAGTCTCAGGTAACTAAGGCCACTCTGTGAGCCGCAGCACCAGTGCATGTTGGGAGTGGTGGCGGTGGAGATATGGAGGAGGCTGGAGCTGGGAGGGGGAGGGGTAGTAGGGTAGGAGTGGTGGGCAGTGACGTGCTGCTGAGGAGCGTGCAGGGATGAGGTGGAAAGAGGGTAGGGCAGCTATGTGTAGTTGGGAGGTTAGACGGAGGGCAGCAGGGAGATGGGGAGGGGGGACATCATAGTGGACAAGGAGAGAAGTTAAAAGACCAGGTGGGATGGAGGAATGAGGGGTGTGTACTGCTGGATTGGGAACTGAGAAGGAGCTGGATGGGAGAGGACAATGACTAATGTAGGCTGAAGTCACAAAGGTTATGGGAGGAGTGTTGGATATATTGCACGGAATATTCCCACCTGCACAATTAAGAAAAGGTGATGTTAGTGGGAAGGATACATATGGCACAAGCTGTGAAGCAGTCATTGAAATGAAGGGTGACATGTTTGGCAGCATGCTCAGCAGCAGGGTTGTCCACTTGTTTCTTGGCCACAGTTTGCCGGTGGCCATTTATGCAGATAGACAGCTTGTTTCTTGTCTTTCAGGCATAGAATGCAACACAGTGGACCAGCTTAGCTGGTTTCACAGGTAGCCCTGCCATTGATGGGATGGGTGATGTTTGTGACCTGACTGGAGCAGACAGTGGTGAGAGGATGTATAGGACAAGCCTTGCATCTAGGTCTATTACAGGGGTAAGAACCATGAGGTAAGGGTTGGGAGCAGAGGCTATGTAGGGAAGGAAGAGAATATTGCGTAGGTTCAGTGTATGGCGGAATACCACAGTGAGAGGGGGTGGGAAGGATAGTAGGCAGGACATTTCTCATTTCAGGACACAATGAGAGGCAGTGAGAACCCTGGCGGACAATGTGATTCAGTTGCTCCAGTCGTGGGTGGTACTGAGTTACGAGGGGAATGCTACTCTCTGGCTAGACAGTGGGACTTCATGAGGTGGTGGGAGACTGGAAAAATAAGGCACAGGATATTCGTTTTCGTGTAACGTTGGCAGAATAATTAAAGTTCGTGAAGGCTTAAGTGAGACCCTTGGTATATTTCAAGAGAGACCATTTGTCACTGCAGATGCGATGACCTTGGGGGCTAGACTGTATGGAAGGGACTTCTCGGTATGGAACGGGTGGCAGTTGTCAAATCAGAGGTATTGCTGGTTGTTAGTAGGTTTTATATGATCAACAGTACTCATGTTACCATCTTTGAGATGGAGGTCAACATCTAGGTAAGAGACTTGTTGGGTTGAGTAGGATCAGGTGAAGCAAATGTGGCAGAAGTTGTTGAGGCTTTGGAGGAATGTGGATAGGGTGTCCTCACCCCTCATTCAAATCACAAAGATGTCATCAATGAATCTGAACCAGGTGAGAGGTTTAGGATTTTGGGTGTTCAGGAAGGATTCTTCTAGATGGCCCATGAATAGGTTGGCATAGGATGATACCATGTGGGTGCACATAGCCATACCCTGGATTTGTTTGTAGGTAATGCCTTCAAAGGAGAAGTAATTGTGGGTGAGGATACAGTAAGTTGTGGCGACTAGGAAGGAGGTTGTTGGTCTGGAATCTGTCAGGTGTTGGGAAAGGTAGTGTTCAATAGCAGTAAGGCCACAGGCATTAGGGATGTTAGTGTAAAGGGAGGTGGCATCAATAGTGATGAACAGGGCACTGTGAGGTAAAGGGACAGGAACTATCAATAGTCAGTGGAGATAATGCTTGGTATCTTTTATATCAGAGGCTATGTTCCGGGTAAAAGGTTGAAGGTGTTTGGCTATGAGAGCAGAGATTCTCTCTGTGGAGGCACAGTAACCTGTCGCAATGGGCGTTCTGTATATGTAGAAGGTGGGAGTGCAGTAAGCGGTAGGGGTGAGCAGAGAGATCTATTCTGAGGAGAAGTTCCAGGATTGGCCTACAGAGTTGAGGAGTGACTTGAGATTCTGCTAGATTTCTGGAATGAAGTGACTGTGGCAAGGTTTGTAGATGGACATATCTGACACCTGGTGGAGTCCTTCTGCCAGATTATTCTCGCAGTTCAAAATAACAGTGATGGAGCCTTTATCCACATGTGTGATTATAAGGTTGAGATCAGTTTTTGGATGGTTTACTGCGGTTCTTTCTGTGGATGTAAGGTTAGTTTGCATGTTGAGGGATTTGGGGAATGATGGTGAGGGAAGTTTCAAGGTTAAGAAATTCTGGAAAATTATCAGGAGGTGATTTGGGGGGAATGGGGGTAGATCACAGTTGTATGGAAGAGTGAACCGAGTTAGGCAGGGTTCAACATTGGTCTTTGGTTGAGTCTGATTGATAGGGATGATGTCAAAAAGTGTTTCTGCTGTAGGGACCTGGAGAAGGAGTCTGTGTGGTGGTGGGAGGGAGTTATGGAGGGTGGGGTAAACGTGGTAGATCTTGGAGACATTGTTTGTCAGCTCTGAGGGAACGTGGAGGAGGTTTGGAGGTTGCTGTAGAAGTAGTGGACAGTGGTGCTCCAAGGCAGGAGAAGGAAGTGAGCAGGGTGGAGAACTTTTTGAGGTGGCACTGTGCACGTTACTTTAGTTCCTGGATGGCAAGCGTTTCAATGTGTGTTAAGGGTTCCAGGAATTATGGACTGCATAGCATGATAATTTTGCGGATGGAGAGAAGATACTGCAAAGCAGAAGGTTTGGGCTTGGTTGATGTGGTTTTGCAGAAATATGTTGATGAGGGGTAAAGATTGGGAGAATCTGACCAAATGAACGTCATTGTGGAAGGAGGGATGATAGCCGACTAGAGGATTCCATGAGCCAAGAAACAACGCAGGAACACACTCCTGGAATTTTTTTCCTGAAGTGTATTTGCCTGGAGGTCTTCAATCGAGTCAAGTCACTTCCCTTTCAGTGAAAATTTCAGTTTAGGAAACAGGTAGAAGTCCGCAGGGTCCAAATCAGAGGTATATGGCGGTTGTGGAAGCACAGGAATTTTGAATTTTGTCAAAAATTAAACAATGGAAAAGGCACGATGAGCCAGAGCACTGACATGGTGCAGCACCCAACTCCTGTCTTTACACAATGCAGGCCTTTTCTTCCGCACCTTTTCGCGCAAACGCTCAAGGACACATTTGTAGTATCCCTGGTTTATTCTCCGTCCTCCAGGTGTAAATTCATGATGCACAATACTGGCAGAATCGAAAAAAATCACCATCATTGTTTTCACCTTCGGCCAACTTCGCCGTGCTTTTTCCTGTCGTGGTGAACCTGGAGTCTTCCACTACGAAGACTGCACTTTGGTTTCAGGATCATATCCATATAAACACAATTCGTCACCTGTAAGTACCCTATTTAACAAATCTGGGTCATTTTTAGTCCAATTAATCAATTCTTTGCACACTTCCAATTCGGCATTGTCTCTGGTCGCTTGACAACACTTATGGAATGAATTTTGCGGACACTCGACGCATGTTCAAATCTCCAGTTAAAATTTCCTGAACTGCATAGAAACTCAAATTAAGTTCATCAGCCATCTCCCTAATTGTATCTCTATGATCAGAGCGCACTAAGTCGCGAACTTTCACAACGTTTTCATTTGTTTTTGAGGTGGAAGCACGGGTTGACCGTGGTTCATCTTCAAATGATTCGCGGTCATTCTTAAATCTGTTGAACCAAGCAAAAACACTTGACTGTCTCATACAACGATCTCCAAAAGCTGGTTTGAATAGTTCACAAGTCTTAAAAACTGATTTCCCAGTTTTAAAACAAAATTTCACACAAACTTGTTGCTCCGTTTTTATGTTCATTTTCACGCAGACAGAACCCGGCAACAAAACCTAACAGACCCGCCCTCAACCAGCTGCCACAATAAACTGAATAAAGGAAATGCAGTTTCGTGTCAGAGGGCATTCAAGGACAAGGCAATGACTTGCTCCCCACCCTCGGTGTCCCTGCACATCAAACCAGTAAGCAGTAGCGGATCCATTATTGAAACTTTCAAATCACATCTCATATAAAACTACACAACATGCCAACGGTATCTGTAGATCGACACTTGCTGTCGCCTCTGTTTCTACTTTTAAAAGAAGCGACGTGCATACTACAGGCGCGACACGAGCAAAGTTTGTTTTATGTGGATCATATATTAGCAGTCAGATCATATTATAGACAAGGAATATTGGCAGATGTCGCTAGATGTGTTTTCTAAAATCATACAAGATTACAGTTGATTGGTTTACATTCTGTAATGGTTTTCAGCTCACAAAACCTTGTCAATGGATGAAGAAGACGGAACTAAAGAGTCTGTTGTTTCCGAAATGACGATAAAAACTGGTGGAAGAAGGTTGCATACTGGTTTAGAGTTGTCACAAGTCTGGCTTTCTCCAGATTTATCTTCGCATTGACCGCATCCAAAAAGGCTGTCCGTCGCAGGGAGGGACTGTCTGAGATAAGCCTGGACCGGTTTCTGTTGTCGGAGAAATTACATGATTGAAAACAACACATTAATAAACACTTCGCTAAAAATTTACTAAATGATGACAGTTGTGCCTGTAGTTTCGTTCAACGGACATTAAAAAAAGCCAGCGCCACGCACTCTTCACTGTTCTTCTGTACACGCATTTTTCCCCACTTCCCGCAAAATATAGTTTTGACATTGTTCACTTGCTTTGTTAGTGATGGCGTCACCGGCGGCGGCGCACAAAGCTTTGTCATCCTACCGGAACATTTGATGGTTTGCAGAAGGCGACAATGTCCTATGGTGTGTAACAGCACATGGTTTTAGGGCAAAACTGCGATACCTTTGATTCTACTCGACGTGTCAAAATAAAGCTGTATCACACTTTAAGTTAGACCTGCAAAAATACAACTGAAAATCGCTTCCAATTACATACATTAGCTTTTGCGCGGTGCGCGTACAGACACACACACACACACACACACACACACACACACACACACACACACACACACACACACACAAATTCTAAAAATGTTTTTTTTTTCGCTTTGATGGCTGTAACAAAAAAAAAAAAAAAACAGCCTCATATTCAGTTTTGCTTAAGTATCTCTTACGTACAGATATCTTCAAGTTGCAATTGTATTATATGTGTAAATTCACGATGCAGTGGAAACCGGCAAAGAGTACCAGCTTATATGCAGCAAAACCATGTCCAATATTGAATAATTTTCGTTGCCAATTTTTGGTTAGCTAGATGGACGTTACTCCAAATCACTATCCTTTGAAAAATTGTACCGTTAAGGGAACAGTTCCATTGAATTGTAAAACTGACAATATTAATGTGAAGTATAGATTCAAGAGCTACACCATTCTTCAACACTACGGATTTGTAAATTGAAAACTATTAACTTGTCATTAAAATAATTGTTTAATCAATTAACTGTGTTCGTGCTTCACGCTTTACCATCAAGAAGATACAGTGATACAGTGGGGTGAGGTACTGCAAAGTGCTAAAGCTTAAAATGTGCATCACAGATGGTCAAAGCTGCGCACTATCGAAATTATTGCTCAAATTTTCACACAAAATCGATTTCAAGATTGCTATTTCATCAGTGTTCTGTTTTCCTCCTTAAAATATTACTTTTAAGTCGATGACGTTCCATTGTGGTATTAAAAAATCTCAAGTATATACTAACACTAAGGGTGAAAAAATTCTGGGCGCTAAATGAATGTCTACTGTATTCGACATTGTGCAAATAAAAACTACCATGTCTTATGATGATATCAAACACAGACAGCTGATTCCTACATAGTTAAATACCGAGAAGCAACATAATTTTACGTTTTTTATTGTTTCAACTTCGGGGTATATATGAACAAAAAAGGACCTTACCTAGTGCTTCAGTGGTTCCCTCTTTTCAGTCAGCATCTTCGGAATCACTATATAAAATCGATGTCACCCACTTAATAATCTTCGACCTTGTAAAATAAGTTGACGATTGGCCTCCAAGCACCAACTGTTAGACATATGTCTGTACCTCAAGGGACTTCTGTCGACTGCCCTTTTTGAGTCGATGTTGACAACATCAACACTCCCGCGCTTTTACACTTCTAATTATTGTGTTGTGTGGCGTTGGTTACATGCAAGGGGTGTGTTGCATGAACTAAATGTCACTAAGAAGCTATTGCCAGACATTGAGGTTAGCTCTGACATAATGATTACCCTGTTCTTCATCATGGCGCCAGAAACATTAAACAGAATGTTGCGAACTTAACCAAATGGTGAGATAATTGCCCTTTTCCACTAGTCTATTTGCAACAAATAGATGCTGTACTTGAAATGACTGCAAAAAATTTTTAAAAAAGCCTCTAACTTGACGAGAGTTTTTGCACCCAATGCGCGGGTCCCGTAGCATTTGCTAACTCCTGCTACACGGCTAATCCGACACTGCCCCCAAATGGCCTTACCATCAAATTACCCATCTCCAGTCGCCATCCCTCCTTCCACAAGTGGCGGATACAGGGAAACCAATAAAAATAATTCAGTCACATGCAGAGTTTAAGAAAGTTTAAATAAAACTGATTATACACATATACAAGACAATGTCGTCTCATGATGTAAAAAAGTTACAATTGTGCTTTTCCTCCTTAAATGATAACTTCTATGTATCTATTCTTCCTAGCAAATTGGTTAATTTCCTTGTCAATAGGACAATCAATGTCAGTGTGAGTGTTCAAAAGAGCTAAGCCATTAAGTCGATCCTCCTACATTGTCGACGTCAGCCATGTCTTTGTTCACCACACTGTTGAAAACCTTCTTTATACTGTAACATTAGTTGCAGGTAGACAAGAAAATAACTTTGTACAGCAAGTGCAACGTAGGATGGTCAGATCTAGGACAGACAGACAACACTTGCATAACAGAATCACGATCATTAAGGGCGTCTGTGCTCATTTGCTTGTATTGAAAAATCTCTCCCATTAGTCTCTTTTTCATCACAAAGACCGATTCTTCTTTGAAGAAGTTAGTTCAGTTAAGCATTTATACAATTTATGTGCCAGATCATTACCGTCATCTTTCAGTAGTTATAAGGGCAAAAGTGTTGAATTTTAAATGATAAATATTTTCTTCAGCAAAACGGTCTCTCATGTCAGTCGTAACAAGGTCCAGTGTTGGAATAAAACCAGTTCTTTTCCAAAATGTCGTAGCATCATCATTATGATCGCAGTTTCCGCTGTGTCTTTGTCTGCCTGTAAGATGAGAAAAGCTCATCTCCAAGTCTACCTCCTCCATAAAACAGCCTTCGCCTCTTCAACAATAGAAGCAAAGTGGCTATCAGCATTAGTTCTCACGCTGCCGTACACCTTGAGTGTCGAATCTAATTTTGCTTTTGCCATCGCGATATCCAAGCTAGGATCATGTAAGATTTTGCTGACTGGATATATTATGCTCATAATGTCACTCAGTGTAAACAGAGTAACGATAAACTCGCAATTAGAGAGAGCTCAAAGGAGAATATTGGCTTTGGCAGCCGTTGTACTATCCCCCCAACAGTGTATTTCTATAAGAACTTTTCAAGATGTTCCGAGATGAGCTGCGAATCTCGTTTGACAATGTGACTGCAGCGAGTGTTTTAGAGGACTCTTCAGTGTTGCGAACCGCTTGCTAGAAGCTGTAAAGAACGATACTGATGATGATGAGGTCCCATACTCCTTGACGGAGCGTAGGGGACAATGCGGGAGACCTGCACAGCCAAACTAGGAAGCGTACTAGCGGAGGTGCCTTACCATTGCCTTCCTATGACCGCAATGGAGATGGATGATGATGATGATGATGATGATGACGACGACGACGACGACGACGACGACGACGACGACGACGACGACGACACAGCAACACTCAGTCATCTCGAAGCAGGTGAAAATCCCTGACCCCATCAGGAATCGAACCCGGGACCCTGTGCTCGGGAAGCTAGAATGCTACTGTGAGACCACGAGCTGCGGATGAACGATACTACTTCTTCAAGTGAGTTTCTCACACTTTTAACTTTGCAACTGTGAGAGACAGAAAGGTTGAGTAGATGATTTAGACACAGTGCTACTTGAGCGTTGATAGATTTTTTTTATTGTAGTCACAGCTCCTTTCAATTCTGACATATTAACTGAGCATCCATCACAGCCTATACCCAAACAGTTCTGCAGTGACAGAGAAAGGCTTTCCATTCTCTTTAGAATCATAGTACCTAATACTTGCCGGCCGCGGTGGTCTCGCGGTTCTAAGCGCGCAGTCCGGAACCGTGCGACTGCTACGGTCGCAGGTTCGAATCCTGCCTCCGGCATGGATGTGTGTGATGTCCTTAGGTTAGTTAGGTTTAAGTAGTTCTAAGTTCTAGGGGACTGATGACCACAGCAGTTGAGTCCCATAGTGCTCAGAGCCATTTGAACCTAATACTTCGTCATCAGTAACGCTACGATCTTCATCTTGACTCTCTTAAGGTTCATCGTCAATGTTGCCACTACAATCGTTGTCTTTATGGATGTCAATGAAACCCAAAAATCTCCCCTGTAATTTGCCATAACCATCAACATATGTTGCAGCCAAACTCAATTGGACAATGTGCGCTATGTATGTAGTCTCATCAAAGATTATGCTGTAATAACGAGAATCTTTGATTTCCTACAGTATTCTCGATAACATCACTGTTTCACAGTATGAAATAAGTTCGTTAAACCTTGTTTTACTTGTGTAAGTGGCGTTCGTTTTAGTGGTCTCAAGGTGGTGTTTTAGTTGCAAGTCACCTGTGTCAATTCTAAATCTTAAAAAGAGCTCTAAAGTTTCCCTCATTACTCACTATACTTTCACGGTAATTTTCGTTTTCTAATAGACTTCCATCATCTCTATGACGACGCAGAGGAAAATTTTGCTTTCCATGAAATATGATTGTTTTTATTATAGGTACAAGACAATCTCAGTTTTCCCTAACGTTTTCCATTCTCTGTCTTGACAGTTGTTTTACGACCTCAAGTTCGTGGTCGTCGTCTTGTGTTGCCAAAAATAATTTTGCGTCTGTTGACGCTTCAACGTGGTACTTAGCTGAGAGTGGTCTCAAGGTCATCATCTTTACCAGTAAGTTTGGCAAACTTTATTAGTAGTTCAGTCACAAGTTTCTTAGCGCTAATGGATTTCGTTCCTTCAACCATTTTATTATTCACAAAAATTGAACAGTTAATGCAAAGAACTCCCTTCTTAACTTGTGAGAACACCAGCTATGGATACTGTTCAAAGTGATTATTGTGCAATTGTCTGCATTCAACCTGTCCCCTCTTGTGTGTTCAGAAGTAGGAAAGACATAACCTTTTTCAGGGGTCCCTGGAGCTGTGAGAAGCTTGTGTTTTATATGATCACTAACATTTCCCGGCGCTAATACATCCAAATAATGCCAATATCCGTGGTATTAAAGAAATCAATCGACGAACTTTGTTGTGGAAGTTTCAATGAAGTGCTGCGCTCTGCTTGTACATCTGATGGTGTTTTTGCAGTTGAATGGTGACTGCATTCTCCAGATGTTCCTCGTTTTCTTTTTATTATTACATAACGATCCATTTTATTATACTCTTACGACATAGGTAAATTAGATGCCAATTATTCTCGAATAAACACTTTATTTGCACTGCACCATGCAACACTACTACACTTAGCAATAAAACACACAGGGTCAAGCTCCGTATATTTCTAGTGTCACTAAGGGAAACACTGTCTGAAGTCTGTGGTAATAGCCAATAATCACAGTTGTTCATTTTTTATCACTTCCAAGTTATTGCAATAACTGTAGCTTTCAAACTGGCTATCTGGCAGCAACTCTGCTTCCCTTATATATGTGGCTCGGTTGTTTTGAGAACATTCATTGTCAGAATGTTTGCTTCCAGACTTCTATGGAGTCTAAACAAATACCTACTGCAAAAGTGACAAGGCCAATATGTACCTTATGACGTATAATATAAGGGTGTTTCCAATGATGACGTCATATGACAATTTGTGTGTGTGTGTAACTTTTATTGTCGACTCCATTCCTTTCTAGTGCATTCGATACAAAGCCTCTATAGTAACAATGGGTTTTTAGGAATCTTCTCGAAAGTCACTATTACCTGAGATATACGCATGAATAGTTTCCCATACCTAACTCATATTATGAGTTACGAGTTTTGTAACAATATTTTTTACAGAGAAATTACTATGAATTGCTATTAGTAATACTTCACAGTCAACTGATCATTCTCACTCTTGACTAATCTTAACACCTGCACAGTACCTTCCCTCTATCCGCAAAATTCTCCTTGCTATGCAGTCCCAAATTCCTGGAACCCATAACACACATGGGAACTCTTGCCCTCCATGAACTAGAGCAACATACACAAATCCACCTCAAAAAGTTCTCCTCCCTGCTCACTTCCTACTACCACCTTGGAGTACCACTATCCACCCCTTCTACAACAACCCCCAAACCTCCTCCAAGTCCCCTCATAGCTGACAAACCCTGTCTCCCAGACCTATCACATTTACTCCATAACCCCGTAATTCCCTACAAAAATCACACCGCATCCAGAACCTAAACAGACCCAAAGCACAGTCATGAACCTTTCCTTCAGAAATTTCCCACAGAAATATGATACCTTTTCAAAGGCTTCACCTTTTGCCCCACTCGCAAATTCAATCATACAATACTTGTTAAAGATCTTTTTCCCTTCTTACAGTCCCTGCAGTGTAAACACTTTTTTGCCACCATCCCTAGCAATCGGACTCAATCAGAGACCAATGCTGAACCCTGCCTAACTCAGTTCACACCTCCATTCAACTGTGATCCACCCCCCACTGCCCCCAAATCCCCTCCTGTGAAATTTCCAGAGTTTCTTAACCACGAAATTTCGCCTACCATCATTCCCCATATCCCTCAACATGAAAACTAACCTTACCTTCGCAGAAAGAACCACAGTCCACCATTTAAAAACTAATCCCGATCTTATAATCCTACATGCAGATAAAGGCTCCACCACTGCTATTTTGAACAGCAAGGATTATCTGGCAGAGGGACTCCACCAGCTGTCAGATACATCCACCTACAAAGCTTGCCACAGTGACCCCATTCCAGAGTTCTCCAGTCACTCCTCAAATCCATAGATCAATCACAGAACTTTTCCCCAGAGTCCATCTCTCTGTTCATCCCTACCACTCGCCGCACTCCCACCTTCTACATGCTTCCTTAAGTCCATAAACCCAACCACTAAGGACACCCCATTGTGACTGATTACTGCGCCCCCACTGAGAGAATCTCTGCTCTCATAGCCAAACACCTGCAACCTATTACCCGGAACCTATCCTCCCATACAAAAGATACCAACCATTTCCTCCACAGTTCCTGTCACTTTATCACATGGTGCCCTGCTCATCACTATTGATACCACCTCCCTTTACACTAACATCCCTAATGCCCATGGCCTTACTGCTATTGAACACTACCTTTCCCAAGACTCGACAGGTTCCAAACCAACAACCTCCAACCTAGGCGCCTTGACTAACTGTATCCACACCCACAATTACTTCTCCTTTGAAGGCATTACCTATAAACAAATCCAGGGTATGCCTATGTGCACCCGCGTGGTACCATCCTATACAAACCTATTCATGGGCCATCTAGAAGAATCCTGCATGAACACCCAGAATCCTAAACCTCCAAAACCTCAACAACTTCTGCCTCATTTACTTCACCTGGTTCTACTCAGCCCAACAAGCCTCCTTCCTAGATGTCGACCTCCACCTCAAAGATGGCTACATCAGTACCTCCAGTCATATAAAACCTACTAATAACCAGCAATACCTCCACTTTGACAGCTGCCACTGGTCATCGCATCTGTAGTGACAAACGGTCCCTCTCGAAATATACCGAGGGTCTCAGTGAAGCCTTCACAAACTGTAATTATTCTCCTAACCTTATACAAAAATTAATCTCCCACTCCTTATCTTTCCAGTCTCCCACCACCTCACAAAATCCCACCATCTGGCCACAGAGGAGCATTCCCCTCGTAACTCAGTACCATCCAGGACTGGAGCAACTCAATGACATTCTCTGCCAAGGATTTGACTACCTCTTGTTGTGCCTTGAAATGAGAAATGACGTGCACACTACCCTTCCCACAGTGGTATTCCGCCATCCACTGAACCTACGCAACACTCATCCATCCCTACACAACCCCTGCTTCCAACCCCTTACCTCATGGCTCATCCTCCTTTAATAGACCTAGATGCAAGCAAGACCTGTCCTATACATCCTCCCACCACCACCTACTCCAGTCTGGTCACAAACATCAACTATCCCATCAAAGCCAAGGCTACCTGTGAAACCAGTCATGTGGTCCGCTGTGTTGCATTCTATGTTGGCATGACAAGAAACAAGCCGTCTGTCAGCATGAATGGCCACCGACAGACTGTGGCCAAGAAACAAGTGGACCACCCTGCTGCCGAGCACGCTGCCAAACATGTCACCCTTCATTTCAATGACTGCTTCACAGGATGTGCCATATGTATCCTCCCCATCAACACCAGCCTTTCTGAATTGTGCAGGTGGGAATATTCCCTGCAATATATCCTATTTCCATAACCCTCATGGCCTCAACCTCCATTAGTCATTGTCCTCTTCCATCCAGCACCTTCTCTGTTCCCATTCCAACACTACACAGCCCTCATTCTTCCATCGCAACCAGGGTTTTTGCTTCTCTCTTTTTCCACTATCCCCCCCACCCCTACATCTCTGCTGACCTTCATCTAACCTCCCAACTGCACATAGCTGCCCTACCCTCTTTTCACCTCGTCCCTGCGCACTCCCCAACAGCATGTCACTGTCCGCCACCCCTACACTACTATCCCTCCCCCTCCCAGCCCCAGCCTCCTCCTTACCGTCCGTCACCCAGTCGCCACTTCCATCATGCTCTGATGCTGCTGCTTGTAGTGTGGCCTCAGTTGCCTGAGACTACAGTCATGTGTGTGTGAGTTGCAATTGTGTGAGCACGTGTGTGTGTGTGTGTGTGTGTGTGTGTGTGTGTGTGTGTGTGTGTGTGTGTGTGTGTGTGTGTATTGTCTAATTTTGATGAAGACCTTACTGGCCAAAAGCTATATTTGTGATAGTCTTTATGTTGTCCCTATCTGCGACTCAGCATCTCCGCTATACAGAGGGGTCCAAAAAAATGTATCCACTGTTTAAAAGTCCATAACTTGCAAACTAATTGATGGAGTTATCTCATTTTTGGTGAAAGTGTAGCTTAAAGTCCAACTTAAAGATATCACTGTAGGTGTTCCAAATTGTCACCATTAACATACACACACAGAAACCATACCGCCGAACTGCAGCACAAACCACTGAATACTACATGTTCAGTTGGATATTTGCACGTGAATGTACGATGGATTCTCAAAGTTCATCCAGTGTGCATGGCTTTTGTCGATAAACAACGTCCTTTAGTGTTCCCCACAGGTAAAAGTCCAGAGGAGTTAGGTCTGGGGAACATGGTGGATACTACACAGCACCTCTACGGCCTGTCCATCTTCCTGGTAGATTTTCGTCAAGATGCGCCCTAACACGATTCTGATAGTGGGCTGGGGCACCATCTTGTTGAAAGTAAACTCTTCCATCTCCATACAAGTCTCGGATGGCAGGTAAAATCAATGTCTCAAGCTTCTGAAGGTACACATCACCGGTAACTGTGCCGTCAAAGAAGAATGGCCCAATCAAGTTCCGGTAAGACAATCCACACCACACATTTACTCCTGGCAAATTCATGGCTTCCTACAGTTGCAGGTTCGAATCCTGCCTCGGGCATTGATGTGTGTGATGTCCTTAGGTTAGTTAGGTTTAAGTAGTTCTAAGTTCTAGGGGACTAATGACCACAGCAGTTGAGTCCCATAATGCTCAGAGCCATTTTTTGAAATTCATAGCTTTGTCTACATGGACGTCCGAATTTCTGCAGTCCAGTAGATGCAATTGTGGCGATTTACTGTCTCATTGAGTTTGAACTGTGCCTCATCAGACCACACAATCATCTCTGCAAACTCTTCATCGTTGGGCTCCATGTTATAAACCACTCACAGTACTCCATTCTACGATCTGGGTCGTCATCGTTCACTGCGTGTAGCAATCGTGGGATGTAGCACTTTCACTTTGCTGTCTTCAAAATTCGCCAAACACTTGAGCGACTCACTTCAGTTCCACGGGCACACTGTCTCACTTACTTCTGTGGTGAGCGAGTGAATTGTTGTAACATATGACGGGAGTTAGCTTTACTTTTTACTGTTACAGGTCGCCCAGATCGTTCTTTGTGCACATCTTTAACACCGCCTTCAGCTTCAAATTTGTCTTGAATGCGACGAATCGTTAAACGTGTCGGTGGCTCTGTTTGATACTCATTTCGCCATTGCCGTTGAACCTCATTAATGTTTTCATACTTAAAATACCACTTCAAAACTGACTTCCTTTCATCAAATGTAAGCCCTGTGCCAGCCATGTTTACTCGAGTAACTAGGTGCAACTAAGAACAAAACAATGACTATCTGGCGACTGTCATCTTACAAAAAAAACGCAATACAACGCCTGTGTGGCGACTGCCAGAACTACAAACTATTACACTACCAAAGATGTGACAACTCTGTTAATTAGTTTGCCAGTTATGGACTTTTAAACAGTGCATACATTTTTCTGGACCCCTCTGTATGATAAGTGGCAACTTTCCTTCTTACAATATTGTTATATTCCATCCTGTATTTTCTGTTGTCTGATAACATAAAACTAACATAGAAAAGCCCAATACTCCATAGGAAACAATGGCATGAAATGAAGTGATTGATGAGCTACTACATGTTGTGCAGATCCATCATACCTATGACGACTGGCACTCTACCACTTCCAAATAGCATGATTGTATTTTTTATTGCTGAAAATAGAACCAAAAAATTACGAGCCTCTCCCCAAATCTACATCTAATGACTACTCTGAAATTCACACTTAAGTCCCAGGCACAGGACTCACTGAACCACTTACACACCATTTCTATTCTGTTCCACTCTCGAACTGCACATGGAAAACACAAGTATATCTTTCTGTGTGAATTCCTGTTTCTCTTATAAGGGGCTAAGGCTTGGCTATCAAGATTCGGTATGCCAATCATGCAAAATTGCCACGAGCATTGAGGCAATCATCCCACCGATGCACCAGGTTGAAGATACCTGTGTGGTAAAACACCTTGTCCTGCTGTGTGAAGAAGTTTGTAACTGCCAGTTGTATATCCTCATCCAACATGAACAATCAACCCTTTAAGGCCTGTTTTAAGATGTCGAAGACATTATAAGCATGTGGGTATCATTCCCAAATGATAGAGATACTAGATTCTTTGAAATCAATAAGCAATGTGCCCCAGTAATCAACGAATAGGGTGAGCAACACCTTACCATCCCATGGTTGGTACTTGAACTTCTTGGGATGAGGGCGATGGATGAATAACACAGCCTCATACAGATTCTTCATTCTCTGATCAGGGGCAACTCTAGAAGTTGATTAAGGGTGGGGCTAATGAGGGGTGGGGGTTGGGGGGATGGAACATCGCTTAACAAAAGGAAAGTTGGTGTCCTCCACTGACAAACTGGTAAAATTTGGTGTTGCTTAAAGTAGTTTTTGGTAAATGTTTGGAGTTCACGGTAAAAAAAACCTTATTTTAACATGAGAGATTTTATAAATTACATATACCATAAAAAATGTCAACTTACAACAAATAAGTTTTCATTAATTTTCTGGATACAGAAGGTGACATGAATGTAAAAACTTGAACTTGACATGAATATAAAAAAAAAAAATCTGTAAGAAAATTCACTGGATGTTTGTGTCTTCTGCCCAATTTTTCATGCTCATTCGTCTCTCTTTCTTTTTACTGAATATGTCAATGATATTTTCAATGTCCTTATCTCTTTCTTTATGGATATTTGTAACCAAGCCACTTAGTCTCACGTGCCCCATTGTGTTACACAAACAAGTCTTTATTTTCACAATAGATAAGCATCATTCAGAAGTGCTTATGGTGACAGGAATAGTCCCAAATATTTGAAGTAAAACATGTATGTTAGGGAAAAACTGCTTGTCATAGTTCTTTAAAGCTTCAGTTGCTGTTTCAGGTCTTTCACTTTCATCAACCCACTTTTTCTTCCATAGTTTCAACTCTCCTTTCATTAATATACAACCAATGTATATTAATAAATGTCGAGATGCCCATTTTAAATTAAATGATATTTATTGGTTTAGATAGTAAGCTATTTACCACTCTTATTCTTTTGTTAAAGTGTGTTTGAGATACATTGCAACCTATATTGTACACAATTATATAAAAGAAGATTGAATCTGTTGAAGTAATATATTCGCTGAATTTTGAAGTCATTTTATCCAGTGCAATATGATACTCCATTTGGAGGGGGGCTATAGCTCCCCCCCCGCCCCCTTTTGGCAATAATGTAGTCATAGTTCATATTTCCACATTTACCGCACACATGTCAGAAAGACACAAATGCAATAATAATCCCTTGCCTCATTGTCAGTGCATATATACCCACACTGTAGTCATTCTACTTTGCATATGAGCTGCAGCAATGCCTTTAAATGGAAACTTTTTAATCATACTTATATTTTAGTATGATGATCATTTCTCCCTATGTGGCTCAGCATCAACAAAATATTTTTACATTTAGAAGGGAAAGGTGGAGACTGAAATTTCAACAAGATATTTTGCCACAATGGAAAAAGGGCTTGGTTTTAATGTTTGCCACCTCAACTCATGTATCACGTCCATTATACTCTCTCCCCTCCCTTTTGATAATACAAAACAGACTATGCTCTGTCAGTCCTATCTGATAAGGATTGCATACAGCACAGCAATACTGTAACACATCACAAACCACGTAAAAGCTGTTAGTCTGCTCTTTTGGTGGTGGTGGGGGTGGTGGTGGTGGTGGTGGTGGTGGTGGTGGTGGTGGTGGTGGTGGTGGGGTGTGTATATGGCACTCAATAGTGAATTTATTAGCACCTTTACTAAACCGATTGCAGAGAAATGTGGTTACAATGTTTAAGATTGTGTACAAAAACATAAAATATGAAATACATATACACACTACTTTAACCTCACTTATACTCACAAACATAACAACAAAATACATAAAACTCAGAGTGTGTTTGTAAAATCCATTCTTAAAATTCACAGCCTCCAATTATACTATTGCTAAATTAATATAACAGGGACCTATGATCGGATGATCACTGGGAAAATACTATGAAAACACATTAAAATCTTTTACCTAATAACCTACAGAAAAGGTTAGACAACACAAATCACATTTGTTTCCTCATATCATAAATTAGAAAGCACTTCAGCTGGTAAGCCAGTTCCAGCTGTCATAACTTCATATAAAACATGCTCTATTAAAGTGTGGTGTACAGAAATCTGTACCCACGAGCATTGTACACTAGTGCATCCTCTCACATGTGTCAGGTGACAGTGCATTATCAAGAAGCAGGTTAAGAATATTTCCTTCCATCTCAGTGGTTTGAAGGTAGAATTCCATGGGCGTAGTGTTTGCTTCAAAAAAGGAAGCTTGTTGTTCCTCAATCCTAGCCACCCCTCCTCCCAGAGGCACATAATTGTTTCTCAGCAGCAAAGTAGCTGAATGTACAGGGGCAGCATATTGGGAAATTGCATTTTGCATGCAGACACTCTTAGCTGCTTGATTACCCTGAATTTCCACATGTCCTGGTACCCAGCAGAATTGCACCTCCTTGCCCTGATTCTGTAGGTCAAAAAGGATATTTTGGATCACCTGACTAGATTTTGTTGCTGGGTATTTCTATGGATAACCTGAAATGCACTTAGAAAGTCACTGGAAATGAGAAATTAGGTAGCATGATTACGCTTCACCTGCACAAGCACTTTTGAAGTCACGTATAATTCACCATCACAAACACTGCGAACGTATTAAGAGAGCAAATCTAGAGAGTATATTCAGAAAATAATACAGCATAGCTGATGGAACTCCCCTGCCTAAGCCCCATCATTGCAAACTACAAGATAGTTGGAAGGATTGAATAAAACAATATTGACTAAAAAATCGTCAAGATGGCGTCTAGTGCGGTTGTGTGTAGTGATCAAGTGAACAAAGTTACAGTTGTGCCTTAAAAACAGGCTTTCTCAAAATCAAAAAACACAGCCATAGTCCGGTATTTCCACAGAAAACCATTCTTAACATGGGTGGGCAAAGCGATGAGATGGTCAACTGCAGAACAGCACACTCGAAATCCACACTATGTAGTGGTTAGTAAATTGCGAGATTTGAGCCACCATACCAGTCGGGCATGAATCATATGTTCCATCACTTTTCACACACAGCTGGTGAGTGAAATGGGGCGGTACCTAGAAGGAAGTTGTTTGTCCTTACTGGGCTTAGGTATAGGTATGATAGTGGCTTCACACCAGTGACTGGGAAATGTGACCTCTGTCCAGATACAGCAGTACATATGAAGGAGAAAATGCTTGCCCGCAAGAGAAAGATGCAACGACATTTAAATGTGAACATCGTCAGGTGCTCGGGCAGAGGATCAGGATGAAGTGAGAGTGTGATCTAGTTCTCTCGTAGTAAAAGCGACATTGCAGCATATGTGATTCTTTGAAGAGAAGGGTATCGCCCAAGCCTCCTCCACTCGTTTTTGATGAATGAAGGCAGTGTGATAGTGGAAGGAACTAGAAATCCCCGCAAAATGATAGCCGAAGATGTTGGAAATAGCAATAGGGTCCACTATGACATCATCTGCTACTCTCAGGCTGAAAAGTGGACCAATCCCAGACAGCCATTGCGTGTTGGCCCACACGAAGGAAGAGGGAGTGGAACTGTTAAAAAGAACTAGTAAATAAAATCCAGCTGCCTTTATTGCCATCCCAAAGAACATGATGACACTGTGCATGTATCTCTTTATAATTAATGCAGTTTGCCATCATAGGATAATTGTTATAAACACAGAGCACATCTCCACAGATTAACTGAGTCATGGCACACCTCAGTCTACCAAGGGATCAGGACACAGCACGATAAAGAGGAAGTGCGGGGAATGGAACGACCTGCGGCAGTAAGGATAACGTTTGTAAGATATTCTACCTGGTCATCACAACTGGGGAAATGTTTATCAAAGGTCGCCATGGAGGAGTATAGCCTCCAGTCGGCCTTAGTAAGCTGCCATTTGGACCTCCATGAAGGTGGGGTAGGAGTCAAGAAATGGATAGCACACAGGAAGTGGTTGCTCGAGTAAGTGTCAGAGAGAATGGACCACTCGAGACGATAGGCAAGCTGTGCAGCACAGAAGGATAGGTCCAAACAGAAATAGGAGTGTGTGGACTCTGAAAGGAATGTGGGTGCTCCCGTGTTAAGGCAGATGAGGTAAAGTTGACTGAGGAGGTCAGCCAAGAGGGCAGCTCTCGAACAGGTTCTGTGAGAACCCCAAAGGGGATGGTGTGCATTAAAGTCAAGGAGCATTTATGTCACTGAGTAGCAGAAAGGGACTGCCCAATAACCTGGAAGAAGTCTGCCCTGGTGACATCAAATGATGGAGGGATGTAAATGGTACAAAGGGAAAAGATCAAGTGAGGAAGGAAAATGAAGACTGCAACAACTTGCAGCCAGGTACTAAGGGAAATGGATTGACTATGAATGTCTTCATGGATGAGCAACATGACTCCCCCATGAGGTGGAATGCTCTCCTTGGTTTGGGGGAGGGGGGGGGGGGGGGAGGTCAAAGCGGATGGGGAAGACATGTGAGAGCTCAAAGGAGTCGTGAGGACGCAATTTTGTTTCCTGGAGGTAAAGAACAAGCATACGCTGCTGTTCTAGGAGCAGCCATAAGTCCTCTTTGTTGGATTGAAGGGCCATGAACTTTCCACTGGAGGAGAGTTATGACAGGGAAAAGGGAGGAGGAAAACTGAAGGGGTGTTACCTCAGCCGCTGCCAAGTGTCAACCATTGAAGACTCATTCTTACAGGGTGCACAAGCTAAGGGACCACACTCCATGAGATCTACAGAGGTGGCATTCTCCTTGTGTTGGTCTACAGAGTACAGGGCATAAAAATGGTTGGAGTTGTGTACCGGCGACACGGAGGTTGGCGTGGCAAGTTTATCACATGGCGACACCATCAAAGAGGATCTCCAAGTTGGCGGAGGAGAAGACCATTTGCCTTTATTGGACTTCTTTAAGCCTCTCTTGTTGGCAGAGAAAGATTCAGATTTATGTTGGCTGGAGGGACATAGGAAGTATTTGTGGGAAAATTCCTTCCGTCCTTACCGCCCTGCCGGTTGTGTAGCAGGTGACTTCACCCTGCAAGGCGAAAGTTTGGTGGCATGTTGCACAGTTAGAGGAGAAGGGGATTCTAGAATGATACTGGCCAATTTTAAAATTGCAGTGCTGAATTTGAGGTCACATATCAACATGGCCATGTCCTTCATGGAGTGAGGTGTAACATGAACAGTCATGTAAGTGCTAGATGGTAGAACGCAGGGTATGTGACTAGCCAATAACTTGCGATTGACTGGGTAAGGCACTTTTTCCTTTACCGAGACCTCCTGGACAGCCTGCTCATTGAGATACACAGGACAATATTGAGAGGAGGCAGTGTGGTCACCATTGCATTTGATATAGCAGGGAGAAGGAGGCAGACAATCGCCCTCGTGAGCATCCCAACCACAGGTTACACATATGGTTGGATGTTTTCTAGATATTCGAGTGTGGGTGAAATGATGGCACTGGTAGCAGCCCATCACGTTCAGAATGTACGGTAGGTGCATCTATCACCTGATGAACTGCAAATGACACCCTGATCATGCACTTGTGCTTGAGAATCAGAAGTAGTCTCCAAAAGTAAAGTGCCTTTGCATTAACAAGAGCAGGATTTCACAGGGACGGTAATTGCATCAACATCTTTCTGAATAAGAAATGGATTTACCATTGCAAAAGACTGAGCGTCTGCAGTGCGTGAAACCATGAGGAACCATGATGCAGCTGGGAAAGTCTTTGAATCGGGAGCTTTATTCAGTTTACATTAGGTAGACGTGGACTGCAAAGAAGACGATTGGCTCATTGTGAGAAAATCCCCCATGATTGCCAGCATCTCTGATGGTGTGCTCCTTCCAATTGAGAGGGCCCCTCAGAGGGAGCTACACTCCCTGAACACCTGGCAGAGGGACCAATTGGCAATTTGGGAAGGTAGCAACTCTGGCAGTCACCCCTCCCTGGGCCTGGCCTGTACCTGGGGGTATATGCGAACCCTACCTATCGACCCAGGGCTGGGAATTATGCATTACCCAGTGACCTGTTACGCATCAGGTGCATGGGCTAGCCTTCAGGAGCACACACAAAAGAATAAGAAAAAGAGGAACTTCAAATGCCAAAGCGGAGGAAGGATAGGAGAAGGCGATAGAAAGGAACAAAAGACAGTGGTGAGACTGTTCTGCTGTCAGCTACTGAAAATGCGGAACACGTTCCCAAAAACACCCCAGACATGTTCAAGGGAGAGGAAAAGGAACATCAACAGGATAAACATGTAGCACAGAAGGGAAAGATGCTCCAAAGGCTGGGGCCCTGTGGTAGCAAAGTATGAACCCACCAAAGGGCTGCGAGCCTCCTCTGATGCAATAATGCTTCGGTAATTGCATGAAAATTTCACAGAGATGCAACAATCATTTATTCAAGATGTTCAACACAATCATGCAGTCCTAGAAAAGAAACTAGAGAATACTGGTATTCATGAACAAGCAGCAGTCTGGATAACAACATATCTCAGTAACAGGACGCACTATGCAACCGTTAACAACTTACAGAGATCAGAAGTTAGAAACATTAAGTATGGTGTACTTCAAGAACCCGTTATGGGACCTAGTTTCTTCAGTCTATTCGTAGATAATGTACAAACATATCAAAATGAAAATAAGATACTATATGTCAATGATATGATTGTGCTAAACCTTTCCAACAATTGTGAAGCAATTGAGAAAAAAAGACTTCCATATTAGTCAATATGACAGCTAGTATGTGTCTTAGACATTGAGTTAATTATTAATCTGAAAAAAATAAGTATATGGTTTTCAACAATAAATAAGAACAAACAGAAGTTTTTCTAGGTGAAAAAGAGCTGGAAGAAGTAACTTCATTTACGTTTAACAACAGATGGTGAGCTAAATTCGAAGTAGCAGATAAATAATGTGTCCAACAATCTAAGCTCAGATATATTTTCAGTGTAACAACTGGCTCAGTAAGCACATTAAAGGCATCTTGTGTACTGTCTATAATGGAATTTTGAACCATACATGCAATACAGAGCCACAGTATGGAGGAACTCAACAGTCACAGGAATGGAAAGAATATTCATACTACAGAAGAAAGCCATTCACATTATATTGAAAAAGAAGCAAAAAGTATCTCGTAGAAACTGTTTCAAAGATCTTAATATTTTGACATTTCCATCACTGCATACATTCAAGACCATTGTAGCTGCATTATGAGATCCCACAAAACTGGGGACCAATGAGATTTCTCACCCTCATAACACAAGGAACAGAGAACAATTGTGGTGCATTTCACATAAAATTCAGATTTTTTAAAAATGCTCTGGAATAAAGTTAATACAAGCATTGCCAAGGGACTTACAAAACCTCATAACTGATTGGTTGGTTTAGAAGGCGGGGGAAAGGGACCAAACTGCTTGGTCATCGGTCTGTTGTTCCTGTAAAAATAATCATACAGGGGAAAGAAGGAAACAAACGAGATGTAGAGCACAATACCAAAAGGAAGGATGTATGACAAGAATGACAGAAAAGCAACAAACACTACAAAGAACAAAAAAGGACAAGAGAGTAAAACAAGAAAGATGATTACCATGGCTGGCTGACCATGAGAATAAAAAAGAGAAACCAGCTAGTCTGCAACACATTAAAACCTCCACCCTAAAAGCACTAGGGTGGAGGACAGAGAAGGACAAAGGACATACACTAAAACTTAGATCAAATGATAAAACCCACCCTCATGAGTAAAATGTTGAGGCATTGTCGCCCAACACCGAAGGTAGGGTGCTGAGAAAGTTAAAAGTCCACCGCAGAGCGGCTAAAAGTGGGCAGTCCAGCAAGAGGTGGATGACTGTCGTTTGTGAGCCACAGTGACACCGAGGTGGGTCCTCATGACGGAGGAGGTATCCAAGAGATTAGTCATGTATGGCGAATGCAGAGCCGGCAGAGGACAACTGATTCCCGTGAGAGGACCACATGGAAGACTTCCACACATTCATAGTCTCGTTAATGACATGCAGTTTGTTGTGCATACTATTATGACATTCTGTCTCCCAAAGCCGAAAAACCCTGCAGCATAAGACAGAACACAGGTCAGTTTCGGAGATGCCCATCTCCAGAAGCAGTTTCTGCATAGCTTGTTTGGCCAGCCTGTCGGCAAGTTTGTTGCCTGGGATTCTGATGTGTCCTCGGGTCCATGCAAACACCACTAAACAACGGGACCCTTCCAGGCCATAGATGGATTCCTGACTAGACACTGCCAAAGGATGGTTACGGTAGCACTGGTCGATAGCTTATAGGCTGCTCAAGAAGACAGTACACAGGAGAAATGACTCGTCAGGGCATGAGCTGATGTGCTCAAGAGCATGAGATATGGCCGCCAGCTCTGCAGTTAAAACACTGCAGCCACCTGGCAAGGAGCGCTATTCAATATGTCCTCCATGAACATACGCAAAGCCTACATGACCATCAGCCATTCAGCCATCAGTGTAAACCACTTTGAGGCCCTGCTACATGTCGAGAATCGAGGGGAAGTGATAGCAGAGAGCTGCAGGGTTCACGGAGTCCTTAGGGCCATGTGAAAGGTTCAGAAGAATCTGTGGCCTAGATGTACACCATGGAAGTGTACATGAATGGACCTCGAGGAGAGGTGGTAATGGGAAGGACTCTAGTTCAGACAGAAGAGACCAGACACGAATTGCAATCATAAATCCTGACCTGGGCCACCGATGCGGGAGATGAAGCGCCATGTGATGTTTAAAGCTTTCCCGGTGTACTGATTGTTCCATAAAAACACGAGAGAACTGCCGGATATTAGTAACTTCCTGCCACGATATTTCGGTGCAGAGTCTTCTGGCCACCTTCAGGTGAGTGCCACTGTAGTAGTACTGGCGAGTACGCGCTGAGCTCCGCTATTTATAGCCTTCTGAGGTGAGATTGTGCATGTGCTGCTCAGCGTACGCGTTCATAACGGCTCCGTGCGCTGCACCTCGCGCCCTCCACTGTGAAAGCCTGGCGTATCGGTGTCAGGTCGATTTTCATCTTTATACAGATAACTACGCCGACTACGAAGTTTCTCTATAACAGGATTCCAAGCAGAGATCAGCTGATAACCGCTATCTCCATTGATGAGAGTATCGTTGTCAGACATCTTATTTCCACAGATTCATTGATAATCGAGCTCCAAAAGTTTGATGTATGGGCCAAAATTTTTGTGTCGTCGTAATTCATGGAATGGTCTGTGGAAATACAATGTTCGGCGATTGCGGACTTGGTGGGTTGGAGAAGGCGAGTATGGCGTTGGTGTTTCACAATGCATTCCTGCACAGTTCGTGTTGTTTGCCCTATATACGATTTGCCGCATTCACATGGAATTTTGTAAACACCTGGTTTACACAGGCCCAGATTGTCTTTAACGGATCCCACCAGTGATGAAATTTTGAAAGGAGGGCGAAAGACGACTCTCACTTGATGTTGTTGTTGTTGTTGTGGTCTTCAGTCCTGAGACTGGTTTGATGCAGCTGTCCATGCTACTCTATCCTGTGCAAGCTTCGTCATCTCCCAGTACCTACTGCAACCTACATCCTTCTGAATCTGCTTAGTGTATTCATCTCTTGGTCTCCCTCTACGATTTTTACCCTCCACATTGCCCTCCAATACTAAATTGGTGATCCCTTGATGCCTCAGAACATGTCCTACCAACCGATCCCTTCTTCTGGTCACGTTGTGTCACAAACTTCTCTTCCCCCCAACCCTATTCAATACTTCCTCATTTGTTATGTGATCTACCCATCTAATCTTTAGCATTCTTCTGTAACACCACATTTCGAAAGCTTCTATTCTCTTCTTGTCCAAACTATTTATCGTCCATGTTTCATTTCCATACATGGCTACACTCCATACAAATACTTTTAGAAATGACTTCCTGACACTTAAATCTATACCCGATGTTAACAAATTTCCCTTCTTCAGAAACACTTTCCTTGCCATTGCCAGTCTACATTTTATATCCTCTCTACTTCGACCATCATCAGTTATTTTGCTCCCCAAATAGCAAAACTCCTTTACTACTTTAAGTCTCTCATTTCCTAATCTAATTCCCCTGCATCACCCGACTTAATTCGACTATATTCCGTTATCCTCGTTTTGCTTTTGTTGATGTTCATCTTATATCCTCCTTTCAAGACACTGTCTATTCCATTCAACTGCTCTTCCAAGTCCTTTGCTGTCTCTGAGAGAATTACAATGTCATCGGCAAACCTCAAAGTTTTTACTTCTTCTCCATGAATTTTAATACCTACTCTGAATTTTTCTTTAGTTTCCTTTACTGCTTGCTCAATATACAGATTGAATAACATCGGGGAGAGGCTACAAACCTGTCTTACTACCTTCCCAACCACTGCTTCCCTTTCATGTCCCTCGACTCTTATAACTGTCATCTGGTTTCTGTACAAATTGTAAATAGCCTTTCGTTCCCTGAATTTTACCCCTGCCACCTTTAGAATTTGAAAGAGAGTATTGCAGTAAACATTGTCAAAAGCTTTCTCTAAGTCTACAAATGCCAGAAACGTAGGTTTGCCTTTCCTTAATCTTTCTTCTAAGATAAGTTGTAAGGTCAGTATTGCCTCATGTGTTCCAGTATTTCTACGGAATCCAAACTGACCTTCTCCAAGGTCGGCTTCTACTGGTTTTTCCATTCGTCCGTAAAGAGTTCGTGTTAGTATTTTGCAGCTGTGGCTTATTAAACTGATAGTTCGGTAATTTTTACATCTGTCAACACCTGCTTTCTTTGGGATTGGAATTATTATATTCTTCTTGAAGTCTGAGGGAATTTCGCCTGTTTCATACATCTTGCTCACCAGATGGTAGAGTTTTGTCATGACTGGCTCAAACAAGGCCGTCAGTAGTTCCAATGGAATGTTGTCTGCTCCCGGGGCCTTGTTTCGACTCAGGTCTTTCAGTGCTCTGTCAAACTCGTCACGTAGTATCATATCTCCCATTTCATCTTCATCTACCTCCTCTTCCATTTCCATAATATTGTCCTCCCTTGTATAGACCCTACATATACTCCTTCCACCTTTCTGCTTCCCCTTCTTTGCTTAGAAGTGGGTTTCCATCTGAGCTCTTGATGTTCATACAAGTGGTTCTCTTATCTCCAGAGGTCTCTTTAATTTTCTTGTAGGCAGTATCTATCTTACCCCTAGTGAGATAAGTCTCTACATCTTTACATTTGTCCTCTAGCCATCCCTGCTTAGCCATTTTGCACTTCCTGTCGATCCATTTTTGAGACGTTTGTATTCCTTTTTGCCTGCTTAATTTACTGCATTTTTGTATTTTCTTCTTTCATCAATTAAATTCAATATTTCTTCTGTTACCCAAGGATTTCTACTAGCCCTTATCTTTTTACCTACTTGATCCTCTGCTGCCTTCACTACTTCATCCCTCAAAGCTACCCATTCTTCTTCTACTCTATTTCTTTCCCCCACTCTTGTCAATTGTTCCCTTATGCTCTCCCTCAAACTCTGTACAACCTCTGGTTCTTTCAGTTTATCCAGGTCCCATCTCCTTAAATTCCCACCTTTTTGCAGTTTCTTCAGTTTTAATCTACAGGTCATAACCAATAGATTGTGGTCAGAGTCCACATCTGCCCCTGGAAATGTCTTACAATTTAAAACCTGGTTCCTAAATCTCTGTCTTACCGTTATATAATCTATCTGATACCTTTTAGTATCTGCAGGGTTCTTCCATGTATACAACCTTCTCACTTGATACTTTCTCAATATTCTGCCTATCTGTGAAGAAATATTCCCAATAAATGGTAGATAAACAGTCAACCTGAAAGCCTCTTCCTCTTCCTTGTTCCGTCATTTGTAGATCTTCTTCACTCTGTTCACTTGCTTAGGTGAAAAGCCATTTTTCAAAAATACTTTTTGCAGGTGTTCCAGTTCCGCTTGAAGATTGTCGGCGTGAGAGATAGTATGGGCACAGTGGACCAAGGTTTTGAGAACGCCCATTGTTTGTGCTGGATGGTGGCAACTAGTAGCTTGTAGATACAGGTCTGTATGAGTGTGCTTTCTGTACACCGAGTGACCAAGTGTGCCATCGCTCTTCCGTTGCAACAAAACGTCTAAAAATGGCAGACAACCATCTCTCTCTATCTCTATGGTAAACTTTATGTTTTCATGTATGGAGTTCATGTGACGTAAAAATTCTTGGAGACGGTCCAGACCATGAGGCCACACTATAAAAGTGTCGTCAACGTACCGCCAAAATACTGTCAGTTTAAAAGTGGCAGAATCGAGTGCTCTCGCCTCAAAATCCTCCATAAGAAGATTGGCTACCAGGGGAGACAAAGGACTTCCCATGGCGACACCATCCGCCATTTGAAGGTGTAAAAGGCTGGGGGGGGGGGGGGGGGGGTAGTTCTCCGACACAGAGGCTCAAGCATAGTGCTCAACAAAGTGCTCGGCAATAGCGTTTGCGTCAGCAGATAACATGTCATTGATGTCAATGCCAGAGACACCTTTTGGGGTCTGGTATCCAAAAAGATGTCTGATCTTCGTCCATACTTAGGAAGGTGACATATGGCACCTAATGGTCGACACATACCTCTTCCAACTCTCCTGTTTCTGCCGTTTTATATGTTGCTGAACACGGGCACAGAGCCACTTAAAAGCTATTAGGTGCTCTAGGGAAGGGTGCCACTTATGTCACTGTAGAGCTCGACAACACTCTTTAATTGCCTTAGCGACTTCTGGCGGCCACAAAGGGACTGTCTTTCACTGGTGGCACCCTAAAGAACGAGGGATTGCATTTTCCGCCGCAGAAACTACTGTTGTAGTGACCTGCTCAACTACAACATCGATGGAATCATGTGGGGGAGATTCAACAGTGACAGCAGAGGTGAAGGCTGCCCAGTCTGACTTGTTTAAAGCCCATCTGGGTACTTGTCCTTGGCCAAGACAATGGTGGAGCAACAGGAAGATGGGGAAATGGTCACTACCACATAAGTCATAGTGGGCTCTCCAGTGGATAGATGGGTGAAGTCCTGGGCTACAAAGTGATAAATCAATGGCCGAGTAAGTACCATGAGCCACATTGAAAGGTGTGGAGGCCCCAGTATTTAGGAGCCAGAGGTCGTGTTGGAACAGTAAATTTTTGACATCTCTGCCTCGGCCAGTATGCATGGTGCTACCCCACAAGGGGTTATGGGCGTTCAAATCTCCCAGAAGTAGGAAATATTTAGGAAGTTGTTGAATCAGTGCAGCAAAGACGTTCAGGGGTACCACACCATCTGGAGGATGATATGCATTGCAGACAGTTATTTCCTGTGGTGTCCTTATCCTAAAAGCTACAGCTTCAAGAGAAGTGTGAAGGGGCACAGGTTCACTACATACTGAGTTCAGAACATAGACACAAACTCCACCTAACACTATTATATTCGCTATAGTTCTTGTAATATCCCCTATAGCCACAGAGGGCGGGGGTCCGCATTGCCAGGAACCAGGTTTCCTGGAGGGCAATGCAGAAAGCATGTGTGAAGCTTAACAGTTACCATAGCTCAGCCAGGTGGTGGAAAAAACCGCAGCAATTCCACTGGAGAATCATGAGGCTGGGAAGGCATGACATGCTCAATGATGCTGTTTACACCTCAGGGTCACCTGCTACCACCGACTTAGTTCCTGAGCAGTCAATATCCATTGTGCCAGAATCTCCACCTCACAAACAGAGATTGTAGGTAGCGGTGGTGTGGGTGCCACAGCAATTTCTTTGTTCTTGGGGGTCTTGTTTTTCGATTTCTCGTGCTTTTCCTTGGGTTTCTCTAGCTGGGAGGGCTTCTTTGATTCAGTCTCTGGGTCTGAGGAGGACCATGCAGCCCTATGACCAGCTACCTGTGGCTGCTTCAGCCACTGGTGGGTGTCCGCTTTGCCACTGATCGGAACCTTCTTCAGCTGAGAAGTGGAGACTGATGTCCCCAACGGCTGGGAGGGGGGGGGGGGGGGGGGGGTGTGCTGCTCTGAAGTAGGTGGTACAGGAGCAACAGGGAGGGAAATGCTCCCCCATCATCAACGGGGCAGGTGTACGCTTACGGCTCTGAGAGCTGACTGGAATTGGTGCAACGGATGGGGCTGGAACAGTAGTTACAGCGGTGGCATAAGATAATGTCATGCGCACGGGCTGGATCCTTTCAAATTTCCTTTTTTGCCTCAGTGTAGGCCAGTCGGTCCAAGGTCTTGTCTTCCATTATTTTCCTTTCCATCTGTAGAATCCTTCAGTGAGCAAGGGTAATGCTGCTCTCCGCAGTTGACACAGTTGGGAGGCAGGACACATGGAGTATTGGGATGTGATGGATGTCCACAATCTCGACATGTGACACTGGAAGTACAGCGGGAAGACATATGGCCAAACTTCCAGCACTTAAAGGACCATGTTGGGGGAGGGATAATGGCTTGACATCACAGTGGTAGACCATCACCTTGACCTTTTCAGGTAATGTGACACTCTTGAAGGCCAAGATGAAGGTACCGCTGGCAACCTGATTAACCCTCGGAGCCTAATAGACGCGCCAGATGAAATGGACACCTCGTCATTCTAAGCTGGCATGCAGCTCGCACTCAGACTGTAAAAGAAGACCCCTGAACCATATTTAAGCTCTTACGGCGTAACAGTAACAGAAATATCAACCAGCTTGTCACAAGCGAGTAAAGACCATGAATGGGCAGAGGAGGCTGTTTTTGTCAAGACTGATGCAGACCACATTTTGGGAGTCCCCATCAGCTCTCATACATACTAGGTACTGGGGCGAATAAGATTCACTGTCATCCTTAGCCTGCCGTTCCTCCCATGGTTAGCCAGAGAGGGGAACAATTTGGGGTCATACTTCCGTGCATTAAATTGAGCCCTTGAATGCTTTGAAACTGCTAGTGGTTAACTACCAGCAAGACATGATGTACTACGCTTCATGGCGTGTCAACCACCCTGATGCCACCCACTCCAACCAAGGGCCCTCCCCATGGGTGCCACCCAGCCACAGCAAAGGCCACCTGGAAGGATGTCCATTGCTGGGAGTCCCGATGAGCCAGGGTAATGGGCATCTACTCCTTGGCATACGTGGGGAGTTAATGGCGCAGACATCAGCAGAGTGATCCCTTTGTGGTCAGAGGCTACAACGAACAGGGTACATGGCGGCCCCACCACAACAGACTGACTACAGTGCTAATTATCAGGCACAAATAAGCTAAGAAGTCCAATATCATCATCAGTGCAGAAAGCGATACTGCACAGTGGATGGAAGAAAATGTACACAGGAGGGTGACCTTGCCCAACAGCTGGAGAATGAGTGGAAGTGCAGATCCACGTCGACAAAGGATGCGAGAGGTCTCAGTGCATGATGGACACGATGCACCATGTAAGGTGCCCTTCCCCAATTGGCTCGCTCTTTGGGAAAATTTAGAAGGATGGAGGTCAAACCCTACAGGAGACCATCACAAAAAGGCCGAAACATGTAAGACTCCACTCAGTCCTCTTATGACAGGCACGAATACCTCAGGCTACTCTAACCCTTGGACCCACAGGGGGACTCAAAACTGAGATGACGTTCCCTGCATCACAAAAAAAGTTTTTAATAGAAGAAGAATTTTACGGTGTGGCTCACTACATGAGTATACAGTGAGGAAAAGATCATACTGTGAGTGATAAACTTTGTATGCAACATTGAGAGAAATTATTATTACAAATTAATGCAAGAAACTAAAATTAAAGCTATTAATGAACAATATAAGATTTACAAAAATATATTTTTAACTCCGGTGTATGTATTGTAAATCATTTAACATTATGTATGTACTGTGCAAGCTATTGTATATTTTTAGTTTGTAGCCTATTATATGTGTATCGTCTAGCTGTAAGGAAATTGACTTGTCCTACGTATAATACATACGCGTACCTGTACAAAGGTAATTCATGGGACCAATAAAAATCACAATCACTGTTTCATTCTGGTGAACTAAAAATAACTGAAAGTTTCTGGTTCAAGAAGCTATTTTCAAACTCTTGTCACAATCAGACGAAGGCTTCATTTTGCATGAAGTCACTGCATTGTATAGTTATGTCAGCATTAGTAACAAATACAAAATTGCAAGTAGAAGCTTAAAAAACAATTAAATTGGTGGTTACGTAATGAAGTTTACAACCCCTGCTGGACATTCTATTTTCATTGGTTTCGAAATAGGATAAACTCAATGCAGACAGAGGACCTAATCACAATAATATAACCTCGTATAATATTAAAAAAATGTAAGTAGAGCCTTGGTGAAAGAACAATGAAAAATGTGATAAAACATATGAATGTAAAATATATAAAGTGATGGTAAATAAATAGTAAACATATTCTTATTTGAGCATTTGTAAACCAGCAATTAACTAGTTTTAAAAAGTAATTTATTAAAACAAAGCTTTTTGTTAATATTCACTAGTGAATGGGGAAAAACCTCTAAAATATTACATTTTAAATGTAACAAGTCTGTCTCTTACATTTTTAATAAATGAAAATTAAACATTTCTATTATTATGATAGAGCTATAAGTAAAATATATGTGTTGTTAGTTTTAAAGTCTTCTGCCTTAAAATTGTAAGAAGCATCAACAGAGGAAATAGTACATGACATCATCTGAAAGTTACAGAATGGTTTTGAACAACTAGGCTAGCTTTAAACTTTGAAAACATAGTTCATTCAGTTCCGTACTGTCAAAAATGTTCTACCTTCTATTAACCAGGTATACCAACAAGAAATAATGAACAGGGTAGAAAATTGTATGTTCTTAGGGGTGCATAGTGATGAAAAACTGGGAAAACATATAGTACACTTGCTAAAATGTTTGGGTTCACCTGCTTTTGCCACAACAATCATTGCCAACTTGTAGAACATAAAAATCAGTAACTTAACACACTATGCCTATTTTTACTCATTGACATCTTATGTGGTAATATTCTGCAGTAACTATTTGCTTAAGCAGAAAGTATTCATTGCACAAAAGAAATTACTTATAATCATGTGTAGAATTCATGAGTATACAAGTAGCAAATGTCTCTAACATGCTGACTGGCACGAGACCACCAGCAGCCACAGTAGAGCCTGGAGGTGAAACTCCACCGCAGTGCCTGCTGCTGCAGTCAACACATTAAGCAACTGGGAATAGTAACTGCAGCCTCATGGTACCTTTATTCACTGTCAAACTGTTTTGTTGATGACAAATTTCGAGAGTAACACAGATATTCACATGTCCAAGTCTAGAAGAAAAAATGAACTGCATTACCCTTTAATGCATTTAACTTCGGCACAGAAAGGGGTGAAATATGCAGCGGTAAAACTCCTTGACGAACTACCCATGGAAATAAAAATGACCGACATGTAGGAGGAGTGTTTTCTATCTAGATTGAAAATGCTGCTTCTTAACATATTGACAGCCACAAGCATAGTGATGGGTGTTTCACTGCCAGCCACTGCCTCAGGTACGACGCATTCCTGTGGTCGCCAGCAGGCACAAAGTGTCAGGCTCTGCAGTGGCTGCTGGCAGCCTCGTGGCAGTCAATGTGTTAACAGTTTCTATACAGCAGAGGACTTCTTGAACAGCCATAAAAAAAGTTCCAAAGGCCACTGTGTAGCCATATAAATATATGTTTTTTAAGCTGTGTATAAGAGTTATACGAGGCCTATCCACAAAGTACATTACGTTTTCATTTGTGTCTGTTAGGAGCGGGGCTAGCGCAGCCTTCTTGGTGTCATGGCATTCTGCCGCTCAGTCGGCATCCTGCCATGCTAGTAAGAGGTTCGTGCTGTACTCCGTTAAGTTACTGTGACAGTTTGAAATGTCAGCGTTAATTGAAAATGCCACGACGTGTGAACTGCGAGCTGTAACAAGGTTTCTGATTGCAAAAAACTGTACACCGATAGAAATCTTATCGGCAGCTTTGCGAAGTGTATGGGGACAACATAATCACTGAAGGTGGAGTGCGTCAATGGGTCATAAAATTTAAAAATGGCCGAACTAACGTTCACGACAAAGAGCAAAGTGGCAGACCCAGCATAGTGACTGCCGAACTTGTCAAAAAAGTTGATGCCGCAGTCCATGAAAACTGTAATTTCACAATAACGAAACTCTCTATGAGTTTTCCACAAATTTCACAAAGTTTGTTGCACGAAATCATTACCGAAAAGCTTGGTTACCACAAGTTTTGTGCAAGATGGATACCAAAAAGCTTGACAGAGATTCACAAAAATCAGCGAATGGCTGCAGTGTTAACGTTTTTGGACGCTTACGAGAAAGATGGCGACTCATTATTCAATCGCATCGTTACTGGTGATGAAACATGGGCTAAGCATTTGAACTGCGAGACAAAATTGCAGTTAATGCAGGGGGGGGGGGGGGGCACACAAATTCCCCACAAAAACAAAAACACAAGAAATGCATGCAGACAATGTCGGCAAGGAAGGTGATGGCGGCAGTCTTTTGGGACAGAAAAGGTGTGATTTTTGTGGATTTCCTGGAAAGAGGCACTACAATAAACTCTCAAAGGTATTCCCAAACTCTGCACAACCTCAGACGAGCAATACAAAACAAGCGCAGGGGAAAGTTGGGCTCAAAAATCTTGCTGATTCACGACAACACCCGGGCCCACACGGCAAATGCCACTCGTGAAGTTCTCGAATCTTTTAAGTGGGAGTTGTTTCCTCATCCGCCGTACATTCCCGACCTGGCAACGAGCGACTTCTACTTATTCCCAGCAACGAAGAAGTGGTTTGCTATGCAGCGTTTTGATGACAATGCACAGCTTCAAGAAAAGGTAACCACGTGGTTGAAGGTGCAGGCGGCCGAATTTTATGACGAAGGAATTTCCCAGCTCGTCCATTGCTAGAATAATGGCCTTAATTTAAATGGCAACTATGTAGAAAAGTAGTATTTAAGTGTGGCTTTCATCTGTATATAATAAAAAAAATTTCAAATACTTTATTTATTTTTAATTCCTAAACTTAATGTACTTTGTGGATAGCCCTCGTATGTTTGTTCTATTGACATATTCCACTTCATTATGCATATAGTGAATCTGATCTATGGAATAAGGAAACAACATTTTAGGTAATTCTTTGTGACTACCTGCAAGTGCAACTAAAAAAATATACCACAAGTTGAGCAAGGTTGTGTTTTAAAACTACATTGTTATTCGAGACAAAAAAAGTTCACAAATTATTCCATCGCAAAATTTCGAAAATATTAAAAACAACATGTAAAGCATCTTTTGGGTTAAATTTGCTATTTTGACATGGAGCAACCCTACAACAACATGAGGACAAATATGTGGAGCTTGTTTCAAAAAGGTACCAAACCCAAAAACTGACTTGGAGGTGGCACCCTGTACATAAGAGATGGCTAGATTTAACAAGTAAGTATGTTCTTACAAAAAGTACCAAATCTCTCCTATAAATGGTGAATCCAGCATTTTACACCAAAAAATTCCAAACCCCTTTGAACTATCATCACAAGTAGTACCAAATCCTCTTGCAATGATACGGCTGAGGGCTTTGATGTCAGATGGCAGTGTAACAGTGAACTTTGATTTAATGCAGAAAAGCCTTTACCAAAGACACAAATTAATAAGCGTACTATTCATGCCAGTTATGGTATGGTGTTGAGAATAGTTATGCATGAGGAGAGCAAAATTATTTCATCAAATACATCACATTTTTACACGTGGTTTGAGAGTGAAGGTGGTACAGGTCCAAAGGAATTTAATTCATGCCTGTGGAACTTTTTCAAGCCAGTCTTAAAACCACAATGTGATTGTTTTGTGACAGCTATGTGTCTCCAAGCAAAAATTAATGCATTTTATTTGCATCACAATATGGATTTCAGACTGAGTGGCTCTTCCCTGTATGTGGTCATTCATGTATGCCTGCAGTCAGGTCTTTTGGTACAGCAAAAACCTCAGGAACTTGAAACTACAGTGGTCCCAGAGGAATACAACAGTGCATTTGAAACAATAAGAACATTTCACTCCCCAAATTCTGATTTTTCCTGGGGCAGTAGGCAAGAATGCAGTCAAAGCCAATTCCAACGCAAAAAGCCTTCAAAATTAGTAAAGCTAAACGTCTCACTACTCATCATAAACCATCACTGGTTGGTCTGCTATCCAATGGCACCAGTGTGCAAACACAAAATGAGTGGAAGTCAGGTAATCATATTTTGCCTCAAGTAAAATTGCTACCAAACAGTTGTGTACAACAAATAATGAAAAATGACGGTTTCCTAGTTTCTGCAATGGGTTATGAATTGAATCAAACCTCTTTCAAATGTGTTACACGGTAATGATTTATTAGTAGTTAATGGGGGTGGATACTTTGAACACAAACATCCATTATGATGACTGATGTTTCAAACCGACTATCAGTAACACAAGGAAAAATTAGCTCCTATGTGTATAATCAATCAAAATAGTACTTTTTAACAACTAAAACAAAACAATTATATATGAATTGAACTAAATCCCTTTCTAGAAAGTCCAGTACAGAATTAATATATAAGTTATGCTCTAAGTAAGAAAAAATAAGTTACGTTCAAAGTTTTTGATTGCTAAGTGTGTCCCCTAATGTCATTTGCAATACATGTCACAAAATATGTCAATATTGATTGTTACTTTTTCATGAAGTATAACTTGTACACACTTTAAAAAGTTTTATGACAAAAAGTACCAAATCGAAAATTAAATTCCCAATAACTGTATCATGCTAATGAGGAATACACTAAATTTTTTGAAGACATCAGTGAGGCCCAGAGAAACCATATATCAATTACGGTTTTGCATATAAGAACTACTGTGGCTACAGCTGCTCTAATCAAAAATTTGCCCAGTTGGATTTGATACCTTTTGGAAACAATCTCTGCATATGCCCTCTTTCTTTCTACTCTAGTTCCTGACACGTCCAATTTCAATCTCTCCCTTTCACTTTCAAAATTTCCACTTTCTTCACAACATTCAACTGGCTAACATTCCATGTGCTGATACACAGAATGTTACTTGTCATCCTCTTGATAACTCCTTCACTTCTCAAACCAGTTTCTATTTACAGAGGTGTCATTTTTCATCCAACTCTTTGCAAAGAAGAATTTTTCAGAATATTGCATATAGTGAGGATAAATATTTTGTGTGTGATGCAGTGGTCTTCATTGCCTATTGCATACTATGTAACTGATCACTGCTGGATTTTTCTCCCATTTGCAGAATGTATGCAATTTCTTGTACTGAAGGTCTTCAGCCACTACAGTTCATGGTTTCTATTCAACATCTAAGCATTATTTGGGGCTGAACCCATAAAAAAGACTAACCTAGAGACTTGTGTAAACCTCTGCTTAAGATGTCTGGTATTCTTCCTTCACCACTTATTTACCTTATGGAATCCCTCATATTCTTTAAAATAAGTCTAATAGGCAAGGGCTGCAGATTTTTTTAAAGCGATATTCATGTCATTTCACCCGACTAAACAAAGACTTGTAAACAACCCAAATAAACACATCCTTGTGCCAAAAAGATACTTTCCACAGGGGAATTACATTTTATAACAAACATCTTGAGAACATAAAACCAATTACTGAAGTAGTCAAAACCTTTGCAAAATCTTTCAAGTCATATATAAAGCATCACTGCTTTTACTCAATTGAAGAATATTTAAATTGATGAGGTGTGTATGTATGAAGTGTATTACTGTCATCATAAATAAGTACACACAGAAATCACTTTCACCTGTATACTTATAAGTTGAATTGTCCAATATATTATGCATAAGTTCCTTTGTAAACAGTCTACAATCACTAGAGAACAGTGACCTTTCATTTTACATGTCAACCAGCATCACTATGATCCACTACTTAAATAACTGTTTTTAAATTATTTCATACACATAGGGTATGGTGCTTAAACACAGACAAATTTCAATTTGAATTTCCCACCATATCATAGTTCCACCAGAGGTTGCAGTTGGTGTCTTTGGAAGCCATAGGCATCTAGTAAACAGTCAGAACCTCAAAATAGATGAGATGTTATGAATGAACAAGTGCAGAGTACAACTGAAGAGCTGTGTGATTGTCAAAAGTCTTCACACTGTTCACCCACTGAAATAGTTTGATTCTTCAGATACCTGAGATCAACTGTTTACGACATTAGGGCCAAGTACAATGCTTCAGAGAAGTTTGGGGAAGGTTCTGCTAACCCAGCAAGGCAACCTCATTCGAGAAATGCGCGTCACAAACTGCAGCAGTTGTTGAAGAGCTCAGGCACTGATTTCAGAGGACCCAGGGCGATCTCTGATGAAACTGGCATCAGTATTAAATGTTAGTGAGTGAACAATTTGTCAGATGGCATATGTGGATCTCATATCCTGACCCTCTGATAACACTGCCATGTTCTGGTCAAAGGAGTTCTGGCCCCCAAATACCCCGAATTTGAAGCCCTGCGACTACTATGTTTGGAGCATAGTCTAAAGAATTATCAATAAGATAAGTCAGCTTGACACTGCATCTCTCACACCACTATCGAAGCAGCATTTGCATTCGATTGTCCAGAACAAGACCGGAGATTGTTACTTACGCTGAAGGGGGTTACATCAAGTAATTTTATTCTTGAGGGATACCACTACTTATGTGTAAAAGGATTTTAATTTTCATTAGTATTTTGTTTTAATAAATTTGCTTTCTAAAAAAGTTTCACTTGTCCGGATTTAAGCACCGCACTTTGTGCATATTCTTGTTTACCATATAACCTAGTAACATCAACAAGTGAATGTCAAAATAAATTTGGGCTGGGAAAATGTTTTGTCCATTGTACCAGCCTTTAAGTTTATTCTGTAGTCCAACGAATACCACAATAGTTTCATTGCTTGTTGAATTACAATTTTAACTAGTCAATTGCTAAATATTTATGATTTTGAAGCATATAGTGTAACAGACTATAATTTAATTTTACTTATTCAACATTTTATCACTAAAGGTAAGTTGACTTTCTTGAAAAGGAATCTGAATTCGAGAGCCACAGTCGATATTCTTCAAACTAATTCATGTTATTTCCTGTGTTACATCATTTTCAATGGAAGAGCAACAACAGTAACAGAAAGGAAAGAATATTTCTGGCAGCTAGAAATTTGTCTTGATCTACATGAAATTGTCAAATGGCTACTCAAATGGAAAAACACCAAGGGATATTGCTCTGGGTTAACAACCACTTGAAGCTTCCAATTCCTGTTAAGAACAAATAAAACATTATTTTATAATGAAAATGTAAGGAATTATCTTATTTTATTACTTTTGGTTTATATATAGACAACATTCCATTAGAACAACTGACGGCGTTGGCAGAGCCAGTCATAACAAAACTCTACCATCTGGTGAGCAAGATGTATGAGACAGGCAAAATACCCTCAGACTTCAAGAAGAATACAATAATTCCAATCCCAAAGAAAGCAGATGTTGACAGATGTGAAAATTATCGAACTATCAGTTTAATAAGTCACAGCTCCAAAATACTAACCCGAGTCCTTTACAGACGAATGGAAAAACTGGTAAATGCGGACCTCGGGGAAGACCAGTTTTGGATTCTGTAGAAATGTTGGAACACGTGAGGCAATACTGACCTTACGACTTATCTTAGAAGAAAGATTAAGAAAAGGCAAACCTACGTTTCTAGCTTTTGTAGACTTGGAGAAAGCTTTTGACAATGTTGACTGGAATACTCTCTTTCAAATTCTGAAGGTGGCAGGGGTAAAATACAGGGAACGAAAGGCTATTTACAATTTGTACAGAAACCAGATGGCAGTTATAAGAGTCGAGGGGCATGAAAGGGAAGCAGTGGTTGGGAAAGGAATGAGACAGGTTTGTAGCCTCTCCCCGATGTTATTCATACTGTATATTGAGCAAGCAGTAAAGGAAACTAAAGAAAATTCAGAGTAGGTATTAAAATTCATGGAGAAGAAGTAAAAACTTTGAGGTTCGCCGATGACATTGTAATTCTGTCAGAGACAGCAAAGGACCTGAAAGAGCAGTTGAACAGAATGGACAGTGTCTTGAAAGGAGGATATAAGATGAACAGCAACAAAAGCAAAACGAGGATAATGGAATGGAGTCAAATTAAATCGGGTGATGCTGAGGGAATTAGATTAGGAAAGGAGACACTTAAAGTAGTAAAGGAGTTTTGCTATTTAGGAAGTAAAATAACTGACGATGGTCGAAGTAGAGAGGATATAAAATGTAGACTGGCAATGGCAAGGAAAGCGTTTCTGAAGAAGAGAAATTTGTTAACATCGAATATAGATTTATGTATCAGGAAGTCGTTTCTGAAAGTATTTGTATGGAGTGTAGCCATGTATGGAAGTGAAACATGGATGATAAATAGTTTGGACAAGAAGAGAATAGAAGCTTTTGAAATGTGGTGCTACAGAAGAATGCTGAAGATAAGGTGGATAGATCACGTAACTAATGAGGAGGTATTGTATAGGATTGGTGAGAAGAGAAGTTTGCGGCACAACTTGACTAGAAGAAGGGATCGGTTGATAGAACATGTCCTGAGGCATCAAGGGAGCACAAATTTAGCATTGGAGGGCAGCGTGGAGGGTAAAAATCGTAGAGGGAGACCAAGAGATGAATACACTAAGCAGATTCAGAAGGATGTAGGTTGCAGTAGGTACTGGGAGATGAAGAAGCTTGCACAGGATAGAGTAGCATGGAGAGCTGCATCAAACCAGTCTCAGGACTGAAGACAACAACAACAACAACAACAACAACAACAACAACATCCAGCACTGCCTCCAGTTGTTATTATTATTATTATTATTATTATTATTCTAAGCTCAAGTTAATCAGAGGCTGGAAAAATATAACTATTCAAAATTAAAACTTCAAAATCTATCCAACCAAATTATTTAATGTATCAACAGATACCTAAGTAACCATAAGAGCTAAATTTATTGTGGTGTAGCCAAGTACAGAATGATTTTATGCAGTGGTTATTTTTGCAATAATTTCTTAAAAGTAGGAAAACATGATGACATTGTGTCAGGAAGTGGCGGGGGGTACTTAATTCTTTCCTAATTTTCGCATTGTCATAGTGGTAGCATGAATGTTGTTTTTTTATTATTATTTTTATTTTAAAGGGGGGGGAGGAAAGTCAGGGAACTGTCAACAACTTTTACTTTTTTTCACATGAGAGAGATATTACTATGCAACAAACCGGGACAGTCAGAACAATAAATAATACAGGGTGTTTCAAATACGATGGGGAAGCAGGCTTAGATTGCCACACTCTCTATGGCTCATTTCTTGGCCCTTGGCAGGTGGCTTATCAGTTTTTGCTAAACTACTGTGATAGAGGTGACCTTAGAAAGAAGTCTGATTGGTTGGTTTGAGGTATAAAGGGACCAAACTACAGGGTCATCAGTCCCTTTTTCCTGATGCAAACAAGGCTCAGGGTAAAACAACAACCAAAGTACTTTTGGGAAAGTAAAAGGGGGGAAGGAATGCGGAACCACACCTAAAAAGAAAACAAATGGAATGAACAAAAAAACAGAGAAAATGTACACCACAAGCAAAAGTAGATGTAGGTATTAAAACCATAGAGCAGAAGGTCTGGGCTGGCTGATCACAAGAATAAAAGAGGATGAGCCAGACACTCTGCAACACACTAAAATGTCCACCTCAAAAGACAAGGCAAGATGAACACACGAAGGGAAAAGATGAACATCGGGACAAAGAAGTACAAAGAAAGCGTGACAGAATTAAAATGGAGGGAGGGTGGAGGCCCCAGAGAGAAGGCCAACACACACACTTAAATGGTATGATAAAAACCCCACTCAAGAATAAAATGTAAAACTAAATCCGCTGTTGAGCCACTGTAGCCCAACACCAAAGGAAGGGTGCTGGGAAGGTTAAAAGTCCACCGCAGAGTGGCTAAAATAGGGCAGTCCAGCAAGATGTGGACAACTATCATAGGGGAGCCACAGCAACGAAGTGAGTCCTCGCAACAGAGGAGGTAACCATGTGTTAGCCACGCCACATACGGTCAATGAGGAGCCAGCAGAGAACCACAGAGTCCTTGCAAGATGCCCGCGTGGAAGACTTTCACACATTTGTGATCTCCTTGATGACACACAGTTTGTTGTGTGTACTGAGACTATGTCATTCCATCACCTAAAGCCAAAAAACCTGGTGACATAATAATGAACGCAGGTCAGTGACAGGGATGCTTATTTCCAGAAGCAGTTTCTGTGTAGCCTGTTCGGCCAGGCTGTCAGCATGTTCATTTCCTGGAATTCTGAAGTGACCTCCTCCTCACAAAAGGTAGGTCCCTTTCATTCTGGGGATGCCCCTCCCTTCTAGCTTTCCCCAAACTATTCTCCTTCCTACTATGAGGAAGAACTCCTGAAGTTAAGTATCTGTATTCGCAGCTGTTTCCATCTCTCTCTAATTTTATAGTGTATTTGAAGTATTATAATATGTAATAATGAACTGAAACAAATGCTAATTAACTAAAAAAGCAAAATTTGTCAATATTTACAGTTATTTATTATTCAAGTGTCTAAAATTATTTATAATACTGAAACACCAATTATTCTGTGAAAAGGTATATTACATGTTAAATCATACAGAAAAATGTAGGCGGACTTTCCAGTCAAGTCTAAATGTCTAGATTATATTGTTTTCACCTCACTCACCAGGCATTCCCTGAGTGAAAGAGTGAGCCTACAGCCTATGAATGATATTAAAAAACTGAATGTCATGGCTATAAGGAGTTATCTCCTCCTTCACTAGTCCCAGGCATTAGTTTTATTTTAATGCTCAATTTTTTGGGCAGTAAAGAAATATTTTAATTTTATTAAGTGTCTGCCCCTGGTAGCTGAGTGGTCAGTGCAACGGAATGTCATACCTAACTGCCCGGGTTCAATTCTTGGCTGGGTCGGAGATTTTCTCCTCTCAGGGACTGGTAGTTATGCTGTCCTTAACCACTCGGGATTAGCCCGAATGGTCTAAGGTGGAGTTTCGAGTCCTCCCTCAGGCGTGCGTAAGCGCGCGCGCGCGCGCGCGCGGGTGTGTGTGTGTGTGTGTGTGTGTGTGTGTGTGTGTGTGTGTGTGTGTGTGTGTGTGTGTGTGTGTGTGTGTGTGTGTTGGTCCTTAGGATAATTTAGGTTAAGTTGTGTGTAAGCTTCGGGACTGATAGCCTTAGCAGTTAAGTCCCATAATATTCCACGCACATTTGAACATTTTCTTGTCCTTATCATCATCATTTTATCCCCATCGACACGCAAGTCACCGAAGTGGCGTCAACTCAAATGACTTTCACCACGCGAACAGTCTACCTGATGCGAGACCCTAGCCACACAGCATTTCCATTTCAGTAAGTCACACTGAAGAACTACTGAACTCTGAAAAATTTATTCTAATTCAATTTTTTTTACGCATGACAAAGCACTGTGATGGACAGACATGCTGCTAGTGGTGGATGGGATAGTTTTATGAGATAATTGAGTTAATTCTAACCCCTATAGCATCAAAACTAACACATCCTTTCTGCACTGCTATCTCTGAGGTGGTTTTCCTAAGTGTTTGGAGTGCATTAAGTTAAATTCAACATTAAATTTTTCACTGTATTTTAATTTTTGGTGTTAATCCAGAACTACATTTACAACATTAGTTAAAATTATTAATAGGATTGATTACTTACACATTATTGATTAACCTACTTTTTTTAACAACCAAAGATCAATTAAGCTTACAGAAAGGAACAATGAAGAACAAAAGAGAGGGAAGGAAGAAAGGTGGGTGAGGTACCCCACCAAGGGAGCAGCCAGAGGCCCCCCAAAGGCAGGAAGTGTGATGGGAGCATAATCCCCATCACTTACCAGAGGCACCTGACCCAACAATACCAGAAAAGACAAGTGATACAGACAGGGCGGCAGAAGCACAGAAAAATGAAGATTGAACACCAAGGCAAACAGAATACATGAGAATGGGGAAGAAGAGCAAAAAGTACATAGGGTGTGACTGGGACAGATCATCAAGCCCAAACAGCCACTGACCATTCGAAGCAGAGGAGGTAACAGGGCATCCTGCCAACCCCTCAAAGGGCTGAAAGCCACCAAGGCATCATTTGCTAATACCAGTGGTGAGTCCGCCACAGGGTGGCTAGGTTAGAACAGTCTAGTAGGATGTGGACAACTGTCTAACAGGCATCACAACAGTTGGACAGACACTCGTAACACAGCAAATGACTATGAGTCAGCCAAGTGCATGTGGAGTTGGCAACTAACAATTGAGTCCTTGTGAGAGGCCAACATGGAAGACTCCACAGATTTGTGGTCTCCTTTATTAGCCATAGTTTGTTCAGCAATGTCAGATTTTGCCATTCAGTATTCCAAGTCCTTAGAACTTGATGGCGTAATACCAACTGGAAGTCCAATTCTGAAATACTGATCTCAAGTGGCAGCCTGTCAATGATTTCATTCCCCAGGACCCTAACATGACCCAAGGCCCCAAAGATGTAGACAAGAATCAGTCTGTGATAATGGAAGCACTAGAAGAGGGAAAATTTGTTGGTTTCACCAAGATGAAATACGATCAGCACATTGGGATTAAGAACACGTGACTACCTCCAGTGCACGTGTTTGGACTGGTATAGGAGTTCCATCTTTTGCAATAATTAGCGACTACATTGTGCATGACAGATATGTAGTTTGGATCTTTTTGAATGATACGATACCTGAGCTAAATAAAAAATTGCAACTAAAAACAATCTTTGTCTTCTCTGATGAAGCAGCATCCCAATTTAAAAATAAATTTATTGTGAGCTCATTATGCTATTCACAAGCTGACTTTGCTGCACAGGTCCAATGCCCCTTTCTTGCAGTATTCCACAGAAAAGGAGCAGCTGCTGGAATTGGTAGGAATGTTAAAACAAAGGTTTGGACACGTGTGAGATATCATCTGTACTCAGTGTCTAATCCAAAAACATTCTTTGATTGAGCAAGAGGAAAAATTATTTTCAGAAGTACAGAGTCAGTACTTGAAAACTACCTAAACATACTGGCTGACAGTGTCAGATGTACCCATAAGTCAGTCCAGCCACTTTTTCGAATCATATCACACAGATCATTTATCGTTAAGCAAAAACAAGTGCTTCTGAAATGGTTTAGTGCAACATGCAGAAAGAGACTGAAAAACAAAGACTAAGAATAGATTAAGTTTACTCCTTGGAGGAGTCAGATGATTTCGGCTGAGGCATTCCTGCAATTCAAAACAGCAGTGACACTAATGACTGTGCAAATTGTTTCAGATGCTGCCCCCAGTAAATTAGTTGCTGTGCTGTGGTTTCATAGTCTGGGTGGTGTTAGGTGAGTTTGATGAAATTTTGATGTTGCAATTCAACCACTTTTTTGACGGCTTAGGTATGACTTTATCCAGTTGTTAGATGTTCCTCTAATCCCCATGTTGTCAAGCTTAGGCATTAGTTTTGTGTGATTTATATCAAATGTCTTAGAGAGATCTACATATATTCCAATGACATTTTTGCCATTATCTAGTTTCTGAAGTACTTCACTTAATAGTTCAAAAATCATTGTATCAGTTGATCAGCCTTTCCTAAAACCATGTTGTGCTGTGGATAGTATTTTGTGCTCTTCCAGGAAATCTGCTACCGATTGAAAAACTTTTTCTATGATTTTTGGGAATACAGATAGTAAAGCAATGTGCCTGTAGTTAGCCACTTCATTATCTTTACCTTTTTTTGAATAGTTGTTTGAGCTTACCTGTTTTTAGGCACGATGGGAAAATTCCGATTTGAAGGGAACTAACATAAAGGTGAGCTAATGGTTCACTAATGAGATCTCCACATTTTTTTTAATAACAGTACTTCTTTCTGGGTTATTGGAGAGAGAGACAGTGAAGTGGGATTTGTGTTGGTAATTACAGATGATACTGGGCGGTTTGTATTGTAAGGTTTGATTTCAGTGATTAATTGCTCACTTACATTGCTAAAACAAGTATTGAATACATTTGCTATTTCTTTAGGATCATTAATTCCTTTGTCATTACAATTCAATTTTATATTGGAATTTTGAGGAGAAACATTTGTCAGTTTGCTGTTTTCACTATACTCCACAGAGCTTTCATTTTGTTATTGGCATTATTTATATAGCAGTCCTTTGCCATTACTTTAGCTTCTTTGGTCACTTTTTAAAGTATCGTTTTATAATTCTTTAAATATGCAAGGAATTCACTGGATACCATGGAAGACTTTGAGATCTCATATAATCTTCATTTTTCAGCACACGACTTTCATACCTGTTGTCAACCAGCCCACTACACTTGATTTTCTGATTTTTAGCTCGTAATGACATGTTAAAATAATGTGTAAATATATCCATAAATATGTTGAACTTCTAATTTGTGTTTTCGTGTCTGTACATTTCAGTCCATGTTTTTTTCTTTTAGTAAATTCCTAAAGTATTCAATGTTTTGTGAACAGTCAAAAGAGAACTCTTCACTTTAAGAAAACCCACCACAATAGAATGGTTCCATTTAAAAGTAATCATCACATGCATTAAGACGTTTAGCATCAATTCCTGTTTCGTAGTATGCAGTCAGCCACTGATTGATCCACAACCACTCCTATCTTGCACTTCCACATCTGACAGAAACCGATATCCATCACACTTTTCTTTCTCCAGGGCACCAATGATATGAAACCCATGTAGAAGATCCAGGCAGTACAGAGGATGTTGCAGTGTTACACAACCAAATCACCAGAGCGTAAACTTCATCCTATTGGCAGTGTGGGTGTTACCGTGCAACAGGACGCTCCCTCTGCATGTCGAATTCCTGGAGCATGGAACCACAGTGTGCACCACTAAGAAGACACACTGAACAAATTGACACACACCATAAAGTTAAAATGTCCAGCAATGCTATCAGACCAAAAATCCTGTAGCATGTTAACGTCTGCCCCCATACTGCCAATGGGACGATGGTTAAGCTACAGCAATTTGGTTTTGAAGCACTGTAACATCCCCCATACAGCCCAGATCTTTCACCATGTGATTTTCATATCACTGGCGACCTGGAGAAAGACAAAAGTGGACAACAGTTACAGTCATACGAGGAAGTGTAATAGCAGGTGTGGTTGCGGTTCCATCAGCAGTCCACCACATTCTTTGAAATATGAATTGAGTGTCTCATCTCCCAGTGGGTAAATGTCTTTACGCATGTGATGAGTGCTTTGGAACAGAACCATTCTATGATCCCATTTAGACAGGTGTTTGGTTCTCTTTTGACGGCCCCTCATATCAAGCTATTTGCATTATAGCAAGCTATTTGCATTACCATTTGGAATGTCTGTTGTGGCTGCTCCAGACGTGCATACTTGATTGTATTTCAATTACTCATGAAGACATAGGGTTTGAGAATGGACACAATATCCAAAATTGTGTCACCAAAATAAATAATGGATACAACGCAACTTACAACAGAATTCCAACCCTTTATTTCTATGTAAAATTATTGAAGAATAATGTTCTGCAGTCTGCAACACTTGTGACTTAATTTTTGTCCTGTCCATCAGACCACTATTTTTCTTAATTGCAGACAAAAATAATGGTCAAGCACTAAAATAGCTCATTAGCATTTTTACTGAATATAAAAAGTCTGAATTCCAGAAAAAAACCATGGATCAAAATAAAAAATGAACATTATATTTTTATTTTCCTAATTCCAAATGTTCTATCCATCACTCATGGAAATGCCAACATTAAACTGGCAGACAGTTAAAAGTTGAGTGAATGTGCACAAAGTGGTGGGGGAACACCACTTAAATGATGAAGGCTAAAAAGGCAGTGCCCAATGCGCAACCTAGTTAAAATGACCTCCTCGCAGCAGGAGGGGCAAGAGAAGGTCATCTAAGCCACTGGGAGAGGCTTAATAACCCAGAGCTTATTTCCATGAATGGAGGACCAGTGGCAATGCCAAAGTGACAACGTCTTGACAGACAGCAACACGGAGGGAATATAAGAACTAGTGGGCTGCAACCTTGGCAGTAGTTTCAGCAGTGTAGAACTTCTTGGCACTTTGGAAAACAGCCCCCCCCCCCCACCCCCACCCAAAGAAACTGCATGTTTTGGAAAGTTCTTTGATGTGCAGCAACATGTATGCTGCATATTTTTGTATTATGAAAGTATATATTTGAATTCCATAGCACAGCACATTAGTTTCTGAAGCATTGAAATTGACATTGCAGTGTGCGTTTGTAAGACAATCACAGCTCATGTCACGTGATCTTGCCAGCTGATCAGATGACAGCAGATATTCAGAGCAAAGGACATGTGATGTAGTCAGCCAATAGCAACATCACTGTTCAGTAGCGCGAAACGTAAACAGGAAAAGTTTACGACTTAAAGTAATACACATAGTGTAGCTACAAGAAAAGATAAAATTTCATATATGTAACATTAGTCTTTCTTTGTGCGTGATACACCTTCATATACATAACACAAATGTGTCAGTAAAATTCTAAACAATGACCTAAATATCTGGCTTTCTGAGCTCGAAATTCTTATAAGTGAGTGGCCCTCAAAGTGTTAAGCTTTAAATGAGAATCAAACGCACACGTAACATAATGCATCATGTGTAAAATGAAATGTAAATTGAAAGTAATGCACTTAGATCACCACTCGCAATATTTTCCTGTAACCATAGAATTCTTTTCAGCAGTTGTCAGAGAGTGCCAGAAAATGGCGTTACTGTGCATGCACAGCTATGACGATGTAGTGAGCTAACATGTTCACCCCTATATAGCATTAGGAGCTCTAGCATTATGTTGTAAACTAAACAGGACATCAAGAGGATACTCCAAGAGCATTGGAATTTCATAAACCACACTAAAATGCACAATTCGGCTGAAAGTGCACGTTCATATGACCAGATTCACAAAGTAGGCCCCAACCTGATATTAAGCACTTCAGAGGTTTTCGGGCTCCAAATTTTCTTGGAGCACCAGTCTCTTATTATCTCATGTTTGGTTCTTTATTATAGCATAACATCATCATACATGCCATAAGATGAAAATGGGCATTTGTAATTCAGCAAAGAGTTGACATTAGAGCCAATAGTGAGGAATGAAATGCTTAATTTCAAATAAAATCAGGAAACTGGAACTAATAACATATTTTCCTCTTTCATAATTATGTGAATGTATTTTAATTCACTTGCTAGCCCCCGGCCACAGAAATCCATTTTACATGAGAGCTGTAAGTGAAGAGTAAACAAGAATCACAAACCCTAAATACAGGTCATGTGGAGACTATGCCCCATCCTCATTACAACTGAGACTACTCTGAGCATGTGCAAATCTGGCAGCTTGGATGTGCCAGAAAATTTTTTCCAAGTAGCATCTAGCTTCTTGTTGCTACTGCTGATAACAGCAACAGTCACACCTAAAGTAGCCATAAGCAGGAGCAGGTACTGCTCATAACCAACTCAACTGCACATGCACGTGAACTTGCTGGCAACTGCTAAAATGAATCTAAGGTAAACCATTGTGACATCACGTCATCGGAAGCAGTTCGTTCTTATGAATTATTGTATAGTGTTCATCCTAAAGCCTTTGATACATTTTGCTGTTGGCAGACACTTGTGTGTGCGCACCGTGTTTTGTTGTTATAGAATGTGCATTTCCTTTGCAACTTAAGCTTTATCCCCCCCCCCCCCCCCTTCGTTTATGTTTTATTGCTTTTATTGCTGCAGTATTATTCTGTAGTGTAGGTTAAAGTAAAATTCTTTGTTAGAGTATCAGTTCTTACCAGTCAAAATTGCAAAAATTTAACTCAAAACTAAAACACTCACAAAAATTTCTGGTATTTTTGAAAATTCATGTGTTTCTAACAGTTTTGTCTGAGATGAAAAAATTTCTGGGTTTTTACCAGATTTCCCGGAGCATATACACCCTGGAGCATGGCCTAGCTCCCTCGTAGGAAAAGCAGCATTGTAACACTCACGATTCTGAGAAGAGAAGGGTATCACCTGAGCCGCCTCCACTCGTTTCCAATGGAGAAAGGCAGGATGATACCGGGAGGAGCCTGAAATTTCCGCAAAATGGCAGGTCTATGATGACATTGTCTGCTAATGTCAGGCCAGAAATTGGGGAATGGATCTTGGTCCCAGAAGCAGTCGGAGGTTGGCCCACACGATGGAAAAGGGAGTGTAACTGTTAAAAGAACTAGTGAATAAAATCCAGCTAGTTTTTTGCTATCCCAAAGAACACGACGACACTGTGCAAATACCTGATTATAATAAATGCAAGTCTCCATACACGAATTGTGTCGCGGCACACCTCAGTTCATATAGGGATCGAGACATGGCCTTATAAAGAGGAAGTTCGAGGAATGGAATGTTTGGCAGCATTTGTAAGATATTCTGCATGGTCATCACAACTGGGGAAATCCTGTTCATCAGAGGTCGCCATGGAGGAGTATACCATCCAGTCGCTCCTAGTAACCTGCCATTTGAGTGTGCACGAAGGTGGAGTAGGAGTCAGAAAATGGATATCACACGGGAAACGATCGCTTGAGTAAGTGTCCTAGAGAACTGACCACTCGAAATGATGGGCAAGATGGGCAGTGCAGAAGGATAGGTCCATATAGGAATAGGTGTGCATGGAGTCTGCAAGGGGAAAAAAAAAATAAAATAAAATAAAATAAAAATAAAAATGGATGGTGCACATTAAAGTGACCAAGCAGCAGAAATAGCCGAGACCGCTGCCCAAAAAGCTGGAGGAAATCTGCCCTGGTGACATCGAATGACTAAGAGATATAAATAGTACAAAGGGAAAAGGTCAATTTGACCGGTAAAGGCAAACTGCGACAGCTCGAAGGTGGGTAGGCAGGGGGATGTACTTATTATGAACGTCAACCCAAAGAAGCAGCACGACTCCCTCAAGAGATGGAATGCCAACCTCAGCGGGGAGGTCAAAACTGACCAGGAAGAAATGTGAGAGTTCAAAGTGGCCGGGAGGACACTATTTTGTTTTCTGAAAGCAGAGCAGAAGTGGACACTGCGATTCTATAAGCATCCATAAATCCTCTTTGTTGGATATAAAGCCACAAAAGTTCCATTGGAGGAGAGTCATGTTGAGGAAAAAATGAAGAGGTGTCACCTCAGGGGCTGCCGAGAGGCAGCCTGAGAAGACTTGCTGCTACAGGGTATAGAGGATCCTGCTCCATGTGGTCCACAGAAGTGTCAGTTTTCTTCTGCTGTCGACCTGCAGAGTCCAATGCACAAAAATGGTTGGTGGTGCACACCGGGGACACTGAGGACAGCCGGACGAAGGTATCATGTGGTGACACTGTCAAAGAGGATCTTCGAGTCTGTGAAGGAGAAGACTGTTTGCCTTTGTTGTACTACTTCGAGCCTTTCCAGTTAGCAGAGGAAGACTCGGGTGTTGGCTGGCTGGAGGTACCTAGGAAGTCTTCACTGTCTTTTCTGGCCTGCCACTTTGTAGCTGGTGACTTTGCCCCATGACGTGAGTTTGATGGCTTGTTGCACAGCTGGATGAGGGGACAATGATGTTATCATGACACTGGGCATTTTCAAAACCTCAGATGAATTTGATATCACATGTCTGCGAGGCCAAGGTCTTCATGGAGCGAGATGTAGCAAGAACAGTACTATAAGTGCCAGATGCTAGAACACAGGTTTTGTGACTTGCCAATAACTTGCGAGCACCTGGGTAAGGTACTTTTTCCTTTATCCCGATTTCCTGGATAGCCCGTTCATCGAGACATACAGGATGATCTGGACAAGAGGCGGCATCATCGCCATTGCAGTTAATACAGCCGGGAGAAGGAGGTGGACAATTGCTCTCATGGACATCCCTACCACAAGTTATACATTTGGTCAGGTGTCGACAAGACATTCGAGGGTGGTTGAAATGATAATGCTAGTAGAAGTACATCTGGTTCAGATCGTACGGTCCAACTGTGACAATTTCATAGGCTGCTTTGATCTTGGATGGAAACACCCATCTATTGAAGGTGAGAAAAAGTGTGCGTGAGGGCACTAAGGTGACATCTACCTTTTTCCATCACCCAATGGATGGCAATGACACCCTGATCAGAGATGTATGTCTGTATTTAGGCCTCAGTGAGACCATCAAGCAGCTTAGTATAAACCACACCACGTGAATAATTCAGAATTCTCCGGGCCCCAGCATGAACAGGATAGCTGTGGAAAAGTGAAGCGGCAAGCTTGTTGTGCTTGAGAATCAAAAGTAGTCTCCAAAAGCAAAGTCCCATTCTGTAAATGAGAGCAGGATTTCATTGGGCCGGCAATTGCAACAACACCTTTCTGAATCGGATTCACCCTAAGAACTGACTACTTTCAGTCTGTGAAACCACACAGGGAACTGTAGTGCAGCTGACAGGGTCTTTGAAGCAGGAGCTTTAATCTCTCTACGTTTGGTAGACGTGGACTGCAAAGATGATGATTGCATCACTGCAAGGAAATCCCCCACAACTGCCAGCATATCCGATGGTGCGCTCCTTCCAACAGGAGGCCCCCTTCATAAGGTGGCGCAACTGCCTTGGGTGACTGTTCACACTTCAGGCCACACCCCCTGAGCACCTGACAGAGGGACCAACTGGCGATTTGGGAAGGTAGCAATTCAGGCAATCACCCCTCCCTGGGTCTGGACTGTACCAGGAGATATGTGTGAACCCCACCTGTCAGCCAAGGGCTGGGAATTATCCGTTACCCAGTCACCTGTTACGCATCAGACGTGTTGGTCATCCTTCAGCTGCGCACAACGAGGAAAGAAGAAAAAGATAAACCTTAAATGCCAAAGTGTAGGAAGGAGAGGGAAGGTGAATGAAGAAAGAAAAAAGGAAAGACTGTTCTAATGTCAGCTGATGAAAATGCGGAACACATTAACAAAAACACCCCAGACTTGTCCCCCATGGGAGGGGGAAAAGAATAGCAAGAGGGTAGACATGCAGCACGGAAGGAGAAAGATGCTGCAAAGGTTGGGGCCCAATGGTAGCCAAGCACAAAACCCGGCAAAGAGCAGCAAGTCCCATTGGGGGGGGGGGAGGGGCGTGTAGTGGCGCCAATGGCTCATTTGTGGGCAAAGAAGATGGTAGACTTCTCTTGGTTGGTAGGATATTGGGGAAGTCGTGAAACCTATTCTAGAATACTGCTCAAGTATGTAGGACCCATAACAAATAGGACTTACAGGACATATTGAACGTGTAGAGACAAGGGCAGCGTGAATGGTCACAGATCTACTTGACACATGTGAGTGTGTTACAGTGATGCAGAAGAAAATGAACTGGTAGACTAAGATAATTTACGTTTATCCTGTGAAAGTCTACTAACAAAGTTTCACAAACCGGCTTTAAATGATGACTAAGAATATACTACGACCCTCCTACATTATCACTCACACTGGGTGTGCGAGGACAGAGGCCTTCAAACAATCATTCTGCCCATGCTCCATATGCGAATGGAATCAGAAGGAATTGTAATAACTGGTACAATGGGAAGTACCCTCTGCCATGCACTTCACAGCCATTTGCAAAATATGGCTCTCTCTCTGATAGCATAGCAAATTAATGGACAGTGCAGTACCTGACTAAAAGATTACAGAAAGATATACTTAATAATTCAACCACAGTAAGTAGATGTGATTCTTTTGACTGGGAATAAAAAACTTACTGGGTTCTACTAGGCTCAATCTCAGGTCACTTATTTTTCATACATGCAAATGACCTTTCATCTAACATACACTTACCCAGTGATATGAAACATCTAACAGACAGTAAAGTTAAATTTGAAAAAGTAAAAAAGTGTTTCTTTGATGACTCCAGTTATTCCATAAAGGTATTTCTAACTCTATAATGTGCAAAAGGTGATGGAAAAAGCCTTTTTTTCAGCACGATCAGCATGTGCCCATAGTTACATAGGAATATAAATGTGAATGTAAAATACAAAATATCATTTACGATTAATTGTACAAATGATTCACAGAACATGAAACTATGTTACTTACTTACTTACTCACCAGAAGAAATTTTTTTTGGCAAAAATGGTGCTGTAGTGCAACTTACACACACACACACACACACACACACACACACACACACAATATGCCAGCCAGTGAAGCCAGGATGTGACAAAGGTGCTGAAGGTACCAAAGTCAATTTATAACCCTTCTGTGCTGCTCTGCCAAAGCACAGGATATTGACTGACCTTTTTACAAAGTTCCTGAACAGTTTTAAACACCCCTCTGGGTCGAAAACTAATGCTTTCAATGATGTATGACTAAACTCTGACGAAAAAAATGACAATATACACAAAACAACGTAACACACAATTGCAGATTATAAAAGGGTATTTACTAGACAAAAACGAGATTCACCCAGAGGCCTGTAGGAGGAGAATCTTTGAGTTCATAAAAGTCCTTTTTGAGGAAAACAGCAACAATCCAGAAACTTGTTTTCATGGTTACAAAGCAGGTTAAATTTGATGTAAATGGGATCAGAAGAGGATAAAAAAAATATCACATGACAAATGTTACAAAGAACAACTTAAGTAGAAATTTCAGAGAACTAATTAATTACTATAGCCTATATTTCTTGACATACATCAGAAAATGTAAGGAAAGAGATCCTGCTGCTGGAAAGCTAAAACGTGTGTTAATAAATTTTCCCTCTTCGAAAATGAAAATCAGTCATTTCTCACTGCCAGCCTAACTCTTCTGGAAAAAACTACAAATAACAGTTACAACTCTCCTCCCATATTTACAGTTGATGTATCGTATAGTCACAATACTGGTGCAATTTGACCTCCAAAGCCTCGCTATAATACCAAAAATGTCTGACAACACACAGCTTTTCAAAATACTGCAGCACATGAAATAAGCAACCAGAATAAGTGTGGAAAAGTAGTACGCTCCATTCACAAATGAGTTTTATGTGGTGTGGCACTATAAACTCATCCAACACAATTACTTGCAACCCGACTGTGGTGTACGCACAGTATCATAACATTTTTGCAGCGGGAAAGGCATCTGCCCACAGAGTTAATAGGCTACCCCCCCTTTTTTTTGGCATCCCAACATAAGAAGACTACTGACAACAGATGATGCTGACAAACAAACTCGCTTCCTTTTAATTCAAACTGACAGATTACTGTCAGTTAAAGAAATGAATACAATCACAACTGCTACCTGACCCGTACTGTAATAACATTTTGTTTATCAAGCACACCCAGCAATTTTTCAAAAACAATTTAACCCAAAATGAAAAATAGCAATTGTCGCTGACAGTATTACACAACTTTTATACAAACTGCAAGTGGAATACTTTTTACGAAGATTTCCCTTGTCACACAAGTAAGCAGATTCAAGTACTGAGAACAATCATCAGGGCTGCTGTTTGGTTTAAACAGTGCAACAATATAAATATACATTCTTAAATAATAAATTTGTAAAATCTATAGGCCTACACTAACTTCATGCTCTACAACAATTCCTCGCTGATGTGGGTTACAGTCCCTTAATCTATCCTGCAAACCAATTTTGCATCAGTTGTCTACCATTAATTTCAAACTAAACATTTTTATTAAAGCATCATAATTTATTTACTCACTCTAAGGTTTCACATTTTAATTAGGGCTCATTTTTTCAGCTGCAGCTGGAGTTGATACTTGAAAGTGTTATGATAAATGAAAAAGTGATGGGAAAAATACGTTGATTAAAATCTAATACATGCAGCAGTAACAGCCATTTGGGTTATATTTTACAACGAAAACGAAACATTTAACATAGTTACGTGAGAACAATATATAACAGAGAGCTGTCAAAATTTCACACGACCTGAAAACGAGAAAAATTAACAGCTCTGAATAATCAACACTCACTAACACCCCCAAAGAATCACAAATAACTTGGCCTCTAAACGTTGAGAGTTCCACCAAAGTAATTCACAGCTCCTTACGAGAATATTCTCTTTCATAAAACACCAATATCGGATGAGAAAATACTTCCAGATTTCATTGGATGACTGATTCTTCAACTATTCGCTTTTTCAAAATACCCCCTATTACCTCAACTTGCGCTACAAGATCCGAAATCGACCTTTCAACGTCTCTCGCTCTCTCGACGGAAATTGGTAGCCACTCTAGGGCGGCCAGTGCGTCTTTCCCCGTCCTATCGTAGTTTGGTTTACTTGCAAGAAATATTTTATCTTCTTCTGTTAAAGCATCAAATACACCTTGATTTGCGATCTTCCTCGTATGAAATTGTTTTATAGCTTTCTTCCGAGTCTCTCTTCTTTGCTTGTACATTATTTTCCAGTCACTGATTTCATTTTTGAGGATTTCAACATAGGCTTCAAATCCCACCGGATAGTTATCGCTTGGAGCATCAGATGAACTATCACACGGGTCTTCCTTATCCATGAAAGCAACAGAACTTCTTCTGGTGAATATTGAAGATTTCCTTTTAGCGACTGCCTTTTCCGGATACATGAACTTCGTAACTAATTCCTCTGCAGTAGTGTCAGTAATATAAACTGCACCACCAGTATCGTCCATTCTTAACTAGAATACAAATAATCGTTCTATTTAATCAGTGTGAATATTTAACAAAACGTTCACATACATCAAAATCTGCAGGATACGTTGGTCAATTCAACTTATGCTGACCACACTCACCAAGGACATATTCAGAGTATTAATTATACTTCGTGCTCTATGAGTCTCCAGTGAAGCTTTCTTTTTCCTATCCACCGCGTAAATTTAAATCGCCGTCAGCATTCCACAGATATTCTCTGTTCGGCAGAGATCTCCCTCGGTCATCTCCACACTGTTCTCTGACGTCGTGGTTGTCAGGCATCTAAAACTTGCACATGCGTCCTCCACGCAGTCGGAGGCTAGTGTGACCGCACATGCGGTCCAAATATTGTTCTGTACAGTTTAGCTCGAAAGATTACGGAAACATTAACGAAGAAATAACGGATCCCTGCTATATTGGATATTGAAACAGGCTCGAACGCCAAACACACTATCGAAAGAGTTACTGGCAGGGAGCGAAGTTCCATAAGATAATCACTTTCCAGTAAACAAAACTAATGCTGAATTCCTCTTGAAACACGTTGCTTCCTCTATACAAAAGTCAGATAAATATATGCAAAGTGTCATGCCAACTCAAGTTAAATTACATCTGAGTCATCCATGATTACGGACATGTACATTAACATGAAACTAAGAATAAATAGATAGACCTGAATATGAAAAGAATACATCAACGGTTTGATGATGTGAGCTGTCATAATTTGACACTAAATAAAGGAACGGGAAATGTTCAGACGAAACAAAACCTCCACTTTTTATGGAATGACCTATCCACGTCTACACTTCGTAAGTTCCCTTAGCGTATGTGGTGGAGGGTAACACTGAGCTACCTGTAAAATGGTAGCATTCTTGCCCCCACTGCAGTATGTTTGCCGAATACCACAAATGTGCTATTTCTAAGTTTCCATTTCCGCCTATATACAGTGAGAAGTCGTATACTAGTCAGACATTTCGGATTATTTCAGCACATATGTACTGAGCACCATCACCATAGACGTTTGATGCAGCCTGAGAAATATTCTGTGGCAGAGAACTGTCTTGAACTCTCTTACCAAGGCACACAGAATGCTGCATGGTAAGACATAAATGGTTGTCTCGCTATTGGAACTATGTTTTAAAAGATGCTGTTGCAATTAGATTTGCAGACAATATTATAAACAGAGACCAGGGCTACACTTTAAACAAATTTTGGATCCCTGTTTTATGTGATATTAAAAAACAACAGCCGTTGACTCGACCGGCAGAATATATTGATAATAAAGCTCAAAGAGATAGAGCGTACATAGAGAGGTTATTACAAACAAGTAGAACTGCTAGAGGATCAACTGCAGCAAAATAGTGCCATGTACTTAACAGGAGACGCCGCACAACAGCTAGCTGTCGCCGTTCAACTGCATCCTACTGCTGCGCCAAGTCACCAATGAGATGGCCCCGCAGAGGCCTCCAAACAGCGCACTGCGCTGCTGCACTGCACTGCTCTCTCTATATTGACCTAAGGCTCTGACGCTATATCGATGCACGATACCCACTACTAACACCTAACCTTGCATGATCTGTTGCAGGCAAAAAGAGATAGACTACTGCTCATACTACCCGATCAGACGATCGCAGAGGTTTTTTCCCTTGGTTCTTGCTTTGGCACTTTTTTTCCAATGCCCTTCAAACCACTACCCTTTGTTCAACTTTCGACCCAGTCTGACTCCGGATGAGCGAGTATTAATAGTTAATTATAAACAGACGCACGTAAATGTCGCAATACTCACATCCTGTGAAGACTTCGCTTAGAGAGATGGCAGTAGATCTTTGTGTTGCCCATCATGCTGGTGTGGGTGTGGAGTGGTTCCACTCTGCGATCTGTGTCTTGACTAACAAATTTACGAAAGCGTTGTTAAGGATTCGATGGCAGCCAACTGTTTGTGACAAACAACACTATAAATATGATTGCTGATTGTTTCATTTTCAGCAATTCTAGCTGTGCTCTTACATTCCTTCCGTTACCACTTTCAGATAATGCAACATATTCGGAGATAAACAGACACACACACAGGGTGTATAAAAAAGAATCATCCGATTTCGCACATCTATATTTCTGAATCTAATAGACATATACAATGAATTGCGTTTTTTGATGAACAACAAACCCCAAAATCTTTTTTCATGTCTTTTCATTATTGTTGTTGTTGTGGTCTTCAGTCCTGAGACTGGTTTGATGCAGCTCTCCTTGCTACTCTATCCTGTGCAAGCTTCATCTCCCAGTACCTACTGCAATCTACATCCTTCTGAATCTGCTTAGTGTATTCATCTATTGGTCTCCCTCAACGGTTTTTGTCTCCCACACTGCCCTCCAATACTAAACTGGTGATTCATTGATGCTTCAGAACATGTCCTACCAACTGATCCCTTCTTCTAATCAAGTTGTGCCACGAATTTCTCTTCTCCCCAATTCTATTCAATACCTCCTCGTTAGTTATGTAATCTACCCATCTAATCTTCAGCATTCTTCTGTAGCACCACATTTCGAAAGCTTCTATTCTCTTCTTGTCCAAACTATTTATCTTCCATGTTTCACTACCATACATGGCTACACTCCATACAAATACTTTCAGAAACGACTCACTGATACTTAAACCTATACCCAATGTTAAAATATTTCTCTTCTTCACAAACTCTTTCCTTGACAGTGCCAGTCTCCATTTTATATCCTCTCTACTTCGACCATCATCAGTTATTTTGCTCCTCAAATTGCAAAACTCATCTACTACTTTAAGTGTCTCACTTTCTTAATCTAATTCCCTCAGCATCACCTGACTTAATTCGACTACATTCCATGATCCTCGTTTTGCTTTTGTTGATGTTAATCTTATATCCTCCTTTCAAAACACTGTCCATTCAATACAACTGCTCTTCCAGGTCCTTTACTGTCTCTGATAGAATGACAATGTCATTGGCGACCCTCAAAGTTTTTATTTCTCCTGCATGCATTTAAATTCATACCCAGAATTTTTCTTTTGTTTCCTTTACTGCTTGCTCAATATACAGATTGAATAACATCGGGGAAAGGCTACAACCCTGTCTCACTTCCTTCCCAACTACTTCTTCCCTTTCATGCCCCTCGACTCTTATAACTGCCATCTGGTTTCTGTACAAATTGTAAATAGCCTTTCGCTCCCTGTATTTTACCCCTGCCACCTTCAGAATTTGAAAGAGAGTATTGCAGTCAGCATTGTCAAAAGCTTTCTCTAAGTCTACAAATGCTATAAACGAGGGTTTGCCTTTCCTTAATCTACCTTCTAAGACAAGTCGTAGGGTCAGTATTGCCTCATGTGTTCCTACATTTCTACGAAATCCAAACTGATTTTCCCCAAGGTCAGCTTCTATCAGTGTTTCCATTTGCAAAAAGAATTCGCGTTAGTATTTTGCAGCTGTGACGTATTAAACTGATAGTTCAGTAATTTTCACATCTGTCAGCACCTGCTTTCTTTGGGATTATTATATTCTTCTTGAAGTCTGAGGGTATTTCGCCTGTCTCATACATCAGCAGGTGGTAGAGTTTTGTCATGATTGGCTCTCCCAAGGAAATCAGTAGTCCTAAAGGAATGTTGTCTACTCGTGGGGCCTTGTTTCGAGTTAGGTCTTTCTGTGCTCTGTCAAACTCTTCACTCAGTATCATATCTCCCATTTCATCTTCACCTACATCCTCTTCCATTTCCATAATATTGTCCTCTAGTACATCGACCTTGAATAGACCCCCTATATACTCCTTCCACCTTTCTGCTTTCCCTTCTTTGCTTAGAACTGGGTTTCCATCTGAGCTCTTGATAGTCATACAAGTGGTTCTCTTTTCTCCAAAGGTCTCTTTAATTTTCCTGTTGGCACTATCTATCTTACCCCTAATGAGATGTGCCTCTACATCCTTACATTTGTCCTCTAGCCATCGCTGCTTAGCTGTTTTGCACTTCCTGTCGATATCATTTTTGAGACGTTTGCACCTTTTCGTAGGTGTTCAATATGCCCCCCTTGAGATGCATGGAATTTGTCAATGTGGTACTACAATGGTTCACAAGCTGCAGTCAGCATGTCTTGAGTTACAGTTTCTACAGCTGCTGTTATTCGATGTCTCACAAGGGGAGGCCGCCTATTGTGAAATTCAGATTCGATTCATAATACGCATAATAAAAGCTCATGGCCAGAGGTGCAATGTGGCAAAGCACCAAGATGCACTTCTCAGCCGTTGTCGAGAAAATCGACAGTTAAAAGAAACCGTTGCGGTGAAATACTCTCTACGATTAATAAATTTCAATAGCGTTGTGGCGCAGCGGTAAGCGTTCAGGTTCGATATCCGAAGGTCGCCGGATCGAATCTCGCCCCATTCAACCTTTTTTTTAGTATTTGTTTTTTGTAATTCAAATGTATATATATGGAGGCACATAGGGGGGTCTTCTGTAACATCCCCACAAGAAATAATCACATACAATCAGGTCTGGTGACTTTAGAGGCCAGTAATGTAAGGCTGAATCATATGGTCCAGTGGGACCAACCCATCGTTCAGTAATGCTTTGATTTAAAAATTCCTGCACTTCCTGATGCCAGTGTGGTGATGCTCCAGACTGTCAGTAAATAAAGTCGGTCGAATCAGTCTCCAACTGTAGGAAAAGAAAGTTCTCAAGCATATCGATGTATGTGCTTCCTGTAACAGTGATCTTGGCAAAGAAAAACGGTCAGTACACCTTTTCATGTGCAACTGCACAAAACACATTAAATTTCTTCTCATGTTGTACAATTTCATGTGGCTGTTCCGAACCCCATATTCTCATATTATGGCGGTTCACATTTTCACCTAAATAGAATGTTGCTTCTTCACTAAACACTAAGTGTGGAAGAAAACTGTCATCGTCCATCTGGCCAAGAACGAAATTACAGAACTCCACATGTTATTGTTTCTCACCTTCACAAAGGGCTTGCAACAGCTGAATGTTTTATAGTTTCATGTGTAAACATCGACGCAATACACACCATACGGACATCATGAGTATGCTGAGCTGTAGAGCTGCATGCCAAACGAATTTCTGCAGACACCTTGTAAAACCTTAGCGGATGCATTCGTCATCTGTGCCAGACACTCGGGGATGGCCCATCGATTTGCCTTTACACAAACAACCTATTTTGTCGGAATTGTTCATGCCGTCGTCTAATGCTCTGTGCTGTAGGAGATCAACACCAAACCAATTACTAAAGTCCCGCTGAACAGTTATTACAGACCCCCAATGCGCAAATGCAGAATAAAAAATGCTTTCTGTTGTCATGACACCATTTTTACTAGAACTGAAGTAATTCTTTTTGATACACCCTGTGTTTGTGATTTGCAAGAATATTTCACTAGAAGGAATTAGACCAGATTCCTCCCTAAACGCGACCTTTGAAATCGCGAAATATACTGAAAAAGGAAAAAAAATTGTGACAAGAAAGAATATCAATGTCATTGCCCGTTGTTTCACTCGCAGCAGCATTATCTTTCTTTTTTAATCCGAATGAAGTCATGAAATCGAAGAAATTCATTCCTGGAGCACGCTCTTATACACAGATAAAATGAACGTCACAGAATATAATTCTGTTATATGAATAACAAAGTCTCAAACTGTGTTACAGACGCGAAAATGAAGGGAAAAAAAGTATATACCAGGATGCGAACATGCTTCCTTCGATTCCCCAATTGAACATCCTATCACATGACCACAGCGACTGCTTACAGTTTCGAGAATTATTATCGTTCTTTTATAATCTCCTAACGACTTTTACAGTTGATGTGTCTTTAACTGACTTTTAATTATAACAAATCGTACCTGGAGTGATGTATTTCTGATAAATCTTCAATGCCCTGAAACAGAATATTATCATAACACATTGGTTATAATACGGGAACAACGAAATGCGATAAGTCCTCTCAAAATTAACGAGCTTGGGACGTAACGTAACCTCCGATTTCAGACAAACGTCGGTAGAATACGGTTGTGGCTTCTTCATTTTAGTCACTCGTTGTTCTGTGCTTGTTTTAAAAGTGAGATAATGCATGCGCGCGACCTAGGAAAATACGCAATTGACGAATTTCTTTTGAAATCATGCCTTAAGTTTGTGCAGTGTATAACTGCATGCACAATAGCAGAAAACTAAGAATATGTCTCATTTCATGTGCGTACTGTTAACAAGTATTATCTGATAGTGGTTTTGTTCATTTCTGTTATTCATCAGCGTGGACAGAATTTTCATGTTTTTAACTTTACGTGAATGTCTGAATTTGTTATTTTAGGCTAGGTTTTGTAATTTCCTTCTGCACTATCATGTACCATGCCCCTTTGTTTTGAATTCCAAAAACATGGCAGTGTTGCCACTCCATGGCATTGTATGATTGATGGTGATACGTTCACTCGCACCAGGAGCGGCAGCAGCGACGATTTGTGGTGCATGCATTGTTACCCTTCTACGGGATACAGAAGGTCCACCGTTCACGCTTTCAGCAGCACCACCCGGAGACAAGGCCAAACAACCGTATCTTGACGTCACAGCAAAGGGGCGATAGTAATATACAACACCTGACACCAAAATTATTGTGGGGCCCATAAAATGAGCGTTTTTTGAATTGATACTTGAATGAGGTTAGTTGGCAGAGAGGACACATATAGTTATGTATGTAGAAATGAGATAAAAACAATTAAGAATGCGTAACTTTGACTAATGCCGTGCAACATGACTAGTACAGTTGTAAACAAAACTACTGACGACTTTGGAAAACAGCATTTTCATGTATATTAGCTGTGAGGAACATCTGGGGCACTTTTTAATGTACAGTATTTGTTTAGTGAAACATTCACACATTTCCAAACAATATTTGTGTAGAAAAATACAGAGGCATACGTAACTTTCTGTTACCAGTACAACTTCAAGAACAAAAATTCTGTGACAATTTTGTTTCAAGGAACTACTTTTGAACAGAGCTCCACTGACAAATGACACTAAGCAATGGAACTGTACAGGTAGATTGATATATGTAAAAAAATAGTATTTTTGTTTCATTATTTTCACCTAATTCTTCTATAACGACATTTTATTAACTTTATCTCTCATTTCCTGAAGGCTGTTGTATGAAATTCTTTTTAAATACTCAGTATGGCTGGCTACACTAAGCTTGACACTTCCCTGCAGTACTGCTGCCTCCAATGTACTTTATCTTCTGGTCGCTCTCTGGATGATCCTACAGCTGAAGATAGGTAGGCTGGACAGATCGGAAAAGTGCCTTGTTTGGCATGTGAAACAAATCGAGGTTATGGAAGTGGAGCAGTTATGATATTCCTGTCTGTGGCAGATGCTTCCCAGGTATTGTTGCTATCTTTGAAATGCTGTCATTCATCTGAAAATGAGCAGTGAAGTACATTTATCGTAATATCTACGTGATTACTCTGCTATTCATAATAAAGTGCCTGGCAGAGGTTTTAATGAACCACCTTCAAGCTGCCTCTCTACTGTTGCACTCTCGAATGGCACGCGGGAAAAACGAGCACTTAAATTTTTCTGTGCGAGCCCTGATTTATCTTATTTTATCGTGATGATCATTTCTCCCTATGTAGGTGGGTGCCAACAGAATGTTTTCGCAATTGGAGGAGAAAGCTGGTGATTGGAATTTCATGAGAAGATCCCGTCGCAACGAAAAAAGCCTTTGTTTTAATGATTGCCATTCCAAATCACGTATCATGTCTGTGGCACTACCTCTCCTATTTCGTGATAATACAAAACGAGCTGCCCTTCTTTGTATTTTTTCGATGTCATCCGTCAGTCCCACCTGATGCGGATCCCACACTGCATAGCAATACTCCAGAATGGGGTGGACAAGTGTGGTGTAAGCAGTCTCTTTAGTAGACCTGTTGCACCTTCTAAGTGTTCTGCTAATGAAACTCAGTCTTTGGTCTTCTCTACGCACAATATTATCTATGTGATCGTTCCAATTTAGGTTATTTTTAATTGTAATGCCTAAGTATTTAACTGAGTTTGTAGCTTTCAGATTTGTGTGACTTATCGTGTAATCGAAATTAAGCTGATTTCTTTCAGTACTCATGTCAGTGACTTCACACATTTCTTTATTTAGGGTCAATTGCCACTTTTCGCACCATACCGATATCTTATCTAAATCATTTTGCAAGTCGTTTTGATCATCTGATGACTTTACAAGACGGTAAATGACAGCATCATGTGCAAACAATCTAAGACAGGTACTCAGATTGTCTCCTGTGTCGTTAATATAGATCAGGAACAATAGAGGGCCTATAACACTTCCTTGGGGAACGCCAAGTGATGTGGCCAACAATAATATACCACAATCTGAAACATGCATTACTAACTTACCACTGAATAATTAGTAACTGCAAAATCCTGCACTGGAATTGAATGGAACCATTCCTGCCTCATTATACCATCTTTACGAAACCTGAACACATGAATCTTGTTTTCTGCTGTATAATTTCCATCGCTTTTTCGGTACACAATAGTTCATAACTTAAATGAAGATGAAACTGCATAAATATATATTATGTTGCGTTAAACTCACATGGACATAACATAGCAACACACAGTACGATTTCTGCAAATGTAAATAACAATCTCAGTCACGTAGCACAACGAGTTTTTTTATTTACAACACGTTATTGATACAACACACGACAGCTGTTGAGTTTCGCCACTTCTCTCTGATGTCACAACTTCGACTTCTCCCAGTTGTTCGGCCTTTCCATCTAGATAGTTCAGGAATCAGTCAGTTCTGGCGAGATTAGCATATGGTGTCTTTACCAGAAGATAGGTACCACATGGACAGTGGAAATATTGTGTTCAGAGGATTGTTTGACCTGGCTGCACACGTGAGAAGAATATTATCAGTTTATCAGCTGGGAAAGTCTGCATAGTCAAACTAGGTTTAATATTTTCTTTACAAAAGCAACTCTCAGTTTTGTCAGAAGTCTTTACATCAAAGTTAAAGCTACATATTTCACCTTGTTTTCTTTGCTGCAGCTTGACTTCCAGTCATATGTTTTAGTTGCTTCTTCTTTATCCTATCACAAATTTCACCACAGCCTTGTTTCTATATCCATTTTCCATTGGCCACTTGTTTTAAAACACTCACTTCTCTTCCTGTTAGCAGGAACATGATGAAATTTATCTTTCCTGTAAACAGCGCTGTGCATCATATATAAAAACATTTATCCATGATGCTACTCTATGTCCAGTTTCTGATAATGCAGTTAGTATGAAGGCTTAGGCTAGGGCCACATGAACTGAATATTTCCACAACAAAGTATGAACTGCCGGGAGAGGCAAAGTCCAGTAGCTCTATGGTGCGCTGTGGAATGAAATGCTAAGAGCCAAATATCAAGTCATCTGCTGTGCTACTAAAAAAAAGTTTTATGTATATGAAGCCGGTTTCTCAATAAAACATAATTTTCACTCAAAAAGATTAAAAAACACTGTTTCAGGATTCCTGGTGTTCTCCTCTATGCAATTTTTCTCTCGATTTTGTGGAAACTATTCGATAAAAGAATTGATTATTTCATATCTTATATTCTGATATTGCAGCGTGATTATGAACTGGCTCTCTTTTCGTTACTCGTTATACTTTTCTATGATATTTCTAAGATGTGTAAAATGTAGCACAAATTTCAAAAAGTTTGTAGGTAAAATGTAGTCACTTATGCATTTCAGATCATACATTGCTGTACGCGAAATGTAGATAACATACCGAAATTGTTTTTAACTCTGGAAGGAGGGCCATATCTATTTTCTGTCTTGACCAAACACGTGATATATTTGGCTTTTAGCTGTGATGAACTATGACATGTCACACTCAATGCTATAACCACACTCTGTGCAGAGCTGTAACTCATGTTTCTCTTGCATATGTGATTTATGAAGTCAATTACAGACCCATTTTAAGTTAGAACTGCATAAAATGTTAGACAGAGTTAGCTATATACTATACACAGCATTTGTTCTTATCTGCACTAACAGTTTTATTCATGAAACTTCCAGTAACTGTTATTGTTAACTACGTTTAAAAAAGTATATGTAAAGCTGACCTGCTAACAATTTAATTTGCCACTATATTACAACTGAAATTCAGTATAAGAAAGAGAACTTCACTATACATTTTGGTACAATGAGAAGTAGAGTACTCTTATAATGAAGATGGCATACTTCATAACCACAAGAATGTCATGCAAGTAAACTGAATTTCCTGTTCTTTCTTTTTAACTGGTAGTCACAATAGATATTTGACATTATGCAGTGGTGGCACATGTAGGGCTGGTAGTTTTGAAAAAGAGAAGCATACATTAAAAGTACTGGGAACGTCCAGCATGAGTAGTAGTTTACTACAATGAGCGTTTTACATTTTCACATGATATGGGGGGATGAACCGAAATTTTTTAACTACTTCAGAATGTGTTTCTCAAACTCTGACAAATCACGACACATGCTTTAGAAGCGAATTACAGAAGCAAGACATGAACATGAGAGTACTTATATTTTCAACAGAAATGTTGGCTATAACTTTAATGTAAGTGAATTCTAGTATATTAATATTCTACCTCAGACAAAAATTATCTCAGTTAAAAATAAAATAACTCAGTAATGCCTGATACTATTATTAATAATACTTTTGCCTCAATTTTTTAGAATAATGAGTAAATGAAATCTTACATATAACTCAAGTCATTTTTTAGAGATAAGAAACGTCAACAAATTTTAAATGAAATCAACAGGATGGACATGAAATAAGAGAAGGAAATTAACTCTTTTTAATTAACTTTACTGAAAACATAATTAACTCAGAAACAGAATCAACACAGTCTCTTGAAACCAAATGCGATTGTACTAGAGACATCACAGTTTCTTCTGTTTGATATTGTGGAGACTGCATCTGCCCTAATTGAGGAGCATCACCATAATTGTAAATATTTGCTGGTGTGTGTAATTTTGAAATATGTCATGGGATTACTGTATGCATCGGTATATATTGTATAGGTGACTGACACCTTGCATAAAAACCATGAAATGATTGCAATTTGCGTTTTGGATACATTGCAGTAGGCATAAAACCTCCAAACGGAATTCCAGCTTTTGATGTGTGTCAGAATTATATGAAGTGCGCCACAAGGGATTGAAAAATAATTTGTCTTCATACTCAGGGGACGGAGAAGGAATTGGAGGCGTAACCAGAAGTGTGCATAATTCGGATTCAGGATCAGATTTCACACTTCTGATTGTTATTTTGTTTTGTGAAATTGATGAGCCTACTGAACTCTATCCATATATTAAAGCATCATTTGATATTAATTAATTACCAGTGTTGTCTTCTGTGAGGGTTAATTCGAAAAGCTATTCCATGTTCTGTATTCTGTGTTATGTAGATTGATCCTAAATCTTTTGCTTCTAAAATGGGTGCCAAGAACCCCAGCTCATCAGCAACATGTATTTCAGTCTTCTTACTGCTTCTTTAAACCATGTTCCTTTGTTTCTTTGGTATATTTCTGACTTTAATCCCTAATGTTACACCATTATTGTTGAACCTTCTCATGTGCAAGAGAAAAAAAACAAAATGGGCTTTTAACATCAACTTTGAAGTCTTTAACTTCATTCAATAATGTGCAAATAGTTACTGTAAATTTTAAATATTTATTTCATTGCTCAATTGTTAAGTAAACAGCCTGTGTGCTGTGCGATTTAGGTCTGCTTCCATTACAAGTGTCTGCCAAAATGGTAGAAGAGAGCTGAAAGAAATTTACAAATGTTTCCCAAATCCATGCAGATTTCCCAAAATACATAGGGCCAATAAAGGGTAAACAAATTGGATTGGTGAAGCCAAAGGTAGGTGGGACACTGTTTTATACAGTTATAATGACTTCCTTTCCATTGTTTTTTCAAGCAGTGGTCGACACAAATTATGTTGACTTTGGATTGTTTGGAAGAGACGACAGCACATCCTTTAAGAAAATCAACATTGTGGAAACGCATGAACGAAAATGAATTGTCCTTAGCTTACCAAATGCAAGTGAGATAGTTATGCCACATGTTTGTTGAGACAAAGCATTTGGGCTCTCAGAACACTGACTACGGCATTATGAAGATAAAATAAGAAACGAATTTATCATGGGTTCATAGATACATTGAATGCACCATTGGCATATTGTCAGACGAATGCTGTGTGTCCCATTAATCAAGGAATGTGACTGGATTTTGCTATAGGTATACAAAAACCATGTTGTGTTCTGTATAATTATACACATGAGACACAGGCAACAAACTGAAGGCGCATTTGCTGTGAAAGGATTGGAGTCTGCCACAAATATGGACGAAATAAGATATAATGAGCCACCAATAATAAACAGAGTGTAATGACAAATTATTTTGTAAGTGAGACTGATAAGGTGTCTTGGCAGTCTGGCATGATGTCGGATGCGAAAGCGAAGGGCGCATGGCACAGGGGGAGCTGTGTCCAGAGACCAAAGATCTGTCCCTTGGGGGGGAGGGGGGAGAGTTGAGCGGGGCTGCTAGGCTGGAGGGTGTTACTCACCCTGTCAGCGACTCCTCTGTGCCAGGTGGATGCTGCTCCCTTGCCTCCTTGTGCAGAGCACCGAACACCAGGTGCTGCATGCCAGCGATCTCATTTGTCAGCATGGGATCTCAGCGCTATTCGGCAAGGACGCTTTGCTGCGCCCATGGGTAACTGGGGCGTGAACCGCCAAACCCAGGAGGTGGTAACATCGTCTGGGCCAGGTTAGATCGACTGGGTGACTGGCCCACCACCCGTGTAGGAGTGGGTCCTTGGCCAAGAGGTGGAAACTGGGGCTAGTAGGCGGTGAAGGGCGAGAAGTGCATCTGCTTCTCCGGAGTGCGAGGTGTACTTGCTGAGGAGCACTGAGTGAAATCATTGGTGATGGGGCCACCGAAGGGGACCAGTACATTGGTGGCGGCATGCTGAACACGGCAACTCAGGGATGCTCTTGGCCTAGGGGCGAGATCGGTGGGCGAGATGCATCAGTTCCCGCCCCCCTCCCCTCCCCATACCCATGCCAGAGGAGCCGGTCCGAGGTAAGAGACAGGCTCCCATCTTTTCACTTTTCTACGCCTCACAATGGCTGATTATGAGGCGAGCGACACGAATGCTTTTTTGAGGTCTTTGGTGCTCACTATTCCTACCTCAGAAGAGGGCCTGGGACAGAATGAAGAAACTGTTATTGAAATACATACTAGAATTAATCAAATACTATATTTAAGTGTTAAGAATGGGAAAATTAGTCAGGCAGCAGTCCTGGCAATCAAAAATGAACTCGCCACCTGGGTCCTCGCTTGTGCAAAGCACGAGAGGCGACTGGAAGAATTAGAGAAAGAGAATGAGCGACTGCATAAGCAACGAATAAAAACATGGGCTGGAGGGACTGCACAGCCACTGTAAACTCTGCAAAAGACAAAATTAAAATAAATAAAGTAAAGGTGACAAAAAATGTAGTTATAGTACATGTCACTACAGAGGAAGGTAGGAATAAAATCTCAAATCATTCAAAATTAAAGAAAGCAATAAAGTGTGAGCTGCCCTGGAAGCGGAACCCTTTGCTAATTCTTGATGATGTACCTGTCACACTAAAAGAAAATGACATTTACGAAACAATCTGTCAACAAAATTTTAAGTACATGAACCTGGAAACTTTCAAAAACGAGTTTAAGCTGCTTTTTAAAACTGGACCCCGGGAACGAGATGTCATACATCACATGGCTGAGGTCTCTAGGAAAATGTGGCGCAGGCTCACCACTATGGGCAAGATATACATGGGCTTTCATGATATCAATGTGAGAGATTACTTACTAGTAATCCACAATTGTGGCGACTTATACCATATTCACAAGCACTGCGAACGGGAGCTGGCTTACTCCACGTGTGTGGCGGAAGACTGTATAAGGAAAAACTGCAGCAGGACTGGGATATGCACCCCCTGCACATGAAGAGGGAAGAAAACCTGCAACACCACCGGAAGCAACTGCCCTACATACACGATGCTAGAGCAGAGGCTCATTGCCAGAATTCATTATGGTTGAGACTACACTCGTACACAGGAAGCCTAAGAGAAAGTCCCCAAGCAAAAGGTTGAGGCATGCACTGAGAGCCAGCAGATTCAGGGAATTTATGCAAAAGGTCACCAAGACCCAAACTCAAAGAGTGGTAATGAAGAATGTATGTATACAAACAGACCCTTGTGATCAGAAAGATGCTCCCTCTCCTTCAAGGCAGGGACTAAGGTCGCCTGAAGATCGTGAACGGCCGAAAGGGCATCCTGTGGTAGGGAGCCTTTCGGTGACAAGGCACAATGAAATGGTCACTAAAGAGCGAGTGCAGGTCAACGTTGTGAGTAGTACAAATTCATCAATAGATCCACCCTTCCAGAGAGGTTTGCAAGTGGACCCTATGAGGTTATACCTAAACCTAGAACACGCTATGCAATTAGAGTGCATTAGGGAGCTGGCTGTCCCCACTAAAGCACTGAGACATGTGGTGCGTCTCAGGCACGAATGTGGTAGGGATGTCATCTTCTCGGTGTTGGAGACTGTGGATAGGATACAGCTTAAGAAGATGAATCTCCCCACTGGCTTCAGGGCCCTGCGAGACTTAGACAAAAAGGTGTTCAAAAGACGAAATGAAAAATTTGATTTGGAAGAATTATACAACCAATTGTTATTACAAATAGGAGGATAGCACATGATTCGAGGAAGATGACTGGACTCTCACATACGAACAAAGTTTCCATGAGCACGTTAAACATTGGACAAATAAATGTGCACAGCAGTAAACTGGTAACGCAGGAACTCCAAAGGGTGGTGGAGGAGAGCATTCTGGACGTGCTCTGTCTGCAGAATACATACTCCCAAGCTGGGCAGATCCCTTTTGCAGCAGCGAACTGGCAAGTAATCCACAGTGAAGCGGAACCAAGAGCTGCAGTCATAGTCATAAATAATGCACTGAGAGCTATAGTTCTCACACAGCTCTCCGATAACCACTGCAACGTTGCGGAACCACAGTTGCTTATTGGGGTGCTGTACCTCATCAATATGTACTTCCAGTATGGCAGAGGAATTGATGAACTCCATGGCATTGCGGGGGCACAGATTTGTCGTGATAACATGCATAAACGCGAAGTCCCCCCTAAGTTTCAGTGGCGCTCAAGATGACAGAGGAGAAAAAGCAGAAAAAACTATCATGGCGTTGCAATTAATGGTTGCCAGTAACCAAAGGAACGCGCCTACCTACACTGGTGGTGGGGGTGAGGGCACAAATATTGATATTACTTTAGTAACGTCTAATCTCATAACTAAGGTAAAAGATTGGACTGTCTGGGACCAAATTAATACTAGCGACCACAATCTAATAAGTTTCTCATTGGGTGATAGGGAGTGTCACTACAACAGGACCGATTGAGACCACTAGGCGAGGGAACGCCAGAACGTGACGAGAACGTAGATGAATATACTGAGGAACCGGTGAAAGCAGTTATCAAGGCGGTGAAGGCAGCTGTACCAATCATGAGGAGAGCCGTTGCGGCTTCTCCATCACTATGGTCAGCCGAACTGGGACAGATGCGCCAGTCTGTAAGGAGGGCGAGGAGGTACTACCAGCGAAGTGTTGTCTCGGAAGAAAAGCAATGTTGGTTGTATGTTTACAGGGAAGCAAAAGATCAGTTTCAACAGGAGCTAAGGGCAGTTAGGTTGAAGAGTTGGGAAAAATACGTTCAAAGCCCAATGGCTACTGACCCATGGGTATCCCATACAAGTTATCGCGGGAAAAGGAAGATCACCAGTGGTGGCACCCACCGTCAGGGATGGGGGCTGGATAATGGAAACTTGGCGGGAGACTGCCCAGGTACTCCTCTGGCTCCTGCTGCCAGACAACAGAGAAGATGATGATTCAGATAGGAAACCAACTGGCTTACGAAAATAATTGCGTGGTTTATTCCTTATCTGAAGAGGAGGTCGGTGCCTACATAAAAGCGCTTAAGAAGGCAAAGCTCCTGGCCCAGATGGCATTATAGCACAGGTGGTGCAATTCTTGGCCCCCCACTGGTGGTGCCTCTCACTAGGCTCAGGAAATTCCCCTCCATCTTGAAAAAGGCAAATGTTGTACCAATTAAGAAATGTCCAGATAAAGACCAAAAAGAAGCAAAATCATACAGGCCCATCTGCTTGCAAGACCTGCTGGGGAAACTTTTTTGAGAGGCTGCTAGCAGACAGACTGACAGCATAGCATCAACCCTCTGTTCATAATTATGTTGTATAAATGGAGATGATGTTTTAACTACTGACAACACCTTTGGTACAATTGTTTTATGTATCTCCACTGCACATGTGATTTTAATGTATTTTACCTCTGATGAAGGTATATTTAGATATACCGAATTTTAATCAATCTTTATCCTGCAACTGTTTGGATGTTATCATTTACCATGCAAAATTATTTGGTTAAAACGCTGTTTAAATTTTGCATATAAATCTTATTTGCAACTTCGTTTGTTCAATAACCAAGTTGTCTGGTTGTTTTGTCATGTAGGAGTTTATTTCAAATACATCTAGAATATTTAATAATCTGCCTTCTCCTGCTTTGTGGAGAGTGGTAATGTTTTTGATGTTGTCACTTGCGAACCAAGACAGACACTTACTAGATGATCCAGTTTGTGGCATGCAAAACAGGTGATTTCATCGAATTGGCAATGACGAAGCAGAAAGAGAAACTCCCACATAGAGAGCGATTGTTGACTTGAAAAAAAAAAAAAAAAGAGGAGAGGCTCTTGGAATCCAAAATGTCTCTCCAGTGTCGTCAGTGAGTGGAATGGACATTGTAGGGGATGCAGGCCGCTGCAACACGCTGCATTACTTACTATGGCGCAGATGATTACAGTAAGAAACACCTCTCACACTACAGCAAAAAACGCTGCTGATGGTGTACATGTATGCGCTTACAGACCTTAATGTTTTGGCCAACTTCTGTCAGCCATGCAAAGAATAGAAAGCAAAGAAAGGTCAGTTCTTCACAATGTTGCATTAACGCAGAAAACACTTTCTCACATTTTAATTCTACTCTCGATTTGAGAAGACAGCCTGCTAGCAGCATCTGCCTGGCAGCTTACTCAGGAGCTAGCAAGTAGCGAGAAACTGACTCGTGAGAGCTGGTGAGTTAACTCTTCACTCACCACTCTCCTATCGCTCCAGACTTCGCACTGACGGGATCACCAGTGAAATAGTTTGCCACAGATACACAAATGGCAACTGTTATGTGCTTCTTAGATTTTAGGAGAGCCTTTGACACCACAGACTATGACATTTTACTCGCCAGACATAGTAGCCTAATTTCTCGCCATGTGCGGTGCTATGTTTTTCTCGTATCTGATGTCTCACCAGCAGTGCGTCATGGCATCATGTCTGGCACCATAAAGTCACAATGGAGGTAGGTAGTAACAAGCATCCCCCAAAGTTCAGTATTGCAAGTAGGTCTCTTTTCTCCTTTGCCCATCTAACATACTCTTTCGTCTTCCTTGTCGGTTTTAAAATCGTCTTTACGCCATGTTTGCACAATATACGGCAGATTCAGTCCGTCATTCTGGGAATGTGTGGCAGAAAGGCCGCACCCGACATTTCTCTTTTTGACTTCTCACTTCGCCGAGTGTTTGGCTGTGTTACACTTCTAATATAATTTGTGGAGTACCCATTGCTCCGCAGAGAAAAGAGATCCACTTGCAATGTTGGGAATATACCACATACCTTGCACATGCGGAAAAGTTTATGTCGGAATGACTGGACGATCAATCAACACCAGGATCAAAGAACATAAGCGACATTGCAGGTTGAGGCAGGTAGAGGAATCGGCCGTGGCAGAGTACACGCTAAGTGAGACAGACCACGTAATAAAACTCGCCGAGATGGAAGTTCTGGCTGTAGAGAAGCACTATCAGACTCGCTTGTTCAGAGAGCTGTAGAAATACAAAAACACGGGAGTACCTTCAACGAGAAAGAAGAAAGCCCGAAGGTAAACGGATCCTGGCTTCCCGTACTGCAGCGAACGACCGTCGCAGGTAGCACGAGGAGAACCGCACCGGAAATGACTGCGGAGAAGCCCTCTGATCTTGGCGCGCCAGGTACATATAGTCTCTGGCGCGAGCTCGGCTCCAGTTCGCCACCGGCAATGGAAGCTGAAGCTTTGACAATGCCAGCCACTGGCGCTGGCGAAACGTCAGTAAAATCATCTGACGAATGTCCGCCGAAGAACCCGAGACCGAAGCCAACAGGCAGTTTGTAAACAAGAGGCCATGAAAGCCGTAACAATTTTGTATATCTGGGATGCCTTGCAACGTGCTGTTCAGAAGAGGTCTCCACACCATCGTACTCTTACAGACTAATGAACAGCCGTGCAGTATTCATGGTGTCAATTGCCTCCAGCACTACTTCAGTCATTGGTCGAGTCCACGCCACGTCGTGTTACGTTTTTCTGCATGCCTGTGGGAGCCCTACATGATATTAGGCAGGTCTACCAGTTTCTTTGGCTCTTCAGGGTATATATTGAACTTTAAAAAAAACTTGCTACATGTAGACTAAGGCAGAATAAAACAAGAAAAACGTTGGTATAATTCATTTTGCTTGTAATTAAAGCTTAAACTCTAGTCTCCACAATAAAAAAAATCCTATAGTAGAGAAATATTTATCTGAGGCCTTTTTGCCTAGAAACGGCACTTCATTAAACTGGTGGGGAACTGGAAAATTGCTGTACCCAACACTATAACAATTGATTCTAAAAATCTTATGCATCCCAGTTATGCCAGTGTCCTTTTTCAAATGTAGGACCATAATGCACTGAGAAAAGAAAGCGACTCATTTTGAATAAAATAGATGAAATTTTATTTATAAATCACACTACTGTGAATGACGACTGTAGATACTTAACTACAGTTATGCTATATTTCTTATATTCTATTTTGCCTCCTATAAAATTATTAAAACATAACTAAAATCAGTGTTACTATTAAAATTTACCAATTTCATGAAAAATAATTAGAATTTTGTTGTAATATTTTTAATTTTTACAGCAGATGAAATCAGAATATTTAAATTTCAAAACTTTTAGGGACATAACATAAACTTATTACTTCTCTATGATCTTTCAAAATGGGACAAAATCAGATAAAAATGCAAGTATAATGACCTGGAATTAAAAAGGTAAGATGATATCATTTACTTTTGTGAGTGATGAGTCAAGAAAAAGAGCTAGTTCACTCCAGTGAGTAACCTGCTCTGATCTGATCTCTCAAAAGAATGGTTTTGACCGTCTACATTCTCACACAGAGTTTGACATTTGAGTCCATTTTTAGATTTTACTATTTAACAAGTGCATATCGACAGCAAGTACTTTAATTTTTCCATATAGTGTATTTTCCAGTGCTGCAGAACATTGGTCAATCACACTGCCTTCGTCGAGCAGAGCCTGAACCGATACATGGTATCATTTTACCAAATAGGATGAAAAAAGGAAAACTGCATTACTGCCAACAGATAACTTCCTGTTCTTCTGGTTCCTCACCAAATTTGAAGAGTCTAAAGTGCAACCATCTAACAGTACCTCTGGAATGGTGGATCAGGAAGCCAAATAAAATCTCAGTCAACTGGTGATATTTATGCAGACATTCGAGAAATCGTTTCTCGCAATTCTTTCTCTCTGATATCTGCTTCCACTTCAGATGAAGTCCTGTTTACAGGAAGACAAAGTGTGTCTTAGTTTGTGTTCAGTTCACCATTGTTATTTGATTCTTGGCGTGATTCTGTTTTATTTCATTTTGTGACTCTCTCACCCCCAACTTATTTTCGTTTGGAACAACCCATAAATACCTTTACTAATCACAATAAATAAAATGTTCTGGACTATTATGCCATGGTCGAATGGATTTAACATTTAAACCCAACGTTTCGTCCCCATCTGCAGAGAACATTTTTAAGGCATATCGTGTCTTCTTTGTGTGTCCAATTCACGCCCCAACACTCCACTGACTACAGAAAAATTCCGTCCTCGCGTGCTTCGGCACAGTGGCATGACGTCATACTTTTGAATACCTTAACACAGTTGGTCGTTGTCGACTGCCTTTGTCCACAGTTACTATTACCCCCTGGCAGAAGACTGGGACACATCTTCTTCAGCACCGGAATCCACATATCATTCAGTCTCGCCCCCTCCTCGTTCCTATTGAAATTCCTGAGGCTCTTTACAGTCTCTATGGCGTCTCTGTGTAGCCTTTCATGGTATCCACTTGTGGCTGCTAGTACTTAAAGGCCCAGCAAAATGACTGGGGCGGTCTCCCCGCTGCAAAGCATGTTCCGCAACAGCTGATGTGTCAGTCCCTCTTCTCCTCCCCCCCCCCCCCCCCCCCCCGCCTCTTTCCCTCTTTCTTCAATTGCCATTGTGCTCTTCTAGTCGTTTTTTTTTTACCAAATATTCTTCTGTAGTACCAATGTACACCTCCCCACAACTACATGGAATCCTGTAAATTCCTGCCTTTTCCGGTGGTTGGCGAGTATCCTTGGCCAATTTTAGGTGATCTTGTATCTTCCGGGTAGGTATGTAGATTACTGCAATGTTCCATTTTTCAAGATTTTTCCTGTGCAGTCATGAACGTCCTTAATGAAAGGTAGGAAAACATTGGATTTCACAGGCACTTGCACATTGCTATGATTTTTGTGCAGTGGTTAACACTGTTTTTACCTCAGCAGACGAACAGCAAAATTCTTGAGCAATATATTGGTGAAATCTTTTAGTTCTGCGTCAAGCAGCTCTGCTTCACAGATGTTCCTTGCTCTATCTGCCAATGTTATTATGATGTTTTGCTTTTGTTGTAGATGGTAGTTCGAATCCCAGCATTGGTAACGGTCTGCATGAATGGGTTTTCAGACTAAGCTAACACGTTCTTTCTTGAAAACTATTAAATCAAGAAAATTTAATCTTTCTCCTGTTTCCTCCTTAATAGTAAACTAAATTTTTTGATTGATCCCGTTGAGACGTTTGTGAAAACGACCTAGTTCCTCTCTGCATACCTCCAAACCTGCCATACCTTCACTGCCTGCTCCCCAAATTTTAAGAGGTTCATCTCCGCAGATGGGACGAAACGATGGATTTAGTTGTTAAAACCATTCAACCATGGCATCATAGCCTGGAACATTTTGCGACATTTCCAGACTTGAAAGTTTACTTTGCATGTTACGACTCTCCCAGTGTTATAGTATTAAATGAAATTAGACCATTAGATACACAACATTCAAAAAGTCATAAATGTGCCCAAACTATAGCCGGCCGCTGTGACCGAGCGGTTCTAGGGGCTTCAGGACGGAACCGCGCTGCTGCTACAGTTGCAGGTTCGAATCCTGTCTTAGGCATGGATGTGTGTGATGTCCTTAGGTTATATAAGTTTAAGTCCAGGGGATCGATGACCTCAGATGTTAAGTCCCATAGTGCTTGGAGCCATTTCAACCCAAACTATAATTTACATGTTCGAAAAACATTATTTGAAAAGTTAAAAATTATTTCATAGCTGAAAAGGCAATGACAAGTGGGAAATTACAAATAACATTAGTGTCCCTGGACGTTTTATAAACGAGAACACTCAAAGTGATACCTTCTTCATTGCCTCCAGTCTGAAGAAAGAAACACCGCAGAAAATATTTCAAACTGAGTAACGACTTTTACCACCAATTCTAATATGACTCATTCTCATAGTAATTTCAAACACGAAATGAGCTGTCATTTTTCTGAAATGTCCACATATTCCACGCTTTCCACGCTTTGGACCTCGTTGCGCAACATGCAATACAAAATTCAGGACAGAAAACTGTTGACGTGGTCAAAAGAGCAATTAAATTTCTTAAAAAGTGTCGATTTGTCGTCAGCGAACTTGCTGAAATACTAGAAAATTAAGAAAAAATACACCGACGAATTACCTCCAAAATGCATCGGAATTCTTCAATTTGGGAGAAGTCAATGAAGCCATCAGTCAGTTCCTTGCAAGTCACAACCCAGAACCAGTGACAATTACAGAACTAGACAAATATTTAGATCTTTCATATTTTTATAAAACTAGAGATGCTTTATGCTTGTGCGAATCTAGATAACTGCTGTTTCCAACGGTTCGCCAGCTGGGTCTGAAAATATTTTTAATCAGAGCTATGTCAGTGCCCTGTGAGCATAGCATTTCAAAAGAAGCTCTAATGTACGCTGAGAAAAGATATCGAGTCATTTCACAAAAAACTGGTCAAATTTTGCTTCTAAATCATAATACTGATTAGTTCCTTCCTTTTAGGAAAATATATTGTTGTGCTTATTGTAAACAACAATTGCAGATTTTTTCAGCAGGTTGCTTAAATTTTTCAGAGCCGACTGGGACCTAAATCCTCGCCTTTCGTCCAAAATGTATTTACGCTCTTTCAATGCTATATTAACGGAAGCCACGAATTCTTTGTACTATTAAATCTTAACATATGAGTGCAATCATGCACTTTCACATGACAAAACATGCACAATTAAAGGAGAAAACATTCAATATGAGAATTCCATTTTTGTTGTCAAGCACTTTATTCTATTTGAAAATAATGTATGACAATCAGCCTTTTTCAAATTTTCTACTGACCGCCAACTTTGAAAATGTGTTTCTGTGGTTTACTATTTCCAGTTTAGGCAAATGCCGGTATTGGTCCCTTACTATAGGCCATAATCAATTTTTTTCCGAATTACTTTCTTTCCTGACGAGTTTCAGTTCTCTAAAAGAAGTAGCGTCTCTGCTTAAATGAAAAGAGCGGCATCGAAGACGAGCCGAACATCTTCTGAGAGCCTCTAGGCATAAAAGACATGCGGTATTTACATTGGAGGGCGGCTAGAAATCGTCACTAACACTATGTATCAGTGCATAAACATGCCTCCCTTGCGGAACGACGATGTATCATGTCTTCAAGTATTACTACAAGAATGATGTCCTACTGTGAAGTGTGTTACTCGTAATGTCCTTGCATACAACTCCGAAGTATTTGTAAATAAACGCCTTATAAGCGACCACAAATTTTGTACATCATAGGAAAATTTATTAGCGTCAAAGACAGTAAAACCACATTTTCATGTATAAATACAAATTGATTTATGGCGTCGCATACATTAGGCTGTAGTAGAAATTAAGCTTTAGTTTCAAGTTTACTGTTGAAATAATAATTTGAAAGAAGTTCTTGATCAGTCAAAGAAACTAAACCATTTCAATGGAATGAAAGATGTTAAATAATATTTGAGTTTCAATTGAGAAACATGGGATGCTTTGATGTGCTGAAGAAATTTTGACTTGATTTCAGATAAGACGTAATTTAAATAGAAGATTGTAATATGAGAAATATAGCTATTGTAGAAAAATATTTGAACCCGTTTAACTATCTATAAGTTATTTAACACAACCTTCAGATATATTGAAATTTTAATTTACATTTTAATTTTAATATATTTTAATTAATATATACAGGGTTACAATCATTGATTTGTGTGTAGTAAAATCGTCATAACTTCTGAACGGTTTGCGTTAGGACGTTCAAATTGCACTGTAGGCCACGGGCCATGATGGGAATTAGTATGCGCAATATGGTTTTGTTTAGTGACGAAGCCCACTTTCATTTGGATTGGTTCATCAATAATCAAAATTGGCGCATGTGGGGGAATGAGAATCCGCATTTTGCGATCAAGAAGTCTCTTCATCCTCAAAGGGTAACTGTGTGATGTGCAGTGACCAGTCACAGAATAATCGGTGCGATATTCCGTGATGGCATGGTGACACACGAAAGGTACGTGAAGGTTGTGGAAGATAATTTCATCCCAATTATCCAAAGTGACCCTGATTTCGACAAGATGTGATTCGTGCAAGACTGAACTCGGCCTCATCGAAGCAGGAGAGTGTTTGATGTCTCTGAGGAGCACTTTGGAGACCGCATTCCTCCTGTGGGGTACTCAGGGGCCACTGGCATGCGCCTCTATCGGCCGCCATATTCTCCGGATATGAACACATGCGACTCCTTTTTGTGGGGCTGTATACATGTACAGCAATAATCCCAAAACCATTTCTGAGATGAAAACAATCGTTTAGGAGGTCATCGACTACATCGATGTTCCGACACTTCAGGGGGTCATACAGAAGTTCGCTATTCGACTGCGCCACATCGCCAATTAGGGCAGGCATATCGAACATCTCATAACCTAAATCTGAATATCTGTAGTGATTGTTACATGACGAATAAAGTTTGTGCACGCCGTAATTTGTCAACTATTGACACATACTCGTGTGAGAGACCGTTACCGCGTGGCCGCGTGGTTTGAGGCGCCATGTCCCGGACTGCGTGGCCCCTCCCGCCGGAGGTTCGAGTCCTCCCTCGGGCATGGGTGTGTGTGTTGTCCTTAGCGTAAGTTAGTTTAAGTAGTGTGTAAGTCTAGGGACTGATGACCTCAGCAGTTTGGTCCGTTAGGAATTCACACACATTTTAACACGGTTTTCGTCATCTGAGACAGTTTGAAAGGGGTCTCACTGTGGGCCTCCATGTCTGGTCGAATCGTACTATGTACAGATTTCTGGGGCATTCGGATGTGACAGTGGCCCGATGTTGAACTGTATGCGAACGTCAGGGCAGGTGTAACACGACCGCGTCTGACCGTCACAGGAGGGGATCTTAATCCATTCATATACGTGCCAGCCATCCGAGAACAAGTATCGAAAATAAGACGCACTTTTTACCCATATTTATCCTCGGAAGGTTAGGGTGCGGCTTATATTTGCTGGTCTGCGTTTTACATGCCCTTGCTGTAAAATAATTATGCTCATTTGCGATAATACAACTAACGTCTGTAACCGAAACTGATGGCAAGGCATTTTATTATTACTGCGAAACAATACAAACTTTTGCCGGCATTGTGTAGGTTTAACTGTATTGAGTCACTAGCTTACAATCCAGTTTCAGTTGCATATTCTTAGAGCGAAAAATATTACAAAGATGAAGAATTTGGTGCACTGTTGATGTACGTTTCAAATTTACATTGTGCGCCATGTCAAAACCACAACCAAAAGGGAGGGTGTAAAAAAGCATGGGCTGGGTTGCTTCAGAAGAAAAATGTAGGAAGGCGGTATCAACGAGAAAATCAATCAGGGGACCGAAATGCGGCAAATATCCTGAGGTCCTTTCCTACGTGCAAGATGTGAGGAAAGATGGGATACCTGTCTCACAAGAAATAGTACTACTGAAGGCCTTGTAAATCGCAAGGAGAACTCCATGGGAGTTTTTGTTGGTGTAGTCGGTTTATGCGGAGAAGTGGACTTGTTCTCCGACGAGCTACTACACCAGCAAAGAGAATGCCAGCAGATTTCAAGGAGAAACTGATTAACTTCTAGCAGTACGTCATCCGGTTGCGGAAGTCAGCCATGCCCTTTTCATCGGATTGATATTAGCGACCAAACGCCAGTATTTTTTGACATGTCGAGCAATGTGGCCGCAGACATGAAAGGAGCAAAAAGGGTTCCATTAAAAGGAACCGGGAACGAGAAAGTGGAATGGCTATGATCATGTGCGCCCATATCCAAGTGCAAGGGAGGGCCGTACACCTCCTCCCTCCCCGCCCCGCATCAACACCCCTCCTCCCTCCCCGCCCACCGCACGGAGCTTTCAGGAAAATGAAAAAAATACTGTATAAAGGTCTTTTTCATGTAAGAAATGGATTTAAAAACCGATGTTACGTACAAGTGGTACAAGATTAAATGTATTTTGATATAGCGTTTTTTAGACATACACTTCATTTATTCATATGAGATCAAAAGTTCTTAACAAGCAGTGTACATAGATTTGCCATCTGTCCCGATGTATAGGGACCGTCACAGTTATGAACTTCTTGTCCCGACATGACCCAGTTTTGTCCCGATTTTGCAAAATACCGTTACGAGCATGGCTCAAGTACTGAAGTGACGCCATCTGTTAGCGCAACATGTCAACGAGTTTATGTTGAGAAGATCGTCTCACAGACGGCACTGGATGTTGCGTATCGTTTGCCATTTCTGTTTACTTCTTTTCTGTACCGTTACTCATGGCGAAGCAAAGAAGTTTCAAATTAGTGCAATAAATACATGTGCATATTCCTTCACTGGCTGACATTTTAGCCATTTGGGTCAAAAGGTTTAGAATCTTATGAGACCCATGTTTAATTTCTGGTTCTCCATTTTCATCGGGACATACGCTTCTCTTATTGATCTTGTCGTATTTTTTTTCCTTTTTAACTTTTCGCCATTTTCACTAACAGAGATAACATCAGCGTGGTTAGCACTTCCCTGCTGAAATCTCTGTCATTACCTAGGAAATATTCGAGAGCAACAGTAAGCGTATTATCTTGCAGCGGATGCCCACAGTATGAGTCAGGGCATGCCCAAATACCTTTCTCATTCTTTATTTCACGAGCTTTTGAAATCAAATAAAGTGGAGAAGTGGGTACGTATATCTGTATCTGCTGCTTAGAGTAGCTACGAGGTGTCAGTGTCAGAGTAATAGAACCAAGTATAGGTGGCTGCTGAGATAGCAGTATTTAGGTTTCAAAATCCCACATCACATTTCGTGTACATATCACTATCTTCAGGTTCTGCACCACGTACATTTACATTACACATTCACAAAGTTCGAAGATGTTGCTTGTGTAAAATCTGTTTCAACTTCTACCACTATTCTTTTACAGCCGGCCGGGGTGGTCGAGCGGTTCTAGGCGCTAAAGTCGCAGGTTCGAATCCTGCCTCGCGCATGGATGTGTTTGCTGTCCTTATGTTAGTTAGCTTTAAGTAGTTCTCAGTTCTAGGGTACTGATGACCTCAGAAGTTAAGTCTCATGGTGCTCAGAGGCATTTGAACCATTTTCTTTCTTTTTAAATATTGTTTTCTTCTTGTGCTTCTTACCTTTCCTCGACGTTTGAAGGGGGATTCATTAGGGGCTAAGCAGAAATGCTGACATTCAACGCATCAACAACTTCACGCCCATGAATATAAGCGTCTGCACTGTCTTCTTCAGTTTCACATTCGGATGATGGTGATCGTTCAGGCCGTTGTCACAAATTTCTTCTTGTAGTGAGTGTAGCAATTCCTGCACAATGGATGTGATGCTAATACCGTTATTTGAGGACCAAGGTATTTCTGCAATACCTCTGACAGATTTCCAACAACTGTGATGTGTTTTTCACTTTTCTTAAACACCACCTTCTTGTGACTTTTTCATAGTCCACGCACCTCACTCTTTCACTACTTTATTTCCTCACTGACATTGTATCTAACAAAAAGTTCAAGCCAAACACAAAACTCGATGCAGAGTGGTTTATGTGCAAATTCTCACTAGTTTGTTATAAACAGAAGAGCGCTGGAAGCAGTATTGTCAATATGCGTATTTTACAGTAGAAATTCAGTGATGCGAAATATGCAGAATGTTGAAAAATTTTTAACAGAAAATTATAGCCCACTGACTACAACCTATCAACCAAACAATATTTTGTGTAATTCTCAGAAGTTTTCGGATGGGGGTTTTCGAGAAAATAATTTGTCAAAACTCGTAAAAATTCATTTTTTTGCCTTTTTAGTAATAAATATTTACATAATACAGAGCTACGGTCGCAGCTTCGAATCCTGCCTCGGGCATGGATGTGTGTGATGTCCTTAGGTTAGTTAGGTTTAAGTAGTTCTAAGTTCTAGGGGACTGATGACGTCAGATGTTGAGTCCCATAGTGCTCAGAGCCATTTGAACCATTTGAGCCATAATACAGACAACTGGAGTAGAGAAGAGACTGTTTATAATCACATTAGTAGTATCTGGTAATAAGGTAGCAAACACTGCGTTCAGAGACTTTCCAAATTAGAAAAAAATTTTAAGTGGAAAAACAAATTTGTAAGTTAAAGCAAAAGCAAAACGAGGATAATGGAATGTAGTCGAATTAAATCGGGTGATGCTGCGGGAATTAGATTAGGAAATAAGACTCTTAAAGTAGTAGACGAGTTTTGCTATTTGCGGAGCAAAATAACTGGTGATGATCGAAGTAGAGAGGATATAAAATGTAGACTGGCAATGGCAAGGAAAGCGTTTGTGACGAAGAGAAATTTGTTAACATCGAGTATAGATTTAAGTGTCAGGAAGTCGTTTATGAAAGTATTTGGATGAAGTGTAGCCATGTGTGGAAGTGAAACGTGGACGATAAACAGTTTAGACAAAAAGAGAATAGAAGCTTTTGAAATGTGGTACTGCAGAATAATGCTGAAGATTAGGTGGATAGATCACATAACTAATGAGGAAGTATTGAACAGAACTGGAGAGAAGAGAAATTTGTGGCACAACTTGAGTACAATAAGGGATCGGTTGGTAGGGCATATTCTGAGGCATCAAGGGATCACCAATTTAGTATTGGAGGGCAGCGTGGAGGGTAAAAATCGTAGAGGGAGACCAAGAGATGAATACACTAAACAGATTCGGAAGGCTGTAGACTGCAGTATGTACTGGGAGATGAAAAGCCATGCACAGGATAGCGTAGCACGGGGAGGTGCATAAAACCAGACTCTGGATTGAAGACCACAACAACAACAACAAGTTAAAGGAAGGCCATAACTGGGCAGGTGTCTACTAAATTTAAACCTTAAAAAGGAACTTCAACGCAAAATATCTGTTAGGTCTCCAGTAATCTGATTTATTAGTTTTTTTTGTTCTCTACTGTTTTAAGAGTTATTTACGATACATTCATTCGCGCCATTTACAAAAATTAAGATAAAACGAAAATAATTCATTTCTTAACACTTGTGATATACAGGTCTAATATATATTTTTTCCAGAGAACTCCATAAACACGAGTTGACGTGACCTGTATGATTTGAGATGAAATCACGCGGGTCTTGAAACGAAACGATATTCGACGAATGACGTGGCCTGCCCATTCCTCAGACTTAAAGCCCATCGACCACGTATGTGATGCGCTGAGAAGACGTACGGCGGCACGTTCAGTTGCACCAACCATCATCCAGCATTTGTCAGCCGCGCTGGTTGGGACGCCCTCCCACAACAACTCGTGATCAACCTTGTGGCCAAGCGTGGAAGCACCTTGAACACTATGCATTCTCGTCCGCGGTATTCACACACCATGTTAAGAATAATGTCCCGCCTCTTTAAATACCCAGGGGACAGTCACGAATCTCGGTGACTTCAGAGTACTTGCTGTCTTTGAATAAAAGTCACGTTTCAGTTGGTGTCATCGGTATTTCTTTCTATATGCTATACTTTTTGTTGTTGTGGTTTTAGGGTGCAAAACTGCTGCGGTCATTAGCGCCCGTTCTGTGGCTGAGGGAAGAGTAAAAAAAAAAAAAAAAAAACCAACAACAAAAAATCCAAATTGAAAATCAGCAGCAATGGGAGCGAAACTCAAAAAGTCGGAAAACTAAAAAACAGAAAGAAAGCTTAGAAAACGACTGTAGAAGGGGGGGGGGGGGTTGTTTTCACCAAAACAAAAGGAGTTTCAAATGACCGGCGTCATCCCACTGATACTGATAAACTCGAGGACGCGATCGGGTGAGCGCGTGTCATCTGCTAAAATGGAAGATTTATCAGGCGACGGCTGTAAACGGGCGCGTAGCGGAGTAAAATAGGGGGACTGAAGTAAAAGGTGTCTCACCGTCCACAGTTGAGAGTAGTCGGGACAAAGAAGGGGAGCATCTCCACTTAAAAGATTGTCGATGGCTAAAAAGACAGTGCCCTATCCGGAGTCTAGTTAAAATTACCTCCTCCCGATGACGAGTTCGGGAGGAAGAGGTCCAAGCACAGGCAAGAGCTTTCACGTCCGGTAATTTATTATTGGGAAGTGTAGACCAATGTGCGTGCCATAAAAGAGTAACACGACGACATAAAACACTCTCTAGATCGGCAAAGGGAACCATGCGAGCAGCAGGCAGAGGAAGAGAGACTGCAGCTGTGGCCGCTATATCGGTTACCTCGTTTCCACAGATACCAACGTGTCCTGGGATCCAGAGGAATGCCACAGAGATGGTCCCCAAGTGGAGCAAGTGGAGGCAGTCCTGAATCCGGTGGACCAGAGAGTGGACAGGGTGAAGAGCTTGGAGACTGAGGAGAGAGCTGAGCGAATCTCAGCATATAATATACTGTGTCCGCTGATGGCGACGGATGTATTGGACAGCCTGGAGAACAGCGTAAAGCTCCGCAGTAAAAACCGAACATTGGTCGGGAAGCCGAAATCTATTAGGGGTGTCGCCAAGAATATAGGCACTCCCAACACCAAATGATGTTTTTGAGCCGTCAGTGTAAACTAATGTGGCATCCTTCATTGTGCGCCCGCATCTCGTGGTCGTGCGGTAGAGTTCTCGCTTCCCGCGCCCGGGTTCCCGGGTTCGATTCCCGGCGGTGTCAGGGAATTTCCCTGCCTCGTGATGGCTGGGTGTTGTGTGTTGTCCTTAGGTTAGTTAGGTTTAAGTAGTTCTAAGTTCTAAGGGACTGATGACCATAGATGTTATGTCCCATAGTGCTCAGAGACATTTTAAACATTTTTTTCTTCATTTGCGCGCCCGACGATAAACGAGAGAAGGGGTACCTTCCCCGGGAAGCTGACAAAGGTCACGGAGTAGGCAGGTCCGGGGGCGGAGCCAAGGGGGTGCTGTACCCTCAGTTGTCAAGAAAATTCCAGGAAAGTGGAGAGAAAGAGAACGTAACAGTTGACGGAAGCGGACTCTCGGTGGTAGTTGAGAGGAAGGACGGCCTGCATACCGTAAATCCAATGGGGCGTCGATGAAAAGGATTAGCAGGCATTTAAGACAGACGGCTAGTATAACGACTCAAAATGACAGCTCAATGCTGTAGTAGTTCTTTCTACTCTTGGTCCAAGTATCATCGAGTTACGTTACGTGGCGGTGCCACATAATACGAAAGTCAATTCTGTCCTTAACGTTTGAACACCAGTGTCTATGTTTGAACCAATTTTCAACTTTGTATATGAATTTATAGCAAAAGTTTGATTTTTCGATATCGAGTTGAATGGAAATATCTTTCTAAACATCGTGAAGACGAAAATAAAATAAAATTTGTATCTTCTCGTACAGCACAAAATTATCAGGAAATATTGTGCTATACGCAAAAGCTCGCAACACTTGCTTCCTTACTTGGAGGATTTTCCTATTCATGCCACGCCAAGTACTGATTCTGTAAGAGCTTTATCTACTTTCTCTAAATATGATAAACTTTTATCGCCTATTTCACGAGTGACTGATCTCGAGTGGCTAGTCATGAAGCGTGACATTGCTACGATTTTTGCTATCGTAGCGTAGTCTATACACTTGAAAAGATTAATGAAGTCACAGTTCGATCCTTTTGAGAATAGATCGTTGTGAAATTTACTCTTATTTTAAGTAGACCGGAGTAAATCTATTTGTCTACTGCAAAGGTTATCCTTATTATTCGGAGAGTTTACCAAAGGTCCCCCACATCACAGTATTTACAACTGAGTCAGGAAACAGTACAAATTCATCTCGAGCATTTTCGTTCTGAAATGAATAACCAGCCGTGAAGGGGCAAAGTTTGAGACTAGTTCTCTTGACTGAATTTCAACTTGTTATTGAAATTTTTCCTTAATAGAATTCAACTTTAATTTTAGCTCAAGAATGAAATTATCAGGACACTTAGCATATTACTTTTGCAATCAAATTAACAAAACTATTCAAATAGAAATGACGTTACTCATTTTGACTTAATAAATTTATGTTAAGCTTAAATAACTGAGTAATTCACGAAGTTACGTTTCACACTTGTAGTGTAACTTCCTTATTCAATACAAAACTTCATAGTGACGCGTTTTTGTAAATAAGCTATACTTGAAAGTTATGTACGAAAAGGGGCAAAATGTACTTTTCACTGATAGTAAGACAAGTCGCTGTTGAATGATCACTCTATTCTCTATTTGCTTAAACACATCAGCACACTCTCCCCAAATATGGCTGCCTCTTCTGTAAGAATTATGAGTGACAAAAATCTTGCTTTTCAGCTACATTGTGCAGATTAGCTTTCACGGTATCTTCACATCTCTTATTAGACAAAGTACGACATATTGTCTACAATTTAGAACAATGCTTGATGTGTAACCCAAAGAAGACACAAAATTTTGCGTGGAATATTACGGATTCAGAGCAACAGTTTGTATGAGACGACTTACAACCGCCGTTTTCTCCCAGAAATTGCATAATATTTCTGCACGATTATCAACTTCGTAGAGCGCACTTTACCTGGACTGTACTCAAACACTGCCTCGGGGCGACTGTGTGCTTTTTGTGAGTTCGTACCGCGACCAGAGAAAAGGCGTTCAGATGCGTAAAAGCAAAGTAAAACGTCCTAACTTTAAATAAAATATTCTTTCCTCAGAAGGAGAACGAGCATTTACAATTTGTACTAATGGAAATAATTGTATATAAAACTAAGTTGTATGCAATTGGCTGTTAAGTACTAAATACGTACATAGCAGCGTAACGTAATTGGTTTCATAGGACTGGGGTATCGACATAATCGATATTGACTTGTTATTACCAAGAACACACTACACAAAACATAAATGTAATGGTATCCCATTACAGTCTGTTCTTTCGGCAGCTGAGTCGTACTATTTGCTGTTAAACTCTGCTCACATAAGGTTATCAACCATATGGTTCCTTTCAGACACTGACTGGAAGCGAGAATGCACTGAAATTTTTCCGAGTCGTTTGGAATCCTGCGTTGCGCCAGCGTCCTAAGATAAGTTGCTGCTAGGACATTTTCCTCTCCCAATGTGAAAACGTAGCATCTACTTTTAGAAAAGTGGAGAGCAAGCGAAACAGCGCCTGGAAAGTAGCTGATTTCGTGAAAAGTGTTATCTTCGGACGCTTAACCAAAACAAGTTAGGAGCTCAGCGAAATCCATAATTTCAGTCAGCGGATTTGGTGCGAACTAAATCTCTCAACCAGATGTTGTAAAAGACAGCTTTATCAAGCGTCGTGATGCTTCTGGATGTAAAAGTGGACGGTGACATGTCCCATTTGTAGATTTAGAAAACGTGTTTGACTATGTTGATTAGCAATCGCTCATTGCAGTTCTGAAGTTCTCACGGATAAAATACCGCCAAGGATCAGAGACTTAGGTAGACTGTGGCAACTGTGTGGTCCCCGAGAACAACGACCTCCTGGTACCCGAAAGATGAAATGAAAAAATAATGAGGATAAAATTATATGAAGAGCAGAACTGGAAAAATAAGTAAAATCGATCAGTCACATGACTCTTTTCTTCCTACTATTATTTGACATTGGTGTTGTTTGTAAACATGACAGCATTTAGGATATAGTGGCGCTTGAGGTTGAAACTGAATCGTAAATCGTTCGTGTGTGCGGGATGGTCGATGAGACCGACCGATGGCAGGAGATATTGCTGTCGACATTGTCAGTGATGTATCGCTCTTGTATCGGGTCTTTAATGAACTCGTTGTCGACTCGACTACTTGATGTGAAGGACCAGGAGCAGACAACGATGTGTAAATGATTCATTTTCATGTCAAGTATTTACCACCGAAATGAAACTCAGCAATAAACACTGATGTTTATAGCGCCACGCTTGTTGCACATGGTATCGTTTGATCGCCGAAGTTTGCAGCGACCTAAGCCTGTCCGATACCAGAGACGTGAGGAGCCAAGAAAATATGGCATCACTGAACTGGAATGAAATTTTCACTCTACAGCGGAGTGTGCGCTGATATGAAACTTCCTGGCAGATTAAAAGTGTGTGCTGGACCGAGACTCGAACTCGGGACCTTTCGCAGGAGAGATTCTGTGTAGATTGGAAAGTAGGAGACGAGGTACTGGCGCAATTAAAGCTGTGAGGACGGGGTGTGAGTCGTGCTTGGGTAGTTCAGTTGGTAGAGCGGGCAATTAAAGCTGTGAGGACGGGGTGTGAATCGTGCTTGGGTAGTTCAGTTGGTAGAGCACTTGCCCGCAGAAAGGCGAAGGTCCCGAGTTCGAGTCTCGGTCCGGCACACAGTTTTAATCTGCCAGGAAGTTTCATCACTGAACTTGGTTTGAGGATACAGACTGAACTGACACAAAGACGATTAAGTTAATTACTTTGAGCAGAAGCAACAATTTAATTCCGTTAACAGCCAATCTATCTAGAATGCCTACGATTTACAGGGCAACTTAATTTCACGATAAAAAATACAGCTATCAAATGTTAGAAATTCATATAAAATGTATTATTTCTTATGATATGTGCTTGAAAAACATATATCAACGTGGTGACACACTTGAATAGTTAGACATTTTCTATACGTGCGAATGTGTAAGGACACTGGACACGGAATGAATAATTTTTCGAAGCATAAATAATTTCAGAAAAGCCGTTATAAATAGTATCGATGACTGATTTGCAAAATCCAACCGTCCTGAATATAACAACCGTCTCGAAAATCTCCATACACCTGTACAGACTTCAAAGACTTGTGGAAGGGAACCAAGACGGTTAAGTTTAGCGGAGGAACTCATGTTCGAAAACGCACCGTTTTACCGCTGTACGTTTCTCTGCGACTCCTTCTGCTTGTCAGCTTTGTCCCACTTACAAGCAGAGCTCGCTGAGACGGCCGCCGACAAGACAGATACGGTACCTCCGTACCACATTCCGGTACACACGATCACCAGTCCCTGGGCCCCCAGCATCCGCCACAGCCATAATCCACACCAGTACGTCTTCCTTTGATACCGCAGGGATCTCATAAAACAAGGATTTCATGCGACGCCACAGCTGGTACTCTAGCGAGTTGAAGTCGCGAGCCGGCCGGAGTGGCAGTGCGGTTCTAGGCGCTACAGTCTGGAGCCGAGCGATCGCTACGGCAGCAGGTTCGAATCCTGCCTCGGGCATGGATGTGTGTGATGTCCTTAGCTTAGTTAGGTTTAAGTAGTTCCAAGTTCTAGGTGACTGATGACCTCAGAAGTTAAGTCCCTTAGTGCTCAGAGCCATGTGAACCATTTTTTGAAGTCGCGAGAACGTATAGGCTAAGCCAGTGTTTCCCAACAGGTGGTCTGCGGACCCTCCGGGGTCCGCGAGTTATCCCAGAGGGCCCGCAATATGCTATTAGAATAAAAATATGTCAAATATATTTTGTATGATAATAGATTTTTTTGTTTTGGACGCTTCCTGCATGAGCAGAGCTTTAGCGAACGCTAACTTCTGCGTCTAGCGTCTAACACTAGCACACCTTGTACACCTTGTATGAAATTAGTGTTTTCTTATTTTTCACACATGTCTACTCAATGCAAAAATGGTTCAAGTGGCTCTGAGCACTATGGGACTTAACATCTATGGTCATCAGTCCCCTAGAACTTAGAACTACTTAAACCTAACTAACCTAAGGACATCACACACATCCATGCCCGAGGCAGGATTCGAACCTGCGACCGTAGCAGTCGCGCGGTTCCGGACTGAGCGCCTTAACCGCGAGACCACCGCGGCCGGCTACTTACTGCAATCTCAAGTGTAGTACAATTGATAGACCAATACACTCAGTTTTAATTTTTTCCTGTCATTTTCAGTTCATACTCAATTTTTATTTTTTAAGGATTTTATTATACTAAATAGCCAGATTTGAAGACAAAGATTTTGAGTAATAATCAAAAATTTAACAATAACAATGATGGCTAAATTGAAAAAATTTTAAGCTCAATATTTTTTCAATAATGAATATGTCAATATTTTTCTAAGTACCAAAAATAGAAAACGTATAAAAAGACTTTTAATTTGCCTTTTTTAGGTACTTGATACCTATGGCCAGGTACCAGTTATGCTCGATAAGGAGGTCCTCGAGAAAATTTTGTTGGGAACCCCTGGGCTAAGCAATTATGCCACCATCATGACCTGCCCACTGTCTGCCCCCCTTAGCTGAGTGGTCTGCGCGACGGACCGAATGTGAAAAATGAGTTGGTACACCATTTCAAACTCAACTGAATGGCATGCAAACAAAACTGAACAGGCATGATGCATCATGTAAACAATGAAGCACGTACGTAATACCCCAGTCAATAGCGTTGAATATGCGGGAGATATGAAGGTGTGCTGTGGTATTTTGCATGTAGCAATGAAACGGTACGTTTCCACATGTGAAAGTAATAATAATAAATATTAAGTAATGAAAAAATTATGTATTAGTAACAATATTAGTTGGAAGAGTATCTGCATAATTATATATTAGCTAAAATAGAGAAAATAAAAGTTTAATAAAAATATGAATACTAGACAGAACAAGATTTAAGACTAAGAGCGGAAATACGCCTGACAAAAAAACTGAAGCATCCAGAAGTAGAGGAGGAAACGGAATGAAACTTTACTAGTTGAGAGGACATGTTATGTTATGTCAGTGATTATAAAATTGAGTCAATTGTACAGGGTGCTTGACGGTATGAGCCCAGTTATGAGTATGACGTCGCGCCTCCTCTGCCCTGGATGCGTGCATTGATTCGGTTTCGTATCGCGTTAAAAGCCGTTGTATGCACCCCTGAGGCAAGCTGCCCACATCTGTTGTAAATGATCGTTGATATCTTGGATAAAGACATTCATATTTGAGTTGACGTCCGACCTGGTCCTCAAATTTTCTATCGGCGACTGATCCGAAGATCTAGCTGGCCACGGGGCAAACTTAGCAAAGCAGACAGTTGGTTGAGAGACGTGGGATGTGTGCACCAGCACTGTCTTGTTCAAAACTGGCACCACAACACTGCTGCGTGAGAGGTAGAAGTGAGGGTGCACGACGTCCGTGACGAGCAGTTGTCCCATCAAGAGTTCCCTCACCTACTACACGCTATGATCTCGTCATAGGCGGTACCTACCCGCATCATGACGCCACACCTAACGCTGCAGTTCTTTGGTTGTGGAGAAACAGCGATTGCTATAAATCAACTCAGCATTAAGAAAATAAGTCTTAACCGCGATTTTTTATTTATTTAGTGCCGACCGGTTTCAGCCCATCGCAGGGACCATCTTCAGGGTGAACATATGGTCGACTGCTGGTCGGCACTAAATAAATAAGAAAACGCAATTATGACTGTTTTCTTAACACTGAGTTAACACTGCAGTGCCTCTCCAAAACATTGGAAGAATGGCACCTCTCTCCCCAGGCCTCCGCCAAACTCGGCGAAAATCGTCATCCGGGGTAGTGCAGAAATATAGTTAAATGCCGAACACAGCGCGACGCCATTCATAAGTAGTGTACATTTTCCCGCCACGACACCTTACTAACTGCAGCCGTTTATATTAATCTCCCTTGCAAGTCCTCAACGTCTGTGTGGATCATTTAGTTACACCCGGTATATGGTATATTCTGCAATGATTTATGTTCTGCATCTGCAGAAGATGCAACGGAACTGACGCCTGTTTTGGTTGCCGCGGATTGTCAGAACTCGGATGTTTGTCGGTGGTTTACTTACCTTGTAAGTCTACTGCTACTCCGTGTTCTTACTGCATATCGCTCTTTTCTTCTGTGCTGACAAGAGATGGGCATATTCCTTCCAGTCGTTTCGTCTCAAGCTGTTGCTCAGCAACAGTTCGGGTCGTTGCTGGAACCCTTGTATTGTTGAGAAATGCGTCGCATCGCGATTTTTTGATCTTTACATGTGGACATGCGGAAAATAATATCCATGTAATTAAGAAAACTATCCAGCGATGACAGCTGGCGCAACAAGCCGGGAAATGTCCAGGGACCTCCGAGGATACGGGGCGCGTATGGTGTACGAAGAAAAGAGAGGAAAACTCAATGCTGAAAAGAAAACTGGAAAAATTAGAAAAAAATGATCAGTCAAGAGAAGTCCTTGGCTGCATTAAAATAATAAAACATGGTACTGGAAATTCTTCAAAGGTATACAAATGCAAATAATTTACTTTGTTCGATCTGTGGATCATTGGTGAAATGCCACACTACGGGCACGAAGGTCTGCAGTTAGATCTCCGGCCAATCCTAGGATTTTTACATGCCACTTATCACTTCTTTCACGTCAGTTGATGTTTGTCAACGTGAAAAAAGGCGAGCTGCATAGTGGTTCGAAGTCAATATTAAACTGTAGGCAACTGGCTGAGCCTGTCAGTTCAAACATCAGAGGATGTCAACGGCGTACCAGAACAACAAGAAAAAACTGTTCAAATGTGTGTGAAATCATATGGGACTTAACTGCGAAGGTCATCAGTCCCTAAGCTTACACACTACTTAAACTAAATTATCCTAAGGACAAATACACACATACACCCATACCCGAGGGAGGACTCGAACCTCCGCCGGGACCAGCCGCACAGACCATGACTGAAGCGCCTCAGACCGCTCGGCTAATCCCGCGCGGCACCAGCAAGACTATGGCTGGAAAAGCCCTGTGGTGTTCAGACCAATCTTCGGGTGGGACACAGCTTTACCTTTACCTTTTCACTCAGGCCAAGATAATCTGCAATAGAACTCGAACGTCAGCTAATTGAATGTATAGAACGATAGGAACTAGACGTGAGCGGTACGGCAAAGTGTCTGTCAAAACTGGTGTATACACCTGTGTGCAGAAAAGAATCTATTCACAATTTAAATTTAGTCATTTAATGTACTGTAGGAGGCTAATCAAGAAAGAACACTGCATTTCGAAACAGACGTCGACATCGAATTTTTTTCTTTTTTTGGTCACAGCATGCTACTGTGCTGCGGTTTAAATCTTATTACGTGAGCACGTCCAAAGTAACGCTAAAGGCATTAAACCAAGTGCGTCGGACTGGCAGATGCAAAGTCAATTATGAACGTACACAGAAATATTCGCCGAACGGAGTAGCCGCGCGGTCTGAGGCTCCTTGTCACGGTCCGCGCGGCTTCCCCCGTCGGAGGTTTGAGTCCTCTCTTGGGCATGGGTGTGTGTGTTGTCCTTCGCGTAGCTTAGTTTAAGTTAATTAAGTAGTGCGTAAGCTTAGGGACTAATGGCCTCAGCCGTTTGGTCCCATAAGACCTTACCACGAATTTCCAGAAATATTCACTGACGTTTTTAAGGCTCTGATAAATATAATTGTTACAAATAAGAAAGACAATGAACGAGGTGTAGGAAAAGATCCTAAAATGAATCGATATAGTGCCTACGGCCACGAAATGTGAAAGTATGGATGTTTGCAACTACGTATGATCTCTTAGGAACGGTGCTATCAGGAAGAGTCTTTCGACAAACATTCTACATTTGTGAAAGAAGGAACATCGACCGTAAAGTTCCTAAAAAAATAGAATAAAAACACTAAATAATAATTTTGTCGACATATATGAAAATGAAAGGCTGACAGAGCCTACACTGAGGTGACAAAAATCGTGGGTTATTCCTAACATCGTGTCGGAGATACTTTTGGTCGGCGCTGTCCAGCATCTTGACGTGGCATGCATTCAACAGGTCTTTTAAGTGCCCAGAAGAAATACTCAGCCATGCTGTCTCTAAACTCCATAATTACGAATGTGTAGCCGCTGCAGGATGTTTTGCACATACTGACCTATCGATTATGTCACATAAATGTTCGATGAGATTAATTCGGCTGATCTGGGTGCCCGAACCAATCGCTCGAATTGTCTAGAATATTCTTCAAATCAGTCGCGAACAATTGTGTCCTGGTGACATGGTGCATTGTCATCCATAAGAATTTCAACATTGTTTGGGAACATGACGTCCATGAAAGGATGCAAATGGGCTGCAAATAGTTGAACATGCAGAGCACCCAGTCTATTTCAAGGAAGCACAGCCTTTGCCATTATGAAACCATCACCAGTTTGCATAGTGTGAAATTACAATGAAATTAATACCCCTAGCTGCATACAGGTGTTGATAGACGTCTACGGGGACAGTTGAAAACATGTGCGCCGATCGGGACTCGAACCCGGGATCTCCCTCTTACATGGCAAACGCTCTATCCAACTGAGCCACCGAAGACACAGATGATTCAGCGACTGCAGGGACTTATCTCTAGCACGCCTCTCGAGAGAGACATTCCCAGCTTGTTGTCCTGCACTATATTCATAGTGCCCCTGCTCATTATACTCATTACTCGCGGTTTTTTGCGGATTCCCGTAAGAGTTCGGGCACAGTTTGTGCATCCGCACAGAAGAAGATGGTCAAATGGCCGGTGAACCTTAACTATATATATATATATATAGCCTTGAGTACCTTGTTGACAACTTGGATCCATGATGTGTCTAACAGAACCTACAGCTGCTGCAAAAGAGAAGCGTTCTTTTTCCAAGCTAAAAATATTTTTAAAGTGCTTATCTTGTGCACTGAGTCAGAAACGGTTATCTGGTCTATGAATAGAAGGGCGGTGCGTATCGACACAGCTCTGTTTGACCGGGGAACGAGCGAAACAAAAAAGCTGAAAAATCTTACGAGATGAACACGGCAAGGGCTGCATACCTATTTTCCAGAAACTTTGCGCAATGGAAGAGGGTTCAGAATAAGCGAACACGTGTCTCGAATTGTCCCTCGATATTCTTTCGTTTCTTAGAAATAGTTTTCGAGGTGATTTACACCATATGATCAAAAGTATCCGCACACCTGGCTGAAAATGACTTACAAGTTCGTGGCGCCCTCCATCGGTAATGCTGGAATTCGATATGGTGTTGGCCCACCCTTAGTCTTGATGACAGCTTCCACTCCGCAGGCATACGTTCAATCAGGAGCTGGAAGGTTTCTTGGGGATTCACAGCCCATTCTTCACGTTGTTCTGTGCTGTGGAAAGGTTTTGATCTCAGTTTGTGAGGCTTGGCACGAAGTCGGCGTTCCAAAACATACCAAAAGTGTTCTATAGGATACAGGTCAGGACTCTGTGCAGGCCAGCCCATTACAGGGATGTTATTGTCGTGTAACCACTCCACCACAGGCCGTGCATTATGAACAGGTGCTCGATCGTGTTGAAAGATGTAATTGCCATCCCCAAGTTACTCTTCAACAGTGGCAAGCAAGAAGGTTTTTAAAACGTCAATGTAGACCTGGGCTGTGATAGTGGCCCGCAAAACAGCTAAGGGTGCAAGACCCATCCATGAAAAACACGACCACGCCATAACACCACCGCCTCCGAATTTTACTGTTGGCACTTCACACGCTGGCAGATGACGTTTACCGGGTACGACACAAGTGACACCCATTCACCTGACCATGTCCGAAGTCCATGACTTCCGCAGAGCGCCCCATTCTGCTGTCTCACGATGTCTAATGACTACTGAGGTCGCTGATATGGAATACCTGGGAGTAGATGGCAGCACAATGCACCTAATATGAAAAACGTATGTTTTTGGGGATGTCCGGATACTTTTGATCACGTTGTGTATGTGCCTGTTAGCGAGCAGACAGTCCAACCCAAGCGGAAGCACAGTGGCTGGTGTCACGCCTTTCTATTGTGGCACCCTGTGTTCTTCATTTATACACACATGTACGTAGAAAATTACTACACGAATGTTTTCCAATGTATACTGAAATAGCCCGCCGGTTGGCCGTGGGGTCTAAAACACCGCTTTCCGGGCGGGAAGGAGCGCCTGGTCCCCGGCATGAATCCGCCCGTCGGATTTGCGTCGAGGTCCGGCGAAGCGGCCAGTCTGTGGATGGTTTTTAGGCGGTTTTCCAACTGCCTCGGCGTATGCGGGCTGGTTCCCCTTATTCCGCCTCAGTTACACTATGTCGGCGATTTCTGTGCAAACAAGTTCTCTACGTACGCGTACACCACCATTACTCTACCACGCAAACACTCGTCTGGTGTGAGACGTTCCCTGGGAGGCCCACCGGGGGCCGAAGCGAACAATAACCCTGGGTTCGGTGTGGGGCGGCGGAGGGGTGAAGTGGACTGCTGTAGTCGTCGTGGGGTTGTGGACCACTGAGGCTGGACGGAGCCTCTCCGTCGTTTCTAGGTCCCCGGTTAACATACAATACAATACAATACTGAAATAACGTTGTCCTTATTCGTCTAATAACTGTATATCTGATGAGTAAATTAAACAAACCATACATGACTGGAAAAGTATACTGAAATGTGTGATGAATAAATTAAAGAAATCATAAATGAGGGGAAAAATTATTTGAAATTGCTGTCGGTTAAATTCCTGTAATGTATCTTAACTCATAATCAATAGCAAGGGCCAGTCTCGGAAGAGTGATCCGTTATGCGTCATTTGCGGCGAAATAATTGCTAACACATGAAGTCTTCAACAATGTTATCGACTGTTCTTTCCCGAGGAAGACTGATGTGAAGAAATGTCGCTGTGGCAAACTTGTCTTGAGCATGTTCGGGACTTCTATGTTTTGAATGTTTCTATGATCGGTATCATTCGAGAGAAAGCACTCTTCCTGAAGAATAAACGTAAGAATAAAATACAAGAATTAAGATTTGATCTAAGAATGAAACATAAGAATACAAGAATTTAAAAAACATTGTAATCCGTGATGATACCATAGACAGCATCAGACCATAGACTGGTTTGATGCAGCTCTCCATGCTACTCTATCCTATTCAAGCCTCTTCATCTACGAGTAGCCACTGCAACCTACATCCTTCTGAATCTGCTTAGTGTATTCATTTCTGGGTCTAGTGATCCCCTGGTGCCTCAGAATGTATCCTACCAAACGATCCCTTCTTCTAGTCAAGTTATGCCACAAATTCCTCTTCTCTCCAATTCTATTCAGTACCTCCTCATTAGTTACGTGATCTATCCATCTAATCTTCAGCATTCTTTTGTAGCACCACATTTCAAAAGCTTCTATTCTCTTCCCGTCTAAACTGTTTATTGTCCATGTTTCACTTCCACACAGGTCTACACTCCATACAAATACTTTCAGAAAAGACTTTTGACACCTAAATCTGTACTCGATGTTAACAAATTTGTCTTCTTCAGAAACGCTTTCCTTGCCGTCACCAGTCTACATTTTATATCCTTTCTAGTTCGACCATCATCAGTTATATTCTGCCCAAAACAGTATCACTCATCGACAGTCGTTTTCTCGGAAAAAAACTGTCTAGTATCTACGGATGAGCCGAGGCACGTGTTTGGTTATTTTGACTCCTCTTGCAATGAGTGAAATTTCTGGGAAATTGGGTTTTGGCACTTGCCGTGTTCTCCTTGTCAGTGACAGAACTCGAAGCAAGACGCTGTGCTTCTTGCAAGAACGTGCTGCATGTGAGTGAGACGACTTGAGTGCGATATTTTGTTGAGATGAGAATGGGCTGATGGGGACTGGGGGGGGGGGGAAGGGGGGGGGGACAGACGTGCAGGAGTGACAGGGGACCCCGTTCTAGAAACTTGCTCTGGAGGACCTATGGCTATAGTTACAACACTCGTAAGAATAATTATTTACATCAAGTGAACAAACCTGAATAGGGAGTGAGTTTGTACATTGAGCAAGCAGTATAGGGAACTAAGGAAAAATTCGGAATAGGAACTAGATTTCAGAGAGAATAAATAAAAGCTAAATAAAAAGTAAAACACAGGAAACGAGAGTACTCAAATTAAGTGAGGTGAGGCAGTTACACTGCAGGAAAAAATGCAACACCCTCAAGACTCTGTTCATTGACACCACGGTATAATATGTACATACTGAAGGGTTATAACGTTAGTGATTTATTTGTCACCGTTATTGACAATCAGATGCTGCTCAGAAGGCATGTCTGCACGCCCTCCTTTTTTAATACGAGGGTTGGAGCTTAAATAGTGGCAAGTATTTATTTATAGCTCGTACAAAATATATACGTGCTTCAAAGTTTTACTGACCTTCAGAGTAGTCACCAGCATTGTGTATATCCCGTTGCCAGCGATGTGGAAGTCGTAGGGTACTATTAACAGTGCCAGTTGCGTTGACAGTTCGAGCGGCGCGGTCTATTGCCCGACGAATTTGTAGCAGTTCTGAATCGAATGCCGTGAAGTGTTTCCTTCAGTTTAGATGGTTCAAATGGCTCTGAGCACTGTGGGACTTAACATCTATGGTCATCAGTCCCCTAGAACTTAGAACTACTTAAACCTAACTAACCTAAGGACATCACACAACACCCAGTCAGTTTAGATATCGAGTTGAACTCACGAGGACTTAAGTCAGGGGCGCGCAGTAGGTGATATAGCACTTAGCAGCCCCATCAGTCAAACAAATCAGTAACAGCTTGCTCTGTATGTACTTGAGAATTGATTGTCCTGCAAAATGATGGTAAGGTCCTGCAGAAAGTGTCATCAGTTCTGTCTCTATGCTGTTCATTTTCGGAACACAACCTGCGACCAGCTTAGAGATAGAAGTGACGACAAGCCGAGCTACCGTGCCGGCAACCATTAGGCTATCCTAGCACGACTCAGAGCCTGACCTAAACTTCATATGTCGTCAAGCACGTGTATCCTATTTCGGAATAATACAGGCACTGTAACATCGTAAAAAATAACATTTCTTTCATGTTTACACTGATCACATATATCTTATGAAATCACCCTTTTCCCACCGTTACGATAAAAGAATGTTTCCAAAGGTCCGTGGGACTCGTAGTTCCTGAGATACTCAGGTCTCTCAGATGTCTGTACGGTGGCGCTTGTAATTTTCTTTGGCTGAAGACTTGCAGCTTTATTGATTAAAATTCAATTAAAATTATGAGAACATCGTTGTACACTATCCTGGAGCTAATTCTCTACTCGCTTCGATTTTGAGAAATTTAGTAGTGTTTAAATAATATTCGTACTACATGGTTGCGAACTGGTGACAGTAGACTGTCCATGCTGTCTGGCAGCAACAGGTCCGTTAACAGTGACAGCGAATTATCAGGATATGAGGCAAAAAATCGATTCACTACCTTTTTGAGTGTAGATAAGCTCCTCTCGTGCAACTTTACTCCGCTAACTGAAGCTATGTCTCACGTTGAATTCCGTGACCCTGGCTGGTGCTAAGCAAGGCGTGCGGCGTGACTATTGGCGACGTGGGCGTTAATGCAGATGTATAAGGCGCAAACTGGTGCTATGTCTGCCCCGAGGCAACAGCTGCGGTGTCGCGAACGGCGAGTGCCGCAATTTCAGCGCTGTGCCGAGAACAGCAGACATGTTGTGTAATGAAGAGTCCCTAATACCGGTGTTGGTTTATACAGACGAAGAATGGGCTTATTCCCTCATGCGAGTCTGTGTTCTGTACGTTTACTACAAACTCAGTTCCAAAAGGAAGTTTTTTGTATTGTTCAAAATCCGGTAATAGGGGCAACTTGTCAGTGGCGATATCGCTGGTCTTTAGACTTTGAATAAACTATTGCAAATACATAAAGACACTCTCTTGCCAATAAAAATGTTGTCAAACTTGATGGAACACACTGCCTCGCGTAAAAAGTGAAGCACCCTGAAGACATGGTCCAATGTCAATGTAACTTCGTACGCATACACACCATCGGCGGTTATCTAAGTGATTTAAGAATTTGCAGTTCTCCGTAACAAAGACAACAGCCACCACAGTGGATTAGTATTGCTCGTGTATAGTGTTGTTACCAGGCCGGGCACGATAATCACTGAAGCGCCAAAGAAAATGGTATAGGCAAGAGTATTCAAATACAGAGATATGTAAACAGACAGAATACGGCGCTGCGTTCGGCAACGCCTATATAAGCCAACAAGTGTCTGGCGCAGTTGTTAGATCGGTTACTGCTGCTACAGTGGCAGGTTATCAAGATTTAAGTGAGTTTGAACGGGGTGTTACAGTCGGCACAAGACCGGTGGGACACGGCATCTCCGAGGTAGCGATGAACTGGGGATTTTACCGTACGATCGTTTCACGAGTGCACCGCGAATACCAGGAATCCTGTAAAACGTCAAATCCCCGACATCGCTGTGGCCGGAAAAAGATCCTGCAAGAACGGGACCAACAACAATTGAAGAGAATCGCTCAACGTGACACAAGTGAAACCATTCCCCAAATGGCTGCAGATTTCAATGGTGGGTCATCAACTAGTGTCAACCAATCAACGAAACATCATTGATATGAGTTTTCGGAGCCGAAGGCCCACTCGGGTACCTTTGATGACTGCGACACACAAAGCTTTACGCCTCGCCTCGGTCCGTTAACACCGACATTGGACTGCTGATGACTGGAAACCTGTTGCTTTCTCGGACGAGTCTCGTTTCAAATTGTATCGAGCGGTAGGACGTGAATGGGTATGGAGACGACCTCATGAATCCATGGAACCTGCATGTCAGCGATGTCAGCAGGGGTCTGTTCAAGCTGGTGGAGCCTTTGTGATGGTGTGGGGCGTGTATAGTTGGAGTGAAAAAAATAGTTCAAATGGCTCTGAGTACTATGGGACTTAACAGCCATGGTCATCAGTCCCCTAGAACTTAGAACTAGTTAAACCTAACTAACCTAAGGACATCACATACATCCATGCCTGAGGCAGGATTCGAACCTGCGACTGTAGCAAGTTGGAGTGATATGGGGCTCCTGATACGTCTATATACGACTCTGACGGGTGACACGTGCATAAGCATCCTGTCTGGACACTGCAGCCATTCATGTCCATTGTTCTTTCCGTCGGACTTGGGTAATTCCAGCAGGACAATGCGACACCACACTCGTCCAAAATTGCTACAGAGTGGATCCAGGAACACTCTTCTGAGTTTAAACACTTCCGCTGGCCACCAAACCCCCCAGACATGAACATTATTGAGCATATCTGGGATGCCTTTCAATGTGCTGTTCAGAAGAGATCCCCACTCCTTCGTACTCTTACAGATTTATGGACAGCCCTGCAGGATTCATGGTGTCAGTTCTCTCCAGCACTACTTCAGACATTAGTCGAGTCCATGCCGCGTGCTTGCGGGGCCCTACGCGATATTAGCCAGGTGTACCAGTTTCTTTGGCTTTTCAGTGTATAAGGAGAGTGAACGGAGTAAGATGCAAGAAAGTATTCAAAGGCGCCTTCAGGGGGTCCTGACCCCCAATATCGCCTAAATGAAGTTGGACCTAGTTGCCATGTAGTGAATTTGAAAACATAAGGGGCGATCAGAAACTTTTAGTTTATGGGCGTTGCTTCATCGTAAATGCAACGTAGCGACACTCCGGAGCGGGTATACAAGCACCGATATCTGGGCAAGGGATTTGGGTGTCATTTGTGGCTTTCCGAAATGCGTGCGGTAAATGTGGAAACGAACTATAGCGATGTAATTACCGAATGCGTCCAAACAGCACCAACGTGCTGTTATTCATTTCGTGACATCAACTGAAGAATGAAAAATATGTATGGGGCAGTATGTCGGCCGATAACTGCCATTGTGGAATCGTGTGATGACGCACGTCCCCATATCGCCAATGTCGTAAAGTAGAAGTTGTGGCAACTGAATTGGGAGACACTCGAGCAACCGCCCTGATTTCTCCCCACGCGATTATCTCGCCATCGGTTCCTTTAAAAACGCCTTGAAGGATCGACGATTCCCGTCGGACGAGGACGCCCAACAGGCAGTTACGCAGTTCTTCACGCAGCAGGACACGCTGTTTCACGGGACGGGTATATTCAACCTCGTGCGTCGATGGGATCGTTGCCGCAAGGCCAGGCGATTTTGTCTTATTGGCATAACAATTCAAGACTGGACGGCCTTCGAATGGAAATTTTTTGATCGCCCCTTATAATTTGTTTTCAGTCGTACGACGAAAGAGGGTATTATCTATAATCAACAAAGCCATCGAAAGATTTAAGCTATCGATATATCAATAGCACTATCGGCCATCACCTATTCCTATTTTACCCAAGACCAACTATTGCACATTGTTGACCTTAGCCGGCCGGTGTGGCCGAGAGGTTCTAGGCGCTTCAGTCTGGAACCGCGCGACCGCTACGGTCGCAGGTTCGAATCCTGCCTCGGGCATGGGTGTGTGTGATGTCCTTAGGTTAGTTAGGTTTAAGTAGTTCTAAGTTCTAGGGGACTAATGACCTCAGATGTTGAGTCCCATAGTGTTCAGAACCATTTGAACCATTTGTTAACCTTCCTTGAGTTCAGTTGTTATTTCCTTAATCAGTTCACTTTTTACTTGTAGTTGAATTTGATGTAAGCGCTGCCGTTTGTTATTGTGCTGTGTGTTGTTCTGATAATGTTTAACTTTGGATAAGTTTGTAACGAGGAAGAGGAGCAACCCGATTTTGATTCGTCCACTCGCGCTACGGCAAGTTAAAAATATGTATGCACTAGTACATAACCTAATTATCTATCTATAGCAAATCAATGTTAGCTTTGGAGCCGTTATTTGGAGGCTGGTAGAACTTTGGGGTTGCAATGGTTCAATATCTTACAGGGCAGTGGAACAGTTAACAGCATTAGAAATAATCTTAAAATCAGTGCATCAGAATACATCTGCACCCGCCTCGTCCTCCCCAGAAATCTCGTTAATTGACAATTTTATCGCCCAAACAGCGATTGTTACATTTCTTTTAAAAGATTGCTCAAAATTCTGCCGTTATTAGCCCAAATGGTAAAATATCGCTCAGTCTGATCACACAGGCATTACTAAAGTTATGAAAACCGGTTCTGATACGGAACGACGGGGGTTTGTGGAGAGCGGAAAGATTCGTTTCCAAAATATTTTTTTCAGCGGTTTGGTTAAAATTGTCGGAGCCGTCTGCGACCTACATCCTCCTCTTTCGTCTAAAATCTATTTATGCTCTTGTAATACTATAATAACTGAAGCCACGACTTCACTGCACTATTAAATCTTAAAATATGCATGCATTCATGCACTATCACATGATAAAACATGCACAATTAAAGGAAAAAACATGAAGTATGAGAATTCCATCTTTTGTTGTGATACTTTTTATTCTGTTTTAAAATCACGTACGACAGTTAGCCATTTCCAAATTTTCCACAGACCGGCAACCTTGAAAATGGGTTTCTGTGGTTTCCTATTTTCAGATTATTCATTATCAATTACAAATACAAATTGATTTATGGCCTCGCATACATTAGAATGTAGTGGAAATTAAGCTTTAGTTTCAAGTTGAAATAGTAATCTAAAAGAAGTTATTGATCAGTCAAGGAAACTGAAACGTTTAAGTAAAATGAAATATGTTAAGTACAATTTGAGTTTGAATTCAGGAACTTGGGATGCTTTAATGTGTTGAAGAAATTCTGACTGGGTTTTATAGGAGGTGTAAATTTAAATTCAAGATTGTTGTAGGAGAAAGTCAGCTATTGTCGAAAAAGATTTGAACCCGTTTAACTTTATATAAGTTATTCAACCCAACCTAATAAAGACTATTCTGCTCTGCTATAGTGAAATTTATACTTGAAAACTGAGCTGTATTTTGTTAGCAAAGCAGCAGCCACTGTATCCGAAATTTATACGAGAGTGACAGTTATTGATCTATATGAAATAAAATCGTCAAAACTTCTAAACGGTTTGCTTTAGGACATACACATTGCACGGTTGGCCACGGGCAATGCTGACAATTAGTATGGTTTGGTTTAGCAACGAAACCCACTTTTATTTGGATCTGCTCGCCAATAAGCAAAATAGGCGCCGTGGGGGACTGAGAATCAGCATTTGGCGATCGAGTAGTCACTTCACCCTCAATAGATGACTGTGTGGTGAGCAACGTCCAGTCACGGAATTATCAGCGCGATATTTCTTGATGGCACGGTGACACCCGAACGGTACGTAAAGGTGTTGGAAGATGATTTCATGCCCGCATCTCGTGGTCGTGCAGTAGCGTTCTCGCTTCCCACGCCCGGGTTCGAATTCCGGCGGGGTCAGGGATTTTCTCTGCCTCGTGATGGCTGGGTGTTGTGTGATGTCCTTAGGTTAGTTATGTTTAAGTACTTCTAAGTTCTAGGGGACAGATGACCATAGATGTTAAGTCCCATAGTGCTCAGAGCCGTTTGAACCATTTTTTTTAATGATTTCATCCCCATTATCCAAAGTGACCCTGATTTCGACAAGATGTGGTTCGTGCAAGACGTAGCTCGACCCCATCCAAACAGGAGAGTGTTTGACGTCCTGGAGGAGCACTTTAGGGACCTCATTCTGCCTGTGGGGTACACAGCGGCCACTGGCATAGGCCATGATTGGCCGCCATATTCTCCGGATCTGAGCACAAGCGACTCATTTTTGTAGGGCTGTATCAAAGACAAGGTGTACAGCAATAACCCCAAAACCATTTCTGAGATAAAAACAACAATTCAAGAGGTCATCGACAGCATTGATGCTCTGACATTTCAAAAGGTCATGCGGAATATCGCTATTCGTCTGCGTGACATCTCCAATTATGGCAGGCATATCGAACATGTCGTAACCTAAATCCGAATATCTGCAGTGACTTTTACGTGCTGAATAAAGTGTGTGCAAGCCGTAGTTTGTATTGCCACGTTCTTGTGTGAGACAACGTTTTCGTATTGCCCCTCCCGCCGTGGTTCGATTCCTCCCTCGGCCATGGATGCCTGTGTTGTTCTCAGCATACGTTATTTTATGTAGTGTGTAAGTCTATCGACCGATGACCTCAGAAGTTAGGTCCCTTAGGAATTCACACATATCTGAACATTTGAACACCGTTTTCGTCATCTGAGAAAGTTTGAATGTAGTCTCGCCGTGGACCTCCATGTTTGGTCGAATTGTACTATGTACAGATTTCTGGGGCATTCGGATGTGACAGTGGCCCGATGTTGAACTGCATGGGAACGTGAGGGCAGGTGTAACACGGCCACACGTGACCATCACAAGGCAGGATCCCTTCATATAGGCGTCTGCAATCCGAGAATAAGTATCGAAAGCAAACTGCATTTTTTACTCTTATTTATCCTCAGGAGGTTAGGGTGCGGCTTATATCTGCTACTTTGCATTTAAATACCCTTGCTGTAAAATAATTATGCTCATTTGTGATAATACAACTAATGTCTGTAACCGAAACCGATGGCAAGGCATTTTATTATTACCAAGCAACAATACAAACTTTTGCCGGTATTTTATTGCGTTAATATTTTGTAGGTTTAACAGTACTGAGTCACTAGCTTACAATCCAGTTTCAGTTCCATATTCTCAGAGGAAAAATATAACCAAGATGAAGAATTTGGTGCAGTGTTGATGTAAGTTTCAAATTTACAGTTGTGCACCGTGTCAAAACCACAGCCAACAGGGGGGCTATAAACAACCACGGACTGGGTTGTTTCAGAAGAAAAATGTAAGAAGGCGATATCAACGAGAAAATCATTCAGGTGACTGAAATGTGGCAAACATCCGGATCTCAAAGCGGAGGTACTTTCCTACGTGCAAGATAAGAGGAAATAATCCAACTGAAAGCCTTGTAAATCGCAAGAATCTTAAACGTGCGATAAGGAGAATTTCGTGCGAGTATTTGTTGGTGTCGCCGTTTTATGCGAAGAAAAGGTCTTGTTCTCCGACGAACTACTACACAGCACAGAGGATGTCAGCAAATTTCAAGGAGAAACTGATTAATTTCTAGCAGTACGTCAATCCGGTAGCGGAAGTCACCCATACCCTTTTCATCAGACTGATAATTCCGACCAATTGCCTGTATTTTGCGACATCTCGAGCAATGTGACCGTAGACATGAAAGGAGCAAAAAGTGTCCCTTTAAAAGGAACCTGGAATGAAACAGTAGAATAATTGTGATCCAGGGCGCACGTAAGCAAGGGGGCCCCCTTCCCGCACGGAGGTTTAGGGAAAAAGACGGTTTTTTCTAGACATAATACGAAGAACCTTATGCAAGGTAGCAATGTTTGAAGTGTTTATCGCGGCTATAAAGGACGTGAAGTGTATAGTGACATATACTTCGATGATTGAAAACACTATTAAACGCCTGACTAAAAATGATGTGAAAATTTCATGCGACGATTGTTTTCACAAATAAATGTATGTGAAGAGAGTTTTAGAAACTCACCATGACTCAGAAGATTGGAAGTCTAAATACCCCGTCGGAGAAAGATGGGTTTACTTTCTTAAGGAAACCGAAAATCCTGAACGCAAATGCCAACGCTAAAATTATGCCAGTATTTGTTTTCTATTCCCGCACGACAACGTCACTGTGGAATGTGTATTTTCTCTGATGTTAGCCCAATGGACTGACGGAAGAAATCAAAATGGCTGTGAGCACTATGGGACTCAACTGCTGTGGTCATTAGTCCCCTAGAACTTAGAACTACTTAAACGTAACTAACCTAAGGACATCACACACATCCACGCCCTAGGCACAATTCGAACCTGCGACCGTAGCAGTCGCACGGTTCCGGACTGCGCGCCTAGAACCGCGAGACCACCGCGGCCTGCACGGAAGAAATCAACTGCTGTCAGCGACTGTGGAATCAGTCTTACAGTACCAGTATAACTAGAAGCTGATTTGCATGAAGTTTTATAAATAAGTAAAAGGGAAGAAAGACATGCTTAAAAAGGTGAACTCATCCGAAAAATATGGTGTATCAACTACTTCTGCCGCAACAAGTTCCATTAATTGTGTTCTAAATAAAAATTAATTATATTAAATAAATTTTTTACTTCATTTCCTCACCACCATCTCAGAGTGTCCCGACGAGGTCCAGAATAGCTATGGCAACCCCAGATGAGCTCCATACCATCACCCCTCCTCCCTTGTCTTGGCCCTACCTACAGTTATCGTAGGGGTGCACTTCTTGTGGTGTTAGCTGTTACAGGGGATTGGGGGCGGGGGGGGGGGGGGGGTAGTTAACCCCTTGTGTCACTCTGAAGAGAAACCCAAAGAAAATTATCCTAAGGGATTCCTGATTCGCCGCCAATAAAAGGGCTGGATGACAACGCAACTAATTGTTGACTGGCTGTGTACTGTTTGATATCGCAGACCCGGGTCACTGTTTGCTAAGAGAGCTATGGTAGTTCTGGATGCTTTTAAGGGACAACTAACTGCTGAAGTGAAAGATAAACTCGCTGCACAAAAGAGAGACTTTGTCTCAATACCCAGAGGAGTGATTTCAAAACTACAGCTGCTAGATGTGGCCATAAACAAGTCGTTCAAGGACAATCTCCGAAAAATATGTTTAGATTGGCTCCTGGAGAAAGCAATGCCCCTTACACTGTCTGGTAAGGTTAAGAAGACATCAGGTAATCATATGTGCGAGAGGATTCTTGCGTCATTGTTCTCCACATCGTTAGATGATGATGTTTGGTTTGCGGGATGCTCAACTGCTCATCAGCGCCCATACAAAGTCAAATTTTTTTTTACAGTCCTATCTAGCCACTGACACCAATGATGATGACGATGATGATGATGAAATTATGAGGACAACACAGACACCCAGTCCCAGGGCAGAGAAAATCCCCAACCCGGCAGGGAATCTAATCCGGGAATCTGTGATCCAGAAGTAGCAACGCTACCCACTAGACCACGAACTGCGCATCACATCACCAGAGTCCATCGTAAAGGGTTCAAGAAAGGCTGCGTATCGAAAGCGCTGGATTGCAACGAGGGTAACGTACTGTGTGGAGAGTGTGAAAAAATTTGGGAGTGAGAATGATGAAGTAAATGCCAGCAACGATAGTGGTGCCGTATCATATGTTAGAACAAATGATTAAGGTTCGCACCTAGATCTTACATGTAAGGCCAAGAAAATTTCTGGCATTTTTCTCTTGTCAGTTATCGTGGGGTTTATTTTAGGGCAAAATAGATACGCATTAATTCCTTCCTCGAAAATTTAGAGGTGCGGTTTATATGTAACAGCGGATTATCATCGGGCAAGTACGGTAATGCAATGCCTGAAACATTCTGTATCATCCTGCAGCACTGGTCGGACAATAGCAACGACCACACTAAGGAAGAATCGTCCAGTTCTGTTCGTCCACAACACAAATGGCTGTCCTTGGAGTGGTACCCTGATCGAGAAGTAAGTACTGCTGATGTGTTCAGTAACGAATCGCTGTTCTGCACTACCCTGGACGACCATCTTCGGCGAGTATGGCGGCGACCTCGGGAGAGGTGAATTTCTTTCAATGTTTTGGAGAGGCACAGCGGTGTTGCTTCTGGCGTCATGATGTGGAAAGCATCGGGTGTAACTTCAGGTCACCGATGGTAGTAATGGTGGGAAATCTGATGGCACAACGCTATTTCACGGACATCCTGCGTCCTCGTGTGTTACCTGTCATGCAGCAGTATCGCGGGGTCAGTTTCTGATAGGACACATCTTGTCCACACATGGTACGTGTCTACAAACAGTCAGCGGGATGTGAGTTACCACGACGGCCAACGAGATCGCCAAATCTCTCCTCCAAAGGACGTGTGTGGGACCAACTCAGACGTCAACTTCATCCATTGCCAGTATCCAGAATAGCAAGCACCAGTTACAACAACTGTGGGCTAGCTTGCCTCACGAGAGGATATAACGGCTTTATGGTGTCCTTTCGAACTGAAACTGTGCATACATCCAGATGCATCCACGGATGCAACGTCGTGCTTTTAAGTGTCTCACACTGGCCACTTCTTTGTAAAATTGACTCGGTTTTGGTATCACTGAAATAATATCACATACTCTGTCAATGAGCTAAATTTCATCTCGTTTACTTCTCCTCTTATGGCTACTTCACTTTTTTATCGTGCAGTGTAAATGCACTTTTTAAATAGATAACATTCTTGATTAGGTATCTGGATAAATGGGCTGTGGATAAAATTATATTAAAGATGGATTTTGGAAAATTCTGGAGGGCGAAGAGACGAGATGTAGATGGTAGGTGACAGGATCGCAGATATGCAGAGAGAAAGTGGATTGACTGCTGCATTTGGAGTAGATGAGGTAGCGTAGGTTCTTATTGATATTACACCGAAGAGCCAAAGAAACTGGTACATCCGCCTAATATCGTGTAGGGCCTCCGCGAGCACGCAGAAGTGCCGCAACAAGACGTGGCATGAACTCAACTAATGTCTGAATTAGTGCTGGAGGTAATCTGTAAGAGTACGAAGGGGTGGAGATCTCTTCTGAACAGCACGTTCAAAGGCATCCCAAGTATGCTCAATAATGTTCATATCCGGGGAGTTTGATAGTCAGCGAAAGTATTTAAACACACAAGAGTTTTCCTGGAGCCACTCCGTAACAATTCTAGACCTGCGGGGTATCGCGTTGTCCTCCTGGAATTGCCCAAGTCCGTCGGAATGCACAATGGACATGAATGGACGTAGGTGATCAGACATGATGCTTACGTACGTGTCACCTGTCAGAGTCGTATATAGACGTATCAGGGGCTCCATATCACTCCAACTGCACGCGTCCCACACCATCACAAAGGTTCCACCAGCTTGAACAGTCCCCTGCTGACATGCAGGTTCCATGGATTCATGAGGTCTTCTCCATACCCATGCACGTCCATCCGCTCGATAAAATTTGAAACGAGACTCGTCCGACCAGGTAACGTGTTTCCAGTCATTAACAGTCCAATGGCGGTGTTGATGGGCCCAGGAGAGGGGTAAAGCTTTGTGTCGTACAGTCATCAAGGGTACACGAATAGGTCTTCGGCTCCGAAAGCCCATATCGATAATGTTTCGCTGATTAGTTCACACGCAAGCACTTGTTGATGTCTCACTATTGATATCTGCAGCAATTTGGAAAATGGTCGCACTTCTGTCACGTCGAACGGTTCTCTTCAATTGTCGTTGGTCCCGTTCTTGCAGGATCTTTTTCCGGCCGCAGCGATGTCGAACATTTGATATTTTACCGGATATCTGATATTCATGGCACACTCGTGAAATGGTCGTACGGGAAAATCCCCAGTTCATGCAATGCCCCATCGGTCATGTGCCGACGATAACAACACGTTCAAACTCACTTAAATCTAGATAATCTGCCATTGTAGCAGCAATAAGCGATCTGCGCCAGACAGTTGATGGCTTATATAGGCGTTATCGACCGCAGTGCCGTATTCTGTGTGTTTACATATCTCAGTATTTGAATATCCATGCCTATACCAGTTTCTTTGGCCCATCGGTATATAATAACCGAATATTCCATAGCAATGGAAATTTTACCTACAAACACTTCTCGTTTCTAATAAAAAAGCTTTATTTGAAAACCAAACATTTTAGCACTATCGATATGGCAAAGTGATATGCCGGTGTTTTTACCTGGTTATTAGCAAAAAATGGAAAGAAAAGACACTGTAACCGAGATCAAACAAATACCGAAAAATTCCGGTTATTCAGAAATAGTCGGTAACGGTTTTTCCCGTTCCTAGTCCAACAGCGAACCGGTCAGATTGAAGTATATCAACGGTTTTCTTATCCCTGCCTATTCCTGTTTCGTGTCCATTCCACCTGCCGATCTTACACTTTTGTTTCTCGCTCTTCTCAGGCTCAGTTAACTTTTCCAATCTTGAATCCTTCTGCACAACTGCCATACATGCTGTTAGCTGTCATCGCTGCAAACGTGTAAATAGGAAAGTATTCACTTACTAATTTTTCATTTTTATTTACTGAAGAAGTTTATTTGTTGAAATTTAATGAAATTAGCAAACAGCATTACGGAGATACAAGCAAAGTCTGTAACCAATTTTTAATTTAATTTAATTTTTTGTTAATTTAATGTTGTTTTAGCTTTGCAGGAAGCCATACATCGATTACAACCGCTTAGGTTAATTACTACAATTAAATTTTAAATAGACAATTTTTTATACATATATAAAACTACAAACTCATTATTTGATATATCAGAGCTCTATATCCGCTTCTTACTGGTAACGTGCTAATAAAATGTTAATTTTGAGTTTGTTCTCACTCATTAGAATTTTATATTTGTTGGCAAGAAAATTTTCATTTTTACGAAGTTTCCCCAGATTTTATTTTGATGTGGAGCGAATTTAACACATCCCAAAATGATGTGGTTGAGATCTCCATCGTACTCTGCATGTTCGCTGCGTGTGGGAGAGCCAATCACCGACTGTACCGTGAAACTTGTGTGTCCCAGCCCTATTACAGTAACTGACGTCATATATATCTTCATCTGCAATCACTAGTAAAATTTGTATGGACCAAAATGACATCCTTGGAGCAGCAAAAGCAAGAGTACTTTTCTAAAGCTACAAAAAAAACTCAATACGACGAAAAGAAAATTTAAGTGGTAAGAAATTTTACCCTCCAATTAGCTTAGTTCTACGACAAACTAGGAAGAACCTGTGATAATGGGCGAAGTGAGGAGATGACAAATATAATTATGAAGAGGGTTTACCAAGAAACACGTCTGAATAGCGGCTACTGCGTGCTGAACACAACGATGTGAGTCTATATCCACTCCCAATGCCTTTGCCGGCTTATTGCAACTGCATTGCGGCTGCACCTGATGGCGAACTCGCACGCAACACTACAAAGACGCTGTAGACCAAGTTAAACGTGTAGCCGTCCACTGTGTCCACCTACTGCGTACACGGCTACCTCAGTTTTCTCCCTTTGTTTATGTGCATATTATGGGCATTGTAAGCACTCGCTCCATTTCATTAAGCACCCGACTTGGTCACTGAACACTTCCGGAGAGTGCTGCTGGGTCGTCAGTGGATCGTATCTTGCTTTTTTTCTATCCTAAAATAGTCCTCATTTGACAGGAAAATCGCCATTCTCGTTCTGTTCGGAGATTTGGATTTTGCCAACAAAACAGCAGGCGAAGAAAAGTCATTCCTTCTTCCACTTATCTATTTCCCACCAACAAACAGCTCACATGAAGCTCAAAATACTGTCGGTCAAGTTTGTATTTGAGTGAGTCTTATCCTAGGTGACCGTATTTTTCGCGTGAAAAAACGGGACATTTGCAAAAAAAATTGGGATAAGAAACGGGGCAAAGAGGGACTCTACATAAAAGTATTCTGCATATATGGCTGTACGGCTTTACTAAAACAAATAAAAACTAAAGTTTATGAACAGAAAAAGGCATATATTTTAACAGGCACTTCAAAACATGCTTGTAATAGATCTGCGTCACATGAGAATTCATTGTCTTTCCAGAAACTGATTATAATTCAAAATACTGAGAAACTGATATAATGATTTCTAACAAATGAACACTAATACACTGCTTCTCGCTTCTTACTTATCAGATGACCTAATTTCTTTCAAAAGCTTTGAATTAGTTAATAGCAGGTTGCAGAACTATTACAATTGCTTCAATATTTTCAGAGATAAAACTGTTTTTCACATCGATTCAAAAGGAATTCACAATTGCTAATACCCATTCCACGACAGCATTTGTGCCTGGTTCAGCAAGATCAAAACTCACAAGCGTCTCTATATTTTTTTACATGAAGTACCTGTACTTTTAAGCCTCTGGAATACATCTCTTACTTGTTTCCAAATTACCTTTATCTCCTTCCTCTAATTTCTATGATACAATGTTGTTTACGTATCCTATCTCATCAAACAACACATCTTCCTATGTGTGATATGTTGCACTTGAGCCTACTATCTTAAGAATTATCAGATAATTTAAAACTTTAGTCACAGAAACAGAATTTTTCAGTGTTATCCAGTTAAATGATTTCAGAGGTAGAAATGGGGAAGTCCACTTTTCTAAATAAGAGACGAAAGTGTCATAAAATAATTTGGTAGTAGTCTCGTATTTTGAATGAGTAAAAATATCTTCTTTTCCCAGTTAATTAAAATTGAAGAAATAACTGAAGTTTAAAATTTACTAAATTTCCTCTAACGGACTTTTTCTTTAAGCATCTCTAGCTCTTCATCTGATTCTGTTACTGAAATCGTGGTTCTCGCCAACGTTTGGATTAAATTTGAAAACATTTTCAGTTAGCTTTGTGTGAAATGAAGCCAAAGAAATGACTGTGCGTTCTCAAAAAACTGTTTCAGTAATGTACAACATCTGTCCTGAGACAGGAAATAAGATTTCAAAGGTTCATACACATCAATAACTCTTGTAATTCTCGTCAACAATGACTACCATCTATTTTTGATGCTACCTAGTATTTAGAATGAAATTTTCATTCTGCAGTGGAGTGTGCGCCGATGTGAAACTTACTGCCAGATTAAAACTGTGTACCGCACTGAGACTCGAACTCGGGACCTTTGCCTGTCGCGGGCAAGTGGTCTACGATCTGAACTACCCACGGACGACTCACGATTGCTCCTCACAGCTTCACTTCCCCCAGTACCTCGTCTCCTACCTTTCAAACTTCACAGAAGGTCTCCTGTGGTAACTTGCAGAACTAGCACTCCTGGAAGAACTCCAGAATTCGAGTCTCGGACCAGCAAACAGTTTTAATCCTTCAGGAAGTTTCATACACAGTATTTACTTGTATTCAGTATCAACGAAATCACAGAATGATTTCAGTTCCCCCATATTCATACTGAAAACTTGAAAATCTTTGAAAAGAATTTATTCACTATTACCATCTCAGTGGGAAGAAAGTCTGCACTTGTTTGAACTCCACTGTGTGCCACGCGCGCTGCACAACCGATGCTTTGGATGTTCATCTTGAGAACACTGTTCAGTGTGGAATAATCATTGTTTGTTCCTTCCCTCTTGTACCCACCAGTGTTGGTATTACAGTTATCTGCAGAGACATCGTTTCGGTTGCATCTACTACAAATTTTAGTCATCTAACAGTGAATAGCTAATTCGAAACTACAAATACAATCGATCATTGATAGTCTTATAACGTTACATCCATCTGTCATTTCTGCCGTAGCAAATAATGAATACGAATCGCGAACCCAACTCGTAAGTCACTGGCACTGAGCATGATGATGGAAAATCTTTTGTTCACACGTCTCCTCATCCCGTGACCAAAATAGTGCATGTTTATTCGATCTTTGCGTTCAAGAAAAAGCCTCAAGAAAATATTAAAATCTGTGACATTAACTTGGTGTAAACATAAACAAAAACAGAAAAGGAAGCAAAAATGATAAGGTTATTGCTGATTACAAAAATTCGGGACATTTGGGATCCGTTTGAATATTTTGCGAGACAACAGGACATAGAACGAGAAAAACGGGACATCTGGTCACCCTGCCTTATCCAGGTTACAAATATGTATTCAAACTGCCGCATTCTGCGATGTTTCCCTTTTTACAAAATACTTACAGAAACAGGCGCTGATCTAGGGTTCGAACCGGGGAGGGCCACAGTTCGTTACTGTCCTCCCCTCCAAATTTAACTTGGTATCACACTATCAGTTAATGAGGCAAAGATAACGAAGTTTTTATAACGATTACTATATTATTAATAATGGACTAAAATATTTCGTCCAATTTATCTGCACCAGTGCTTGGTACATCGCTTCACCATAATTTGCAAGTTATTCAATTCAGATTGAAACATCGCCTAAAAATGTTTGTCTACATATTTGAGAAGTACCTGTGCTATACAGTTGTTTTAAGAACTACAAAAATAACAAACTTTTACAGCTTTGACAGTTTCGAAATTTACAGGTGAAGTTAATCTGCGCTGGTAACTGCTTTGGAGCTCTGAAGTAGAAACGTGCGAGTGCCCCCCCCCCCCCCCCCCCCACTCACCACTACAATTAACAGCTTTGCATATTATGCAACCTCCCATTCGTAACCTGGCCACTGGGAACAACAGTAGCGCCATGACGCTATAGCAAGACCTTAGTGCATTCTGCACTGATGCGTATATTTGTAAAATAAGGGTCTCCTAACCAAGGGAGATGGTGTAGGAAATAGGATTCATAAATAGAAGCCGATATCACAATTGCCAAACGTTCAGGCACATAAAGAACATTGAATCTTACTGTAATGGTCCTGTTTAAAAACAAAAACACAGAAGACTAACACAAAAAAAGCTGAAGCTAATTATGTGGAACTTGGATTAACGTCGTTGGTAAAACAGAATTCCTATCCTGTGCAACTCACAGTTTCAAATAAACAAGAAAAAATAACCCAATGGACTCCACATCCAAGATGCACAAAGAACCCGTTAAATACTACAGGGTGTTTCAAAAATGACCGGTATATTTGAAATGGCAATAAAAACTAAACGAGCAGCGATAGAAATACACCGTTTGTTGCAATATGCTTGGGACAACAGTACATTTTCAGGCGGACAAACTTTCGAAATTACAGTAGTTACAATTTTCAACAACAGATGGCGCTGCAAGTGATGTGAAAGATATAGAAGACAACGCAGTCTGTGGGTGCGCCATTCTGTAGGTCGTCTTTCTGCTGTACGCGTGTGCTGTGCACAACGTGCAAGTGTGCTGTGGACAACATGGTTTATTCCTTAGAACAGAGGATTTTTCTGGTGTTGGAATTCCACCGCCTAGAACACAGTGTTGTTGCAACAAGACGAAGTTTTCAACGGAGGTTTAATGTAACCAAAGGACCGAAAAGCGATACAATAAAGGATCGGTTTGAAAAATTTCAACGGACTGGGAACGTGATGGATGAACGTGCTGGAAAGGTAGGGCGACCACGTACGGCAACCGCAGAGGGCAACGCGCAGCTAGTGCAGCAGGTGATCCAACAGCGGCCTCGGGTTTCCGTTCACCGTGTTGCAGCTGCGGTCCAAATGACGCCAACGTCCACATATCGTCTCATGCGCCAGAGTTTACACCTCTATCCATACAAAATTCAAACGCGGCAACCCCTCAGCGCCGCTACCATTGCTGCACGAAAGACATTCGCTAACGATATAGTGCACAGGATTGATGACGGCGATATGCATGTGGGCAGCATTTGGTTTACTGACGAAGCTTATTTTTACCTGGACGGCGTCGTCAATAAACAGAACTGGCGCATATGGGGAACCGAAAAGCCCCATGTTGCAGTCCCATCGTCCCTGCATCCTCAAAAAGTACTGGTCTGGGCCGCCATTTCTTCCAAAGGAATCATTGGCCCATTTTTCAGATCCGAAACGATTACTGCATCACGCTATCTGGACATTCTTCGTGAATTTGTGGCGGTACAAACTGCCTTAGACGACACTGCGAACACCTCGTGGTTTATGCAAGATGGTGCCTGGCCACATCGCACGGCCGACGTCTTTAATTTCCTGAATGAATATTTCGATGATCGTGTGATTGCTTTGGGCTATCCGAAACATACAGGAGGCGGCGTGGATTGGCCTCCCTATTCGCCAGACATGAACCCTTGTGACTTCTTTCTGTGGGGACACTTGAAAGACCAGGTGTACCGCCAGAATCCAGAAACAATTGAACAGCTGAAGCAGTACATCTCATCTGCATGTGAAGCCATTCCGCCAGACACGTTGTCAAAGGTTTCGGGTAATTTCATTCAGAGACTACGCCATATTATTGCTACGCATGGTGGATATGTGGAAAATATCGTACTATAGAGTTTCCCAGACCGCAGCGCCATCTGTTGTTGACAATTGTAACTACTGTAATTTCGAAAGTTTGTCTGCCTGAAAATGTACTGTTGTCCCAAGCATATTGCAACAAACGGTGTATTTCAATCGGTGCTCGTTTAGTTTGTATTGCCGTTTAAATATACCGGTCATTTTTGAAAAACCCTGTAGCTGCTTACAGTACGGATACTGAAATTCGACTAATACCTAACACTGTTAGGAAAAGCGACGACTAAGATGACGATGACAACATGCTTGTAGCCAATGTGGCGAACGTGAAAGTGCATCAAAGCACGAAAATTGTGGGGAACACTGCAAAAGTGTCCCACACATGGTGTACAGATTCGCATAAACAATTTGTTTGGTAGATTTCGAGTCTGAATGGTTTTTTACTATTGCAAGACGCGGCAACACACAGTGTTTAATAGGGGAATCAATAAATGGCACTGGATGGGCAGGAATTCTATTGAGATTGTATGGACACGGGTTATCCTGGTGTAGATTACGTTACGTCAGAAGCTGTCAACAACCTTCCAACTGTTTGTACTGCCCTCTTTTAATCATGAAGTAAATGTTTTCGAAGTGTATAGTGATGTGTGTCGATCACGTAACATACGAAATAAAATCGGTGTGTGCACTCACCTTTACCAGTGTTTCACTTAGTTCCAAGATAGTTACCTGAGGTCTGCACACAATGGTTCAGTGAGCATATAAAATGAGTGAATGTTGAATGTAGGGACTAGCGAAAGTAAGTTACACGTGTCGTCCAACGCTAAGACCGTTGCACAACAAGATTGGCACATTGTCAAAAGAGGTACCCAAGTTTGCTGTAAGAACAGTTCTGCTGCGGTGAGTGGTAAAGGTACATTACAGCGTGGGAGTGAAATGACACAACAACGGGGAACTTACTTCAGAGTTGAAGTTCTCGGAACAGTGCGATTCTTGAGCGCAAAAGTCTAAATTGCACACAAATGCGCCACGAAATTTTGCCAGTATATGGACCAAATGCAGTGTCGTGTCCAGCCACAGCGATATGGGGCCAACAATTTGGCCAAGACCATATAGATGCGGGCTATGCTGATCCGCCATACAGTCCAGATCGTCCACCATGCGATTCTCATCTGTTCTTCAAGTTGAAAGAACATTTGGTGAGAAACAGATTTTCCAACGATGAGGATGTCCATACAGGGACTCTCGAATGGCGCTGTGACAAAGGAGCGGATTTCTATCGTCGAAGAGCTGAGTGATTGGAAGAAAGTTCAGATCGTTGTTTGCAGAGATTTGGTGACTACATTCGAAAATAGTATCATATATCTGTGTCAGCTTGAAGTGTGGTGCAATATTCAATGAAAATTATTTGACTCCTAAAATAACCCGTAACTTACTTTCAAAAGTCTCCTCGTATCTTCCCGTCGTTCTCACCTACTCGTATGTTCGGGAAAGTCAGTCTTGCCGTTATTACACTACTGGCCATTAAAACTGCTACACCAGGAAGAAATGCAGATGATAAACGGGTATTCATTGTATAACATATATATATATATATATATATATATATATATATATATATATATATAATACTAGAACTGACGTGTGATTACATTTTCACGCAATTTGGCTGCATAGATCCTGAGAAATCAGCACCCAGAACAACCACCTCTGGCCGCTATAGCGGCCTTGATACGCCTGGTCATTGAGTCAAACAGAGCTTGGATGGCGTGTACAGGTACAGCTGCCCATGCAGCTTCAACACGATACCACAGGTCATCAAGAGTAGTGACTGGCGTATTGTGACGAGCCAGTTGCTCGGCTACCATTGACCAGACGTTTTCAGTTGGCGAGAGATCTGGAGAATGTGGTGGACAGGGCAGCAGTCTATCATTTTCTGCATCCAGAATGGCCCGTACAGGACCTGCAACATGCGGTCGTACATTATCCAGCTGAAATGTAGGGTTTCGCAAGGATCGAATGAAGGTAGAGCCACGGATCGTTGTTGTTGTGGTCTTCAGTCCTGAGACTGTTTTGATGCAGCTCTCCATGCTACTCTATCCTGTGAAGGTTCTTCATCTCCCAGTACCTACTCCAACCTACATCCTTCTGAATCTGCTTAGTGTATTCATCTCTTGGTCTCCCTCTACGATTTTTACCCTCAACGCTGCCCTCCAATACTAAATTGGCGATCCCTTAATGCCTCAGAACATGTCCTACAAACCGATCCCTTCTTCTGGTCAAGTTGTGCCACAAACTTCTCTTCTCCCTAATCCTATTCAATACTTCCTCATTAGTTGTGTGATCTACCCATCTGATCTTCAGCATTCTTCTGTAGCACCACATTTCGAAAGCTTCTATTCTCTTCTTGTCCAAACTATTTATCGTCCATGTTTCACTTCCATACATGGCTACACTCCATACAAATACTTTCAGAAATGACTTCCTCACACTTAAATCAATACTCGATGTTAACAAATTGCTCTTCTTCAGAAACGCTTTCCTTGCCATTGCCAGTCTACATTTTATATCCTCTCTACTTCGACCATCATCAGTTATTTTGCTCCCCAAATAGCACAACTCCTTTACTACTTCAAGTGTATCATTTCCTAATGTAATTCCCTCAGCATCACCCGACTTAATTCGACTACATTCCATTATCCTCGTTTTGCTTTTGTTGATGTTCATCTTATATCCTCCTTTCAAGACACTGTCCATTCCATTCAACTGCTCTTCCAAGTCCTTTGCTATCTCTGACAGAATTACAATGTCATCGGCGAACCTCAAAGTTTTTGTTTCTTCTCCATGGACTTTAATACCTACTCCGAAATTTTCTTTTGTTTCCTTTACTGCTTGCTCAATATACAGATTGAATAACATCGGGGATAGGCTACAACCCTGTCTCACTCCCTTACTAACCACTGCCTTCCTTTCATGCCCTTCGACTCTTATAACTGCCATCTGGTTTCTATACAAATTGTAAATACCCTTTCGCTCCCTGTATTTTACCCCTGCCACCTTTAAAATTTGAAAGAGAGTATTCCAGTCAACATGGTCAAAAGCTTTCTCTAAGTCTACAAATGCTAGAAACGTAGGTTTGCCTTTCCTTAATCTAGCTTCTAAGATAAGTCGTAAGGTCAGTATTGCCTTACGTGTTCCAGTATTTCTACGGAATCCAAACTGATCTTCCCCGAGGTCGGCTTCAATCAGTTTTTCCATTCGTCTGTAAAGAATTCGTGTTAGTATTTTGCAGCCTTGTCTTATTAAACTGATTGTTCGGTAATTTTCATATCTGTCAACACCTGCTTTCTTTGGAATTGGAATTATTATATTCTTCTTGAAGTCTGAGGGTATTTCGCCTGTCTCATACATCTTGCTCACCAGATGGTAGAGTTTTGCCAGGACTGGCTCTCCCAAGGCTGTCAGTAGTTCCAATGGAATGTTGTCTACTCCGGGGCCTTGTTTCGACTCAGGACTTTCAGTGCTCTGTCAAATTCTTCACGCAGTATCGTATCTCCCATTTCATCTTCATCTAAATCCTCTTCCATTTCCATAATATTGTCATCAAGTACATCGCCCTTGTATAGACCCTCTATATACTCCTTCCACCTTTCTGTTTTCCCTTCTTTGCTTAACTGGGTGTCCATCTGAGCTCTTGATGTTCATGCAAATGGTTCTCTTTTCTCCAAAGGTCTCTTTAATTTTCCTGTAGGCAGTATCTATCTTACCCCTAGTGAGATAAGCCTCTACATCCTAACATTTGTCCTCTAGCCATCCCTGCTTAGCCATTTTGCACTTCCTGTCGATCTCATTTTTGAGACATTTGTATTCCTTTTTGCAGGCTTCATTTACTGCATTTTTATATTTTCTCCTTTCATCAATTAAATTCAATATTTCTTCTGTTACCCAAGGATTTATACTAGCCCTCTTCTTTTTACCTACTTGATCCTCTGGTGCCTTCACTACTTCATCCCTCAAAGCTATCCATTCTTCTTCTACTGTATTTCTTTCCCCCATTCCTGCCCATTTTTCCCTTATGCTCTCCCTGAAACTCTGTACAACCTCTGGTTATTTCAGTTTATCCAGGTCCCATCTCCTTAAATTTCCACCTTTTTGCAGTTTCTTCAGTTTTAATCTACAGGCCATAACCAATAGATTGTGGTCAGTGTCCACATCTGCCTCTGGAAATGTCTTAATATTTAAAACCTGGTTCCTAAATCTCTGTCTTACCATTTTAGCATCTCCAGGGTTCTTCCATGTATACAGCCTTCTTTCATGATTCTTAACCCAAGTGTTAACTATGATTAAGTTGTGCTCTGTGCAAAATTCTACGAGACGGCTTCCTCTTTCATTTCTTAGCCAATCCATATTCACCTACTACGTTTCCTTCTCTCCCTTTTCCTACACTCGTATTCCAGTCACCCATGACTTCACTATCTGAATAATTTCTTTTATTTCATCATACATTTCTTCAATTTCTTCGTCATCTGCAGAGCTAGTTGGCATATAAACTTGTACTACTGTAGTAGGTGTGGGCTTCGTATCTATCTTGGCCACAATAATGCTTTCACTTTGCTGTTTGTAGTAGTTTACCCGCATTCCTATTTCCCCATTCATTATTAAACCAACTCCCGCATAACCCCTATTTGATCCGTAGAGCGCCAGTCTTCTTTCTCCTGATAACGACATCCTCCTGAGTAGTCCTCGCCCGGAGATCCGAATGGGGGACTATTTTACCTCCGGAATATTTTACCCAAGAGGACGCCATCATCATTTAATCATACAGTAAAGCTGCATGCCCTCGGGAAAAATGACGGCCGTAGTTTCCCCTTGCTTTCAGCCGTTCGCAGTACCAGCACAGCAAGGCTGTTTTGGTTATTGTTACAAGGCCAGATCAGCCAATCATCCAGACTCTTGCCCTTGCAACTACTGAAAAGGCTGCTGCCCCTCTTCAGGAACCACACGTTTGTCTGGCCTCTCAACAGATACCCCTCCGTTGTGGTTGTACCTACGGTACGGCTATCTGTATCGCTGAGGCACGTAACACATCTGAAATGTAACGTCCACTGTTCAAAGTGCCGTCAATGCGAACAAGAGGTGACCGAGACGTGTAACCAATGGCACCCCATACCATCACGCCGGCTGATAAGCCAGTATAGCAATGACGAATACACGCTTCCAATGTGCGTTCACCGCCATGTCGCCATAACACGGATGCTACCATCATGATGCTGTAAACAGAACCGAAAAAATGACGTTTTGCCATTCTTGCACACAGGTTCGTCGTTGAGTACACCATTCAGGCGCTCCTGTCTGTGATGCAGCGCCGAAGATAACGGCAGCCATGGTCTCCGAGCCGATAGTCCACGCTGCTGCAAACGTCGTCGAACTGTTCGTGCAGATGGTTGTTGTCTTGCAAACGTCCCCATCTGTTGACTCAGGGATTGAGACGTGGCTGCACGATCCGTTACATCCATGCGGATAAGATGACTATCGTGTCGACTGCTAGTGATACGAGGCCGTTGAGATCCAGCACGGCGTTCCGTATTACCCTCCTGAGCCCCGCGATTCCATGTGCTGCTAACAGTCATTGGATCTCGACCAACGCGAGCAGCAATGTCACGATACGATAAACCGCAATCGCGATAGGCTACCATCCGGCCTTTATCAAAGTCGGAAACGTGATGGTAGGCATTTCTCCTCCTTACAAGAGGCATCACAACGACGTTTCACCAGGCAACCCCGGTCGACTGCTGTTTGTGTATGAGAAATCGGTGGAAACTTTCTTCATGTCAGCACGTTGTAGGTGTCGCCACCGGCACCAACCTTGTGTGAATGCTCTGAAAAGTTAATCATTTCCATATCACAGCATATTCTTCCTGTCGGTTAAATTTCGCGTCTGTAGCACGTCATCTTCGTGGTGTAGCAATTTTAATGGGCAGTAGTGTATTTCTTAGTGGAGATCTTCCTCCTACTGTCTTATCATCCCTCATCGGTCCGCAGTTTGTCAGTTCCACATGTGGCCTCACGAACTGTGAATGACTAGCTGTTGGCAGCCTTTAAGGTCAGCCTGACAGCGGGCGTGTTTTTCAGGGCAGCTGAAAAGTTTCCTGTGTTAAACAAAGCTTGCAAATTTTTAGCAGTTTCGCCTTTTCCAGACACATTGTTTTCGCTATGGTGTATTAACGAAAAGTTACTTGAAAATTTCGTAAGTTAACACATACAGAAATATTAACACTTTTTGTAAAATGTTATTTGTTGGTTGGTCATGACCGCCTTGACCGTCCCGCCACCCTCCCTGGGAATGAATTGATAAGGCGTAATCTCCTGCGCTGACTGCAAGTATCTCTCTGATACGGACCTTGACACAGGCGCACGTCTCACACATTATCGAACTGCTCCTGGTTGAACGTCCTTCTTAGAAGGTCACCCGGCTAGCACGCCGACCGCACAAGGAAACAGCCGCGACCTTGCCTAAGACTATTTAGCCTTTGCCCGCCAGCGACTCTCCCGGACACAGCTCGCTGTGCAATGTGCCTGCAGTGAACGTGTCCTTATTGCTTTCTGTTATTAATACATTCCTACCCCATGAGACAGTGAGTGGATGCAATACTATGCGACTCCTATTTTCATTCATCTATTTTCCTTACTACTTCTATTGTAGTGCCACCCACTCATCCTCTAGTCACTGTCCTTGAACGATGCATTTAAATTCAGCGGACTGTTGAAGTATTGGCCCTAGTACAACTTCGTAATGCCTGGTATACAGAACTACACTGGGGTGACAAAATTCACAGTATACCTCGTAATATCGTGTCGGACTTCCTTTTGCCCTGCGTAGTGTAGCAAATCGACTAAACTTGGATTCAGAAAATCGTTGGAAATCTCCTGCAGAAATATTGAGCCATACTGCCCCTACACCCGATCACAAATCCAAAAGAGTTGCGTGTGGAGGATTTTGTGCACGAACTGATCACTCTATTATGTCCTACGAATGTTCAATTGGATTCTCGTCGAGTGATATGGGTCGCCAAACCATTCGCACAAATTATTCAGAATCTTCTTCAAACCAAGTGCGAGCGACTGTGGTCCGGTGACATGGTGCACTGATATCCACAAAAACCCCATCGTTCTTTTTGTGAACTTGAAGTCCACGAATGGCCCCCAAGTAACCGAACATAATCACTTCCGGTCAATGATCCGTGTAAACAATGTCCACACCACTATGGAGCCATTACCAGATTCCACAGTGCCTTGTTGATACGTTGGGTCCATGGCTTAGTGAGGTCTGCGACACACTCGAACGCTACCGTCAGCTCTTACCAACTGAAATCGGGACTAGTCTGACCAAGTCAGTATTTTCCAGTGGTCTACGTTCCAACCGATATGGTTACAAACCCAAGAAAGGCACAGCAGTTGAGTCGTGCAGTTAGCAAAGACCCTCGCGTCGGTCGTCTACTGCCATAGCCCACTAACGCCAAATTCCGCCGCCTGTCCTAACGGATACGTTCGTCGTACATCCCCATTGACTCCTGCGGTTATTTCACCCAGTGCTGCTTGTCTGTTAGCACAGACAACTCTACACAAACGTCGCTGCTCTCGGTCGTTAAGTGAAGGCCATCGGCCACTACAGTGTCCGTAGTAAAAGGTAATGCCTCAGATTTTCTATTCACGGCACTCTGTTGACATTGTAGATCTCGGAATATTTAATTTCGCTAACGATTTCAGAAATGGAATGTCTTATATGTCTAGCTCCAAATATCATTCCGCTTTCAAAGTCTGTTAACTCCCATCGTGCTTCCTTAATCACGTCGAAAACCTTTTGGCTTTAATCACCTGAGTACAAATTACAGCTCCGTCGATGCACAGCCTTTTTATACATTGTGTACGCGATACTACTGCCATCTGTATGTGTGGATCAAGCCATTCCGTGACTTTCGTCACCTCATACTATGTCGCTCCAGGCTCTCGGCTATACCGTTGGATAACATTACTGATTCTTACACTTTGAAAATTAATACGAATAGAAAACAAACGTTCTCGCTCGCATTACCCTCTCGCAGAAACGGTAGAAATAAAATCGTTGTGGTCACTTCTGTGACACCACATTATTCACATAAACTTTCCCTCAGAAGAAACACCTCAGGGTGAAGATCGTTTAATAGGTGTACTCGGTCTATTAGTAAAATACAGCAGAAATGAAAGTCGCGCCGGATGTGTCGAATGAAGCGTAACAGAGACGCTAATGTTCTCATAATACAGTGGTGTACAAAACTTAAGGACGATAGTAACTTTCGTACGACATGTTACTGGCAAGTCAGGCGCCTGCCTGTTGCTGCTCTAGCCCCTGCATGTGGGCTAGCGGAATCGTAGGTGTGTCAGGGGCCTGCCTACCTGTTTTTCTCTGTGCGGGTAGATTTTTTTAAAATTCTCAACAAAGGAAGGGCGGGGGGGGGGGGGGGGGGGGGTGAGACAGAGTGTCTTAACGAACTGGATCGTCTTAGAGCAGGGATCCCCAAACTATTTTGGACAAGTGACCCCTTTTCCAAAAAGAACTGTTACCTCAGACCCCCCATGGCCAAATTACCTACTTTTAAGATCAACCCCCTTATTCATAATGGTCCGCTAACTTAAAACAGCTGCTACAGAGTGTTATTTTTCATTCTGACTTAGGTCAATAGAAGAAGACAGAGTGAGAATTAGCAACGCTTTAAGTTAGCAGACTATTATGAATAAGGGGACCTATCTTTAGTTTTTTCCTATTGATACAAAATACCTAGGTACTAAGGTACCAATTGGAAAACTTTGCACTTGGTGAAGTGAGTAAAGTTGGCTTCAAATTCTCATCAAAATAAAAAGACATACAATTCAGTAAATATCAAGTTTAATTTATAATGATTATTACAAATTAAGTCCTTAAGGAATCTTAAGTAGGTAGGTAATTATATTTAAAAAAGTATTAATTCACAAGGAAAAAATAAAACACTCAGTGTGAAACGTCCCCTTTGAAAAATTTTACACGACTGTGCTTAAACTGACACACAATAGTTTTTAGCGCAACGCAATCTGACTTTCAATAATCCCAACAAGAGAATGGCCCTGACTAACATTAACCTACACGTTTCACAAATCACTTACCTCACAAAAATCTTCGTTACTCAAGTTACTGCAATACAGCGAGCGCCACTACTGCCAGCTAAATGAAAGATTCAAGCTACTGAAGGCACTAACTACTGACAGGCATATTTAGCAAATGAAAGATTTTAATAGAGAACAAACAATGTATTTACCTTAATAGTCATAATATATATATCAGTTCATGACATCCAGTCTTACAAATTACAAAACTCCGCCATCTCTCTCCCCACGTCCACCACTTCTGGCGGCTCACCTCCAACTGCGCAACGCTACGCGCTGTTAGCATCCAGCTGCCGCTACCCAACACTACAATGGCAGACAACAATGCAAACTAGCCACAGACTGCGCACAGCACAGCCAGTGATTTTTCATACAGAGCGCTACGTGGCGTTACCAATAAGAAAACGTAAACAGCCTACTTACAAGTGTGATGGATGAACATGGTGACTATCTACCAATCTAGCTACATCCGGTTCAATATTGGCGAGTTGCAGCCTTAAATCTCCACGTTCGTTGATTTTTAAACGGTTTTTTTGTTTTGTCAAAACGTTTGTTACCACACTGAAGCTTTTTTCAACTAGGTATGATGATGGAAAAGCGACAAGGTATTTTTCAGCAATGTTCCACAATGTAGGATACTGTGTTTCAATGTTGCGTTGCAACCAGAATTTCTGATAGCCTTCGTTGAACTTCTGCTTAAGCTCTTCGTCTTGGCGAGTTGCAGCCTTAAATCTCCACGTTCGTTGATTTTTAAACGGTTTTTTTGTTTTGTCAAAACGTTTGTTACCACACTGAAGCTTTTTTCAACTAGGTATGATGATGGAAAAGCGACAAGGTATTTTTCAGCAATGTTCCACAATGTAGGATACTGTGTTTCAATGTTGCGTTGCAACCAGAATTTCTGATAGCCTTCGTTGAACTTCTGCTTAAGCTCTTCGTCTGTGCTGATGGCAATCAACTCTTCTTGCATTATCACATTGGCTTCTTCTATAGCTGTGGTATTGTACAGATTTATTATCCATTGAGGAATTTGTAAATTTAAAAGATCCTCAAACCTCTCCGTAAAATCCTTGTGCAATGCGTCCAAGTGAGTGACCTGTAATAAAATGTCATCATCTTGAAGCATTTCTGGTAATTTTGACAAATGCGGAAAATACGAATATTCTTTTCTGCCTAAATTTTGTTTATAAAGGATTAGTTTACCCACGAAGGCCGATATTATTGATTTTGTTTTAATCAAGTTAAGATCGTCACCCTGCAGTTGCAAATTAACTTTGTTGAGCATTTCAAAGATATCAGTCAAGTAATAAATATCTGTTTTACAATTGTTCAGATTTTCTTTCAACTTCGGATCTTTTTCTTCTAAAAACTCCAACACAGATTCAAAAATGGCTAAAAATCTTTCTAAGCAAGAGCTTCTTGATAGCCAGCAAACTTCAGTGTGCAGAAGTAATCCAGTAAAGACTTCGTCTTTTTCCTCAGATAGCTGAGCAAATAACCGAGAACTCAAAGAGTTGCTTCGAATCTTGCTGATAGCATTTATTACATATCGTAAAGACTTATGCAATCTAGGACTCAGCTTTTTTGCTACTAAATGCTGCCTGTGAATCACGCAGTGAATGACCAGTACATGAGGCAGTTCTCGCTTTAACTGAGCTATAAAACCACGATGACGACCAACCAGAGACGGTGAACCATCAGTCGCAACCGAAACAATGTTCTTCCACGGAATAGCTTTGTCAGTAAAAAAATGTTCCACGGCCTGAAAAATCGATTCTCCTCTGGTATCAGTCTCTAAATATGTAGCAAAAAGCAGTTCTTGGCACATATTTTCATCTTTGATAAATCGAACATATCCTAACAACAGAGCTTCATTGCCGGGTAATGTAGACTCGTCCAACTGGAGAGAGAATCTGTTGGTCTGTAAGAACTTGCATAAAATGTTTTCCACATCGCGTCCCATCTCGTGATTGCGTCTCTGAACGGTGTTATTGCTCAAAGGTATTCTCTTTAAAATATCATGTGCGGGTTTGTGCAATACATTGTTAAGGACCTCTGCAATGGCTGGTAAGATAAGCTGCTCTCCAATTGTGTGAGGTTTCCCCGACTTCGCTATTAATAAAGATATATTATAGGACGCTCGTAAACCATCATCGTATTTAATAGATGATGACGCGAACATCGATCTTATGGATGGCCTTTTGTCTAGTTTTTCTTTAAGTGCTTGAAAAAATGACAAGGGCCTACTTTTTGGGTCAGCATGTACTCTTGATAAGTGGTCATCCATTTTTGAAGGCTTCATGACATCGTTACTGAATACTTTTTCACATATGAGACACATCGGCAAGTGTTGATTTGATGGAGATGCAATAAATCCAAACTTCAAGTAGTCCAAACAGTATTGTCTGCATTTTTTTTCATGTCCGCCATCATAAAACTCTCAGTAATCCTGCAAATAAAAAACTACCTTAATAAAAAACAACAATAAACTGTTAAATTTGCACACTATCTTATTTTTATCACACCCAGGTAATGGATTCTTGTTAGGTATTACTGACTTACTCATTGATGGACTTGGATACCTATATTAGGTAAGTAACTAAAGCAGGTAATTAGGTATAGAAAATTCATATTAGGTAAGTAGGTACCATCAGCATAAGAACGAAATCCAAAGCAAACTGAACACTTCAAAGTTTAGGTATCTACCTTCTTAACAACTTAAGTGTAAGTAATTTTTACAAATACTTTTATACCTACCTATTTAAAATATGTTGTATGTTGTGTTTACCACTTTTTCAGTCACTTTACTTGACTTAATATAGCTATGTAATAACTTTGTAACCTCTTGAAATATTATATTCTCTTGAAATAATAATATGAGTTATTATCGTTCAAGCTCCAACGAATTTCAAAACGCAAATGAACTTTCAACCTAAGTGCAAGCTCGTTAAATAGTAAAATATCAGGAACATGTTTGGACTTGATCATGAATTCGTTCATGTTAAGTCGGGTAAGCGTCAAATAGAGATCAAGTCAAAACGCGCCTGAAAGACATACGCTCGAAATAATTATCTTGCACAAACTTGTCCACACAGACTTGCTGAGTTTTTCATCTTGTACAAACTTGAGACTTTACATTACTACAACAATGCTATTTCCTACAAAAATATTAATTATTCTTAGTACACGTAACACAACATAAACAATACAGTACCTACCTATCTTGAAAGTGTTAAATAAGAACTTGTGTTAACTTAATAGGGGTCGATTTTTAGACCTCGTGTACCCCCAAAATCAGTTTTCGTTTATGTCGACCCCTAGGAAACCGACGTCGACCCCAAGGGGTATTCACGCCACAGCCAGGGCGCAAAACAGGAGGGCTGAAAAAGCGCAAGCACCCTTTGCTGTTTCGGATCAACTTCAAATTTCGTCGAATAGTTTTGGAGGATCCCTAGTAGTTCCACCCTGTACACCACAGCAAACACTGTTGTCGCACTGCACTCTAAAGATGTGTGATTGCTTTCAATGTACCGGGTGATCAAAAAGTCAGTATAAAGTTGAAAACTTAATAAACCATAGAATAATGTAGACAGAGAGGTAAAAATTAACACACATGCTTGGAATGACATGGGTTTTTATTAGAAGCGAAAAGAAAACAAAGTATTGCTAGACGCGTGAAAGATCTCTTGCGCGCGTCGTTTGGTGATGATCGTGTGCTCAGCCGCCACTTTCGTCATGCTTGGCCTCCCAGGTCCACAGACCTCAGTCCGTAGGATTACTGGCTATGGGGTTACCTGAAGTCGCAAGTGTATTGTGATCTACCGACATCTCTAGGGATGCTGAAAGGTAACATCCGACGCCAGTGCCTCACCATAACTCTGGACATGCTTTGCAGTGCTGCTCACAACGTTATTCATCGACTACAGCTATTGTTGAGGAATGATGGTGGACATATTGCGCATTTCCTGTAAAGAACATGATCTTTGCTTTGTCTTACTTTGTTATGCTAATTATAGCTATTATGATGAGATGAAGCGCCATCTGTCGGAAATTTTTTGAACGTTTGTATTTTTTTGGTTCTAATAAAACCAGATATCTTTCCAAGCATGTGTGTCAATTTGTACCTCTCTATCTACATTGTTGTTGTTGTTGTTTTGGTCTTCAGTCCTGAGACTGGTTTGATGCAGCTCTCCATGCTACTCTATCCTGTGCAAGCTTCTTCATCTCCCAGTACCTACTGCAGCCTACATCGTTCTCAATCTGCTTAGTGTATTCATCTCTTGGTCTCCCTTTACGATTTTTACCCTCCACGCTGCCCTCCAGTACCAAATTGGTGATCACTTGATGCCTCAGAACATATCCTACCAAACGATCCCTTCTTCTAGTCAAGTTGTGCCACAAACTCCTCTTCTCCCCAATTCTATTCAATACCTCCTCATTAGTTATGTGACCCTCCCAATTAATCTTCAGCATTCTTCTGTAGCACCACATTTCGAAAGCTTCTATTCTCTTCTTGTCTAAACTATTTATCGTCCATGTTTCACTTCCATACATGGCTACACTTCATACAAATACTTTCAGAAACGACTTCCTGACATTTAAATCAATACTTGATGTTAACAAATTTCTCTTCTTCAGAAACGCTTTCCTTGCCATTGCCAGTCTACATTTTATATCCTCTCTACTTCCACCATCATCAGTTATTTTGCTCCCCAAATAGCAAAACTCCTTTACTACTTTAAGTGTCTTATTTCCTAATCTAATTCCTTCAGCATCACCCGATTTAATTCGACTACATTCCATTATCCTCGTTTTGCTTTTGTTGATGTTCATCTTATACCCTCCTTTCAAGACACTGTCCAATCCGTTCAACTGCTCTTCCAAGTCCTTTGCTGCATCTGACAGAATTACAATGTCATCGGCGAACCTCAAAGTTTTTATTTCTTCTCCATGGATTTTAATACCTACTCCGAACTTTTGTTTTTTTTTCCCTTTACTGCTTGCTCAATATACAGATTGAATAGCATCGGGGAGAGGCTACAACCCTGTCTCACTCCCTTCCCAACCACTGCTTCCCTTTCATGTCCCTTGACTCTCATAACTGCCATCTGGTTTCTGTACACATTGTAAATAGCGTTTCACTTCCTGTGTCTTACCCCTGCCAACTATTCATTATTCAGTGATTCGTTCAGTTTTCAAATTTATACTCACTTTTTGATCACCCGGTCTTAGAGAAGGGTTGAATCGCCCGGTGGGCGCCAGTGGTGTCAAAGATGGTCAAGTAAGTTGACCTGTTGCTCGGTTTCGACCAGGAAACATGTGGGAATCAACGCCCTAAGGAAAGGTGTGGTTTTATTCACGCTTTTATGTCATCCCCTGACGAATTTTTGTGTCCGTTCTCAGTGGTGCTGTGTCTGAAATGGATGGCTCGACCACCCATAATGGAACAGCATCTTTTCAACGCTGGGAGTTGCAGTTTTTCCACTATGACGACCTGCACATGCTCAGAAGTTCATGTTTGTCAGACGCAGTTTGCACTTGCTTCAATAGTCTTGTTTTTCATGCTATGTTTTTTTCCGCAACATTACTGATGTGCACTCTTTACTCTTCCGCTTTAACTGAAACTCGCCCACAACCATAGGTGGAAAGACACACTGCCTACAACATATTGACCACCCACGGTATGGCCCACCCAGCTAGCTGCGCGGTGTAACGTGCTCCATCCCGAGCGGGAAGGCGTGCCGGTCCCCGGTACGAATCCGCCCGGCGAGTTTGTGTCGAGGTCCGGTGTGCCGGCCAGCCTCTGGACAGTTTTTAAGGCGGTTTTCCATCTACCTCGGCTCCCTGCCGCCGTTGGATAAGCAGCTTCCAGCAGCAAGTCGTATACCCCTAGCTTACTTATTTGTTAGATAGTTTAATTAATTTCTTTGCGTGTTTTTGGGTACTTGCATTGTTTAATTCATATATTTCGGGCGTATTATAGTATTTGACAGTTGTAGCATCGCGCTTTAGTGTTTACTTGGTAGATTCTTACTTAAATTGCGTGTGAGTTTCGTATAGGAGGTGTAATTTCGAGTTTTAGTTACTGTAATCGTAAATTCAGGCAGATTGCTGCGCAGTCGTTAGGCATTTGTACAGGTTAGTTGATACATTCTTTGCGTGTTTCGCTTGCGTTATCTAGGCACGGACTCGTGTTTCAGTAACTGTTGTTCAACATCGTTTAGAATGGACAAGGACTGCGATTGCTGTGTTCGGATGAGGGCTGACTTGACATCCCTCCGCTCACAACTGCAAGCGGCGCTGACTTCGGTCGCGCAGCTTGAGGCTGTGGCCGCCGGCCGCGGTGGTCTCGCGGTTCTAGGCGCCGGAACCGTTCGACTGCTACGGTCGCAGATTCGAATCCTGCCTCGGGCAGTAGTTCTAAGTTCTAGGGGACTAATGACCACAGCAGTTGAGTCCCACAGTGCTCAGAGCCATTTGAACCATTTTTTTGAGGCTGTTGCCAATGGGCACCACTGTGGGGAGCCGGACTTGGGTATCACGGGGATGTCAAGCTCGTCCCGTCTGTCCCCAGATCGGTCTGCCGCTGTGGTTGCCCCGGTTGCTGCCCGCAGTGGAGCTGAGCCCTCGCCTGTGGTTGATTGGGAGGTCGTTCCAAGGCGTGGCAGGCAGCGAAAGGCGTCCCCAGAGGCTGATCAGAAAGCCTCCCCGGTGCGTCTGACAAACCGGTTTCAGGCACTGTTTCTGGCTGAGCCAGATGCAGCTGCCTGCCCTGTTTCAGAGGATCATTCTCAGCCTTCAAGATCCGGGCAATGGCAGAGGGTGGGGCTTATTGGTAGTTGGGAGCTCCAATGTTAGGCGCGTAATGGGGCCCCTTAGGGATATGGCGGCTAAGGAGGGGAAGAAATCCAGTGTGCACACCGTGTGCATTCCGGGAGGAGTCATTCCTGATGTGGAAAGGGTCCTTCCGGATGCCATGAAGGGCACAGGGTGCAGCCAGCTGCAGGTGGTGGCACATGTCAGCACTAATGACGTGTGTCGCTTTGGATCTGAGGAAATTCTCTCTGGATTCCAGCGGCTATCTGATTTGGCGAAGGCTGCCGGTCTTGCTTACGAGATGAAGGCAGAGCTCACCATCTGCAGCATCGTCGACAGAACCGACTGCGGACCTTTGGTGCAGAGCCGGGTGGAGGGTCTGGATCAGAGGCTCAGACGGTTTTGCGACCGTGTTGGCTGCAGATTCCTTGACCTGCGCCATAGGGTGGTGGGGTTTCGGGCTCCGCTAAATAGGTCAGGAGTTCACTACACTCAGCTGGCGGCTACACGGGTAGCGGAGGCTGTGTGCCGTGGACTGGGTGGTTTTTTAGGTTAGAAGGCCTCGGGAAAGTACGGGTGGGTTGCAATGTCAAAGGGTGCATGGCAAATACAGGACGTGCTTGGATCAAGGAACAGTCGGAATTATAGTTGTAAATTGTTGTAGTTGTGCTGGGAAAGTCCCTGAGCTTCAAGCGCTAATAGAAAGCAGAGAAGCTGATATCGTTATGGGTACAGAAAGCTGGCTAAAGTCTGAAATAAGTTCTGCAGAAATTTTTACCAAGTCTCAGACGGTGTTCAGGAAAGATAGATTAGGCAGAATTGGTGGTGGAGTGTTTGTGTCTGTCAGTAGTGGTTTATCTTGTAGTGATGTCGAAGTGGATACTCAGTGCGAATTGGTATGGGTGGAGGTCATACTTAACAGACGAATTAAGTTAATAATTGGCTCCTTCTACCGACCCCCAGACTCCGATGATACACTTGCGGAACAGTTCAGAAAAAGTTTGAGTCTCGTATCAAATAAATACCCCTCTCATACGGTTATCGTTGGTGGGGACTTCAACCTTCCCTCGGTATGTTGGTAAAAATACTTGTTCAAAACCGGTGGTAGGCAGAAAACGTCTTTCGAGATTGTCCTAAATGCTTTCTCCGAAAATTATTTCGAGCAATTAGTCCACGAACCCACGCGAATTGTAAATGGTTGCGAAAACTCTCTTGACCTCTTAGCCACAAACAATCCAGATCAGATAGAGAGCATCATGACTGATACAGGGATTAGTGATCACAAGGTCGTTGTAGCTAGGTTCAATACAGTTTCTTCCAAATCCATCAGAAACAAACGCAAAATAATTGTATTTAAAAAAGCGGATAAAGTTTCACTAGAAGCCTTCCTAAAAGACAATCTCCATTCCTTCCGAACTGACTATGTAAATGTAGAAGAGATGTGGCTCAAATTCAAAGATATAGTAGCAACAGCAATTAAGAGATTCATACCTTATAAATTGGCAAGAGATGGAGCGGATCCCCCTTGGTACACAAAAAAGGTCCGAACGCTGTTGCAGAGGCAACGGAAAAAGCATGCGAAGTTCAGAAGAACGCGAAAGATTGGCTAAAATTTACAGAAGCGCGAAATTTGGCACAGACTTCGATGCGAGATGCCTTTAATAGGTTCCACAACGAAACATTGTCTCGAAATTTGGTAGAAAATCCGAAGAAATTCTGGTCGTATGTAAAGTACACAAGCGGCAAGACGCAGTCAATACCTTCGCTGCGCAGTGCCGATGGTACTGTTACCGACGACTGTGCCGCTAAAGCGGAGTTATTGAACGCAGTTTTCCGAAATTCCTTCACCAGGGAAGGCGAATGGAATATTCCAGAATTTGAAACACGAGCATCTGCTAGCATGAGTTTCTTAGAAGTAGATACCTCAGGGGTTGCGAAGCAACTCAAATCGCTTGATACGGGCAAGTCTTCAGGTCCAGATTGTACACCGATTAGGTTCCTTTCAGATTACGCTGATACTATAGCTCCCTACTTAGCACTCATACAAAACCACTCTCTCACCGATAGATCTGTACCTACAGATTGGAAAATTGCGCAGGTCGCACCAGTGTTTTAAGAAGGGTAGTAGGAGTAATCCATCTAACTACAGACCTATATCATTGACGTCGGTTTGCAGTAGGGTTTTGGAGCATATACTGTATTCAAACATTATGAATCACCTCGAAGGGAACGATCTATTGACACGTAATCAGCATGGCTTCAGAAAACATCACTCTTGTGCAACGCAGCTCTTTATACGCACGAATTAATGGCCGCTATCGACAGGGGATCTCAAGTTGATTCAGTATTTCTAGATTTCCGGAAAGCTTTTGACACCGTTCCTCACAAGCGACTTCTAATCAAGCTGCGGACCTATGGGGTATCGTCTCAGTTGTGCGACTGGATTCGTGATTTCCTGTCAGGAAGGTCGCAGTTCGTAGTAATAGACGGCAAATCATCGAGTAAAACTGAAGTGATATCAGGTGTTCCCCAGGGAAGCGTCCTGGGACCTCTGCTGTTCCTGATCTATACAAATGATCTGGGTGACAATCTGAGCAGTTTCTTAGGTTGTTCGCAGATGATGCTGTAATTTACCGTCTAGTAAGGTCATCTGAAGACCAGTATCAGTTGCAAAGCGATTTAGAAAAGATTGCTGAATGGTGTGGCAGGAGGCAGTTGACGCTAAATAACGAAAAGTGTGAGGTGATCCACATGAGTTCCAAAAGAAATCCGTTGGAATTCGATTACTCGATAAATAGTACATTTCTCAAGGCTGTCAATTCAACTAAGTACCTGGGTGTTAAAATTACGAACAACTTTATTGGGAAGGACCACATAGATAATATTGTGGGGATGGCGAGCCAAAGGTTGCGTTTCATTGGCAGGACACTTAGAAGATGCAACAAGTCCACTAAAGAGACAGCTTACACTACACTCGTTCGTCCTCTGTTAGAATATTGCTGCGCGGTGTGGCATCCTTACCAGGTGGGATTGACGGAGGACATCGAAAGAGTGCAAAAAAAGGCAGCTCGTTTTGTATTATCACGTAATATGGGAGAGAGTGCGGCAGATATGATACGCGAGTTGAGATGGAAGTCATTACAGCAAAGACGTTTTTCCTCACGGCGAGACCTTTTTACGAAATTTCAGTCACCAACTTTCGCTTCCGAATGCGAAAATATTTTGTTGAGCCCAACCTACATAGGTAGGAATGATCATAAAAATAAAATAAGAGAAATCAGAGCTCGAACAGAAAGGTTTAGGTGTTCGTTTTTCCCGCGCGCTGTTTTGGAGTGGAATAGTAGAGAGATAGTATGATTGTGGTTCGATGAACCCTCTGCCAAGCACTTAAATGTGAATTGCAGAGTAGTCATGTAGATGTAGAAATGCGGACTGGTTCCCTTTATTCCGCCTCAGTTACACTATGTCGGCGATTGCTGCGCAAACACCGTTTACTCATCTGGTATGAGACTTTCCCGGGGTGGGGGGGGGGGGGGGGGGTGGGGGGGGGGGGGGGAGGACACTGGGGTCCAGTGGGAATCGAACCGCATAATATCCCTGGGTTCGGTGTAGGGCGGCGGCTTTGGGGCTTTGGGATAGGTGGACTGCTGTGGCTTGTAGTGCGGTTGTGAACCACTGAGGGCTACGGCGGGACAAAGCCTCTCCGTCATTTCTAGCTCACACACCCACGGCATGTTCAAACCCAAACACAGACAACGTTATGCCGGCGAGACCCTCTATGCGAAGCAAGTCTGACTGCTGCCTCATATAGGCTTAATCAGCCTAGCACGCGGCTGCAACAGGGAAGCTGATAACGCGTAAATCACGGGCAAGTCCAAACGACACGCTACATCGAGGAACCGTTCTAAGGGTCAAATTGGCTTCTCTGAGTTACAGGAAATAGACTGGTGCTTTTAGTCTAGGAGATATCGTAGATGCTCAGCAACAACGGGGACTTAACAATTACTAACATATCCTAGCAATCTATAGGAACTTTCGTTGCTGGCAGTACAGTCCACAAGCAGTCCTACCACCCGACAGGTGAAAGTCGTAGGTTCCTTTGAGCCGAATTTCAAACTTATGCGTCGCAATGGGAGATAGTTACAGGGTTTCGAAAAAATGATCCTGTAATTATGTTGTGCAGTGTGTGTAACAAAGCCTAATACTTCTTATCGGCAGTACAACAATCTTCTTTGCTATTCTAGTAAGCCGAGGAGAATGTCTAAAACATTTTATTCCCTTCTTCGTTGAATTTATTAATGTTATTAGAGCACAGAACAAGACTTGCATACATCAGCACCTTGGGAGACTATTTAGCCATAAAAATTAGTAAATCGGTTGACAAGGAGTATGCACAAAAACAATACTGAAACTTGTGATAGAACGAATAGCCTGGAACCATAAGCAGAGTAACAACAGGGTTGCTCTGTGTGCTCGAAATTCAGTCGCACGTCCTTGCCTGTTAATCTTACTTGCCCTTACCTGTTACGCAGTTGTTCTTAGGCTGTGCTCCAATTGGTGTGACGTAGTTAACCTTTGCAATAACGTATCACAACTGTGGGAGAGGTTGGTACACCATCACATAAAGAACACGCTACTCCGGCAAAATCTAAGTATATTATTGGGGTTTTTTGTCCTCTAGTTTGTTTGGTATACATGAATCACAAGAAAACTGCAAAGCCACAGTCGCCACTCAGCAGAATTCACAGAGACTATACTATAGACGCTAATTCTGACTCACAACCAACACTTCTACTTTTAACCCCGTATAAAATCATTATAACACAACTGATGTCATGCAGGACTTGGAAACGGAAAACCAGGAAAGTTCTGAATCTTCTTGGCAACAAGTCGAACTGTATTCTCCAAGATAATAAAAAATCTAACCTCACAGTCACCACCGAAGGTCATCAGCGACGATTTCATTCAAGACTAAGAAAGTTCACAACCAGATAATAAACATCGACCAACTTACCAATGGGAAGATGAACCTACATAAGCTTTGTTCATTTACGCAAGCAGCGTCCAAGTCTATTGGTACTGTTAAAATCAAAAGCATACCTTCAAAACACCAATTAAAGTCATTGCCTACATGACTGTTCACTTTCAGTCTTTATCAACATAAAAGGAAGAATTAGAAAACTTAATGCGCCATTGAGAAACAGCCCGCATCTCGTGGTCGTGCGGTAGCGTTCTCGCTTCCCACGCCCGGGTTCCCGGGTTCGATTCCCGGCGGGGTCAGGGATTTTCTCTGCCTCGTGTTGGCTGGGTGTTGTCTGATGTCCTTAGGTTAATTAGGTTTAAGTAGTTCTAAGTTCTAGGGGACTGATGACCTAAGATGTTAAGTCCCATAGTGCTCAGAGCCATTGAGGTACAGCTGCTATCAGACACAGGCCCTGCCTCAGCCAACAACTCCAGATTTGTGTTTTTTCTAACAATATTGGGGAAAATATTTTCTGCGGGGAACTGTTGGGGTAACGGAAACGGCGAAGAAATTTTTCGGAAAGAAAAATTCGGTACCAGGGAAACTGGGAAACAATTTGATATGTCTAACCTTACTACTTATGCCATCTCTGATATTTTAATTAATACAACACATACTTAGTTTTCTAGACGCTCACTATATGTCACTATCTATTCAGATCAATCGATACACCTTTCCTTTTGTGGGAGACGTTGGGTTCACCACGTTGATACCTCTCCATGACGTCACAGTGACGTGTAAAATGCTCAGTTTTGACACATTCGGAGTCGTATCGAGTGCTGAGGAAACGTCATATTGGATTTTGTTGTTTTATTTGAACCTTGTATTTGATGGGTTTTGTATTGTAACGTAACTCCTTTGAAAGTGTGCTGTTTCAGATATTGAGGATCTCTCAATTTGTTATAATTAAGTATAAGGTAATTAAGTATAAGGTAATGACAGACGGCGGTTAAGAGCCTGCAGGGGGTTAAGGTAAAAAAGACAGGCACGGATTTTATGTGTTCACAGTAGCGTAGTTGATAGGGGTGTCAAGTTGCGAAGTGAGATATGGATGGTGCGCTAATGATAAAGCGACAGAATAATGAAAAAAGCCTGAAGAAGCTAAGAAAAGCCCTTGACCAATTTTTTTTTTATTTTTCTGGACAGGTTATTGTTTTTTTACGTATTAAAAATTTTACTTTATGTACTGTATGTTTCCATATGTACGATAATGTTATGGTCCTGAACACATACTTCCAGCTCTTCAAGCTGACAACATTGTTAATAAATAATATTGTACAGGAACAGATAGATTAGGATATCTGGGGAAAAGGTGGCGAAGTTGTATAATTTTGTCTAGTATGGGGGAATTTGGAAAACTCAGTCTGGAAAAGCTGCTCTCATCCAGCGCCACATTTGTTCTGGTGACATTTATAACATTTCTGTCGACTAAGACGTCAGGCAAGTCACTTTACTAATATTTACACTTGTTGATAATATCTTGTCCTACAGTGACTCCTCCAGTGTTAACTCTTTCGTACCGCAACCTAATAGAATTTTGTGGCTACTCTAACTACGTAAAACATATTTTTCTGAATGGACTATTTTTCCTGTCCCTGGCTTGAGGGCTTGAGAGGGATCCAACTTCCTGTTGCTAAGAGGTGTCTGGCCTCATAGACTACACCGCAGCTCTACGTGGTTATTTTTCCCGTGGTATCGTCCCACCACCGTGCCAGAGGATTCCGAACGCCTCCCTCCAAGCCCCCGTATGGTGACAATGGTCGCTTTGGTCGTCACGTGCCCCACTGGATTCTGATGATAGCGTCAATTAAAATTTAAATATCTAATCCAAAGGCTGGACCTCGATGTCGTTTCCACCAATCAGTCTCAAACAAAGTAAATCACATATACATGTCACGTTCCACCATTCTTTCTTATCTTAATCTAATGTCTTCATTACATAAATGAAGTAACAGAAAATGAGCGAGATCAGTGAGATAGCGAATCACTGTTACGTGTGAAACGGACTACAATATGACACTCATTACATAAGAACTGCCCTTTCCTATAACAGTAGCAATGAGATAACACCATTTTTACTTTTGATAATGCGCCAGAAAGTTATCTGACACGTTCTCAGAGATCATTAGAAGTGTCTCTTCCGTCACTCTTGGAAGATGTATCAACATTCGTTTTTTTTTAATTGCTCTCGGTGGGGGATCGTCGCATCAGTCAGCATAACTCTGGATTATGCATCAAGCAGTTGTCAATCTGATAATGGAGGGAAAGGTGGGAGGTAAAAATTGTAGGTCTATATGGAGATCGAGGCTTCAGCACAATATGCAGAAAAGCGTTCAAATAACTTTTTAAGAAGTCTAGACTAGAAAACACGCTCTTCGGAAGGCCACCATTTTTTTAACAAATCAAGCACTGCCGGATAAAATAATATAATTTTGCAGATAAATTCAGTAGTATATGTGGATACTGTCCATAAAATGCGCTACGAATAGAATTAGTAATAAAGGAGTTATAAATTAAAATTTCGTGTCTGATTCGGCAGTTTTGCTGCAAGCACTGCTAAAATGTAGTAAGCGATAATTTTTTTTCCTTTCAAACACTGATCTGGAACTGAAGAAATGGTTCCTCAATCAACGTGTTTCGGGAAACTTCACTACTTTTGCAGTCATTACTTTGATTACTCTTTTCTTTTGCAAGTTTTTTTTTCTTATCTGCTTGATTAGTGTACTCTACATCAGTTTAAACCTCCTTACTGAATTAAAGCCTTGCTCACTCTGTACATAATGTGTAAATCTCCTCCTTACATCAATTACCGAATTAACTATCCCTTGATAGCTATCAGTCTATTTTGGAACATATGTTCTGTTCCAGCACTATCAAAAACCTCTATGACTCATAACGAGCATGGGTTCAGAAAATACAATTCTTGTGAAAAACTGGGTCTTTAATTACACGAAGTAATGAGAGCTTTTCCATTAGGGGAGCACAAGTTGATTCCGCATTTGTATATTCCCTGATAACTTTTGACGCCGTTCTTCACAAGCGGCTTCTAATGGCATTCCTATGTAGTATCATCTCAGCTATGCGATTGGATTCGCGATTTCCTGTGAGAAGATCTACAACTTGTAGTAACTCAATGGAAATCACGTTTCAACTGAGTGTCACTACGCCCCTGATCTATTGACCGTTTGCAGGCACACAGGAGTCGCAAAGGGGCTGGTTGCCCACAGACATCTGGTAATCAATCAAGGGTTGTTTTTGTACAGGTACATTTTTAAAGTGCTCAACTTGGTGAGCCGGTGGCACCAAGGGTGTTAAAATGCCCCTTCGCCGTTTTATTGATGCCCCCTGCCCACCCCTACCCCAACCGGGATAACACCACAGGAAAGTGCGAAACAGGAGAGTAGAAAAAGTGTAAACACTATTTGCTACTTCGGATCCCGTTCAAATTTCGAGGAGTGGTTTCGAACGGTCCACTGTGGTTCCACCCCTATAACGCAGCAAAAATTGCTGTCGCGCTACACTTCAAAGAATCCAGATCACTCTCAACGGGTTTGCAGCTCGACGATGTCCTTATATAAGGGTTGAATCGTCCGCAGAGTGCCAGTAAGGGCAAAGGTTGTCACGAGCGTCGCTGTGTTGCACATTGCACTGCAAACCGTCGTTTTAGACTGCGAAATGAAATGATCGTATGGCACTCATTGGCCGGGATATCCCCTTTCGGGGTTCGGCGAAATGTGTAAACGCCCCAAGGGAAAGGGTAGTTTCATTGCCGCCCTTTAAACCAACTTCTGAGGCCTTTTTGAGTGGCTCCTGAGTGGCGGTGTGTCTGAAATATTTTCCTTGGCCATCCATAAGAAAACCGCGTGATTTCAACGCTGGACGTCGCGGACCTGATCACCATCGCTGAGGCATCAAAAGAAGTTGTGAGGAGTTTTGGGTAAGACAGAAAAAAAAGAGTCGCGTCACCACGACGACAAGCAGTAGAAACCATCATCGTATGAGGGCGGGCATTACCCTGGTGGAGTGTGAGCGCAGGTGGGCCTGCCTTGGAGAGCAACAAAATGGGGCGTAGAAAACCACCGACGTACCGCTGTGCTGTAGGGACCCCGCGGATGACAGCCAAGGGGCTCCTGCTATAAATAGATGTGGCGCTCCAGATCATGACTCGTGGTAGTCGCGCCGTTTGGTGGGCGGCAGTCACGTTGGTATCCCACCGCCGTCCGTATCGTCTCCAGACACGTCTTCGACCTGGAATCCCATTGACTGGAGTAGAATTGTTTTTAGACTTCAAGAAGAATATAATAATTCCAACTCCAAAGAAAGCAGGTGTTGACAGATGTGAAAATTACCGAACTATCAGTTTAATAAGTCACACCTGCAAAATACTAACGCGAATTCTTTACAAACGAAAGGAAATGGTAGAACCCGACCTCGGGGAAGATCAGTTAGGATTCCGCAGAAATATTGGAACACGTGAGGCAATACTGACTCTACGACTTATCTTACAAGAAAGATTAAGGAAAGGCAAACCTACGTTTCTAGCATTTGTAGACTTAGAGAAAGCTTTTGACAATGTTGACTGGAATACTCTCTTTCTAATTCTGAAGGTGGCTGGGGTAAAATACAGGGAACGAATGGCTATTTACAATTTGTACAGAAACTAGATGGCAGTTATAAGAGTCGAGGGACATGAAAGGGAAGCAGTGGTTGGGAAGGGAGTGAGACAGGGTTGTAGCCTCTCCCCGATGCTATTCAATCTGTATATTGCACAAGCAGTGAAGGAAACAAAAGAAAAATTCGGAGTAGGTATTAATATCCATGGAGAAGAAATAAAAACTTTGAAGTTCGCCGATGACATTGTAATTCTGTCAGAGATAGCAAAGGACTTGGAAGAGCAGTTGAACGGAACGGACAGTGTCTTGAAAGGAGGATATAAGATGAACATCAACAAAAGCAAAACGAGGATAATGGAATGTAGTCGAATTAAATCGGGTGATGCTGAGGGAATTAGATTAGGAAATGAGACACTTAAAGTAGTAAAGGAGTTTTGCTATTTGGGGAGCAAAATAACTGATGATGGTCGAAGTAGAGAGGATATAAAATGTAGACTGGCAATGGCAAGGAAAGCATTTTTGTGGAAGAGAAATTTGTTAATATCGAGTATAGATTTAAGTGTCAGGAAGTCGTCTCTGAAAGTATCTGTATGGAGTGTAGCCATGTATGGAAGTGAAACATGGACGATAAATAGTTTGGACAAGAAGAAAATAGAAGCTTTCGAAATGTGGTGCTACAGAAGAATGCTGAAGATTAGATGGGTAGATCACATAATTAATGAGGAAGTATTGAATAGAATTGGGGAGAAGAGGAGCTTGTGGCACAACTTGACCAGAAAAAGGAATCGGTTGATAGGACATGTTCTGAGGCATCAAGGGATCACCAATTTAGTATTGGAGGGCAACGTGGAGGGTAGAAATCGTAGAGGGAGACCAAGAAATGAAAACACTAAGCAGATTCAGAAGGATGTAGGTTGCAGTAGGTACTGGGAGATGAAGAAGCTTGCACAGGATAGAGTAGCATGGAGACCTGCATGAAACCAGTCTCAGGACTGAAGACCACACCAACAACAACGGTAAGTTCCGCTTCCAACTGAGCCCCAGTAACCGGCAAAGACTGGAGGTCCCTGGACAGCAGTTGGATACCAATCTGACTGTCCCCCGCTATGTGACCTGACAACCAGGAGTAATGGTCGGGGCTGCCATTTCATTTCATAGGAGAACCCCTTTGGTTGCCATCCGCCTCACCCTTATAGCACAGCTGTACGTCGACGGTATTCTACGCTTCGTTTTGTTGCCCTCCGTGGCAGGCCATCCTGTGCTTACACTTCATTAAGATAATGCCCTCCCGCACACGTCGCGAGTTCCTGCTGCTTGTCCTCGTGTTTGTCACAACCCATGTTGGTCAGCAAGATTGCCGAATCTCTCCCCCATTGAGAACGTTTGGAGCGTTATGAGCAGGGCCCCGCAAGCAACGATTTAACGCGCCAGTTGGACAGAATTTGGCGCACTGTCTCTCAGGACGGCATCCAACAACTCTATCAATCCATGCCAAGCCGAATAATTGCTTTCATAGGTACCAGAGGTGCGGAAATGCGTTATTGACTTGCTCAGTTTGTGTAGCACTTTCTCTTGAATATATGACTCAATTTTTTCTTTTGTTTGTCTTTACGTGTTCTGCATGTGTTCCATCTACCGATTTGCATCCCAACAGGACAATGCCTTCGTGGTGCGTCGTTTTTTGTCTTAGAGTGCTGAAATGTTACCTTATAAATGTATAAAAAAAGTAGCCGATTTTTTAATCAACGCGTGAAACTATTATAAATAATTTTACACAAATAAAATTGTACATTAATTGACAGAAATGATGCACTAATGAGGTGGTGTATTTTTAAGTATTTGTGAACTATTTTGTAAAGAAGTATCTATATGTTAAATGTATAAAGAAAATCTGTGAAACAAAATGTAGTAGGTACATTTGTTTGTGTAACGATATAAAAACGCGGAACGCGATTTGTTCGCTCTCTTTCTTTCGTCCTCTGCTACCAAGTAAGTGTCACTTGTGTATCTTGTACGCTTTTGTTGTATAACTTTTCTACTTTGATGTTGAGTAGCCGTGTCTCATTTGAAGATCCCTTTTCTTGCTATCCATCTTATATGTCATTTTATTGTGCATTTATAATTCAGTTTCAGGCTGCATCGAAGAGAAGTTGCTGGTACATTGTTTGGTGGTCACGGACGAACACAGTTGGTAGTCATTCGCCTTTTAATCCATCATATTATAATTCATAAGTCCCTGAAATCATTTTACCGATATTTTTCTCTCAAAATCCGAGCAATGTTATTACGCGAACCGCGTAGTATTCAGATAGGCCATTGGTCTCCTAACAATGTTGTCTACCAATGAACTCGGCGGTCTGATGTAAAGGCGACACTGGAAGGAAGAGTTCAGCTTAATTAGAAAAGGCACTAAAATTATCATTTCAAAAGTATTGCCTCCATCAAAGCAAGAAACATTCATGTAATGTTCTCAACCAGTACTTACCAAGTATTCAATGTTTTCTAAAAGTCATGTTTACTAACGGAGATAAAATCTATGGACATTCCACTTTAATTAATTAATTAATATCTATCTAACCAATAACCATATAAAATAAATTATTTTTATTTTTTATTGAGTAGCGCTACGATGTATTTATTTACAATCGCGACTTCGGCTTTTGTACCAGTCTCAAGTAATAGGATATTATCAAACGCGTCAATACGTATTCCGTCTTCTTTAACCATTCGTGTTGACCTTTTTTGTAGACCTACACTACCCCGTTGTACCGGTTACACACACATGAGCAATAGTCTAGGAGGAGTTACACGAGTGTTTGACAAACAATCTCCTTTGTAACCTGACTGCATTTAATCTGTTTCCCTACAATGAACCGAAATCTGCCACCCGCTTTACCAACGACTGAGATTATGTTATCATTCCAGTTCATATCCCCACAAGTTGTCATTTCTAAAATACTGAGACTGTGGTCGCGAGTAAACAGAAAGCAATTTAAAGTACGTGTCCGCTTATTCGATCTTAAACAAAGAGAAAAAAAAAACAAGCACCACGAAAGAATTAACCGAGTGGTATGGAAATCGGTAGTTGTGATGCATATGTCTAGTTAAAGAAATGGTTAAAATTTCAGAAAAATTGGATTCTTTATTCAAGAGAAAGAGGTTGAGAAGTGGAGCAAGTCAATAACGCGGTGATCCACCTTTGGCCCTTATGCAAGCGGTTATTCGGCATAAAATTCACTGACATAAATGCACTTGAGGCATATCTTGCCAAATTCTGTCCAATTGGGGCGCTAGATCGGAAAGATCTTCGCTGATCATCAGGACTCAATTCGAAGTGGGACTCATCACTGGAGTCAACGAGATTCCAGGCCGAAGGTGTGTCTGGACACGCCCCAGACAGCAGTGTGCTACCAACCTAACCGTCGGCCGCCATTAAGTCCGACAATCAGGAGTGATGATCTGAGGTGCCATTTCATTTCATATCAATAGCCCTAAGATTGTCATTAGCGTCACTCCTACAGCACAGCAGTACGTCGTCGATATTCTGCTCCTCTGTTTGTTGCCTTTCACGGCTGGCCATCCTGGGTTTACATTTCAGCAAGATAATGCCCACCCGCACACGGTGAGAGTTTCTACCGCTTGTCTTGGTGCTTGCCAAATCCTATTTTGACTAGCAGGTTTGCTGGATCTCTCCCGAGCTGAGAAAGGCTAAGGCATTATGGGCAGGGCCCTCCAAGCAGCTAGGGATTTTGACGATCTAACACGCCAGTTGGACAGACTTTGACACGATATTCCTCAGGAGAACATCAAACAACTCTATCAGTCAATACTAAGCGAAATAACTAACGGTTAGAGGTGGACTAACGCATTAGACCTGCTCAATTAGTGAAGGTCTTTCTCTTCAATAAATCGTCCAACTTTCATGGAATTGTAATCATTTGTTTGTGTGTATACGTACATTACATCTAACGATTTCCTCCCCCTTCGGATGATTTCTTTGTGGTGCGCCGCTTTTTTGTGTGTGTTAGAGAGTATGCCCATTCGCGAGCCTTCTCTCCTGGTTTATCCATCACGGCCTGCATTTTCCTGTATATTTTCACAGAGCTTTACGTTGTGTTGCCTGGGTATCTCGCTTCCTTCGTATCTAGACGTAAACACAGGTGGCTGTAAACGAGTGTGTGACATCGCAAAGGCCTTCGCCAACAGCTGTTTCTTTATCTCTCGCGGGAGCTGTAGACCACACGTTTGGTCGCACGTGGCTCTCAGCGGTGACACGACGTACTTTGCCGCGAATAGCATTTGGCCACATGTCGCCTGCCACAGCCGGTGCCCTGACGTGGCTTATCGCGGACTGTGCTGGTTTCCAGAATGCACGGCCCCACTTAAGTTTTCCCAAGTTGCACATTGGTTGCTCGAGCTGATAACACAGCCAATGATTTCCGGTCTAACGAAAGAACAATTCCGTCATTAGCGTAGGTTGTGTACGTCAATCTAAAGACGCGAATTGATAAATTCACATTATTCCCACGATAACTCATGGATGTAATTTCTGATAATCTATCGCTCCCGTTGGTCGCCACAGTAAGCGCTTGGACTTATGACTCGATAACGATAAAACATACCAATGACTAAACATACCATCTGTGACTTCAGATCACTTTCACTTTAATGATTCAGTCTCAAAGCGTTATCCTCACATAATATGATGTAAGTTGTTTGTCAGAACCAAAGTTATTTATTCCTGTTCATAATACTACCGCTGACAATCAGAAACACAACAAAAAACCGTTCGTTAACGTTATACTATCGTGTGTCTCAGTAACGCAACTCCGCTTCAGTCAGTTCTAAACGAGGCAGCTAATTAACATTAGAGGACGAGGGGAAGGGGAGCCGTGTAGAGTGGGCCTATACGAATGAAGAATTTCTGACATCTGATACAGGTTGTTATCACAACGGTCACAAACCTGCGGACGCTATGGACAACCGTTGCATTGTCTTGCACCACAGCCTCTACCTACATTTCAGCACATTATTCATGGATAATCCTAAAAAAAAGTAAAGTTCTTCTCAACCCGGAGGTTGGCTTGAATACCACAACTGACTTACCTAGTCATTTACGGGAGTGCCTACAGGTTGACGTGGACTTCGAACCGTGGTGCAACTCGACATTTTTCACATTAATAAATAATAATTCACCGGAGACGGAAGTACTGCTAAACGACACAAAAAAAATCGTTGGGACTGGGCTCAGGACATTTCTGTTTATAATTCGACCCTTACCAACTGTTTTTTCAACTTACTTTTTATTAATTCTGGTATTTATACTTACACAGTTCCATTTCTATGACTAGCTGTTGAAATATTGTTAAATTCCGTACCTAAAATGTAAATGTGAGTAGATCCTTTTTATTAGTTTTGCAGCAGAAGGAAAAAGCTGAGGCTCACATCATTTTGAATAGTTCAGGATACGCCTTTAAGATGACACTGATTTCAAAATAAGAACTGCCTATTAAGCTAAAAGGTATACAAAAACGTAATCTTGATTATTTCTGGGTACACAAAATAGAGAACTAAGATATTGCAGTGCCTGTATTGTTGAGAAGAATGATGTAGTTTCCATCGGGCATGCACGCATGACATTGCACTGTTCATCCTAACAACACAGGCACTTCAATATCGTATTTATCCGCCGATATCAGGTAGAGACTTACAATTAAAATGTGCTCCACTGTACGGGTATTACGCAATGTGTGTGTAAGGTGCGACGCAGGAACGACGACTTATGGAAGTTTGGGTGCGGCCGTGAAACGTGCACGGATAGCGTAATGCCAAGACGACTGACTGCTCGCGTAATGCGGGAAACTCTGGTTGGAGTCTCGGTCCGGCACAAATTTCTTTGTCGTTAATGCCTTATCCAGCTGATAGTTGTTCGTATTCGCAACAACGGCGAATACATTTCACGTGCCAGAGCAATAGGACGTATGCCTTTCTTTCACGAAGCTATATGGAGAGTCCTTCTGGGATTACAGTGCATTTAATAAAGTATTAAGCAGCTCAGATATTTCTTTCTACACAGTACTATGAGCACCACACATAGTTCTTGCACTTATCTGTCCTTGCTGTCTACACAATTGTGTGAATGATATTTTCCAGAAAGTCTGATGATATGTCTCCTGGCTCTTAAATTTTGCACACCACATATAATAATCGCTCGATTGCATTTTTGTTTCATTGATTTAAGATATTTTGAAGAAATTTTATGTGTCACTTCTACCTTATTTGATTTTAACTCTTCTAAAGCTTTATTAAACTCTCACGTGACCCACACTTAAACTATGCCAGTTGATATGACTTAATGGGTTTTCACTGTTAAGGGTCACAGTTATTGCCATTTTTCAAGGTCTGCTCTTCTCTCTCACGTGTCAACTTTCTTCTATAAATACAACCGCACGTCGTCTTCCTGATGATAGTTCATTTCCAACCGCAGCCTTCAGCTCTTCTTCACTACGAGCATCCTTCAGACGCTTCTGGCGTCTGTCACATTCTTAACTCGTCTCCTTATTTGGGAAATGTAAAGAAAGATTGAATTTTTCGTTGAAAATTTTTCTGTGAAAAATTCCTCGCTTTTTTGTCGAAGTTACAGTATCTTCCTTACATTCTGTTACAAGCGCTCCGTACATACACTGCCGAAAAACAATTAGTGCGCCAGGAAAGACGACATCGATTTTGATAGATGATGGCATCTGCCACTAGGGGGATAGTACATGTACTGGTAATGGTGTCAACGTCGCCCGCCAACAGATAGCGTAGTGTCAGAGCACCATGTGTGTATACCTTTTAATAAGAAATGCTCACAGCCAAAGGCTCAGTGTGGTGCAAAAGTGTTAAGTACGTCGGCAACCATGCGACGGAGACGCATTCGTGCTTCCTATAGCCTACTGAGCGAGTTTGAAAGGGTTCAAATTCTTGTCCTTTCGGTGAATTGCCACACAAGCTTGACGTGCTGCGTAAGTTGCACAACGATGGTGGTATCAGTAGTCACGTGAACATCTCACGCCCGTAAACGTAGTTCTGGACGTCCACGCAGCACGGACGTCCGCCAAGATCGTCGGATTGTAAGGGTAACAGTGGCAGATCGTACAGCTAGCATAGTAGAAATAACGAGCTTAAGAGCCCAGACGTGTCAACACAAAACTGTTGCGAACCAGTTATTAGCGCTGGTACTAAGGTCACGAACACCTCTAGCCCATCTTCAACTCACGCCGCAGCATCGACATGCACGGATTGACTGGTGCCGTCAGGGGATGCCTTGGAAGATGGAATGGCGTCCCGTGGTCTTCAGCGATGAAAGCAGATTCTGCCTGCACGCAATTGATGGCTGTTTGCGCCTACGATGTAAACGCGCTTAGCGCTATCTCGTAGAGACCATTCGTTCATGACACACTGGCTCCACTCCAGGCTTTACGGTCTGGGATGCGATAGGCTACAACCCTCGTTCCCCTTTGATGTGAACCAACCAGCGCTCGGTACGTGCAGAATGTTGTTACACCCGTTCTCTTGCCGTTCTTGCAGAAGGAAGGTGATGTGTTGTTCCAGCAGGATAATGATGGCCTACACGCTACCCATGAAACTCAATGTGCTCTGGAAGACGTGCAGTAACCTTCCTGGCCAGCGCGATCTCAGGACTTGTCTCCAATCGACGATGTGTGGAATATGATGGGACGATGAAACTTCCCCTTTGAATGACAAGAAAGACTGTGCTGGTAAAACTTCTACGTTACTTGATCTTCAAACTCCAGAGTACACTGAACGTACTGAGACTGTTTTCTCTTTACTTATTCTGATCATTACTAAACTGACACACAATATTTTAGCCCAACGCAAACTGACTTTCAATAACCCCTACAAAAGAATAGCCCTGACTAACAATAATCTACTGAGCGAGGTGGCGGAGTGGTTAGCACACTGGACTCGCATTCGGGAGGACGACGGTTCATCCTGATTTAGGTTTTCCGTGATTTCCCTAAATCGTTTCAGGCAAATGCCGGGATGGTTCCTTTGAAAGGGCACGGCCGATTTCCTTCCCAATCCTTCCCTAAACCGAGCTTGCGCTCCGTCTCTAATGACCTCGTTGTCGACTGGACGTTAAACACTAACCACCACCAACATGACAATAATCTATACCCTTGATGAATCACTTATCTCACAAAAATTTTCGTTACTCGAACTACTGCAATACAGTGAGCGCCAATGCTGCCCACACTGCCTCATCTCCTACCTTCCAAACTACTGGCGGAATTAAAGTTCCGAGGACGGGGTGTCAGTCGTGCTTGGGTAGCTGAGTTGGTAGAGCACTTGCCCGCCAAAGGCAAAGGTCTCGAGTTCGAGTCGCGGTCCGGCACACAGTTTTACTGTGCCAGGAAGTTTCACTATACTGGCGAATAAACTTCCAACAACGAGTCCAACCAGCCACAGACTGTACACAGCGCAGTCAGCGATTTTAATAGAGAGCGCTACGTGGCGTTACCAACAGAAAAGCCTAAACAGCCTACTTACAACGAGAAGTAACTCGTGCGACTCGTCAGCCCATAACTCTTACAGAAATACGCGAACAGGTCGAGCAGGCGTGGCGTAACGTATCCCAGGACAGTATCCGGCATGTGTGCGATCGACTGACTGCCAGAGTCAGCGCCGGCATCGCCGCCAGCGAAAGCTACAACACGTACTAACATGGATGTTTCAGCGTGGGTTGATACCTGGTATCTCAAAACCGCTTGGGCTGTTGGTTTGGAGATGTTTGTTGTTGTTGTTGTGGTCTTCAGTCCTGAAACTGGTTTGATGCAGCTCTCCATGCTACTCTATCCTGTGCAAGCTTCTTCATCTCCCAGAACCTACTGCAACCTACATCCTTCTGAATATGCTTAGTGTAGTCATCTCTTGGTCTCCCTCTACGATTTTTACCCTCCACGCTGCCCTCCAATACTAAATTGGAGATCCCTTGATGCCTCAGAACATGTCCTACCAACCGATCCCTTCTTCTGGTCAAGTTGTGCCACAAACTTCTCTTCTCCCCAATCCGATTCAATACTTCCTCATTAGTTATGTGATCTACCCATCTAATCTTCGGCATTCTTCTGTAGCACCACTTTTCGAAAGCTTCTATTCTCTTCTTGTCCAAACTATTTATCGTCCATGGTTCACTGCCATACATGGCTACACTCCATACAAATACTTTCAGAAATGACTTCCTGACACTTAAATCTATACTCGATGTTAACAAACTTCTCTTCTTCAGAAACGCTTTTCTTGCCATGGCCAGTCTACATTTTATATCCTCTCTACTTCGACCATCATCAGTTATTTTGCTCCTCAAATAGCAAAACTCCTTTACTACTTTAAGTGTCTCACTTCCTAATCTAATTCCCTCAGCATCACCCGATTTAATTCGACTACATTCCATTATCCTCGTTTTGCTTTTATTGATGTTCATCTTATATCCTCCTTTCAAGACACTGTCCATTCCGATCAACTGCTCTTCCAAGTCCTTTGCTGTCTCTGACAGAATTACGATGTCATCGGCGAACCTCAAAGTTTTTATTTCTTCTCCATGGACTTTAATACTTACTCCGAATTTTTCTTTTGTTTCCTTCACTGCTTGCTTAATATACAGATTGAATAACATCGGGGATAGACTACAGCCCTGTCTCACTCCCTTCCCCACCACTGCTTCCCTTTCATGTCCCTCGACTCTTATAACTGCCATCTGGTTTCTGTACAAATTGTGAATAGCCTTTCGCTCCCTGTATTTTACCCCTGCCACCTTCAGAATTTGAAAGAGAGTATTCCAGTCAACATTGTCAAAAGCTTTCTCCAAGTCTACAAATGCTAGAAACGTAGGTTTGCCCTTCCTTAATCTAGCTTCTAAGATGAGTCATAGGGTCAGTATTGCCTCACGTGTTCCAACATTTCTACGGAATCCAAACTCATCTTCCCCGAGGTCGGCTTCTACTAGTTTTTCCATTCGTCTGTAAATAACATGCGTTAGCATTTTGCAGGTGTGACTTATTAAACTGATAGTTCGATAATTTTCACATCTGTCAACACCTGCTTTCTTTGGGATTGGAATTATTATATTCTTCTTGAAGTCTGAGGGTATTTCGCCTGTCTCATACATCTTGCTCACCAGATGCTACAGTTTTGTCAGGACTGGCTCTCCCAAGGCCGTCGGTAATTGTAATGGAATGTTGTCTACTCTAGGGGGCTTGTCTCGACTCAGGTCTTTCAGTGCTCTGTCAAACTCTTCACGCAGTATCGTATCACCCATATTATCTTCATCTACATCCTCTTCCATTTCCATAATATTGTCCTCAAGTACATCGCCCTTGTATAGACCCTCTATATACTCCTTCCACCTTTCTGTTTTCCCTTCTTTGATTACAACTGGGTTTCCATTTGAGCTCTTGATGTTCATACAAGTGGTCCTCTTTTCTCCAAAGGTCTCTTTAATTTTCCTGTAGGCAGTATCTATCTTACCCCTAGTGAGATAAGCCTCTACATCATAACATTTGTCCTCTAGCCATCGCTGCTTAGCCGTTTTGCACTTCCTGCCGATGTTCTTTTTGAGACGTTTGTATTCCTTTTTGCCTGCTTCATTTACTGCATTTTTATGTTTTCTCCTTTCATCAATTAAATTCAGTATTTCTTCGGTTACCCAAGGATATCTACTAGCCCTCGTCTTTTTACCTACTTGATCCTCTGCTGCCTTCACTACTTCATCCCTCAAAGCTATCCATTCTTCTTCTATTGTATTTCTTTCCCCCATTCCTGTCAATTGCTCTCTTATGCTCTCCTTGAAACTCCGTACAACCTCTGGTTCTTTTAGTTTATCCCGGTCCCATCTCCTTAAATTCAGACCTTTTTGCAGTTTCTTCAGTTTTAATCTACAGGTCATAACCAACAGATTGTGGTCAGAGCCCACATCTGTCCCTGGAAATGTCTTACAATTTAAAACCTGGTTCCTAAATCTCTGTCGTACCATTATATAATCTATCTGAAACCTGTCAGTATCTCCAGGCTTCTTCCATGTATACAGCCTTCTTTTATGATTCTTGAACCAAGTGTTACCTATGATTAAGTTGTGCTCTGTGCAAAATTCTACCAGGCGGCTTCCTCTTTCATTTCTTTGCCCCAGTCCATATTCACCTACTACGTTTCCTTCTCTCCCTTTTCCTACTACCGAATTCCAGTCACCCATGACTATTAAATTTTCGTCACCCTTCACTATCTGGATAATTTCTTTTATTTCATCATACATTTCTTCAATTTCTTCGTCATCTTCAGAGCTAGTTGGCATATAAACTTGTACTACTGTAGTAGGTGTGGGCTTCGTATCTATCTTGGCCACAATAATGCGTTCACTATGTTGTTTGTAGTAGCTTACCCGCATTCCTATTTCACTATTCATTATTAAACCTACTCCTGCATTACCCCTATTTGATTTTGTGTTTATAACCCTGTAGTCACCTGACCAGAAGTCTTGTTCCTCCTGCCACCGAACTTCACTAACTCCCACTATATCTAACTTTAACCTATCCATTTCCGTTTTTAAATTTTCTAGCCTACCTGCCCGATTAAGGGATCTGACATTCCACGCTCCGATCCGTAGAACGCCAGTTTTCTTTCTTCTGATAACGACATCCTCTTGAGTAGTCCCCGCCCGGAGATCCGAATGGGGGACTATTTTACCTCCGGAATATTTTACCCAAGAGGATGCCATCTTCATTTAATCATACAGTAAAGCTGCATGCCCTCGGGAAAAATTACGGCTCTAGTTTCCCCTTGCTTTCAGCCGTTCGCAGTAGCAGCACAGCAAGGCTGTTTTGGTTATTGTTACAAGGCCAGATCAGTCAATCATCCAGACTGTTGCCCCTGCAACTACTGAAAAGGCTGCTGCCCCTCTTCAGGAACCACACGTTTGTCTGGCCTCTCAACAGATAGCCCTCCGTTGTGGTTGCACCTACGGTACGGCTATCTGTATCGCTGAGGCATGCAAGCCTCCCCACCAGCGGCAAGGTCCATGGTTCATGGGGGGAAGTTGGAGATGTTATCATCTCATATACTCCATATGCACTATTGTAACGGTAAATCTTCAGTGAAGTGGAAACCTCTAAAAGGGGGCTACTGTTTTTTTTCCCATGGGTTTAGTTTAAATGTTAAAGCTAACGACCAATGTATTGTGCCCTTTCGCTGGAGTAGTGTCTCTCATACTGTGGATATGTTTAAATTTGAGATTTCGTGGACTCAGTTACTGATTTGGGTATTTTGGTACATGTTTTGAAGTAGTCTGTTTAGGTTTTTATGTTGGTAACGCCACGTAGCGCTCTCTATGAAAATCCTTGACTGTCCTGTGTGCAGTCTGTGGCTGGTTTGCGTTGTTGGAATATTTGCTATTGTAGTGTTGGGCAGTTGGATGTAAACAGCGGGTGGCGTTGCGCAGTTGGAGGTGAGCCGCCAGCAGTGGTTGATGTGGGGAGAGAGATTGCGGTGTTTTGGTTCAAATGGCTCTGAGCACTATGGGACTTAACATCTGTGGTCATCAGTCCCCTAGAACTTAGAACTACTTAAACCTAACGACATCACACACATCCATGCCCGAAGCAGGATTCGAACCTACGACCGTAGTGGTCACGCGGTTCCAGACTGAAGCGCCTAGAACCGCACGGCCACACCGGCCGGCTGCGGAGTTTTGAGAGCGGATGATCTGGAAGTGTGTCCATCAGAAAGAGTAAATTTGTAAGGCTGGATGTCAAGAACTGATATATATATTATGACTTTTGAACACTAGTTAGGTAAATACATTGTTTGTTCTCTATAAAAAAATTTCATTTGCTGAGTATGCCTATCAGAAGTTAGTGCCTTCAGTAGCTAGAATCTTTTATTCAGCTGGCAGTGTTGGCGCTCGCTGTATTGCAGGAGTTCGAGTAAGGAAGATTTTTGAGAGGTAAGTGATTCATGACAGGTATAGGTTATTGTTAGTCAGGGCCATTATTTTGTAGGGATTATTGAAAGTCAGATTGCGTTGCGCTAAAAATATTGTGTGTTAGTTTAATCTTGATCAGAATAAGTAAATAGAGAAATGTCTGAGTACGTTCAGTTTTGCTCATCTGTTTGAAAAGCAAATAACGTAAGAGGTTTATCAGCACAGTCACTTATAATTTTTCTAAGGGGACGTTTCAGTTTCAGTTTCCCTCTTTGATCAAAGATCACAATTTGTTGATGTTCTTTGTAAAACCATTCATATCGAACTTGTGCAACGTATCAAATATGTTCAAAACCATTATTTTACACACTCGAATCTACATCTTCACCTACAACAACAATCCGCAAGTAGCCTGACAGCGTGTGGCTGAGGGCAGTTCTGGCGCCAGTAACTGATCCCCCCCTTCCCTGTTCCATTTGCGAATGACGTATGGGTAGAATGATTGTCGGTAAGCCTTTGTGTCGGCTCTAATTTCTCGAATTTTCTCGTGGCTGTTATGCGAGATGTATGTGGGAGGAAGTTACATGTTATACGACTCCTTCCGGAAAGTGCTCTCTTGAAATTTCAATAGTAAACCTCTCTGCAGTGCCAAACGCCTCTTTTGTAGCGTCTGCCACTGGAGTTTGTTGAGCATCTCTGTGACACTCTCGAGCCAACAAAATGATCCCCTGATGAAAAGCGTCATTCTTCATTAGATATTCTCTGTCTCTCTCTTTCTCTCTCCTCTCTCTCTCTCCCTCCCTTCCATCATTCCGACCTTTTAAGAATCTCAGGTTGATGAACAATACTTAAGAATCGGTGGAACAAGCGCCTTGTAAGACACTTATTTCAAGGATGATTTACATTTCCTTAAGATTCTTCGTTTGGTTTCTGTACGGTAGCTGCTACCGTTTCAAGATCCGTCCTGAGTGTGGATAAGTTAGTCACTGTTCTTCACTCATTGTTTTCCTTAGGCAGTCTTTGTCTGTTTTTTGGTAATTCTTTTTCTGAGCTCACGATTACTTGACCTTTTGGTCTATATTTTATGAGATGTTGCAAAAATCATTAGTACAGACCTGTTTTTCATTTGTGGCTACCATCACGCTACACTTCGTCCTACATTCATCATGTAAGCACACAGAGTTGAGCACGTAAGTGCCTCTATGTTTACTAGTGACTGGTAACTAGCACAGTAAGCGATGTGGTCTCTTTATCTTTAGTACACTGTCGGTCCCGGCGGGATGGATTATAAATTCCTTCCCTTGACGTCTCCCATTATCTTCTTCTTAGCCTTTTTGAGTAAATGTCGCTACACTTGTCATTATATATCAACGAAGATAACTAGTAGTGGTGTGTGTGTGTGTGTGTGTGTGTGTGTGTGTGTGTGTGTGTGTGTGTGAAGTATTATATCAGATCCGCAGCTAGGAAGTACATAAAAAAATAAACAGATGTCTTTCTTCTAAACTCTACATATTGTAAAAATGTGTGTATGTATGTAGGTACGTTCAACATTTTCAAAACTACTGTATCGATTTCAGCGAAGCTTGGTACGCATATCATATGTTTTCTGGAAAGAAGCGCTGTAGCTGCAATATTCAGCTGCACCTCAAAGGGCTGGGGTTGAGGGTGAAAAAGAAGTGTAATGTACTGCGTCCAGGTACCCATACTTCTCTCATCCCATATTTGAGAATGAGGGCCACTTAACGACTTATAACAATCTTTAAACACAATTTCTTACCTTTTCAAAAGTTTTTCTCACTAACATGCTTAACGTCAAATATTAACACATTACCTCATTTGTAAAGCAATTAGAAGTTCGATTCTTTAAAGAATCAGGGGCTTACTGGTAACTTACTGTGTGGAAAGAAGCACTGTGGGGTTAAGTGCCACACGCATCCCCCCCCCCCCCCCAAAAAAAAAGGTCAAATGTGTGTGAAATCTTATGGGACTTAACTGCCAAGGTCATCAGTCCCTAAGCTTACACACTACTTAACCTAAATTATCCTAAGGACAAACACACACACCCTTGTCCGAGGGAGGACTCGAACCTTTGCCGGGACCCCGCATCCCATGGAGGTGCGACTGGAAAGAGGGGTGTCAATGAAGATGACGCATCGCTTGAAGCAATTTCATCCAAATCTGTTAGGTACATGACTATTATTTGTATAAAATTACAGTAAAAGTAAGATCCCCCTTTACCACTAGGGGGGAAGAGTGGACAATAACGGGTGACTTAAAAATGTTCGAAAAAGACTTGATCGTATTTATTTCCTATATTTAGATGCTTGGAATACTTTTAATTCTGTTCGATGTGTCTCCAGAAACGTCTTCGGCCTGGAGTATCATTGACAGGAGTAGGTTAGTCTTCAGTGCTGAGTCCCACTTCGAAGTGAGCTCCTATGATCAGCGAAGTCGTGTCTGGGGATGTCTCGGACACAAATGGGATACCAATTTGATTGTCGCCCGCTATACGGCACGACAACCAGGAGTGATGGTCTGGGGTGCCACTTTATTTTACAGTAGGACCCCTTTGGTTGTCATCCGTGTCACCCTTGTAGCACAATGATACGTCGACCATAGTCTACGCCCCGTTTACTTGTCGTTGATGGCAAGCCCATCCTGGGTTTACATTTCTGTAACGTAATTCCCGCCCTCACACTGCGAAACTTTTTACTGCTTGGCTTCGTATTTGTCAAATCCTAATTTGGTCAGCGAAGTCGGCTTATCTCTACCCAACTGGGGTCGTTTGGAGCATTATGGGCAAGGTCCCCCCAATTAACTCTGCATTTTAACGATCTAACGCGCCAAATGGACATAATTCGGCACGATATTCCTCAGGAAGACATCCAACAATTCTATCAATAGATGTCAAGCCAAATAACTTCTTGCATAAAGCCATAGGTGGACCAACACGTTACTGACTGCTCAATTTGCGAAGTTCTTTCTCCTGAATAAATCATCCGATTTTCCCGAAACTGTAATCATTTGTTTGTCTGTAGTTTACCTCACATCTCGGGTTCCGTCCTTTTCGGAATTTCCTTTGTGGTACGTCGTTTTTGTTTTGTTTTGTTTTGTTTTGTTTTTTTTTTTTTTGTCTTAGAGGGCACCAGGGCAACACGGGGTTTCTCAGCTGATACATACGTACATAAAGTAATCCAGAAATATTTCCGAGAATTTTCAGGGTGAAATACTCTTATCGTTGTCAGTAACTTTACAGAATTGGTCAGCAATGATTGGCTCTGTCTGTTAATTTATAACTTTACTCGTTCCACATTCCTGAAGATTTTCCTTCACAATGGGATTTACAGGAAGTGGTGTGTGAAAGAATAAATGGAAGAATGAATCAGTATCTAATAGAGAAAGTGCATATCAAGTGATACATGCAGTTATTGTGCGACGTAGATCTCTTTTAGGTGAATTCAGTTTGTCCAACGTTCTTCGAGTCATTAAAATATGATTTCTGATGTGCAGTTATGGAAGAACATGAATGGGTATTGTAATACACGTGTCAGGTTGGTATCTGAAAAATGTGTAAAACTTATTTTGATACCGAAATATTTAAATCTCAGTACAGGACACCAGAATTATGTGAAAATGCAAACATTGGGCATATTCCCTCTTCAGCCCTCATAGTTTCATGAAGCTCCGATAGGTGACTGCGCTATACGTAGTCTCCAAAATGGAGGTGCGTTCCAAGCACAGTGCTGTCATTGTATTTCTTTTGGTGGAAAACCAGAGCATCGCAGATATTCATAGGTGCTTCCAGAATGTCTACGGACACCTGGGAATGAACAAAAGTACGGTGAGTCGTTGGGCGAGGCGTCCGTCATCATGGCAACAAGGTCGCGCAAACCTGTCCGATCTCTCGCGTCCCGGCCGGCCGCACACAGCTGGGACTCTTGCAATGTTGGGACGTGCGGACACTCTCATTCGAGGTGTCCGCCTGCTTAGCACAGTGGTAACGTATTTTCCTACCATCCAGTGGGCTCGAGTCCGATTCCCAGCCGGGTTGGAGATTTTTTTCCGCTCGTGGACTAGGTGTTGTGTTGCCTTATCATCATCTCATTATCACCGACATGCGAGTCGCCAAACGTCGCGTCACCTGAAATAAGACTTGCAACCCGGCGATCGAACTTCCTCGAAGGAGGCCTCCTGGCCATCAATGCCACACTATCATTTCATTTCATTTTTTCTCATTGGAGCAGATCGACGGATCACAATCCAACCCGTCGATCTCAACTGGACGTCTCTGTTGGCAGTGCTGACACACTCGTCTACCAGCTAGGGCATTCAAAGATGTGTGCCCGCCGGGTTTCTCGCCGCATAGTGGAAGACCGTAAAGAACAACGAAAGAGGAACAGTGAGGAATTGCCTGCCTGTTACGAGCCATGTCGAGACAGATTTCTGTCGAACAGGCGATGAAAGACGGGTTAATCATTTCGAACCGGAAACAAAAGTGCAATTCATGTAGTGGCGCCACACCACTTCTCTGATGAAAAAGTTGAAAGCCGCGTCCTTAGCCGGTGAAATCGTGGCGACGGCGACGGCCTTCTGGAACTCTGAAGGGGTTATTCTGTTTGGTGTCCTCTCTAATAGAGCAACGGTCAACTCTGAAGTGAACTGTGCTAACCTCAGGAAATTAAAGAAACTACTTAAGCGTGTTCGTCGACATAAATATGCCAACGAACTTCTTGTCCACGATAACGCAAGACCTCACTCAAGTCTGCACACCCGATAGTTCAAAATACTTCATTGGACTATTTTCCTCAGCAGCCCTACAGCCCGGATCTCCCACGTTCGGACTTCCGTCTGTTTGGCCCAAAGAAAGAGCCCAATCAAAAATGGTTCAAATGGCTCTGAGCACTATGGGACTTAACATCTCAGGTCATCGGTCCCCTAGAACTTAGAACTACTTAAACCTAACTAACGTAAATACATCACACACATCCATGCCCCAGGTGGGATTCGAACCTGCAACCGTAGCGGTCACGCGATTCCAGACTGAAGCGCCTAGAACCGCTCGTCCACGCCGGCCGGCGAAAGAGCCCTATTAAAGATGCATTCTAGGGAAGAAGCACATGGGTGATAGGTAGGTTATTGATAAGTAGAGTGGTACTATGCGGGCAGGCCCTCGCAGCAAGGTAGCCTAAGGCCGTCACATTTAAATGTGAGTATGTTGACAAATAGTGTTTTGTAGCCAAAAGAATGAGAAATAATATGGTGTATTAGAATCATAAACGAAAACAGGCTGCTTTCAGAAAAAAAGGTCTTGCGTTATTTATTGAACGCGTCTCGTACATTACGCCAGTGTGAGAACTGTCTCACTGCTTCATTTCCTCGTGTGTTAAGCTTTAGAAACGCTCCAGACCTGCGTGACGGTTCTATAAGCGTTTCTTGTCACGCGCCTCTCCCTAGTGGAACTTTCCGTATAAAAATACCATTCTTCCTAGCCTTCACCTCATACCGCGCGGCCTCTGCTTCCCAGCGCCTGGTATTTTTGGCAGACCTATCCACTCAATCTGCAGCTGTCTCACTAGGTGTTCCATCAGTTTTTCAGACAGAGAAACATTTTTACTACGTAATAATCGTATTTGATGTGTTTGCTCCGCACCTTTGTAAACTACTTAGCAACCGCACCTGATATTCAATCATGATTCAGTTCACTGTTTTCAAATCGAGACTTGGTCGTATTTCCATTGCAAACCACGTTCTCTGGCGTACTCTGTGTCCTGTAACTGTTACTTTTACAGAAATAAATGTTAAATTCATAAGAAACATCAGTTTACAGAAGCTTTAAAACTCGGCAACATGTCCAGTCACAAGTAGACATCAACTTATCATGCTTATTTCTTGCCATTACAGAATATTGCCGCGAGTTGTACTGCATGCAGTTAGGCTTAGCGACTAACGTCACTGCCTAGCATGTTGTGGGTCGCCACTTCAAACCCGATCTCCACAATTATTTAGTATTTATGGTTTCTCGAAGGTTCTAGAAAAGTCTTATCTTTGTAATGTTTGCATACTATCAAATATTCGTTTATGTAAAAATAGCAGTTCAGTTCTGTCCTGGATAATGTTGGTTAACGCAATAAAAGTGCTTTCAGTGCTAAGTGATGTACTTCTTTGAGGATCCTTCTTACGGATTTAGGCTTAAGTGTGGTTATTATTGTTTGGTTTGCAGAAAAAGCTTTAGAAGCGTCACAGATTGCTTTTATGAAGTATACCGTGTAACGTACTGTTTCAAGGGATGTAGCGTTATCGGTAACTCCCACACTACACCTGCCAACTGGGTATGGTGCTTCACACTAATCGCAGCCGTGAAGCTCTCTGCGACGCATGTATGAGGGCTCCTCGAAATCGGTTAAGAGACTTGTGTAGTCGTACTACTAGGCCTGTTACGAATACAGTATAACAAAATAAGCATTTCTAGCTGAATAGACAAAAGTCACCGACCTTGAAGGAAAATTAATAGGAATTTTTTGTAGATCGTTGCGAACCTTTTTTTTTATGGCAGCAAACGCAGTAGGGCCATACTTGCTCAGCGATAAATTTGAGGCCCTGAAGACTGATTACCGCGGAGGATGCTAGCAACAATGGAAATGTGATTCCAGCTGCATGCTGTCTCAGAGAGAGAGTTTGTTGCATATGTCACACCATTCCGCAGGAAACGTCTCCGCAAAACTTCCTTGGTAAAGGAAGAACTGACAATAAATGAATGAAAGTCTTGTGAGTCGAAAATAATACTAAACACTGAATGCACGATAGACGTCTTTCTTACAAAAAAGGCTAAAGAAACGTTAACTGCGAAGCAAAGAACTTTTTATAATGTTTTTGGACAACCAAATGGTGAACCTCAGAAGATGACACACAAGTGTCGAAACAAGTTCGGATAAATAGAAAAAAAGCATTATACACTGAAGAGCCAAAGAAACTGGTACACCTGCCTAATATTGTGTAGGGCCCTCGCGAGCACGCAAAAGTGCCGCAACACAACGTGGCTTGGACTCGACTAATGTCTGAAGTAGTGCTGGAGAGAACTGACACCATGAATCCTGTAGGGCTGTCCATAAATCCGTAACAGTAAGAGGGGGTGGAGATCTCTACCGAGCAGCACGTTGCAAGGCATCCCAGATATGCTCAGTAATGTTCGCGTCTGGGGAGTTTGGTGGCCAGCGGAACTGTTTAAACTCAGAATACTGTTCCTGGGGTCACCCTGTAGCAATTCTGTACGTGTGAGGTGTCACATTGTCCTGTCGGAATTGCCCGTCGGAATGCACAATGGACATGGATGGATGCAGGTGATCAGACAGGTTGTTTACATACGTGACTACCTGTCAGAGTCATATCCATACATATCAGGGCTACCATACCACTCCAACTGCTCACGCTCCACAGCATTATAGAGCCTCCACCAGCTTAAACAGTCCTCTGCTGACATGCAGGGTCCACGGTTTCACGAGGTTGTCTTCATACCCGTAAACGTCCATCCGCTCGATACAATTGAAACGAGACTCGTCCGACCAGGCAACATGTTTCCAGTCATCAACAGTCTGATGTCAGTGTTGACGGGCCCAGGCGAGGCGTAAAGCTTTGTGTCGTGCAGTCATCAAGAGTACACGAGTGGGCCTTCGGCTCGGAAAGCCCATATCGATGATGTTCCGTTGAAAGGTTCGCACGCTGACACTTGTTGATGGGCCAACACTGAAGTCTGGAGCTATTTGCGGAAAGGTTTCACTTCTGTCACGTAGAATGATTCTCTTGAGTCGTCGTGGGTCCCGTTCTTGCACGATCTCTTTCCGTACGCAGCGATGTCGGAGATTTGATGTTTTTCAAGGTTCCTGATATTCACGGAACAGTCGAGAAATGATCTTACGGGAAAATCCCCACTGCATTGCTACCTTGCAGATGCTGTGTCCCATCGCTCGTGCGCCGACAATAATACCACATTCAAACTCACTTAACTCTTTATTACCTGCCACGGTAGCAGCTGTAACCAATCTAAGAACTGCGCCAGACGTTTGTTGTCTTATATAGGCGTTGTTGACCGCAGCGCCGCATTCTGTCTCTTTGTATATCTCTGTATTTCAATACGCATGCCTACACCAGTTTCTTTGGCGCTTCAGTGTATACTGCTGATGGTGCAGTTTAAAAACACAAATTCTCTCTATACCCCACTGTACTTGAGCAAAAAATGTTGTATTCGACCTATAACACCTGAGTAATGCTCTGCTTACCATTCCTGTGACTAGTAACACTTAAAGGGTCACTTTTTCGAAACCCCGTAATTGTCTCATACCGCGACAAATCAATTTGAAATTTCGCTCGAAGGTGCCAACAGCATTCCTCTGCAACGATCGCACCTCTTTGGAGCGCAGTGCGGCCGCAATTTATTGCTCTCGTGCACAGGTTTCAGAGACCGTTCAAAACTATTGCGCGAAATTTAAACGTGATAACGTGACCTGAAGCAACAAAGGGTGTTTATACATTTTCAGCCATCCTGTGGCGTGATGACAGGGACGGAAGAGGAAGTCGTTAACACACGCGCGAATAAAATGGCAGTCGGTCCCTCTGAGATCTCCCAATTCGACAACATATTCAAGGGCACTTGCCCACATTTATTGAGAACGCGTTTAGCGCCCTCAGCTTCACTCATGCAGACTGTATAGTCTGCTTTTTTTATAGAATTTTTATGTTGTACGTAGACTGCAACTTGTTGTAAACTTTTCATGCTAATTAAGGCCACAGAAGCATGGGCTTTTCCGAATGTACTTCTGACCAAAAAGCGGTTCTGGTACCTGGAGTCTGAGGTCTTTATTAATCCTGCCTTTTGAGTTCATATTATGATAATCGTACTTCCATAGAAACTTTCGTCCCCCAGCACGTACAGTATTTCTTCAGAAGTCGAAAACCAGTTTTCGTAGATTTAGCTTCATAAGTGTTTTAAGATAACGAAATATAATAATTTTTAACATCGTGCAGCCCCCGTCAGCAACTGTGATAATTAAACATATAACACATCAGCCTCAGTTGCAAATAGAAACTAATCTTTAGCTAGGTTTCAGCCAAAATAATTTGGCCTTCTTCAGAAGCTATGCAATAGTTTAGTGTCAAGGGTTCTGAAGAAGACCAAACTATTTTGGCTGAAACCTAGGTAAAGATTGGTTTCTATTTGCAACTGAGGCTCGTGTTATATGTATAACGAAATATTTTCATAAAGGTTTTCATTCCCTATTTCACCACCCTTGAGGGTTTAATTTCCAAAAAAAAAAAAAAAACACTCAAGCATATATGTTTCATTTCTAAGCGAAAAGTCAAATACCGATTTTCATAACTGCGGCTTCAAAAATGTTTTAGTAGTACTTCACCCACTACTCCACCTCCTTAATGGTTGAATTTCCAAAAATGCAGAAGCACGTATTTTTTATTTCTGACTAAGAAACCAAATACCAATTTTCGTAGTTATAACTACAAAATTGCCTTAATACCTACATAGTCTCAAAAAAGCTTTCGTCCCCTTCTTCACCCCGTTATTGTGAAGTTTTGTTCAATCCCTTACTAAACGATGCCTACAATATAAGATCAACACTATCTTCAAATTTCATGTTTCCGTCTTTAGCGGCTTGGTCTTGGCGATGATGAGTTAGTCAGTCAGGACATTTTCTTTCATGTACAGAGATTTTAAAAATTTGACTGAGAGGGTTTGCAGGAGGTTGTCGGTTTCGACCGCGATATGTGTGGAAATCAACGCCCTGAGGAAAGGGATATTTTATTTGACGCCCTTGTACCTGCCCCTGACGACTTTAATGCGTCGAAGCCGGGCGGCGGTGCGTCTGGAATGATTTTTCTGACTAAGAACATCGCGTGATTTCAACGCTGGGCATAGCTGCTCTGACCTCCACCGCAGAGGCGTCAAAAGAAGAGGTGAACTTAGGGTAACACGAGCTGAGACAACCTTCCCATCGTGTGAGACGTCGACGGTGGCGCTGGGCACAATAGTGGTGAAATTTGGTACCAATGCGACATCCTCAACCCACCTTACACCGTCAGGAACTTCTGATTTCTTTTCGTCCCTTGTGTCGACACCTTGCTGTTTGAAGGTCATCGAGACAGAGGGTGACGTCGCAGGACGCCACAGTTTTTCACCGTTGCAGAAGACTATTTTAGGTACTTTTGAGGCAAATTTCAGTCTGATGCTTCGCAGTGGGAGACCGTTTTGGGGTTTAGAAAAAGTGATCTTATAACAGTGTTGCACAGTGCCATTAACTCGTCTAGGTGTCGAGACTTCATTTGACATCTCGTAGTAATACCAATGAGCGAATATAGTCAAAATACACGCTTTCGTTAGAATCTGTCTGTAAATATAAATTGTCCCCTAAAACTTTTGATCGCACAATATGAAGTACAGATACCGTCTCTTGTATTCAAATACATTATCCACTATAATATCTTGTTTAGCAAAATAATCATATTTTCTCAAATCTTTTAATTAGGGAATCATAAATGTAGATTTTTTTCTTCTCCCAAAACTAACTCACACGGAATTCCAGCATCCTGTGTGAACAGAGGATGGCCGGTGTGGACGAGCGGTTCTAGGCGCTTCAGTCTGGAACCGCGCTACCGCTACGGTCGCAGGTTCGAATCCCGCCTTGGCATGGATGTGTGTGATGTCCTTAGGTTAGTTAGGTTTAAGTAGTTCTAAGTTCTAGGGGACGGATGACCTCAGATGTTAAGTCCCATAGTGCTCAGAGCGATTTGAACCATTTGTGTGAACAGACATTGATATAAGATCAGGCGCATTGTCGTTGAGAGATACAGCAACAAATTATGAATTAAGATTGATTAAATATTTCTGACATAATCGCGAAATGATATAGGTGTTCATGAGCAGTTTGGGACGCTAGACGTCATTTTCAGGTTTTGTTAGGTTGGTTACCATGTGGCACACCTCGACCTCCGCAAAAAATGACGGCGCCGTTATTAGAAGTCACGGTGATGAGTGTGACGTGTTACATGGCAGTCAACCAATCGAGATATGAAGATGGCCAATGAAAAGCTTTGAAGTTTGAAGTTTGACGATGACAATGTAATTCTGTTAGAAACGGCAAAGAACTTGTAAGATTAGATAAACAGAATGAATAGTGTCTTGGAAGTATATTATCAGACGATTATCAATAAAAGTAAAAGAAGGGCAAGAGAATGTATCTGAATTAAATCAGGCGATGCTGAAGAAATAAGATTAGAAGATGAGTCTCTAAACGTAATAGATGAGATCTACTATTCGCATAGAAAATAACTGTATATGGTCGAACTAGTGTGGATATAACAAGCAGACTGGTAACAGCAAGAAAAGCGTTGCTGAAAAAGAACAATTGGTTAATATCTAACATGACTTTCCGTGTTAGGAAGCCTTTCCCTAAAGTATTTGTCCGGAGTGTAGCATCGTATGAAAGTGAGACGTGGACGATAAGCAGAAAAGACCAGAACGGAACAGGGGATTTTGCAGTATTGTGCTACACTTCATTGCTGCAGAACAGCTGGGTAACGAGGAGGAACTGGATCTAATTATGTAGAAAAGAAATTAAGGCACAATTTGACTAAAAGAACTAATCTGTTGATGGGATTCATCGTGGATCGTGAAGCATCAAGTAAACACCAATTCGGTAATGGAGAGAACTGTAAAAACAGAAAATAGGTGATAAGAGTTGAAGAGGGAGGTAAAGGGATGCTGACATGGACGTTGTTTGCACTGTTTACACAGAGATGAAGATGTTTGAATAGAATAGGCTAGTGTGGAAAGTTGCAGCATCCAGTCTTTGGGCTGAAATTATTTGCAAAATCGTTTTTACAGTGCGTGAACGGAGTAATCGCAAACAAATATTGCTCGTCACTTGCCGGCCGCGGTGGTATAGCGGTTCTAGGCGCTCAATCCGGAGCCGCGCGACTGCTACGATCGCAGGTTCGAATCCTGCCTCGGGCATGGATGTGTGTGATGTCCTTAGGTTGGTTAGGTTTAAGTAGTTCTAAGTTCTAGGGGAGGGATGACCATAGATGTTAAGTCCCATAGTGCTCAGAGTCATTTGCTCGTCAATTGTTTCATGCGGCGCCCAGTTTCAATGGATAGCGCCGGTTTGTTACTCGTTACAAATGAAATGTTCCTCACATTGAAGTTTAATGTACCAATTCGATAGAGTGTACCCAGATTAATCTAGCGCAATGTTCAGTTCAACAGTGTGTGCCGACAAGGACAGCAAAACGTGAAGAAAAACACAAACTCCAGCAACAAATGAGTATCGCTCGCGAAAGTAGACAGCGTGAGGTATTCGGACGGGAAAATGTGGAAAATGAGAGAAATAATCAGCTGCCTTTGGCGGAGCAGCAGTTCGTTGTATGAAGGTCAACTTCCTGTGATCCTTGCGTAGTAACACGAGCATTCTTTTCTCAAATCTGGCTACAATAATATTTTTGTTTTGTTTTTGTTTTGAGTCATTAGTCTTCTGACTGGTCTGACGCGGCCCACCACGATACGCGGCTCTCCTCTAACCTCTTCATCTCAGAGTAGGGCTTGCACCCCAAACCCTCAATTATTTGTTGGATGTATTCCAGTCTCTTTGCTCCCGTACAGTTTTCACCCTCTATCGCTCCCTCTAGTACCACGGAGTTTATTCTCTGATAACTCGTAAATAATGACAATTTCTGCTCAAGCAATAGCTCATGGTAAGTTGGAACTCGACCTTGCAACCTTTCGGTTACCACGTCATAACTTTAAAGCGAACTATTATTTTATTTGATTATTGGTTTCAGGCAAAGCCCTTTTCACCAGATGCAATTAGGTTATATAACCAAAGAAACAAGTTTTTGTCTGATTTGATTATAAAATACAAAACACAATGAATTACTTAACCAAATTGTACACACATCAAAAAATGTTTTGCTTTACCCCGGTTCCCAGAACTCCTGGAGATAGACTTTGACTATGGATATTGTATCACAAACACAGTCCCTTTGACTGCTCAGAGATGTCACCAAACCCGCCGAAAGATGTAAACAACCATGCGTGAGCAGCGCCTATTAGACGGAGGGGTCCGACAGTCGATTAGTTCCAGTCATTCCACCAGGAAGGAGGTACACGGCTCGTGTTGTCTGTAGTTCAACCATGCCTAGACGGTCTATACCGCGGTTCGACCTTGTGCGCATTGTTACTTTGAACCAGGAAGGTCTCTCAACATGCGAAGTGTCGAGGCGTCTCTGAGTGAACCAAAGCGATCTTGTTCGGACACGCAGGAGATACAGAGAGACAGGAGCTGTCGATAACGTGCTTCACTCAAGCCGCCCAAGGGCTACTACTGCAGTGCATGACCGTTACCTACGGATTATGGTTCGGACGAACCCTATCAGCAACGCCGCCACCATGTTGAATAATGGTTTTCGTGCAGCTACACGACGTGTTACGACTCAAACTGTGCGCAATAGACTGCACGATGCGCAACTTCACTTCTGACGTCCATGGCGAGGTGTATCTTTGCGATCACGACACCATGCAGGCCACATGAACCACTCAGGATTGACACTAAGTTCTCTTCACCCGTAAGTGTCGCATATGCCTTCAACCAGACAATCGTCGGAGACGCGTTTGGAATCAACCCGGTCAGGCTGAACGCCTGAGACACACTGTCCAGCGAGTGCAGCAAGGTAGAGATTCCCTGTTGTTTTGGGATGGCATTATGTGAAGCCGACGCACGTCACTTGTGGTCATGGAAGACGCTATAATGGCTGTTCGATACATGAATTGCGGCCTCCGACCGATAGAGCAACCATATCGGCAGCAGATTTGCGAGGCATTTGTCTTCATGGACGACAACTCGCGCCCCCATCGTACACATTTTGTGAATGACGTCCTTCAGGATAACGACATCGCTCGACCGGAGTGGCCAGCATGTTCTCCAGACATGAACCCTATCGAACGTGCCTGGGATAGATTGAAAAGAGCTGTTTATGGAGGACGTGACCACTCTGAAGGATCTGCGCCGAATCGCCGTTGAGGAGTGGGATAATCTGGAACAACAGTGCCTTGATGAACTTGTGGGTAGTATGCCACGACGAACACAGGCATGCATCAGTGTAAGAGAACGTGCTATTGTGTGTTACAGGTACCGGTGGGTACAGCAATCTGGACAACCACCTCTGAAGATCTCGCTGTATGGTGCTACAACATGCAATTTTTGGTTTTCATGAGCAACAAAAAGGGCGGAATTGATGTTTATGCTGATCTCTATTCCAATTTTCTGTACAGGTACCGGAACTCTCGGAAGCTAGTTGATGCAAAACGTTTTTTGATGAGTGTATAAAGATAAGCAAACAACTGGGCGAAATATTTAGTCAACAAAGTACATCATATATTATATTATCTACCTTGTTTTTACTATATATACCGGGAGAGTAGTCAGGCGCATCTTTCCTGATGTTGAACGAATATTAGCAATTTCATTTTGCAATGTGTAACTGGAGTCAGCTCAAACAATTGCTGCAAATCTCGTGTCTTTCATGCGACATCCTGTCGATGGAAAACGTCAGTATATTTCAAATTGCAAATAAAATGATTTTAGAGCGGAATTTTGCGTGTCCATACGACACAGCTGTCACAAATTAGTATAGTACGATATATGTTTTCCCGATGTCTATTAAAAGGGAGAGGGAAACGGAAGGCATAACCAGTACTCCATCTAGCAGCAACTGAAAGCGCTCCCGCATGACGGTTAGCAGTGGCGATCCCTGAGTCAACAACAACAACAACAAAAAGTTCAGATGTGTGTGAAATCTTATGAGACTTAACTGCTAAGGTCATCAGTCCCTAAGCTTACACTCTACTTAACCTAAATTATCCTAAGGACAAACACACACACCCATGCCCGAAGGAGGACTCGAACCTCCGCAGGGACCAGCGGCACAGTCCGTAACTGCAGCGCCTGAGTCAACAGATGGGGACGTTTGCAAGACAACAACCATCTGCACGAACAGTTCGAAGACGTTTGCAGCAGCACAGACTATCAGCTCGGAGACCATGGCTGCGGCTACCCTTGACGCTGCATCACAGACAGGAGCGCCTGCGATGGTGTACTCAAAGACGAACCTGGATGCACGAATGACAAAATGTCATTTTTTTGGATGAATCCAGGTTCTGTTTACAGCATCATGATGGTCGCATCCGTGTTTGGTGACATCTCAGTGAACGCACATTCGAAGCATGTATTTGCCATCGCCATACTGGCGTATCAAATGGTTCAAATGGCTCTGAGGACTATGGGACTTAACATCTGAGGTCATCAGTCCCCTACAACTTAGAACTACTTAAACCTAACTAACCTAAGGACATCATACACATCCACGCCTGAGACAGGATTCGAACCTGCGGCCGTAGCAGTCGCGCGGTTCCGAACTGAAGCGCCTAGAACCGCTTGGCCACAGCGGCCGGCTACTGGCGTATCACCCGGCGTGATGGTATGGGATGCCATTGGTTACACTTCTCGGTCACCTCTTGTTCGCATTGACGGAACTTTGAACAGTGGACGTTACATTTCAAATGTGTTACGACACGTGGGTCTACCCTTCATTCGATCCCTGCGAAACCCTACATTTCAGCAGGATAATGCACCACCGCATGTTGCAGGTTCTGTACGGGCCTTTCTGGATACAGAAAATGTTCGACTGCTGCCTTGGCCAGCACATTCTCCAAATCTCTCACCAATTGGAAACACCTGGTCAATGGTGGCCGAGTAACTGGCTCGTCACAGTACGCCAGTCACTACTCTTGACGAACTGTGGTATCGTGTTGAAGCTGCATGGGCAGCTGTATCTGTACACGCCATCTAAGTTGTGTTTGACTCAATGCCCAGGCGTATCAAGGCCGTTATTGCGGCCAGAGGTGGTTGTTCTGGGTACTGATTTCTCAGGATCTATGCACCCAAATTGCGTGAAAATATAATCACATATCAGTTCTAGTATAATATATTTGTCCAATGAATACCCGTTTATCAACTGTATTTCTTCTTGGTGTAGCAATTTTAATGGCCAGTAGTGCAGTTTACGGCTTATTGAATCACCTTTATCAAAATGACCCAATAAGCCGAAAACTAATTTGAAATAAACAAAAATCAGTGTAACTTTTTTCTATTCTCGTGTGCGCCGAGATCAGAAACCGAGGGCAACATGAAATTTTTCAGCCGTACCGCCGAATAAGGTGTGTCTTTATGTCACGGTTCCTGTCCACTGTCATTGACCATTCCGATTTCGCTTGGCTGACGAGTATGTTAGGTAAATCAGTGTCTGGTAGGGATGTACCAGTTGGAAGTAAAGCTGTAACATTTTCTACAGCTGGTCTGCATGTTCTTTGCTCCTAATAGTAACATGACCCGCAATCCATTGTACATGAATCAGCTGGCGCAGCACCTTTGCACTACTGAGATTTATCAGTACATCTTGTACCAAGGGACTTCAGTTTCAAGGCGAACTTGGGGATCAGTGTGCTTCGAGTGATACTGTCGCCGCAGCAGCCGATCGGTCCGCGGTGGTCGCACATTCCCGCGCCCCGCGCCCCTCCAGTTGCCCCCTTCGGCGAGTGACGCCGCCTTCCGCGTCTGTGACGTTTGCCAGCCCGCCAGTCCTTACGTAACGCGGCGAAACATTTCCAGTTACCGGCACAGGTTGGCCTCGCGTGCGGGCGCCTGTCGTTCGCTTCGCACGCAGCCAGTGGAAAAGCCGCCCGTTCTGACCGCCGACAGCGCTAACCATTAACCCTGCGAGGGAGTGTTGTGGGACCGGTACTGTTAGCAGCGCGGGATGCTTCAAAAACATTCGTCCGATTTAACAAGAATACGAAGGGTAGTGATGAACTGTTACGAACGTAATTAAAAAAATTATCCGCGATTTAATTATACCTTTTCTTCCAATACAAATACGACACGTATGTTAACATAATTTTTCGTCCCCTCGCTTTTCAACGTGCTTGGTCCGTCATTGCACAAGCTACCTGATGCCCTCGGAATATAAGGTTTTCGGCTGAGCAGCGAGCCACGCATGCTCCGCTCCCTTCACTTCTTCCGAGGTGAATCGACGGCCTCTTAATGCTTCTTTGAGTGGGCCAGACAAGTGGTAGTCGGAAGGGGTAAGATCTGGACTAAACGGATGATGAGCCATTTTTTGTCTCCAGTTTTGTAAAGCCTCGTCGATACTACTGTCGAGGCAGAGTTTGTGAATTCGTGAAACGGCTTCTGGTGCAGTACACCGCTAAGACACAGTTCCTCCATGCCACTATCACACAGCTATGCCCCAGGGTCAGGGAACAGGACGGGAGAACGAAGTGAGTTGAAAAGGTTTACTTACCTTTGTGACTTTTTGAATGATTAAGTCTGCAACACTGCATGTAATATAACACAAAAACGTTCCTCAATGGCTAAGTGCATATAATCGTAGATTAACTTCACAGTACATATCAAATGCAATTTACAACTGTCTGTTCACTTGTAAGGGGTCACTAAAAGACGTTCCCTGTCTAATCAGCCATGGACGATGATCTATAACCATGTGGGCGAGAGCTGCTCTTCTGTCTTCCGAGTAGACTTCTGTCCGTTGTCGTCCAGTCATTGGCGGATTATACTCAGCGAGCAATTGGCCGAGGCGAAATAGCTATCCTTATCCTCAGCGTCACCCATGACGCTGGTGTAGCTCGCGCAAGTGGCGAGTCTCTATGGCACTGACACAAGCTCGCATCTTTGGCCTGTGGCGCTATTTCCCTGGCTGTGTCGTGTTCGAGCGACACAGAACCCTTACTCCAAACTTAAGTTTCCGGAGTGTTTCAGCAGTTGGGCAGCGGTACGTGGGCGATCATTGTCGTGCAACAACACCACACCTATCTTCAGTAGTCCTCTGCGTTTGCTCTGTATTGCTGGCTTTAAAAATTAAATTTGTGGTAAGATCTTGTGGGACCAAACTGCTAAGGTCGTCGGTCACTAAGCTTACACACTAATTAATCTAACTTTAACGTACACTAAGGACAACACACACGCCCTTGTCCGAGGGAGGACTAGAACCTTCGACGGGAGGAACAGCGCGAACCGTGACAAGACGTGCTGGCTTTAGCCTGTCAGCAAGCATGTCGCTGTAAGGGGCACTGTTTAGTCTTCTATCACTCTCCTGATAATGGTTCAGTGCAGGGCCTTCTTGGTCCCACCAAACGATAATCATCAGTTTTCCTGTCGATGGCTGTGCTTTGAAATTCTTCCTGCCGGGCGACTGTGGATGCCTGCATTCTATACTGTGTCCTTTACTCTCTGGCTCGTAGTGGCGGATCCATGTTTCGTCACCAGTGACGATTTCGCCTAAGGAATCGTCACGTTCGTTACCGTAGCGATTCAAATGTTTTTGGGCGATGTCCAAGCGCGTTTGTTTAAGCAGAAATGTGAATCGAATTCTTTCGGAACCCATCTCGCACGGACTTTATGAAACGCAAGTCTGTTGTCGATGATTTCGACGACAGAACCATGACATATTTGCAAACAATGTGCCACTTCGCAACACTCAGGTCTTTTGTCTACCAGGACCATGCGACGTGCACATTCATTGCTGTCATCGTTAGTGGCCACGGCCCGCCATCCTCAAGCGTAATGCTTGTGCCACCATCTTTGAATTTTGCAGTCCATTCGTAGACACTATTTGCGGCAAGACACTGTTCCCGTATTCTGTCGAAAATCTTCGACGGATTGCGACCCCCGATTCATCTGCCGACCAGAAATACCGGATCACCGCTCCTTGTCCCTTTTTCGTGCACACTTCTAATCGAAGCGCTATGGTCTATCGGCAACAAAAGGAAGACAAATGGAGGAATTATAATCAAACTTTCATAGCAGGATCACAACAGCATAACAATGAAATAAACGAGGACAGAGATCAGTATGAATAATTCCTTTCCTTTCTTCCCCTCTCCACCTGGAGTTTACATTCACTGCCGTCCAACAACAAACAGAAATTTTACAAGGTAGCGTTTATCTCGCCCCAAAAAAATGTAAACAGGTGATAGCAAAGTAGAAACAATGTAAAGGATACAGAACGTAAACTGCAACATGAATAACTATAGACAAAAATGTTCTTTGTTTTTTCCCAACTTAACCGATTTGTACACACATTCTGACAACTGGTTAATGTGCTCAGCAATAGGTGTCACCACGTCTGCCTGCAATACAGGCCTGACAACAACGGAGCATACTGTACTGATCTCATCAGCCTCATGTTGAGGCAATAACGCCCAATCTCCCTGGAGAGCTGCTCGAAAGTCTGATGGATGCTGACGTGATGCAACTCGTCTCTCTAACGCATCCTAGACATGCTCTGTGGGACTCAAACAGGGAGAGCGAGGAGGCCCCGCCGTCCAGTGGACGCTGCTAGGTCAGATGTCAGTTGCCGTGCAGTACTAAGGAGGTACGGCCGTGCACTTACGGCCAATACCGGTCCTCTCTTTTTGATATCACACATGGTCGGCCCTGCCCTGATTTTCGGGATACTGTTTCGGTCTCTATAAATTCCGACACATTCCAGAAACAACAGAACGATTCACACTGAGCCTGACCTGTATTCATTGTTCTTGTGCCCCTCCACCGCAGAGGAGTCTTCTCTGTTCGATACTGCACCGTCTGTGACTATATACACCGCGATTGTGGATGTGGGTCTACCCGCAAACGCTACCCCCTTGGCTGCTGCCCAGACGTCATAGTTGACATGTTTGTCGGTTGACCGGAATGTCATCTTTCGTGCAGAACCCGACTGTATATTTTGCATGATTATACCGTGATTTAGACTCAACACGGAGAAATAGCGGTTTGTTGCTTTAATTTTGGACACTAGTGTATAATTTATAACCGGATTCTGCGTGGTATCTGTTCTTTCGGACATGTCCGAAAGAACAGACATCACGCGTTCATATAATGCAAGATTTATGTCAACATTGCAGATAATTTTCGAAATAATCACCACGAAAAATAGAAAAATTACGCGAATAATTTTTCTGTTTGTTTGCAGATGCATGTCTGCAGTCCTGGTACAAAATGAAGTCCCGCACCACAGTGACGTAGCGCACCGTCACAGACAAACGAACACAGCGCAACCCTTTTATGAGTGGAATATCACGTGGTAATTCGTTTTCTGCATTTGAACAACCACTGCTGAGTTAGTTGGTGTACGGAGTAGTGGTTAGGCAGTACTCAGGTTTAAAATGTTGTGAGACAGGCGGCCAGTGTGGCGCTTCAGTCTGGATCCACGCGACCGCTACGGTCGCAGGTTCGAATCCTGCCTCGGGCATGGATGTGTGTGATGTCCTTAGGTTGTTGTTGTTGTTGTTGTTGTTGTGGTCTTCAGTCCTGAGACTGGTTTGATGCAGCTCTCCATGCTACTCTGTCCTGTGCAAGCTTCTTCATCTCCCTGTACCTACTGCAGCTTACATCCTTCTGAATCTGCTTAGTGTATTCATCTCTTGGTCTCCCTCTACGATTTTTACGCTCTACGATGCCCTCCAATACTAAATTGGTGATCCCTCGATGTCTCAAAACATGTCCTACCAACCGATCCCTTCTTCTACTCAAGTTGTGCCATAAGCTCCTAGTCTCCCCAATTCCATTCAATACCTCCTCATTTGTTATGTGATCTGCCCATCTTATCTTCAGCATTCTTCTGTAGCACCACTTTTCGAAAGCTTCTACTCTCTTCTTGTCTAAACAATTTATCGTCCATGTTTCACGTCCATACATGTCTAACTCCGTACAAATACGTTCAGAAACGACTTCCTGACATTTAAATCTGTATTCGATGTTAACAAATTTTTCTTCGTCAGAAACGCTTTTCTTGCCATTGCCAGTCTACATTTTATATCCTCTCTGCTTCGACCATCATCAGTTATTTTGCTCCACAAATAGCAAAACTCCTTTACTACTTTAAGTGTCTCATTTCCTAATCTAATTCCCTCAGCATCACCCGACTTAATTCGACTACATTCCATTATCCTCATTTTGCTTTTTTTGATGTTCATCTTATATCCTCGTTTCAAGACACTGTCTATTCCATTCAAATGCTCTTCCAAGTCCTTTGCTGTCTCTGACAGAATTACAATGTCATCGGCGAACCTCAAAGTTTTTATTTCTTCTCCATGGATTTTGATACCTACTCCGAACTTTTCTTTCACTTCCTTTACTGCTTGCTCAATATATAGATTGAATAGCATCGGGGAGAGGCTACAACCCTGTCTCACTCCCTTCCCAAACACTGCTTCCCTTTCATGCCCCTCGACTCTTATAACTGCCATCTGGTTTCTGTACAAATTGTATATAGCCTTTCGCTCCTTGTATTTTACCCCTGCCACCTTCAGAATTTGAAAGAGAGTATTCCAATCAACATGGTCAAAAGCTTTCTCTAAGTCTACAAATGCGAGAAACGTAGGTTTGCCTTTCCTTAATCTTTCTTCTAAGATACGTCGTAACGTCAGTATTGCCTCACATATTCCAACATTTCTACGGAATCCAAACTGATCTTCCCCGAGGTCGGCTTCAATCAGTTTTTCCATTCGTTAGTATTTTGCAGCTGTGACTTATTAAACTGATAGCTCGGTAATTTTCACATCTGTCAACACCTGCTTTCTTTGGGATTGGAATTATTATATTCTTCTTGAAGTCTGAGGGTATATCACCTGTCTCATACATCTTGTTCGCCAGATGGTAGAGTTTTGTCAGGACTGGCTCTCTCAAGACTGTCAGTAGTTATAATGGAATGTTGTCTACTCCAGGAGCCTTGTTTCGACTTAGGTCTTTCAGTGCTCTGTCAAACTCTTCACGCAGTATCATATCACCCATTTCATCTTCATCTACATCCTCTTCCATTTCCATAAAATTGTCCTCAAGTACATCGCCCTTGGGTAGACCCTCTCTATACTCCTTCCACCTTTCTGCTTTCCCTTCTTTGCTTAGAACTGGGTTTCCATAAAAGCTCTTGATATTCATGCAAGTGGTTCTCCTTTCTCCAAAGCTCTCTTTAATTTTCCTGTAGGCAGTATCTATCTTACCCCTCGTGAGATAAGCCTCTACATCCTTAAATTTGTCCTCTAGCCATTCCTGCTTAGCCATTTTGCCCTTCCTGTCGGTCTCATTTTTAGACGTTTGTATTCCTTTTTGCCTGCTTCATTTACTTCATTTTCATATTTTCTCCTTTCATCAATTAAACTCAATATTTCTTCTGTTACCCAAGGGTTTCTACTAGCCCTCGTCTTTTTACCTACTTGATCCTCTGCTGCCTTCACTATTTCATTCCTCACAGCTACCCATTCTTCTTCTACTGTATTTCTTTCCCCCATTCTTGTCAATTGTTCCCTTATGCTCTCCCTGAAACTCTGTACAAGCTCTGGGTCTTTCAGTTTATCCAGGTCGAATCCATTTCAATTCCCACCTTTTTGCAGTTTCTTCAGTTTTAATCTACAGTTCATAACCAATAGATTGTGGTCAGAGTCCACATCTGCCCCTGGAAATGTCTTACAATTTAAACCCTTTTTCCTAAATCTCTGTCTTACCATTATATAATATATCTGAAACCTTCTAGTATCTCCAGGGTTCTTCCATGTATACAACCTACTTTCATGATTCTTGAACCAAGTGTTCGCTATGATTAAGTTATGCTCTGTGCAAATTCTACCAGGCGGCTTCCTCTTTCAATTCTTAGACCCAATCCATATTCACTTACTATGTTTCCTTCTCTCCCTTTTCCTACAGACGAATTCCAGTCACCCACGGCTATTAAATTTTCGCCTCCCTTCACTACCTGAATAATTTCTTTGATCTCATCATACATTTCATCAATTTCTTCGTCATCTGCAGTGTTAGTTGGCATATAAACTTGTACTACTGTAGTAGGTGTGGGCTTCGTGTCTATCTTGGCTACAATAATGCGTTCACTATGCTATTTGTAGTAGCTTACCCGTACTCATATTTTTTATTCATTATTAAATCTACTCCTGCATTACCCCTATTTGATTTTGTATTTATAACCCTGTATTCACCTGACCAAAAGTCTTGTTCCTCCTGCCACCGAACTACACTAATTCCCACTATATCTAACTTCAACCTATCTATTTGTCTTTTTAAATTTTGTAACCTACCTGCCCGACTAAGGGATCTGACATTCCACACTCCGATCCGTAGAACGCCAGTTTTCTTTCTCCTGGTAACAACGTCCTTTTGAATAGTCCCCGCCGGGAGATCCGAATGGGGGACTATTTTACCTCCGGAATATTTTACCCACGAGGACGCCATCATTTAATCATACAGTAAAACTGTATGCCCTCAGGAAAAATTACGGCTGTAGTTTCCCCTTCCTTAGGTCAGTTAGGTTTAAGTAGTTCTAAGTTCTAGGATACTGATGACCTCAGATGTTAAGTCCCGTAGTGCTCAGAGCCATTTGACCCATATTTAAACAGAATTTAGTCCCTCACACATACATCTCATTATTTACACAAAAACAATTTAAATGGTGCCTCTTTCTATTAACTTGGGACTTTATAAGTCTGTAAAACAGGATACTGGGATTAATCTAATATCGGGAAAGAACCATACGTAGGTGTATGATTCGGATAAAATAACAGGATGAACCAGTTTCTTTAAAGTTCCAGAATGATTATTCACTAATAAAACACAGTTTAAATTAATGGCTCACGGTGTACAAAAGTAAAATACGAAAAAAAATCTTATCTGGTGGCTGTAGGCTTGCGTGTGGCGAAAAGTTATGACGGCTAGACTACCCACAGTGCGGCCTGCCAGTATCTTGCTATATGGGCTCAGTTTCTGTTCTTGGTGTCGTTCAGTTTTTGAGTACAGTACCCCAACAACTCGCAGCTATGCCATTTGCACTCTTAATCCGAGGCATTTTTGTGCAAATTTGCAGGCAAAGCTTCTTCTGTTCCACAACGGTGTTACGTCAATCACTGCCGCCTATAGATTGTGTGACTTACTTCCTGCACTTGCTCTAGGTTGCGCACCAATTCGCCCTTGCCACGTTTGCCACTCCCCAGAGCCGCTTTCGTTCCTAACAAAATCACACTGGCTTTTACGTAACATCAAATACAATATGTCATCAGAAAATTATTTAACGTTATAAACAATTACATAGTATTTTACATATATTTCTCCCATACAATGCAAAGAACTTCAGCCTCCAGTATAGCACAATTTACTTTACAAATGCAGAAAATATAGTACCAATATGCGAAAATTTTAAAACAAAAAATTTTAAAAATTTAGATGAACCATAAACGAATAGTGTTATAGAGACATGCCTTCTGTACTGACGGACAGGGACCGTCGAGCATTGCGTAGAGTGGTCGTGAAAAACAGCACGAAATCACCGGAAGGAATCGCTCGAGAGAGTTCCAAAGTTCTACCAGCAGTTCAGCTAGCACAGTGTCTGTAATACTGGTCGACCAGCTCCGCATAAGCCACACTTTTTGTAATCAGTGCTGAGCGATTCTTGAGATGGCGTAACGATCGACGTCACTGGACAGTCGGAAACGAATGATTTGGAGCGATGGATCACTTGGTACACTCTGTCAGTCCGATTAGAGGATTTGAATTTGGCGAACGCCTGAAAAGCGTTACCTGATATCTGTATAGTGCCAGCACTGAAGTACAGAGAATGTGCTGTAACTGTGTAGGGTTGTTTTCCGTGATTGGGGCATGGTCCCATTACTGTGCTTCAGGAAACGCTAAATGCGGAGAGATATGAACATATCTGACAGTACCTGCATATAGTAGAGAAACTGATCTGAGACGACCATTATTTATATAAGCACGACAATACAATCTTTGATAAGGCAACACCTGTGGAGCAATTGTTTGTGGACAATAACATGCCTGAAGTGCAGTGGCCTGTCCTGAGTGCCGTTCTGAAACCTATGGAACGATTTTGGATTGAGTTAGGACGTCGATTTAGCTCCAAATCCCAGTGTCTAACAATACTGCCTTCTCAGGTTTGCCGTGCGAAGTGCGCATGCGGTTTGAGGCGCCATGTCACAGACTGCGCGGCCCCTCCCGCCGGAGGTTAGAGTCCTCCCTCGGGCACGAGTGCATTTGTTGTTCTTAGCATAAGTTAGTTTAAGTAGTGTGTAAGTCTAGGGACCGATGACCTCAGCAGTTTGTTCCCTTAAGAATTCGCCCACACACATTCTCAGGTTTTGGCTCGTGAGGAAGACTGGGCTTCCATTCATCCACAGACATCGAGACACTTCACTGATAGTGTCCTCATCCCCCTACAAGCCGTCGTAAAAAGGCGAAGGTTGGGCACGTCCCTTACTAATGTTAACTAATAAGTGTCCAGATACTTTTGATCAGACAGTGTCTTAACATGAAATTCCGGGCTGAAGAGACTCAAAGAGTGGCTTTAAATATTTCTAAAAGAACGACACTTCAGTCGAATTAGAGGTATAAAGTGATTATTGCTTGAAACTTCCTGACAGATTAAAACTGTATGCCCGACCGAGACTCGAACTCGGGACCTTTGCCTTTCGCGGGCAAGTGCTCTACCATCTGAGCTACCGAAGCACGACTCACGCCCGGTACTCACAGCTTTACTTCTGCCAGTATCTCGTCTCCTACCGTCCAAACTTTACAGAATCTCTCTCGCGAACCTTGCAGAACTAGCACTCCTGAAAGAATGGATATTGCGGAGACATGGCTTAGCCACAGCCTGGGGAATGTTTCCAGAATGAGATTTTCTCTCTGCAGCGGTGTGTGCGCTGATATGAAACTTCCTGGCAGATTAAAACTTTGTGCCCGACCGAGACTCGAACTCGGGACCTTTGCCTTTCGCGGGCAAGTGCTCTACCATTTATTTTTTTTAATCTCATTTTGTTCGCTATCGTTCGTTGTATCTGCTCGGGGCGGACGTCGTAAGACACCCGTTGAAGTTCGTCGTCTATCGGTTAACTCAAGTTTTTTTATTACAGAGGACAGTTAACCCTCTGACCGAACATGCTAAGCTACCGTGCCGGCACCATCTGAGCTACCGAAGCACGACTCACGCCCGGTACTCACAGCTTTACTTCTGCCAGTATCTCGTCTCCTACCTTCCAAACTTTACAGAAGCTCTCTCGCGAACCTTGCAGAACTAGCATTCCTGAAAGAAAGGATATTGCGGAGACATGGCTTAGCCACAGCCTGGGGGATGTTTCCAGAATGAGATTTTCTCTCTGCAGCGGAGTGTGCGCTGATATGAAACTTCCTGGCAGATTAAAACTGTGTGCCTGACCGAGACTCGAACTCGGGACCTTTGCCTTTCGCGGGCAGGTGCTCTACCAACTGAGCTACCGAAGCACGCCTAACGCCCGGTACTCACAGCTTTACTTCTGCCAGTATCTCGTCTCCTACCTTCCAAACTTTACAGAAGCTCTCCTACGAACCTCGCAGAACTAGCACTCCTGAAAGAAAGGATCCTCGGTCGGCCACACAGTTTTAATCTGCCAGGAAGTTTCATATCAGCGCACACTCCGCTGCAGAGTGAAATTTCATTCTGATTATTGCTTATTTTGAAAAGTATTTACTGTCATCCACAATCACAACAATGGCGAAACGACGACTGGTTACGGCCGTCATTTGCCATCCTCAGATCATAAAACAGATGCTCTGGTTCAGCACCACCACTACGGAAATCACATTTTACATATTTTTCGTGTAAACAAACCATATTTTCCACTTGTAATCCATGTGTTTGTCATGCTGTGGTCCATAAAAAGTCATTTCTGGCACTTAACCTTAGTTTCAGCGGTGAAAATTTTTATGTGAAAAAAATGCGAAAGAGCACCATGATTCGCTCTCTGCCTTGAAACGCATGCAAGGGAAACTGTTCTCGGGTGGAGGGAGCCAATGGCACCTGACATGACGTTCATCAATGGTCGTTGTTGAAAGACATCTTCCTCTACAGTAATTTTGTGAACTGTTTTACAGCGAAGAAACATGGAGAAACAAACAATTGACCAGCTTGTAAAATGGACTCCACACACCGCGAAATCCTTCAATGGCGTGCCCTCGGGAGCCATCAGACAAAAGTTGCCCGCTAGTCGCTTCAGCTGTTTTCATTCAGAACCCAGCATTGCGCAATCACTTCAGCGTAACAGTTGCGTAACTCGGGTGCAGTACGTGCCAGACCTGGTCCTATTACGCACACAGTGAGGCAGTCCTGTTGCAACTGTTACATCACAGTCTCTCTAAAAGTGTACGGCGGTATGCTTTTGTCTGCAGTTTACTGCTCTGCGAAACGATTACTTCTTGTTCCTCTCACAGTGTATAGTATTAGCATTTACGACTCATGGATGACAGTGTGCTCCACGACCGAGATATATTGCCTGACATAAAAGTAGTGAACGGTTGTATAATGCATTATACGAATTAAACGTGTTAACGTAAGTGCAAAGTATTCCAAGACAGAATCGTCACAGAATCAGAGACCGACAAGGCTGATCTTTCACTTGTAAAGACAACGTAGCGAGAGTACCTGAAGTGCAACTACTGATGCTCTGTATCTAAATTAATTTTATTCGTGGGGTGTACCAACTACAAAATACGGCGCTGACTGCATTTACGTATGCAAAATGTTCATAGAATAAAATTTAAAAAAATTTAAAAACATATTCTCATTGTCGAACCGGCGACATTTCAAATTGACTTTGAGTACGGTAAAAGAAGTAAATGCGATGTGCCTGATCTCAAAAAAGGAAATTCATTTAAATGCGCATTTGAACAAAATCATTCGGTAAAGGAGACTGAAATGTGACAAGCAACATTGCTGCGATGCAACGTCCAGTTTGACCCAACGCCTCGTAGACTGCAGATGAGGAAAACAATTTCTAGCAAGAATTCATAGGCAGTGGTGGTTGCACTACAGAGATTCCACGTGTAGGATGATAGTGGAAAAAATACGGCCATTTATTTCATTCAAAATTGACTGATTCTTATGTTATATAAGGACTTGCTGATGTAGAACGTTGCTGCCGGCTTTCAAGTTCCGCTTGACAACAGTGTTAAGAAGTTCTAGATTCTTCCTCGCTTATATATCTATCCTATAAGAAGCTGCAATAACTTCAGAGGCGCAACAAGACACAAAAAACTATTTTTCTCTGTTTACTCTCTTTCTTTTTAACCTGAAGGTAGCGCAGACATAATACTAAAGGGCATGAATTTCAACCTGTGGCAGTGCCACGCTCCAGTGAGATATATTTGAACACAGTCGAACAATAAAGGTGACACAGTGGTCACACGCTGGATCCGCATTTGGAAGGACCTCGTTTCAAATCCCTGCCGGTCCATCTACATTTAGAGTCTCAGGATTTGCATACATCGCTTAAGACAAATCTGGGATGGTTGCTCTGAGAAGTTAACGGCCAATTCTCTTGCCCATCTGTCACAGAGCTATTTTAATACTAACTCCCCTTCTTTTTCTGTCTGTAATGGATAAGATGACTACAACACAGTCGACTCTCGACCACTTACCCAAATTGTTTTTTGTCTCCTATTCTTGAATACCGAGGTTAGCGGAAAGCATGATGGCTTTTCAGACGGTTTCTCTGAAGTTGAATCTTCTTAGGGTGCTTCTTTCATGGCGTCCATAAATTGGTCTCGAGGTCTTTCTCTTGCTCTTTTTGCTTCAATTTTACATTTAATAATTCCATTAATGAAGTCATCTTTTGTTTCCTTTAATCTTTCGGCAAAACTTTTTAATTCTTTCCAAAACCTCTTTATTTCCCTTGGTGTACGTTCATGGTATGCGCAAAGCTCGCCGCTGCTGCATTTCAAAAGCCTCCAATTCAGTTATTTTATATTCCTCCAGGTTGATGACTCTGAGCAACTCACTACACTCCACGCAAAGATTATTACACATGGCTTCGGCACTCCTGTTTATGTTGCATTGGATGTTAACAGGAAAGAGACTCTTCTTATTAAGTACTTCTATGGCTTTATCAGTTCCTGATGTTATCTCTCGCTTGCATCTTTCGCATGAGGAGATAATGCTCCACAGCGATCTCAAGTTCTTTACTTGGGTGAGTTTTATACACTCCAAGACAAAGAAAACGACGCACCATGAAGGAATTATCTGAATGGGACGGAAATAGGTAGACATGATGTACTGTACATGTACAGACACCGTGCGGAGTGGCTGCGCGGTTTTTAGGCGCCATGTCACGGACTGCGCGACTCCTCCCGCCGGACGTTCGAGTCGTCCCTCGGGCATGCGTGTGTGTGTCGTTCTTAGCATAAGTTAATTTAAGTTAGCGTAAGCAGTGAGTAAGTCTAGGGACCGATGACCTCAGCAGTTTTGTCTCTTAGGAATTCACACACACACACACACACACACACACACACACACACACACACACATTACATGTACAGACAAACAAATGATTACAATTTCAGAAAAACTGAGCATATCGATAACTGACTGGTCCATCTCTGGCCCCTATGCAGACAGTTATACGGCTTGGCATTGATTAATAGAGTTATTGGACGTCACTCTGACGGAAATCGGCCAAATTCTGGCCAACTGGCGCGTTAGATGGTCACAATAACGAACTGATGGAGGGCCTTGCCCATAATACTCCATGCTTTCTCATATGGGAAGAGATCTGTCAACGGCCAAGTTAGGATTTGACTGGCACGAAGACAAGCAGTAGAAACTCTCGCCGTATGCGGGCGGGCATTATCTTGCTGAAATTCAAGCATACGATGGCTTGCGTGAAGGGCAAGAAACGGGGCGTAGAATGTCGTCGACCTAAAGCGGTGCTGAATGGGTGCCACGGATGACGACCAAAGGGGTCCTGCTATGAATAGAAATACAGCCCACACCATCATTCCTGGTTGCCAGGCCGTACGGTGGGTACAGTTATGCTGATGTCCTACCTCTGTCCGGAGCGTCTCCAGAAAGAGCTTCGGCTTGGAATTTCGTTAATTAGAATGGTCTTCAGTGACGAGTACTGCTTCGAAATGAGCCCCGATTACCGGCGAAGACGTGTCTGGAGACGCCCCGACAGCGGTGGGATACCAACCTGGCTGTCGTCCGTCATATGATTCGATGGTCAGGGGTGTCATTTCTATTCATAGCAGGACCCCTTCGGTCGTCATCTCCGGCCCCCAGTCAGGACGGCGGTATGTCGACCATATTCTAGCTCCTGTGTTGTTGCCCTTCATGGCGAGCCATTCTGGGCTTACATTTCAGCAAGATAATGCCCGCCCTCACACGGTGAGAATTTCTCCTGCTTGTCTTCGTGTTTTCCAAACCCTGCCTTGGCCATCAAGCTCGATGAATCTGTCCCCAATTGAAAACGTTTGGAGCATTATGGGCAGAGCCCTCCAACCAGCTGGGGATTTTAACTATCTATCCCGCCAGTTGGACAGAATTTGGCACGGTATCCCTCAGGAGAACATCAAACAGTTCTGTCATTCAATGCCAAGCCGAATAACTGCTTTCGTAAGGGCCAGAGCTTGTCGACCGCGTTACTGACTTGCTCAGTTCGTGAAGGTCTTTCCCTTCAACAAATTCCAATTTTCCTGAAATTGTAATCATTTGTTTGTCTGTACATGTACAACACATCTGCCGATTTCCGTACCATTCGGATAATTTCTTCGTGGTGCGTTGCGTTTTTTTTTTCATTTTTTTCTTAGAGTGTATGTCCCACAGTGATCTGTACTTTTTTTCAAAATCTATCTCTAGAGAATCTCATAATGTTCTTTTAGACTCGTTTACTTTCAACTTTAATTTGACTTCTAGTAATCCATTCAATTTTTTCGGTGAGCCGTATAATTCTTCATTCGACTGTAATCACAATGTCATATGCAAATTTGCTAACGTTGTGCAACTTTTTTTCCATAAGCGTGTCGTCTGGGAACTCTTTAATTGCCTCTAATATACAGAATAGGAGTGGTGACAACCTTTGCATTTATTTTTATTTGTCTATAATTGCTGTTTGGTTTCTTTTATACAAAGGGTAATCCAATGAAAACGACACAGATGGAAAAAAATAAACTGCTTATTCCTTTGAAAGTAATCGCCACAGTTGTTAATATATGATCACAGTGTGCGACAAGAGGTCAGTGCCCTCATGGAAAAATGTTACCAGTTGCCTACTCTGACCGTCACCACCCTCTTGGCACCCAAAGTTGATTTATTAATTTTCGCAGTAAGTTACTACTTTGGGCGGCTGGCCACATTTTCACAGCACTTGCCACTCTGCCACACTGCACCGAGAGTTAGTGACGGTCGAATTTAAGTAATCAGTTTCCTTAAGAATATTCGTCTTTTTTTCTCTTCTTTGTTGTGAGATGATGGCTCGATATCCATTTCCTTTCTTTGGTTTAGCTTTTTATGATCGTCTAGAGGATGATTGGGTTGCTTCTACGAAAATTATGTGTACGCTAGTGGACTTTCTGGACAATTACACATATATTTTCAGTCATTTCACTTCACAATACAAATGATTGAAACATACACAACTTGTACTCCATTCTCTCACTTCAAACTCGTACAACCAACTGAACTAAAAACTTACTTCTAACAGGTAGCAAAGAAATTACTATCATATATCGATTATTTATGCAAAATCATCTTTGGAAAATACGTTTCATACGTAAAATACAAATAATTGTTTATCTTTTTTAAGAAGACGAAAATCATTGTTGTAACTATATTAAATGTCTATAAAAGGTTGCAGTGGGCATTTAAACATTTTCGCTTACCTATGTAGTAGGGGTTTTTGGTTTTTTACGTTTACAATATGGTATCAGTCGTTTCATATGATCGAGAATCGGTTAGTACACTTATCTCACCATAACCAGTTTTATTACACTACGTAACCATGATAGCATCCAGTCGTGCACCTCATCGTCCGAAGCAAGTCGACAGCCACGAATGTCTCTTTTTCTGGGTTCCATAAATATGGAAATCGCATGGAGACTGTATGGAGGATGTGTAAGAGCTCCCCAACGAAACGTTGCAGCGCAGTCGAACATTAGGCAGCATGGGTGCGGGCATGATCCTGGAACAGAATCATGCCGTCTGTGACACCCATGTTACCGAGCGTTTCTAGGCGCTTCAGTCTGGAACCGCGCGACCGCTACGGTCGCAGGTTCGAATCCTGCCTCGGGCATTGATGTGTGTAATGTCCTTACGTTAGTTAGGTTTAAGTAGTTCTAAGTTCTAGGGAACTGCTGACCTCAGATGTTAAGTCCCGTAGTGCTCAGAGCCATTTGAACCATTTTTGATGCCGTCTGTCAACATTCCTGGGTGTTTGGACTAGATAGCGCGCTTCAGTCTTTGCACGGTTCTCACGTACTGCGTTAATTGCGGCGGCATGATCCAGAAAGTCACGAGCCCTTGCAATCGAAGAAAAAGGTCATCCTGACCTTCCCAGATCTGGCGCGCCTGTTGTTTCGACTACACTGCAGAACTCTCTTATAGTAGCATGAACATGTTACCAGTTATGACAACTATTTTTGAAATAATAAGACACTTGATTTACTTTTTCCATCTGTCTCGTTTTCATTTGAATGGCCCTTGTTGCCGTCAGCCCAAAAACTGTTATGTTGCCGCTCTCTACGCTAGTCTCCCGGTACAGGCCTCTATTTCTGAGTAATTATTGCAACCTACACCCATTTCACCCTGCTTACTGTAATCAGCCCTTGGTCACCCTCTAGAACTTTCATTCCCACACTTACCAGATTGACATTTCCTTGATGCCCCAGGATGTGTCCGATCAATTGATCACTTCCTTTAGTGAAATTGTGCCGCAAATTTCTTTTATCTCCAATACAATTCAGAACCACATCATTACCAATCTGATCTACCCATACACTACTCAATTAGTCTTTGGTCTCTGCTGTTCACTTAAGATTTTTGAGGACCTGAAGAACGACATTTCTATTTACGTTGTCAAATGCGTAATACTTTGTAAAAGTAGGATAATATGGTTAAACAGTTCTTCCCATTATTTTGAGGGAGTAATTTTTGAATGCAACGTTTGCTGGTACATAGATCAAATGACCCTGTTCCACTGCCCCTGTTGAATGTATGTCCGAAACAAGTAACCGGAAATGAGGCCTCCGTGCCAAATCCGGAAGTAAATACCGTATAAGTGGGTCAACGAACAGTAGGTCAATACATTCTGCAGTAGAGGTCACGGGCAAGACTGAGAGACGTTGCCCATCAAATTTCGGCGAGTTGCGCAACAGGTTGCAGCGCTCTTGCGGAAAGCAGCACCTGAGTCATGCAACTTCTGTCCGGATATATAGATACGGACGCGGCCGGTAACGGTACCCATTCCTCTCTCAGCACTTGGGGAGGAGCACCAGCGCCGCAGCCCGGTCAGCAATGGGATGGATATACGTGCCCCGTCAACAGCAGCGTCAGCGACGCCGCAAGAACCGTAAGTCCGCCAAGCCGCCTCTGCATCCGTAACCTAATTGTTAGCATCGCTCACTCCCGCCGAAGGACAGCCGTGCCGCAGTTCTTCACTGCCTGGGCGGTTCATGGCGCGACTTGCTGTTACGATGGTGTTAGGCCAGACTCGCAGAGTCGGAATTATTACGTATGCCTGCTTCTGCAGTGAGTTTTGCAATATAGCGCGCAGCTAACTTCGACCTCCGCGTTATCTTCTAATATCGATTTGCCATGCTGGCTATGGAGTTCAAGTGCTTTCGCTTTTGTTTACATGTCTCGCTTTTGTGAGTAGTGTTTCCATCGACAATCACTATCAGTCTACCTAGGGACTCTCCTTTGACTAGAGCGATGCCCTGGATTGATTAGTGCACAAATCAAGAGCTTCCTCGCAACTTTCCGTTTCGGTACAGTGTTTTTTAAACAGCAACAGTCACAAACGCCACACGCTGTCACCGCTTCGGCTGTAGATTGCATCCGTCTTCAGATCTAAAACAGAGAGGAAAATATATTCTAAACTTAATTGAAATAGAATTGTCGTATATTTACTTGTTTACACCAAAACAAGGTGCCAGATAACAAAAAAAATTGTTTTGGTTACATGACATTTTCATTTTCTTGTTTACATTTCAGTCGCATTTTAATCATGTTTAGATCTGAAGACTGCAACAGTGCATCGCTTAAACTGGTCATAGAAGTTCGCTACCTTGTTATTGTTACCGATAAACAAACATACAAATATTGCGAAAATTAAGCATCTTTCATTCTTTTTACAATCATATTATTGTCGTTGTTGTGATCTTCAGTCCTGAGACTGGTTTGATGCAGCTCTCCATGGTACTCTATCCTGTGCAAGCTTCTTCATCTCCCAGTACCTATTGCAACCTACATCCTTCTGAATCTGCGTAGTGTATTCATCTCTTGGTCTCCCTCTACGATTTTTACCCTCCACGCTGCCCTAAAATACTAAATTAGTGATCTCATGATGCCTGAGAACATGTCCTACCAACCGATCCCTTCTTCTAGTCAAGTTGTGCCACAAACTTCTCTTCTCCCCAATCCTATTCAATACTTCCTCATTAGTTATGTGATCTACCCATCTAATCTTCAGCATTCTTCTGTAGCACTACATTTCGAAAGCTTTATTCTCTTCTTGTCTAAACTATTTATCGTTCATGTTGCACTTCCATACATGGCTACACACCATACAAATACGTTCAGAAACGACTTCCTGACACTTAAATCTATTCTCGATGTTAACAAATTTATCTTCTTCAGAAACGCTTTCCTTGCCATTGCCAGTTTACATTATATATACTCTTTACTTCGACCATCATCAGTTATTTTGCTCCCCAAATAGCAAAACTCCTTTACTCCTTTAAGTGTCTCATTTCCTAATCTAATTCCCTCAGCATCACCCGATTTAATTCGACTGCATTGCATCATCCTCGTTTTGCTTTTGTTTATGTTCATCTTATACCCTCCGTTCAAGACACTGTCCATTCCGTTCAACTGCTCTTCCAAGTCCTTTGCTGTCTCTTCAAATTCGTTTTCAGTAGGAGAAGCTATACGACCTTGGCATGAATAATAATCAGGTGCTACCTGAAATCAGCTGCAGTGGAACAGTATTAAGTATCACAAATGAGTTAGCGTGACTACTGTTGCAATCCTTTCATAAAAACATTCTTATTTTCATCGCATCACGGAATTCAATGATCCACTTGCTGAATTGAGTTTTTGTTGTTGCTGTCATCAATCTGGAGACTGGTTTGATCTAACGCTCCACGATAATCTCGACCATGTCTTTACATAATTACGAGAACACCGAGCGAGGTGGCGCAGTGGTTAGCCCACTAGACCCGCATTCGCGAGGACGACAGTTCAATCCCACGTCCTCCAATCCGTGATTTCCCTAAATCGCTCCAGGCAAATGCCGAGATGGTTGCTTTGAAATGGCTCGGCCGACTTCCTTCCCCGTCCATCCCTAATCCGATGTGACCGATGATCTCGCTGTCTGGTCTCCTCCCCCAAACAACTCCAACCCAATTACGAGACTACTACAACCTTAAAGCAATATCAAAGTTTTTGCGTTGTTCGTCGTCACACAGAGCATGTGTAGTGTGTGAAGCACAGGACTTGCATCCGAGAGAAGTATGATTCGAAATCCTGGCTTAGTCCTTATGTTTTTCCCTTACCTCAGATTAGTTCAGGCTAGTTTTAAGTTGAATTTGTAACGTCTCGGCATATTCTTATTCGGCTAAGCAAGTGATCTGTTCTAATGACATCAAAGTTGACGCGATGTTAGTCTGTAATCCCTTTTTCACAATGTCACATATCCGCTACTGGATTCGTATCCATCCTGGTCGCATATCCTATGCTCTTCCAGCAGTTACGATAAAGCTTTTGTGCTATGTTGGCAGTTACCATTAAGGGATATATCATTATGCTTGTTGAGTATCTTTACCTTCCGTGTCTGTTATGGAGCAAAGAGAGAAAAAAGAAATTCAGTCACCGCAATATGTCACGAATCTTGGCTATTCTGCTAGAACCTTCATTTGCCCTCACTGCCAGTTTTTAGTGAATGTACTAGGCCATTGACCCCTCTAGCTTTCGGGTATCAGTAGTCTAATGGTAATCAGTAGTTACGTGGTGCAGTATGGTGTCTGCGATTATGCAAGTGACTGACGTTGCTCCGCAAGCAAGGAACTAGGAGCCAACAAGGCACTTGCTATAGCTGCTGCCCGAAGGACGAGTCAGCGACTAAATCGTCCATTGACTGTACTCCATATAAATCGCTGAGAGATTCGGAATTTAATTCAGGAGACTGTTATACAACCTAGTGTTCATAAAATGGGTTCCAAACCTTCTCTTCGTCTTAGTTCCCAAATTTCGGCAACAGAAATCCCTGCAACAATAGAAGCGTCTCTTCTCGCATAGGCGAAAGCACGTTAGCAATTTCGGCCACTTCGACGTCCCTAAAAAATTGTTGCTACAGCCTTTTTCAGAAATAGCGGCTGCGCCTTGACACGGTTCGAGCGGCTCCCCTCGTCGGAGGTTCGAGTCCTTCCATGGGCATGGGTGTGTGTCTTGTCCATAGCGTTAAGTTAGATTAAGTAGTGTGTAAGCCTAGGGACCGATGACCTCAGCAGTTTGGTCCCATAGGTACTTACCACAAATTTCCAAAATTTCAGAAACAGCAATGTCAAGTTCTGGTAAATACACGTAAACAAGTCGCAAGGTAACCTCCACTGATATGTGCATTCAGGAACTCCGTGAATGTTATCAAGAAAGAGATAGACGAAATCAACGTCACAGAGTACAGTGAGCTTCAGAAACATATTTTGGATTGCACGTAATGACATCTCAGACAAAGTGCGCGATAAGCAAGCAACGTCCGCTATTCACCGAATAATTTCTAACGCGAGCTGTTGAGAAACAATGAATTCTGATAAGCGTTGTTCTAAAGACCTGGCGAGATTTGCACACGTTCTACTGATAAGCTACGTCACTTTTGAAAAGGTCAGATTGGGATTTACGAAATATCACTTATAACTATGTGTTATATCTTCTTTTTATTGCTGTCGCAGATTCTAGCTAAACAAAGAGATTCATAAACTGAACGGCATTTTAAGAATCGCTGATAATGTACATAAAAAATATGAATTGCTAAAACAGTTTGTTTGTAAAACGTTTTTCATGTTCAGTTTGGAATACCATAGCACAGAATTCGAAATTTTCTCACTGATTGTCAGTGATTCATTAATGCAGCTGTATTATGACTCTGCCTGTGTGTTTTGATATTTCAATATTAAAATCGCGCTTATTGGAAGAATCCTTACGAAACCCCCCGTTCTTTCTTCATCTTTTCTATTAGTACTGCCGAGTAAGTGGCCCAGAGTGAGCAGTAACTCTTAACAACCGGTGAAACGAGTGTTTTCTAAGCCACCCGTTTCCGAATCAGTTACGTTTCTGAGGACTTAGGACTCTTCTAATAAATCTCTGCCTGGAATCTGCTTTTCCAGTCCCTGGTCATTTCGCTTAAGGTCATTCCGGACGCTTACTACTAGATATTTTACGGCAGGTGCTATTCCTTGCGATTTATAGCCAACTGCACAATGGCACAATAATGGATCTCGCTGCCCATTTAAGTGCATTACTATACACTCATTTACGATGAATCTCAACTGCAAGGCCGTGCAGCAAACAGCAATCCTCTGCAGATCATTCTCCAACGCGCTGCAGTCACCTCGCGATATGACAACTTCCTATCAGTGTAGTTGCCCGCATGTTCTATGAGCCATAACTGCTCTCTAGCGTTATGTTACGCGTAGGGTTTGTTTAGAATTATAGTACATTTTCTTAGTGAAAAAAATGAGCATCTAAGTTATTCTCTGAAGCTACTTTTTCGCATACAGTGTTTTACACACTTAATGTGTTCAACATGGCTCTCTCTCTCTTTCTCTCGCATACACACACACATATACACATATACAGCTACACACACACACCATTCCGTTGATATACATTAGAAAGTCCTCTACGGAGTAGCTCCGATTATATTATATACCCAATTCACAAAATACTGAAAAACAAAGTAACAGGTGCCAGTGCTGCCTAAAACCATCATCTATGGAATAAGAACTGTTGTGTTCGCCAAAACGTATCGTATCTGTTGTACATTTCCCCTTAAGACTCGCGGTTCATAATAAAGAGTATCGATGCTCTTCTTGGTAACGATGTCACACACAACATGGCCGACATTTGTTTACAAGACACTGTATGTGGTAAGGACGTATCTGGCGTTTTTTATTGTGAGTTTTTAATTAAATTATAGAGTTTGATACATCAGATGAATAATGTGATTGCCGGCCAGTGTGGCCGAGCGGTTGTAGACGCTTCAGTCTCGAACCGCGCGACCGCTACGGTCGCAGGTTCGAATCCTGCCTCGGGAATGGATGTGTGTGATGTGCTTAGGTTAGTTAGGTTTAAGTAGTTCTAAGTTCTAGGGGACTAATGACCTCAGAAGTTGAGTCTCATTTAAGACCCATTTGAATAATGTGATTCACCAACAGAAACTGAAAATCCATTAAGAAAATTGTCGCGAGACAAAATAAGCATGCAAAAAATGCTAGTGTTGGGCCTCAAATTAGTTGTGACCATGATAGTGGCTTCTGCAATGCTGCCCTTTTGTTACCAACTGAAATTCAAGAGAGTTTTAATTTTCATGTTTATAATACCAATATCTTTCAAAAATTTACACAGGAACGAAAGTCAAAGCACACATGTAGGAAATGGATGTTGTGATAATGTCAATCTCCTTATGGATTATAGATTTTCGTGGATTACCTCCTTCTCACCTGCAGACTTTGTTGTAGAGTAGTGTCTTTAATATTGTTCTGCATGGTGATGACATTGCTGCAAAAGTGCAAGGGAATGCCATTTAGTCCATTGTTCAGATTGTGTGTAAGTGAAAATAACGAGTAAAGTATTTGCGAAATAAATATATAATCACCAATTTGCCTTGCAATATTTCGAAACTTTGAAGTCAGTAACAGTTCAAAGTAAGCCTTGAAGAGTGTAAACTGCAGTACAAAACACTGCGAATTAAATACTCAACTATATTCTACTGTTTGTAGTAATATAAAGTAACTCCAGAACAACAGTTATCAAAAGTAACGCAATTTTCTCTCAGAAGGCACCAAATCAATTTAGACTTGGCGTAATGTGTCCCAACATCTGTCTGAATATAACAACAAAGCTACAAAACATATTCTGATGCTACTGTAGTTGTAAAACTTTTTGTGTCTCCTGTTAAGATTTTGTGGATACGGTACCTTTTACCTTTTGCAAATGAACTTCTCGTATGTGGTCTGCTTCACAGAAGACTTGCTAATACGCTAGGTGTGCGAGAAAAGTAATGAGACTGACAAAACTCCGAGCGATCTGCCAACGCTGTGTTGTTCTGCTTGTGTAGACCGATATGTTCATCTCTTCCAGATGCTCAGTCCGAATTTCATGTCTGCACAGCCGTCACTTGAGTTTTGAGAGAGCATTCAGTGAAGTTATGTTTTTGTCGTGTGTTTCGAAAATGGATCAGCAGAATTTGAAGCAATGTTAAGCAATCAAGCTTTATGTGAAGCTTAGGGAACCCGCGAGGGTGACATTTGAAAAGTTGAAACAGGCCAAAAGGGAACATTCCTTATCAAGAGCACAAGTTTCTTTGACGGGGACAATACTATTGTTTGAGAAAAATAAAAACGGTGGTAGATAAAAAATCATTCTCATTACTTTTCTCACACACGACGTACAAGATACAGGAAGAGAGAAAGAAACTGAACTGTCGTCAGATGGATATTGTTTCAATTTGTGTATGTATAGACAACATCGTCACCGAAGAGCCTCATGGAATGATGATTTTTTTTTTTTATTTTCAGACACGCGTCTAAATGGCTAGAACACATTGAAATTCCCACTCCTCACTACCTCAACACATCGCTAGGGGTGACAACCAGCAGCTCGTCTCCGCTTAATCAGTCTTCTTCTCCCTTATTGTTTTGACACTCCTGACGATGTGTTGCGGTACTATGGAGCGGGAATTTCAATGTGTAGTAGTAGTGTAGACGTGTAGTTGCAAACTAATAAAAAAATGATTATGGAACTTTAGTTTTTCGAGATGGTAATTAAAACTTTATGACTATTTCTCGTAGGTAGTGAGTGGGACGCTGAAGGAAAAACGGATCAGTCATTTTTGTTCGTTTCATTTCCGCAACTATAGTGAATGTAGTCCGTGTAGAGAGCTGTGTTCCTGCAGGAACGCCCACTCGCTCGTGCGGTCTGATGCGTGTATACTTGTGACGTAACTGGGGACAGCCGATGACTCACGTTGTGCAATGCGCTGCGTCCCCGTTTGTCAGATACCACGAAAGCGGAAACTGCACGCAACGTCACAGCGGTCAGCTGACTGGCAGAACTTCTCTGGCACCATTCGCGAGGCTGTATTCGTTCACACGTCGTGTTGGTAGTTGCGCCGTCAGCGCGGCGAATTGCTAACCAAAGGGGCACGGATTCGGTTCCCGGCCGAGCCGAAGAGTTTCTCCCTTCGGAGATTGGATGTTGTGTTGTCCTTAAGTTTCTATTGACATGAAGCCAATAACTTAAGAACAAACAAACAAACAAAAAAACCGACCTTGATGGAGGGTCTTCAGGGACCGAGACAAATTACACACGAATTGGCAGTAGCAGTCCCGGCAGGCTGCTGCTCTAAAGTATGCTAACAAAAAATTCTAACTAGTGCTACTCTGTTACCAAGGATCATTCTGGGAATTACTTCTATATACACACAATACACATGTTAGGAAGTAAGCAGCTATTTTAAGAACAGTCATTACTCCTCGTAATAAAACACCCGTCTGCTGTTTTTATCTTCTATTTCAAACGACGCTTTTATGCAACAAGACAGAGCACATATCAGTTATCAGTGTACTGGGATAGTCAAATTCCGTTTAATACCAACATTATAGTTGCCCGAAATTTCATATCTGAGTCCAAATATTCTTACAAATTACGGGAGGAGCATTGAAATGGTTCTCTTTTTCTTTCTGTTTAAATATGTGGAGTTTTCACTTCACCTGTCGGATGTCTATCGGTTCTGTAACAGAATATAAATTTCAATTTTGAACATGAGACGATCATGCGTAGCCTATGTGGAAACTGTAGTAACTGCTAGTGCTGTGATTGTGAATTCCACAATACATACTAAAATCAGCCCTATTATTAACCACAAATAAACAGCGTCACTTTATTGCTGCAATATACATTCTATATTCATATTACTCGAACTCATTATATCGAGCCATCATAGGACCACTGTCCTTTGTCAGGGGAGAGTAGTGTAAGAAATGCAACAGTCTCGTCTTTTAACAAAAAGTGAATTAACAATGCGTGACGTTCTAATAATGTTCTCACTGATTAGACATACCGAGCGACCCGAGCAGATACTAAATAATTTTTTTTAAGACATCGCATTCGCCGTTGACTGCACAAATAGTTTATTTCGCAATTGCTGTTTCGGTCTTTCGGCCATTTTCAAGTGGTACAGCAAAAGATTTTACTTCAGCACATATGAGACTTTAAAATTCTCCGACATGTTTATATGTCATCGTCAAAAATAGGGCTTTTCGCCGTAGAAATACAGTAACATCAGACGAGTGCGGAGCTCTGTACATCGTGAAATGTTGCGAATGTTAACATCGTTCACGCAAAACGTTACAAATAAATGTTGTAGCACACTTTTTACAAGTCAAGTAAGGCCTTTTGTAAGCAACATTCCTATTAACGCGAAATTTCCCAATATAAAAATCTCACATTTTATCAAGGCTATTGGTAACGATCAATTCAAGACACAACGCCTGTATAAGCGTAGAAAATTATTTTAATACCACAGTCGAGGTTGTACACCCACATTATCCGATCAGCTAGAGGAGGACCCTTAGTTTGATGTGGACTACGAACTACAGTGTAACGCGCCATTTTTCACAGTAGAAAGTCATTTTCAAGAGTGTAAGAAATGGTAAATGACAGGAAACATGCTATGTTAGACTGGAAATCTACTATAAATATTTGGAATGGCAGTCTGACATTCAATTTTATCGTATTCGTTGCAATCAACTCAATCCTTTGAACTACGCAATCCCATTTTTTTGTATCATTGTACTGTATGAGTGGCTGTTCAAACAATGTTGAATACAGAATAACAAATAATCGTTTTACCTAACACAATAAGAACAAAATGTGTTTCTAATATTGACAAGACGTACACTCTCTTATCACAAATATCCGGACGCCCCTATGTCATGCAGAACTGACCACTAGCAATGTGACCCAACAATATGAAAATAGGCTATTGTGCTGGCAATAGAGAAGCATTAAGAACAGGATCGTTCAATGGTGTCGAACGTGGAGTAGTCATTGGATGTCACGTGAGAAACAAATCCACCAGGGACATTTTCCACCCTTTCCAAGTTGCCCAAGTCCACTGTTAGTGACGTGACTGTGAAGTGGAAACGCGAAGAAACAACCACAGCGAAACCAAGACCATGCGCATCTCATGTGCTGACGGACGGGAATAGTCGAGCTTTGCGAAAGGTGGTTGTAAAAAATCGCATCAAATCGGCAGAAGGTATCACCCCTGAGTTCCAAAGTGCTAACGGCTAACACAGTGACTGTGCGTAAGGAGTAAAGAAGAATTGAGTACGATAGTCGGACAGCTTCTCGTAATCCACACATTCTGTAGTCAGCGCTAAACGATGTCTGATGTGGGGTAAAGCGCGACGGTCCTGAACAGTAGAGGACTGGAAACGGATGATTTGTAGTGATGAATCCGATGGAAAATTTTGGGTTTGGCGAATATCTGCAGAACGTTACATGCCGTCACGTACAGCGACAACATTGAAGTACGGATGATGTGGTGTTACGGTATGGGAATGTTTTTCGTAGTTACGATGCGGTCCCCTTATTGCGCTGATTAAAATGGTAAGTGCGGAAAAGATATAAATACGTTTGACAGTGTTGTGAACTGGTACAGTAGAGGAACAGATCAGAGAAGATAGTTGTTTGTCTCAGCCCGACAATGCATCCTGTCATAAAGCAGCATCTGTGAAGCAATGGTTGTGGGCAGGAAATGGACTGGGCAGGCCTGATTCGCGACCCGAATCCAAAGGAAAAGTTTTGTAACGAGCTACAATGTCGACTTCCCTCCAGACGCCGCCGTCCAACATCATTAACTTCTCTGGTTTTGGGTCTTGGGGAAGAAGGAGCTGCCATTCCTCCAAAGACCTTGTGTCATGCCGTTGGAAGTATCCCCAGCAGAGTTCAAGCGTCCTAAGGGTGAAGGGTGGAAACACAGCATATTAATGTCCACTAATAGGTGTCCGAAAGCTTGTGAGCACATAATGTATGTAAGTAGGCTGCTAAATACAATGATCTGCCAAGCGAAACATAAAGTACATGGAAGAAATAAAGACATAGCATACTAACTTGATGATACCTTTTGATACAAACTGTCTTGCCATGTGTACGCTACGAGTTCCGTATTCAAGTGCAGAAGTCATTTATCAGATCGCTGTAACCACATTGTTTCTCACGTTTCTTTATGTTTTAAAAACATAGTAATTCGACAGATTCTTCAATTTTTGAGGAACTGATAGTAATGATGCGATTGAGTATTTTAATATACTCTAAATCAATAAGGATCTTGCCTCTGACGGGTAATGAGATAGCATATTAATAACAAAAGGCATCAACTGCGTATGATTCAACGAAAATGTAAAATTTACCTGTTCTCCAGTCTATCTGCGAAGCCGGCTCTGCATCAGTAACTATGTTGCAGGTTTTGAATAACTCATTTGTCACTCTTAAGAATCTCTTAACGTTAGTTGACATTTCTGGATTCGGCTGCAGGTTGCTAGATCTGGTCCCAATTGAGAAAATCAGGAAGGGATTTCCTGTTTCGCCTTTTGCCTACAACAATGGTAAACCTGCTGAAAACCTCTGTCCGAACTGAGTGATTAAAAATAATTTCTGGAAAAATACGTCTCAGACTAATACATAAAGAGGCAGAGCGCCGGGTTTTTGTCTTTTTTTGTCATCAGTTTTGCGGCTGGTTTGTTGCGGCCCACCACGAATTCCTGTCCTGTGGCAAGCCCTTCATCTCAGCGTAGCATTTGAACACATATGTCCTCCATTATTTCCTGGATATACTCCAATCTGTCTTTCACAACGGTTTTTGCGCTTGACAGCTCCATCTAGTACCATGGAAGTTATTTCTTTCATCTCGTCAATCTTTTCCACATGTTCCATTTCCCGTTGATTCTGCGGTGAACCAACTCGTTTCTTATCTTACCAGTCCACTAAATTTCCAACATACTTCTACAGCACCACCTCTCAAACGTTTCGAGTCTGTTCTTTTCAGATTTTCGCACAGTCCATTTGCATTCAATGCTGTGGTTCTCACGTACATTCTCAGAAATTCCTCTCTCAAAGTAAGGCCGATTTTTGATATTAGTGTAATTTCGTTGGTCAGAAATGACCTGTTTGCCTGTGTCAGTCCGCTTTTTACGTGCCACTTGCTTCGTCCATCACATATTATTTTGCTTCCAAAGCAGCAGCATTCCTTCAGTTTGTCTGTTTCGCGGCCTGCCACTTTGAATGTTAAATTTATCACTAATCTCGTTTCTGCTAATTCTCATTGCTTTCGTTCGTCTTCGGTTTACTCACAAACCACAATGTGTGCTCAGTAGGCTGTTTATTCCATTCGACACGCCCTGCAATAATTTCTCTCTTTCACTGATGACAGCAATGTAATCAGCGACTTTCGTCGTTGATATTCTTTCACCCTGGTTTGTAATGCTACCCCTGACCTTCTCCTTAAATTCCATCATTTCTTTTCGATATACAGATTGAACAGTAGGTATGAAAGATCAGATCCCTGTGTTATACCTTTTCTTTGAATATCTGTTCATTCGTGTAAGGGAATAAAGTCGATGAGTCGCTGTGTGTGCAGTGTTCCTGACAGTGAAATTGGGGGTGTGAAGTACGATGTAACGACAAATGCTTTTGCGATTTCTCCTTTATTTTTAAGAACTGTGTTCAGCAGAAAAGTTAACAGTATTTTTTCCTTTTATTTTCAGGTGCCTTAGCCATCGGCGAGGCGGAAGGAAGAGGAGCGTTTCACACAGGTTGGTCTCCACACTGAACCACTGAACTTCTAAGTTTGCATGTCGAGATGTGAAACGAGATACCGGGGAAAGTGGCCTTTTATCGGGTACTGTTTTTAAATTTAAGACTGACAATAAATTAGCTTTCTTTAAATTAAGGAAAATGTGCTATACTATTACTAGGGAATATTTAAATACTACCTTTGCAAAAAATCTTCTGGATATTTTCTTGTTCCGTAATAACAGAATAAAGAAATAAAACGTGTAGTCTTTTCCACCGGAAAATATGGTTACTAATTTCGAGATTTTGAGTTACCTTATTACTGGTCGTAAATAAACACTAAAATTTAACGACGAAATGTTTGTTCCGGAAGCAAATCGCGCTGCATAGTTGTCGGTTGCACCGCAGCCGTTTGAGCCACAACAAGAAAAACGTTTAGTCCTTGCACTTTTTGATATACTCGTAAATGATGAATTTAAAATCTTTCCAAGCATCATCGTCGACACCTGCACAAAGCTCATAACACCAGCGAAAGCAACCGATGCATTTAACCAAGGTCTCTTTAGATGTACAATTGGTCGCAGTAAATGCACCCCTTATCCTCTTCATATTCAGATGGCGAATCTTTTAATATGATTTCATCAACGCTTGAATCGGAGTGATCCTGCTGCTTCGTGACCGTCTGGTTCTTTCTTACGAAGAGCTTCCTTTTGGTAGTCCCAGATGTCGAACGTCTATCTGATGCATCACATGAAGCTCTTGGCGTAAATTATGTTGAAGATGGTGTCTTTCCTGTACTCTTGGAATTTGCTTTCTTTTTTCCTTTAACCAGAGACTGCTCGAAAGCGTATTTAAAAGGAGATGACGTCTATAGCTTTTTTATCTGCTCTCGTTGACGGGTTTGATGGTGCAAGCAGAGGAGGCGTGGTGATTTCAATAGTGGAAACCACTGTTTCTTCCATTCCAGCAACTGTTGTCGACAGTGTCCCTGCTGCAGCTTCTGAGTTCTCATCATCATGTGTTGCAGATTGCTGAGGAGGAAAATGCATAGACGGAAAAACCAGGGAGTCACAAGGATAGATCCCACATATTTTGAAACTATTTGCAGCCTCTTCTATTGCTGCGGCTCTGCAATATGCCCAACCCATCAATGGACCAATGTCTTTGTATCTGAAACACAGGAAAGGTGGCATCTGGAATAAAATTCAGAACTTGAGTTTGTATAAACTCATCCCAAACTTCGGGTAAGCGGAAAAGTGCAACCTTTTACTACCCGATATTAGGGACCATCCCTTAAGTCCATTTAGGCACAACCTGGCCCTTAAGCGAACTGCAGACGACACTTTTATCGACTAGCTAAGTGAGAGCATTCTTCAAACTACTGTCTCATATGAAATGCTTTGAAAGTACGTCTTACCTGGCTGGAGGAGGGACTTCCAACTGAATTCTGTAGAAAAATTTATGCTGACCACGATCCAAAAGTAGCTCTGATAAACGAAACGTGAACAGCACCGGCACCATACTCACCATGGCGTTTCAGAATGACCTTCGATGCTGATTGTCAGAGAGAGCTACAGAGGGCTGCACTAAACAAGGGAGTATCCAAACTACCCAGAATTAGACAACCGCCCCGAAATATGGCTGCTTTACCCTACTGCGCAGCGTTGTCGAAGTCTTTTGAGAAAATCTGATGATACGTAATAGGAATCTGATTTGTTATTGAGGAATCTGATGAGCATAGAGAGTTGATGACTATGTGCTAGTGTCCTGGACAAGCTTTTAGAGTAGTCGACCCCGCCATTGCTTTGCTCCAAACAGTTAATGATGTGACAATGCGAGAACTCTGCGCCCCCTTGCTGCCTGCTAAATAAAAGCCTGTTACTGGAACGTAATTTTCAAAAGGTATCCTGCTGTGTGAGAGGCGATTCCTCCCGGCTGTTGTTCATAAGCGCGACACACTTTTCCGCCAGAAGCTCGGTGAGAGGGAAACCCGTGCTTATCGGCCTGAGCCGGGAACAGAGAAAGTGCGGGTGGCCACTTCCCAGCTGGCGGCTTGAACAGCGGGCCCCGTGTAGTAATGCCGTCATATCAAGGCCGCGGCAGCACAGCGTGGTCCAGAGCTGATCGGAGGCAGGTTGGGCCGGAGCGGATGCAAGCAGCCACTGCCAGTTGTAGCAACTTCGCCACTGATACCGTGGCCGCAGTGGAGTATCAGTGCTAAGGAAACGAAGAAAACCAGTTCATTCTCTTATTTTCCTGCTCTGGAATTCTGAAGTTACCAGGCAGAAAATACATGTAGTGGGATATGATTTATAACTTGAACAAAAATTAGTCTGCAAGTGTAAGTCGGGAGACACGAAAAGGAGGCGGTAGTCGAGAGGAGATGATGCGCGGGCGTAGTCTATTCTCCTCGTTATTCAGTCTGTACAATCTACATCTATACATCTACATGACTACTCTGCAATTCACATTTAAGTGCTTGACAGAGGGTTCATCGAACCACAATCATACTATCTCCCTACTATTCCACTCCCGAACAGCGAGCGGGAAAAACGAACACCTAAACCTTTCTGTTCGAGCTCTGATTTCTCTTATTTTATTTTGATGATCATTCCTACCTATGTAGGTTGGGCTCAACAAAATATTTTCGCATTCGGAAGAGAAAGTTGGTGACTGAAATTTCGTAAAAAGGTCTAGCCGCGACGAAAAACGTCTATGCTGTAATGACTTCCATCCCAACTCGTGTATCATATCTGCCACACTCTCTCCCCTATAACGCGATAATACAATGACAAGCAGTAAAGTAAATTGCGGAGAAATTTGAGAGCGAATTAAAGTTCAGGGAGACAAAATGGAAACTTTAACGGTTGCTAATAACGCTGCAACTCCACCAAAGAGGGTTCAAAAATGGCTCTGAGCACTATGGGATTAACTTATGAGGTCATCAGTCCCCTAGAACTTAGAACTACTTAAACCTAACTAACCTAAGGACATCACACACACCAATCCCCGAGGCAGGATTCGAGCCTGCGACCGCAGCGGCCGCGCGGTTCCAGATTGTAGCGCCTAGAACCGCTCGGCCACTCCGGCCGGCCCACCAAAGAGGGCAAACGACTTTGGGAGATCAACTGAGGGAAATGGATAGCGTCTAGCGGAAGTAAAGGGAATATCTATAATACAAACTGACAACAACAACAAAATCTTTTTCTAAAACGAGGAAATTGCTGATATCGAATAAAAATTTAAATGTTAGGACGTCTTTTCTGGAGCTATTCGTTTGAAGGGAGGCCTTATACGGAATCACGATACGGACGTTAAATACTACAGATGAGAAGCAAATAGTAGCGTTTTAAATGTAGTGCTACAAAAGAATGTTGAAGATTAGAACAACTAATGAAGAGCAATGTAATGGAATCGGGGAGTAAAGTGTTTTCAGGCACAGACTGATATGGTACCTCCCATAAAGAAACAGTTAATGTGTTAATCGAAGGGATGTAGGGGCAGAAATTGTAGAGCAGGAACAAGACAAGCACACTCAAATGGATGTAAAGTGCAGTAGTCATGCAAATACGAAGACTTTCAAAAATCGTGGAGAGCCGCATCTAACCACTATTCGAATTAATGGCGACATCAGCTTGTTTTCCCGATCCACTTTTAAGCTCAGAGAAGGCGGTATTCACTGCTGTATCAAGAACCATACTGAGATGGTCCTGTTGGTCTAGCATTCTTACCAAGGCCGCCACCTCCCCTTTTCTAGTAAATTTCTGCCATTTTTTATATCAGCTTCTACTCCACGCTCCTTGGGAACTAGCGGAAAAAACGAGCTCCGAATGGATGGGGTTTGCATAATGACTGCACGATAATTCTCCATGACCCTTGACACATGACTATTTCTACTTTCTTCCCAGAGAATGCATAAGATCGGAACACAACAATTCCCAGGTTAATTATTTAAAACCAATTTTTGGCGGATTTAAGCAAGTTTATAATTTTGTAAGCTGATTTAATAAAAGTGAAGCATTATTGAATAATAACTACCCAGTAAGATTTGATATAGGAACTACATGGACTAAACGTGTGTGAACCAAGCGCACTGTTGCTACACAAACCATATTAGCTATAGACGTCTGTTTGTAAATAAGCCTAATTGTTTGTCTATTATGCCACTATTATGGCACTACAGAAATGGCATTGTGGTGACAATATACGTTTACAGTCTCGACCGCGGGTAAAACTTCTTACCGTAGGCAGAAGATGAAACACGAGCGGTAGGAGAACTCATGACCTCTTCCGGTTGGTTTTAAAAAATTCTTTTTTTTTTGCGTCAGTCTCAGCGCCCCCTCAGCGTCTATGCTCTTCGAGGGAGCCTATCTCACCACCCCCTCGATACGCCTCTGACTGTACCATCGGTATGGAGCGTCCTTGTATACGATGGTAAATTAAAACTTGCCCAAAAAGTACGATATTGCAGTCCCTGTGTCGTTAAGCAGGGCGATGCAATGTTCCTTCGGTTATGCATACATGTATGAAGGAATAGAAGCTGCAGCGGCTACAGCCGTTATAAAACAAAAGAAACGCATTCGCAGTTGCGAATATGGACGACCATCAGCTGTGTAATGGAATGACGACAATGAAAATTTCTGCCCCACGGGGATTCGAACTGGGATTTCCAGCTTATACTTCTCAACCAAGGAAGGAAATAGGCGTAATCCGCTGAATTAAAAGGCTCACATCGCGAGCGATGCCTTACCTTAGGCCAACCGTGCACGCTTCAAGGCCAGATACAAACTTCCATTTGTTGTCAACCATGTGTCGACAACCTGCACTCGTACACCCGTTACGTACATTCCTTAACAGGGGAGATATTTTAATCAAAAGTCGTTTGGCGGATGTATACGATATTGCAGTGCATGTGTCGTTCAGATGTACGATGTAATGTTCCTTCGAACATCTTTGCAAAGTAAGAACAGCACTTAAGTCCCAGTGGTCGCTCAGTATTAACGTACCTCCTTAATAATGAATTGTTCTCCGTGCCTCATTGTTCCACCGCCCGTAACACACCATCAGACACAAGTGCTGCGAGCCCACCCGGGCAAACAAATAAGCTGTCGCTATGTACCGCATCAAGGTTATGACCGCATGGAATTTTTCTCCCGTAGCACTCGGTGCTTCTTTTATCGCCACTGAAACCTATGTTACCTAACAAATAAATTTCTCTTTTAATAATAAGCTGATAGCGTTTAAAAAGGCGTATTTTAAGCCGTATGCACGGTATGTACTGTTTTACTGGATGGCGTTGGAACCAATCCTCAAACATATTTTCTCGAACGAAGTATATTACTAACAAAAGACCTTTCATATTGAAATACACATCAATCAATGCGTACCTACTGTCCACGCGGATGAAGATTGCAGTAGTAACAGGAGCGATAGATGAAAAAACAAAAAACAGCCGTATCTTTACAGTAATATTGCAGTAGCATGTGGCATAGTTGACTCGACATATAGCCATAGCCGAACATTAACTTGCCTCTCGCGCCTGGAACATTTCGAACGTGGATGTATGTTTTTGTGCTGAATAATGTGTAAAAGTTGTGCAATACCGGCGCGTATCTGTTAAAGCGCTGAGTTGAACATCAGCGGCTGACTTTGCGGTGTGTTTTACCAGCTTCTGAAGAAATAGCGAAACGTCAAACAATCCTTCTAATGACGCTAATAAGAACGCAATTACGGCTTCACTTTGGGAACAGCTTCTGAAGGCCCTTGGAAACTAGTGCAGACAAGCTCTGAAGCTCAAAGGAAGCACTGAATAAAGGCAAGGCCTCCGGTCCAGATTGTGTACCAGTCAGGTTTCTTTCAGAGAATGCTGATGTAATAGCTCCATACTAAGCAATCATATACAACCGCCCGCTCGTCGAAAGAACTGCACGTAAGGATTGGAATGTTGTACAAGTCACAACAATAACCAAGAAAGGACGTAGAAGTAATCCGCTGAATTACAGGTCCACACCGCTAGTGTCTTTTTGCAGAAGGATTTTGGAGCATATACTCAGTTCTAACGTTATGAATTACCTCGAAGAAAACGATTTATTGACAAACAGTCGACACGGATTCAGAAAATATCGTTCTTGCAAATACAACTAGCTCTTTATCCACCCGAAATAATGAGTGCTACCGACATGGGATGTCCAGTTAATTTCATATTTTTAGATTTCCAGAAGGCTTGTGACAGCGTTCCCCACGAGCAACTTAAAACCACAATGCATGCCTATGGAGTGTCGTCTCAGTTTATGCGACTAGATCGATGATTTCCTGTCGGAAATGTCACATTCGTAGTAATTGACAGACAGTCATCTAGCAAATCGGAAGTAATATCTAGCGTTCCTCAAGGAAGTGTTGTTGGCCCTCTGCCATTAATAATCTATATACACGATTTAGGAGACAATCTGAGCAGCCCTCTTCGATTTTTTGCAGACGATGCTATCATTTTCCGTCCGGTAAAGTCTTTAGATGATCAAAACCAACTGCAAAATTATTAGGCAAGGTATCTGTATGGTGCCGAAAATGACAAATAACTCTAAATAATGAAAAGTCATCAACATAAGTACTAAATGGAATCCGCTAAATTTCGGTTACACGATAAATCAGACAAATCTAATGGCTGTAAATTCAACTATATACTCAGGGATTACAATAACGAATAACTTACATTAGAACGGTCACATAGATAATACTATGGAGAAAGCAAGCCAAAGATTGCTATTTCATGGCAGAACACTTAGAAAATGCAACAAGCCTACAAAAGAGACTGCCTACATTACGCTTCACCGCCCTCTTGCTGTGCGGTGTGGCATCCGCGTCAAAGGAAACTGACAGAGAAAAAGTACAAAGAAGGGTAGCTCTTTTCGTATTATCACGAAATAAGTGGGGGGGGGGGGGGGGGAGTGCCAAAGATGTGATACGCGAATTGGGACTGCAATCATTAAAACAAAGGTTTTTTCGTTGCGGCAGGATCTTATCATTAAATTTCAATCAGCGACTTTCTCCTCAAAGCATGAAAATATTTTTTTGATGCCACCTACACGGGGCGAAATGACCATCATAAAATATGAAAAATCAGAGCTCGTACGGAAAGATTTAAGTGTTCGTTTTTCCCGCGCGCTAGTCGAGAATGGTACGGCAGGCAAATAACTTGAAGGTGGTTCAATGAACACTTAATTGCAGAATAATCATATACACATAGATGTAGATGTAGAAGCAAGTTTACGGAATAACCCTATGACAGTTCTACGTGACATCTTGAATATGATTGTTTCAACTTTATTGCTGGAGAATTTATAAGCTCAGATCATAACTGTTCCAACACTATTAATTTAGAAGCCATTATTGGCGTTTATCGCGGGATTTGACGTTATCAAACAGACATAATATTAGTACCTTTATCACTGATCATTAACTCGGAACAGTGTTAAGTCTCAAACTCATATTTCTTTTATCTTCTACCTGCAACAGACCTCAGCCAATGTCACACAGCTGACACAGGACAGTGGAATCTTCAAATTCCTCATCCGCCACTTCTCACACTGAGGAGATAAACCTGATGAGCAAAGAAAGGCGTCACATAAATCGTGAAAGATAACAGATAATTGGTATCGACGACACACTCTTTTTTTCCCTTTATTGTAATTTCCATTCCCCATCAGCGGCGGGCTGGCAGCAGCATAAGCGCTGCTCTTCAGCCAAGAGACATAAATAGACAGGGAGACTTGTAAAACAATATAAAGATGAAAACATGACGGAATATAGAAACAAAAACTGGCATAACAGAGGATAGGATGGATGAGGGATTTGTAGGTGTGGAGGATGGTGGAAGGCTGCAATACCCTTATATTGGCCAGACGAGTTTCATGAGTTGGAGGGCGACACATTGGTCATTAGTTGTGTTGAAATAAGCTTAATTTATTATACTCCAGGATGTAAAAAGAAAAGTGCGTAAAATGTTATTAGTGAGGTAAGTATCTTATAACAGGGGTTTTCGAACAGTGTGTGTCATCTCCCTGAGGCATCGCGGCCTTACTGTAAGAACGTCGTGGTGGTTTTCATAAAAATAGTGATTTGATTTATCTGCTTTGTGACTAAAGAAACAACGTGTACGCTAGTAGCGATATCTAGTGGGCTGGTGGACAGTACGCGTAAGCATGGTAAATGACAGCCTAGTTAGATTCTGGAGATATACACCACGTTTTCCCTGCTGTTCACACGTTTTTAGAAGACAATGACTTTCCGTTAAGCGAATAGTTGAAGTCTGTGTTTGTCGAGTGTTTAACTGAACTCAGTGATTACTTTCTGGAGTAGTTTCCAGAAGTTGAATAGCACTACGTGATCAAAGATGTTTTCAATACAGAACTTTCATCAACATTTACCGCTGAAGAACAAGAGCAATTTATTGATTGCTCTTCGGACTCCACAATGACATCGAAGTTCATTTACTCACCGCTGCTTGAGTTTTGGAGCTTGGTGAAGCAGGTCAATATCCACAAGTAGGGAACAAAGTCCTACGAGTTTTCATAACTTTTCCAATACCCTGCGTATGTGAGATGGGTTTCTCAACATTTGCATGAATGTGGAGAAAGAGACCTGAGTCACAATTTCCAATCTTGTCCCGAGGTTTGAGGAACTGATGACGAAGAAGCAAGTTCATCCATCCCATTGAGTGCATTGTAAGAATACAATGTGATAACGGTAAAAGTTGGTGACAATGGGTTATGTCAATAATTAATAAAGAAATAACTACTCTTTTCTTTATTTTTAACTTTAGTTTATTTGCCCCACACTTCGCGTTGGATGTCATGTGCGAAAGAAACCGCGGATGTTAATGAGCTTCAGTCAAGTGATCTGTGGACCCAAAAAGTTTGAAAACCACTGAGCTATACCTTTCTTCAGTTATAATCATAACGAGTTTTGTCGCAACAATTGCACCAGCTCTCAGTAATTTCGGTTGCAATACTTTTAGATAAGAGAATTTGAAAATATTTAAGGTTGAATAAGACATAAAGGTGGCCCAATAATTGGATGTTTGACCGAAGGCTTCCGATTTTTGCCGATTTATGCCGACTGAGGCCTGGCGCGAAACTGTTCGAGCTAGTGTGCTTTCAAGTATTTAACAAAGTAATATCTTATCTAGGAAATTTCTGCGGCTGTTTTTCGTGCCAAATATAGCAGATTATTGATACAGCTGAACTATTGGACAGAAACAGCTACTTTCAACTTTCAGGTGAAAGAGCTAATTAAGAGCATTGACACTCTTTCCATTTGAATATACTGAAAGGTTTTCTTTCTTTCTTTCTTTTTTTGTAGTATGCTTACCCAGACATCGCAATAACTTTGAGAATATTTACGACAGTATCAGCGAACGCAGCCTTTGCAAATTAAAGAGGACAAAAACTACTTGAGTTCGAGTAGCAGACTGTTACATTTAGCTATCTTGCCGATAGAATATGGCATAGCTGCCCAACTTGGCTTCTATCATATAATCAACTAGTTTACTTCCGCCAGAGCAAGGAAATATAAACTAAAATCATGCAGTAATAAAAACACAGTTCCTAAAAAGGAATGACTTCTCAACTCTTCATTATAACCCTTTTATTTCTAATTAGTAATTTATGTATTGTTAGAAATTTATGAGGAAGAAATGTAGTCTGTTCTTTGTTATATATCACACTAAAATTTGCAGAAAGGTAGTTTTACAGTAGGGGAGGAGAAGGAGGAGGGGGAGGGGGTGCCGATTTGGCAGTTCTGTCAAGGGCGCAGGAACACCTCGGTACAAAGTTGGAGGATAAATTGGAAATGCAGACCATCTCGTGACACGTAACGCCTTCGGTTATCCAAGATCAATTTTTTTAAGGTAACGCAGCGTATAATAAAGATCTCCTGTGACAAGGTCGCTAAAAGATAACGACTTGACATTAAAAGATAGAACCAGAATTACATAAGATGGTATGTTAGTTGTACTGGGTAAAGTAATGGAACGCACGCTCATATTTGGTTTCCATATATCGCGTAAAACAAATACTTGGATGGTTCTGTCGAAAAGGTTATGGCCGGTTTCCATCACCATTCTTGCCTAATAGGACATGTACTCTGCTAAGGATTTTGTCGTCGACGGGACTTTAAATTCTAAACTACTTTCTTTCTTCTTTTACGTATACATGCAATGAAGTATAGGGGAAGACGAAGTGCAGATATTGGAGCCTTCGTCCCTCGTTGTGCTTCGCAATAATGTGCAGATAAAAAAGAAGCTGTTCTGCATGACATATTTGTTAGAAGACAACAGAAGCAATCAGACAGCAATCTGGAAAACCTGAAGCCACCACAGCATTTATTGAGCGAGACGACAAAATAGTTAAAGCAAATACTTGCACTCGGATTCCAGTCTGGCAATCCAAATCAGGTTCACCGTGATTTCACTAAATCCCTTAAGGTGAGTGCTAGAATAGTTTCATCGAAAAGGCACTGCCAATTTCCTTTCCCATCCTTCCCCAGTTCCGAGCTTGTGCTCCGTCTCTAATGAGGTCAGTGTCGATGGGGCGTAAGACTCTGATCTTCGTTGGTTCCTTCCTTCCTTCCTTCCTTACTTCCTTCGAGAGAACGGCGTTCAAATTCCCGCCCGCTCAGCCTCGTTCAAGTTTTCCGGTGTTCTCTAAAATCAAAAAAAGGCGACTGTAGTATAGAACCTTTGAAGAAGACACGACGGGCCATATTCACGCTCCACAAGCCACGTAATGGTGTGTGGCGGAGAGTCTTTCACTTCCTTCCTTCCCTGTTCCTTTCGCGAATACTGCGTGGAAAGAGCGACTCTCGGTAAGCCTCTCTATGAGTTATAATTTCTGATTTTCCTGTCGCGATCACTTCGCGAGATGTATGCGCAAGAAATTAATAACTTATTGCCTTACTCTACTTGGAAGTCTAGTGGCTAGCGTTGCTGTCTCAGGGTTCCGGAGTCCGGGCTCGGGAGTTTCTCTACCTGGGAACTGGGTGTTTGTGTTGTCCTCATCACTTCATCATCATCATCATTCGTGACAATATCTAGACTGGACTGCGGGAAAAATTAGACTGCGTAAAAATTGGGACTTCGTACGGGCGCTGATGACCGTGCATTTGAGCGCCCCACAAACCAATCATCATCATCATCTACTCGGAACTTACTCTCTTGAAATTGTAGCAGTCTGCTTCTCCGCCAAGTACGGTCTCTGTCTTGTAGCGTCTGTCTCTGGAGCTCTATGAACGTCTCCATAACGTTCTTGTCGTTATTAAACGTATTCGTGACGAAACGCGCCATACTTCTTTGGATCGTTTCTGTACCCTGCTGGTAAGAATCCCTCATTAAACAGCAATAATCAAGGAGCGGACGTACGAATGTTTAGTAAACTACTCCTACATTCTCTTAGTATTTTCCCAGTAGATCTCAGCGTGGGATCTCTTTCTCCTGCTATTAGTTTTATGTGGTCATTGTCCTTTAGGTCACTGCGGACGATTATTCGCGCATATTTGATAGTATTTTGTCACCAATTTTGTAATCTAGCAGCAGTAGCTCTCTTCGCCTGTTTACACGCAGTACGTTACATTTATTTACCGTGAGGTTTCAACAGCCAGACTATTCAACAATCGTTGACTCTGTGCTGACCTTCCTGCATTTTTCTAGTTTTATGGTCTTGTACCTTCTTTACAGACAACAGAACTATCCGTAAACAGCCACACAGATCTTCCGACGCTATCCGCTAGAGATCATTTACGCTTGTTGTCAACAGCAACATCCCCATAAGACTCATTTGTGGTATTTCCGAAGTTGTCTTTACGTCTGTCGATTTCGTCCCATTAAATCTACATTGAATCCTATCTGCGAGGAAGTCGTGAATAAAGTCACAAATTTGACGCAATATTTGGTATTCTCGAATTCTGTTTACTAAGCTGTAAGTACGATTGCTATGCAGAACTGGAAGCGACTTTCTTTTCTGAGGGGGGAAAAAAATGGAATTTCAATCGACGTACGGAGGTCAATGTTTTTATCAAACTTCTCAACCCACGAAGGAGTTTCATAACAGCGTAATGAACTGATGACAGGTTTCTCCATTATAGACATCGATACTTCAAAGTATCACTGTGTCAAACACTTGGACAATCATAGTGACTGTCTTGAAAAAGCAATAACTACCAGTCCAAGGCTACAGTGTGTCAGTATGTATTATGTGAAATAACCTTAGTTTCTAAACATTATTGTTACTCGAACCGTGGTAGTAGATACGCTCTCTATAGAAAGATGCTAATCCCAAGTGAGAGACATGTTCATAGGGACTGGTGTGTTTGCTCGGTGACTCCTATTCGCTGGTGATGTGGGTCCAAGTATTGAGACTAGCCCCACGTTAACTGCATGATCTTCCTTTGGTTTCAATAATGACGCCGGTAAGACTGCTGGCACATAAACTCTCTTACCAGAAGTGGCTCTCAAATTATCCTGATAGTGGAAATCCTAATTGCTCATTGTTATTAGACCATTGCGAATACCCAAGCTCAGAGGGTGATCAAAATCAGAGAAAGGCTGCTTTCGCCGCATCGGATAATCCATTGTTTAGTTTAGCGTGTATCATTCAAATAACGCTGTTACGAATTAGATTATTTCACATACAGCAGTGTGATTTTCACACGCCTGGCTCATTTTATGGACAGGGTTGTGAACTGCTGGTTTACGTCGCAACAACAGTTGCGAAATTCGCCATTGTTTATATGTGATGTCCAATTTAGTCAGCTGTTGCTGAGGTTTTTGTACTGTCTTATGTTTCAGGAACGGAGGATACGTGGAGTGAGTGTAATATGTCACAAGAAGACTACGCAGAATACGCCGAAAATTGGGACCGTAAAATGAGGATGGCTGGTTTTATAGGTAAGTGATCGTTAAGAGTGATTCGTGGATAAAATCTTGGAAATTTGTGGTGAGGTCTTATGGGATCATCGGTCCCTAAGCTGACACACTACTTAATTACGCTAAGGACGACACATACACCCATGCCCGAGGGAGGATTCGAACCTGCGCTAGGGGTGGGGGGGGGGGGGGGGCGTCCCGTGACAAGACGCCTCAGACCACGTGGCAACCCCGAGCGGCGATTCGTGGATAACAGAAGTAGATTTTCGATTGTCCGTTTCAGCAACATTAAACATCAATGAGCAGTTAACAATATTACGACATCTCTTCAGCAAATCCATGGGAAGCAAAAAAACAAAAGTAACCGTAATTAATCTGGCGCAGTTTCAGGGCCGATCTAGCCTATGCTAACAGCCCTGGGTAAGCATTCAGATGCTCCGAACAGAACTGTGCTTCCAAAGTCGTGTGACATTGATACAATGTAAGGTTTGCCCCTAAATGCATTACGGATTTCGGACGTCATTCTGTCGCTAGCACAGGCAGATCCCGTTCAAAAGTATTGTGTATTTTGCACTCACGTTTCATAAATGTCATAATATTTTGATTTTACTACACGGAATGGACCTGACTCAAGAAATAAATGGGCATTCCACTTGTTAAAGAGAAGTGTCACAGTTTAGATGCCGCTATTTCTTTTATTGAGGGATAGCCATAACTATTTTGTAGGTATTTGTACCACACATGATTATATTACCGTCTCTGTTTTAATTAAGTATGCTCCAGCGGCACAGCGAAATGGCTTCCCCGTTCGCCAGTGTGAAAGTGTCCCAGACCAAGTCGAATTTCCAGCTATAATACGCAGCAAATCAACGATTTGTCAGACTGCGAAATTTTTTTAGCGACAAAATTCTTGCATATTTTTCGGGCACAATATCTTTAATATTCGTCATCTTCTTGAAAATTTAAAATATTAATCGTACACATATTCGTCATGTATGTCTTAGATACTTTTCTACACTTTCTTATTGTGACAGCAGTAAAATAAGCTGAATGGCATTGTGAGGAAATGTCTCAGATTGCCACATATATAGATCTTATCTGCATGTGATAATTGCTTGAAATGTGTATATATTTAAGTCTTTAGCTTTCCTTCAGTATGCGGCGCCAGATTTCACGCAATTCCTGTAAGTTATAGGCTGGTGGTTTGTGGGCGCGAAACTAGTATCTGATAGCATGGCAGACTTGTTCCATCAACTTGAGTTCGCTGTCATGCTGCTCAAACCACTGAAGCAGTATTCTGGTCTTGTGACATGGACAATTATACTGATGTAAGATGCCACCGCCGTCGAAGAAGACCTTTAAGCACGGAGGGATACAGTTTGTCCACAGTAATGTTCATGTACACTGAGGAAATAAAAGCCATGGGCTACCTCCTAAATAAATTGTTAGAAATTCTCTGCAGAAATATTGAGCCTCTATAGCCGTCCATAACGGCGAAAGTGTTGCCGGTGCAGGATTTCGTACACGAACTTATCTCTCGATTATGTTCCAGAAATGTTCGTTGGGATACATGTCGGGAGAATTGGGTGGACCAATCATTCGCACGAATTGTCCAGAATGTTCAAGCCAATCGCGAAAAACTGTGGCCTGGTGTTGCAGTGTCATCCATAAAAATTCGATCGTTGTTTGGGAACATGAAACCCTTGAGTGCATGCGGTTGGCCTCCAATTAGCCAAACATAACCATTTCCAGCCAATTATCGGTTCAGCTGGACTAAAGGACCGACCAATTTAATGTAAACATAGCCTGCGGCGTTACAAAGCCACCTCTAGCTTCCACAATGGCTTGTAGACAATTTGACTCCATGGCTTCGTGAGGTCTGCACCACACACGAACCCTACCATCAGCTCTTACCAACTGAAATCGGGACTCACGTGACCAGGCCACAGTATCCAGTAGTCTAGTGTCCCACCCATGTGGTCACAAACTCAGGAGAGGCGCTGCAGGCTATGACGTACTGTTAGCAAAGGTACACGTGTCGGTCGTGTCTGCTGCCATAGCCAATTAACGCCAAATTTCGAAGCCCTGTCCTAACGGAGACATTCGCCGTTCGTCCCACATTCATTTCTGTAATTATTTTTATTTATTTCGTGTCAGAAGCAAACCAAAACATTATTGCTGATATTACCGCATACATTATGGTTTAGAAAATTAAACCAGTCAAATAATAATAATATTAACGAACATTTATTAATTTAACTATGTAGTGGATGCCCAAAAATTAGCAACATCCAGTGCACATTGTGTAGCATTTGCAAGACCTTCCATAGTACACACAGTTGAAGGTAATAATGTGCGATGTAGTAGATGTGATGATGTCTGCATGGCAGCTCCACAGTCACACTTGAGATAGTCCACCTGTAAGCCTCACTTCTGCAGGTTGCTCTTCAATCTTGTGACACAGGAACGTAGGCGATTGAGTGATTTCCGTGTGGACCATTTCTCTGTGTGGCCTGGGGAAAGAGCTTCTTGTGGAATCAGCCATTTCTCCAGATGCTGTTATCCTGCCTTCATACTTTCTCTCCGTGTTGGTGTGGAGTTCAATCGAGTGCTTTCTGTGGTGCGAAGAAAGCTCTTTCTAGACAGAAGTCTTTGCTGTGCCTGTTGATGACCATGTAGTGGATGAGCTTTAGGACAACCCGTGATGTCGTTCAGTGCAACATCAACTTTCTTGGTATGTGTGGATCTGCATTTGTGGTTATTTCGCGCAGTGTTGCTTGTCTGTTAGCAGTGACAACTATATGCAAACACTAAAGCTCGGTCGTTCAGTGAAGTTCGTCGGCCACTGCATTGCCCGTGGTGAGACGTAATGCCTGAAATTTGGTATTCTCGGCACACTCTTGACCCTGTGGATCTCGGAATACTGAATTCCCTAACGATTTTCGAAATGGAGTGTCCCATTATTCTAGCTTCAACTACCATTCTGTTTTGAAAGCTTTTTAATTCCAATCGTGCAGCCGTAAACACGTCGGAAGCCTTTTCGCATGAATCATCTGAATACGAATGACAGCTCCGCCAATGCAGTGTCCCTTTAAACCTTGTGTATGCGATACTACCGCCATCTGTTTATGTGCATGTCACTATCCCATAACTTTTCTTACCACAGTGCACGTTCAAGACATTAACACGTTGACAGACGATCAGCTCTGTCGTTTCCGAGATGTTCGTTCTTAGGTGCCCGACCATAACCATCTACCCTTTGTCAAAGCCGTTTATGTCACTGGGCGTCCATGTTTAAGGCCTCTATTGTCGCTAAAATGATTCCCCACACCATGCCTTGCGACCGATTTTCACGGCGTTGTGTTTATTTTTAGAGTTCGCAACACAGGTGGGCAATAGTCCTAACGATTTGGCTCATTAGTGTGTATTCAGAGATATGACAGAAACGACCATCCAAAGAAAAAAAACCTGGTAAAGATGGGCTGTAAAATGCGCACCTCTAGAGCTATAAGCACTTATTCAGTTTTTCCAGCAACGAAGATGAACAAGTGTTCTTAGATCTTGAAGTACACAGTTTTGAGCCCAAGTTTACTCGTCATTTTTGTTTCGAATGATCGCTCCTGTCGTATCCCTGAATGTTCACCATTCCTCTGGGGCTCCCTCTACAGCTCATCTTACTAACATGATAACTGTTATTAGATATTTGTGGTACATACATATGAAAAGTAACTTTTCTTCCTTGGACATACTTCAATTTGCATCCATGGGAGCAACAATAGTTCGCTGTTGCTGTAACTAATTACTAAATGTGTAGCGTGCAATAGAATAGGTCATTACATAGATATTCCCACTCTGTGGTTCGTGAACAAACAGGTTGAACTTACAGTCCTGAGAAACACAGTCATTCATTGTTGCCAGGGAATAGGCTAAACCATGGGAACCCATTCTGCACTAAAGCTGTGGAGTCGAACACTTTGTTGATACGTACCCACGGATCTTTTCATTACAGTATTTTCAAGGACATTTGCAGGTTAGCTTGTAACTTCTTGCCTAGCTGGCTGAGAATCTCATTATGTTTTTTGCAGTGGGGAACAAGTTGAGGGGTGTATTAAATTTCTGATCGCAGCCCCATGGAGTTCTAGTGAAGAGCATAGGGACACCCACGTACCGAGATAGAGAAAGATCGCGTCAATGGATGGATTGACATTCAGCAGAAGACTCGCTATGCCCACAAAAGAGCTGTCATGAAGTAAGAATGAATTAAGGTTTTTGCATCAGCGCAATAAACGACACACTGTGCTTCTTAACAATGATTGACATTAACCGTAGATGTGCCAGGAGGCCGCCAAAATTACTGCCTTTTAGTTTTTTGGAATGTATTTGTGCAGTTCATCTCGCTTTCAGTAAGTTAAGGTCATCCCTTTTACATGGGGTTCCAAAGCCGGATTTCGTAAAGATTTCCCAATACCGCTTCTGGTTGCCGGTTTTCCTATTCCGCAATCGATTTTCGCCCCCCCCCCCCTCCCACCATGTAAACTCAATCGGTTTTGAAACGTACTTGGGCTGTCAGGTTTCGACTTTTTTTTAAATGTATGACGAATAAGGAGGGAGCGGCTTTTTGTACAGTAAAGGATAACTAGAAATATTAGACAGAAGCAGTTAACGCTTCATCTAATTGAAGGGAAATAGCGAATGTGCTTACTAAATCATAAACTGTATCAACTGTTTTCAAGGCGCCATATTTAACAAGGCTAGCAAATCCGCTTCAAACCTTACGAAGTAAACGCGACATCGAAAAACAGTTTCCGAAATTCGATTTTCGTCTTCCGGATGATGTGTTACATGTAAACGTAGTGAATGTTGCTCATACGAGACACAAGCAAGAATGTCATGTAATCGATTTCATGGATGTAATCCATAATTTTAGCCGTGGAAGTTAGAAACAGTCGTATTCAGTTTATTACCAGTACTATCAAAACAACTTTTTATCATAAAAATATATGGCACATTTACTACTTGTTTTAAGAATCATCGCCAACATATACACAACTATATCCCTACTCGATATAGTTATCAAAACCATGGTGCGGTTAGTATAGTCCTGGCCGTTATGTCTGCACTTGCGTAGGCCGCGGATTAGACTCTCGGTTGTTCTGGCAATATCCAACCTCAGTAAAATATGCCACTGTATTATAAAGTGCAGCATTATGTAAAAGATGAAGTCTACATTTGTTTCCAATTTCTTAAATTATGAATTAACTTGAAATGGACATCATATTTAATCTAAAATTCTAGTTAATAGAATAGCATATTTCATTTTAAAACGCAAAGTTGGTGCCCCACGTGTTCCATATCCAAGCTGGGAATTCATTCCCAGCATTCATTGCGAATCACATTGGCCGTGAAGGCTTGCTTCGCATGCACTGAGCTGCATCATGTTCATGGGCTTTTGTCAGATTTTATTTATATGTCAAGTGATAAGTATACGTAAACATAAAGCTATATTGAATTGTTTACCTTCTTGATTAAGTGTAAATTTTAGGCTGGATTATAATTGTTGAAGACATGCCCAAAGGAAAACGAAAGGGAAAGTCAGGTAAGTGTCCCAGCAGCTTGCGAGCTTTTCTGAGCGCGAACGAAATAACCTCGCAAATTGCTGACGTATGAGATACATGTGTGTAACATATGATCGTACCTGTTATTGTTTATTGATGACGAAGTTTCAGGTAACCATTAAGGATGTATTTAGTGATATTAAAGTTTAAATTTAGAAGTTGCGTAATGCTACTTCTGTGATGTTATTAACTTGAAATTTCAGGGTCCACTCCGAAGCTACGGCCAGACGCTGTTGGCGTAACATCAGATGAAGATTCACTAAATGATAATGCAAGTGTCATCAGCCTCGCTTCAGAAAATCGTAGCATAGTCGAAGAAGGTAAGTTGTGTATACACCCCTTCTAGGTTATGTTACCCAATATCTCGCATATATTGACATCTGTTTTCGCTAGCAAGAATCTAACAAATGCAGAAGTGGTTTGAAGACATTGTAGAGCAGTGACAACTTACGTATTTAAGACATTCTGATTTGGCTTCGATGGTTGAAACAAAGTTAGTTCATTCATTTTAAAAAAAATTGATGAACTAGATCCTTAAGTCACATACACAAATATTCTCTCACAGTCCGTAACGATGCTGAACTACAATCTGTATATGGTAAAATTTGATAAGCTACTCCTGTAAGAGTGACTGAAGGGAGGTATTTTCTGCTTAAGGGGGTAGCCCTCATTTTAATAAATAGGTTAACAACAATGTTTATAATTCTTGGTTGAAAAATAACAAACGCTTATTACAAATATTGTGTTGTACTGAACATAACGCCTATGCAAAGGTAAAGGAATGTATGAAAAAGGTACTGAAACCGGCTCTCTAGTTTGGGACTTGCCATAGACCGTTATTGAGTGGAGACAATTCTTGCTACATGTCTCACAAATTTACAATCTCTCATTATCTCATGTCAGCTCCAGGATAAACACTGCATCAGTGTGTCAGCTTCTTTTCTGTGCAATATATTCATTTGTATAGCTCCTAAGATAGGTTCTTGCATGTTGTTGTAGTGTTGCTGAAGTGAAATGTTTCTTTTAAAAGATATAATTTACTATTTCTTGTAACTGAGGTATTTCACTGTAGATAACCTGTTTACTAAACTTCTTACAATACTGACAAAGGGATAACCATATACAAATAACCCCCCACCACCATAACTTCTGGAAGGCAGCACAGTGAACCTCAAGGGTTGAAACTTCAAAGATGTTATTTACTACTTCTGTTTCCCAGTTGTAAATATTGCCTGTTATCGTTGCAGTAATCTGTAACAGACATAGAACATCTCGTTTCTGTTGACACAGGATGCCTAATTGCTACAATATTTTCTGTGCGCAATAGACAAAAAAGAAAATTCACAGGTTTGGGAATAACCAAATTAGGATAGTGCTGGAACTGCAAGAAAACACACAGTCTGAGCAGTGTTTACAGAGTTATATCTAGCAACAGTACTATTTCTTCTGTTTTCAAACATGAAATTGATGAATTTGATATTGATTTATTGCAGGAGATGAAATTGATGAGCAGACACAAGAAGAAATATTTGAAGAAAAATTAGGAGAAGCCATTGATGGTTTAAATCAAAAATCGGCTCAGGGACGAACAGCTTCCCTTGAATCGGTTGCAAAAGCATTCATTAAAAAATGTGTACCTGAATATGTAATTGACAGGTGGGTTTTTTCCCTCTGTGCTTGTGCCTTTTTTTCTGGTGTATCAGGTTGTTAACTTTCTTCTTACACTCTTGCTGTGGCTACGGATTTCTTACACCCTTTTGTTTCGAATAATGTAGGCGCTTCACGTTGACTGATGGTGTGGAACGCAGCCTAAAGAAGGGCCGGAGTGCGGAACAGGCAGCTGCAGCACAGTTGGCACCACTTCTTTGTGTACAATTGGGTGCTGGGGAGCATTCGGAAGAGGTTTGTCGAGAGTTATCACCAACGTTAACTGTTGTTGCTCACGACAACTCTGCTTCTCCATTAGCTAGAGCAAAAGTAAGTTAGCATCTAGTCTATTCTTCAGATGTGTCTGTCTCTGTTACATTTTCACTTGTTTTTGAAGATTTTGATGTGTTGTATACTTCAAAGTCTCCTACCAATAACAAAGTTTTTGGGTGCTGTTAGACTTTCAGCAGTCAAGTTGACCAAATATAGTGTGGTTTACCTTTTCAAGTTACTTTGTTATACATTTATGACTGAGCAGCTGTTGTGCGGAAACTTAATGATGGGGGAAAGTTGTTTTGATTTTTGACATTGTCAGATTGTGAAGTAAGAAAGATATACTTTCCCTAATTTGTATATTCTATATACTGTTTTTATGTCAATAGAAGGGCTTACCCAGATCTTAGGCACTGTTTTGAGCAATATAAATCAACTGCACATCACAATTAGGAAATATGGAAGTGTCAGATTCTGCCAGTCTGTTTCGACCTGTAATGTAAAAAGTTGGACACCCCCATTTGCATCATACCGCAAGATGATGACCATAACATCATTAAATACACCTGTGAACAAAGATATAAATTAACTGAAATATTTTACTCAATCAGTGAAATGAAACTAATGGGACCACCATAGGAAGTAAGGCATTCAGAGTGGGAACAAGCTAAATATATGAGAAGAAGAATGTCAGTATTCCAAAACAACCAAAACTGAAAATAATGCACACAAATACCTGTAGAATAAACCATACAAAAAATACTCCCAATTAGAATTGAATATTTCATTTGACCTGTGCAGCTCAGACGAAGACAGTAATACCAAGAATCGACAACATGTAGTACTTTTTAATTGCCGTCAAATGTGTTTCAGAGCTAGTACTCCATTTTCGTGGATTGTGTGGCTATACTGGAGAAGTTCCATATTGTTCACTTTTTCTCGTAACAATAAGAGAATGACACACTTATTAGGTTTAATGAGATAGACTATACCTTAGTGATATTAATGAAAAAAATGCTATATTGAATTTACTATTGTTTAATTTTACAGAATAGTAAAACCAGAACACCATTGTACCACTGTAACATAGATTATATATGCAGCATTTGAGTCATGTAATACTGTCATAAACATGCTAAATAGAGGTCAAGGGAAATGACAGATTCCATTTTTTATGTGTAGGTGTAGGTGTTATGGTTCAGTCAGCTGTGGTCAAGGGAAATGTCTGATTCCAATTTCTGTAGTTTTTGCTGTAGGCGTTGGTGTTTTGGTATCGTCAGCTGCCGTTGACCTATAAAGGTCAAGGGAAGTGTCAGATTCCTGTAGATTTTGTAATTATTTTTTTGTTCATCTTCTGTGTTTTGGGGTCATGGTGTTTTTTTACTGTAATATTTAGCTAGTCGTCTCCCTAAAACCCTCAATTGCCCGCGGTTGTCACATTAGTTTGATTGTATTTTTGAAGGGAGGTGTTATTGTCTTATTTATACATTTTTTCGTGTTTGTTGCCATGTGTATGTAGTGATTTCATAGGCGCCATATTGAAAACGCTTAGAATTTTCCGCCATATTGGTGATGTCATGGGTCAAAGCAGACGGGTGGAATCAGACAATTCCGTATTCCCCTTCTGCTGTAATGAAATAGTACTAACATACACTGCATGCCTGTTTTTTTTTTTTTTCTCATTTTCCTTTTTCTTTTCACTGAAGTATACAATTTGAGTTTCTATTTGCAGTGCTGCTGGGCTCTTGCCATGTGCAGTTTTCTCTCAGGTGGAGAAATGAATGATATAGTGCAACTGATGCGTTCTATGGAAACAATATACAGTGCTTCCTATCTCAAGGGTAATGGCACAGTACCTGTAGTATCAGCTGAAGTGGCTGCTTTACATGCAGCAGCTATTTCTTCATGGAGCCTTCTTTTGACTTTAATGTCACCAGGAGATGTGTATATGTTGTTATCAGACACTGATACAACATTTTCACCGTAAGTTTTAATATCTTTATTTAAATTAAGAACATTGCCACCTTAAATAAGTTATTAATGCAAAATTAATCAGAATTATTATTAAGCTGTTGGATAATGGTGTACAGGTCCACTAAACATTTGTAAATTATTATACAAATAACTTGCATGTGGGACGTAGTAAAAAATTTTGCAACTGTTCTAAAATTTTTGATTGCTTGATCTCTGTTGTTAATTATTGTAAGGATGTGGACATAGGGTGAAATCATGGGATTTGTAGTGTTTGATGCAGCATTGTAGTGGCTAGTGTAAAAGTGAATGAGTCATTATCTGCTTTTAATCTCATCCAGTGGACAAATGCATTCTAAGGAATGGCTCAAAATTGGAAAAGTAGTTTAACATCTAGCAAGACAATTATATTAAAGTTGCAGCTTGATCAGCCACATCCTCAGTATATTTGTCAGTATCAGTTGACCAGAGACAACTGCTCTTTCTGGAGACAGTTGATTCTCAAGAAAATGAAATATTGATCTGTTTTGTATAGAAAATATTGACTCTTTTTTTATTAAGATTGTTTAGCTATGAAAGGAGCAGCAAATAAATTATAGTAACTTGTACTTGTTTGTTGTTAGATTTAATTGTAATATTCAAATAATAAACTTTCATATACAGGCAACTTTGGCAGCTAGCTGAACTCTTAGAATCTGCACACTTAGATGTGCGTATGGCGGCAGGTGAAGCAATGGCTCTTGTGTTTGAGATGGGACGCACTCATTCCATAGACTTCCAAGAAGCTGCCACACCTCAGCTTATTGAACGTTTGCGAGAATTGGCAACAGATTCCCACAAATATAGAGCAAAAAAGGATCGGAAGACCCAGCGTTCAAGTTTCAGAGACATTCTGCATTATGTGGAGGTATTTATAATCTGTATTATGTTCTATAATAATTTTGTTTTTCCCTCTTTCAAAAAAATGCTGATGAAACCACAAAGTTGTTAAAAAATCGTAGCAGACATATCATACAATATAAGCTTTCATGGCAGGTACTGACATCACTCAAAACTTCTAAGCTGCTAGGTTGTAGTTGATGTACAAGACTTTCTCCTAATGTTTCCTCCCTGACTGTGGGAAACATCTTCAGAGGTTAATGGCGAACTGCAACCAGAACTCGCGAGTGTGCCGAACTTGTGGACTGTGTAGAGAGCACCACAGTATATCATGTGATATTGGCTAAGACATTATTGCTGTTAATGCCAACATTCTCCATTGAAAGTAATTGATAGTCGTTCTTATGTTGCAATGTTCACATCCAAATTTTATGTGATTTAAGACCTTCATCTTTTCTGTTAAAATTGGTATCATTACTGATAAATCTCAGTCTCTCTGTGCACATGCACATGATAATGTGATGTTTTTGAGATGACACTCGTCTCACTGAATTTTATTTCATGTTCACCCTCTCGATAAAGACGTTCTGCAATGGATGATTTCCCATGTGTCCCAGACAACAATTCCTCTTTCGTGTTCAACTAGACAGGTGTTAACATTTCTTTTTACAGTACCAGTATAAACCAGTTTACAACTATAAGAAATTTTATATACACCTAGTGTAGCCAAAGGATGTCATGTCTTTTGCTGATATTAAACATTAATAATGTAGGAAAAGACAGATTGCTACTTACTGTGAAGAAGAAACGTCAAGTTCCAGACAGGCACAATTAAGGCATTTGCGTGTAGCTTTCGGACAGTCTTAAAGTCTTCATTAGTAACACACACAATTCACACAAGCGTGCACACATGTGTGCGTGTGTGTGTTTGTTTTACTAATGAAGACATGTGGCTTAAAGCTACACGTGAGTGTCGTTTAGTTGTGCCTGTCTGCAACTTGATGTGTCTTCTTCACAGTAACTAGCAATCTGCCTTTTCCTACATTGCTGATGTTCCTACCTGGAGTTTTCATTGTTCGATCTTAAACATTTGTTTCTTTCTGGTGAGTCTGAAGATAGTTTCCACACTACTTGGTCAACATTTTCCCAGTGTGATCTGTGATTGTACAGATCAATTGAAGGAAAACTTTCCCTTCGGGTAGCGGTCATTCCTCTTCAGTCCTGATTCTCTCCCTAGGGTGAAGTACTCTTTATCTAGCTCATTGTTAGTGACCATTCTTCTTGAATGCCAAATGTAGATGTTCAGGCTCATCTTTTCAATAAGTTGGTTCACAAATGTTGTGTGCCCCCATCTACCAAGGTTTTAATCATTCCTCTTTTTTGTTTGGGGTGTTGATTAGAATCTTTATGCTGGTAACAGTCAGTATGCATGGTTTTTCTGTATTCGGTTGGCTGTTATTCTCCATCTCAATAGTAAATTGTATTTTTGAATTGATACCATTGAGATGTATCAGTAAGGCATCAAATTCCTCTGCACCATATGTCTGTACTATGAAAGTATCATTGACTTAAGAATACCATCTGGCTGGTCGTTTTCTGGCAATGTGCAATGCCTTTTGTTCAGAGCTCTCCATAAACAAATTGGCAATAGCCAGACTAAGAGGACTGCCCATAGCCACAATGCCAATCTGTTCATAAAAAACACCGTATTGGAAATAGGTCGTGGTGACACAGTGTCTGCAGGAAAAATGTCAGCTATACATGAAATAACTTTGTTCAACAGACGCATGGTAAATAACGCAGTGTTGAAAATAACAAAGATATCACTTTGTCCCACATGCATTTCTTTAAATTTGTTGGTGAAATGATATGAATTTTTAATGTGACTATCAGTTCCACCAACATAAGGTTGCAGCAATGAGTCAATGTGTCTAGTTAAATCACGGGTGGAAGATGATATAGCACACACAATAGGCCTCAAAGGATTCTGTGGTTTGTGCGCTTTGGGTAAACCATAGAACATAGGTGGGTACACTTCCATTTTGAGGAGTAGCTTTGGATATCAACATTGTAACATTAGAATGACATTTGATTACTCTCAATCAAGAATGTTGGCATTACCAACAATATTCTCATAGTAGAAGTCATGCGATAGTGTGTGGTGCCCCCTAGGTTGCCTGTAAATTGGTGGCTCCCAGGAGTTCTGGTTGCAGTTCGCCATTTTACCTCTGAAGATGTCTCCCACAGTTGGAGAGGAAATGTTAGGAGAAAGGTTTATACATTGCCCCTAATAGCCTGGAAGTTTTAAGTGATGACATAGCAAACAGAATTGTAATAACAATCATATTATCACAGTGATCACTGAAGATTCCTTATTTTAAAGTGCATATACTCTTATTAAGACTCAATGACAGGCATAAAAGGTGGTATAAACCTGTTGTAGAAGTTGTAGAAAAATCTTGCTCGCATACAGAGTTACTAAACATTTCATAGTTTGTATCTATAGCATTCCAGTGGGAGCAGGAATTATTTTTATCTGGAAAAATGAACCACATTGTTGAGGGAACTGGCAGGCGTGTGTGTGTGTGTGTGTGTGTGTGTGTGTGTGTGTGTGTGAAAAAACAAAAAACAAAAAAATTGTGGATCCAAAGCACTGATGGCTGGTTACAAAAGTCAAGAAACAAGAAAAGTTTTTGTGTACTACCAGGCAGGTAATCTGATGAGATGGCATGTGTCACTAAATGTCTGGAATATTGAGTAGATTAATTTAAAAACAGAGAGTTCTTATAATGTATTTCAGAAGTAAAAAATGAATACTGAATTATATAGAGGGGTCCAAAAAAATGTATCCAATGTTTAAAAGTCCATAACTGGCAAACTAATTGGCGGAGTTCTCTCATCTTCGGTAGTGTAATAGTTTGTAGTTCCGGCAATCGTCACACAAGCATTGTATTGCATTGCTTTGTTTTGTCAGATGACTGTCACCAGATAGTCAGTATTTTTTCAAACATGGCTGGCGCAAGGCTTGCATTCGATGAGAGGAAGTCAGTTTTGAAGTGGTATTTTAAGTACGAAAACATTGAGGTTCAACGACAATGGGGAAAAGAGAATCAAACAGAGCCACCGACACGTTTAATGATTCGTCACATTCAAGACAAATTTGAAGCCGAAGGCTGTGTTGAAGATGTACATAAACGATTTGGACGACCTGTAACAGTAACAAGTCCAGCTAACTCCTGTTATTTGTTACAACAATTCACTTGCTCACCACAGAAGTCTCCGAGACAGTGTGCCTGTGAAACTGGAGTGAGTCGCTCAAATGTTCGGCGAATTTTGAAGACAGCAAAGTGGAAATGCTACATCCCACGATTGCTATATACAATGAACAAGGACCCAGATCGTAGAATGGAGTACTATGAGTGGTTTACTAACTTGGTGTGCAATGATGAAGAGTTCGTAGAGATTATTGTGCGGTCTGATGAGGCACAGTTCGAACTCAGTGGTACAGTAAATTGGCACAATCGCATCTACTGCGCTGCCGAAAATCCGAATGTCCATGTAGACAAAGCTGTGAATTTGCCAGGAGTAAATGTGTGTTGTGGATTGTCTTACCGGGGCTTGATTGAGCCATTCTTCTTTGACAGCACAGTTACCGGTGAGGTGGACCTTCAGAAGCTTCAGATATCCATTTTACCTCCTATTCGAGACTTGTATGGAGATGGAAGAGTTTACTTTCAACAAGATGGTTCCCCAGCCCACTACCAAAATCGTGTTGGGGAGTATCTTGACGAAAATCTACCAGGAAGATGGATAGGCCGTAGAGGTGCTGTGGAGTATCCACCATGTTCCCCAAACCTAGCTCCTCTAGACTTTTACCTGTGGGTGACACTGACGGACGTCATTTGTCGACAGAAGCCACGCACATTGGATGAACTTCGAGAATCCATCGTACATTCATGTTAAAATATCCAACTGAAGATGTAGCAATCAGTAGTTCGTGCTGCAGTTTGGCGGTATCGTTTGTGTGTGGATGTTAATGGTGACCATTTCAAACACCTACAGTGATATTTTAAGTTGGATTTTAAGCTACACTTTCACCAAAAATGAGAGAACTCTGTCAATTAGTTTGCAAGTTAGACTTTTTAACAGTAATACATTTTTTGGACCCCTCTGTATAAATAATGACTAATATGAAAGGCGTTTTGTATTTTTTTAATGAATTAACATTGATCTGTGTTTTGGAATGAAACTTTATAATATGTATGAGGAACAAAAAAGTACATAACCTTATTCAATCAGAAGAAAAATTGTGATTTGTCTCAGAGTGGACTAGTTTATTTCTACACACGCGCACACACACACACACACACACACACACACACACACACACACACACACACACGCACTCTGGGATGCGCACACTCTTAGACTCTTAGGCTGCTTTGTAATGCTCTTTCATTGTGAAGCCAATCAACGTTTGCTTCAATTTATTCATAGTCTTCTTAATATTTGCAGGATGGTGATCCGCCAGATATACAAGTGAGATTTGGTCAAGAGGTGTTAGCATTAGACTCCTGGTGCAGGAAAAAGCAATATGATGCTTTCTGCCAGGTAAACATTAAGCTAATCATTAATATCTCTAATGTTTGACGTTTTGAAATGCTATGTGATGTGCTAATACTTCCGTTCTGTACAGGTTTTAGGGTCTGGCATGAATCTTCATTTGACAGAAAATGATCTTGTTAGGGAGATATTTGAACTCGGAGAGAGGATATCACCTCTTAATGCAGCACTTCACAAGCAGACAAAGTTAGAAAGGGTAATATGCTTCTGTATTTTATATGAAATTTAATAGAATGCTCGTGTTCATACACTTGCAGATAATTTGTAACTTTTGTAGCAACTATTTCCAAATGTAATGATTTCCCAGTGATAAAAGTAACACGAAGTCAGTACTAATTTCTATTTTCATTATAAGTACAAAATTTTTAGTAGGTTTGAATACTTATGCAATGTTATTTTACAGCATTTGATGAATGCAGCAGCGTTTAAAGCTAGGACTATTTCGAGAAGTAAAAACAGAGATAAACGTTCCTCTGTAATGGCATGTTGATGGCTGTAATATGCTTACCAAAATAAATTTTCATAGGTAAGTTGATGTAAAAAATTCGTTTATTCAGTGTAATGTAACTGGATAGGTGAAAAATCTACTAACCAAGTGGCAGGAGAACACTTACATATAAGGGTTAAGGAAATTTTCAAACTTAACATTCATGTATGTGTGTTTTCCTGCCGCCACTTGGTGAATAGGTTATTTTATCTATCCAGTTACATTATATTTTAAAAAATAGAAAATTATTTTCGTTGTTCATCCAGTATGAAATTCATTTCGTTTGATCGAGTTAAGAATGTAACATTATCTGATCAGTTATCTTTCTAAGCATTTCAGTGAAAGACTTTTCACATTAAAGATATTTTTAAAAACTGACAAATTAGAAGGAAAAACAATCACTCACTAAGAGGTTTTTCCAAACACACGTCGTCTCTCTTACAAGGGCTAATGTAAAGGGTTACCACAGTGTTGAAGACCAGTGACTGGTGTGTTACTGTTTAACCAATGCTCTACAGCTGTCAGTTAGGTCTTAAGACATGTGATATTACTAGCACATAAAACTGAAAAGTATTTAGTAAAATCCTTTTGGACGTTACTATAGTGTTTTGAAATAAAACCGTCATTTTGAGAACCTTTGCAATGGTCTCTTCTCAACAGTTCAAACTATCAGTTTGAAAATTTTGCAGCCTAATGCCCAGAAGGATTTTACTCGAATTTACACTTGCTGTAAAAGCCTGGGTACTGAAAGCCTATTCTTCTTCTGAGCCTTCAGGGTGTCTTACCTCTTGTGGATTAAGGGTGAGGTTGTAGATCCCACTTGAAATTACAGATTTCGTTGTGAGTGGAGCAGTGGAACAGACATTTGTTGTATTTGTGCTCTATATTTGTGTTTTTGCCAAAGAATGTGCTTGTTCTGATAATTTTAGCAGTGGAATGTTTGTGATGTAAGAGCGGTGTGCATGACAATGTTTGCTGAAAGTTACTGCTACATGGAGGTCACACTACCCAAAGTTCAAGTAGGAATCTTCTTCTGCGTATGAAAATGACCCAGCACACAAAACTGCCAAAACAATGTACTTCTTGGAGGAGGAAAGAAGTGAGCGTGCTATTGCACCAGCTCCGTTCACGTGACCTGGACACTTAAGATTTCTTCCTGTTCTCAAAGATGAGTGAGAAAAATTGTTGCCATCATTTTTCTTGTGATGAAGAGGCTATCACAGTGTAAAATTGCTGTAAGTGACTTCCTAAAGAAGCATGGAGTGAGATATTTTTGAAGTGGTTTCAAAGTATGGAAAAATGTATAAGTGCTCATGGAGAGTATTCTGAAAACTTGTAACAATTATATTGTAAGTAAACTTTTTTAAATTCCTGCTAAAAGCTTTTGGCATAACCACTGAACATTGACTGTGCAGTGTGTGTCCACTTGTGACGATTTGTAATTACCTGTGGACCATCCTCTGTTGAATTTTTTCAATCATAAAATAGAGTACCACTGAAGCTGAGTTGATTGCCCAGATTATTGATCATTTCTCAACATGAAGCAGAATCTTCTGAATTTCGACCGACAGCCATTGCTGCAAAGATATGAAATTTGGGAGGTACTTTAATATTTACAAGATGTAGGAAGCTTTCAGTGTCCAGTAAATAACTTATTTTTATTGTTGAAAGAAAATGGTGGGTTTCTTGAATGGTTTACTTCAGAAATGAATGTGTAACACTTCCTTTTAGTGTGTAGCAGATTTAAAATAAAATCTCTTTTGTTCCAGGGGATGTACAACCATGTTCTTCCGTAAACACAGCAGAATTACCTTACATTATAAAGTGGTAAACTACAGGAAATAATTTATTGCTGAACTCGTTTCTTATGATAACACAGATGTTGCATTTTAATAGTTTTGGTATTATACTTTGATGACAGAAATATTAATGGTGCTAGACAATGACTGCTGTAATTCTTTTTCTTTGGGCACGAGTCTTCATTTTAGAAGTGATTTTTACAATTTAAGAACGTTTGAAGTTGTTTTGAAATGTATCCAGAATCATATATGTATAGTAAGCATTAGGAACATTGTCAATGTAGATAAATTGTAAACTTTTTTATTGTTGTGGATTGTGGCTGTTCTGTGGTTGTAATTGTCTTGTGAGCTGGTTGATGATTTCTACTGAATTACATTTTCAAGACTAGGCTGTACAGTATGAATTGCTTACATGTTAAGCAACCTGGAATATCTAATACTCTGAACATTTTTGTGGTGAGAGAATTTTATCTTTCTTGTATTATCTTATTGACAAAACATTCATTATTCTTCATTTTGCTGTTAGAGGAGGCAAGACAGGTCCCTGAAACTCTGTGGATATATCTCAGAAAAAAATTCATTCTTTCCATTAACTTCTGTCATAGTATATGTGACAGACTATGAAAATTGGGATATTAATGCATTCCAAATTGAAATAAATACTGTACTGTGGGAAGATTGTGAATGTTGAACACAAGTAATTTATTTTGTAGACTGGTTTAGTTGAGGTATTTACAGTATTCACTGTTGAAGTGATAAATATTATGTGCTTAGCAGCTTCGTTTTATGCAAGTGTGTCAATGATCAGTGTATAAAATGCATTTACTTCATCACTGACTTTCCCCCTTCCCCTATTGAATGATTTACAAAAGAGAAACAATAGATATCATATGAGGAGCATATCACTTCAAACTCGTTTTTTGTTTTTTTAGTAAAAAGTGGAAATGTTTGACAGTAAAGAAACATATACATTGAAACTGATTGGATTTCTAATGGAATTTTAGGATTAAACAAATTTAAGAAAGGCATTATATACTGTATTTTCATAACACTTGTTTTCTGCCGTCGGAGGTTACTGTTCCAGACAAAAACTTTCAGCCAGGTTAATTTTACTAACATTTGTAATGTAAAGAGTATATTTGATATTTCAAATGGTCTGTTGTGATTTTTATAAATGTAATAACTTAACCACAAAACTTTACAGAAAATAAATTGAAAGATATTTCATTGAAGCAAATCAAGCATATTTGTTTTACCAGTTTCAAGCAATGAACATAATGGTATCACATCTTATGGAAGCTGAAGTCATGTTGGCAGAATGGCTTCATATGCTTGTATTTATTATCACAATAAAAATGAGTCATATTTGTTTTACAAAGAAAGGCAAGGAGCCTGCTTCTCATGTTTGTTAGTTGTACTGTGTTGTTCTGTTATCAATGCAAAGTAATTGTACTAGTCCATTTATATAAAAACCATTTTTGTACAGGTGGTAGATACTTGGAATAACTTCTCAAAAGAGACAACAGTTTTGAACCTAAGTCATTGTATTTAACAAAAGTTTGGCTGAATGTTCTTCAACTATTTTGTTTTGGAATTGCGTAGGCTTTGCTTGCCCTTTGTAAACATAATAATTTTATTAGCTCTTTTGATGGTATTTTCAAATTATTAACTTTGTTACAACTCCTTGACAGAAATCTCCTAAGGAAACAACCCACAGATAAATTGAGATTCTGCTCTGTCTCAATATCTAAAAAGGTAGTGCCTCTGTTGTAAAATGTATATAATAGAAAACGAAACATGGGCAACATTGTGTACAGATTCGCTAGAGTTGGGTTGTGTTCATTTTACTTGTTATTGTTCTGTTTTATATAATACCATTTGTTAATGGTAACACGTAATTTATTGTTGGCTTAATTTCACGGAATATATTGTGTACAGTCAAATTTTAGTTCCTGAAACATTGTACTGAATGTTCCACATTTGTTCCAAGCAGACAAATGGAATCTGTTAAGCGTGGTTGTATATTTACATTAAATGCTATTATATTGTACATTTACATTAAATGTTGTACAATCAGTAAATGAATAAATTGTTTCAGGATTCTGGTGTCTTTGAAAATTTATGGATAAGGTCTTGTGGGAGAATAATCAGGTTGAAATTCTACTTGGTTACATGCTACACTTGCAGTGCACCTTAGACTGGAAAATAATTGTCCAGAGCTGCATATAACAAACAGTTATTTAATCCTAAAGTATTTACATTTCTCATTTATGTTATTTTTATTCTGTCACTGGCTATGGTTATTATGTAACTTGTGATATTTTTAATTTATGGTAGGGCAGAATGTATGTTAAATGCGCCCTCTTCCACATATACTGAGGGAGATGGTTCAAACCTGTGTGTGACCATCCAGATTTTGGTTTTCCGTGATTTTTCGAAATCGCTGCAGGCAGATGCCGTGATGGTTCCCTTGAACGGGGGCAGATTTTCTTCCCTTTCCTCTACACAATCAGAGCTTGTACTCTGTCTCCAGTGATCTCGGTGGCAATCTTCCTCCTTTTCTTTTTTCCCCCTCTGGCATACACACTTTGTTAGCACAGTAAAGTGATTTGCAATGCATCGTTGCTGACAAGTGCAGACAATCGAGATATGAATTGCTACATCACTTCAGATAGATCTAAGAGATAATTGTGTACATTTAGGCAAAGAGTTGCCATATTGTGATGCATGCTTGTGCTGAAAGATATTTAACTTTGCCCATAATTCTTCCACGTCCATCGTACTGGAAGTAAATGGAGTCGATTCATTTACTAAGTGGGATGCTAACAACTACTTATCTGCTCTTTGTAATAAGAATACTCTCCTAGCTTTCTTGACAGACTTTTTAACTTTCATAATCATAGTCATAATGACAACATCATGATCACTAATCCCTGTCTCAACACTGACACTGTCGATGAGGTCAGGTTGTTCATGGCTACCAGATCTAAAATATTTCCATTACGTGTAGGCTGTCTATTTAGCTGCTCAAGACAGTTTTCGGATAATGTGTTCAAAAGTAATTCACACGACGGCTTGTCTGTACCACCTGTAATGAATTCATAGACATCCCAGTCTATACTAGGTAGGTTGAAATCACCTAACACTAATATAGCATGATCCAGGTACTTCTGCGATACAGAATATAGACTCCCTTTGAATGATTCTAGAACTGTCACGGTGGAACCTGGTGGCCGGTAATAACCCCCAACAATTAACTTTATTTCCCCTAGCCCTGTTAAACGTGTCCAGATAACTTCACAATCACACTCTACTTCGACCTCTGTAGACACAATATTTTTGTCAACTGCAATGAAGACACTACCTCCTATGGTGACTAACCTGTCTTTCCGATACACGTTCCAACCCTCACTAAATATTTCAGAACTTCCCATCTAAGGGTTGAGCCAGGTCTCAGTCCCGAGAATAATTTGCATGCCACGCGCTTCCTGGAGGGCAGTAAATTCAGGAACTTTATTCTGAACACTCTGAAAATTTACTGCTAATATCTTGATAGCTGAAGTGTCTTTACACTGAGAGTGTCCTGATTTCCCTGCCTGCACATTGACTGATGAGTGTTCATCAGGACACCTCGCACTACTGCCTAGCCTAAAAAAAAACCCCATGTGCACACCACAAATACTCTGCTATCCAAGTAGCTGCTTCCTTTGTGTAGTGCACTCCTGACCTATCTCAAGGCGTCCTACAATTCCCCACCCAATAGTGCAAGTCTAGAAATCTGCAGCCAAGACTGTCACAGAGCTGACAAAGCCTCTGGTTGAGACCCTCCACTTGGCTCCAAACCAAAGGACCTCGATCCACTCTGGGAACGATGCTGCAAATAGAGAGCTCTGCTTGCACCCGGTGTGTGAGGCCAGCGGTCTTCACCAAATCCGCCAGCTGCCTGTACGAACTGAGGATCGCCTCAGAACTTAAGCGACAGGCATCATTGGTGCTGACGTGAGCAACTACTTGCAGACGACTGCACCCCGTTTGCTCGACAGCCGCAGGCAAGGCCGCCTCCACATCTTGGATGAGGTCCCCTGGCAGACAGAGTGCACGTTCGAATTATTTCCAGCTCTGTACGCTATTTCCCTAAGGGGCTCCATCACCCGCCTAACGTTGGAGCTCCCAATAACCAGCAAGCCTTCGCCCCTGTGTATCTGCTCGGGCCCTGCTGAAGGAGCAGCCACCTGCCCACTAACAGGATGAACGGGCGAGGCCAGCCGGTCAGCCTCCACATTGATCCTCTGCCTCGAGAGACGCAAACGCGTTGCAGTCTGCCACTCACCCTGATGTGAGGGCGGCCCCAACACGCTGGGTACACTAGAAGGTGCCTCGGTGGCCGAGTCAGCGGACGCAGCAAGCGACACCTGGGGTGTCTCAAGCAACGCGCCAGATGCTCCGCCGTTGCTGCACCTTGAGGCAGCAGCTGAAGACAGCTGACCGTGGCCAACAGCATGTTCAGCTTTTCGCGAACTGCGGCCAGTTCCTCCTGTGCCCACACACACACACACACACACACACACACACACACACACACCCTATCTATCCTACTACTAATATCTGGACGTATAGAGTTGTGACCAATGAAACAGCAAAATGCGACTTCACAGTTGCGTCGTCAGCGCCAGATTTAGCTGCGAGTGTTGAAATCGCGTTGTGGAAACTGTTATAGGCATCTTGCATTGAAGTCCGCACTAAATTTCGAGCTTCTGTAAAACATTGCCAATCTTGGGATTTTGCGCCTCTTTAAATTTGGCATGCTTGTTTCGTTGAATCGTTGTTTCTGCAACAGTGTTCTAACCTGTTTTGTGTACCAGGGAGGATCAGCTCCATCGTTTGTTAATTTATTTGGTATAAATCTTTCAGTTGCTGCCGTTACTATTTCTTTGAATTTAAGCCACATCTGGTCTACACTTACATTATTAATTTGGAATGAGTGGAGATTGTCTCTCAGGAAGGTGTCAAGTGAATTTTTATCTGCTTGTTTGAAAAGGTATATTTTTTGCTTATTTTTAAGGGATTTGGGGATTACAATATTCAATTTCGCTAAGACAAACCTGTGTTCACTAATCCCTGAATGGGTTTTGATGCTCGTTATTAACTCAGGATTAGTTGTTGCTAAGAGATCAAATGTGTTTTCACAACCGTTTACTATTCACATGGACTCATGAACTAAATGCTCGAAATAATTTTCAGAAAATGCATTTAGCACAATTTCAGATAATATTTTATGCGCATTTCCAGAATTAAACATGTATTTCCGCCAACATATCAAGGGTAAATTAAAGTCACCAACAACTATTATTGTATGAGTAGGGTATGTGTTTGAAAGTAAACTCAAGTTTTCTTTGAACCTTTCTGCAGCTGTATCGTCTGAATTGCGGGGTTGGTAAAATTATCCAATTATTATTTTATTCTGGTTGACAACAATGACCTCTGCCCATACTAACTCACAGGAATATCTACTTCAATTTCGCGCCAAGTTAAACTACTTCTGACAGCAACAAACACCACCGTCAACTGTGCTTAGCCTATCTTTTCGGAACACCGTTAGGTTCTTTGCAAAAATTTCGGCTGAGCTTATGTCCAGATTTAATTGCCTATAACAATTTGAGCATCAGTGCTTTCTATTAGCGCTTGGAGCTCTGATACTTTCCCAATACAGCTACGACAATTTACAACTGTTATACCAATGCTTCCTTTATCTACGTTCCTCCAGTGTTCAGCCTGCTCCCTTTGTGACTGAAGCCCTTCTTGTGTTTTCCCAAGACCCTCTAACCTAAAAAAAACCGCCCAGTCGATGCCGCACAGGCCCTGCTACCTGTGCAGCCATCTCCTGCATATAGTGGACACCTGATCTATTCAGCGGAACCTGAAACCCTTTGATGCAAGTTGAGGAATCTGCAACCTTCACAGTCGCAGAACCTTCTGAGCCTCTGACTCAGGCCCTCCACTTGGCTCTGCACCAGAGGTCCGCAATCGGTCCTGTTGACTATGCTGCAAATGGTTAGATCTGCTTTCATCTTGCAAGCAAGACTGGCAGCCTTTACCACTTCTGTTAGCCGCTCGAAAGCAGAGAGAATCTCTTCTGATCCAAAATGACACACATCATTGGTACTGACGTGAGCAACCACCTGCAGTTGGCTGCACTCTGTGCTCTTCATGGAATCCGGGAGGACCCTTTCCCCATCTGGAATGACTCCATCCGGTATGCATATGGAGTGGAAATTAGTTTCCTTACCCTTCATGCCAGCCAAGTCCCTAAGGGGCCCCCATAATGCACCTAACGCTGGAGCTCCTGACTACCAATAATCCCACCCTCTGTGATTGCCCAGATCTTGCAGGCTGAGTGGTTTCCTCAGAAACAGGACAGGTGGCAGCATCTAGCTCGACAAGTCAGCCATAGAGAGCACTTGGAACCTGTTTGTCAGACAAACCGGGGAGGCCTTACGTGTGACCGCCTGGGAAGTCTTTCACCATGTGCTTCTCCCCGGGGAAACCACAGGTGAGGGGTCAGCCTCAGCGCGAGCAGTAACTGGGCTGGCCATCGGTGAGGACCGATTGGAGGACGTCCGTTGGATCCCCACAGCTGGCCCACAACAGTGGTGCCCATCCACTGCAGCCTCTAGTTGTGTAACCAAAGCCATCACAGCCTGAAGCTGAGAGTGAAGTGTCACCATCTTGGCTTGCATCCGCACACAATCCCAGTACCTGTCTATACTAAAGACCATGAAAAACTAAACTATGTAGATAAACGGACTATCAGCACGTGCTGCGCAAATCTACTGTAGACCCTGACGAAAAAGCACGAACTGTGTCTAGTAATATGCAGATATTCAAAACCTAACTACCGAAGCACTCAGGTGAAACTAAATAATTTGCCCCTGATAAGTAACTTGTAATGTGTCCCAAAATTCGTTTACTTTCTGATGCAAATGAAAACACGAGAACTGTGACTATTCGGTTTTAAATTTACACACACAAACTCAAGAACTATTAAAGCACACAGATATAATAAAATTCGCTCCTGGTTAGGAACTCGTAAATGTCACAAAAGCGGTTTACTTATCTGTTGCTGTGTCTGTCACGGTCGGCTACTGCTGCCTGACTAAGCCATGGAGTGCCTGGCCACATTCTGGGCCGTTTCCTTCTCACATTTTCTTGCAGGTGTTGTATTATGTCCCGATAATACCATCGATTAATAGTTTCTCCTTGTCACATGAATTCTTGATGAATTAATCCTTCAAAGTCAAAGAAAACTGTCAGCATGGCTTTGACATTTGACCTGACCTGACGAGCTTTTCTTGGTCTTGGGGAACCTATCCCGACCCATTGTGAAGATTGAACCATGGTCTCGGCATCATAACAGTAGACCCACATCTTATCAGCAGTTGTGATTCTCATAAGGAACATCTCGTTCTCATTTGCACAATCCAAAAGCTCTTCATAAATTGTGAGGCGAATGTCTTTCTGGTCTTGACTCATGAACTGTGGCAACCAATGCATTCCAAGTTGCTGTGTCTGGATTTCATGACATGATCCAGCTGAAATGTTACATTCTTCTGCAATCTCTCGGACAGTCTGTCTTTGATTGGCACACACAGTTTCATTGGTGTTCCTGAGATGAAGGGCATCCTGAACGAGGGTCATATTTAAACAACTCCCATCCAGCCATTTTAAACAACATGAACCATTTGTAACACTGAGTACAGCTTAAGCTCTCAACACTGTAGGCTTCATGCATCATTTTACGTATCTCTCTAAAAATTTTCTTGAGTTTCAAGCAAAATTTAATGCAGATGCATTGCTTTGCTAGCTCTGCCATCTCTAAATTTGCAAATTGTGCGAAACAACTTCCTATTCAATACGGCACTGAACAATAACTAACAGACATACAACAATGAAACTTCCAGCAATTACACATCAACACAGCCGTGTGCAGGGACACCAACTGCATTTTGCTCTAACACACCACTGGTGTGAAATTCTGAATGTTCCGAAATTTCTCGAACAGATCTTGTACAAGTTATCCTGTAACTATGCACAAATAACTGGGCATGGAAGATACCAAAAATAAAACGCATAAACAAAATCAAAACACACATATAAAATAGAGCCTGTGGTGCTTGGCATGAAATGTTTGACAACACAGTGTTTGTAAACACATGGATACAGCATGTGTGACACAACACAATGTAACGGCATACAGCCGCTACAATGATATGAAGTAGTGTTTGGGTGATCCTGATGATGGTGAGTCTACTGAAGAGAGTGAGCCAGAAGAATTTGTTCCTCTATGCAGTTATTTATATCCCAATGAATCTGAAGGGTTATTGTAGCTTTTTGGTAAGGGGTCTCCTTTAATCCTGAAGTATTTATTCGTGTTAAAGCAGAAAGTGAAAATATGCAGTCTGTTGCGCGTAACTAGAAGCTTTATGGTGGTTATCTTAAACAGTTCTTGTGCACCGTGGTGTCAAACCTATGGACCAAATATAGTTGCCATGAATATTTTTATGGTTTAGCCATATTACAGCCAAACAATAATCTTTTGTAAAAGCAAAGGATCTTCAAATTTGTAGTAGTACTGACCTTTTACTGTTCACCAACTAAGAAGTGGGGTGAATCGCACACTTTCTTCTGCACACATAGGAGGTTCATTGCGCTACTAAAACGATTGCAAGTAGCTGTAGAAAAACAATAGTGTTTTGTTTCAACTGATTGGTATGATGTGTATTAACAGGAAACATTTAACTTCACTTACTGCTTTGTGCAATTATTTAACGTGTGTTAAACTCCTGCTAAAATATTAATATTCATTAAAAGAATTTGTGTTACATAACAGATATTAATTTATTTTAGCACTTTGAAACCAACTGACAACAGCAAAGAGGAAAACTGTTGATGACCACTGAAATGTTAAAAAAGTGAGAGATGATATTATTTTTGCTGGGAACTAAGAAATGAAATAATCTTCATTGCTTAGAAATGTTTTTAACGTACTAGAGAGTTTATTTTACTTTATTTCCATAAAGCCATATCTATTATAAAAACAGTACATTTCAAATACACTGAAGTGCCAAAGAAACTGGTATAGGCACGCATATTCAAATACAGATGTATGTAAACAGACAGAATAAGGTATTGTGGTCGGCAACACCTATATAAGCAAGAAGTGTCTGGCGCAGTTATTAGACCAGTTACTACTGCCACAATTGCAGGTTATCAAGATTTAAGTGACTTTGAATGTGGTGTTATAGTCGGTGCATGAGCAATAGGACACATCTCCGAGGTAGCGATGAAGTGCAGATTTTCCGATATGACCATTTCATGAGTGTGCCGTGAATATCAGGAATCCTGTAAAACATCAAATCTCTGACTTTGCTTGGCCTGAAGAATGGGACCAATGACAACTGAAGAGAATAATTCAATGTGACATAAGTGCAACCCTTCCGCAAATTGCTGCAGATTTCAATGCTCGGTGATCAACAAGTGTCGCATGCAAACTATTCAACGAAACATCATCAACATGGGGCTTTCAGAGCTGAAGGCCCACTCGTGTACCTTTGACGACTGCATGACGCAAAGCTTTATGCCTCACCTGGGCCCGTCAACACGACATTTGACTGTTAATGACCCGAAACATGTTGCCTGGTCAGACAAGTCTTGTTTCAAATTGTATTGAGCAGTTAGACTTGTATGGATATGGAAACAATCTTGTAAATCCATGGACCAAGCATGTCAGCAACAGACTTCAAGCTGGTGGAGGCTCTGTAATGGTGTGGGGTGTGTGCTGTTGGAGTGAAGGGGGACCCCTGATACATCTAGATACGACTCTGACAGCTGACTTGCACATAAGAATACTGTCTGATCACCTGCCTCCATTCATGTCCATTGTGCATTGTGACAGATTTGGAAAATTCCAGCGTGACAATGTGACACCATACTCGTCCAGAATTGCTACAGGAACACTCTCTTAAGTTTAAACACTTCTGCTGGCCACCAATGGCCAAGATATAAACATTATTGAGTATATCTGGGATGCCTTGTAACATGCTGTTTAGAACCCCCTCATACTCCAGCCCTGCAGGATTCTTGGTGTCAGCTCCCTCCAGCTCTACTTCAGACATTAGTCGAGTCCATGCCACGTCGTGTTGCAGCACTTCTGTGCGCTCACGGGGGCCTTCATGATATTAGGCAGGTGTACCAGTTTCTTTGGCTCCTCTTTGTAGTTGTTACAAATACGAGCTTAAAAATTCATTTTTGGAATAGCTCAGTTTTTCAGAGAGAAGCTGTACTGTTATTTTTGAAGAAGTCAAGAGTTTAAGTATTGTCTTATATACACAGATGGAGTTGCTATAAAGGACAATCAGGAAACCACAAGGTAGATGTCATACCAATGTTATACAATACATTGTCACTAAGACCAACACAAATCAAAACACGATAGTTATGGGAGTTTAATCCCTCGACCATGCTCAATGAACTGAGTTCTGGCTGCCTGATGGCAGTGAGCTGCATGCTTGTGAAGCTGAGCTTTGGCCCACAGCTGACAACATTTGCAAAGTCTATAAAGTGTATTTATAGCTTCACACCACTTGCAAGGCTCCATTCCATATTTTAATATTCGTTGGGATAAACAAATACGATGAACAGTTTGTACAACCAACGACTGAGATTTCTTTTTTTCATCTACAATGTTATTCCTACAAGACATAGTTCAGAAACCCAATTTTGAAATATATTACTCAAGGAAAGACTGTCAAAAAAATCAACTGTAATGTGATTATTTTCATAGTACACATTCCTGCTGCCAAAAACTTCATATTGTGGACAGCTTACAATCACAAAAATCACTTGATTTGAGAAAAATGTACCAAAACATGTCAGATTACGCAACGCTGCAAGAAAATGAAAAAAAGTGGAGTCATGCCCAGACTCTTCAAGTTAGTATGGTGTCGTAAGAAGCAGCAAAGTGAATATATTGATAACAAATGCAAAGAATTTTGCTTGCAAGGAAAAAAATGTGACTACAGATGACAGCATTGGTTTCATATCATTAATACTGTGTCATCTGAAACTAGCTCTCCAAGTGTGCACTAGTGTATTAGGCTTACATATCTACACTGACATTTTTCCAACCATCAGCTTGCTCAGGAAAGGATAAAATGAAAATATATATATAAAAAAAAGGCACAGTTATGTTAAGAAGGAAGATTTTTGATCTGATATGAAAAAGAAACTTCAGCAATATGGACTATGCATCTGTCAGTCTAACATGCAAATGGTGTTTCTGTCTGTCATTGATTAAAGGATGGTAAAAATGCTGAGTACATTCTCTGATCCTCAGACATGACTGATACCTAGTTACAGAAAGAAATGACAGTTCAGTTTGGAAAACCAGCAGTTATTCTAGAATTAACAGGGATTTGTGGGATGACTGAAGAGAACTGATCAGTATTTGGATCTTATGGACAAACAAGACGTTCTCATACAACTGACAGAAAAAAATATTGTTCTGTCTTATAGAAGTTTTTCTATGGCCTTGCCACAGTTGTAACACTGGTTTCCATTATATCACCAATGATACGCACTGTCGGACTTGGCTAGCATTTGTATGGGTGATCACTCAGGTCTGCTGAGCTATGTAGGAAAGCATGGCACACTCAGTCCTTGCGAGTCCAGTTGATGAACTACTTGACTGAGAAGTAGCAAGATATTTTGACACTGAGGAGATGCTGAATGGGAGGATGCATTTTATGATGCCTAAAGGAAAGAAATATTTGCATCCTTCACAATTTTTATTTTTATAGGAGTTTGGCTGTTGTCCAAGCCATGTTTCTGCACCAAACATTTTGTCTGCTAATGCCAGAGACAGGGTCATTAAGAGACAAAATGTTAGGCACAATAACATGCCTTGGACATTGGCCTAATTCTCATAAAACAAAAATCATCAAGAAGAAATGATGGTTTCTCTTCTTTCACTTTTTTCTTCCTCTGAGATATGTATAAGATTAAGCTTGAACTTCATCCCAGAAACCGCTTTAATAAGTAACTCACACAAAATAATGATGAGGGGAATTTTTAAAATGAGAACCGATTTGTAATGGAGCAAGAGAAACTTTGTTTGTTGTTGTTGTTGTTGTTGTTGTTGTTGTGGTCTTCAGTCCTGAGACTGGTTTGATGCAGCTCTCCATGCTACTCTATCCTGTGCAAGCTTCTTTATCTCCCAGTATCTACTGCAGCCTACATCCTTCTGAATCTGCTTAGTGTATTCATCTCTTGGTCTCCCTCTACGATTTTTACCCTCCACGCTGCCCTCCAGTACTAAATTGGTGATCCCTTGATGCCTCAGCACATGTCCTACCAACCAATCCCTTCTTCTAGTCAAGTTGTGCCACAAACTCCTCTTCTCCCCAATTCTATTCAATACCTCCTAATTAGTTATGTGATCTACCCATCTAATCTTCAGCATTCTTCTGTAGCACCACATTTCGAAAGCTTCTATTCTCTTCTTGTCCAAACTATTTGTCGTCATTTTTTACTACCATACATGGCTACACTCCATACAAATACTTACAGAAACAACTTCCTGACACTTAAATCTATACTCGATGTTAACAAATTTCTCTTCTTCAGAAACGCTTTCCTTGCCATTGCCAGTCTACATTTTATATCCTCTCTACTTCGACCATCATCAGTTATTTTGCTCCACAAATAGCAAAACTCCTTTACTACTTTAAGTGTCTCATTTCCTAATCTAATTCCCTCAGCATCACTCGACTTAATTCGACTACATTCCATTATCCTTGTTTTGCTTTTGTTGATGTTCATCTTATACCCTCCTTTCAAGACACTGTCCATTTCGTTCAACTGCTCTTCCAAGTCCTTTGCTGTCTCTGACAGAATTACAATGTCATCGGCGAACCTCAAAGTTTTTATTTCTTCTCCATGGATTTTGATACCTACTCCGAACTTTTCTTTCACTTCCTTTACTGCTTGCTCAATATACAGATTGAATAACATCGGGGAGAGGCTACAACCCTGTCTCACTCCTTTCCCAACCACTGCTTCCCTTTCATGCCCCTCGACTCTTATGACTGCCATCTGGTTTCTGTACAAATTATAAATAGCCTTTCGCTCCCTGTATTTTACCCCTGCCACCTTTAGAATTTGAAAAAGAGTATTCCAGTCAACATTGTCAAAAGCTTTCTCTAAGTCTACAAATGCTAGAAACGTAGGTTTGCCTTTTCTTAATCTTTCTTCTAAGATAAGTCGTAAGGTCAGTATTGCCTCACGTGTTCCAACATTTCGATGGAATCCAAACTGATCTTCCCCGAGGTCTGCATCTACCAGTTTTTCCATTCGTCTGTAAAGAATTCGCATTAGTATTTTGCAGCCGTGGCTTATTAAACTGATAGTTCGGTAATTTTCACATCTGTCAGCACCTGCTTTCTTTGGGATTGGAATTATTATATTCTTCTTGAAGTCTGAGGGTATTTCGCCTGTCTCATACATCTTGCTCACCAGCTGGTAGAGTTTTGTCATGACTGGCTCTCCCAAGGCCGTCAGTAGTTCTAATGGAATGTTGTCTACTCCCGGGGCCTTGTTTCGACTCAGGTCTTTCAGTGCTCTGTCAAACTCTTCACGCAGTATCGTATCTCCCATTTCGTCTTCATCTACATCCTCTTCTATTTCCATAATATTGTCCTCAAGTACATCGCCCTTGTATAAACCTTCTATATACTCCTTCCACCTTTCTGCCTTCACTTCTTTGCTTAGAACTGGGCTGCCATCTGAGCTCTTGATATTCATACACGTGGTTCTCTTCTCTCCAAAGGTCTCTTTAATTTTCCTGTAGGCAGTATCTATCTTACCCCTAGTGAGATAAGCTTCTACATCCTTACATTTGTCCTCTAGCCATCCCTGTTTAGCCATTTTGCACTTCCTGTTGATCTCATTTTGGAGACGTTTGTATTCCTTTTTGCCTGCTTCATTTACTGCATTTTTATATTTTCTCCTTTCATCAATTAAATTCAATATTTCTTCTGTTACCCAAGGATTTCTAGCAGCCCTCGTCTTTGTACCTACTTTATCCTCTGCTGCCTTCACTACTACATCCCTCAGAGCTACCCATTAAGTTATGCTCTGTGCAAAATTCTACCAGGCGGTTTCCTCTTTCATTTCTCTCCCCCAGTCCATATTCACCTACTACGTTTCCTTCTCTTCCTTTTCCTACTGTCGAATTCCAGTCACCCATGACTATTAAATTTTCGTCTCCCTTCACTACCTGAATAATTTCTTTGATCTCATCATACATTTCATCAATTTCTTCATCATCTGCAGAGCTAGTTGGCATGTAAACCTGTACTACTGTAGTAGCTGTGGGCTTCGTGTCAATCTTGGCAACAATAATGCGTTCACTATGCTGTTTGTAGTAGCTTACCCGCACTCCTATTTCTTTTTTCATTATTAAACCTACTCCAGCATTACCCGTATTTGATTTTGTATTTATAACCCTGTATTCACGTGACCAAAAGTCTTGTTCCTCCTGCCACCGAACTTCACTAATTCCCACGATATCTAACTTTAACCTATCCATTTCCGTTTTTAAATTTTCTAACCTACCTGCCCGATTAAGGGATCTGACATTCCACGCTCCGATCCGTAGAACTCCAGTTTTCTTTCTCCTGATAACGATGTCCTCTTGAGTAGTCCCCGCCCGGAGATCCGAATGGGGGACTATTTTACCTCCGGAATATTTTACCCAAGAGGACACCATCATCATTTAATCATACAGTAAAGCTGCACGCCCTCGGCAAAAATTACGGCTGTAGTTTCCCCTTGCTTTCAGCTGTTCGCAGTACCAAAACAGCAAGGCCGTTTTGGTTAATGTTACAGTGCCAGATCAGTCAATCATCCAGACTGTTGCCCCTGCAACTACTGACAAGGCTGCTGCCCCTCTTCAGGAACCACACATTTGTCTGGCCTCTCAACAGATACCCCTCCATTGTGGTTGCACCTACGGTATGGCTATCTGTATCGTTGAGGCACGCAAGCCTCCCCACCAATGGCAAGGTCCATGGTTCATGGGGGGGAAACTTTGTTTATGAATGTAAATTGTATCACATAATGGAATATCCATATTTTTCACTTTGCAACACAGTCACCATGAACATTTAAATATTTGTCAAGTCGTGGCACCAGCTTTTCGATCCCAGCATCAAAAAATTCTGCCACCTGACTATTAAACCAGTTAGCAATAGTGGTCACCATTTTCCTAGTGCTTCCCACCAAGAAATTTCTTCAGTTTTGGAAACTGATGAAAGCCTGATGGTGCTAAGTCAGGGCTGTATGGTGGATTATCCACTAATTCCCAATGAAACTTGTCCAACTGCCTCTTTGTTCTTGCTGCAATTAGAGGACAAACATTGCTATGAAGCAGAAGAGAGCAGTCCCCGCAGGTGATTTTGAATACTGTGCCTAAGCTTTAATAATGTTTCTCAGTACCTCTCAGCATATACTGCCATCAAATTTTTGTGTCAAGTCTTCATGTATGACAGTGGGCTGTCCTGATCATTCTTCATCATGAACATTTGACCTTCCTTCATTAAACAGTCTACATCATTTATGCACATTTCCATCATTCATTACTCCAGCATCATTTACTTCAACAAGTTGCTGGTGAATTTCAGCAGAGTGAACCTTTTTGGCGTTTAAGAACTGAATAACCAAGCGCACTTCACAATTGGCAGGATTACTGATTGTCATGGCAACAAATGAAGCAGTATGAGCATACAACCAACATTGGCAAAGATATGAAACATAATGGCAGCATAGTGAGAGAGTGGCTGACCATGAATGGATGTCACATGACAGGGTGCGCAGACACAATGCACTATCAGTTGTTACTTTAAAATGACCTTCATATAAAAAGACTGAACAAATTCAATTCTTATAGTATGTAAACCAACACAGATAATAAAATTGAGTAAACTCATAACTTTCTTTTTCCTGTTTTCAACTGTCAGATTATAAGTAATCCATTTCCCATCGAAAATAAATAATAGCTGGGGAGAAAATGGCATAAAAATAGAACATGTTGAAGTGTTATAGATTGTGATGGTATGTCTAGTAGCTCAGATTTCTTGCTACCTTCCGTTTCTTAGACAAGTGTCATTAAAGGAGCTCCAGTCATATTACTTCCACTTGATCTTTAGGTTTAATTGGGTCACTTACTTCACTAGGTGTGATGATGAATATAAACCTACTGGAATCAAACATATCAGACAGAGGTGTTCAGACACCCACCATAAGAGCGTAGGGTGTGTGACCTTTCACCTCGTGGAATGATACACACATAACAGCGGTCACTGACTCTGTGTGAGGCCATTGGCAGGGAATAAAAGCTGCCCATGCAGAATCTACACTGTCTGATACGATTTTGTCACAGCCAGGATGTCTGCACTTAGTTTAAGTTGGTAGGCCAGCAGGGCATTGACTGGATGCTTGTATGTATATTTTGTGGTAAGAATAAACTCAGGTGCTATTAACTGGATTACAGCTATTAGTTTCAATCACCTGCTCACCCTTCATACCACCACACTCCATCACTGCTTGTCCTGAATGAGATCCCTTACAAAAGGCTAATAGATGTGGGATCCTCAGTGTTCCTGTACCCATCATTGTTCATGAGGGAAGAAGAAAACACACAGTCTTCCACGGGATGTAGTAGTGATTGGACTTTTCACAAAAGTCAGTGTGTCATATACAAATGCACACTCGTGTTCAGAAAAAACAGAACACCTTGAATGACAAGAGATAGAACATTAATATTCACAGGACATGTACATTAGTATGTTATGCAGAAATGATTATCATTTGAACCACGTCTGTCTATGAGTTCACAGTCAACTTCAATATCACGGTGTAACACCACCTACTGGTAAAATGTGTGGCTCTCGTTGTCACTATAAACTGAAGGTAATAGACCAGTGTGACTTGAGGACATGTGCAGGATGCCTCGCAGATATGTGCACGAGCCATACTGTCAAATCAGTGAGTCTGAAAGAGGGTGCATTATTGGCATGAGAGATTGTGGTGCATCCATCTGGGAAACTGCTGCTTCTGTGGGATGTAGTGTTTTGACAGTGCAACAGGTGTGTCCAGAATGGCTCACTGAAGGCCATAGAACAAGCCAAGATGGGTCAGATCGCACCACCCAGACCACCCCCTCAAAAGTTCGACACATCATCATGGCGTTGATGATCTGCATCTTTCTCAGCTCCGGTGCAACACTGAAACAGTGTAACACATTATACACTTTCAGGGTTGGCAGTCCATTGTCATTTATTATGGCAAAGGTTATGTGCATGTTGTCCACTTCTCTGCCTACCTTTGATGAATGCGCAGAAACATGCTAGATGGCAATAGTGTATGGAACAATGTCATTGGGGACAGGAATGGCATTAGATAGTGTTTCTAGATGAATCTAGGTTCTGTGTGTTTGAAAATGATGGCTGCATTTTGGTTCGCCACAGACAGGGGGAGCAGCATCACAGTGACTAAATTTGCACGAGACATACAATGCCAACTCAAGGCCTTATGGTGTAAGGTGCTACTGAGTGCAACCACAAATCACAGTTGGTGCATGTCCAGGGCACTATAACCAGTGTGACCTATGTGAATGACATACTTCAACCCGAAGCCATAACCTTTCTCCATAACATCCTGGACACCATTTTTCAGCACAACAATGCCTGACCATATGATGCTGCATGAACACATGCCTTCCTGATGTCACAGAATGTCAGCCTTTTGCCTGGCCCACCAGATCACCAGACTAGTCGCCAATCGAAAATGTGTGGGATATAGTGAAATGACAGGTGTAGCATTGTGACCCATTGCCAACCACCACAGATGAAGTTTCGAACTACATGAATACAGCATGGATGGCTACAACACAGGATGTCATTCGTGCCTTATATATGCTGATGCTACCATGCATAGAACAAATTACCAGGGTCCATGCAGACCCTGTGCCTGCTAGGCAACAATACACATGCTGAACCGAGATGACTGAAATGCTGATCATTTCTGTAGAACATACTAATATACATGTCCTATAAATATGAATTTCCTATCTCTCGTCATTCAAGGTGTTATATTTTTTTCTGAACATGAGTGTAGAACTAGTGCAAGTTTGAAGCAGACAACATTCTTCCATTGGAGCACTTTTCTTCAATGATGCTGCGGAGCAAAACTCAGCACTGAAGGTAGCATTGTTGGAAGATGGTGGCTTTGTTTTAGACTGCATACGAACATCAGTGATGGCAAATTATTAAAAAGTGGATAATCATTCATGACAGACACGCAGCAAGACACAATTTTCAGGCAGTTATAGAGCCATTGCACTCACATATTTAGAAAGGCAGATTGAGAAAGCTAGGAGGGCCGAGCTTCATGCAAATAGCAGCCATCAGAATACAACCAACGAAAGTGTAATAGACTCAATAACAGTAAAGAACTTTTCTTAGATTCTGATTTTCTGTGGAAAATTGCATGAGAATCTTCAAATGTCTTTTTAGTAGAGTGTGGAAAGGCTGTGAATCCAAGATGATGCATTCAAATTTGTCACATGTGGTACCACATGCAGTCATGCAGCCACTTATGACAAACTGAAACAGTCACTTGTGTAATGGTGCAAGAGGAAAAACAGAGAAAGGTCTTAAAAGGAGTAACTCCACAACGTTTATTTTGTTCAAAGGATCTATCGAGCATTTTGCAGACAGCATGAGTATGATTATGCTAACATATATGACCTCAGTGAGAATGATTTGCACAAGGCAATATTGTTTGGAACTAGACAAAGGCCATTAGATTGTAGGGTAAAGTTGGCTGAACAACAAGACTGGCACTGCGAGACATTTGAAGAAGCAACAGAAATGACAGTTCAGTTTGTGGAAGAGCTACGAAGAACTAAAATTAATCATAAACCAGGTGACCATGTGGTTGAAGATTACTTACCGACCAGCTACCATGAGAACAGGCAAAAAAGTACAACTGATTGTAAGAAAAAAGTTCAGTGTTTTATCACTGGTGTGGGACACACAGTGGGAAAGTGTAAGAATGGTAACATAAGGCTGAAAGTAGAGACTTTGAGAGTAATATCTTAAATGATGAAACATACAGAAAGGCCACCACTACTACTGTCCCCAAGAATCACTGGTCACTATGAGCTCTACAGATAACAGTTTCAAAGGTCTGCTCATTAACACAATTTACTGTGGGCAAAAGTCCATTTCCTGGTTGACACAGAGGGCTCAGATTTCTTTAATTTGGTGCAATGTAGTTAAGGAAGGAAGTTAGTGGCAGTGAAGCTGTACAATGAAAGGGTTAAATGGTGGCATTTAGGTGCACAATTAAGAAAAAGCAGCAATTGACTTTGTGATGGGTCAAGATGAATAAGTGGCGGAAATGCAAATGACACAGAGCAGAGAAAGACAGTATGAAAGTATATTGAGGTTAGATATCCTGGCAGCTAACAAAGCTCATATCAGTGTAGCAGAAAGAGAAATCCAATTCAGTCATGGCTGCAATGGAAACTCTAAATGATCAGACTCAAATGTGAAGCACAAGCAGTGTAGTGATGCAGTTTGCTGTTGTGCGTTGATGTACATTTCACTGACTGTTGAACTGAAATATAATTTTTGTGTTGCTCTTGACTTCATGGTTGATCTGTAACCCTGTAGCTTCAAGTAATCACATTTACCATATTTAATGTTTATGGTCATCTTCTTCTAGATTTCTTGATGATATGGACCTTATATGCAGTGCCACCAGTTTTGACCATGTTGACTTCATGAAGGCCACGTCTGTGGCAAATGGCTATGAAATGATGTAAACTTCTTTCAGTGACTTCTATATTTTGCTGCTCCAATATTTAATTGCACAGTTAGGTGAACAGATCTCTCATAGGTAAGAGGCAGGAGGATCTGCAGCGAATTGACGCATGGTGCACGGAATGGCAATTGAATCTCAATGTAGCGAAGTGTAATGTGATGCGAATACATAGAAAGATAGGTCCCTTATCATTTAGCTACAAAATAGCAGGTCAGCAACTGGAAGCAGTTAATTCCATAAATTATCTGGGAGTACGCATTAGGAGTGATTTAAAATGGAATGATCATATAAAGTTGATCGTCGGTAAAGCAGATGCCAGACTGAGATTCATTGGAAGAATCCTAAGGAAATGCAATCCGACAACAAAGGAAGTAGGTTACAGTACGCTTGTTCGCCCAATGCTTGAATACTGCTCAGCAGTGTGGGATCCGCACCAGGTAGGGTTGATAGAAGAGATAGAGAAGATCCAACGGAGAGCAGCGCGCTTCGTTACAGGATCATTTAGTAATTGCGAAAGCGTTACGGAGATGATAGATAAACTCCAGTGGAAGACTCTGCAGGAGAGACGCTCAGTAGCTCGGTACGGGCTTTTGTTGAAGTTTCTAGAACATACCTTCACCGAAGAGTCAAGCAGTATATTGCTCCCTCCTACGTATATCTCGCGAAGAGACCATGAGGATAAAATCAGAGAGATTAGAGCCCACACAGAAGCATACCGACAATCCTTCTTTCCACGTACAATACGAGACTGGAATAGAAGGGAGAACCGATAGAGGTACTCAGGGTACCCTCCGCCACACACCGTCAGGTGACTTGCGGAGTACGGATGTAGATGTAGATGTAGAACATAAACGAAGAGACGTTCATAAAACTACATGTCAACTGTCTTTTTAGCTGTTGACATCATAGGCCATGCGTCTTTCTCTCTGCCTCCCAAAACACTGCCAAGCCACAAAGTCAAACTGTAAGTGACAACATCACAACAGGTGTAGATGCTCCGTCACTGCCATGCTTTGTCGATTTCCCATGTCCTCGCTTCTTTCATCATCGCTGCAGATATTTTAGCACAAAAGTGCACACAGTGGGACATTTCCTAGCTACCTAAAAATATGTTACCAACCCTCATTAAAATCTTTTGTCAGTCTAAAAGAATAATAGTGGAACATGCCATCCCAAACAATCTGAAGTTGCACTATAATGTGAGCTCATCCTCCAGGAACAGGAAAAACTATGTACATCGAAATGATGTTTTCCAGTGCTACTTAACTTCTCTGATAGCTTCTGAGATTGGAATAATCTTCCAGCAACTCTCTTAGTTCAACATAAGACACACTGAGAGGAGCAATACCCATTGCTCAATAGTTGTACAGAATTCCACAGTCAATGAGCCTTGGTCAGAGAGATGATTAATGAGCAGCTGGAAACAGGATTCGTTGAACCTAGAGAGCTATCAGATCAATCCTGGGCATCAACCATAGTAATATTCAGGAAAAGTCATCTACAAGAGAGTGGAAGTACAGGTTTTGTATTGATTACAGAAAACTGAGTACTGTAACATTACCAGATATTCCCCCATTGCCAAATCTTGTACGCTCATTGAATTATCTTGATTCATGCCAAATCTTCAGTTTTTTATCTAACCAAAGGGTACAATCAGCTGACTGTACCTCCAGATGACAGGTCTAAAACTAAATTTATTATACCTAAAGGCATACAGATGTTAACTGTCTTTCTTTCGGTCTTTAGAATGCACCAGTGACATTTCAGCAACTGATGGATACTGTTCTCACAGGATTAACACCTACACAACATCTGGTTTACTTTGATGTTGCTATCATTTTCTGCCAAGACATGCCATAACATGCTGAAAGACCATGAACCATATTTGAGAAACTGTTCAATGTAAATCTTTGCCATCCATGTCAAAATGTCATTCTGCTGTACTTGACATAGAATATTCCAGACATAGGATAACTGAAGATGGAGAATAAAATAATTCAAAACTGGTAGAAACTGTAAAGTACTGTCCATAGGCGAATCAGAAAGAACTGCAGGCACTCCTGGGCCTCTCAAATTTTTACTGAAGATTCATTCAGGGGTCAGCTAAAGCATGTCCAATGACTCAACTAACAAAAAGAGGAATAGTTTTATATGGAGTTGTCAATGTTCACAATTGATGGAAGCAATGAAAACAGCCCCTATATTTGTTTACCTAAATGTCAGAAAACTCTTCATCCCAGATACTGACAAAAGTAATTTTGCATATGAGGCAGTCTTTATCACAAGAAACCAATGTAGAAGAGCATCCACTTTCATTTGCATCTTGCCTTCTAAACAGAGCCAAATGCAATTACTTCCAACAAAAAAGGAATTATGTGAAAGTGCCTGTAGCATTAACTACAACTGATGTTTATTACTCAGCTAAGAATTCACTATAGTTATGGATCAGGCAGCATTGAAGTGCCCCAGCAGCAGATCAGCTAGATAGGCCTTACATTTAAGTGATTACCAGTTCAAAAGTAGTTCATCAATCCAGGAAACTACAAAAAGCTATGCAAATTGATTAACTGTGGAAGTCAGAGTATGTTTCACAGTTGGCAGGGAAGAGGAATTAATGAATGCACAAGAGATTGAAACACAGTGTCAATCCTGGAAATAAGATCCTAAATTCAAAGTTGTTGATGGTATACTGCACAAGAGCACTGCCAAAGGGAACCATATCACTGTCCTGAAAGTCTACGATAACAAGTATTAAAAGAGTGCCACAATAGTCAATTGGCAGAACACAGTGGCAAAAGAGCAACTAATGTATGAGTAGCATACACCTGTTGCTGACTAAACCAGAAATCATATGTTTTCAGTTATGTTTCATGTTGTGATTCATGCAATAAGCAGATTGATGTGGGCAATGCAAAGCATCTCAGCAAGAATTCCCAGAAAAGAGCAGAACTTTTGAACAAGAGATTTGATACTGTAGATCCATTACTAAAAACAAAAGATGAAAATCATTGTATTTTGACTATTCTGGATGACTTCTCCAGATATCTCTTAATGACAACAATTTCACATCAAAGTGCTGAGTCAGTGGTGCGTGTGTTTGTTAAAAACTGGATTTTGAAATATGGCTCACCAAGGTCCCATTTTTTTTTTCCAAATTGCTACAGAAAGTATGGCAACTGCTGAAAATTGACTGACTAAGAATGACATCAGCTCATCCGGCGGGAATGGACAAGTGGAAGGAATCCATCAAAACATCATGAAAATTATGTCATCATGTTGTCAGAAACTGTGTGTCATGGGACACACATGTACCATACATGCTTAGCGCTTACAACATGAAGAATCATATCAATGTGCAACTCAGCCCTTGCGAAATCATCTACGGTAGGTGAATGACTTCACTATTTGACTTCACAACATCAGCAAGAGCCAGCAGCTATGAACATGTCAGGGGTTTAGGCAGCAAACTACATGAAATATAGAAGCATATAAAGGCTCAAAATCATCAGCAATTTCTCCAGTGGGACACTCAATATGACTGTGGATATGTTCAGTCTAAATACAGTGTTGAAGACTTGAGTAATCCAGCAATGAAGAGGGGTCAGTCACATCAGGAAGTTTAAATTGCATTGGAAAGAACCACATAAAGTCCTTGAAATCAGCTCCCTCATTACATTAAAAGTCCAATTGCTGTTTTGCTCTATCAAAGCGTATGTGAACAGTATAAAGATGTATCTGAGCAGGCCAGCTACTGAACCAGCAAATCAACCCGAGACAGACCCACGAAGCAGCGGCGACAACTGGAGAATGTTTCAGATAGTGGCCAACCAATGCCGAGATCTGCTGTTCAATGCTAATGAGCCAGGATTCTGCCAGATGAGCCAGGATTCTGCCAGATGAGCCAAGGGGTGGGCGTGATCAGCACTACGACATGGTAGCTGCTATGCACGAGGCAGCTCTAAGTGTGTATACATCACCTGCAGATTGTGCATGAACGTCTAAGTGTGCACACGCAAAAGTGAATTAGGCAGTTTCTCTCTCATCAGCAACAAGCTGATAAACTGAGTTAGGCTCATCCCCCCCCCTCTCTCTCTTTCCTTTTTTTTTTCTTCAGAGAACTGATTCACCTTTCTGAATGCCATTACATTAAGGATAAGGATAATGAATCAGTTGCCATCAATCATACATTATAGGATCCAAAAACCTCATGGTACCACAGTTGGATTACAGCTAAAATGCAAGTGGAAATAGCATTTACGGTCTATAAAAAGGCAGTCAACTGGTTTTTATAGGTTTTTCATACATTATGCAATTTTTGAAAATGCAGTAACCAAATCAAAAGGCATGAAAATAAGAAAGTCCTTTTTATTTCCCTCTACACACACTCCCATTTAAGTGCACAAAATTATCAGACATATGTCCACTTTCATTGTCTCAGCCAGGGAGTGACTCAATCTATGAAGTTCGTGATCACTCTTTCACATACATCTCTGTTGACACAGTGAATTTCTTCCTGAAGTTGGAGAACTGTTTATAGTTTGTTCTCATAAGAGCTTGGGATCACATAACCCCATAAAAAGAAGTCACATGGGGTAAGGTCATAAGATCTGGGAAGCTACACTGTGTCGCCACAAAGTGAGATCTCAGGCTAAGGGAGTTTTTCATGGAGTGGGCTTACTGACTTGTGGGATGAATGACATGTAGCCCCAACCTGTTAAAACCACATACTGACTGTATCCGCCTCATTCGGGGCAGGCCAGCAGTTGTTTCTGAGCATTTAATGATAACGCTCACTGTTAACAGTTACAGCATTACCGTCAAAATCTGAAAAAAATAAGGAGCCAATCAAACCACCTGCCCCTAAGCCACACCAAACTGTGGTTCGTAATGGATGCAAGTGGCACTCTTGGATCACCCTTGGGTTATCTTGACCCCAAATATAGCATTTCTGTTGGGTAATGAACCCACACAGATGAAAATGTGCCTCGTCACTGAAGATTATTCTTTTTGCAAAATTGTTGCTGCTCTCTTCTTGTTTTGAGAGAATCCTCTGCCAATTTCCTCAAATTTCTTTATCAACTGCAGAACTGTTGATGCTGTAGGAGCATTATTACATCTGAAGATCCCACAAAGTCTATGAGCAGTCTCTCCATAGCACTCGCTTGTTCTGTAACGGGTGTTTGCAATGATAACATGTTTCTCACTTATTAACTGCTCTATGGCAACTGAGATTCTAAAATAAGCAAGATTTAGGCCATAATCAGAATGACAATTGTTATGAAATACAGTGCTGTAACACTGAAAACAAAATTTTATCACTCAATTTCAAAACGGTGTAATATATGAAAGAACCTGTATATCCTTTACCCCAAAACAGTCTTATTAGATGTAAATGGGTGTGATTTGATTTTTGTGACAATATGCTTAAAAGTTGTCTTTGGAACCTTAACTAACAAGAAATTGGTTGACGTAGGTAACTAGTGGGAGCAGCTATGAAAAGAAATACACAATAATGCTATAAAATCTTGGGAATGTTTAGGAATATTACACAATATTCAAGAGACAGTTATCAATAACACAATCCTGATTGGTAAGGTTGTTACATAGTTCATGTTCATTTCATTAATATCTACAACTGGACCACAATGAACCAATAAATTTCAAAATGAAATCAATATTCTGAATGCACATGTAGAATTAAAAACTCTATTTATAATTACCAATAGTCTGTCCAATGTGTGAAGGGATGCTTGTAATTTGAAGTATGATACTGAAACTAATGTAAGTAATCATATGAGTAGTGTTTTGTTACAACCTAAAGACTTTTTAAAATTCAGTTGGCTATAGAAAGGAAATTGACTATTCCTATAACTATGGACTTACCTATCAATATGCAAAATCTGTAGGCATCTTACAAATTGAGTGGTGATGATATCATGATGAACAATGAATTAACTTCAATTGTCACCAACCTCATAGCTGACTGCCAATATCACTTTCAAATTTTCCGTGTGCATGCTTATCCAGTATTTTGAGTGCCATCCCATGCCTTTAGTTAGTAACATCTACAGGAGCACTCTTACTCAGGATGGAAGGTACTTATTAACTTTGTCACACATGGCTTTAAGTGGATGTGAGAATACAAAAGAAACTTGTGTGTCCTTTGAATATAGTATTTGACAGCTGAATATACAGCTGTGAGAGAGATCTTTTCATGAATGACCAACCTTGAACTAATATCCCAAAAAACAGAAAACACTCCCTGCAATGGACCACAGATTGCAAAATCTACTCTTTCAACTAAAAATCTGGCCTAATTTTAATGAACAGTCAATGTAATTCCCCCTTTACCAAAGAAATACAAGGTAGTGGACTTCTGTTGATGCAGGAAACCATGAATTGTCAAGTGACTTTTTCCACATACCTCAAATATGACACTCCATCTTATATGCAGTACACAGATGATGTCTCACTCCATTTCTGATGTATTTCAGTTAAAATGGAACACACAACCTGCACAACCAGATAGTACAAGTGATAAGCACTAGTGGTAAAGTTTTGAATTTAGGTCATGGTTTTAACAGTACTGACCAAAATCAGCAAGTTATTCCGAGTATTATTACTTTTAAGCTTTCAATTGTGTTATCAACAAATTTCTTAATTATTTTGTTATGTTTGATCACTTTTGGTTTCTTTGAGTTAAAAGTTAAATTTGTCAAAGCTCTCAATGGATACCGAACTTCAAACCGTTACTGACAGTGAAATTGTGTTTGATTTGTCACCTATTACAAATGACATGTAACAAGTCGGGTGTACGAGTGCACCACAATTTTAGAATAAGTATGGTTGACAACTGACTTTAAATGAGCCACTGTGGTAAGTGGTGGTTTAAGGACCAGGGAAGTAGGGTGCAAAAGTGTTCACCTTACGGCACTCAGTTCACACATTTCCAGTCCACTGATTCCACACAAGGCCGCTGGCAGTGAATAAAAGCAGTCCATGTGGAATCTACACTGTCTATCAGTTTTCTGATGTTCTGTCATTGCTGTTAGAATGTCCACTCTGTGTCTGAATCAGCAGTCAAGTAGACCATTGACAGAGAGAGAGAGAGAGAGAGAGAGAGTTCTGTAGTGAAAATAAAGTCATGTGCAGGACTACAGCTGTTAGTATTGATCACCTTTCCACCCTTCATGACACCACCACGACTCATTATGAACAAAATCCCTTATATAATGTAGTATCAATGTATGGTAAGGGAATTGCACATCATAATTTTGATACAGTTTGTACAAAAGTTAGTGTTGTATTGCGCAAGGCCACCTCAGCTGCCTGTCAGCCGCTGACCAGTGTTGTTCAAGTTTTCATAGTGCCACACTGCAGTACCCAAACTGAATGAGCAGGGAGAGTTCTTTATTTAAGCACGTGAGATTATGTGGAATATGGTTAAATTGTCACAGCAATGTTTGTGAAATGCTTCAGTTGTTGGCAATAGCACCCCCCCCCCCCCCCCTCCAGATAGAACACCTATTAGTACCGCTACTCCCTGCCCAATCATCTGTGCTGGCACAAGCCAAATTATGTTGCAGGAACTCTACATTTTACATACTCTGGTTGAACATTGAGTACAATGACAATATTCCTTATCCCATAAACACAGAATCTCTCTACTATAATCCAATATGCTTTACATCTGGGGTCACAGATATGTTGTTGTTGTTGTGGTCTTCAGTCCTGAGACTGGTTTGATGCAGCTCTCCATGCTACTCTATCCTGTGCTAGATTCTTCATCTCCCAGTACCTACTGCAACCTACATCCTTCTGAATCTGCTTAGTGTATTCATCTCTTGGTCTCCCTCTACGAATTTCACCCACCACGCTGCCCTCCAATACTAAATTGGTGATACCTTGATGCCTCAGAACATGTCCTACCAACCGATCCCTTCTTCTACTCAAGTTGTGCCATAAGCTCCTCGTCTCCCCAATTCCATTCAATACCTCCTCATTAGTTATATGATCTACCCATCTAATCTTCAGCATTCTTCTGTAGCACCACATTTCGAAAGCTTCTATTCTCTTCTTGTCCAAACTATTTATCGTCCATGTTTCACTTTCATACATGGCTACACTCCATACAAATACGTTCAGAAACGACTTCCTGGCACTTAAATCTATACTCGATGTTAACAAATTTCTCTTCTTCAGAAACGCTTTCCTTTCCATTGCCAGTCTACATTTTATATCCTCTCTACTTTGACCATCATCAGTTATTTCGCTCCCCAAATAGCAAAACTCCTTTACTACTTTAAGTGTCTCATTTCCTAATCTAATTCCCTCAGCATCACCCGACTTAATTCTACTATATTCCATTATCCTCGTTTTGCTTTTGTTGATGTTCATCTTATATACTCCTCCCAAGACACTGTCCATTCCATTCAACTGCTCTTTCAAGTCCTTTGCCGTCTCTGACAGAATTACAATGTCATCAGCGAACCTCAAAGTTTTTATTTCTTCTCCATGGATTTTGATACCTACTCCGAATTTTTCTTTTGTTTCCTTTACTGCTTGCTCAATATGCAGATTGAATAAAATCGGTGAGAGGCTACAACCCTGTCTTACTCCCTTCCCAACCACTGCTTCCCTTTCATGTCCCTCGACTCTTATAACTGCCATCTGGTTTCTGTACAAATTGTAAATAGCCTTTCGCTCCCTGTATTGTACCCCTGCCACCTTTAGAATTTGAAAGAGAGTATTCCAGTCAACATTGTCAAAAGCTTTCTCTAAGTCGTAAGGTCAGTATTGCCTCACATGTTCCAGTATTCCTACGGAATCCAAACTGATCTTCCCCGAGGTCGGCTTCTACTAGTTTTTCCATTCGTCTGTAAAGAATTCGTGTTAGTATTTTGCAGCTGTCACAGAGATAAACTATAGATAATTTAAATGATTGTTTTCAAATAAAATAACTCTATGTACCAGTGTCCCACATATCTGTGTGACATGAAAGCAAATTTCTTCCTATCTGAACACCTTGAATACGAATATTTCTGAGTGTCTTTGCAATATAAGATACGCTGACCAAACAATGCGTAGGGACAAGTGTGTAGGTCATATGTTTAACAGTAACTTTAACAGTAACATATATTTACATTTGTGTGCTACAATGTTCCCAAAAATGAGTTACATCACCCCTTTTCTCCACAATACATATAGTAAAACCACTTTTGCTCATCTATGTCCATAAGACTCAGTTAAAACAGGAAATATGATCACTGCTGTGATATTGAGCTACACAGGATGATTAATGGAAATACCTCAGACAAACATCTCTGGCTACTCATGAAATGCACTCAACAGGATGTAAGAATACATTTTTACAATCTGTACAGAAGTGATGTGTATAAATGATAAATATACATGTTTCAATTACGACAGATTCCTACTCACGGCATGGAAGAGGCCTTGAGCAGCAGCTGGGCACATAGCTAAAAAACATCCATCAGTCTACTTTTAACTGTACCTTTCCACTACTCCATACCTCCTCTATGTGTAGTAATCTATCCTAATTAATACCGTTATTCCAGTCCTAAGTTTCCTTTGTTAAATATCTGAGTTCAACATTTTATAGTATTTACTCATTGTTCACAGATATGCAAACATTTTTCAGTAAGTCAGGTTGGGTGTATGTGTGTATAAAAAAAAAAGAAAAAAAAATATACTTCATAGCCAAACAAACGTTACAATCATTGAAACGTTAACTCTTCTTTTCTTTGTCCATGTCTGTATGAAACAATGCGGGAAATGAGTACACGACAGAATTCATTACAACTTAGTGCCCACAAAAACTGTATCAAAATATAGCCGCAAATTCCTTTTGTGATAAAAAATATGTTTTTAAGTTCACATTTTCACATATGTGAAAAATGGAAACAAACATAGAAATTATGCAGTGACTTTAATGGAATAAGTTTACTTATTCACACATATGTCTGGAACCAAACAGTGCACATCCAGTAACATTTATTTTATAATTTAATTGCCACTGTTAATTTTTCATGTTTCAAACTAAAGAAACCCCCTGAATATTATGGAATTTCTCCGACACTAGTTTGCATCAAGGCAAATCTACAATCCCATATTAACCACTGTTAAGAGTGATTTGCTTTGCAACAAGTCGAGACCTATTTGAAGTAAATTGTGAAAAGGCCTATTGAAAAGCAGTAGCCTTTTTTTTACTTATTTACTGTCACAGCAACCTGGCACTGTCCAACTATTTATTTACATTTGTGTCCCTGCCCATACCAAGCAGTGTCTGGCCTTGTGCTTAACATTTATGAAGTCATAATTCATGAACTATGTGTTGCACAATAATATAATATTGTAGGTACATTCAGTAGTATATATGGATATTCGCTGCAGGATTTATTGTGAATAGAGTCAGCAGTAAAGAAGTAAACAATGTAAACATCTTGCAAACTGTGACAGTTTTTTGCCCATCTCACTGTTAATGATGTCGTATCTCCTGAACTATGTGACATACAATGATATAATTTTGCATCTACATTCAGTTGTGTATGTGCATGTTGTTCATAAAGTGTGTCACAAATACAGTTAGTACTAAAAAAGTAATAAATTATAATGTCATGCCTCATGCGGTAGTTTTACCGCATTAACAGCAGATAAGTTCCTTTTCATCATTTTGTAGGGTTTGTCAGCAAGAAAAAATTTTCTACATGTTTAAAATTATGTGTAAACATTCTTGCAAGTTGCAAAGTCCTCTCATTCTCAAATACTGAACAAATGAAGTCACAATAAAGATGTCACAGCCTATGCTTCTTTTTAAACCTCCATCCGCACCCCTTTGATAGGTCGTTGGTTCTCACCCACGCAGAAATTGTCACTAGACAGTAAGTTATATGAGTACCAAGTTTGGTTGAAATCAGTCCAGTGGTTTAAGAGGAAATGGTGGAAAACAAACACACACACACACACACACACACACACACACACACACACACACACACACACTTGCAATATATATGTATTTATTTATTTTTTCTTTTTTTGTATGACAATGCACATCTACATATTGTTGTTCAAACTCTTCAGAATATGTATTTCGAGGTGTTGGAGAATCCTGCATACAGTCCTGCCTTGCCCTCTTGGATTTACATTTTTATTGTGCACCTAAAGATAGTTTAAGAGGCTACTGATTCATCTCTGATGAGGAGGTAAAGGTAATAGTGCATACTTGGCTTGTGCAACATGGGAGCAAAAAAGCAGGCTGGCTATTTTGAGAAATGATATATGAAGTCTTCACGGGTTGTCAGCCGAGTAGCGTCGTCGTCTCGTAGCAATGTTTTGATGGAATGCGTCTCCATCACCTTCAGGCGAAGTCTGAAATGGTGTCATTGTAAATTTTGTACTTTCTGTATTGCCCTCATGCGTTATTTGAGACCCAAAACTGGAGATAGAAACACTTGTCATTAACATTCCTACGTTTCAAGAGACATCAATTATTGGACACATTTCATAGAGTGACACCCTGGATACCTAATGTAAATCTCTAGGAAAGTGATTGACAAATTCAATGTTAACAGCCATTCATTAATTCAAAATATAAGACAGAGTAGTCATAAGTAGACAATACATCATGGATTTCTGAAACTTCTAACTGTAGAACCATTCACAACCAGCAGCGGGACAGCAATCACCCTGGCTGCTGAGGTAATTGTTATGCAGTGGAGAAGAGTTCATTTTAATGAATCTTGGTGTGCTGATGGCACTATAGGAGCTTTGTAGTTGGCTGTTGTGGATCAGATAGCTCTAGACACTAAAACTGGATGTTTGACAAGCATATAATTCATTGTTCTGAATTTTCTGAAAAGGCCTCTGTTTTGAATTCTCCATCTGTCACAGAGCATAAATAAGTGTAGAGCACAGTTTAAACTTGGTAACTCTACCCCCACTATGCACATACAAAATTAAAATTGTGGCAGTAATCTAAATAAAAGTTTTGCTGAAAACTGTATACACAAAGAGTGTTAATTTTCTAATTATTAATTGTCATTAGGTCCACACTGTTACAAATACTGGCACTTATGAAACACCAAGACAGTATGTGTGACCAAACAAACTTTTATGTTGTTCGGGAATCTCCCTCCATATATTTACGCCAGCTCATTAAGGACTAGCAGCATGCTGTATGATTTTATTTAGAAAATTTATTGACCAATCATATCCTACACATCTTCAATTGAAGACTGGCCTTCACCATCACACCTTTCACATATTTTTTGCCACCCAACAATGCAAGTTACATGATTGCAGTCCACAGAGTGTCATTAACATATACAAGGGTAATAAGAGTTTTAATTATCAACTCATAAAAAATAAAGTTACATAATTCCACTTTATCAATGGGTTGCCTCATTTTATCATGCTACTGTTCTGTGGTACTGGAATTTCAATGTTTACTAGAATTGCAGACATGCAGCCGCAAACAAACCAAAATTTACACACATAACTTTATTTTTTGAAGATGATAGTGAAAACTTCAAGACTACCCCATGGCTGTGACATTCACCACAGGACACACTGAAATGTGTACTACTAGAAAGATTACACTTTCCCACCAGCAGGCCAATGATAGCACGTGTAAGATCATTGCTGTCTGAGCTGTTTGTGTTTAGACAGTGCTAAACCACTGAGACAAGGAGGTCCACACCCAATGCAGTGTTGAGCTAACACTGAGGATAAAGCTGTATATTCCAGTAATGGCGTGCAGACAAGATGGTGGTCATCCCGAGCTGTTTGCTGTTTAGCATTCCATAGCTCAGCTTCAATCCACTGTTGTGTATGACTCATCCACACACACACACACACACACACACACACACACACACACACACACACACACACACGATCACACATGTGCACACATTGTAGCAGCACATCTTGTAATAAAAACCAAAATGTTATAGAACTTAATAATGATAAAAAAATCTTTCTCAGAGACTGACTGTTCTACCCCAAGCTGACCTTAATCACTTGCCGAAATCTTGCTCTTTGACACCGATAGGACATACTTGTACTTGCTTTCGCATTTTCACTTTGTAGAATAGCTCTCTACTGGGTGAGCTTGGTGTGATACAATCCTTCTGATCACACAAGGGGCTACATGTTCACCATCTGTTAGCATCGTAATCATTTTTCACTGCTTAGTTTCATCTGGGCCATTCTTTCTGGGTATTGCAGCAAACACCAGTGCATATTGTAGCATGATGGTTTTAGTTATTGTTTCACATATAAAATTTGTATGTACACTACTTGATCAAACATATTCAAATACCACTAGATACCAGGACTCATGAGAGGCAGACCTGCCAATACAAAATAGGTAGGGACTGTAATATTGATAGTAGAAAAGTAGTAGCAGCAGAATAGGTCAGTCAGGATAGCAAAGTGACTCTGAATGCAGATTACTCATTGAATGTCATCTCCACAACAAGTCAATCAGAGACATTTCAGCACTTCTAAATTAGAGCAGGTCAACTGTTGGTGATGTGAACAACCGCAGCTAAACCAAAACCATGCACATCTCATGTACTCGGGAGCTGTGACCGTTGAGCATTGCAGAGGAATCATTCTTGAGTTCTAAACTGCTACTTGCAGCCCAGCTACCACAACGTGCACAGGAAGTTAAGAAGAATGGGGTATAATGGCTGAGCAGCTTCTCATAAGCCACATATTTATGTAGTCAATATCAAGCAATGCTTCAGGTGGTGTAAAGTGTGATGTTGCTAGGCAGTGGATGACTGGAAACAAGTAATTTGGAATGATGAATTGTGGTATGTGCTGTGACAACCCGATGGAAGGGTTTGGGTTCGGCAAATTCCTGGAGAACATTATCTGCAATTGCATGTAGTGCCATGAATGAAATATGGAAGGAATGGTTTTAGGAATGGGGGTGTTTGTTTTCCTCTTATTATGCTTGTGAAAATGCTAAATGCAGAAGGATATAAGGACATTTTAGAGAACTGTGTACTGTGTTACAGTAGAGGAACAGTTTGGAGATTATTACTGGTTGTGTGTATCAGCATGACAATGCACCCTTTCATATGGCAGCATCTGTGAGGCAGTGGTTTGTGGACAATAACATTCTTGAAATGAACTGGCTTGACCACAGTCCCAATCTGAACCCACTTACATACCTTAGGAATGAGTTAAAACAGTTGCTCCAGAACTCAGTGTCCAACATCACTACCAGTACTGCATTGAGTGTCTCTTTCAAGAAAGGGTCCATGCATAGTGGAAGAATGCTGAGGTGGTGATAATTAGTAAAGAAAACGAAAAGTATCTGATGATACCAAAACCCTACAGACCACTTTGTCTTTTGAAAATTCTTAGCAAGATATTTGAAAAATTATTATGCAACAGATAAAAAGCTCACAGCCTGCTACATGTTCGTATGTATTTAGAAGAGGCAAGTCAACTAACGACAATTAACAGTGCAATCCCAGCAATGACTGATATTTTTTCTACGTATGCTCTAGCAATGATGATCGATAATTCTGCTTCTTTCGACAACCTATGGTGACTGTCTTTCTTTGATTGCCTTAGGGAATTGGAGGGTCAAGAGGTGTTATACATTTACCTAAGTGACTACTGACATGGGAGAAATGCTTCTTTAATATACTCAAGAAAGGAAATAATGAAGGCAATAACAAAAGGCTGTCCACAGGGATCAGTGTGTGGTCCAGAGTTTTGGGATTTGGTATTGGAGCCCACACTACAGAAGTTACATGACTGCAGTAATGCAAGTGGACTGGTAACATTTACAAATGACGTGCTGTTCATTGCAAGTGGTGACTCCAGAAGAACTACAGGAGACAAAAGTGATGCAGTGCTCCCTGAACTTGACGGATGGTGTTGAAGTGTCAAACTGTCACTAGCACTGCACAAAACTATGTACCTCCTGCTGAAAGGGAACTTAGTAAGAAATCCTAAATTAAAATAAAATGATGTAATTATTAGAAGAAACACATTAAAATATCTAATAGAGCAGGCAGGCAATAAGTTACAAACATGCAGAACAAAATTATAGCCATTGCAAATGGCAGTTTCAGTTTCCTTGAAAACACACATCACCAGTCTATATTAGCACCAGTTGTAGAATATGGTGCAGGCATTTAGGCTCACAGATTGCTGCTCATGAAGCCAGCCTCATTAATGAGAAGAGTTCAATGAGGAGTACTGCTGAGATTAATGGCTGCCTACTGCACTACCCAGAATGATGCTTTGTTAGAAATTATACAGATATGCCTGCTGGACTTGGATATTAGGAAAAAGCGAGTTCTTCATTGGTTAAAGAAAGCAATCAAATGAAAGCATGAAGGATACTTGTAACTGAGGCCAATGTGGAAAAATTAATAAAAGATTGCATATTACAACTGTGAGAAAATGAATGGAACAATTCAGGCACAGGCAAGAGAGCATATGAATTTATGCCTACCATCAGGGAGAGACTAAAAATGAGATACCTCAGCCTAATGAGTTGACTGATACATTACCTGGCCTGTATGCTACATATCTATACAAAATCATAAGACAGATGAATGATAGTTACATCTGTGGCAGTGTGTGCACTCTGGAACACATACTGTGGGACTGTGTACTCTACAACGATGTCATGGGTAATGGCAGTCTGGCATTAAGGATGTTGGATCCCATACTAGCACTGAAAAGCAGGTAACAACCTGTCGCATCTTGGACAATACTGCAACCACAGTGTCCATGAAGGCCAAGGAAAACTTCATGAGGCAGTCAACCACACATCATCACACTGCCCATCCTCATTAGAAAACACACACTCCAGATGGAAAGATGATTACTGAGGTTGGTGACCACTGAATGAAATGCTTTCTCAATTGTTTGCATTGGTGCAAGTGATCAAAGAAGTATTAATTCTAAGACATAACAGTGAATCTTAAAATTGATTGTTGTAGTGGAAATGCTGCTGGTGTGCTATCCTATACCCAAGGAATCCAACAGACAATGGCTGTTGACCAGGGTAGTATGAAGGTGGATCCAGTAACACAAAAAATCCATCTACAGTTTAAATGCACCAAAACAAAAGAACAAAAACAGAACAGCTTCTGTATTACTAAGAACAGTATTAGCAACTGGGTAACTGGTTAAGGATTTTATTGCAATTGTGTAATGGTACGTGTAGTTTTAGTATTATCTTTTTCATTGAGTACCAGGAATAAGTAATAATTTAAAAATTAATTTGATAAATTATTATTATTATCCATGAAAAGGGAGTTTTATGGCCTTAATTAGATTCTCAGATAATAGGCTGTAATTGTAAAGAATAATAAATAAACTCACTACCTTCTCCAGTTTTGGCTCTGGTGGAAGAATGGACTATCATTCCTCCACAGACATTGACACACTGTTGAAAGTGACCCCATCAGCGTTCAAGCCATCATAAGGGTGAAGGACACAACCTACATAAATGTCCACTAGTAAGTATCCACATACTTTTGATCAGATGGTGTAGCCCACATAAGTATCCTTATTAATTTTGCAATGAACTGACACATAGGATTCACAGTGTCACTTCAAGCAACTGCAAGATAATGTTTTCAAAATGTATTGCAATATCTTACAGCTATGACCAAATAGTCCAATAAATAAAGTCACAGGGCATAAATTAATATTACTTAAGACCTTGTGTTACTGTGTAATGTGTACATGGCAGCTCTCTTCAGCACCTTTATGAATTTGCTGTTTGAAGAGGAATATGAAAGTGACCTGAAATAATACATCCAGCAAATAGATTTAAAACTTATAGTTGCAGAACACATTGAGCATTTCAGTTTGTGGAGTGTCAATATATACTATTTAAAAGTAACATATAACTGAAGTGAAAAAAGAAAGATTGAAAACACTTTCCTATATTCTTACTCCAATAACAGATGAACACAGAATAGACTACCACATTAATACACTTCTGGTGTTTTAGTTCCTACAGATACAATTAATACAATATTTCTCCATGGAACCCAACAAAGATTAAAATAAAGTCTTATGATGCAGTGTGTGAAATAATACTTCAAATACAGTACAGAAAATAAAAGGGTTCCAAGTTAGATAATCCTGCATTTTCAAAAATATGTTTAAAGCAAGAACACAGGCTTCCATAGCCAGTGTCAGTTTGAATAAAACCCCTTTGGTTGTTCTGCCTCATCATTATGAAACAGCAGAATAACTATAAATCTGACATCTGAGATATTTTAGAATGGTTCTCTTCAGTGTGATTAAACTGAAATTTAGTCAGTCTCAAGAGGATCGCTGCAAAGACAAACAAATTTCTGTCCATATCCGTTCTTCATGTGGAATGAGCATTTTATTATGAATCACATCCTACTTCCCCTTTCTTTCTTTTTTCACTAAGTGATAAAATGTGAATCTTCAAGAACACCACAGCTGTTAACTCTCTCATGGCCCACTCTTTCTCACTGAAATCATTTTACTTTTAACAAAATTGATCTTGAACAGTTATATAACTACATCATTTGGAAATATGGCAACAAAAAGAATTTTTCTAATCCATCCAGAAAATTGAGTCCACAATGCACAATCAGAACATGAGAAGACATGTTTTGCATAAATAAGGTTTAACAGTGAACCCATTGTTTATGAAGTATTAACTTCCAGTTTGCTCTGTTTTATGGCTAGAACTGCATAACACCTTGGTGATGTGACTGGATCAAACAGTTGCACTAGATGAGCATCTTCAATTCCCTGCAATTGTACAATGTTTTTCTCATTAGACATGGAACAACAATGATATTCAAAGAATGCAAGCAATATTAGAAAGAAAAGTTGTTCAGTGATTCATCAAGATAATATGCTAAACAAATATATATGACCTGCCTTCTACAAGCAAGGGCCTGATGACTATGGAACAATTGGTAATGCTGATTAGTCCATCCTTAGTAACATCACCTGGTATATTGTGCATACAGCTTCTGCTGTTATCAGTCTATAATTTTCTTTTCTATGACTGAATTAAGTATGAAAATAAACAATCCTGCAAATCATTAAGTACACTGCTGAAATGCATTGTCAAGAGTGAAAAGTAAGCTGGTCCGGTTCAAGAAAATTTTACCGGACAAGTAACATATTATTAGCCCCCACATCAGTTACCTTTCCTTGTGCTCTTAATAAAAACTTTAAAAATAAATAAAAAATCTAGCAATCATGGAAGTGGGTTGTTCTTTATTTTAAAATGAATAATACACAGAATTTCTTCAGAAACATAAATAAATTTCTAAATCTTATTTCAGTGCTTAATATTAAGAGAAGAAACAATTCATTTCCATTTTAGAAAATTTCTGATATCTTTAAAAGCTTTCAGGATTTTTTTTTATTCATGTACATAGCATGTTTCACGATTAATAGTGAAAACTGACCTGTAAAAGTATATGACAACAGAAGCAAAAACATCTACTAAACATGAATTTACAAATGAGCCATTTGAAAGACAATTGCAAATGTGTGGTTACAACCTGCCATTGAATATGTGTGAAGTATTGTCATCATTGTCGTCATCATCATCATCATCATCATCATCACCACCATCACCACTTCCTTCCAGCAAACCAGGTAGGACCTTTGTGAACAATATGTCTCCATTGATTTCTGTCCTCATACAGCTTTTTTCTCTCCACTGAATCCCATGTTATTCCTCTCAAGATCTTTATCTGTCCATCTTTTCCTAGGCTGCTCAGTCGGTCTTTTTCCTGGTACCTCCATCTACAAACACTGATGTAGAGTTCGAGTTATGTGCATTCACTTCACATGACCTAACCATCTCAATCTTGCAGCACTCATTCTTTCCTCCGTGGTTCACCTGCAGGTCCCTCCTTACATATTTGTTCCTGATTCTGTCTCTCCTGGCTTTTTGTAGGGCTGATCTAAGGAACTTCATTTCACAAGCCTGTATCTGACACTCTTCTCCCATATTTATGACACAGACCTCCAGACTATAAGACATGATTGGCAGGAGATATGTTTTATACATGGTCTGTGTAGCTCTGAAAGGTACTACTTTGTTTTAGATTAGATTTTGTACTTGGTGGAAGAAGCTGGATTGTATTTCTTGTTATGGTAGGCCTTGAGCGAAATCTGAGCACAGTTAGAGGGGGATTAATTTGTAGCAAGAGGTCATAATTAAAGTATAATTAAAGTGCAGCTATTCACTGAGGTCCAGTGTGAGTAGTAATTATCATATGGTAGTGAAACTTGTTAGATAGGCTAATGGATTAATGCAGAAACGATTAACACTGGAAAAAATAGTTCCAATTTTGGCAGTCAGGAGCAAATCTGACACTATACACTGTTTGTAGAATAGTATGACATCCAATCTGTCATTTGACAAAGCAATATGTCAATGAACAGTATGGCTATCGAGAAGAGGGACTGTGTGCAGTTAGTGAAACTATTTATGTAAACAGCAGCAATTACAGTGCTACACTGAGAGAGTGTTACTGACCGAAGAGAGGCCCAATGTTATTAAATGGTTTACAGAAGATGGTACTGAAGTTCGGAAATGTGGCAAGAGCCTAGTGTGACACCTGGTTGCTGTTGCTGTAACTGACCACGAAGCACACGCCTGGGTAGTGCTAATACTCATGCAGTGTCATGAGAATTGTCCATCCTATGTTCAACAGTATGGAAAGTTTTGTAGTATATTTTACATTGTTAGCCATACAAGATATAGATGGTGCAGCAGCTGAAACCGCATGATCTGCAGCAATGTTCTGAATTTGCTCATTGGTTTCTGGCATGGATTGAAGCTGATGACATGTGACCAGGAAATATTCTGTGGGGGCACATTTTATACTACAGGGTGCAGCGAATATGCAGAAGTGCGGGAGTTGGGGTATTGTTATACCACATGTTGTGGATGAAGAGCCACTGCACTCGATGTATGTGACTGCTTGGTGTGGATTCACAAGCACCTGTATCCTTGGTCCAGTCTTCTTTGTAGAGAATACACCCAGAGGGCCTGTCAGGTATATTGTGACCTCACTGTACAGTGTATGATTACTCATTTGGAAGAGCACAACTGTGTGGAAAATCCTATTTTCATGCAACGTGGAGCAACACCTCACGTTGGTTGCCAGTGAAAAACCTGCTTAACGCAACCTTCTATGATTTGTTATCTCCAGATGTTTTCCACATACATAACCTGCAAGATCACCTGATCTGAATCCATGTGACTTTTGGCTCTGGGGATATCTAAAGAAATGCACTTACCAGGGACACCTTGGTATCTACCTGATCTGAAGGCCAGTATACAGGAAACGTTGATTATGTTCCACTGGAACTACTGTGAGTAACTGTTGATCATGTCATTTTATGGATGCAGCATCTTGTCAATGCCTCCAGTGCTCATATTGAATGAATTGTGTAAGTGGGTGTAAATTAGGTCGGAATTAATGCATTATCATATCTACCAAATTTTGCTGCCATATGATAATTACAGCCCTCACTGGACTTCAGCGTGTAGCTGCACTGAAATTATAACCACCCAGTACTCACTAGGACAATATTTCACACTCAAATTAGTAGCAGTTCGTAGCCATAAATTCAAAATTATCTTGTTAGTGGTTCATTTGTGGCCCCAAGCTTACTGGAATATTTTGTTTTTAAGATTATTATATTATACTTTCACCCATGCCAGCTTTCACTGCTAATTATTTTTCACTCTGTGTACAAATGTCACCTCTGGGCACCTCTGACGCTCCTCTCAGCTTGTTGCCCCAAGGGGCCACTTTCGTCACTTGAGCCTTGAACTGGCCCAGAACATAAGAACGCAATTGATGAGTTCAGCGACAGACTGTAGGTGGAGCCATGTGCACAAGGGAACCTGAGCAGGAGTTGAAAACAAATTTTGATGTGCTACCCAGAATTTCCATGAATATGAATATTGTGTCCCAGTAATCAGCAGTACAAAGTTCTGCCACATGATGCATCTAATTGTTTCTTTCATGTGTCAGTCTGACATGTGCTATCATTGTGAGTGCAGTATGCTGATTTCTTTATAGTGTGCTCTACTGTGTCTGCAAATTCTGAAATAGCAAGGAATTGCATTAATGTTTGTTTTCAGTTCTGCAAAACTGCAACTGAAATGTACCACATGGTATGGGAGCCTTCTGGTGATCAATCTTTGAGCCAAGCCGGAATAATTGAGTGGTTTATATGATCTAAAGAAGGCTCTAAGTCTGTGGCAGATAACAGACACTAAGGACAACTGCAGTCACACACAACTCCAAAACTATCAAGAAAGTGCGTTACTTGATTCACAATGACAGAAGGCAAACAATCTGTGAAACAGTTAAGAGATGATCCAGATCTCCTGTCCAGGGTCATAACTGCTGATATATCATGGGTGTGCACTTGTGACCCTGAAATAAAACAGCAATATCTGCAGAAGACACCAACCTTTCCATGCCTCAAAAAAAGGAGCATCAAATCTGCAACAACATAAAGTATATGCTAATTAATTTTTCTACTATTAATAAAGAATTTATTCTGTGTGGTCACAGGAAAATTCTACTGTGATGTTTTGAGGAGACAGAGAGAAAATGTTAGATGCAAACAGCCTGACAGATGGGAGAACAAAGACTAAAGCACCCGAAGAAGATGGATGTGTCAGTCATTGAAATGTTGTGCATAAAATTGAAGCACTAACTTGGCAGAACACCCTGAAAGCACAAAATTCATCAATAATTTAACATTATCAATGATTGATATCCACACAAACTTATCACTTTCTTTCACAGGCAATGGCTGAATTTTTTGGAACATGTTGTCACTGATGAAAAGTCATGGACCCACACAGCAATGCTGGAATCTATGCTGTCAAGTCAAGGCAGTTCATCAAAACGAAAAATACTTAAGCTCATTTACCTCCAAAGGAAATTCAACAGTGTGCACTTTTTGGGGTTTTACTGGAACTTGGGACAGATATTAAACTGCAAGTCTATTGGCTAACACTTTTGAAGCTGCCATATATATTTGATGAAAATAATTTCTAAATCTCCTTGACAGCAATGCAGGTCTGCACACTGCTCTCCTCATAGTAGAAGTGAAGCTTTATGAGCTTTTTTTAAAATAATATCTCATTTGTATTAACTCTTCCTGTACTGCTGCTGACATACTCTTACTTGTCACAATAGACGTGCAGCTGTGTTGCATTTACCATTTATCTTTTATTTCATTGTCTCAACTGCACATTTATTTTTTACAATAACTAGCTTCAATCAATATTGATCATTTTGATATCTACGTAGTTGCTTAAGCAACCTGTCAATCATACCTATACTGAAATACACATCAGAATACTGACAGTAGCTTCCTGTAATTACAGAAATGTCTCACACTTCATCAACTGGAGGGAGGAAAAAGGTTGACAACTTCAACAGAAAGGCTGACTGTCTCAGAGTTTTATGTAGGGCATTTGACAAAGATTGTTTTATGATATCAGAGCTGTGATCTCTAAGGTTTTTTTGGTGTGACTGGTCAACAGTGTGCTTCCTGGTGTTCTGCCACATTAGAGTTTCCATTTGATGCACAATATTTTGATGACTGACCCAGCCATCTTCCTCAGGTCCTGTGAGTTTTGCTGTTATACGTACTCCCTGCCTGGGCTTCACCAGGCTGTCTGCTTATTAGAGTCCAGACAGTGAGTAAACAGTAACGGCAAAACTCACAGCATCTATAGAAGACAGCTGGGTCAGTCAATGAAATATAGTGCATAAAATGGGAACAATAACTCAGCAGAACACCTGGAATATCATTACTGATATCAAAGCTATCTGCATCAAATGGGTCATTATATAGGAGGAGACATGGTTGCTGATCAGTACCTATCTTTTGAAGGTGAATTATATACAAGCATATAGTGCTACTGATAGGCACGCATAAAGAGACACATACTAACTACCCCAGCTTTCAGAATTATAATTTCCTTCCTCATGGAGAAGGTTGAAAGAAAGGGCAGGTCACTGAGACCTCAGGATGAAAGGGGTCCAGCTTGTCATGACATCAACAGGAGGCAAAGAAACTGAGGCATCAGAGAGAGAGAGAGAGAGAGAGAGAGAGAGAGAGAGAGAGAGAGAGGATGTAGGAGGTCAAAATAGTACAAAAAACAATATGCCAGCTTCTTACCTGAGTTAAGAAAAGATACACATAAGATTAAATTTTGTATATAGTGATTCCCTTACAGCTTAAAACACAATAAAAAATAAAATGAAAACAGTATGGCAGACAAGTGGTGATAAGAAAAAAAATCAATCCTAGCTTGGAGTGAGATGCAGAAGGCACAAGAAATAACTAGAAAGTTATAATGGTGAAAAGCTCAGGGCCAACACTTGGTTGCTTCTAAGTGTTAGCTAAGGAAGAGAGCTAAACTCAAAATAAACACCAGGCTGCAAATGAAAATGAAAACTAAGTAAATAAAAGAATTTGTGGAGAGAAGATAAGCTGTGGGAGGAAGGTACACAAAAACTTAAAAAGTAAAAGAGGAGTCACAAAGAGAATGATTATACAATAAGCAGAAGGAAAATGGGTGGAAAGAAGGGGGGAACCAAGGGCAAAGTGAATACAATCATTTAACAGGTGGATGGCAACATTTCTCCAGCATTTATGAGTCTTCTTTTTTTCTTATCTTGCACATCAGATGTCTGCATTTGATTTCTCCTGTCTTTCTTTTGGCATGTACAAGAGAACTCTTAATTCTGAAGCTTTATCTTAATATTTTGTTGTTTCATCCTGCTGATGCCAAATCTTCTTAATCTGAACACAAAAGTTAATGGACTGTTTGACATTTAAGGACATAGTTTCCATATTTTGAGACTTAGTTATCATGATTATTCCACATGCTTTTACTCTCGTATACAAAACTAGTACATACAAAATAGAACAAAAGACCAGAAAGAATGAAGACACATACACTTGTCGAAACAGGCAGTGTTTGACACATTTTTTATGGTGACTACAGTCTCTTCACAATAGTGTGGGAAAGACATTCACTCATTCTGTACAGCACTCAATGTGAACCTAACAGATACAAAAACAAGAATTGTATTGTAGCCCAACAAACAAACTCATAGTCTAGGATGCAGGTTCAGACTGGAGAAAGATGAGGAAGGAAAATACAGCACTCAATGTGAACCTAACAGATACAAAAACAAGAATTGTATTGTACCCCAGCAAACAAACTCATAGTCTAGGATGCAGGTTCAGACTGGAGAAAGATGAGGAAGGAAATTAGCCATTTTTTTACAATGAAAATATGTCATCGTTTTCCTTACTTTATTTAGGGAAATCACAGGAAACCTAATTCTCTATGGCTGAGCAGGGAATGTGAGTCCAGTGTCTTATTTACAGTGCCACCTTGCTTGGCATGCACACAAACACATTGCTCTGATTCTCAGTGTTGAAAGAATGTTTGTATATCACCAACTCTCTCATATATAAACATAAGTTTGAAAGCTGTTTGACTTCCACTTTGTGCATCAGCTAACTGCCAAACACTTTCTCTGTTCGGTGAGTTTCAGTGTTTATGGAAACTATTGTTTGTATTCCACCCAAGGTTTTCCATCATCATATTATTCTTTTAAGTTACCTGTTCACGGAGGTAAAGGAGACGATCCAGCAAAATTATTGTTTCAATCACAGGAGCTAATACCGCACGGAGCATGAAGAATACTGAGAGCTTCTGTTGGTGTGACTGATGACTCTTATAAAGACTTTCTATTTCATTCAATGAAACCTAAAGAGAAAACTGTTATAAGCACATTTTTGTATACAATACCTTATGAAGTAAATGGGTGGAAAGTGAGTCAAAACTATCCTAGCAACTGTAAAGCATCAAAAAGTTATCTAAAATACACTGGAAAAATATAAAACAGTGGCAATTATAAACATGCTTTTCTGTTTCTATTGTTATATTAAATGTTGGTAGCAAATTGTATCTTCATTTTAAAAAATGTACATACAATTAATTAAAAAAGCCACCAGTTATTAGTACTGACGTAATATTTGACATACGAATTCTTTATCCCTTTAGTACTGTTCAATGCATAAATGGATAACTACATGAATATTGTGGAGACATCAGATGTTAGATAAAAACAATACAATTGCCTGTGTACAAAACAAACAATTTATACTGAGTAATATTACTTTGTGATTTGGCTTACGAAATCTAATATTGTGCCTACAGTCATTATATTCAAACCATTTTGTAACGATTAAAACTAATTAATGTGAAGAGAAAACATATGAGTTGTTTGGGGGAAGAGACCACACAGTGAGGTCATCGGTCTCATCGAATTAGGGAAGGACGTGGGGAGGAAGTCGGCCGTGCCCTTTCAGAGGAACCATCCCGGCATTTGCCTGGAGCGATTTACAGAAATCAGGATGGCCGGATGCGGGATTGAACCGTCGTCCTCCCGAATGCGAGTCCAGTTTGCTAGAGAGAAAACATACCCTTGATCAGTGTGTCAGTGTAAACAGTATTGGAAGGGCTGTAGAAGGGGGAAGGGGGGAGGGGAGGGAGGATTGGGACAGAGCTATTTACAATCATACATGACTAATGAAGAACAAGTTAACTGTTTGCATTGGAAAAACTTCAGAAAAACAAGGGATTAAAACATTTTAAAGCTGAGAAAACAGCTGAATCCTTATATATGTAAAAGATGTATATCACATAGTGATAGCTGATGTGTATATAATTCAACACAGTCGTAACCAAGCATATATCAATAGCCCAAAAGGAAGTATTAATACCCATTCAAGTTGGACGCAAAAGGAACTGTTGCTTTACCCAAAATGGGCTTGTATAAAGAGGCAATAAAAATAATAATTTTATTAGAAAGGAAGGACAAGTTAAGCAAAATAAAATACTGATACTGATTTTGGGCAAAAGAGAGTTGTAATGATTCATTATTTGCAATCGAGAATGATGTAACCCCTCCCTCCCTCTCTCTCTCTCTCTCTCTCTCTCTCTCTCTCTCTCTCTCTCTCTCTCTCTCTCACACACACACACACACACACACACACTCACTACGCATCTCATTATCACTTGTGATGCTCAATGTACAATTCATAATTACCATGTGAATTCGGGGCTCTTAAGCTTCCCATGTAGTCGCTAGAGTCTCAGCTCTGGAGACGTCCCTCAGAAATGTGGACAAAATGTTAGTGAATAGTTTTAAGTGTCAACAGTCTCTCAGCCCAGAAATTTAAAGTTATCATACCTAAAACTCTAAAATTATAAAGCACCTGAGGGAAGATATGATGAATATTTCAAATTTGCTTTTTCATGAGTAGGGACTTGAAAGTAAGTTACACTTCCAGGTCCAGGTCCTGATGGGATTCCAATTCAGTTTTACAGAGAGTACTCTACTGCATTGGCTCCTTACTTAGCTTGCATTTATCGTGAACTTCTTGCCCAACATAAAGTCCCAAGCAGGTGACGCCTGTATATGAGAAGGGTATAAGGACGGATCCTCAAAATTACAGACCAACATCCTTAACATCGGTTTGTTGCAGGATTCTCGAACATATTCTCAGTTTGAATATAATGACTTTCCTTGAGACAGAGAAGTTGCTGTCCATGCATCAGCACGGCTTTAGAAAGCGTCACTCCTGCAAAACGCAACTCGCCCTTTTTTCACATGATATCTTGCGAATCATGGATGAAGGGTATCAGATGGATGCCATATTCCTTGACTTCCAGAAAGCATTTGACTCGATGCCCAACGTCAGACTCCTAACTAAGGTACGAGTATATGGGATTGGTTCCCAAATATGTGAGTGGCTCGAAGACTTCTTAAGTAATAGAACCCAGTACGTTGTCCTCGATGGTCAGTGTTCATCGGAGGTGTGGGTATCATCTGGAGTGCCCCAGGGAAGTGTGGTAGGTCCGCTGTTGTTTTCTATCTACGTAAATGATTCTTTAGATAGGGTGGATAGCAATGTGCGGCTGTGTGCTGATGACGCTGTGGTGTACGGGAAAGTGTCGTCGTTGAGTGACTGTAGGAGGATACAAAATGACTTGGACAGGATTTGTGATTGGTGTAAAGAATGGTAGCTAACTCTAAATATAGATAAATGTAAATTAATGCAGATGAATAGGAAAAAGAATCCTGTAATGTTTGAATACTCCATTAGTAGTGAAGCGCTTGACACAGTCACGTCGATTAAATATTTGGGCGTAACATTGCAGAGCTATATGAAGTGGGACAAGCATGTAACGGCAGTTGTGGGGAAGGCGGATAGTTGTCTTCGGTTCATTGGTAGAATTTTGGGAAGATGTGGTTCATCTGTAAAGGACACCACTTATAAAACACTAATACGACCTATTCTTGAGTACTTCTCGAGCATTTGGGATCCCTATCAGGTCGGATTGAGGGAGGACACAGAAGCAATTCAGAGGCGGGCTGCTAGATTTGTTACTGGTAGTTTTGATCATCATGCGAGTGTTGTGGAAATGCTTCAGGAACTCAGGTGGGGGTCTCTAGAGGAAAGGAGCCGTTCTTTTCATGAATTGCTACTGAGGAAATTTAGAGAAACAGCATTTGAGGCCGATTACAGTACAATTTTACTGCCGCCAACTTACATTTTGTGGAAACACCACGAAGATAAGATAAGAGAGATTAGGGTTCGTACAGAGGCATATAAGCAGTCATTTTTCCCTCGTTCTGTTTGGGAGTGGAACAGGGAGAGAAGATGTTAGTTGTGGTACGAGGTACCCTCTGCCACGCACCGTATGGTGGATTGTGGAGTATGTATGTAGATGTACACTCATCTTTCCACATTGAGACCATTGTGCAAATGTGGATCATAGTCAGAGGAGTGTACATGTTCTGAACGTCCAGCACAGACAGTTCTTTTATGGTATGGATAACAAGTGCACCATAGTGTGCAAGTGAAACTGTGCAGTGAATGTAAGCATACTCCAAAGAGGAACTGTGCAGCACAGTAGGATTCTTGTGGGAAAAATATCTACAATGCACACAGGTTCACCACCAAATTCTGGTGGTATGTGGACCATATGAAAAGTGGCGACCAACCTTAGTGGTATGGTGCAAACAATTTGACTGAGGCTGCCACGAAGTTAGGTGATATTGATTGGGAAGGAATGTCATCAACATTGACCACAGATGACAATGTCTAGGCAATCTTTTTGGCACAGTGAGTGAGTGAGTGAGTGAGTGAGGGAGAGAAGGAGAGAGAGACCGGATTTTTAACAGGTGGATTGCTGCTCTTTCTGTAGATGTTAAGTTGGCCTCCATGCTGTCAGATTTGGGGGGGGGGGGGGGATGATGGTGAGGCGAAGTTTGAAGCTAGGAAATTCTCACTATGGATAGGACAACTTCTATGTACTGGCACAGATAAAAAGAGCAAGGATCCACAGTGAAAGATAAAAAAATACATAGAAATACAAAAATCACGAAAAGGATAAAAATGGATGAAGAATAGGGGAAAAAAAGGTGAAATCTAAGAGAAAATGACCTTTAGTAAAAGATGAAAACAAACTAAAATCAATGTGAAAACATAATGAGATCAATAAGGAAAATAAATAAAAAGATGATACAGTGGAATGTATATTGGCGGGTGGATATGTGTGAAGGGAGGAGGCAGCAGGTGTAACTTCATTAGGTGAGGTCAGTATGTGTGTTCTGGAATAATGAAAGATAGAGGATAGGGAGGGGTGGGCAGGTTATTAGGTACAGGGTGCAATGAAGTATATATTGCACAGGAAGGTACAGAAAACCATGTGAGGGTGAGGGAGAATGTGTGATCAATTTGAAATCCATAAAATAATTACATCGGTGGTAAGAATGTGGGATAAGCTGTAGCTACAGTCCATGAAGTAACCTAACTGTGTGTTGTATGCAGGTGAGGCCGTTGATACAGGATGGCTCAGAAGTCAACAACAAAACACAGGAAAGAAGAGACAGAAAGGTCAGACATTGAGTAAAGTAATGTGTTAGAGAATAGTAACAAGGAAAAACAGCAATGGGTTGGGATGAAGGGAGAGCCGTTAGGCAAAATAATACTATGGGAAGATATCAACCATTTCCTACACCAACTCTCCACAGTTCCTGTTCCTTTATTATCCAGCACTCTGCTAATTACTGGCACTGCCACTTACATCTACACTAACACCCCCACTGCCCATGCGCTTGATACTACTGAACACTACCTGCTCCAAAGCCTGACTGACTACAAACCTATAAACTCTTTCCCAGTTGCTATGACCATCTATATCCCCACCTACAATTACTTCTCCTTTGAAGGCGTCACTTACAAACATATACGTGGTATAGCAAAGGGCACCTGCATGGCAACCCATTCATCTGTCATTTGGAGGAATACTTCCTATCCACCCAGAATTCCAAACCCTTCACCTAAGTCAGATTTATTGATAACATCTTTGTGATATGGACCAAGGGTGCAGTCACCGTATTCACTTTACTGCATAACCTTAACATCTTCTTCCTCCTCCTATTTCAATTGGTCCTCTTCAACCCAACAAGCCACCTTCTCTGATGTCGACCTCCACCTCAAGGATGGCTACATCAGTACCTCTGTAGCAGTGAACAGTCCCTCTCAAAATATGCCAAGGGTGTCATTGACACCTCCAAGGTCAAAATACCCTCTCAACCTGGTCTAGAAACAGGTATCCCATGCCTTTTGTCTCCAGTCACCTACCACCACCCTACTGTCCGACCACAAAGCAGCACTCTTCTCATGGCTCAGTGTCACCTAAAACTGGAGCAACAGAATCACATTTTCCATGAGGGTTTCAACTAAATCTCATCGTACCCTAAAATGAGGAATATCCTCCCTTCTACGCCCTACACTCCTCTCACAGTGGTATTTTGCCACCCACCAAACCTACATAATGTCCTCATCCATCTGCACTCCGCCCCTGCTCTCCTCAAGGCTCATATCCCTGCAACAGACCTAGATGCAAAACATACATTCTCCCACTACCACCCACGTCAGTCCTGTCACGGGCACCCCCTATCTCAACAAAGCAGGGCTAGTTGTGAAAGCATCCATGTGATCTACAAACTCAGCTGCAATCAATGTGCCACTTTCTACATGGCCATGACAGCTAACAAACTGTCTCTCCATGTAAATGGCTGCTGCCAGAGTGTGGCCAAGAAACAGCTGGACCACTCAGTGGTAGAAAATGCTGCTCAGCACAATATGCTTCCTTATAATGACTGCTTCACAACCTGCACCATCTATATTCTTCCTACGAACACTAGCTTTTCTGAACTGCACAGGTGGGAACTCTCTACAAACACATCCAGCACAGCATCTTCCTTCAGCCCCAGCCTGATATCCTTCCCACCGTCCTTTTGCTGCTCAGGTCAGACTCAGTTGCAGTCAGGCTCCAGCAATCAGACAGTGGCCATGTGTGTATGAGTTATGAATGCTATTTCAGAAAGACTTTGTCCATAAACTTTATATTTTAGCAATCTTCTTCATTGCGCCTGTCTGTGACTAAATGTCTCCTCTATATGGAGAGTAGCTATTTATCCATCCCATATCATTGTTAGGTGTTAGTATGTATACCATCTTATTCATTTTCCTGTTCAGGTCATAATCTTATGTCTTTACTTTAACAAGTCATTAGGTTTCACTGTGAAAATCGGCCATAAGAATGGGCTGTGTTAACTCACTGGTAGATCTTAAGTAACATATACAATTACTTTCTGAAAGCTTCAACACTGCTTCACGAGTTTTGCATCCCATAGTATGTTCTTGAAGAACCAATAAAAAGTACTGGCCTGCAGAACAATATTCTTGTTGTATATGATACGTGAGAAAATGCATTTCTTTGTTTTTAGATTCCTAGTGAAACTATTTTATGATAAATATTCACATCAGATGTATGGCTTGATTAAAAGTAAAGTAGTTGCCCTCTCTGCAATACTAATTTTCTGAAAAAAAAAAGAAATAGAACCAGATGAGAGGATCAGAGTTAGTATATTGGACCAATATGATTAATAATTGAGTTCTGGGATAAATGATCGAGGACTAAGGAAAGTACTGACCCTAGTGCTGTTAAACCATCTTTTGATACGTTTTAAGAGCACAACTAAAAACCTAAATCTTTATAGGCATTTAAATCCTACTCTGATCACTTACAATAAAAATAATAATACAAAAAAATAGCTTGCAGATCTTCGAAGCTCAAGATTTGACATTGCTACAGCAAATGGGTTGTCCACAAGGTGTGCTGTTAGGGGTAATGCATGGTGATGTCCAAGTTCCAGGTTAAATTACAGTCTCCAGCCAGTGATAGTAATTTAGTATTAAGAGCATTGAAAAATTCCACAACCTTCTCAACAGTAAAATTTTGTAATATTCAAGATCATTTTATGTTTACGATTATACGTGTTTCCCACTCATGATGCAGTTAAGCTCCATTCACATTATGGGTTATTTTTGTGTGATAAAGACACTTTCAGTATTAAGTGTTCATTCTCAGTGAGAACCCTGCTCTAAGATTTGGTATGCAATAGTTGTCATATACATTACACTATGGTTTGTTTTATTTTGACAAGCAACCTTGCCACATGTGTCTTTACCCTGTGGAAGACCCATGTGCAAATTCTGTCTGGTACGCTCACCCAGCACCTCTGCTGTAGTTTCTGCACAGAATTTTATGTGGGCATAACCATCAACCCCACCATCAAACTTGGCTTACTACAAAGTTGACCAACAAGTGACATAACACATTTTTTAAATGAGGAACCATGCTCGATTTCATTGGTTGTTTCAAAATATGTGCTATAAAGATTCTTTCTCCAAACATCAAATTCTATTAATTATGTAGGCTGGAACTGTCACTGCAATTCATCCTTTTATCCCATCCTCCCCCAGGTCTCAATCTCCACTATCCCCTACACCATGGTCCTAACTTCTCTCATCATGCACTACCATAATCCATTCTGCAGCCTCCTCCTTCCTCAGTTCTATCTCAGCTTCCCAATCCACTCTTTCACACTATTATGTACTCTACACATTCCTATCTCACGTGCCCAGTCAACAACCAGACTTCAACCCTCCCTCCTGCTACCTGCTTCCTTTCTCCCCTAGCCCATTCCATCCTTCTCTCTAGTCTAGTTGCAGTTCCAACAGATTTTAGACAGATGGGACAATACAGCCATGCAGAAGTTTTTTGCTGCAGTGTTTACTGTATGGTTCTGAAGAAACATTCATACAAAAGCTACTAATGTTCTCACACTTTTCTAAGTGCCTACTGATGACTTGCCACCTCAATTATTTGGTATGTTGTTACCTTTACTCCTTAAATTATTTATATTTCACTTAACATTTATCTACGTAGTACAGTAGGCATAGTGTAAACATGAAAATACATACTAACCTCAGACGCTACTCCTAGTTTTGTCAATGCTTTGGACACATACTCTGGAAAGCTATTACATTTCGCTGCTAAACGGCCCACTTGCCCTTCTGGCAGATTGTGTCTGCATTTTTCCACCAACAGTACTTGTAAGAGAGAGCGATACCACAAAGGTTCAACTGGTACCTGAAAGCAAGGTATGCATTACTCTTTAAATGTATTGTTCATATTATAAATAATTAAATTTTGTTATCCCCAGTAAAGATTGGGTAAATAATACTTGAAATACCTATTATCTGAAATGTACACAATGGGAGAAAATATATACAAAAAAAGTAAAGTATGCAGCCTGTAAAGAGTGCAGCTGTCCATGATCAGCGGTAGTGTGTGTCCGGGGAAAAAAGGGGTACTGTCCTACCAGTAGACTTCAATGCTTGCCCGCGGCATGTTTCATTGTTTGACATGTAAGTTCTTCAATTTTCTTTCATTATATTTTGTAGTTATTTATTTCTGTGTTTCTATGCTGTTTTGTTACATAACTATCCCTCATTTGCAAAGAAAACTGCTTGATTGAGTCACTGCTGATTTAGTAGTCTGCCTCAATATTATTCAACGGGGGATGTTATATTAGACACTATAAGTAGAAACTTACTGGACAAGAGAGACCTACTGCGCCAAAGCAAACAGGTTGGTTGGGTAGGGTTAACAGAGTGTAAATCATGGGTCCTCAGTCAAGAGGTAACTCACCTGGAGCTCATGACAACTGTCAAAAATTTGATTGGTTTATGGAAGTATGAAGGACGGGTAAAACTAAGACACTGAAAGCAATATTGATGCCAGTGCTGAGTGATAACTGGACAAGTCAAAGTATGTGGGTCAGGCTGGTACAGAGGTCAGAGCAGACTGGGGATATAACAGGGCTCATCTGTGTGAAGAGAACCTCCACCTGCATCTGACCCCCCGCCAGTCCGATTATGGGCAAAGACAGTTACTAAGTAAAGAATGCCATCTAGCAGGGAGAATAGTATCAGAAAAAGTAAGAAGGCTAAAAATATAATGGAATCTTTTGGACCAGCAACAATGAAACAAGACGAGAGAAATAATTAGGTCCTGCACAGTGCTCCATGCACCAAGGACTATCCTGTCTACCGTTGTCCCACCCGATTCATTATAGTCAAAGTGTTAAAGAGGGGAACAACACCCCTTATTCACTGGTTCATTGGAGTTCTATCCATAAAACAAAAAATAGGGTGAGGCTAACTGCTACCTAAAAGCAAGTAAAACAGAGTGGAAGAGGGATGACTGAGGCAGCTGGCAAAGGAGGTAGGGTCAAGGGCAGAAAATGCCCCAACACCAACCACCCTAATCTGCCTCAAAAGCAATTTAAAAGGTTATATCTGAAATAACAATGACTTTCACAGAGAAAATAGAGAATCTGTTCACCTGTCCATGAGTCGTCCACCAGCACTGAGGCAAATAATCTATAAGACCAAGCTTAGCCTGGAGAGTCAGGAGGGGGGTTCATCCTATCCTGATGCGAGCAACTGTCTGCAAAGCTGGGGAATCACAACATGGGCGTAGCTCATCACAAAAAACAATGAGTTATTCTGGTATGACCAATACCATTTCTCCTGGATTCCTTCCCCTTGGAAAATACAGAAACATCTGATACTGGCTCTCAGCTTCAACCAGTGACATCACCAAGATGACAAACAAGTCAGATCACTTCTATTAAATATGGCGATTGTAACATCATAGCCTTACAGACTTTTGGGTGAGGAGAAACAAAACTAATGATATTCTAACCTAACATGTGCAGAAAAACAAAAACAAAAATATATGAAAATCAAACATGCCACCATTACATAAAAACCCCCAAAAAACCACACAATTCAATATTGTCACCTTCAATTAACTTTTTTACAGAAATGGAACTTTATGATATCAATGAATGAGTATATCTACAAAACATGATGTGGAAAAAGTCACTACTCATTGCAGATTCATGCATCAAAAACTTAAATTGATCTATGTAACTAGAACAATAAAATAGAATTAACACAATTAGATCATAAACTCTTCTTAAATAAAGAAGAATAAAACAAAATCAGGCACCAACTTTAGTGAACTTCGTGTACTTGCCACACATGTGGCACTGTATAAATTCAGTTAGTAAGCTATTCAGTTGCAGAAACTTAATGGTGCTTGTCGTATCATAACTCATTGTGATATCTGATGATCAACTGTTGAATTTCTTTGGCATATTCACGACCATTATTAACAGTTCCAAACCACTAAACAAAGTACTTACCACTACCTACCTGCAATTGCAATTACTCGCTAATAACAACATAATGAACAATTTTTGAAACATTGAAAAAGACAGTACCCATCCATGATGCCACATAATACATCATCACGCATCAAAGCAGAGGCTTGGAACCCTATGTTTTGGTTGACCCTCTGCTTGATAGTGCGGAGTTTATTACAAGAGGCAAGTAGTTCACCAGTCATTGTTGCATCTCTGAGTGAGGAGAGGTTTTTTTAGCACCTGCAAATCTTCATCTGTGGTCATCAAAGCAAATCAATAGCCTTGAGACTGCTCACTGAATTCCAACAAATTAAAATGTACTGAGGGACGTCTGTTGGATTAAATACGAGACTCTGTTAATGTCTATCAGCTCTGTTGTAAAAACACCAAATGTTCCAGCAACAAATGTTATTCCTGACTCTCAGGTGGTGCAAAAGAATATCCTGTTCTGCTCACGGTTTTAGAGCCATCAGTGTAAATACAGACAGCGAAAGGTCATGGGAGTAACTGAAATTTACTTTAGGTCCCTGAAATGGGGGAAGGTGGGGATGCAAAAAAACATGGGGAACACATTCTAGGGAGATTATGTAGGCCCAGCAGAGGGCCTCAGGCACATTATAATTGGTAATCCTACCAAGGGTGGGTGTCAGGATGTTGATGCCCCTTGTATGCAAAAAGCATTTATTAAGTTGGATGATTAGTATTTTGTCAAATGGTGATTGCATCAGTAAATAAGAGTTGGTACCACCAGAAATGAAGAGAAGATCTCCACTTTGGCAAGGAGATTGTCTGTGTGACTAGTCCAGAAGGTGCAAGTGGCCAGTCTTACTCCATGATAATGAACTGGATCCAATAGCTTCAAAGATGATAGTATAGCTGAACCCTAAACTTAGGAATCATAATCGAGCTGGGATGGGACAATGGCGCAGTAAAAATGGAGGAGACGTGTGCGCTCTACACTCCAAGAGGCATGGGCAAGGAAGCAGACAGCATTAAGCTTTCACATGCAGCGATCCTTTAATCAAAGGTCGGATTGTAGCCTATCACGATTGTGGTTTATTGTATCACGACATTGCTGCTCGCTTTGGTCGAGATCCAATGACTGTTAGCAGAATATGGAATCGGTGGGCTCAAGAGGGTAATACGGAACGTCATGCTGGATCCAAACGGCCTTGTATCACTAGCAGTCGAGATGACAGGCTTCTTATCCGCATGACTGTAATGGATCGTGCAGCCATGTCTCAATCCCTGAGTCAACAGATGGGGATGTTTTCAAGACAACAACCATCTGCACGAACAGTTCGACGATGCTTGCAGCAGCATGAACTATCAGCTCGGAGACCATGGCTGCGGCTACCCTTGACGCTGCATCACACACAGGAGTGCCTGCGATGGCACACTCAATGACGAACCTGGGTGCATGAATGGCAAAACGTCATTTTTTCAGATGAATCCAGGTTTTGTTTACAGCATAATGATGGACGCATTTGTGTCTGGCGACATCAAGATGAACGCACATTGGAAGCGTGTATTCATCATCACCATACTGGTGTATCACCCGGCGTGATGGTATGGGATACCATTAGTTAGACATCTCAGTCACCTCTTGTTCGCATTGAAGGCACTTTGAACAGTGGACATTACATTTCAGATGTATTATGACCCATGGCTCTATCCTTCATTCAATCCCTGCGAAACCCTATATTTCAGCAGGATAATGCACGATTGCATGTTGCAGGCCCGTCAGGACCTTCCTGGATGCAGAAAATGTTCGACTGCTGCCCTAGCCAGGACATTCTCCAGACCTGTCACCTATTGAAAACATCTGGTCAATGGTAGCCGAGCAACTGGCTCATCACAATCCACCAGTTACTGCTCTTGATGAATTGTGGTATCGTGTTGAAGCTGCATGGGCAGCTGTACCTGTACACGCCATCCAAGCTCTGTTTGACTCAATGCCCAGGTGTATAAAGGCCATTAGTATGCCCAGAGTTGTTTGTTCTGGGTACTGATTTCTCAGGATCTATGCACCCAAATTGCGTGAAAATGTAATCACATGTCAGTTCTAGTATGATATATTTGTCCAACGAATACCCATTTATCATCTGCATTTCTTCTTGGTGTAGCAATTTAAATGGCCAGTAGTATATTGGCCTTTAAATATGTCTGCTTGTGTCTGTGTATGTATGGATGGATATGTGTGTGTGTGTGTGTGTGTGTGTGTGTGTGTGTGTGTGTGCGCGCGCGCGCGCGCGCGACTATATACCTATCCTTTTTTCCCCCTAAGGTAAGTCTTTCCGCTCCCAGGATTGGAATGACTCCTTACCCTCTCCCTTAAAATCCACATCCTTTCATCTTTCCTTTTCCTTCCCTCTTTCCTGATGAAGCAGCTGCCGGTTGCGAAAGCTCGAAATTCTGTGTGTGTGTTTGTGTGTTTTATTTATTGTGCCTATCTACCGGCGCTTTCACGCTTGGTAAGTCTTGGAATCTTTGTTTTTAATATATGATGGAAATAAAATAGAAAGAAACTTCCACATGGGAAAAATATATTAAAAACAAAGATTCCAAGACTTACCAAGCGTGAAAGCGCCGGTAGATAGGCACAATAAATAAAACACACAAACACACACACAGAATTTTGAGCTTTCGCAACCGGCAGCTGCTTCATCAGGAAAGAGGGAAGGAAAAGGAAAGATGAAAGGATGTGGGTCTTAAGGGAGAGGGTAAGGAGTGATTCCAATCCCAGGAGCGGAAAGACTTACCTTAGGGGGCAAAAAGGATAGGTATATACTCGCGCGCGCGCGCACACACACACACACACACACACACACACACACACACACACACACACACACACATATATCCATCCATACATACACAGACACAAGCAGACATATTTAAAGGCAAAGAGTTTGGGCAGAGATGTCAGTCGAGGTGGAAGTGCAGAGGCAAAGATGATGCTGAATGACAGGTGAGGTATGAGTGGCTGCAACTTGAAATTAGCGGAGATTGAGGCCTGGTGGATAATGAGAAGAGAGGATATATTGAAGGGCAAGTTCCCATCTCCGGAGTTCAGATAGGTTGGTGTTAGTGGGAAGTATCCAGATAACCCGGACAGTGTAACACTGTGCCAAGATGTGCTGGCAGTGCACCAAGGCATGTTTAGCCACAGGGTGCTCCTCATTAGCAACAAACACTGTCTGCCTGTGTCCATTCATGCGAATGGATAGTTTGTTGCTGGTCATTCCCATATAGAAAGCGTCACATTGTAGGCAGGTCAGTTGGTAAATCACGTGGGTGCTTTCACATGTGGCTCTGCCTTTGATTGTGTAAACCTTCCGGGTTACACGACTGGAGTAGGTGGTGGTGGGAGGGTGCATAAGACAGGTTTTACACCGGGGGCAGTTACAAGGGTAGGAGCCAAAGGGTAGGGAAGGTGGTTTGAGGATTTAATAGGGATGAACCAAGAGGTTACGAAGGTTAGGTGGATGGCGGAAAGACACTCTTGGTGGAGTGGGGAGGATTTCATGAAGGATGGATCTCATTTAGGAAGTCGTATCCCTGCTCGAGAGCCACTTTCAGAGTCTGATCCAGTCCCGGGAAGTATCCTGTCACAAGTGGGGCAGTTTTGGGGTTCTTCTGTGGGAGGTTCTGGGTTTGAGGGTTTGAGGGGATGAGGAAGTAGCTCTGGTTATTTGCTTCTGTACCAGGTCGGGAGGGTAGTTGCGGGATGCGAAAGCTGTTTTCAGGTTGTTGGTGTAATGGTCGAGGGATTCAGGACTGGAGCAGATTCATTTGCCATGAAGGCCTAGGCTGTAGGGAAGGGACCGTTTGATATGGAATGGGTGGCAGCTGTCATAATGGAGGTACTGTTGCTTGTTGGTGGGTTTGATGTGGACGGATGTGTGAAGCTGGCCATTGGACAGATGGAGGTCAACGTCAAGGAAAGTGACATGGGATTTGGAGTAGGACCAGGTGAATCTGATGGAACCAAAGGAGTTGAGGTTGGAGAGGAAATTCTGGAGTTGTTCTTCACTGTGAGTCCAGATCATGAAGATGTCATCAATAAATCTGTACCAAACTTTGGGTTGGCAGGCTTGGGTAACCAAGAAGGCTTCCTCTAAGCGACCCATAAATAGGTTGGCATACGAGGGGGCCATCCTGGTACCCATGGCTGTTCCCTTTAATTGTTAGTATGTCTGGCCATCAAAAGTGAAGAAGTTGTGGGTCAGGATGAAGCTGGCTAAGGTGATGAGGAAAGAGGTTTTAGGTAGGGTGGCAGGTGATCGGCGTGAAATAAAGTGCTCCACTGCAGCGAGGCCCTGGACGTGCGGGATATTTGTGTATAGGGAAGTGGCATCAATGGTTACAAGGATGGTTTCCGGGGGTAACAGACTGGGTAAAGATTCCAGGCATTCGAGAAAGTGGTTGGTGTCTTTGATGAAGGATGGGAGACTGCATGTAATGGGTTGAAGGTGTTGATCTACGTAGGCAGAGATACATTCTGTGGGGGCTTGGTAACCAGCTACAATGGGGCGGCCGGGATGTTTGGGTTTGTGAATTTTAGGAAGTAGGTAGAAGGTAGGAGTGCGAGGTGTCGGTGGGGTCAGGAGTTTGGTGGAGTCAGGTGAAAGGTTTTGTAGAGGGCCTAAGGTTCTGAGGATTCCTTGAAGCTCCGCCTGGACATCAGGAATGGGATTACCTTGGCAAACTTTGTATGTAGAGTTGTCTGATAGCTGACGCAGTCCCTCAGCCACATACTCCCGATGATCAAGTACCACGGTCATGAAAACCTTGTCAGCCGGAAGAATGATGATGGATCGGTCAGCTTTCAGATCACGGATAGCCTGGGCTTCGGCTGTGGTGATGTTGGGAGTAGGATTAAGGTTTTTCAGGAAAGATTGAGAGGCAAGGCTGGAAGTGAGAAATTCCTGGAAGGTTTGGAGAGGGTGATTTTGAGGAAGAGGAGGTGGGTCCCGGTGTGATGGAGGACGGAACTGTTCCAGGCAGGGTTCAATTTGGAGAGTGTCTTGGGGAGTTGGATCATTAGGAGTGGGATCAGGATTATTTTTCTTTGTGGCAAAGTGATATTTCAAGTAGAGACTACGAGTGTAGAACAGTAAAGGGCAGTTTGGTTGAACCTGGGAGTGGGGCTGAAGGTGAGGCCTTTGGATAGGACAGAGGTTTCGGATTGGGAGAGAGGTTTGGAGGAAAGGTTAACTACTGAATTGGGGTGTTATGGTTCCAGATTGTATTGTCTAGAATTTTGAGGTGTTGGGGGGAGTGGAGCTGGAAGTGGGAGATTGAGTAGATGGGAGAGACTGGGTCTGTGTGCAATGAGAGGAGGTTGAGGTTTGTTGGAAAGGTTGTGGAGGGTGAGTGAGTTGCCTTTCCGGAGGTGGGAAACCAGGAGATTGGATAGTTTTTTGAGGTGGAGGGTGGCATGCTGTTCTAATTTGCGGTTGGCCTGTAGGAGGATGCTATGAACAGCCGGTGTGGATGTGGGAGAGGAAAGATTGAGGACTTTGATTTGGGATAGGAGTTGATGGGTATGTTCATTGGCCGAGTCGATGTATAGGTGAAGGATTAGGCGGGTGAGGGCTATGGATTGTGCAGTTTGGAACTGGTATAAGGACTGATGGAAAGAAGGATTGCAGCCAGAGATGGGAACTTTAAGTGTGAAGCCTTTGGGGGTAATGCCAAATGTCAGACAAGCCTGAGTAAATAAAATATGGGAGTGTAATCTGGCTAGGATAAAGGCATGTTTGCAGAGGGAATGTAAATAAAATTTAATGGGGTCGTTGTAGGGATGTTGTGAGGTTGACATGGTATTAGAAGGTGGAAAGGGTAACATGAGGTTAAAGTGATATATATATATATATATATATATATATATATATATATATATATATATATAGGGAGAGATAAAGGTGTGAAAAAAGTCGAAAAAGTGTTGGTTTGAGATGAGCTATGTTGATCCTGTACTGAACTTAGGTTGGTGAACAACAATGGGTGCAAAGGTTAGGTAATTGTGTTGTCTCCCAAACACGGTAAAGGGTGGGGAAATTCAGGAAAATTTAGAAAAAAATGCGTGTAAATGTATTCAAAGGACTGGTTATGTACTGGCAGGTTATGAAAATGAGGCAACAATTGTTTGACGAAGAAATAATAACGTTTAAACCTGTGGGAAGCTGCTAAAAAATGATCTGTTATGTGGGGAAAACGGGAATGGAAATAAAACGAAAGTTGTTGGAAATAGCTGAGATGGTTGTTTAATGGGTAAAAGGAACTGAAGCTGTGAAATAGTATTCACACGTTTACACGAAATGTTTGTAAACTTGGAACAGCGGATTTTATAGTAGCGGTAATGTTGAAAGCGTTAAAGTTTTTAGGTTATGGTTTGGAAGTAAATTACGTATTATTGAGTATAATTAGGCAGGATAAAATGTATGGTAGATTACGGAAAAAGGGAAGATGAATACAAAGTGAAACTACTTGTACAAACAAAAAGAGAAAGTAAGATGATAGAAAAGATTTCGAAATGCAACAGAGACAATAACAAACGTAATTGTTGGGTTCAAATTAATGATGTAAATAAAATAGAAAGAAACTTCCACATGGGAGAAATATATTAAAAACAAAGATTCCAAGACTTACCAAGCGGGAAAGCACCAGTAGACAGGCACAATAAAATAACACACAAACACACACACAAACTTTCTAGCTTTCGCAACCAACGGTTGCTTCTTCAGGAAAGAGGGAAGGAGAGGGAAAGACAAAAGGATGTGGGTTTTAAGGGAGAGGGTAAGGAGTCATTCCAATCCCGGGAGCGGAAAGACTTACCTTAGGGGGGAAAAAGAATAGGTATATACTAGCGCACGCGCACACACACACACACACACATATATATATCCATCCATACATATACAGACACAAGCAGACATATTTAAAGGCAAAGAGTTTGGGTAGAGATGTCAGTCGAGGCGGAAGTGCAGAGGCAAAGATGACGTTGAATGACAGGTGAGGTATGAGTGCTGGCAACTTGAAATTAGTGGAGATTGAGGCCTGGTGGATAAAGAGATGGGGGGATATATTGAAGGGCAAGTTCCCATCTCCAGAGTTTGGATAGGTTGCTATCCTGGCATTTACCTAAAGCGATTTAGGGACATCATGGGAAACTTAAATCAGGATGCTCAGTTGTGGGTTTGAACTGTCGTCCTCCTGAATGCAAGTCCAGTGTGCAACAGATAAGGAACTTAACATTTGTAACCCATCTCATCTCATCTCCTTCAGCACCCAAAAGATCACGTATGACACTGCGTCTAAGTCAGTGAAGTCTTGAGGCAATCGGATCATGATGATACGATCAGGGACAACAATGGGGCAACCATTGGAATCCTCCTGATTAAATTCATTTGCGACTACAGCTATACAAGTGTGACACTCATTTAAAATGTCATAAAATATTGTATTTAAACAGATGGAAGAGGCAGTCTCTCCCATATCGCAATAAACCTAAAATTACTCTGGGCGTCTGCAATAACCAGGATGGCAGTCGGTTAAATCTCTGGATTTGGTTTGTACTTGACCACACCAAGTAACATCAGCACGTGCTTCACACTGGTCCCAAATGGCCCAACTGCTCAAGGATGATGGGAGAAAAGGAATTCCAAAGTTGGGCAAGCAACTTCCATGCTTGACATACTGTGAGGAGTTGTCGTTGGATGGTGAGCCATCGATTCTGAGTCTCAGCACAGCAGTGATTGAGTATAGCCTAATCCTCTCATAATGGATAGCATCAATAATCTTCTTGTACAGACATCTTATTGATCTATATATACAATGTGCAATCTCACACAAGCCCTATAAAACTGGAGAATATTTGCCCTGTTTGCTCCCAAAGATTTGTGGCTTAGGCATTTTAAAATATTAAGTTCCTTCTGGGTCCTTGCCTGCAGGTCCTTTACATGTGTTAACTATGACAGACAGGAATAAAAAATGAGTCCTTAAAATGTAGAATATGATATGCAATAGGGTAAAATAAAAACATGACAAGAATGCTTACAATTAACGCATGTAGAAATATCTGCAGAAAATCTAAAACCCGCCTTTACTGTCCAGTCCTCTAATATTTTAACTGTAAGTTTTGATGATGTATCACTGTTGTTGTATTGGAGGAGGAACAGATAAATAAAAATTGTCTACAGCACTGCACAGGATTCCTTACCATACACATTATACTGTTAATGGCTCTGAAGAAAGAGTACAACACTTTCCTGAGGAACACCATTCTCCTACTGAACACTATCTGACAGCACATCGCCAACTCAAAACCTAGAAAGGCATTTTGATAAGAAGGAGCCAATGAATATGGGGAGGTGGTCACGAAAGCTCCATTGGTGGAGCTCTCTGACAATATCAATTCCTGGTTGACATCAAGAATATCCCAAAACATAGCTGTTTATGTAAAAGGTCTGCTCGATAGCCACCTCTGGTGGCATCAGGTTGTTGAAAGTGGATTGATATCTTCAGAATCCACACGGAGAGCAGCTACGAAGCTGTCTGGTGTCTAACATCCAGAGCAGATGATGATTGACCACTCACTCACAGATCTTTCCCACACAATGGCAATGTACTGGTAACTATTAGGGCACAGGCGGTCCTTTCCTACTTTGAGGATAGGTATCAAAACTGCATCCACTACGAGTTGGGAAATTGCCGTGTCCATCATATCTAACTAAAAACTATAAGAATGAAAATAACCAATTACTGACAATACAATGTAAGCAGATAGATAAAAAATCTACTCACCAAATGGCGGCAGGAGAACAGCACACAAAAAGGTTTAACTTTTACAAGCTTTCAGAGCCAGTGGCCCCTTCTTCTGGCAAAGGAGTTGACAGGGAGGAAGAGGGCGGGAGGAAGAGGGCTGAAGGAAAAGGACTAGAGGCATTAAAGGAAAGGGGAACAGTTCAGAAAAGTCACCCAGAATCCCAGGTCAGGGGAGATTTACTGGACAGGATGAGAAGGAAAGACAGATTGTTGGGGTCTGCACCTGAGAGCTTAAAGGTGGAAGATGGTAATACACAAGACAGAGATTACTACTAAAACATAGTGTATGAGTTAATAATAGTGAAAAGCTAAATGCATTGTATGTAAGAGAGGAGGGAGGGCAGATGGCGAAAAATAGACAGGTCAGAAAATGAAAAATGTAGAAAATTGAAATGGAGTGAAGAAAGGAGTAATTACTGTGAAGAGATGCCGAGATTGAAGGGATTAATGTAAATTAAGATCAGGTGAGTGGCGAGAACCAAGGACATTTTGTGGCACTAGTTCATACCTGTGGAGTTCTGAGAAACTGATGTCTGCAGAAAGAATCCAGATGGTGTGTGTGCTGAAACAGGCACCAAGGTCAAATGACTGTCATGTTGTAGAGCATGCTTTGCAGCAGGATATTGTGTGTTGCCAGTATACACTCTCTGCCTATGACCCTCCATTTTGATTGCTAACTGGGTGGTAGACATGCTGATGTAAAAGGTTGAACAGTGTTTATATAACAGTTGGTTATGATGTGCTGTTTCATTGGTGGCACTCCCTTTGACGGTATATGTTCTGCCAGTTACAGGGTTGGAATAGATGGTGGTAGAGGAGTGCATAGGACCAGTCTTGAAGTGGGGAGAGTCACAGGGGTGGGAGCCATAGGATAGGAAGATGGGTGCAGAAGGAGCACAGGGTCTGACAAGGATATTGCGGAGTTTTGAAGGGTGATGAAATGCTATTCTAGGTGTGGAGGGGGGGGGGGGGGGGGCAAAATCTCAGACAGAATGTATCTCACTTCAGGGCATGATTTTAGGAAGTCAAGGTCCTGTCGAAGTAGTTGACTAACACATTCAAGATCAGGATAATACTGAGTGACAATTGGTGATCTCCAAAGTTGTTTTTTGGAGGATTCAACAGTACCTGGATTGGATGTGATGGCCTAGGAAATCTGGTTTTGAACTAGGCTGGTGGGTAATTACATACATTGAAGGCTGAGGTGAGAGTGGTGGTGTATTGTTGTAAAGAGTCTGCATCTGAACAAATACATTTGCCTCGAATGCCAAGGCTGTATGGGAGAGAATATTTGATGTGGAAAGGATGGCAACTGTCGAAATGTAAGTACTATTGTTTGTTAGTAGGGTTAATGTGAATGGAAGTGTGTAGGTGGCCTTCGGTGAGGACGAGATCAACATGGAGGAAAGAGAAATGGGATTCAGAATAGGACCATGTGAAATTTAATTGGAATAAGTTATTTAGAGATTCCAGGAATTTTAACATGTCAGCCTCACTATGAGTCCATATGGCAAAGATGTCATCAATGTATCTAACCAGGGGCTGAACACTTATGGATCCCAGGAAAGCTCCCTCCAAATTACCCATGAAAAGGTTAGCTTAGGAAGGAGCCATCTTGATTCCCATGGCCATATCCATGATCTGCTTGTATAATGGGCATTCAAAAAGAAATGAGCTGGAGTTTGGAATGCGCAAACCGGTGACAGGAGGGTAATATCGTGGCATGTGTGATGAGGTGTGGTTCCGAACAGAGTGTGGAAGTTCACAGCCCATCACATGTCACGTGACTGCACAGAGATAGCAGCAGGATGCATCAATTGTACAGCACTGCCAGTTGCAATGCAAACAGTGACTTGGAGGCATCAACAGAAGAGCAAAGAGGTACTGTTCGCTTTCTGACAGCAGTATGAGTAGGAGGAACGAACATTAATCGACAAATGTTACAAGTGTACGGCAAACACTGCATGTCCCTTGCAAGGGTCAAGGCATGGCACAAGTGCTTCATGGAAGGATGGGTGTCGTTAGCCAATGATGCACGGTCTGGAGCACCACACTGCATTACCGATAACATCGTCCAACTGGTAGGTGCACTCATTATCCAGGACTGCCAAGTGACAGTGAAAGCCTTAGCCCCATGGTTGGATTGAGTGTCGGAACTGTTCGCACCATCGTGAAGGAAAGACTACACATGCACAAAGTGTGTGCCCCCCTAGTCTTCAACAACACCAGGAAGCATGTCGAATGGCCCACTGTCTTGTTCATCTGCAGCACTATACTCAGGAAGCGAATGCGTTCCTGGCATGAGTGGTGGCTGGAGATGAGTCATGGTGTCATCAATTCAAACCATTATAAAAACGACAGAGTCTCCATTGGAAGCATCCAGGGTCACCACCACCAAAAAATGCCAAGGCCATCCACATGAGTGCAGGAAAGGTTATGCTGATGTTCTTCTTTGCCCAAGATGGCTCCCTTCTGATTCACTTCCTGCAGCATGGGACAACACTGGATACCCAGTGTTACTCACAAGTGTTACTTCACCAAGCAATCAAATCAAAATGACCAAGCGATCTCACCCGTGGGGTCATTCTGCTCCATGACAATGCAAAGCCTCGTACGACCAACACAGTGGCAGCACCCCTGCAGAAATTGGTCCCCCTTAAAAAGGCTCCGAGGGGCAAATGATTCGCCTCAGATGACGACGTCCAGCTGGATGTGTGGAACTGTTTAATATCACAGCCCGACTAATTTTATGAGACAGCCGTTCACCGCCTTGTGTCACAGTGGGACAAGAGTCTCAACAGCCTAGGTCAATAATTCTAACTTATAGGTACTGGTTTCTGTGATTATGCCTCCGGCTCATTTCTTTTTGAATACCCCTTATGTGTCTGCCCCTCAAAGGTGAAGTAATTGCTGTCACGAATAAAATTGATTAAGGTGAGCAAGGATGTCATAGGTTTGGAATCAGGTGGACATTGACTGAGGAAATGTACCGCAGCAGACAGACCATGACGTGCGGGATGTTGGTATAGAGGGAAATGGCATCCATGATGACAAACAAGGTGTGTGGTGGGAACAGGATGGGCACAGATTTTAGAAGATCGAGGACAATGGTTGGTCTCTTTAATGTAGGAGGGAAGTCTTTGTACTAAGGGTTGCAGTGTTGATCAACTAAGGCATGTATATGTTTGGTGGTTACTTTTAAGCCAGCAGCTACAAGACGACCAGGACGATTGCGTTTGTAGATCTTAGCACGATGGTAAAAGGTGAGGGTGCGTGGTTTGGGTGGGGTAAGAAATTCTGTGGTTTGAGGTGTAAGCCTTGTGAGGGGCTTGAGGTTTTTAGGAAGGACTGCAGGTCAGTTAGAATCACAGGGATGGGATTTTGATGGTAGACGATGAAAGTAGAGGTGTCAAACAGCTGGCGTACACTTTCACTAACATACTCCTGTTGGTCAAGTACCACAGTGCTAGATCCTTTGTCTGGTGGGAGGATAATGATGGAGTCACTAGCTTCACTGGATATAATTACCCAAACAGTAGTGTGTTCTCCTTCCACTGCTTGGTGAGTAGGTTTTTTTTATCTATCCATTTACATTATAAATACTACAAGAGGATTTCCTTTTGAGATTATTTGCAAGTTTTGCAGCATGATGCATCAGTTTTGGTCATACCCAGCCATAGTACCAAGAGTCATCGACAGTGCCAGATCCACCTCCCACATGGAGAAATGGCAGTTACAGAACTCAGAATTGTTGACAAGGAAGTCCATCTCAACCATCTCCACATTGGCACAACAGTGGAAGAATACCAGATCCTATCTGGCAGTGGTAGTAGTCATCACAAAATGCTCTGCTGTTGTCTGGGTGATGTCTCTAGGCATCAGTAACACTGTTTGGAGACAGACCCCTCTGCTTCAGCACTGTTGCAAGAGGTAAACAACTGAATTTAGCAGAAATCCTCCTGACAGCTTCCCATACTCATACAGAATAAATGGAGCAATTGATAGAGTCCAGGAACGTGTGCCATGACCTATTCTTGCTTTCCTTGATTATGTGTCAAGTCTTGGCTACTACCACTTGAGAGGCTGTGAGGTTGGGTGGCACTTAAACCATCACAGAGCTGCATGCCTGACGCAGATTGTTGAGTGACATTCCTCATTTCACAAAGGTACAGGTTGTCTTCTAAGATGAGCTAAGGACTTTGGAACAAATAAGTCGGTGAAATGGTGGTATCACTCACATGATGATTTCCATCAATTCCTGAACACTTCCACAGTGTTCAAACACAGCCATCTGGCTGAACTGTGTCCAGTTAGCTCTGCTGCAGATCCAACTAGGTGGCCTTCTTTCAAGTGTTGTTCCATTTGGTAGGTGGAACCAGAGTGGGAAGCGGTCACTGGAATGAAGGTAATCATCAGTAACATTCCACTGAACAAAATCTGCAAGGGCTGTGGAACAGAATGAGAGTTTATGGCTGAGGATGACCCAGTAGCAACACTGAAATGAGTGGGAGTGCCCATACTGAAGATGCACCGCTCTTGAGACATTATGAGGTGCTCTACAATTCAGCACTTGGGACAAGTAGAGTGGGAGCCCCATAATACATTATGGGTACTGAAGTCTCTCAGTACAAGAAATGGTCCAGGGAGTTTGTCAGTAAGATCTGTGAGAGGTTCAGAATCTGTCGCATCTTGTTGAAGTAAATACAGCGATTTTCTGACCCATATGAACTTCAATTGCTTGTGGATCAGTAAACAAAATAGAGCAGATGAACGGTGTGTGTTACTGACGAACACAGCTGCCTCTCCTTTGTCACTGTCCCCAGTCAGGTCATCCTTGCAGTGGAGGGTATAGTCCAAGAGCTAGTAACTTTAAAATTTGTTTCCTGTAAGCACACACACAGGGGACACTCATGTGCTGGGAGTTTCAGTTTTTCAACACGTGTCCTGAATGTCCTTAGTCTGACACAGGCAGGTTTCACATTTCTTTTGTTGTATTCCTTAGAAAGGGCTTGGACCAATAAACTCCAAATGTGGCACACAGGATGCTCATATCCTACCTCCCTCCTAATGCAGCCGGCCCTGCACAGAGGCTCAGTCTGGGGGCTAGACTTCATAGTCCATTGCCTCCAAATCAGAATTAGCAGAACCATCAGATAGAATAAGATCTACATGGTCTGATGGTTTACGACCTGTCTTTTTCTGGCACTGATGCTTCCTTTTAGGCTTGGCTGGTAGAGGAGACCTTGAAGAAATGATCATGGCAGTGGCAGTGAGAATGCTGACCTGATTACTGGAGTCTGCCTATCACGGTGCTGGAATCTCTACAATGTCAGCAACTGTTGCCTTTTCTGATGTTCGGTGAGAGGGGAGGACTGCATACTAACACCACTGTTGCCATTACACTTACAAATGCAGATATTAGTGTTAACACTATTAACCTCCATTTGTTTAGAGGAATCACCATTCTGAATAGCTTTTTGTGTTCCTGCACAGTTTTTTCTGCAAGGAAGACAGAAAGGGCAATTCCCAGAGAAATTAACATTTAGGAGGGGAAGAGCAAACAACTCCATCATGAATGTCCTTACCAACCACACTGGTTGCAAGTGGCTTCTCCCATAGATGCTAGAGCAAAGCGCCCAAAGCATTGGCATTTAAAACAGCACATTGGATTGGCCATACAACGCCTCACAGTTAAGTGAAGGAAATTTGCCTTGATATGGTCTGGGCATGTTGTGCTACAGAACCTAAGAATAAAGGAGTCTGATTTAACCAGATTTCCATCAACCCTTTCTATCCCATTTTGCACATTAGTCGCACCTTTCTGAGCCCACTCACATTCAAACTCTTCTTCAAGAATATTGATAATATCTCTGCAAGACACATCATTGCTATACTTCAAGGCCTCAGGCACTAGCTGTCTGGAGGTTTGTTGATTATTGGAAACCAAATATTTCTCCCAACAGTGTCTCATCCCTCAATCACTTTACATATTGTAAAGTGCCAGCAGCAGTACCCTTAAACCCCTTTTTATGTGACAAAGTAAACATTCTCAAAGCTGCCTTCTTTCCTTTTAATCGCTAAAAACACACACAGTCTAACAGCAAGTGTTCTATTGCTATAAATTGAACTGCTGGGAATAATCCCTGTATCAAGACAACTGGCAACACAAGCCCTCTTGTTGGGCTGGGCAATGATATCCACCAGAAGTACACCCATTCAGATTGGTGATGGTTTGTGTAAGTTCGAGGATTCCATCTCGGTCCCCACAAGCTGCTAGGGAAATAAGGGACCTTTCACCTGAACAGTCATGTGTCTCATTGGCATGCAGCACATCTCAAGACTTTACTTTTTTTTGGATTAATACCATCCTTACAATATGGACAGTTAAGCCAAGATCTTAATTCCCTGTTACAGAGGACAATTTATTGAAAATATCACGGATATGAAGAGCACTACCTCCACATATAATTTGGCATCAAGGAAAGGGGGGGGGGGGTGAAGGATAGACAGAAGTCTAAAATTCTCGTTTGTGAATCTGAAGGGTTACTGGGTAAGAAGAGGATGCTGATGTGTTTGCAAAAGTGGGTCATAAGGTGTTCTACAAGAACTGATGCATTGGTGCAAATACCACCACAATGAAGAGACCAAGAACAGTTTTGACCTTTGTAGCCCAGAAGCCTATAGAGCTTGGCCCATATCTGGGATGAAGAAGCATATGTTTCCAAGAATAACACATAGTACTACCAGCAGCCCTTCTCACCGTGTTTAATTAGGTAGCAAGAATTAGCAGGAAGCTGCTTGAAAGCGAGAAGGATGGTCTTCACTTGAAATGCTGCAGTGTATTTTGACAACCTGAATATGTTCTCAATGGCTTTGGTCCATCATTGCAGTGTCTGTCAGTGGATGGAGTCTGTAGAAAGAGGATTACAGTGCTGGTGATTGTGTCAGAGATGCCTCCCACGTCAGTGATGAGATCTGACAGCGGATGAGGTTGACAGCAGAGATATTCAACTAACAGTTAACTCATCAAAGAGCCGAGTGTGATATTTGCGCCATCGGGCAGTGACGAGGAAGTGACAGGATCACTGGAAAGTTGTCACCGTCACAAAGATCATTATGTAGTGAAGCCATGAGATTGGGGGGAAGAGATCGTCAGGTTGATAGGCAAAAAGGTGCCATGGACAACAGTTAAGTGGGTAGAGCTATTATCACAAAGGAGGCATATATTAAGAACAGAAAGAAGCTAGTCAATTAGAAGGCCTCCACTAGATGAAGTGGTTTTTCTTCGCAGGTGTAGTGCACACTGAAATCCCCAAGAAGGAGAAAAGGAGGAGAGTTGTTGGCTTAAGAGGAGTCATCTCAAGATGAGTCAATGCCCTGCCTAAAGGCAAATAAATGGTAACAAATGAACATCACACTGCTACTCCTTCCAACATGGTAAGAGGGAAACTCACTCACTGACAGCATCTGTGTGAACCAATGTACAGTCCCCTTCAGGTGCTCTGTAGGGATCAGTACAGTTCCAACAGCCCTCTTCTTCTTAGGTTTTCAACCATAAGGTTAGTTAGCAGCAGTTCACTATGCATTTGTCTCTTCAGCCTTACCCCTGAGTGTTATAGATGGTGCAGCTTGGTTGATGTATTCTAATCTTGATCTGCCTCTTGTATTTTTCCCTTCTACACTTTCCCTTTAATAATACTTTTATAACAACATTATGAGTCAGCAGAGAGGACTGACCCATGTGTCCCTCTTGTGTTCAGTTATCTTCAGGAGACAAGGCTACCCTTCCTCCATTCTGGGGAGCACCTCTTTGTTTGATAGCTTGTCTTCCCAGTACATCTTGAGCATTCTGGTGTAGTATCGAATCTCAAAGGCTGTTCTTTTATATTTTTCTGCTTCTCTGACTCTTCATGTTCACTTCTGTGCAGCAGCTCACTCCAAACATCTTTATAAGGTTTTTCCTGAGGTGTTTGTCTATGCTGCTGGCTGTGAAAAGGTTTCTTCTCCTATTCAAAGTAGCTTTCTACTGATGGGTCAGCTTGCAATATTCTTCCTTGACCTGCTGTCTGATGTAATTTTACTTGCTTGGCAGGCAAAGCATTCAACTGTCTCCAGTCGTTCATTGTCAAGTGAGCATTGGGCAACGGAGTATAGTCTGCTTACCACTACGATCTTTGTTTTGCCTTTTTTAATTTTCATATTATAGGAGGAGCGAGGGAGGTTTCCAGCTGGGTCACTATTGCTTCTAATTGTTTAATTGTTCTGCACCTTCATTCACTTTATCATCCAATAGAGTTGGTTAGCACAATTGTGGGACTGGAGATGGTGGTCATTCCAGCAACTGACACAAACAAGTGGTAACACACATGGTGCATTTTCAGGATGTGTCTGGCTAAAGTCTCTCCAAAATGAGCTGTAAGTACATTGGGAAGACATAACCCAAAAATATGGCAATTAAAACACTGCATTGGTGATAGGAAAACAACTTCACACCGCAGTAGTAACAAATGATTTTGACCTCTTCAGGGAGTAAATATCACTCTAAAATGAGGATGAATGTACCTGTGTCTTCTTGTTGTCTGGCATGCCTTGATGTATATGACATACCAAGAGGACCCCTCACCTTTCCAGGCGTATGATAGTTCTTCGTCTGTCTGCTGGGTTAGGCCCGGGTGAAAAATTAATCCCTGCATGTTATCAAGGTTCCTAAGCGTCGTGATGGTAGCATGTACACCACCACATTGTTTGCAAGAGAGTAATGCCAGAACTGGATAGGATTTGCAGAAGAGAGTCGGTCAAGAGATCATTGGCCTCCTGCTCCTTGAGCTTCAATTTTTCTGTAATTTGCTGTGTGTGTGTGTGTGTGTGTGTGTGTGTGTGTGTGTGTGTGTGTGTGTAGACTTATCCTAAAAATGAATCTGTGCAAAATTTTAAATCTTGAGCTCAATGTATGACAAACAATGGCCTTCTATTTGGATGGTTATTTGATGAATGTGCCTGAAAACAAACAAAACTGACGTTTGAAGCAATTTATTTTCTTACATTTTATGGTCTTCACTGGACCACTTCAGCCACCTTTAGAAAAAGAATTTTTCAGTTTCCTATCAGCCTAGCACTTCTTCATTCTCTCGGATCTCATCCTTCTTTCTTCATTCGAAAAAACCCTTCCTACTGTCTTTTGTTGATTCTCATTTGCAGTCTGGTTTGTTTGTCTGTGAGTTTTCTGATTTTGTCAGTTTTGTTTCTTAGGTCTTTCGATGTAATCTGTAGCTCATCCGTATCTTCCTTCATTTCTGTAATTCATGTAATGTTGCACTTACTATCCCAGAATTTTCCTATTATTCTCCTGATGATCCTGTTCTCTGGTGTTCTGATTAGATGTCCAAAAAATGAAATGCGTTTCTCCTTGGTTCCACTCATTACCGGTTCTATTTCCTTGTAGACTGTTTCATTTGTAGCTACTCTCCAGTGTACAGTGAAGCTCTTTTATTACAAGACAAAAACAAGTAGGAAACTCTTACTTACAGGCCCTGGGTAACTTTTGGCTATGAATCAGAAAAGTACTGTGTGACAGAATATAAAGCATTTTGTGAACCAGCATGATGCATTAAAGTGACTCAAAAAACCTGCAGAGAAAAATGCACAGATTTTTTTGACCCTCTCTGGGGTCAGATATATAAGGAAGAAAAAAGGCAAAGGAACTATAGCTTGGCATATTTGCTGACAATGCCTGGGACATAATTCTGTTAGCATATTTATGTGCTTAGCCAATCATTTTCAATTATACTTGATCACAAACATAGCATCGAATTTATAATTACAATAAATGAGCAAAGTTTAGACATAAATATGGCACACAAGTATCATTTCAGAAGTTTTTCTTTCCAGCACCAGTGCAAAGAACACAACTTCCTGCACTAGCAACATCATGTTGGATCTCAAAGTCATTTCACCAAATGGATCAAATATGAGCTGGGACTCCAACAAATGTCATGTTTAATATGTTATGAGTGCAACATGGTACATGTTGCTGAACCCCTAACTTCAAGACAAGCAAGAATGACAACTGGTAGGTTAATGTTGGTGATCCAGCTAACCATAAAAACCATAGAAATTTGATGACTCAACCAGTTCAAAATGATTAGCTGAGTCAGTTTCTGTTCCTATGCTAGTAGTGAGCATGTATGGTTGCAAAGACAAGTTATCAAACTTTGCTTATCCTGTTACATATAGATAACCATGTTTCCTGGTTTCTTTACTGAGGTTCCAAAGCCTCAGTTGGGTTTCTAGCCTTAATTCTCAAGCAGAGTCTGTTGGTTTCTCAATCGAGGTTCCAAAGCCTCTTTTGGGCTTCACATCTTGGTTCCCTTGCTGTGTTTGTTGGTTTCCTCATGAAGGTTGCAAAGCTTCAGTTGGGTTTTTTGCCACAGTTCCCAAGCCAATATATGGGTACCTTCATGTTTGTTCCTAAGCCTGTGCTATTTAAAATTACTGCTTCATGGAATTAAATTTTTCTTCAATACTGTTCAATATGGCTTCTGGAAAATTATACTGATCTCCTGTTCCAGTTGCTGAAGGTGCTGCAATTTTCATAACGGAGTGTTCAGGAATCCAACATTTATCTTCTCTTTCAGGTCAATAGAATGAACAAGGTGGACCAAAAGTGACCATGAATTTGACCACAGCATCGTGTCTTCAATACCACCTTCACATGTTACCGATCCACCAGTGATTGTCGTAGATGCAGGCATTGTATTGGCCAGGAATAAGGCTTAAAACTGACACAAAAGCCACACTGGTGTCAGCTGATTGATAAATAGAGGTCAAAAAAGAATTTGTATCATTTGAAACATGACTAACATGAACATTGGTTCAAATCCATTGGTAAAAATTAGCAATTTTTGCAAGCTCTGGCTAAATTATGGTCATTTTCAAATTATTCTTCCTGTAGCTTTCTATTGTGATCTATTTCTTGACATCAGTTTGCCAATCACCACTGTTGCTTGACCTGGCACTGTGCGTATAGCAAGCTGTACCATCTTGTGAAAGGTAGCATACTGTGCACGATTTTTGTTGAAGTTCAATCTTGCTTTTCATCCCAATGCTAAGGTACAAAAGGATGTTTCCAGTGCAGAAAACTGTGCTCTTTCCAGTGATGCTGGAAAGAACTTCTGAAGTGACCTCTTTGCAGCATTTGTTCTTGAATTTAGCTCACTTTCTGCAGTTTTATATTTGGCTCAATGTTACTATGATCCACAAAAATTGCTTAATCAGGAAGATGTATTGACAGAGTCCTCCCCATGTTCTGTTAATATATATGCCAAGTCGTAGTTCTTTCGCATTTTTTCTTCCAGAGATATATGACTTCAAAGAAAGCTAAAAAATCAAATTATTTTTCTCTGTAAGTATTTTTGTGATATTTAGATGCATTATACTGGCTCACAAAGTGTTTTACACACTGATACACTGTATTCTTCTGATTCAGGGTCAAAAGTTGTGTAGGATCTGAAAACAAGAGATACTGGTCGTTGTTCCCTTGTATTAAGAAATCTTCAAACATTGGGGTTTGCCCATTTTCACCACATCCTTGTCGAAGAGCTTCTCAAATATAGGGCCACAGTTTCCAACATATTGGGTATTACGAGCTCAAATTTTGCATGGTGCATCTGAACTCATGGTAAGTTAACAAAATCAGAAATGGAAGAGCACGTAGAATCGCACCAGAGAGATTGACAGAAACAAAGGCGATATTCGAGGAAATGTTACAGGCGGGAATAGTTCGCCGGTCAGACAGACTGTGGTCTTCACCCCTACACTTAGTACGTAAGAAAGATGGATCATGGAGACCGTGTGGGGATTACCGAGCATTAAACTCAAGAACCATTCCAGATAGATACCCAGTACCTAATATACAGGACTTCACATGTGCTTTGGCCGAGCACGAAAATTTTTAGCATCCTCGATTGCAAGAAAACATACAACCAGATATCGATGGCTCCAAGAGATGTTCAGAAGACAGCAGTGATTACATCATTTGGATTATTCGAGTTTTTGTTTATGCCTTTTGGCCTTAAGAATGCAGCACCGACTTAGCAGCGGTTTATCGACGAGGTGATAAAGGGATTAACATTTTGCTTTGCTTATCTTGATGACATTTTGGTTTTCTCTCCGGATAGTCAAACACATGAACAGCATCTGTGTCAACCTCGCAATCATCTATCTGACTACAGAGTCGTTTTAAACGAAAATAAATGTGTCATGCACAAGTTACAAGTCACTTTCCTTGGCCATACTGTGTCATCAGAAGGTATATTGCCTCTGCCAGAGAAGATCGCGGCGATACAGGCCCTTCCGAAACCAACAAACTACCAAGAGCTACGACGATACATGGGATTAATAAATTTTTATAGACGTCACCTACCAGCAACGGCTGCGGTGCAAGCACCGCTCACTGATGCACTCAAGGGACACGACGCCAAAGGTCGACAAATAGTTAAGTGGACACAAGAAATGGACAAAGCATTTAATGCTCTTCAAGCAAGCCTCAGCAAAGCAGTGTTGCTCGCTCACCCAGTTCACTATGCACAGCTAGCTATTGTTGTAGACGTTAGCCAGTCAGCAATAGGGGCGGCGCTGCACCAGCGTGTAGAAGGGCAATGGCAAACCACATGGTTTTTCTCTAAAAAGTTACAGACTGCACAAGAGACGTGGAGCACGTATGACAGAATTGTTCGTGATCTACGAAGCAATTCGATACTTCTGCCCACAAATAGAGGCTAGACAATAACTGTGTTAACAGACCACAAACCCATAACATCGGCTTTTAAAAACACCAGTGATAAATGCTCACCAAGACAGTTCCGTTATATTGAGTTCATAAGTCAGTTCACGACACATATACACCATTTAAGAGGTGCAGAAAATTTAGTGGCTGACTATTTTTCACATATTTGCGGGATTTCAGAAATTATAGACTATGATAACTTGCAGTGGAACAGACCAAGGATGCAGAGCTATGACAGCTGTTAAACGACCTGGCTACAGGTCTGAAGTTCGAGCAAATTCTGGTGCCTAACTCCAAGCAGAAGCTGTGGTGTGACTTTTCTCAAGGCAGTCCAAGACCATTCATTTCAGAAATATTGCGCAAGACGGCATTCAACAGTGTCTACACACTATCGCACCCAGGAGCCAACGCTACAATAAAGCTGCTGACAGACTACTATGTGCTGCCTTCTATGAAAAGAGACACGCGCCTTTGGGTACGTTCCTGCATTCCTTGTGAACAGAGTAAAGTAGGACGACATGTGTGTGCTGATATTGGAGATTTTCAAGGTACATCTGCTAGATTCGCACACGTTCACGTGGACCTGGTTGGACCTCTCCCACAGTCAGAGGGTTACAGATATTTGTTTACGGCCATATACAGGTGCACAAGATGGGCAGAAGCAACTCCAATAGTCGATATTTCAGCCGAAACTACTGCTAAGACGTTTCTGTGCACGTGGGTTGCCCGTTTTGGATGCCCCCTTCATGTCACAACTGACTAAGGATGTCAGTTCGAATCTACGTTGTTCCTCGAGCTATCCAAAATTTGCGGTTTCCAGTGCCACCACACGACTGCCTATCACCCTGCCAGTAATGGTATGGTCGAATGATGGCACAGAACACTCAAAGCAGCATTGATGTGTCATCAAGAGAGATGGACGGAAGCATTACAATTAGTGTTGTTAGGCCTGCGGACAGCTCACAAACCCGATATTGGTGCATCAGTTGCCGAGATAGTTACAGCGAACCACTACGGATTCTACATCTACATCTACATTTATACTCCGCAAGCCACCCAACGGTGTGTGGCGGAGGGCACTTTACGTGCCACTGTCATTACCTCCCTTTCCTGTTCCAGTCACGTATGGTTCGCGGGAAGAACGACTGTCTGAAAGCCTCCATGCACACTCTAATCTCTCTAATTTTACATTCGTGATCTCCACGAGAGGTATAAGTAGGGGGAAGCAATATATTCGATACCTCATCCAGAAACGCACCTTCTCGAAACCTGGCGAGCAGGCTACACCGCGATGCAGAGCGCCTCTCTTGCAGAGTCTGCCACTTGAGTTTGTTAAACATCTCCGTAACGCTATCACGGTTACCAAATAACCCTGTGACGAAACGCGCCGCTCTTCTTTGGATCTTCTCTATCTCCTCCGTCAACCCGATCTGGTACGGATCCCACACTGATGAGCAATACTCAAGTATAGGTTGAACAATTGTTTTGTAAGCCACCTCCTTTGTTGATGGACTACATTTTATAAGGACTCTCCCAATGAATCTCAACCTGGTACCAGCCTTACCAACAACTAATTTTATATGATCATTCCACTTCAAATTGTTCCGCACGCATACTCCCAGATATTTTACAGAAGTAACTGCTACCAGTGTTTGTTCCGCTATCACATAATCATACAATAAAGGATCCTTCTTTCTATGTATTACATTTGTCTATGTTAAGGGTCAGTTGCCACTCCCTGCACCAAATGCCTATCCGCTGCAGATCTTCCTGCATTTCACTACAATTTTCTAATGCTGCAACTTCTCTGTATACTACAGCATCATCCGCGAAAAGCCGCATGGAACTTCTGACACTATCTACTAGGTCATTTATATATATTGTGAAAAGCAATGGTCCCATAACACTCCCCTGTGGCGTGCCAGAGGTTACTTTAACGTCTGTAGACGTCTCTCCATTGATAACAACATGCTGTGTTCTGTTTGCTAAAAACTTTTCAATCCAGCCACACAGCTGTTCTGATATTCCGTAGGCTCTTACTTTGTTTATCAGGCGACAGTGCGGAACTGTATCGAACACCTTCCGGAAGTCAAGAAAAACAGCATCTACCTGGAAACCTGTATCTAATATTTTCTGTGTCTCACGAACAAATAAAGCGAGTTGGGTCTCACACGATCGCTGTTTTCAAAAACAACATGATACTAGAGTAAAGAAAATGTTCTAAAATTCTACAACAGATCGACGTCAGAGATATAGGTTTACAGTTTTGCGCATCTGCTCGACGACCCTTCTTGAAGACTGGGACTACCTGTGCTCTTTTCCAATCATTTGGAACCTTTCGTTCCTCTAGAGACTTGGGGTACACGGCTGTTAGAAGGGGCAAGTTCTTTCGCGTACTCTGTGTAGAATCGAATTGGTGTCCCATCAGGTCCAGTGGACTTTCCTCTGTTGAGTGATTCCAGTTGCTTTTCTATTCCTTGGACACTTATTTCAATGTCAGCCATTTTTTCGTTTGTGCGAGGATTTAGAGAAGGAACTGCAGTGCAGTCTTCCTCTGTGAAACAGCTTTGGAAAAAGGTGTTTAGTATTTCAGCTTTACGCGTGTCATCCTTTGTTTCAATGCCATCATCATCCTGGAGTGTCTGGATATGCTGTTTCGAGCCACTCATTGATTTAATGTAAGACCAGAACTTCCTAGGATTTTCTGTTAAGTCGGTACATAGAATTTTACTTTTGAATTCACTGAACACTTCACGCATAGCCCTCCTTACGCTAACTTTGACATAGTGTAGCTTCTGTTTGTCTGAGAGGTTTTGGCTGCGTTTAAACTTGGAGTGAAGCTCTCTTTGCTTTCGCAGTAGTTTCCTAACTTTGTTGTTGTACCACGGTGGGTTTTTCCCGTCCCTCACAGTTTTACTCGGCACGTACCTGTCTAAAACGCATTTTACGATTGCCTTGAACTTTTTCCATAAACAATCAACATTGTCAGTGTCGGAATAGAAATTTTCGTTTTGATCTGTTAGGTAGTCTGAAATCTGCCTTTATTACTCTTGCTAAACAGATAAACCTTCCTCCCTTTTTTATATTCCTATTAAATTCCATATTCAGGGATGCTGCAACGGCCTTGTGATCACTGATTCTCTGTTCTGCACTTACAGAGTCCAAAAGTTCGGGTCTGTTTGTTATCAGTAGGTCCAAGATGTTATCTCCACGAGTCGGTTCTCTGTTTAATTGCTTGAGGTAATTTTCAGATAGTGCACTCAGTATAATGTCACTCGATGCTCTGTCCCTACCACCCGTCCTAAACATCTGAGTGTCCCAGTCTATATCTGGTAAATTGAAATCTCCACCTAAGACTATAACATGCTGAGAATATTTATGTGAAATGTATTCCAAATTTTCTCTCAGTTGTTCTGCCACTAATGCTGCTGAGTCGGGAGGTCGGTAAAAGGAGCCAACTACTAACCTAGCTCGGTTGTTGAGTGTAACCTCCACCCATAATAATTCACAGGAACTATCCACTTCTACTTCACTACAGGATAAACTACTACTAACAGCGACGAACACTCCACTACCGGTTGCATGCAGTCTATCCTTTCTAAACACCGTCTGTACCTTTGTAAAAATTTCAGCAGATTTTATCTCTGGCTTCAGCCAGCTTTCTGTACCTATAACGATTTCAGCTTCGGTGCTTTCTATCAGCGCTTGAAGTTCTGGTACTTTACCAACGCAGCTTCGACAGTTTACAATTACAATACCGATTGCTGCTTGACCCCGCATGTCCTGACTTTGCCCCGCACCTGTTGAGGCTGTTGCCCTTTCTGTACGTGCCCAAGGCCATCTAACCTATAAAACCGCCCAGCCCACACCACACAACCCCTGCTACCCGTGTAGCTGCTTGTTGCGTGTAGTGGACTCTTGACCTATCCAGCGGAACCCGAAACCTCACCAAACTATGGCGCAAGTTGAGGAATCTGTAGCCCACACGGTCGCAGAACCGTCTCAGCCTCTGATTCAGACCCGCCACTCGGCTCTGTACCAAAGGTCCGCAGTCAGTCCTGTTGACGATGCTGCAGATGATGAGCTCTGCTTTCATCCCGCTAGTGAGACTGGCAGTCTTCACCAAATCAGATAGCCACCGGAAGCCAGAGAGGATTTCCTCCGATCCATAGCGACACACATCACTGGTGCCGACATGAGCGATCACCTGCAGATGGGTGCACCCTGTACCCTTTATGGCAATCGGAAGGACCCTTTCCACATCTGGAATGACTCCCCCCGGTATGCACACGGAGTGCACATTGGTTTTCTTCCCCTCTCTTGCTGCCATATCCCTAAGGGGCCCCATTACGCGCCTGACGTTGGAGCTCCCAACTACCAGTAAGCCCACCCTCTGCGACCGCCCGGATCTTGCAGATTGAGGGGCAACCTCTGGAACAGGACAAGCAGCCATGTCAGGCCGAAGATCAGTATCAGCCTGAGACAGATCCTGAAACCGGTTCATCAGACAAACTGGAAAGGCCTTCGGTTCAGCCCTCCGGAATGTCTTTCGCCCCCTGCCATGCTTTGAGATGACCTCCCACTCTAACACAGGTGAGGGATCAGAATCAATGCGGGCAGTATCCCGGGCAACCACAGTCGTAGTCCGATTGTGGGATGTGTGGGACGAGCTGGCTGTCTCCGACAAACCCCCATCCGGACCCCCACAGTGATGCCCATTGGCAACAGCCTCAAGCTGTGTGACCGAAGCCAACACTGCCTGAAGCGGGAAGCGAAGGCATGCCAACTCAGCCTGCATCCGAACACAGCAGTGGCAGTCCCTAACCATGCTAAAAACTGTTGTGCAAAGAACGTCTGAACTAATATACAGAGAGCGCAAACAAATCGAGACAAAATTTAAACGGTTATTAAAATACAAGATTGCCTAGTAAATGCAGTAATGCTGCTATTTGCGCAAAGCTGACACACTGCTCGGCGGCGGAAGGAGACTACGCGATTTTACACTATTCAGGTACTAAAATGCGATGCTACAACTCTCAAATATTATAATATGCCCGAAATTTATGAATTAAACAATGCAAGTACCAAAAACACGCAAATAAATTAAGAGTTAAACTATGTAACACATGAGTGCACTAAGAGCATGCGACTTGCTGCTGCAGCTGCTTATCCAACGGCGGCAGGGAGCACACCTGCAGATTATTTAGTACCAACCTTACTACCTGGATCAGAGGGCCTCTCACACTGGGTGCAGCAGCTGAAACGTCACTGCACAAATATACGTTGCCCGCCACCTTCTCGCCTTGGTAACTTTAAGGTGTTTGTACACAAAGACTTGTACAATTGCTCTCATGTAATGTTGCGAACAGACTCAGTCAAATCGCCTTTACAACCACCATATACGGGCCCATTTCAGGTGCTGAGTAGAAATAAGCATACTGTGGACATAATGTACAATGGTGTTCCGACAAAGGTATCGATTGAACGTGTCAAGCCAGCATGGGTTTTACCCTCTCCGACCTCTGACACCAAGCCTGTGCATCAACACATGATGGATGCAGAGCATACCAAAACACCGCTCAGTGCATCGTACGAGAAAGGTGAATCGCAATGTCATCGCCCCCGAGACACCCGACGCACACCAGAGCTGGACGTCGAATAAAATTCCCTTAGGGGAAGTCCTTCCGCTCCCGGGATTGGAATGACTCCTTACCCTCTCCCTTAAAACCCATATCCTTTCATTTTCCCCTCTCCTTCCCTCTTTCCTGACGAAGCAACTGCCAGTTGCGAAAGCTCGTAATTCTGTGTGTGTGTTTGTGTGTTTTGTTCATGTGCCTGTCTGCCGGCGCTTTCCCGCTTGATAAGTCTTGGAATCTTTGTTTTTAATATATTTTTCCATGTGGAAGTTTCTTTCTATTTTATTTTCAATGTATTCAGTTACTTTAATGAGTTAAGTTTTAATTGTTATTTCTGTAAATTAAACATTGAACAATGTGAAGTTTCAGTACCTATTATTCTGAGGATACCTAAGGGCCTGATTTTTGGTCACAAGACAGTCAGTCCATGACTGAGTTTCAGACGAGAAATATGCATTGGTTAGAGCAACAACAATGCTTCAACTTAACAGTGAAATAAATGTAACAGCAATAGACTGTGTGTTAAAACACTGACAGTGTCTTCTCCATACGTGCTTTTCTATTCTTCAAGAACTGTGAACTTTGTGGATAGGTTTTACTGCTTGTATATGATCAATAGCAAACTATTGTAGCAGTATGTGGAGGTTTACCTGCAAACTATTAATGAGGCTTATCGAAAGTTAAACAATTGTGTACTGGACAAATAACTGTGTATTATTGGGGGGGTTGTGAACAGTGAAAGTAAAAAAGAGTGAAATGCAACTGTGCACCTGTCGGCTACATTATTTTTATTAGTCAGTGTCGGAATTACAAATCCCATTTTTCAGCCAGTGTAGCAACGCAGGACATCGACACCGAAGGCAATCAATGAAGAGGTAAACAGAGAAGATGGAACTGCTACAGGTACATATACAAATGGAACAGGAAGACACCTTAAGATGTGGTACAATGGGAAGTAGCCTCTGCCATGAAATTCACAGTGATTTGCAGAATATAGATATAGACCTGTTTCCAATCTTTGCCTGCTCCCCCACCCTACAATTTTTATCCCTACGTCCTTGATTGACTGCACCTCTCTCCTCCTCCATTTCTATTATCAAATGAGTTTCTTGATGCCCTAACATAAGACATTTCAGCTTATCTCTCCTTTTAGTCAAACAGTGCAATAAATATCTTTTCTCCCCAGTTCAATACACACTGCCTAAAATAGCAATGAATTAAAAATTCAAACTTCTTTCATGAAAACTTTTTTTAAAGTCATAACACAGTCTTCTTACAGTCCTATTTGGCATGGATCTCACACACTAGAACAGGTTTCATGAGTGATTTGTAAGTGATCTCCTTTGTAGACTGACTGCACTTCCCCAGTATTCTACCAATAAACCAAAGTCTGAGTGAGCCCTTGTGATCATTCCATTTCATATCCCTACAAAGTGTTTCACCTAGGTATTTGTATGAGCTGGCCAATTCCAACAGTGCTGCATTGATATTGTAGTCATAGGATACTACATTTTTTCATTTTGTGAAGTTCACAATTTTACATTTTTGGACATTTTAAGCAATTTGCCAATCTTTGCACCACTTTCAAATCTTATCAAGATCTGACGATATTTATGCAGCTTCTTGGATCGTTTCAACTATCCTGTGCTTCACTAACTATTTGTCTCTAGCATGGAGCATGGGTCCAATTCACCAACAGTTTTTTCTAATTTTTTTTTTCATTTGGTTCACAGTGAGTTTTGTTATTCACCTTGGAATATTGTACATTATCCAGATTTGAATTATTTGTCATTATATGCTTTATCATTACATGGATACTATAATGACAGTTAGTTAGTGGATATTTTATACTAGAGTGACAGTGATTAAAAATGTAAATAAGTTATACAGAACTGTAACCAGTCACTTTTTTAAATAATTATTATTAATATATGACTAGTTGCAGTTCTGTATAACTTATTTACATTCAATATACAGTCACAGTTCTAAAATATCCATAATGAATAAGCATTATAAGTGATTAAAAACTTTAGTTGCAACACTGTGCACTCATTTCTGTGGTAAAGGCAACCTTAATGTGGAATAATGAATATCTTTTTCCTTCTGGTATTGTAACTATGTACACTGTTGTTTCTTTCGAACTGTAGGGGATTATTTACAAAAATAATAACAATGGAATAAATACACTGTGATGCAGTAGTAAGAATGTCCATTTCTGCAAACAGATGTCTACAAGATGATAGTGGCAAGAACCACACGCCACATGGGATTAGCCGAGCGGTCTAAGGCGCTGCAGTCATGGACTGTGCGGCTGGTCCCGGCGGAGGTTCGAGTCCTTCCTCAGGCATGGGTGTGTGTGTTTGTCCTTAGGATAATTTAGGTTAATTTGAGTGTAAGCTTACGGACTGATGGCCTTAGCAGTTAAGCCCCATAAGATTTCACACACATTTGAATATTTGAGAACCACACATTATTCTTACGGCAAGGTTTTTAGCAATGAAGACTTTCTTTCTTAAAGTGAGTTAGCCCTGGACATTATTCCATATGATATTACTGAATGAAAATATGCAAAATATGTCAACTTACTGATTTGTCTCTCCCCAAGATCTGCGGTGATTGTAAGTGCAAATGTGGCCGAACTAAGCTGTTTTAGAAGTTCCATCCTACTTATTATTTCCTCATCATATGATGTTTTACACTTATCATTGTGTAGTACTCCTAGATATGCAGAACTGAATATGTGGAGTCTTTTTAAAATTGAGAGTGAGCCCATTCACAGAAAAATAGACAATGATAGTTTTAAGAACTTTGTTACCATTTCTTCTGTTATTGTATGTATGATTGGACTGATTACAATACTGGTGTCATATGCAAAAAGAACTAATTTTGCATGTTGTGTATTAGACGGGAGATCATTTACATGCATGAGGAACAATAGTGGGCCTAAGATTGCGCCTTGGAGAACCCCATACATGATTTCTGTCCCATCAGAATTGTGTCCCTCAGCTATCTTAGTTGAATTACTCAGTACAACTTTCTGAATTCTTTTGGTTAGACATAACATTATACATTGGTTGGCATACCCTCCCTCCTATGTAATTTTTGTGAATATCTCACTGAAATTATAAGTGCTTACTGTACTTTGTCTGCCAAAATGTCACTTACAGTTCCGTACTGAAAAGGTTCTAGCATTTTAGTTACTAATCAAAAATGTTCTTTCCACCATAATTCCTGCTTTTAGTAACAGACTAACAGACTGGCAAAGTGCTTTCACTAAAATCGTTACTGGTACTGTAGGACTAGGCTATTTTTGAAAAAAAAGAGAGAGACAAAAGAACAGAGGAAAATTAAAACACATAAATGTGATATTAAGATCAAAGGAAAAAGATATCTATTAGCATCAGAAAAACTCCTCAGAACCACAAGTGTTGATGGGCAACGACTGCGCAGATAGTCCAGAGACAATTTATTCTCACAATATCATGCCTCCTGTTTATAATGTCTTCTGAAATATACTGGAGACACTTAGTCCATGTGAAAAACTGACTCTTGAAAACCGAGGCTTAATTGTGTATTTCCTATTAGGCAATGAAATAGTGTGTGTACTGATCTTCTTTCCTCAACACCCTTTTGTAAGTTTAAAATTATAGCATTCAGTCATTAAACAGAACATACAAATATACCTCTCTTTTTACTGAGATCCTTTGCACACTCTGCGCTGAAAGCATCCTGGCATTGCGCCCCAGAACAAATTTTTTTCTTATCAAATACTGGCTCAATGGAAACCCGTGGTACAGTTTGTGTTCGCTATCACACAAAAGTCTTTTTGGAAATGGATTTTCACAAAAGTGTTCCTCAAGAAGATGATAGCAGCAACCAACATTGCACACTGCACTTACATTATTCTCCCTTACAAACAACTGTAGGCAAGCTGGTGCCAGATTGCCACAAGTGTGCAGCCCTGTTAAAAGAATATTACTGCAAGAATCATAGCTACCAAAATGTTCTGTCACAAGGGCAGCTAAATCAGTTTCTTCAGAGATATATGCTGTTGCTTGCTTGTACAAAGCAAATACACCCTCGCTGGACTCAAGATTTTCAGTCTCACTCAGTTGCTGATTTTGAGAAGTTGAGGCATCAGCTTGCATCTTAGCTTTCCAATGCTTTCCATGACGAAGTTGAGTCTTCTCTGTTTGAGGCTTCTCCAGTTTTATTAAGGCTGGTCTCCAAGCTTTCTGTAAAGATCAGTTCAGAGTAATTACTTTTACATCCAGAATAAATTCAAAATATGATGGTCAACAATAAAACTGACATAGTATTAATGTTGAAAATCAGCTGTGAAGCTAGGAAATAAACATGAACATGTTATTTCTTCACCGAACAAGAACAGTGGAAAAAATAATAATGAAATGGATAGCACAGAATAAAGACAACATGTCACAGATGAGGAAGAATTTAAATTTAATCTGAAAGGCAAATATGCAGACTGGCTTGATAAATAATAATGATGGAACATAACCACTTATTTTTGAGATGGTATATTTCACTACATACAGGGTGCCCCTACAGGAATGGTCAGTGTTCAAGGACACGACGGGAATGACCATTGGAAGCAAAAAAGTCAAGTAAATGGTCTAAAATGCATACTTTAAGAGCATTTAGCACTACTTCGTCTTTAATACTGTGAAACAAACCTCTTCTACTGCAAGCTCTTTGCTTTCCATATTTTGGGAGGATGTAGTACGTGTCAAAACAAGAAAAAAAGTCCACAAAACTTGGGCCCTAAACTGCATACCTTAAAAGATATGAGCACTTGTCTATCTTCGCTACTGTGAAAATATATCTCTTCTATCGGACAAGTGCTTATAACTCTTAAGGTATGCATTTTATGGTCCATATTTACTAGGCTTTTTGGTTCAAATGATGGTTCCTATCATATTCCTGAAATTGACAGTTTCTTCTGGGACACACTGTAAATGCACATGAAAGGTAATGATAAATTTCTGGCTTTTGAACAATAATTGTTCTTCAACACAGATGCAACACTGCATTAACTGGTAATTAACTCTACTGCTTCCTCATCCACATGGCAGTTAGGTTGAATTCTGCCCTTGACTCGATTCCAATTTCAACTTGCTGCAGTTGCTAAATGAAAGCCGAGTGTGGCTGAAGTGAAGTAGTGTTTTCAAGGGTATTATAAATCTGGACAGACACAAGTATGAGCAAAGCTGCACCATCAAATTTGTGTACAGCTTGGTGAAATTGTTAGACCAGTATAGCACTCTGGTTATGAGGACAGAAACTGTCAGACAGCAAATCTAATAGCCAAAGACACTGATCAATATATATAATCATTCTGGAAAATAATCAAAACTTCATGGAGATAACCACTGAATGGTGTGTGAAACTAGAAAATTGAAGCTCTTTCAGTACACTGTTGAAAATTATAACAGATTAGATTGGACGCCATTGGTGTGCAACTCAAGATGATTGCAGAATACGTCAATACTGTCATTCACGTAATTTCTTACATAAACAGAGTCTGGGTGCTCCGTTTCTTCCACATTCTTTGTGTGGCTAAAATGTGACATCAATATTTGCATCTTGATTATTTTCCACACTCTAACAGAAAAGGGAATGAAGTGATAATTAATGGAGGGATATCTGTAGAGAGGCCAGACAATGTGTGGTCCCTGAAGTTGTATGGGCAACAGTCTGGATGAATGACTGATCTGGCCTTGTAACATTAACCAAAATGGCCTTGTTGTGCTGGTACTGCAAGCAGCTGAAAGCAAGGGGAAACTACAACTGTAATTTTTCCCAAGGACATGCAGCTTTATTGTATGGTTAAATGATTACGGTATCCTCTTGGGTAAAATATTCCGGAGGTAAAATAGTCCCCCATTCGGATCTTTGGGTGGGAACTACTCAGGAGGATTTCATTATCAGGAGAAAGAAAACTGGTGCTCTATGGATCGAAGTGTGGAGTGACAGATCCCTTAATCAAGCAGGTAGGCTAGAAAATTTAAAAAGGGAAATGGATAAGTTAAAGTTAGATATAGTGGGAATTAGTGAAGTTCGCTGACAGGAGGAACAAGACTTCTGGTCAGGTGAATATAGGGTTATAAATACAAAACTGAATAGGGGTAATGCAGGAGTAGGTTTAATAATGAATAAAAAAAAATAGTGCGGCTAAGCTACTATGAAGAGCATAGTGAACACCTTATTGTAGCTAAGATAGATAAGAAGTCTACACCTACCACAGTAGTACAAGTTTATATGCCAACGAGCTCTGTAGATGATGAAGAGAATAAAGAAATCTATGATGTGATGCAAGAACTTATTCAGATAGTGAAGGGAGACGAAAATTAAATAGTCGTGGGGGACTGTAATTCAATAGCAGGAAGGAAAAGAAGGAAAAGTTGTAGGTGAATAATGAATAGGGGTAATGAATGAAAAAGGAAGCTGTCTGGTAGAATTTAACAGAAAGCATAATTATAACTAACACTTGGTATAAGAATCATGACAGAAGGTTGTATATGTGGAAGAGGCCTGAAGACACTGAAAAATTTCAGATTATATAATGATTAGACAGAGATTTAGGAACCAGGTTTTCAATTGTAAGACATATTCAGTGGAAGATGTGGACTCTGACCAGAATTTTATTGGTTATGAACTGTATATGAAAACTTAAGAAATTGCAAAAAGGTGGCATTTTAAGGAGATGGGACTTGGATAAACTGAAAGAACCAGATGTTGTAGGGAATTTCAGAGAGAGCAATAGGGAAGGATTGACAAGAACGGAGGAAAGAAATGCAACACAAGAAGAATGGGTAGCTTTGAGAGATGAAATAGTGAAGGCAGCAGAGGTGCAAGTGGGTAAAAAGATGAGGACTAGTAGAAATCCTTGGGCAACAGAAGAGATATTGAATTTAATTGATGAAGGAAGAAAATATAAAAATGCAGTAAACGAAGCAGGCAAAAAGGAATACAAACATCTCAAAAATGAGATCGACAGGAAGTGCAAAATGGCTAAGCAGGGATGGCTAGAGGACAAATGTAAGGTTATAGAGGCATATCTCACTAGGGGTAAGATAGATACAGCCTACAGGAAAATTAAAGAAACCAGTACTAATATCAAGAGCTCAGATGGAAACTTGTTCTAAGCAAAGAAGGGATAGCAGAAAGGTGGAAGGAGTATATAGTGTGTCTATACAAGGGTGATGTACTTGAGGGTAGTATTATGGAAATGGAAGAGGATGTAGATGAAGATGAAATGGGAGATATGATACTGCGTGAAGAAGTTGACAGAGCACTGAAAGATATAAGTCGAAACAAGGCCCTGGGAGTAGACAACATTCCATTAGAACTACTGATAGCCTTGGGAGAGCCAATCATGACAAAACTCTACCATCTTGCGAGCAAGATGTATGAGACAGGCGAAATACCCTCAGACTTCAAGAAGAATATAATAATTCCAGTCCCAAAGAAAGCAGGTGTTGACAGGTGTGAAAATTACTGAAATAACAGTTTAACAAGTCACAGCTTCAAAATACTGATAAGAATTCTGTAGAGAAAAATGGAAAAACTGGTAGAAGCCAACATCAGGGAAGATTGGTTTGGATTCCGTCGAAATGTTGGAATACGCAAGGCAATACTGACTCTACGACTTATCTTAGAAGATAGATTAAGGAAAGGCAAATTTACATTTTTAGCATTTGTAGACTTAGAGAAAACTTTTGACAATGTTGCCTGGAGTACTCTTTTTCAAATTCTAAATGTAGCAGGGGTTGAATATAGGGAGCAAAAGGCTATTTACAATTTGTACAAGAACCAGATGACTGTTATTAGAGTTGAGGGGCATGAAAGGGAATCAGTGGTTGGGAAGGCAGTGAGAAGACAGGGTACTAGCCTATCCCCAATGCTATTCAATCTGTATAATGAGCAAGCAGTGAAGGGAGCTAAAGAAAGATTTGGATAAGGAATTAAAATCCATGGAGGAGAAATAAAAACTTTGAGGTTTGCCGATCACATTGTAATTCTGTCAGAGACAGCAAAGGACTTGGAAGAGCAGTTGAACAGAATGGACAGTGTCTTGAAAGGAGGATATAAGAGGAACATCAACAAAAACAAAACGAGGATAATAGAATGTAATCACATTAAATCAAGTGATGCCGAGGGAATTAGATTAGGAAATGAGACACTTAAAGTAGTAGATGAGTTTTGTTATTTGGGGAGCAAAATAACTCATGATTGTCGAAGTAGAGAGAATATTAAATGTATACTGGCAACAGGAAGGAAAGTGTTTCTGAAGAAGAGAAATTTGTTAACTTTGCGTATAGATTTGAGTTTCAGGAAGTCCTTTTTGAAAGTGGTGGTGGTTAGTGTTTAACGTCCCGTCGACAACGAGGTCATTAGAGATGGAGCGCAAGCTCAGGTTAGGGAAGGATTGGAAAGGAAATCGGCCATGCCCTTTCAAAGGAACCATCCCGGCATTTGCCTGAAACGATTTAGGGAAATCACGGAAAACCTAAATCAGGATGGCCAGAGACGGGATTGAGCCGTTGTCCTCTCGAATGCGAGTCCAGTGTGCTAACCACTGCGTCACCTCGCTCGGTTTTCTGAAAGTATTTGTATGGAGTGTAGCCATGTATGGAAGTGAAACATGGATGATAAATAGTTTAGACAAGAAGAGACTAGATGCTTTCGAAATGTGGTGCTACAGAAGAGTGCTGAAGATTAGATGGGTAGATCATGTAACTAATGAGGAGGTACTGCACATAAGTGGGCAGAAGATGAATTTGTGGCACAACTTGGTTTTGGTTAGAAGAAGAGATTGGTTGGTAGGACACATTCTGAGGCATGAAGGGATCACCAATTTAGTATTGTAGGGAAGCGTGGCAGGTAAATAGCGCAGAGGGAGACCAAGGGATGAATAAACTAAGCAGATTCAGAAGGATGTAGGTTGCAGTAGTTACTCAGAGATGAAGAACCTTGCACAAGATAGGGTGGCATGGAGAGCTGCATCAAAACAACCTCTGGACTGGAGACCATTAACACAACAACAACAACAACAACAACAACTACTACTACTACTACTACTACTACTACTACTACTACTTTGCATCACTGCTTTGTGGCAAATTAAGCCAGTCTCAAAGCTGATTACTAGCTCACTCCAGCTGTTTCCTCTGTCATCATCTTTAAATTCATTGCAAACACAATCAAACAATGATAGGGCTACAAAATGTCTCCTTTTCTGTGCCTCAATTTTATTAAACTTTAATGGGTGTCATATGTCTGTGAGATGGCTGTTGAACTTCCTGGCAGCAATCTCCTCCCCTTTCCTTCTGGAATCATTTTGTCTTTTCCATGTATGTATCATTTCTTGGGAGTGCTTGCTTCCTGCAGTGAAGTGCAGTGCTATTCACACTAATTCATCTTCAGTAACTGTATAGTAAAGTCACAATAATATGTCACAGATGTATAATACTAACAAAGTGACTGTCATTCATCAGATGTGTTTAGCAACATGTTGTGTTTATTGCGATAATTATTGTATATTACAGCTATTACTGACAGTGTCTCATAATTAATTCGCACAACATCGAGCCACTACTACATCCATCTTAGCATTCAAAACCAACCTGAACAGAAAGGTTATTCTTGACTTCTGAAAGTAAATTAATGAAACTTTGAAATACATTTGGAAGAATTATTGATTTAATTTTTGATGATAGTGTTATTGATCCAAATCATGGGACAGAAAGGGATGATGATATGAATAGAACAGGAAATGGATGTTGATGATGATGACACAATGGATGACAGACTTAACTTCAGAAATTTTTGATGAGATTCTACAGTGGACAGACAATGAAATTAGTAAAACAAGACTTAAGTACTCTTGGAAGAACATATCTTTTGTAAATGACACTGATGTTCTTGAACTGAAAGCTTTCATAGGTTAACTTGTATGCATAGAAATATATAAATTCAGCAATGAATCCATAGATTATCATTTCTCAATGGATAGCACTGGGAGCAATATTTTTCACAACACTAAGAAAAGGTTTTATGTTTACACTGACAGCTCTTTGATTTGACAATCTAAATGGCAGGGAAGAAAGCAACAATGAAGATGCTAACATTTTTTTCATTGATAAAATTTACTTACCATGCAGTGGTAGAAGACACACACATAAAAGACTGTTGTGATTGGCAAGCGTTTGGAGCCAGTGGCTCCTTTTTCCAGCAGAAGTGTTGATGGGGAAGGAAGAAGGGTGAAGGAAATGGGCTATATAGGCCTAGGATAAGGAGCAGATTTTGGGAAAGTCACCCAGAACTAGGGGAGACTTATTACGGGGATGAGAAGGAAAGAACTGTGTGTGTTAAGATTTATGTTTCAGGTGAACATGCCATGAAAATTAGTGATTATATGTATGTCAATGCCAGTAAACAGAACTTAATATAATGCCCCAACAATGTTGCAGCATGTGTTCAGGTACACTGAGGACAAGTGGCAACTCTTCTTGGATACAGAAGGCAATTATTTTGAAAGGCAGTGATTTCACTGAATTATGATGTCTCCCTCCACATTAAAGTACATTCATGTCGTAAATATTTCATTTCAATTAAAGTACTCCCTTCCAGAAATGGCTAGGGGAGTTTTCAGGCAACCTGTATTTATAAACAATGATGTTCTTTTCAAATTCCACATACTACTTAATGACAAGTCTCTTACGAAATAAATTCATCGACAATATACTATTGGTATGCTTGTTACTTAAGCAGTTATCTACAGCAGGCTTAAAGATGCATAGATGATATTTATTACTTGTGATTGTGTAATGAATGCCTCACTTCTAAACTTATAATAGCACCACAATACTGTTCCATACAACACTAATGGACAGAAATATTATAAATAAACCAACTTCTGACACTCTTTATCACCAGAAACAGTGACTACTGAAAGATCACAAGTTGCTGAATTTAATTTTGTAAGGTTATCTCTAACTTGCACAGAAACCAGACTGAAGGTATAAGAATCAAAGGACATGAATGAAAGACAATAACTGAAAGGGAATGAGGTAGGGTTATAACATACCCCTCATGTTATTCAATATATAAACTGAGCAAAGAGCAAAGCAAACAATGGAAAAAATTGGAAAAGGAATTAAAGTTCAGGGAGAAGAAATAAAAACAATGAAATTTGCTGCTGACAAAGCAATTCTGTCAAAGATAGCAGAGGACTTGGAACATCAGTTGAATGGAATAGATGTGTTGTCATTGTAGTCTTCAGTCCAAAGACAGATCCAATGCAGCACTCCACACTAACTATCCTGTGCAAGCCTCTGAAGAACTACTGCAACCTGCATCCATTTGAAACCTCTTACTGTATTCATCTCTTGGTCTCTCTCTACCCTTCTTTTAGACAAGTTGTGCCACTAGTTCCTTTTCTCCCCAGTTCAATTTACTGCCACCTCATTAGCTACTTGATCTACCAACCTTAGCTACAGCATTTTTCTGTAGCACCACATTTTGAAAGCTTCCTTCTCTTCTTGTCTGAAACATTTCTTGTCCATGTTTCACTTCTGTAAAGGCTTCACTCCACATAAATATTTAAATTTTTATTCGACATTAACAAATTTATGTTTTTCTGCAATATTTTTCTTGTCACTGCCAGTTTAAATTTTATACTCTCTCTACTTCTGCCATCATCAGTTATTTTACTGCCCAAATAGCAAAACTCTCCTACTGCTTTTAGTGTCTCATTTCCTTATCTAATTCCTTCATTTGACAATTGCTTTGTGCATTAACTCCACTTGTCACCAACTGAGATGTTGCTGGTCTGAAGATTATCCATGTATGGTACCAAATCATAAAAAGAAACACAATTTACAATCTGACTACTGTTTCTCGTTACATTGAAGACTTTAATGCAAAGAAAAATTGAAAGGGGTGTTATATCTAGCATTGGTTGTCACAAAGCTGATGACTATGACAATATTAACTAAAAGCAGATGATGTGACAACTGAATCTGATCTGGGATGGTCCACCTAGATATGAAAGGTTTGTAAAAGCTTGTACCAAGTTCAGTTGAAACTGCTCCAGCCAGTCGAGTCATTCTGCAAAGTATGAGGTTCATTAAAATGAAACCTGGTCAGTGTGTCTACCTTTGCCTTACACATAAGGTGGCACCACATAACTGTGGGTATGGTGGCACCACCTTTTGGTAAAGAGACTGACACGTGCACACCGTTTGGTGTTGCATAACGCCAGTGCAGTTTCATGCCAAAGAGAAGGTGGTCACACAAGTTATCATCCACTACCGAAAATGCACGTGAGTAAGCAAGACCAATGAGGAATGATTTGATTTTTGGTGGCGGAGGGAGTTGTAGGCCGTGAAATGTATCGACGGATGGAGGCTGTGTATGGTGAGTGCAGTCTGAGTCGTTCAAGCGCTGTGGACTGGTGCAAACGATTCCTTGAGGGGTGTGAATCATGGGAAGACGATGCTCGTCCTGGACAGGCTCATCATGTCATCATACTGGAAATGGTTGCGGAATTGAATGCTTTAGTCTTGGTCAACTGCAGAATCACCATGGACCTCTAAAACAAGCTATTTTCGGGCATCAATTTGCAAAGGACGACGAAATGTGTGACTGGGTCCAGGCCTGGATCCGACTGCAGCCTACTAACTTCTTCAAGGACGGAATCGACTGGCTAGTGTCACAATGGGATAAATGTGCCAACAGTTTTGGCGACTATTTTTGAGTATGTGTACTGTGTATAACTACATTTTTGAGTTAGTAAAATCATTACAGCTACTTTAACTACTGACCAGGTTTCATTTGAATGTCCCTTACACATTCACATTTCATTTTATTTATAGGCTTACAAACTGACATCATGGACTGAGATACTACACATTACTGTATTAACATTAATCCGATTGATAATGTCTTTATACAGGATGTCTCCATTAAGAGTCCTCAAGCACATTTTCTCGGGTATTTCAGCAGATATTTGCAATTTTGTTTTTGCATTGTGTAGCTGGGATCAGCCATTGGACATAGTGTTCAGTCATATCTTTCATGCGACATCCATTGTCAATGGAAAGCAAAATTTAATGTGGCCATCTGATACAGCAGTCCCAGATTAGTCTAGTGCAATATTTGTTTTATCAATATGTATTAACATGGACAGCAAAACTGGAAGAATAATCAGAACTCCAGCAGTGACAGCACTGCCCAGGCCTATGCTGATTGCTGCTGCAAAGCATGCAGTGCTACTGAGTTGCTGGCAGACTCCTTTTACTCTTCGTGTTTTACTGTCCCTGTTAATACATACCGATAGAACAAATACTGGACTAGATTAATTTGAGGGTCCTTTATCGAATGAGCGCATAACATTCTGATTCAAAAATAATTTGGTTTGTAATGGGAAACAAGCTAATGCTTTCTGTTGACACAAGGTGTCGCATAAAAGATGCACCAAGTAGTAACTGGTTGTGCTGACTCCAGCTGCTCAATGTGGAAACAAAATTGCAAACATCTGCCAAAAAACCAGAGAAAATATGCCTGATGACTCTTAGGGCAGATACCTGGTATATGAAGATGCTGTCTATTAAGGTGTTGATTTATTTATCCATCCAGGAATTGTCTCACTATGGTACAGGACTAGGCACAATACAATTAGGCCTAAAATAAATAGCTCAAAATATATACAAACATATAAAATATGTTTTTATGATGATAGAATGGGTAGACAGGCCTGGTCTTAATGAAGAAACCATCCTGGTAATTGCCTGACATGATTTAGGAAAACCATGGTAAACCAAAAACAGGATTATTGGAGAGAGCAAATCCCATCCTCTTGAGTATGCGATAAGTGTCTTGACAACTGCACTGCTTCATTCCATCAGATCCTATTGTACAATGCTCTTTATGTGATACACAATCTGTTGTTGTTGTGGTCTTCAGTTGAGAGACTGGTTTGATGCAGCTCTCCATGCCACTCTATCCTGTGCAAGTTTCTTCATCTCCCAGTACCTACTGCAGCCTACATCCTTCCGAATCTGCTTAGTGTATTCATCTCTTGGTCTCCCTCTATGATTTTTACCCTCCACGCTGCCCTCCAGTACTAAGTTGGTGATCCCTTGATGCCTCAGAACATGTCCTACCAACCGATCCCTTCTTCTAGTCAAGACGTGCCACAAACTCCTTTTCTCCCCAACTCTATTCAGTACCTCCTCATTAGTTGTGTGATCTACCCATCTAATCTTCAACATTCTTCTGTAGCACCACATTTCGAAAGCTTCTATTCTCTTGTCGTCTAAACTATTTATCATCCATGTTTCACTTTCATACATGGCTACACTCCATGCAAATACTTTCAGAAATGACTTCCTGACAATTAAACCAATACTCGATGTTAACAAATTTCTCTTCTTCAGAAATGCTTTCCTTGCCATTGCCAGTCTACATTTTATATCTGTTCTACTTTGACCATCATCAGTTATTTTGCTCCCCAAATAGCAAAACTCCTTTACTACTTTAAGTGTCTCATTTCCTAATCTAATTCTCTCAGCATCACCCAACTTAATTCGACTACATTCCATTATCCTCTTTTTGCTTTTGTTGCTGTTCATCTTATACCCTCCTTTCAAGACACTGCCCATTCCGTTCAACTGCTCTTCCAAGTCCTTTGCTGTCTCTGACAGAAATACAATGTAATCGGCGAACCTCAAAGTTTTTATTTCTTTTCCATGGATTTTAATGCCTACTCCGAACTTTTCTTTTGTTTCCTTTACTGCTTGCTCAATAAACAGATTGAATAGCATCAGGGAGAGGCTACAACCCTGTCTCACTCTCTTCCCGATCACTGCTTCCCTATCATGTCCCTCAACTCTTGTAACTGCCATCTGGTTTCTGTACAAATTGTAAATAGCCATTCACCCCCTGTATTTTATCCCTGCCACCTTCAGAATTTGAAAGAAAGTATTCTAGACAACATTGTCAAAAGCTCTCTCTAAGTCTACAAATGCTAGAAACATATGTTTGCCTTTCCTTAATCTTTCTTCTAAGATAAGTCACAGGGTCAGTATTGCCTCACGTGTTCCAACATTTCTACGGAATCCAAACTGATTTTCCCCGAGGTCGGCTTCTATCAGTTTTTCCATTCATCTGTAAAGAATTTGCATTAGTATTTTGTGGCTGTGACTTATTAAACTGATAGTTCGGTAATTTTCACTTCTGTCAACATCTACTTTCTTTGGGATTGGAATTATTATATTCTTCTTGAAGTCTGAGGGTATTTCGCCTGTCTCATACATCTTGCTCACCAGATGGTAGAGTTTTGTCAGGGCTGGCTCTCCCTAGGCTATCAGTAGTTCTAATGGAATGTTGTCTACTCCCGGGGCCTTGTTTCGCCTTAGGTCTTTCAGTGCTCTGTCAAACTCTTCACACAGTATCATATCTGATACTGTGACTTATTATGCACTATATAATTTAGAACATAAAACACCGTTCTGCACTGCACTACTGCACACACTAAGGACACACGCTGATTATTCATGGACGATGAACATGCTGCTAGGCCCCTTGCACTCTATCCAGTATGTTTGGAAAACTTACTCCAGGCCTGATATGTATGAACCCTACACATGTTCATAGCCTCTAATTTGTCTGCCTGAAAAACGAAGTCAGTATCCCTCCATAATTAGGGAGATGCTGTGTTGAAGAGAATGACAAGATATTACTTTTCGCTTTGCAGATGCTGATACATGGTTTTCTTGTAAAATCATTAATTACATTATTATCATATTAAATTATATAATATACATTACTTGGGAGGAATTTTCAGCTACTTTTTTCACACAGATGCAGTTTTCTGTTCTTTTTCATCTCCTTTGGCAGTTTATTCTACAATTTTATTCTCTGACAAAAAATTCTGTTTTTAGATTTGTCTTTGTTTTTCCTTGGTGAATGTCTCAATTGGCTCTTTTTCCATGATTATACATTGAACTACTAGTGAAATAGTAATGTTTCCCCTGATTTGCACAACAGATTGGTACTCCCTTGGCGCAGCAAGGATACCCAGCTTTTAAATAATTCTCTACACTATGCCTGACTACGACTACTACTATTAATAGTAGTAGTAGTAGTAGTAGTAGTAGTAGTAGTAGTAGCAGCAGCAGCAGCAGCAGCAGGAGTAGTAGTAATTCTTTGAGCAGTTTTCTGCAGTTTAAAATTGTGACCATGTTTTATGCTTCTGATCCCCACAGAGTCCTATAGCTAAGGACTGGGTTCATATAGGAATAGTATGACACAACAAGTCATTGGTGGTTACAAACTGATGACAGAACTCTTGAGAGTATAACATAATGATGACATTCTTTTTGCCACTATCTTTATTTTTCATTCCATATCAAGTGACAATCAATACTCATCCCTAAAACTTTGTGTTTTTTAGGCACTCTATTGATTTATCATCTGTCATCGAGAAGAGATGTGCAGTTTATGTTGAAGTGCATACTGTTTGTTTTCTTTATGTTCTGTGTTGACTTATTACGTACTGCCCAATTGTAAACATCCCTGGCAGTTTCCTTTGCTTTCTCTAATAGAAGTTCTGGTATTTCATCAGTGATTACATTGTTGCTGTTATCAACAAAGAGGAATTTTATACTGACTGAAACCTGATTGATAGAAACAGCATGGGCAACATAAAACTGGTCTGGAAAATATTTCATGCACCTTATCATATACAACCCAAATTACAACACCTCCACTAAGCCCAGAGGCCGTAAGTTGGGTTGCCTATGATAAGATCCACAAAGTATTTTCTGGGCCCGTTCCATTTTGCCTACCCCATATTAAGAACAGAGCTGGACCCAATACACTAGGCAAATCTTTGTTTACATGTTTCTTGCCTAACAACTGTTTAACTAAAAATTTATTGCCAGTAGACATCTGAACTATGTCTATGTCCATCTTGGTAACTGCATAGTTGACTGCTAACCAAAGGGTCTTACAACTAGTGCTTGTAGATTGTTTTGTAGTATTTTATGATCAAAATGGTCAGAAGCCTTGAATTAGTCTAAGAAAATGTCCCTGACACAGTCATCATTGACAGAGCTTCAATTAACACTTTTGTGAACTCTGTAATAGCCAATATTGAACCTCACCACATGGGAGACCAAACTGAGCTCTGTTAAAAAGGTTATATTTATTGATTCATTTATTTTTGACAAGGCTCACAGCAGTGAAACTGGCCTATGGTTATCAGTAATCTCCACTAAGTGTGTGCTTAAGGTACTCTGGAAAACCAAAGGACTCATTCATTATATCTGTAAATGAACCTTGTACATTCTCTTTGCAACTTTCAGAACAGAGACAGGAACCTTATATATGCCCGCTGATTTCTTTCTTTCTTTCTTTCTTTTTTTTAACTTCTGTATTGTCTTCCTGACTAAAAGCTCTGTTGTGGGAAATATGCTTGCAGTGTAAGCCACTGTGGATGCCACATATTTATCATATTTTGTTGCAACTTCTCCACAGTACCAGACAAATAGTCGTTTCCAAACTTTGACAGTTCCTGAGGATTTTTCTGTTATTATACCCCCCCCCCCCCCCCCCCCCAATTTATATTTGTCTGCCTTTTTCAGTTTCATGATGCCCAATGCAATGCTTTATTTTCTGCAATATATATTATTTTATTATTGAATGATTTTTTTTGCGGCATTCACTACCCTCCTGTTTATCTTTTTGTACCTTTGACAGTGATGCAGGGACCACAGATTAGTGTAAATAAATGAAAGACTTTCTAATACCCACAGGAATCCATCTATTTTTCTTAGTTTCTGCTGAAGTGGCTACTTTTGGCACTATCTCCTCAAAAAATTTATTTACGTATACTGCAGAATTTAGAGAACTTGGAATCTACATTGTTTTCCATGTACAACTCGTCCCAAGTTGGATTTGACAATGCCTTAGAAAAAGTATGTATTTTATATTTCAAACAGATCTTTCTGTATACCTGCAATGTTGTTGGTTTTACCAAGCTTGTCTTTAGCTTTATTTTCTGACAGTAATCATTTCAGAAATGAATATTTTTTTATAAATACTTTCCACTTTTTCCTGCTGATATCTGTAAGTACAGTGTCCAAGACTGATCTGTACTTTTTGATGCCCTAGTAACAGTGTTAACTATTTGTGTAACACCATAAGTGTTCAAAATGGCTGAGAAGTTGCTATTAATTTCACTGTGAACATGCATTAATATTCACATGTCCACATATTATTATGTTAGTTTTGGGGACTGCGATTCTTTCCAGGACTTCGCTAATTTGTCGAAGAAAATGTTCACATTACTACCAGGTGAGCAGCAGATGCACATAACAATATTAACTTCTTATGGGTTTATTAGTTCAATGGCTGCCAAATCAAAATGGTTATCTACATGAGTTGTGATCATATCTTCTCTAATTTTAGAATGTGTGCCACTTCTCATATAAATGTATGGATTCCAACCCTTTAAGTTACTTCTACAGTAGCAGCTTGCGCTTTCAGATGACAGCAGCAGTATATGCTGTATTTCATTGTCTCCACACTAGTGCTCTGTAATGCACATCACCATGCTATTCAAAGACTGTAATTCAACTTCAAGCTGGTGTACATTATTTTTAATAGACTGCAAATTCTGATGAACATATAATTCTGGGCAAATTTCTATGGTCAATGAAAGTCACAATCACCCTGTGTATGCCTCTTGTGGATCCTTATGTGGTGCCTCATTAGAGTGCATGCTTTACAAACACTGGGCTCCCTCAGCTCTGTCTCTGCTGCGCAAAGTGTGTGCTGGGTCATAATAAAGGGGAGCCTGTTATTTATCCTAAAAAAAGTTAGTCTTCCTACCCATTACAGCAAGTATTTGACCATGTGTGGCTCTGCCATTCACCTGCTTTACTCTCACTAATCAACTCCACCAACCTCCCTTTCACAGTTCTCTTGAGATGCAGACCATGCCTAGTGTAGCCCACCTCTTGATAGTTCTCCCTGCATCAATGTGTGCGTACTCAGCCAGCAGTCAACAGCAACATCTCTAACTCTGCACTGACTCACCATACAGCACTGCTGAGGCAACGTGTTACTAACTTATTCTACTGAGAAAGTTATAACACAGCAAATTATAGGTGCCAAGTAGTATTTGACCTATTTTATTCATCACTGCAAGTGATTATTTGTCTCCTCTTAAATGTGCAAGAAATCTTTTGTATTAACTTTTGAAACTCTCCCAGTTATTTACATTTGTTGGACAAGCAGGTGTAGGTATAATACCACACCAGATTAGTCAAAGCAGTGAGCACTGGCGTATTAAAATCATAAGTTTTAAATGTATAAAATATAAGGGCCAATTATAGTGTATTACACTCACAGCTCCCCTTTTAGCCACTACTCCACTTATGGCCACTTTCATGTAAGTAGTGAATTTTTAAGCTTCTTTTGAATACCAACCAATCTTATAATAGCTTACTATAAACAACAAATAGATACAGATGTATTTTTTACTACTACTTGTTAGGGGTTATAATTTTGTGCAAAAGGCCAGTGCTGAAAAAGATGAGTTTCGTAGAGTTATTCTTTAAGCATCACACAATTGCTTTTTCATATTCTACACATTTTAATAAAACATCAGAAGAAACTTAATTTGCTAAGAGGTAAGGTTAACCATTATAGTTTCATTTCTTAAAAGCTAAATATGGTACAACCCAAAAACATACCATCAAACTTCTGTGACCATTAACAGACCCGTATTTAGTGTTTGTTCCCTATTATCACCATGCTTGCAGGTATATGCAGGGACATACTCTCATCAGCCAGAACATTATGATCACTGACCTACAATCGATATAAACCTCTCCAAGTGAAAGTAGCATCACCTGGTGAGGAATGGCTGCTAGCCAGACACAGCATGGTGCACGTAGAGTCAGTGAGCATGCAGTCCGTGTGTAGAATGGGGAAGGCACGCAATGTATCTGAGTTTGACCGAAGGTAAATTGTGATAGCCTGGAGTCTTGGCACAAGCATTTCGAAAACTGCATGATATGTCCGCTGTTCGAGGAGTACTGTGGTGAATGTCTTCGACACATGCTGAAACTACGTTTAGACATGGTTGGTTTGGGTGGTCACTCCTTATTAAAGACGCTGTAGGCTGGGCAGACTGGTAAAACAGGAAAGGCGGCGAACTGTGGCAGAATGAACATCAGACTTTAATGCTGGGCAGAGTACAAGTGTGTCTGAACACACACCGCACCGAACACTCCTGAAAATGGGCCTCCACAGTCGATGACCCACGCATGTGTCAATGTTAAGACAATGACATTGGCGACTACAACTGAAATTGGCACGTGACCATCAGCACTTGACACTGGCAGAGCTTTTCGTGGTCTAGTGAATCCTGATACCTTCTTCAGCATGCCAATGGGAGGGCATAAATCCGTTGACTTCCAGGGGACCATCTCCTTGACACCTGTACTGCGGGATGCAGATAGCTGGCGGTGGCTCCATTATGCTCTGAGGAACATTCATGTGGGCATCCATGGGTCCATACAAAGCACCATGGCGGCCAAGGAATATTGTGCACGATGATCGTGTTTTCTGACGGCAATGGCATTTTTCAACAATATAATGCACCCTCATGTGGTCAGGAGTGTTATGGAGTGGTTCAAGGCAGATGTGGTACCAACTCTCTCCAGCAAGCTGCCAAAACCTCTATGCCCTCATTCAACGACACATCACCATTGTTATCTGTGCCACTGGCTATTAGGTGGGTGGTCATAATGTATTTTATATTGGTTTGGTTTGCATTCTAGCTATGCTAATTTTATCTAAGTAAGCTCCTTTGAAATATTTCTGGTATTTTTATATCAAATAGATGTAATTAATAGTCTGGCCCAAGGATCTCATATTAATTAATCTATCCTTGTAACATAGTAAAATATGCAATATAAATTAAGAAAACATAACATCTTTTAAATCAAGGTTTTTGAGTCAACCAAAAAATAATAAATTTAAGTATCTTTAAGTATTCTCCCAGTAAAGTTGAAAAGGCAATGGAGGTTACTGTTGAGAAAATGAAGGTTGGTACTGCAAGGAAGCTGTACAATGCTCCAAGAACATCAGGAAATAAAATTTCTGGACTAAACCCTCAAGAATCTATTGGGCACTGTAGTCCACATTACGTCTTGAGGACAGCAGGGGGGGGGGGGGGGGGGGGGGGGGGGGGGGGGAATGAGGGAAAGGGGTGGATGTTGAATGGACTTAGTTCTGGAGTGTTCCATCACCGGCTTTACAGTTAATAAAGAAAATCTTTGTGTGTCTACGCAAAAATTTATCGAAAAGGCATATACGTAAAGTTCTGAGGTTGCATTGCAAACAATCAACCTGGAAAAAGTGATATCATGGTTTTCTCCAATTTTTGTCACAAAAATACATTGAAAGTTAATGGGGGTAAGAGGTTATTTTACATGGGGCAAACATTAATTGGTTCCAGGAAGTAGCTGAAATTTTGTATGTAAATGATATGATTAGTAACCCTAATAGAGTTGTTAACATGGATAAAACCTCTTTTTTTCCCCAGCTCCCAAAGAGAAATTAATTGTAGATTGTTTCTAGGCCTGTCACTACAACAGTTTTTGTTATTTTTTTCTGCTCCACTCAATTGCTGTAATTTTCCTCTACTTCATGGATATTTGTTTCCTTCGTGCTTGTATAATGAACAAATTACTTTCTAGTAAACTGCTGCTACAATTGCTTAACTAGCCAGAATTATAATAAAATGGTGTGGCCAAAAGTGGAGAAATGACTAGTCACAGCTAGAGTTAATGTGTCCAAAACTGGTGAAAGAAATCATTAGGGGGTCACTGGAAGTGCTCAATCTCACTTGTCAGCTTTGACCCTTGACATAATGGTGGTGTGGAGTACATCGCCACTGTGGCACGGTGTTTTTGAGTTGGTTTGTGTTTGATGTCGTGTTGTATTTGGTGTCATGTTCTCGTGGTGGATGTTGACGTGTTGAGCTGTCTGTGTAATGGGTGGTATTGAGTTCATTTGAGTCATGGTTATCAGTGTGATAACACGAGTTTATTGGAGCCCGGGTAGTCAGTACTGTAGCATGGATTAGGAAGTGTTTGCTTTGTTTCAGTGAGTTGTTATGATTTCTTTTATTTCTTTTTTCCCTTGTGGTTTACACTTTGGGCATTTTCGTGTTTCTCATGTGGAATGAAATTTAATACCTTTTTAATTTCTTTGTTAGATATGGATATGACTGATAAGTTTACCAGCTTTTCATTACTTGCTCCTTTGGATGATCATACATTATCTATAATGTTTCTGCGGCATTTTGGAGTAATAGCAGAATATGTTAGGTGCCATACCTGTGGCCAGTGCATGAAGTTTACGATAGTTCCAGTGTCTCGGACCCGGCACCTAAATGTGATGCACTGTCATCACGACAACATCTAGCATTTGATACGCCACAGTACCTTTTTCGAGAAATCTAGGTTGGTCATTAGGGAGAATGTTTTACTAACATATTACTTTTGTTACAAATCATCTTTAAGTTTTTGTGCATGATTCTGATGTGAGTGCTGGAACTGTTTTACACTGATTTTCTTTTTGTTGCAAGGTGTATGTTAATTATAGGAGGAAATTGGGTGGGCCAGGGGTCATCGCTGAAACTGAAGAGTTGCATTTCAGTTAGAGCAAGTATGGGAGAGGTTGTTATTTCAGGGCAGTGGGTATTCCGATTGTGATTTTTCAGAGTTATAGTAAGAGGGAACCTGTGGACTTGATGAGGAATGTCCTGAGGAGGGTGGTATGGTTATGTTTTTAGGAGGTCTGTAGAGAGGATGTGTAGGACGAGGGTGATGAGTTGAATGTGTTGTTGGGAGGGGGGGGGGGGGTGGATATTTTTAAGATTGATGGGGCAGGTTTTGGGTCTGAGGAAGTTTTTAGAGGTTGTCGGAGAGGATCAAAAGTTTTTTTAAAGGCATGATTGATCTTGATTTAGTTTAGTTTGTTCCTTTTTTTTTTTATTACTTTTGTGTTTGAGTTGTTGGGGTTCTGGTCACTTTTAATAGAATTATGTAGGTGTGTGAAGCCTGTGGTTTTTTACTTGTGTTTTGCCAGTAGGTCTAGAGAAATTTCTGATTCTGCTTTTTGGAGTTGCAAGTGCGAGTTTTCATGACAAAAATTGGAAAAAGCCATGATATCACTTTTTTTCCCAGTTGTTTGATTGCAATGCAGCCTTAGAACTTCAGAAATCTGCCTTTTTAAGCTGTATGGCTATAAGTGATGCCTCGCCCCTCTCTCTCTTCTTCCTTTCAAATACAAGTATCTTCCAATTCCACTTAGCAGATGTTCATAGGGTGCCACAGCAAAATTTACGAATAAAACTTTTCACAAAAAGAAAAGATGGAGGCAGAGGGCAGTTGTGTAATTACGTAAATAAAGACCTGAGTAGCTCCCAGTATGTTGAGAAAATTGTTATTTTTCAGCAGAACAGAATGCAAATCATTGCAGACTATATAGCTTCACATTCTATTCATCTATGATAACCTTTCATGTCCATATTTTACCAAGACAAATAAGAATATCCATTACCAAAGGTGCGATCTAGAACTAAAAGGAAATAAAAATACGATGGCATTAAATGTCATAACAGCCAATTCAAAGCAGCTTAATCTGTTTCAGTTAGAGAAATATATGGGAAATTTATTTTAGAGCTTAGGCACCAGCATTTACATTGCAAATACTGTTGATTGAGACACTTATCTTCAAGGATGTGCTCTGTGTTTAAATGGATCTGGAGACTAACATAACAGTACATTATATCCTCCTACAAAATTCTCCAATCATCAATGAGAAAAGAATGTAGCAAGTTCATGTCAAATCCTAACACTGTCTTTGATACCAATATGGACAAGAACACTGGTAAGGAATCATTTACCGTGTTACTGGTATTGGGCATTTGCCTGAACTGATTGAAATTAATATAAAATATTTTTCCCAGTAAAACAGGGCGATTAGACAAATACAATACTTGAGAAGTGCAGTTTCAAAATTTATTTATAACAGGTTAACTATTGTCTCACTTCACTCAATATCTACATCAAAGATCTGTGTACAACATCCTAAAATAAAATTATTGGGATATGCACATTTAATTTTTTGTCACACAAATGGTAGTTATTTATATACCTGTAATTTCTGGGTCCGTTTGGTTGCCCCATGTGTATTGACTGAAGAAGAATCAACTCCTAACACTTTCAGACTGTGGTGTAGTGCAAGCAGAGAGGTCAAGTAGCCTTTCCCACTACCAACATCAACAATGTGGCTTGTACCAGCCACTTTTGAAAGTGCAGCAACCAGTTCACTCATTATTTCAACTTCATGTGCCTTTTTGGGGGACATAAACTGATTAAGCTGTGGAATACTCTGAGAACTAGTTCCCCAAGATATAATCTTGCTCCGAAGATCAGAAGGTGATAAGCAAACATCGTTCAAAATACCAGTTGACATTTTGTTGGCTTCCATCAAGTATTTACTGAGATGGCACATGCTTGATGCAGAGTCTGTTTTCGAGTCCCAAAACAAACTCAATGCACTGTCCATACCCACATACTCGATCTCACTCTTCAATTCCTCTGGTACACATGTATCCCAAAGATCTTCAGTGATGAAATTTACCAAATGACAGTTTGCTAATTGCGAGAACCTATTAAAAAACTCTATAACTTCACCTAATTTCGCTCGAAGCGCCATTTTAAAAATGTAGGTTTATCAGAATGATAGTTTCGCCGAAGTTGTAATAATAGTATTAAATTTGTACAAAGCACACAGTTTCCTATACTTTGCTCTTATGGAACCCAAGAGATCCAGGATGTCCTCGTTTTCTGAATTGCTGGTTGGGAAAGATCGGCACAACTCCATAAACTTTTCTAAGTCCTTCTCTCCTTTGGAATTATTTCCTGGCGTTCTGCTGATGATAAGCCAGGCCTGAATAACTCCTTTATAGAAACCAATCTCTGCGCCTATTTCTGCACCTCTGTGATATCCCAAATGGAAACCTTCACATAACCCATCTACAGAACCTTTCTTCAACCCCTCCTGAAAACCTTCTGCACTTAATTTTTCTTCGCTTAACAGCAGCGATTCGAAGACATCGTTTATGTCATTTTCATTTACTTGAGTGTCATGCACAATGGGAACCTCCATTGCGACGGTTATCAAATCACCTTTCGTTTTTGAACCAAAATTATTAACTGCGGCTTTTTAAACTTCATTTTACACAACTTTTACCTCAGCAAACATTTCTCATCGTACGACATGCACCATGCATTGAACAACTAAGTCTCAAAGATCATGGTTGAAGTTAAAATGACTTAGTGTTCGAACGTGGACAGTGATAAAAAAATACGCTGTAAAATTAAAACTTGATGTAAAAGTCGTAATAAATTTTGAACACTGTAATAATATGGATGACAGAAGCTATCATGCAATCGATTTGTTATAAAGGTACAGTAGACTTCACGGTAACCAGTCTGTGACGTCAATACCACAGGCTTCTCTATCTATTGAATTTACTGTGCATGATACGTACGTATCTTTGGCATAGCACGATCTTTGTGTGCTACACTGTAATGAGTGTAATGTGTATGATATTTTCAATATTTATGGTCGGAGATTCGAAGGTATGTACTCACTACTTAGTAGTCCTTAGCTGTTCTTGTTGTTCTCTGATACGTATTCCGTAGTGTCTGTCTTGCTGGTCTGTGCGCTGTCAAGTATGGGGTGCATTAATGTGTCTTGTCCGTTGAACGTTTGTTAGCGTGTTATGAAGAAGGTAAGTTGAATATTATAATCCACAAGGATCATAATTTGCAAGAGGAACCAATTTCATCCATAATTCAACACGTAATTCTTCACCTCTTCTATAATAGAAAGAAGGCGGCGCGTTCTTGTTGACATGATGGAAGTCTCGTGCGATGCAACGAGACGATACGCACAATTTCCGTTTTACTGAGAACTTATGTTTTTAGTTTATTGAAGTATAGTTTGACATTTTTACTACTAAATAAGAAATATATCTCCCATTTCTAGGATTGTCTTCTGCTGTTATCTTTGCGTTTTTCTCCACTGAGTAAAGGTGGGTGAGTTAGGCGTTATATCATGGAAGTGGAAAAAAGCACCTTTGTACCGCATTGCTGGACAGGATGTTGCATGAACAGTGCTATGTGTAAAATCGAACTCGTACCTGTGCCCATTTGCAAGGCGTTAATATATTTTATTATTAAATGTGAAATAGAACTGCACGAGTTCGTGTTGTTCATTGGTTACCGCTACATAGATTTTCTAGAGTCAGTAGATATTGTATCGGCACAGTGGTTTTGTTTCCAGGAATGTCAGGTCAGGTCAACTGATGGCTGCGATTACTCGTCGGCTGCGACTCTTGACCATGGCCATGAACGTAAGAATAAACGGGGAGGGCGCTACAGACTTACAGGCTGTTTGTTGTTTTGGAGCCAGTACCATCAAGCTAGATATCCCAAAACATTAGCAGACTCTTTCAGATTGCAATTTTTTTTTCGTAATCTGACGTATTTACACATCAGGTATTTTAAATAGTAATTATTACAGTGCTTACCCCAATAATTGCGAGGGAGGCATTTTCACAGTATTTCTGGTATTAAATGCTTATTTGATTCAGTAATACTGCGCATTTGACCTAGTAAATGTAACGTTGGCGTCTACATGTAAAAGACCAAGAAAATTATGGTCTAGAAAGGATGCTTCAGTAATCCATGTCAACCTTTAGCCCATAAATGTGTGAAATGGTGAAAGAAATAAGCAGGACATGCTACCATAACTCTGGGAAGTCAACAAGTAAAAGATTGTGGAAATGTCGAAGGAACACCTCCATGGTGAACTGAATTGTATTAGGTCTGTGCATCAGTACGATTGTGGTTTTCACATCCTCTCCCTTCGAACTTATACCGATGGAGGGTCATTCAATGTCTGGACAATAACAAAAAAAGATAACTTTTTTGAAAGTGTGTTCTAGGAATTGGCAAGCCAATAAATGTCACCAGATGGCAGTTCTGATGCTAATGAACATTAAAATGATACCTCCTATGTTAGTGCAAAAGACTGCATTGTGAATAAAGGAATTGTTTAATAGCCTACACACTGTACATGATATTTTTCTATAGCCCAACCTCTGTAACACGTAAATGCTTTGTAAATGTGTTTTAATGGAGACTTAATAGCAAGTATTTCACATTTCATCTTCACACTAAATTAGTGTATCTTTTTAACAGTAGTGTATCTGCTTTATCTCCCAGAGTATTCCTAGCCATGACCCCTCTGTTAGTATTTAAGGAATAATGTGCTTGATTTTTACTTTCAACTTTCATTTTGAGGTTTTCACAGTACATCAGGCTACACCAAGCTTTATGATAAACCATTAATATCAAGGTGCCCTGAAACTTTATTCATTTGTTCATCTAGCAGGAGATCAAATTTGGCACGGTGTATTGAGATAGTCAGGAACATAAGTGTGGATAATAAGAAACATTATGCATAAATGAAGGGTACATGTAATAAAGCTCCATCAAAATTTAGTTCATAATGCCATCTTATAGAGGAACTGGCGTACAACAGGCTAATGTGGCAGGGTCTGTTTTCTGTATAAATGACTGAGGTGGTAGAAAATCTGTGCTAAAGATTTGTTGTGCTTGAAACAAACAATGAAGGTCCACGTGATGTTGAGGAAGAATGGCCAGGATTAATTTTCTTAGTTTGTCTACTTTTGTTTCAATTTATGACACTGTAGCTTCGTGTTACTGGCTTACCAGCAATACTTGCCAGTCACTCCCACATTATAAACGAAATTCAAGCTGTTACAATGTTCAGTAATAATTCAAAAACTAATATAGTAATGTTCCACATTGTGCATCCATAGTAGGCTGGAAAAGGCATTTTTCTTGGTAAGTTGAGCAGGACAACACCTTAAGTTTACTGGTATTATGCAAAGCTATTTCATAAGTGGAATGAAGACACCAGAAATGTCAGATGTGAATATTCCAGTCCTGTGCAGAATTCAATGAAAAGAAGTGTTGATGTATTTGATTCTTCAAAGAGATCATAGGGCATGTCATGTTACAGGTGATGATTGTAAGTACCTATGATTGAGATGTTTTCAGAATGTTTAAATTATAGAAAGGAGACCAGAGGAAAACATAACACTATATCAAACACACCTAAAGAAGGAACCGTATCAGAAGTGCATTAACATGTCACGAGAGGCCCCAAACCACATTAGAGCATTCATGATAGCAAAGGGTTATAATTAACAGAAGTTAAGTAGCAACTGATTTTAGTGACTGAGTAAAACACAAATTTTGAGTACCTTATGAGTGACACTTTCCATATGTGACAATATACAGCCGACTGTTCTAAACTTGATTTACAGATAAACTAGATAGATGCAACTCTAACTGGAAAAGCATAAACAACATATTACTTAAAATGATCTACCTAAGAGAAAAGCAGACAAGTCTCATCAGATGAAATGTTTCAAATGTTTGAAGTCCAAAAAATCTGATAAAGAAAGCAGTCTGTCTGAATGGAAATTAGTTTTATACGTATGACCAAATCTGTTCCAACAAAGGACTATGATCAGAACAAATAGCAAACATGTAAGTGACGAAAGCTGGCATTTTTGATCCAACAACTTTTTAAACTTGAAACAAGCAAAACAAATGAAAGTGTTTTGGGACAACTTAGATGATGGATGTCTGTTTAGTTTTTGATGCCATGAGGGCTCTCCTTATTGTTACTGTTGTGCCTGTGACATTTAGGCACAATGTCTTTGTAATGGGTTCTCTATGCAGAGGGCCTGATAGAGGATGGCAATGACCCACTCTGGTGTGGGACATTTTTCTCATTAGATTGTGAGTGATGGTATCTTCAAATAGAGTTTTAGCTGTGCAGTACTTGTTTTTTGTAAGTTGTTGGCTTGCCAGTGAGTTACTTTTATGTGGGACACAGTCTAACAATTTGAATAAAATGTGTGTTTGTTGACTTTAATTTTGCTTGCCATTTGTTTCTAGATATGGATATAATTATTCGTACTTCTCAAATCACAGACCTGTACATTTGGTGATGTCTTAACAAGGTTGGGAGGTCCATTAGGAATGGTTCGTGTATAATGGCTTTTTGGGAGATGGGTGTGGTTGTGGAAATTGATGAATCAGGCTAAGAATGGGGGAACATGGCTCAAGGGAGTGGGCTATTGTTTCTGGGTGTGGGTACTAGAATAATTTTAGCATGGGGAAGACATACTGAACAGATTTTGGTTGGCTTAATAGAGGCGTCTGTTGTGCAGGTTCTGCTACCTAGTTGTTTTTCTTCAGATAGAGATTTGTGTAGTTGGGGTTTTCAGTATTTAGGATGAATCAGTGTGTATAGTTCAATGATTATTCAGCAGGAGGTTGCAGTGAATACCTAGGGTTATCGGGGGCTGTTCGTTTGTTTTAGGAATGAGGAAGAACTGCACTACGAAATCGCAACATTCAGTAAGTCCCCATTAGACTAAAGATAGACTTCTTGATTGCCAAATGGCACCATCAAGAAGGGTTATATCTGCAAGGTGGTTTCAATTTTGCACTTGCTATCTTTTAATGTGCAATCAGGGTGTTTCCCGTCATTTTCAGTAGGTTGAATGGGGTCACCATTCTTCCGTGTTTTCACTTGAGATACTGGTGTTCATGTGTGTAAAAATGTAGATGTAGCTAAGTGTTGATTATTCAAACAAGATAAGAACTAATTACTTAAAGCTTCTTAACTTGTATTTAACGTGTATATGTAAAAGATTGTCAAATTAGCCTTCCAAACCCAAATAACTCACTGGTATAGAATTTAACTATAGTTTGTGTTTTTAATGTGGTACTGTCTACAAAATTCTTAAGTGTGGCCAGAATTGTAACTGGGCAGAAGTTCCTTCTGTTTAGTTATAATGCAGTTTTGTATCTGGCCTACAGTAAGACAGCAAAACAGGTGTGTGTAGTTAGTAGTGATAACTACACATGTATATTCTTGCTGACAATCTGAACCTTGTTTAATCCTGCAGTAGAACTTTAGAATTAATTATTACTTTATGTATATAGCTGATTTGCTTCTTTCTTTTAAGTGATGATACAGAGTTACTAGTGATATTGCCCCGAATTCCACTAAAAATAGTCCTTTTGTGTCCAGTTGGGCAGACTTAAAATGTATTGAAGTTAGGATTCACGTGAACTACATTTTAAGTATTTTTTTGTCAGCTACTATTACATAAGTATGAACCAACTGTGTATTTTTTCAGTAGCCGTGTGGCACACATTATGTGCTCTATATTGCAGTGAAACAGAACTGGCTGCAGCAGCTCTGCATGATACTGGTAGCACCAAAATTGCAACAATTAACTTACACAGTGGCAAATTTATTGCTTTGTCAGAAGCGAAAGCATGTTTTGTATTTCGAAATGCATTACTTGTAAGACATGCCTCAGGATATTTTAGAATGTAAGGATTCTTTTGATGCCATTATATTTTGCTACTCTGATGTTGGCAGGCTTGAATGACTTTTGAATTGGACCAATAAAATGTGTTAACTTCTGTTCATGGTGAATGTGTGCAACATATTGGAGGGGGCAAAAGTCAAAAAGTAACAATGCTGTTACAGCTGTGAATAACTTTGTTCTTTTCACTTTTCTTTTGTTTCAGATTCTGACAATGGAAGTGCAGGAGATCAAACATCCAAAAAATTAATTCAGCACTGCCTAACAAATCAAAATTATGGAGTTTACAGTAGAAACCAGAGGTCAGTTTTGCGTGTGTGCACACACACACAAGTGCACCCCCCCCCCTCCTCCCCACACACATTGTGAGGTTTACCGATATCTTGGTGTGGGAGATAAAGGTCAACCTGTGCAGAGGATGACATCCAAAGAGTGCAAGATTGTTGATGAGCGTGTGGAAACTTCAGTATAAAGATGTTCTTGGAAACTAGTTATGAAGGACGTGGCTCTGGCGAAGTCTGGAACTCTGCATCTGTACTTTTGCAAAATTCATCTGGGGCAACTATTAACACAGATCACTGTCAGACATCACAACATTAAAAAGATTTGTTGTTGTCTTCAGTCCTGAGACTGGTTTGATGCAGCTCTCCATGCTACTCTATCCTGTGCAAGCTTCTTCATCTCCCAGTACTTAATGTAACCTACATCCTTCTGAATCTGCTTAGTGTATTCATCTCTTGGTCTCCCTCTACGATTTCTACCCTCCACGCTGCCCTCCAATACTAAATTGGTGATTCCTTGATGCCTCAGAATATGTCTTACCAACCGGTCCCCCCTTCTTGTCAAGTTGTGCCACAAACTCCTCTTCTCCCCTATTCTATTCAATACCTTGTCATTAGTTGCGTGATCTACCCATCTAATCTTCAGCATTCTTCTGTAGCACCACATTTCGAAAGCTTCTATTCTCTTCTTGTCCAAACTATTTATCGTCCATGTTTCACTTCCATACATGCCTACACTCCAAACAAATACTTTCAGAAACGACTTCCTAATACATAAATCTATATTCGATGTTAACAAATTTCTCTTCTTCAGAAAAGCTTTCCTTGCCATTGCCAGTCTACATTTTATATCCTCCCTACTTTGACCATCATCAGTTATTTTGCTCCCCAAATAGCAAAACTCCTTTACTACTTGAAGTGTCTCATTTCCTAATCTAATTCCCTCAGCATTACCCGATTTAATTTGACTACATTCCATTATCCTCGTTTTGCTTTTGTTGATGTTCATCTTATATCCTCCTTTCAAGACACTGTCCATTCTGTTCAACTGCTCTTTCAGGTCCTTTGCTGTCTGACAGAATTACAATGTCATCGACGAACCTCAACGTTTTTACTTCTTCTCCATGAATTTTAATACCTACTCCGAATTTTTCTTTTGTTTCCTTTACTGCTTGCTCAATATACAGATTGAATAACATTGGGGAGAGGCTACAACCCTGTCTCACTCCCTTCCCAAACACTGCTTCCCTTTCATGCCCCTCAACTCTTATAACTACCGTCTGGTTTCTGTACAAATTGTAAATAGCCTTTCGTTCCCTGTATTTTACCCCTGCCACCTTTAGAATTTGAAAGAGAGTATTCCAGTAAACATTGTCAAAAGCTTTCTCGCAAGTCTACAAATGCTAGAAATGTAGGTTTGTCTTTCCTTAATCTATTTTCTAAGATAAGTCGAAGGGTCAGTATTGCCTCACGTGTTCCAATACTCCTGCGGAATCCAAATTGATCTTTGCCGAGGTAGGCTTCTACCAGTTTTTCCATTCGTCTGTAAAGAATTCGTGTTAGTATTTTGCAGCTGTGACTTATTAAACTGATAGTTCGGTAATATTCACACCTGTCAACACTTGTTTCTTTTGGATTGGGATTATTATATTCTTCTTGAAGTCTGAGGGTATTTCGCCTGTCTCATACATCTTGCTCACCAGATGGTAGAGTTTTGTCATGACTGGCTCTCCCAAGGCCGTCAGTAGTTCTAATGGAATGTTGTCTACTCCGGGGGCCTTGTTTCGACTCAGGTCTTTCAGTGCTCTGGTATACTCTTCACGCAGTATCATATCTCCCATTTCATCTCCATCTACATAGTCTTCTATTTCCATAATATTGTCCACAAGTACATCATCCTCGTATAGACCCTCTATATACTCCTTCCACCTTTCTGCTTTCCCTTCTTTGCTTAGAACTGGGTTTCCATCTGAGCTCTTGATATTCATGCAAATGGTCCTCTTTTCCCCAAAGGTCTCCTTAATTTTCCTGCAGGCAGTATCTATCTTACCCCTAGTGAGATAAGCCTCTATCCTTACATTAGTCCTCTAGCCATCCCTGCTTAGCCATTTTGCACTTCCTGTCGATCTCATTTTTGAGACGTTTGTATTCCCTTTTGCCTGCTTCATTTACTGCATTTTTATATTTTCCCCTGTCATCAATTAAATTCAATATTTCTTCTGTTACCCAAGGATTTCTACCAGCCCTCATTTTTTTACCTACTTGATCCACTGCTGCCTTCACTACTTCATCCCTCAGAGCTACCCATTCTTCTTCTAGTGTATTTCTTTACCCCATTCTTGTCAATTGTTCCCTTATGCTTTCCCTGAAACTCTGTACAACCTCCGGCTCTTTCAGTTTATCAAGGTCCCATCTCCTCAAATTCCCACCTTTTCTTCAGTTTTAATATACAGTTCATAACCAATAGATTGTGGTCAGTCCACATCTGCCTTTGGTTCCTAAATCTCTCTTACCATTATATAATCTGCCTGATACATTCTAGTATCTCCAGGATTCTTCCATGTATACAACCTTCTTTTACGATTCTTGAACCAAGTGTTAGCTATGATTGTTATGCTCCTATGTGCAAAATTCTACCAGACTGCTTCCTCTTTCATTTCTCTCCCCCAATCCATATTCACCTACTATGTTTCCTTCTCTCCCTTTTCCTACTGACAAATTCCAGTCACCCATGACTATTAAATTTTCGTCTCCCTTCTCCTCATACATTTCATCAATTTCTGTCATCTGCAGAGCTAGTTGGGATATAAACTTGTGCTACTGTAGTAGGCATAGGCTTCGTGTCTTATCTTGCCGACAATAATGCGTTCAGTATGCTGTTGGCAGTAGCTCACCCGCACTCCTATTTCTTTTTTCATTATTAAACCTACTCCAGCATTACCCGTATTTGATTTTGTATTTATAACCCTGTATTCACCTGACCAGAAGTCTTGTTCCTCCTGTCACCGAACTTCACTAATTCCCACTATATCTAACTTTAACCTATCCATTTCCCTTTTTAAATTTTCTAACCTACCTGCCTGATTAAGGGATCTGACATTCCACACTCTGATCCGTAGAATGCCAGTTTTCTTTCTCCTGAAAACGACTTCCTCTTGAGTAGTCCCTGCCCGGAGATCCGAATGGGGGACTATTTTACCTCCGGAATATTTTACCCAAGAGGATGACATCATCATTTAACTATAGAGTAAAAGAAAAAGACAAAAAGATGTTTTTTGCAGATGATATGGTAATATGGGGCGATAAAGAGGTAGATGTACAGTTACAGCTTGATGCGTGGAAGGAAGTAATGAAAAGGTATGGATTAAAAATAAAGATAAGAGTGAAGTAATGACATTTGGAAGAGAGAAAGGAATCAACGGAAATATTACCTTGAATGGAGAACCCCTGAAAGTGCTAGAAAGTTTTACTTATTTATGGCAGAGTGCACCAATCTCGATTAACAGTTAACCATGCTTAAGTCAATATATAATCCTGTTCAGTGCAGTATTCTAGTGCACCAACATCGATCCAAGTTAAACGAGGGTATCGACCGCCGCTATATTTAACTGGGGCTCTTTCCCGGTTTTCTCGACATAACTGCGGTTTTAGAAGCATGCACTATTAAGATGGCGGTGCATTTTGATGTTATGGATGGCATTGAGGAAGATTTGTTATACCTTGACCATTTAAATCGCGACCGAAATCGTGTTGGAGTGATTGTGGAAAGGGGAAACCCTTTTGAAGATTATGGTGACAGGAAGTTTGAAGAGAGATTTCGTCTGTCAAAAGAAACAGTCTGCAGGTTATTAAATCAAATTGATGATAGGTAAGAATTTCCTACTGATAGGAATAACCCTGTTTCTCCGATAAACAGACTTTTGATTACTTTAAGGGCATATGCAACAGGTGTATTCCACATTCTTATTGGGGACAACAGTAATATACATCGTACAACAGCACAACGAATCATCAGTGATGTATCAGACATCATAGCATCACTGTCTCCTCACTTTATAAAATTTCCTAAAAGAGAAGTAGTGCACTCTGTGATGTTCGGTTTTAGTCAATTGGACTGAATTTCTGGCGTTGTTGGTACCTTGGATTGTAGTCATATAAGAATTCAGTCTTCTGGAGGACATAATGCTGAACTTTTCCGCAATAGGAAATCATATTTTTCCTGTAACTGTCAAACCATTAGTGATCACAATTTGTTAATAAGAGATATTGTCACTCAATGGCTGGGGACTGTGCACGACAGTACCATATTTCTCAATTGCGCTCGCAGAGCTCAATTTGAAAACGGAGAAATATCACAAGGTCACTTATTGGGAGATAGTGGTTATGCATGTAGATCCTACTTGTTAACTCCACTTTTAAATCTGCAAAATGAAGCAGAGCATTAATATAACAGGTCTCATATTAAAACTAGAAACACTGTTGAGAGAAAATATGGTATGTGGAACAGTAGATTTCCCATATTATCTGCAGGAATAAGATGTAATCCACTGGAAGCAATGTCAATAATTGAGAGTACAGCTGTCCTGCATAATATTGCGAGGAGTACAGGCAGTGAAGAACCACCAGAAGATCCTGAAATTTCTCGACTTTTAAATCCGTTATGTGATGAGAGAGACCCCAACATTGAAGACAACGAACCCGTGCTACCTGGACAGCAGGTGTATCGTGATGATACATTACCTGGAAGAGCAGTTTGTCGTGCTATAATTAATGAACATTTCCAATAATCTAATATAAATTCAGACATTGTTCCTAATGAAAAATTATGATTATAGTTATGGGATTTCGCCGTATTTTCAATTTTTCAGATTATTTCAGCATGTAATCTATTTTGTTTCTGCTGTCTAGCAAACGTAAAATTACTCACTGAACTGGGTGTGTGATGCGAAATTTGAAGTTTTGGTGTGCCAGGGACAGGATGTGCTGCCTACAGACAATTACCCAGCTGCTGATTTTCTGAGATACTTTTTAATGTGGAACTGTTGATGATTCATTATTAAAGATATATTTCTTGCATCATATTGGTTGTGAAAGCAATGCAGTATTGTTATTTATATACATGTTAAGTTTCTGGGTATGTACTTTAATTTGAGAACAAATGACTCCATTACATTTAGAGTGTGTGTGAGTGTAAGTGAGTGGAATAAAATATAATGAATATTTCTGTATAATGTTCACTATAGATATTAAACATCTCTTAAATTTTCGACTGTAACAACAAATATGTGAATGTCTAACAGTTTTGCAATATTAAGAGCACATTCTTTATTATTAGAACCTTCCAGTTTAGAGATTATTTTACTGCACTTCTGCTCAGTATTAATGCAGTCTTATCACCTAGATTAGCTTAAACTTGTGAATATGCAGTAAACACATAGGCACAAAATAATCATTTGTGTAATAACATAAAATGTCAGCTTGGGATTGTTTATTTGGTAAATTGTTTCCATATTAATCACTACTATTTGTTTACAATATGATTTTCTTCCAACATAAGTGTGTGTGTGTGTGTGTGTGTGTGTGTGTGTGTGTAGCTAAAATGTTGTGCAAAGAATTGAATTATGTTGTTAATTCTAGGCAGTAATGCGTGTAGCAGCACTTCACACAATATTATGTAAAACTGTATAGTATAAAAAAATACATGAAATTGAAGACAAATTTGTGTTTAGAAATTGCCACCAAAAACAAGTTCTCATTACTACAAAAGGCAATGGAATTTTGTGAGCAATGTCTAATACTTTGGGGATCAGTGCAAGAGCAATAATTAGTTAAGGAGTGTGCTACTTTGGAAAATATGAAAACAGAACTGTAATGCTGTGGGTTTACAGTATGAAGTGTCATACTTTATACTGAGGGAAACTCACTCTGTCACTGATGTTGATGCAGTTTTTTTTTTCACATATTTAATGCTCACCTGTACAGAAGGCAATTCCTTGTCATTGCATAGTGCCACAGAAAAATGCCTCACTGCAAATACAGTTGTGGCAGAAGTTATGAGTTGCCATCATAAACATTAGCATGTGCAGAGTATTGCTAAGAAAGCCACACATGCTATGATTACTATAGCAGAAAACAGTGACCCATCATAGGAATGCATTTCTGGAAATATCTTGCTACAAATTTTGTTGTGATAAGTTATGGGCTGACATTATAAACATTAACAGGTGCAGAGTATTGCTAGAAAAGCCGTACGATGCTAATCTCACTACTGTCCATATTAGCAATGTATTATTCAATAATGCCTCTCTACAAATACTGTTATGTTAAATGTTACAGGTTTCCACCACACACATTACCAAGTGGTGTGTCTAGGAGAGCCACATATGCTATGCTTACTTTTGCAGAAAAGAGAACCCACCACAGCAATGTATTTCTCAACATGCCTCACTTCAAATTGTATTGTCATAAAAAATATAGTTTCCCATTATAAACATTACCAGGTGCAGAGTATTGCACGGAAAATGGCACACACAAAATTATGATTTGAAGCACTTTCCCTCATAATTTAATATGTTAGGATATTTCTGGTATAAACAATGCAAAACATAACATTGGGCCTCATGTATATAACTGTTACAGCAGATATGTTCATTCCAAAGTTAGAGTAACAAGGATGCTTTATTACTATTATTTTGCTTCATTAACAGTCTACCTCATTGTTACGTCATTTAAGTAGAAATTGGCACCTGGCGTGTAGCTTATTCGAGTAAACTGCAGTGTTGCTAATCTGTTTTTATATATGAAGTAATTCTAATTTTAAGGGATTGGATGAAACTTAGTCCAGACCAAATAAGCTATAAACAGATATTAGACACCAACTAGGATAGTAGCAGTATCACTAACAGGACAAACACAGATAAACAATTTGAACTGTGAGACAACTTTAATACATTAGATAGAATACAACACAGCACAAAATATTACAAAAATTCAGTCATAGGAAAAAGTCACGTGTCACTGGCATTTTTCTTCAAGTATTTTAGTTTTTCTTTCAGTGCCAGAATCTTTAAGTTTTAAATCCTCAGCTCCTTTTTGTGCTCTGCCTTCATCATGTGTAATTGGGCCTCCAGTAGTTCCACTCTCTTCTTGCACACATTGTCAATCACTGTTCCCGAACCTGATGGCCTTGGGTTTGCAGGCATCCTGCGACGATGCCATGTATTTTTCGACGTGCAAATGTTTTCATTGGGTTAATCAGGAGACTGTGAAAAAGATTGCAGCTGGGTGACATCCACCAGAACATTATTTGGTCTCTCTTTACTTTGTATTATGACAGGTGTGTGGTAAGTGCTAGGTTGTGTGCACTCTAACTCAACTGAAGCAGGTGGTGTGTTCTCACAGCACTGCACTCCATATTGACAACATCCACAATCATGCTAAACTGTGCATCGGAATCTTATGCATTTGTTAATGGCTTCATTGAGGAACCAACAATTTCTAATATTTTAGCCCGATCATGGATCTTGGTTTTTTGGGTAGGCTTCCCCCCACCAGTTTTATACACTTCCACCTTTTCTTCTGCAAGGTCTTTTCGAAGTCTTCCTTTCATGTTTTCATAACAGGTTTTCAGCCTGTCACGGGATCTTTTTGTCACACCTGAAATAAAATAAATGTTGTAGTTTGTAGTACCATAAATTACTTCTTATATTATTTACATTCATAAGTCCATTTTGCATTGTGAGGCTCTTAACTTATAACTGCAATAAAAATCTAAGATCTGTATATGGCGTTTGTTTACATATCAGTTCATTAAAAAGGTGGTATAGGCATATATGAAGAATACGGCACAGGGCTAAGTGAGAGACGTATTTTCACAATTTTCAACATAAAAGCTTCAGTTAGTCACATAATATTTAGTTAACAGTGGCACGGCATTGGATTTTAAATTTAAAACTAACAAGACAATTCAACTGTAAATGTACATAGTCCTATAACGTATTTCAGTGGTACGTCAATAACAGTTTCAAATTTCAAACTAAAAGCCAGTGTGTGCCATATCCTACACTTACGATGAACCTAGAAAAGTTATTCATTTATGAGTAAACTTACCAGGAGTAGAATTAAATTGCGCCTCCACATGGGACCACATTGCCTGTATATAAAAGCTGCAGCCGTCCGTTTTCTTATTTTCAAGAAGAACATCTATCTCGTGCTTCGAGAAATTCGGTGTTCTTTTATTCTCCAAAAAAAGAAACCAACATCAGAAATGGGTCCCGAGGTACGTACACACACTTCTGCTTGTCGACGGAAAAAAACAGCAAAGATAGAATGTGGCACCAGCGATTATCTGTGCAATTTCATTTTTACTAAAATCTTTGCATCGCCAGGGCATGTTCCATTGCAATGTAGAGTGTTTACCGCGGTCAATTGTAGAGTTGGCTGACGACGGTTTGCTGACCAGCGATTAATGTTGGTGCACTGCAGAAACGTTTTAAACGCGATTTACTTTTAACCATGATCGTGGGACCTTGGTTATCATGCTTTTTGACAGAGGTTGGTGCACTCGGCCATTAGAGAGTGAAATATCTAGGGTTGGAAGAATAACTAACGAAATTAATAGGTTACAGAAGGGAGGCAATTTCTACCAAACAATAATACACCAGATTTGGAATAATGAAGTTTCAGAAAGAGCAAAGCTCCTTATGGGTAAGAATTATTACATCCCTATTGTCACCTATGGTGGAGAAACATGGACAATGACAGAAAGGGACTGGAGCAGACTCCAAGCAGGGGAAATGAAATTTCTCAGAGCAGTTAAGGGAAAAAAAAACAAGAATGGACAGAGTAAGGAATGTAGAAAGGACCTCAAACAAGAAAGTATGAGAGAAGAAATTGAAAGAAAGAGATTAAGATGGTATGGACATGTTAAGAGGATGCATGGGCAGACTCCCCAAAATTAAGGAAGAACTAAAGATGGATGGGGAGAAGACATAGAGGGCACCCAAGAACATGGTGGAAAATGGGAGTGAGAATATCTGTAGAAAGGAGAGGTGTGACCTGGCAGCTAGAGGAGGAAGAAAAGTGGTGGGAGGACCGAGCCAAATGGAGAGGACTCATCAGCACCCAGACCTGGCCGTAGCTGGAGCAGGATTCGTATATAGATAGACTGTCAGACATGCATATGAATTTTGAAGACAAGAGTTGGCTACAGAAATAAATTTAGTCTGAAAGTTGTTTAACGACAAAGTGCATTTTACACTTAATAACTTTAACAGACAAAATTGTCAGTTTTGGGGCAGTAAAAAATTGGATGTAGTGAATGGGTGTGAACTGCATCCTCTGAAGTGCACTGCATGATGTGGCATAATGTTAGAATCTATAAGTTGAAGTGTAGATCAGGACCAGCGGCAGTCGTGGCGTTTCTGTACTTCTCATAGTTTGGCAATATGTCAGTTTTAGGTAGCCAATAGGATGACAGTCTACATAACCAGGAAAAATTACAGCTGCAGCTCTAATGTACAGTTACATGATTGCATCCTCTTAAGTAAAATGTTCTGGAGGTAAAATAGTCCCTCATTTGGATTGCCAGGTGGGACTACTTAGGATGTAATCTGGAGAAGCAAAATAGGTGTTCTGTGGATCAGTTTGGAATGTTCGATCCCTTAATCAAGCAGGCAGCTTAGAAAATTCAAAAGGGAAATATGCACGTTGAAGTAGATAGGACTCACTGAACTTTGGTGGTAGAACTAACAGGTCTTTTGATAAGGTGAGTACAGGGTTATAAATACAAAATCGGATAGGGATAATGCAGGAGTAGGTTTAATAATGAATAAGAAGAGTGCGGGTAAGCTACTATAAACAACATAGTGACTACATTATACTAGCAAAGATAGACAAAGCCCACAACCACCACAGTAGCAAAAGTTGGTGCCAAATAGATCCACAGAAGAGACTGTAGAAATTTGCTGAGATGTAAGAATTTACACCAGTTAAGGGAGACGATAATTTGTAAGTGTGGCTGGAGTAATGTATAAGGTGAATGTGTGTTAGGGGAAGGATTGAAAGAGGGAGCTACATGGTATGAGGGCTATCCACAAAGTACATTATGTTCTGGAATTAAAAATAAAGTATTGGAAAACTTTTTTATTACATACAGATGAAAGCCACACTTAAGACTACTTTTCTACATGGTTGCTATTTACATTAAGGCACTTATCATAGCGATGGACAAGCTTGAAAATTCCTTCATCGTAAAATTCAGCCGCCTGCGTCTTCAACCATGTGGTTACCTCTTTTGGGACAGAAAAGTTGTGATTTTCGTTGATTCACGACAATGCCCAGGCCCACATGGCAAATGCCACTCTTGAAGTTCTCGAATCCTTTAAGTGAGAGTTGTTTCCTTATCCGCCGTACAGTCCCGACCTGGCACCGAGCGACTTCCACTTATTCCCAGCAATGAAGAAGCGATTCGCTATGCAGCGTTTTGATGACTACGCACAGCTTCAAGAAGAGGTAACCACGTGGTTGAAGGCGCAGGCGGCCGAATTTTACGACGAAGGAATTTAAAAGCTCATCCATTGCTATGATAAGTGCCTTAATTTAAATGTCAACTATGTAGAAAAGTAGTATCTAAGTGTGGCTTTCATCTGTATATAATAAACAAAAAAATTCCAATACTTTATTTATTTTTAATTCCAAAACGTAATGTACTTTGTGGAAGTAAAATAGTCCCCCATTCGGATCTCCGGGCGGGGACTACTCGAGAGGAAGCCGTTTTCAGGAGAAAGAAAACTGGCATTCTACAGATCGGAGTGTGGAATGTCAGATCCCTTAATCAGGCAGGTAGGTTAGAAAATTTAAAAAGGGAAATGGATAGGTTAAAGTTAGATATAGTGGGAATTAGTGAAGTTCGGTGGCAGGAGGAACAAGACTTCTGGTCAGGTGAATACAGGGTTATAAATACAAAATCAAATAGGGGTAATGCAGGAGTAGGTTAAATAATGAATAAAAAATAGGAGTGCGGGTAAGCTACTACAAACAGCATAGTGAACGTATTATAGTGGCCAAGATAGACACGAAGCCCATGCCTACTACAATAGAAGCCAACTAGATCTGCAGATGACGAAGAAATTGAAAAAATGTACGATGAGATAAAAGAAATTATTCAAGTAGTGAAGGGAGACGAAAATTTAATAGTCATGGGTGACGAATTCGTCGGTAGGAAAAGGGAGAGAAGGAAACATAGTAGGTGAATATGGATTGGGGCTAAGAAATGAAAGAGGAAGCAGTCTGTTAGTATTTTGCACAGAGCACAACTTAATCATAGCTAACACTTGGTTCAAGAATCATAAAAGTCGGTTGTATACATGGAAGAATCCTGGAGATACTAAAAGGTATCAGATATATTATATAATGGTAAGAGAGAGATTTAGGAACCAGGTTTTAAATTGTAGGACATTTCCAGGGGCAGATGTGGACTCTGACCACAATCTATTGTTTATGAACTTGCAAAAAGGCAGGAGTTTAAGGAGATGGGACTTGGATAAACTGACTAAACCAGAGGATGTACAGAGTTTCAGGGACAGCATAAGGGAACAATTGACAAGAATGGGGGAAAGAAATACAGTAGAAGACAAATGGGTAGCTCTGAGAGGGATGAAGTAGTGAAGGCAGCAGAGGATCAAATAGGTAAAAAGACGAGGGCTAGTAGAAACCCTTGGGTAACGGAAGAAATATTGAATTTAATTGATGAAAGGAGAAAATATAAAAACACAGTAAATGAAGCAGGCAAAAGGGAATACAAACGTCTCAAAAATGAGATCGACAGGAAGTGCAAAATGGCTAAGCAGGGATGGCTAGAGGACAAATGTAAGGATGTAGAGGCTTATCTCACTAGGGGTAAGATAGAAACTGCCTACTGGAAAATTAAAGAGACTTTTAGAGAAAAGAGGACCACTTGTATGAATATTAAGAGCTCAGATGGAAACCCAGTTCTAAGCAAAGAAGGGAAAGCAGAAAGGTGGAAGGAGTGTATAGAGGGTCTATACAAGAACGATGTACTTGGGGACAATATTATGGAAATGGAAGATGATGTAGATGGAGATGAAATGGGATATATGATACTGTGTGAAGAGTTTGCCAGAGCACTGAAAGACCCGAGCGCACACACACGCACACACATATCTATCTGCACATACACAGACACACGCAGACATTTGTAAAGGCCTAATCTCTGCCTGTCTCTGCCTGTCTCTGCCTGTCTCTGCCTGTCTCTGCCTGTCTCTGCCTGTCTCTGCCTGTACACGTGTTCTTTTTTCCCCCTAAGGTAAGTCTTTCCGCTCCCAGAATTGGAATGACTCCTTACCCTCTCCCTTAAAACCCACATCCTTTCGTCTTTCCCTCTCCTTCCCTCTTTCCTGAAGAAGCAACCATCGGTTGTGAAAGCTAGAAATTCTGTGTGTGTGTTTGTGTGTTTTATTTATTGTGCCTATCTACCGGCACTTTCCTGCTTGGTAAGTCTTGGAATCTTTGTTTTTAATATATTTTTCCCATGTGGAAGTTTCTTTCCATTTTATTTACATCACCATAATTTGAACCCATCATATATAGTAGACTTAAAGATCACCGCTAGTCATCTAGACTTCATATGCCAGAACTAACCACACAGGAAAATTTTTTTGTAAGTTTATGTCGGGAAAGACTGCAGAGAATGTCAAACAATATTCAACGGCAGCTGGGAAAAAATGGGCTGGATATTGCGTTATGCAGGGGTCGAGGGTGTGACATTGTCTTGTACACGGAAGAGTGCATTGAAAATTTTGAAAAGTTAACCGAAAAACTCTGTTCAATGCCTGTGATAATCATTCTTTAAATCTTTGGAGTTCATACATTTACATTTACTCCCTCTAGCACCTGTTTTGGTACTATAGGTATATTCATTCTTCTTCTTCTTCTCCTCTACATATCAAAGAGAATTAAATGTAGAAAAAACATGAAAAATTACATTTCAGATACTCATAAAAGAAAATGTGGAAACAGTTGTCAGCACTTTCTAAGGTATGCGAGATCTAATCAAGGTGAATGTTGATATTAGATCTGCAACAAGCTAGTTCCAGCTATGTGATATTTACCTTTTTGACCTACATCAATTTATAGCACATGATACTGGAGGAAATAAATGTTATCCAACATCATCTATGGTCTCCAAAAATGAATATGGATAAAGAACTCAACAAATTATAAATCCTTACGGAGTTTTTACTGACAGAACGAATGACAATTATAAAAAGTGCTGTTACTTTTGTCACAGAAAAATACAATAATGGGCATTGAAACTGGCAGACAAGGGAGGAGGGGAAAACAATGCCAGGTGAAATGGCCCATGATGCTGGGTTATACATTTGAGGAGGAGGTCAATCAAACTTTGTTTCTGGACGCACAAAAATGGTAATTTTTGTAGTGTATTCTTTATTATTTCTTTGTACGCTACCTAAAGGTTGCTATCTTAAACTCTGATTCATATTCTTTTATGAAAAATATAGTTGCTACTCACCATAGTGGAGATGTTGAACTGCAGATAGGCACAACAAAAGACTGTTGAATGATTAGAAACTCACCCCTCCCCCCCATTAGGAAACCCCATGCCCATGCACACCACCATCTCTGGCTGCAAAGGCCAGACTGAACAGCATTGGGTGATGGGAGAAGCAAACTGGGTGTTGGAGGTAAGGAGCATCCTGGAGTGGGGAGAAGGGGATAAGTGTAGGGGTGGGGAATAGTAAAGTGCTGCTTGTTGAAGCATACAGGGCTGAGTTGGGGAGAGTGTAGAACAACTAGTTTCGCTTGGGAGGTTAGATGGACGGCAGTATGGGGGGGGGGGGGGGGGTAGCGGAAAAGGATAGAAGTAATGAGACTGTGGGTCTGATGGTGGAATAGTGGAATAAAGGACTGTGTAGTGCTGGAATGTGAAGAGAATAGATGGTTAAAGGACAATGGCTAATGAAGCTTGAGGCCAGGAGGGTTACGGGAACGTAGGATATATTGTAAGGAAAGTTTCTACATGTGCAATTCAGAAAAGCAGGTGTTGGTGGAAAGAATCTGGATGGAATAGGCTGTAAAAGCAGTCATTGAAATGAATGAATGTATGTCACATTGGGCAGCATGCTCAGCAACTGGGCAGTCTAGCTGTTTCATGGCCACAGTTTGTTGATGGCCATTCATGCGGAAAGCTTGAGGTTTGTCTTGCCGATGTAGAATGTGATCTACAGGGTGAGCTGCAACGACTTTGCTGCATTCTATATGGGCACGACAACCAACAAGCTGTCTTTCCTAATGAATGTCTACTGACAAACTGTGACCAAGAAACAGATGGCCCACCCAGTTACTGAACATGCTGCCCAACATGATGTTCCCCCTCCTTGCCCCAGCCTCCTCCCCCCCCCCCCACCCCCCCCACGCGTGCGTGCGTGCGTGCGTGCGTGTGTGTGTTTTCTGCTGTTTGATTCGTCATTATGTCATTATTCTGTCGTTTGTTTTCTGCTGGCAATTACTAGAGTGCAGGGTACACACGTTAGAAGTACTCGTTCTTTTTGCAACCATTCCATCTACATCATTCATTTTTTACAAAATACTCACTAGAAATTTACCAGTTTCTAAGCAAACTGGCAGCCTCTTTTAGTTTCGCTGTTGTGAACCTCCAATAGGCTTAACCCGCCAGTAGACACTTACCTATGATCTATAGTCACTTAGGATATGGAACGCTTTAAGGTGGACTTTGGGCAGTGTCAGGCCTTCTCGGGAGTTTTTACTGTTGTGGATGTTGTAGAGCCAATAATTTGAGCCAACTTTGTGGAGTATTTCCATGTGTTACGTGCTGTAGCGAATGCACAGCACTCTGACAGCATCACCAGACTTGCTAAAGCTGGATTCCAATTCTATGCATTGGTCTGTGGTGCCGAGTTAGTGGAGGTTGCAGAAATCAGATATGCCGAGTTGTTCAGTGTTTAGCCGTAATCCAACATGCTGAGTGAGGTAGTCCTAAAAACTACCAAAGGCTCACCAGTCTTCGTGTCATCCTAGACGTGTAGTTCTTGATCATCTCACAGTTGTAAAGGCAATCTAGCTCAGTGAGAAGGGATTTTATTACTTGCCCTTCTTTAAATCCTTGGGTTTCCATCTTGTATGCAAGAAGGGTGGCTTATGGTGCTTGTATGGTCATCTTTGTGCACTGAATGCAATAACAGCTATAGACAGATGTTCAATGGCTCTGTTAATGGGCTAAAGTTATGCTCTCAGTTGTGCAGCTGTGTTCAGCATAATGGACTGTGCAAAGGTTTCTACACAAATTGCTATGGCAGACGAAGACATTCCAAAGACTACTAAAATCATTCCATGTGGCTTATTTGAAAGTCCTTGTGTGCCACTTGGTTTGTGCAATGCCATCACTTATGGCAGGAGTTCACTGACTCGGTGTTGCAGGGACTGTTGTTACTCTCTGCTTACTTGGAATCCTTGTCTCTTTGAGACACAGTGGAACAGCATCACAAACACCAGGTGGAGATTTTCAAATACCTAGAGCAGCACAGTGTTGTTGAACACTGTTAAGTATTTTTTCAGTAACACTCAGAACACCTTTTAGGCCACATAATTTTGCCTGCATGACCATTGCCACTACCAAAGAAAGTGGAAGCTATTGTCCCTAGAGCCACACCATTTAGGAGCTGCACTCTTTCTTGGGATGCTGAAAGTTCTTTTGCCCAGTGACACCTGCCCCATCCAGTCGGGCTGCAAGAACCACTAACTGCAGTACTTACTAGACCCATGATTAAGAGGAATTCACCCATCCACTGGATAGATCAGATGAACTCTGCTTTTAATCCAGCAAAGCAAATTCTGTACTGTTGGCACATCCTGCATTTGACAAACCACTTGCGTTAGTAGTTGATGCCAATTTGACAGTGATTGGTGCAGTTTTGCAGCAGAAAGTTGATGGCACTTTGCAAATGATTGGTTTCTTCTAGCACAAATTCTCAGTGGCAATTGAGTACTTACAGCCTTGAGCTTATGTCTGTGTCCAGTGCAATCTGGTGCTTTTGACTGCAGTTGGGTGATGCCAGAAAATGTGATAGTTACTGATCACTAGCAGCTTATCTATGCCTTCAGATCAAACAGTAATAGATGTTTGCTGCAGCAGTAAACCACCTGGAATTAATTGCTCATTTCAGCACTGATATCTACCGCATTTCTGGTATAAACATGGTCGCTGTCTATTGCGGCTTGTGAGATTTTATTGGTTTTGTTCTTTTGTTCAGCTTGCAAAGGCACAGGAATCTGAAGAATTCCAGAAGCTATTCAACCTTCAATTGCAACTTGTTAATGTTCTTCATTCTGTTATCAAACTGTATTGTGATATTTACAGTGGAAGAGAGTTGGAGCTATTTAATCAACTCAGCAAATTCTGTGATGCTCTCCATCAATGGACAATCTGTTGGCACCAAGTGAGTAATTGCAAGGTTGAACAATGGCACCAATCTTTAAAGGCTGCATTAATGTATCATGCCACCAGCATTATCTATGATCTTTCTTGGCCTTTGCAGTATTTACAAAATTGACATAGATGCATCATCAGTGGAGCTTATGTGATGTACTTAGATTGCCTGCGGATTCATGAATCAAAGATTTGCAGAGCGACCAGATGATGATTCACCAGATCTTGTCACCCGGGGAACCACATTGCACTCAACTGCCCTCTTCAAGTCTCCAGACACGTAATGACACTTACTTACATGCGTTGTGACCTGCAATCATCCACACTAGTGAAATCAATAGGATAAATAATACCATAAGGTTCAAAATTATTAAACTTTTTACAATTGATGCTGCTTTGTTAGATATTGTATATTTGCTGGGTGTTACACTCTGGACTTGATTTCAGTTGTTTGAGTCATTCATAACCTGATACTTTTCCACAATTTCACTAACCTGCATGTATTTGTTCTCCACTTCCTTTACCTCTTCCTGATTTTATTGTTTAAGTGTGTTTTTTTTTCATATAGTAATTCAAGCTCATTTCTATCCTCACTTTTGTCGCCGAAGTGGCGTCAACTCGAAAGACTTGCACCAGGTGAACGGTCTACCCTACGGTAGGCCCTAGCCACACGACATTTCATTTCATTTCATCACTTCTTTAGATTTGTGCTGACAGGAATTAACTACTCTTTACTACTTGTTCGTTCTTGACTTCCTTAGTTGCAGATACACACTCACTACCGACAGAAGCTATTTTTATTTCTGAATCCCTGTTTGCAGTCTCCAGTTAAGTTTCCAAGCAAACTTTCACTGTTGTTGTTGTTGTGGTCTTCAGTCCTGAGACTGGTTTGATACAGCTCTCCATGCTACTCTATCCTGTGCAAGCTTCTTCATCTCCCAGTACTTAACTGCAACCTACATCCTTCTGAATCTGCTTAGTGTATTCATCTCTTGGTCTCCCTCTAAGATTTTTACCCTCCACGCTGCCCTCTAATGCTAAATTTGTGACCCCTTGATGCCTCAAAACATGTCCTACCAACCGGTCCCTTCTTTTTGTCAAGTTGTGCCACAAACTCCTCTTCTCCCCAATTCTATTCAATACCTCCTCATTAGTTATGTGATCTACCCATCTAACCTTAAGCATTCTTCTGTAGCACCACATTTCGAAAGCTTCTATTCTCTTCTTGTCCAAACTAGTTATCGTCCATGTTTCACTTCCATACATGGCTACACTCCATACAAATACTTTCAGAAACGACTTCCTGACACTTAAATCTATACTCGATGTTAACAAATTTCTCTTCTTCTGAAACGCTTTCCTTGCCATTGCCAGTCTACATTTTATATCCTCTCTACTTTGACCATCATCAGTTATTTTACTCCCTAAATAGCAAAACTCCTTTACTACTTTAAGTGTCTCATTTCCTAATCTAATTCCCTCAACATCACCGATTTAATTCGACTACATTCTATTATTCTCGTTTTGTTTTTGTTGATGTTCATCTTATACCCTCCTTTCAAGACACTGTCCATTCTGTTCAACTGCTCTTTCAGGTCCTTTGCTGTCTGACAGAATTACAATGTCATCGGCGAACCTCAACGTTTTTACTTCTTCTCCATGAATTTTAATACCTACTCCGAATTTTTCTTTTGTTTCCTTTACTGCTTGCTCAATATACAGATTGAATAACATCGGGGAGAGGCTACAACCCTGTCTCACTCGCTTCCCAACCACTGCTTCCCTTTCATGTCCCTCGACTCTTATAACTGCCATCTGGTTTCTGTACACATTGTAAATAGCCTTTCGCTCCCTGTATTGTACCCCTGCCACCTTTAGAATTTGAAAGAGAGTATTCCAGTCAACATTGTCAAAAGCTTTCTCTAAGTCTACAAATGCTAGAAACGTAGGTTTGCCTTTTCTTAATCTTTCTTCTAAGATAAGTCGTAAGGTTAGTATTGCCTCACGTGTTCCAAGATTTCTGCGGAATCCAAACTGATCTTCCCCAAGGTCCGCTTCTACCAGTTTTTCCATTCGTCTGTAAAGAATTCACGTTAGTATTTTGCAGCTGTGACTTATTAAACTGATAGTTCGGTAATTTTCACATCTGTGAACACCTGCTTTCTTTGGGATTGGAATTATTATATTCTTCTCTATTAATCTTAATTTAATAATCCAGTTCAAGCTTCAGATAATCTACACTGTAGTTAATTTAATAATTTACTGGTTCGGTTTGATTTTCAAGTAATACATATCATTACTCTCACTTATTAAGATCCAGTTTTGAATTTACTTGCAGGTGGATTTCTGGCCAGGTTCTTTCATTTTAATATTTCTCTAAAATTTTGAAATGTCTGTATTACTTTGTTTAATTTTTCCTTCATTTAAGCCTCAATTGTATGTACATTTCACTGATTTTTTGCAATAACCCATTACAGTTATCCCTTGATTATCCCTGTCTGTTTCCTGTTTGACTTTACTTTTGACCATACTACAAAAGTAATCTGTTGGCAACACCCTAGACATTTCTGCCATTATCTTTCACTGTCTTTTCAAACAGTACACATCAGTTTTGTCATTTGTTTACTGTACAACTTCTTTACTGTTATTCTCTAGTCCTTGCTTTTCCTGCCAGTCACAAATTTGTTTCATTGACATTAATTTTGGCCATAGTTATTAAACACTTTTACCTTAATTTTTATTCCAGTGGTTCCTGCTGCTGCTATGTCCCAAATTCATACAGGTTTGTTAACCTCCAGCAAGATCCCCATTGGCTGATGTCCTTAAAAGATGGCAACAGTATTCCCATCTTTCCATTGGTTTGATATCTTCTTGACACGATGACTGGAATCCTAGTTTCATACAACTTATCTGCTGAGTGTTGAATTCAGATTTCTTCCCTCTATTGTGTTTGTCCAAGCACTGTCCAATTCTATTGACTATTATTAAAAATGTAAGTTCTTTTGTAGTACTGTAGTTGCGTGGCCCCAAACATCACCTTACTGACCTGCCTGGAGCCTCTTTATTCTAATTAAAATCCATCAGTTTAATCTTTTTTCAACAATTACTTTGTAATTAACATTATTGGTTCTTTAGTTGATTAATTTTTGTTGTTACTGAATAGGTCAGATGATCAGCTTGTTGTTTTACAACACAGATCAATAAGTTAAACATGCTACAACCAAACCTGCCAGCTTTTACAGTTTATCCATAAAATTTATTGAAATGGTAACATTTTATGGTTCTAGGTATGGACGGTGACTATTTCAACATGTTTCCATTCAAGAATGATGTGTCAAAACACGTTTCTAGGTTAGACAAAACTGAATATCCAGTTTTTTCCATTTGTTTTTTCTTGGGGTAGTTCCCCATCATGTTGTGCAAGGAAGAGAATGAAACTACAGATGAGATAGCGAATGAGCTTGAGAGGCAGTTCACAGCTCTTCAGGTAGGTGACACTTTGGCTCCAAATCAGTATGCTGCAAGTGATTCGGTTGGGCACAAATATCAAGAATTTGTGGAGCAAATGCACTTAAGTATAACAAAATTCCTAGAGTAATGCTCTGTGTTCTCGCAAGTATAACAGAATTTCTAGAGTAATGCTCTGTTTTCTCGCCATACCTCAAAGCAATGCAGGATGTGATTGTGCTTTCAGCCTTATGAAGAAAAATATAACAGTACATATCATCCATTTCCCTACCTTATGACTCGTACCCCTGTGACTGTCCCTGCTGGAAGACTTTCCACTATGCACCCTTCTGTCATCACCTTTACAAGCACTGCGACTGGTAAAACATAAGCCATCAAAGGGAGAGCCAACTGTGAATGACCCATGTTTTCTTTACAGTGGCATGATGACCATCAAGTTATTGGTTACGATGAATGGGCATAGGTGACACACAATGGCCTGTAGCTGAGCATGCTCTGTAACATGACAGTCATGACCTCGGTGCTTGTGTTGCCAAATGTGTCTTCAGGATTCTTCTCCCCAGACACCAGTTTCTCAGAACTCTTCAGGTGGAAACTGGTGTTGCAACATGTCCTTGGTTCTTGCCACTCACCCAGCCTCAGTTTACTTTCTTCCATCTCAGCATTTCTTGTCAGTAACTATTCCTTTCTTCACTCCCTTTTGATTTTGTCAGTACTACCTGTCATACATATTACTCTCTCTTCCACCTTAAAAATAAGCTTTCGGGTTTTCAAATCTTTTTTTATTCTGTTCCCAGCAATCCGTCTTTCCCTCTCATCGTATCTGATAAGTCATCCCTGACCTTGGATTCTGCATGAATTTTCTGAGCTTTCCTCATTTCCTAAAGCTCATAAGTCCTTTCCCTTCACCCTTTTCCTTTCCCTTCAATCCTTCTGCCAGGAGGAGTAACACTGAAACTGTGTGTACAGTGACTATTTGTAGATGCAGATATTACAGAGTTATGGAATGCTTAAGTACATGACTATTACATTTTGGGTATCAACATAAGATAAAAATGAGAACAGGCAATGAAGTAAATTTAACTGAAAGCTGTATAATTAGAAAATGGTGAAGTAATAGATACTATGTTATGGGAGGCCAATTTTAATGTGCAGAGTATTGTCAAAGTTTTGCCAAGAATTTTCTTGACAAAGAAATTTTCTAATTGGTATCATTAATGAATTAACAGATTATTTCAGTAGAAGCAGACATTTTTAGATACAAAGAGATAATGACTACAAAATTATAACAAATGTATTTTGGAAAGAATTAAATGTATTGGAACATTCAAATAGATGAAAACATTGAATAAGAATAAAATTTGCATTAAATTTTTAGAAAAAGCAAAACATTTGCTTGAAAGATGAGAATGATGACTTTCAAATGAGCTATGTCGATATAGAAACAAATTTTACCATGGTAGACTTTTGGTGAGCAAATGGTTTACTGGTGTAGTACATTATAACTATTTCTTAAATAAAAAAAATTCTGTATGAAATATTTACACCTTTGTCAGCATCAGACTGTAAATTGTATTGCGAATAATAAAATTTAGTGAAATACCGCAAGAGGACAACTTTAGAAATTTCATGTACACATAGTATATGCATTATTAATGAAGAGAGATCATAAAAGAAAGTACTATTTCTGTTTGGGTTTGTATAAGAATAAGTAGAATAATCGCTCCTTGCTTTTACAAAGTTCTTTTGGTTTGTATGGCCATTTTCTTCGGTGTGTCTCAGGAGAAATAGTCAAAGAAACCTAGCAATCATGGACTCTAAAATGCATAACTTAAAAGCTTTGAGCACTTGTTGAGCAGAAGTGATGTTTCACAGTAGCGGATATAAAGTGTTCATAGCTCTTAAGGCATACAGTTTAGAGCCCATATTTACTAACCTCTCTCTCTCTCTCTCTCTCTCTCTCTCTCTCTCTCTCTCTCTCTCTCTCTCTCTCTCTCTCTCTGAATTATTGTTTCTGCCATGTCCCAGAATATTGACCATTCTTCTGGGGCACTGATCCTCCAATCTTCTGGTTTCCTCTCCATTGCCTATTAAAAACAAGACCAATGGTTTTATGAGGAAAAAATCATACATTGCTTTTGAATACTTCATTACATCAATTTACGTATGATAGGCAGTGGCTTCCGTCGGTTGAGAAGTCTTCTGTCGATTCATCTTCCCAAGATTTACTCAAACATTTGCATAGAATCTATCCACTTTTAGGCTTCACTTGATTCATTTAGCCAGTATTTGGTTAACTGCAAAGCTTGCATACCATTCATAAAAATTCTAGAATATTAGTTCACCCCTGTCATATTTAGTAGGCAGCCTGTCAAAAACTGAACACTGATCAAGCATGAAAATAGGAAGATGATTTACTGAGATGTGGAAAAAAAGCAAGATAGAAACAGTGAATGGTCCAGGCTTAACAAGTGCAACATTGAGTGAAGAAAAGTAATGGCATTTTGTTTAAGTGGTCACCATGTCATATTGCAAAGCAGGTGAGCCATGTACAAAACTCCCTCATGCTGCTTTATTTATTTTTTGCAGTTAGCTGTTTTCAAATTTGTGTTGTGGTGTAATCTCATTTTGCAACAGTGAGGTGTAAGGAAGGGACCGATAATGAAAGTTGATTCTGCGCAACTACTCCATTAGAACCTGAAAGTAAATAGCTTTTGAATGGGAACCACAAACCTTTGATAAGTCAACTGAACCCTCCACTCAAAAACACGTCCGGTGTGTCATACATGGCATTAGTGACAGTACATGTCATGTGATAGGACCTAATTTGTATGTGCCAGATTTAAGTTGTATGAATGTGATCCCTACAAAGGAAATTATGAAAACATAATGGTTTGTCACGTATGCTGCAACAAATGAATGTATTTGTTTCACAATGACCTTTTTTTCTATGCTCTGTCAAAACATATGTTTTAATGTTTAAGTTGTGTTCCATTTTGAAAGTATTGCTTTTTTTTTTTTTTGTGAGACGTCTACATGGTATCTTGCCTGCTCTCACTATTCATCTCATTTACTTGTGGCAGTAATGTGTTCTTACCATGTGCCTTACATTCTATGACTAATGTATAGTGTGACAAGTGCCATGACTACAGAAAGAGAACAATTATTTCAGTGACCAGACAGATAGTTTATAAAGTCGTAGGAAGAAAAAAAAAAAATGGTCACAAGGGGGTCTTAGAATCCTCAGTTCACCTGCTTTACAGTCCAACACGGTGACCATTTAACCATGATGCCGTGGCTCTTGTATTCTACTCAGTGTTGCACTTGTCACGCTTGGACCATTCACTGTTTCTATATTTTCTTTGTATGCCTTCTTCTTGTTTTCATCTTTGTGTGTTCAGTTACGGATGGGCTGTCTACTGAATTGCTAAAATATTCCTGTTCCTCAGTTCTCCACCTCACCCCAACTGCTACATGTTTCCCTACGAACTTCTTCCTGCTCCTCCCCGCCCTCCAAGTAATTAAACATCTGCCTCCACCTGTGCCCTTCCCTGCCTTAGTCTCCCCCTCCCCAGTCATTCCTACAAGTTCCTATCCATCCTCAGTCCATCCTGACCTAGGTGGAAAAATTAATATTTTGTGATAGGTTTTGTTTTGCATGTGACCCATCTGTTGTCTCAATAGGTTGAAGCCTGCTTGCTTTGTTTGGAAAATTGTAATGTCTTCCTTTACGATTGTGGCCTTTGCATTGCTTTCTCTCATTGGAATATCTGGACATTGTGCCTAGTTGTGTAGTGTGCTGTATGATCTATGTATGCCGTGTAAGACTTATTGACAATATGATGCTTCTTGTAATGAAAGAGATGATACGAATATTTACATTGTTTTGTGTATGTCTTTATTTCTATCTTTGATGTAAACGCCATCTGGCACCAACTCGATACAGTAAGTTTCTTGAGTCTGCTGTCTTCATTCTGACATGTGAAGTCTCCAAATAATATCTTCTGCAAATATGCCTAATGGCAATTGCACATGGGATAGTATATTTTTCTTGTAGTGCTCACTTTCAGGCACATATTGTAAGTACTTGTACTTGGTAACTTCTTCTGTTCCTGATGCTACATTGGCCTGGTAATTGTTCCATATTAGCTTTTCTAATTTGGCTTACATGTAAATTTTGTGGTGGTGGTGGTGGATGACTCAAAATATATCACAAATAGTTTTTAGCAATAAAGATGTTCCCATGGAATTACGATAGTATTTTAGCCTTGCCCAATGGGTCATTAAACTTCAACAATGTGACAATTTAGATTGAGTTGTTCCATAGCTGACATTATTATTTGCAGTGTTGTGGTTTTTGGAAGTCGCCTTTCAAGTGAGTTGACGCTTTGATGTCACTCTAAAAAACACATATGTTATCACTGGTATTCATATTATACACAGAGATGAACCAATTTAGATCCATAGCCCTGAATATGCAGACCATCTAAAATTTAGTGGGGCATATGTTTAGTGAGGCATTTGCAAAGTGGAAGGCTGTCATTAGTAGTGCAGATTGAACAGTCATCGTAATGTAGGTAAATGAGATAAGGTTGGCTCACCAAACAGTGCAATTCATTTTGGCGTGAATAAATACTGCCTCGTAGGTGTAATTGTATGGTGTGTTGCCAACTATAAGTAACAACTAATGAGATACATAAATACCATCTGGGAAAATACTTAGTTCTGAAACTGTGAGGAGCGAAAGCTGTTAGACATTATGTAGAACTGCTGGCTGTTTAATACTTGAGAAATATGAAAAACAGAAGTGGAAATTGTGGTATTCATGGCAAGCTATCGAAACGTTACTAATACCTACCTGAATGTGAGCTTAATCTACTGAAATACGTTAATGATTGAGCTGTAACTTCCATATATAAATCATGGTGGCACAGAGCTAAGTCACTAGGCTAGCATTGTAACATTCCTCTCCCTCTTGCTATATTAAAAATGCTCTTTCAGATGTTTGCAAATTTAATCAAAGCCACCAGAATTTATTTTGACAGCAAGAACGTACATATAGAAATACAAGGGATGGTTTGAGTTGTTGTGTGTGCCTGTTACCAATCAATGTCCCTGTTTCAATCTTTGATTCAGTTGACAGCTTTTTTACATGGAAATTTAGTAGAGAATATAATTTTCTTTCTTAGAGTCAATGATAACGAAGTAGCTGCATTTAGTGTCAGTGTTAATTAGACCTTAAATTTAATGTCAATGTTAATTAGACAACAAATTTAATCAGGATATTTCCCATAAAATGTACTGAATTTAAAATCAGACACTGTGTTAGGCAAATAAAATTTCTCATCGTGTGGGTGCGATTTTTAATCTTGAACTTCTGTGCTGCTAGTCGGACACATTTTGTTATATGTCTCTTTAAATTGATTTCCACATAAATCTTTACCAGGTTTTCTTACAACATTTTTCCATATCTTATCTTTCACTGACACTGATACCACTTTATCAAACTATTCTGTGTAAATTGTTTCACTAAGATTCTTTCTACTTTGCATCGTCCCACGCTTTCATGCTCGACCTTTGGCACCTACCCTCTGATTCATACTTGAAAACGCAAATGTGCTCATCTCAATATACTCAATGTCAGCACTACAACACCTAGTGCATATATTTCTCCCCAAAGATCTTGGCACCATGCTTGATACAGTAACAGCGCACCATTTAGAAGGCCACCATTCCGAATCACTGTCTGACCATCGACATTTAGGTATTTTGTCTTTCCATAAATTGCTTAATGGTTCCTTTGAAAAGGAGGCAACTGATCTCCTTCTCCAAATCAGTGAATTTACGCCATCTCTAACAACTTTATCATGGGTGGGGCAATAAAACGTGGTCATCCTTCATTTCTTCTGTAATTCCCGTATCTCATCACCTCTTATGGGATAGTGTGTTAATACCTTATCTGAAATTATTGTCTGTGTTACAAATGCATGATGTGAGGCACAGTCCCAGTAGAAGAAATTGAGTGGATGCTTATGTAAATGCTGAGATATGTAGATAATGAAAGGTTTACAGTAATAATTGAAATTAAGAGCCTCAATTAATAAACATTTATAGGTGTGAATGATAATGCCAGTGATCAAACTTGTAATCCCCTTCGGGGAAACGTCTTGGATCTAGAACCCCTAATATTTTGGGGCAAAGCTCTTACAAGTACTGAATATTGATTAATAAATGTTACATGTGGAAATTCATGACTCTTCATAAAGTGGTACTTGTAACTAAAACTATTACAAAATAATTGCTGGAATATATTTGTAGTAAGTCTGATACTTTTGTTATTTCTTTGCATAATGTTTTCACCAGTCCAGCAATATCACGTTAGATTCAATTAGGTTCCTGGTGAGATCACTGACAGATAATCTATTTTTATGAAGTTCATAACCACTTTTGGATCCAACCATCCTGTTGCTAGTTGTGTTACTGCACAAACATTAACTGTACGTTCATTGTTTTATTGTTGTTGATTTAATTAAAAGATGATGAAACTGTCCTTTGTAGTTAATCACTGTCACCTTTTTCCCAGTATTAAGCTGGATCTGTGAGTAAAATTCAAAAATAAAGCTGTGTTGTGACTTAATTTACTGGCACAGCACCATAAGAAAAATTACACTTTTCACTTGGTTTTGGTGAGGGTTGGAATATACATCTTTCGGTCATGAGGATTCAGGTAAGTAGGAATTGCCATGCAGCTACGTATTATTGTTTCTTTTCTAAGGGCCATAGGATTTGATATTGTCTTGAAATGAAGACTTTGCGACCAAACACTGACCTACAGAATGCTACATGAATCGTAATAATGCTAGGCATTGTGGGAATGACAGTCCATGCTTAAGTGTGAACAATATTAGCCACACACTTTATTAGTTCACCAAAAGAATACATGCAACAGACATTAGAGGATACATATTATGGGAAAAAGAACCCTGTGGAAAGGAAAACTTCAGATATTCCACACTGTTGTCTAACCCAGATAACCCTGATGTCCTTCTGGAGGAATATTTGTGTTGCAATTTATTTCTGTGAATAAAACAATGTTGCAAAGGACTTTGATGCATATTTGAATGAAGTTTACTAAGTCAGGAACACACTGCCACAGTCATTTTGATGCTGTCGTTTACAGTTATTGAGATACTGTTTTGAAAATAAGTCCAGTTTTACCAGGAATGAATTGACCATGTTATTAATGGGTGTATATATTTTCTTCCATATTGTCAAGAATTCTGCTAATGTTAATTTAACATCTTACAGGAATATAAGATATTATGTATAGGATTATATTAAAGTTGAAAGTTTTTTGTCAGTTGTAATTCAATGATGGTTTGAATCGTCCTACACCGAAAGAATGTCAGGGTAATATGTTGTCATTTTATATCAACAGAAAACGATGTAAATTGTTGGGACTTTTTAGAAACAATGATGTAATACCAAATATAGGTGTGGATGTGACGTTACACCCTTCTGTAAATTCAATTGGTGACGTAACGGGTGAAGATTTAAATGACATAACCCAAGTGTAGATGAATGACCAGCAGGTCAGCTCACTGTTACTGCACTTTGCGATTTGGACATTTCTACCTATCATAGTTCTGTGCTTCAGTGAGGAATCAGTTCTCGTTCTGTGTCACAGAAGATAGTAGCTAGTATGTGTGGAAGCGGGAATGAGACTTTCTTTGCGAGCCCTCGGCTCATCTACCTGCCACGCAAGTCGCGCCGCTGGGATGGGGGGGGGGGGGGGGGGATTATTTGACTCGTCCTCGACCTTTTCTGGATGTAGATTTCACTGGGTGCAGTGTACAGGGCAGCACGGTGCCTGCTTCCACCTTCGCAGTGCAGTGTCCGGTACACAGTTTATTGCACGAGCGCCACTCGTGCTCCCGCTGGATGATGTCTCAGAAAGACAACTAAGTTGAAGGTATTGAAAATAATGAGGTTACGAGATAGGCTATATCTCAGAGAGTCTCGCAGAGTTGGGCATTTCCTTATTAACCAAGCACTCATACTGTAAGGAACACTCAAAGAAAATGAAGAAACTTTGTTTCCAAGCTTATACGTCATTCTGTTATGCAGCGTGAAGAAAGGGCAAACTGAGAGAGCGAATAGAGGAAAAAGATAGGAGATTCAAAATCTACCAGTGACTCATACTACCATTTCTTCATGCCGATGTACCAAGCAGCTAAAGAATCCCATAAAGTCAATATTTCGTCTGAGGTAAAATGTTTGAAGCGATTTTGCAAACTGAGACATCTCTCCTAGTAACTCACATTCCTCCAGCTCAATAACTCAAGCGAAATTGATATTATGAGGCAACAAGTGCTACATATCTATCATATTCTTCCAAAACCACGGGTACGTCGTTGACACTTCTTCAAGTACAGCTGATGGATCAATTCATGCACAGTAACAATAATTTTCCTAATTAAGTTTCCAAAGGAACTCTTACTTACATCCTTATTTTCAAAGAAATGTCAGTAGAATTTACTTGCAATTTGTTTTTAGGAATTACAGCCTTTAGAAAATTAGGTTCCCCTACAAGCTTGTAAACCTCATGGAATTGACTTCTGTCTAAATGTAATCAGTCTGTGAACTGTTTATGAAAACAAACTCCTGGCGTCAAAGTGCAGTCACCATGAATATTTTTCTTGTTCATATATTCACTTTTCCATTATGATATTCTCAATTTTGAAGTGACTGTGGTAATACCCGTCAGGCACCTCCCCTTTCATTTTGTTTCTGTGTTTATCACACAGTTTCATTCGCCTTTTGTATATCGTAACTTTCCCTGGTTGGTATTAATCTGATGGACTATTAGGGTTAGTGTAAACCACTGATTGATCTCACAGTACCTACATGACTTGAGTAGCAGTACTACAATTAAACTCGGCTTTACAGACAGATTTTTGGACGCTGGACGTGAGTATTGCATTAGGGGCAGCTTTAGAACTTTCCCCGAGCAGCAAGCCAGTTCGCCGATTCCTTTAGAGCCACTGAAACGGGCCGTGCTCCTGGCGGGGCAGTGGTTTATAGGCTGTCATTCTGGCGGCCTTCCTCGGTCCCCTAGCATCCAACCAAGAGGGTGAGAACGCCGTGGCTGAACGCGAAATGACACTTCCTTAGAAACTGGCAGCGCCAGGTAAAGTGGCGTCAGGCTGGCGCCCAGTTAATGTATTTATTACAGGAATAGAGTACCTTGTGAGACGGAACAACGAATTCCTCCGGATGTCGCGTTTCTTAGATGCCGCCACATCCCGCCAAAACGGCGCTTGTTTTCACTAGGAGACTCCCGTTATCTTGTGAAATGCGCCGGGAGTTTGGCTGCAGGATCTCCTGGCACTGTGTGCTGTTTTCTTGGAGAACAGAACGTGTACTGCACTGCAGTTATTGGTTGAAGAAGATCAGGTCTCCTTGCTAGAAAACATGATTGGCATGTTAACCACTGTTGGGCCACGATAGGTTTATTCTAGAACATCGGGGGGAACGACTGTTTTCAGGAAGGTTTTGAGCAAAAGGGAGAGGGAATGACTTGCTTCTCGTCTGTCGCAGAGTACAGTTCTCTCCATAGCAGCCTTGTACTCGCAGTAGTCACGACCAGTGTCCATAGTATGCTTAAGGATACAGGGTACTTTTCTGGCTCAATATTATGTAAGAATAGGCACCTATTTCTTTCGGGCACTGTTTACAGTGTATATGTTTTACAGATTTTTTGTTGATATTAGGTAAAGCAGCACACTTTCTAAACAAATTAGAAGAATTTTGAATATTTTTTAACCTGCTTAGAGATATTAAAGAACTACAAAAATTGATGAAATTTTGTTTTTCAAAATTCTTCCTCAAATTGACGTACCATTAAATCCAATTGTTGCGGGGTGTTGGTGGTCGAACCCGGGACTCCAGATGGCCGTGCTGAAGCCGGGACCCAACCATGCCGTATTTCATCAGGAGGCCAAGCAAGTCCAATAGTGTCAAGGAGCAGTGCAGTGTGATACAGAGGTATTCAGAAGTATTCCTTTATTCAGCTAAGTTACAGAAGCTTAATGATGGCGTGCCGCACGCGCGCTGTTCTGCGAGTCTGGCCGTCTCAGCACTCCTGGACTGCCGACACTGATGCTGTGGTCATCAAGGCCGCCCATCGGTAAAAGGCAGCTGCACTCGCCCGGCTGCCACTCGCCGAGGCTTAGTGTCTTGCGCCGCATAGCTGCCAGCAATTCCAGAGACTGCTACAGCCCCTGGTCCTCTGCCCCATTTGGCCTGCTCTGTCCGACCATGGAAGATGCATGTACTGGTCACCTGTGGCCTTGACAGACGCTGCTCCCGGGACAGGACTGGACTTGAACCCGCACCCTCCTGGACTCTTTGCAGCAACTTTCCGCTAGTGGTGTTTGCTGGATGGCAACACCCGTTGCCGTCTACGGGCTGCTCCAGCACTGCCGTACGTCCCGCAGTGTACACCTCTCCCAGACCCGGTACACCAGGTGGGACCGGTGTGATCACTGTCGCTGCCCTCCTTCAGGCAGACCATGCAATCTCCCGGCTGTCTTTCGGCCCCACCCCAGTGTTGTGTCCCCGGAGGCGGAATACAGCACAAACAAGTACATTGAAAAAAAGTACAGATTTACACAGAACATTTACAACATTGCTGCGAGACTGGACCCTATAAGCGTAGACCAGCACAGGTCCGGCTTGACCCTCGACTGACCTGGCACACCTCAAGCTAAAAGTGCCTGACTATTTATACTGCTTTTCTCCTCACTTCTGACATGGTGTCAAAGAGAGAGAGAGAAACTATTGTTGTTGTTGTTGTCTTCAGTCCTGAGACTGGTTTGATGCACCTCTCCATGCTACTCTATCCTGTGCAAGCTTCTTCATCTCCCAGTACCTACTACAACCTACATCCTTCTGAATCTGCTTAGTGTATTCATCTCTTGGTCTCCCTCTACGATTTTTACTCTCCACGCTGCCCTCCAATAATAAATTTGTGATCCCTTGATGCCGCAAAACATGTCCTACCAACCGATCCCTTCTTCTACTCAAGTTGTGCCACAAACTCCTCTTCTCCCCAATCCTATTCAATACCTCCTCATTAGTTACATGATCTATCCACTTTTTCTTCAGCATTCTTCTGCAGCACCACATTTCGAAAGCTTCTATTCTCTTCTTGTCCAACTAGTTATCGTCCATGTTTCACTTCCATACATGGCTACACTCCATACAAATACCTTCAGAAACGACTTCCTGACACTTAAATCTATATTCGGTGTTAACAAATTTCTCTTCAGAAACGCTTTCCTTGCCAATGCCAGCCTGCATTTTATGTACTCTCTACTTCGACCATCATCAGTTATTTTACTTCCTAAATAGCAAAACTCCTTTACTACTTTGTCTCATTTCCTAATCTAATTTCCTCAGCATCACCCGACTTAATGTGACTACATTCCATTATCCTCGTTTTGCTTTTGTTGATGTTCATCTTATATCCTCCATTCAAGACATTGTCCATTCCGTTCAACTGCTCTTCCAAGTCCTTTGCCGTCTCTGACAGAATTACAGTGTCATCGGCGAACCTCAAAGTTTTTACTTCTTCTCCATGAATTTTAATACCTACTCCAATTTTTTCTTTTGTTTCCTTTACAGCTTGCTCAATATACAGATTGAATAACATCGGGGAGAGGCTACAACCCTGTCTCACTCCCTTCCCAACCACTGCTTACCTTTCATGCCCCTTGGCTCTTATAACAGCCATCTGGTTTCTGTACAAATTGTAAATAGCCTTACGCTCCCTTTATTTTACCCGTGCCACATTTAGAATTTGAAAGAGAGTATTCCAGTCAAAAATGTCAAAAGCTTTTTCTAAGTCTACAAATGCTAGAAACGTAGGTTTGCCTTTTCTTAATCTTTCTTCTAAGATAAGTTGTAAGGTCAGTATTGTCTCATGTGTTCCAACATTTCTACGGAATCCAAACTGATCCTCCCCTTTGTCCGTATCTACCAGTTTTTCCATTCGTCTGTAAAGAATTCGCGTTAGTATTTTGCAGCTGTGACTTATTAAACTGATAGTTCGGTAATTTTCACATCTGTCAACACTTGTTTCTTTGGGATTGGAATTATTATATTCTTCTTGAAGTCTGAGGGTATTTCGCCTGTCTCATACATCTTGCTCACCAGATGGTAGAGTTTTGTCAGGGCTGGCTCTCCCAAGGCCGTCAGTAGTTCTAATAGAATGTTGTCTACTCCGGGGGCCTTGTTTCGACTCAGGTCTTTCAGTGCTCTGACAAACTCTTCACGTAGTATCGTATCTCCCATTTTGTCTTCATCTATATCCTCTTCCATTTCCATAATATTGTCCTCAAGTACATCGTCCTTGTATAGACCCTCCATATACTCCTTCCACCTTTCTGCTTTCCCTTCTTTGCTTAGAACTGGGTTTCCATCTGAGCTCTTAATATTCATACAAGTGGTCCTATTTTCTCTAAAGGTCTCTTTAATTTTCCTGTAGGCAGTATCTATCTTATCCCTCATGAGATAAGCCTCTACATCCTTACATTTGCCCTCTAGCCATCCCTGCTTAGCCATTTTGCACTTCATGTCGATCTCATTTTTGAGACGTTTGTATTCCTTTTTGCCTGCTTCATTGACTGAATTTTTATACTTTCTCCTTTCATCAATTAAATTCAATATTTCTTCTGTTACCCAAGGACTTCTAGCAGCCTTCGTCTTTTTACCTACTTTACCCTCTGCTGCCTTCACTACTTCATCCCTCAGAGCTACCCATTCTTCTTCTAGTGTATTTCTTTCCCCCCATTCCTGTCAGTTGTTCCCTTATGCTCTCCTTGAAACTCTGTACAACCTCTGGTTCTTTCAGCTTATCCAGATCCCATGTCCTTAAATTTCCACCTTTTTGCAGCTTCTTCAGTTTTAACCTACAGGTCATAAACAGAAACTATGGCAGGGGTAAATTCCCATACATCAGCCACTTACACATCACCAGTCCTGGCTCGGGCCTACTGCCTCGCCTCGCCTCGTACATCGCAATAACTTAAAGCAATGTTGCAGTTCCCTGCCTCACTGTTGCTCCACTCCAAACTAATCGTACGTGCAATACACCACTACAGCTCCGCACCATGTTTACTCCGTATGGCCTACTGGCTGCCGACTATTACCACACACTGTCAGTGGCTGCAGACTTCATTGCCCAACTGCGCCTTTACTGAATTTTTTAACAAAATTCCCCTTTCCTACAACTAAGACTAATAGTAGCGGAACACACCTCCCTCCTCTCAACAAGATTCGTCCCGAATCGAAATATAACAGCTGTTACCTGTGGCTGCGTAAACATACCTTGTTCACAAAACTTATATGCTACAGACTAAAACTAATCAGAACATAAAAACATAAACGCTACACCTATACACTGTTTACTGTGGTTACCCATGCCATAGACAACTGATGTGTTGGCACCTCCTCTACTGGTGCACGTTTCCATACTCTCCACAAAGCTATACTCAAGAAAAATAGAAAAACGATATGCCCTTGGGTGGATATGGTGGATATGGGCGCTCAACAGTGTAGTCTTTAGCGCCCGAACGGAAACAACAACGGACGAGTGTCACTAAAATGCAGCAAGTGCTAAAATAGTACTAAAATTAAAAGTGAAAGGCTACATAGGCAGTTTGCACGTCAACAGTTGCAAAGTGGAATGCAGCACATAAAGAGGATAACTGCAAGAGAACGTAGGTGAAAGGGTTAAAATGAAACACGTAGCACATGTTTGGAACTGGCCTATTACAAGTATGAAAAGGAGTGGTAAGCCACTCGGCAACACACTAAAAATTCCAACCTAAAATTTTTGGGTGAAGCCCAGAAACATCACAGTACCTTAAAACTTTCTTGACACTCATCGGCTAGAATCGAGGGCAAATCCCCACTAATATTAACTTCCGCCCTGACAGAACGATATAAATCACACTCAACTAAAATGTTTCGTACAATGATTTGTACGCCACAGGCATCACACAGTGGGGGTTCCTCTCGCCGTAGTAAGAAGGCATGCGTAAAAGGACAGTGCCCTATGCAAAGACGTGTAAGGGTCACTTCGTCACGCCTAGGTGACCGGCAGGAGGAACACCACGGCTGGATGGTGGGATTCACCAATCGCAGCTTATTTTCCCTCATCGCCAGCCATTCCTCCTCCCACAATTTCATACACTTCCGCTGCAGCACAGAAACAATACCTTGCAAAGGAATAGAACATTGTCACCTCCGGTAATCTGCAGGCGTCCTTGGCAGCTCTATCAGCTTGTTCATTTCCACGTATGCCCACATGCCCTGGCACCCAGCAAAAGGACACTTGCTTGCCCTGTCGTTGGAGGATGTACAGTTGGTCGTAAATCAGCTGTTCCAACTTCTCCGCTGGGTAGAGGTTCTGCAGTGACTGTAATGCGCTCATTGAGTCAGAGCAAATTAGAAAGTTGCCTATCTAAAATGTTAAAAAAATAAATATTTCAAAGTAAAATCTGATGTACTGTCTTTCTTAAAATTTGCCAAATCTAAAATCAGTCTGGGCCTCTGGTGGAGCCAAGGTGGGTATCTGCTCCAACCTCGACATGAAACATTAAAACCGGCCACACCCATCTCTAAAATGCAATCCTTTGCACGAATCCCATAGGGCCTTGTTGCTCGTTGCCGGTTGCGAAAAAGCCTTTCCAGTGGAGGCTGAGCAACAGTGTGGTATGCAGGCGTGTATGGTGTGGATAATGTTTGATAGGCCTGGCGCACCATTAGTAGACGAAGCCGGAGGTGAAGTGGCGGTTCACCTGCCTCTGCACACAGGCTCGGTATGGGGCTCGTTCTGAACGCCCCAGTGGCCAGCCGAATCCCCTCATGGTGCACCACATCCAACAGCTTAAAATAAGTGGGTCTTGCAGACCCATACGCCGTGCATCCATAATCAAGCCAGGACCGCACGAAGCTTCTGTAAAACCGGAGCAGACAAGTCCTGTCTGCTCCCCATGTGAGGTGACTAAGACATTTTAAAATAGACAGCGCCTTAAGAGAGTTTTTTTTTTAATGTGTGGCAGCCACGTAAGTTTAGAATCAAAAGTGAGGCCCAGAAACTTCACCGTGTCTTTAAAATTCAGAACGGTGTCCCTCATCCTCAACTCAGCCAAGTCAAAAATGGAACGAGAATGGTTAAAAAGAATACACACCGACTTATCAGTTGAAAACTGAAAACCACTCTTCTGTGCCCAGTCATCCAAACGTCGGAGAGTGAGTTGCAACTGACAAGTCGTCGTTGCAAGGCTTGAAGAAGAGCAAAATACAGAGAAATCGTCCACAAACAAGGAAAAATGCACAGGACTTTTCACAACAGACGTAATACTATTAATAGCAATAGCAAAGACCGTCAACTTAAAAAACTACCTTGAGGGACACCGTTCTCTTGTTCAAAACTACTAGACAGTACGTCTCCGACTCGGTACCGAAAATAACGTGGCGACAGGAAGGACCGAATAAAATTGGGAAGACATCCACGAAAACCCCATTCGTGGAGCTGCCTGATGATAAGATGCCTCCAAGTAGTGTGGTATGCCTTTTCAATGTCAAAAAATATTCCCAACAGGTGATGCTGGCGCAGGAAAGCCTGTTGTATGGCCGCTCCAAGGTCTTTCCCACACAGCTAGTGAGGGCAACACTATGGTAACTACCCGGGCACGTGTGGTCTTTCCCAGGTTTTAAAAGAGGAATTAAAATTGCTTCACGCCTCGAGTTGGGGAAGTGACCGGACATACAAACTAGATTAAAAAGTCGGAGGAAGATTTCTTTATTTCTCCCTGTGAGGTGCCGCAGTATGCTATAGTGGATTCTATCCTGACCAGGGGATCTATCACGAGCCCCACACAATGCAGAATCCAGTTCCCATATGGAAAACGGGCAGTTATACTCTTCTGTATTGGGTGAGCGGAAGTCAAAACTGCTCCTCTCAGCAGCCTCTCTGTGGGGCTGGAAAGCTGGATTCTGACTGGCGGTTGCAGTAATAGCTGCAAAATGAGCCGCCATAGACTGGGCAATATCTTTTGGGGTCGTTTGGAGAGTACCATTCCACATTATAGCAGCCATAGGGCACCTCCCACCTCTCCCAGAAATTCTCCTGATGGTCTCCCATACAATGGAACTTCGTGTAGAACGATTAATGGTGTAAAGGAACTACTGCTACGACCTCTTCTTGCTCTCTCGTATAATCCGACGACACTTTGCCCTCGCCACACGAAAAGCTGCAAGGTTCTCTACAGTTGGCCGGCATTTGAACCTACGCAGAGCTGCCCGCCTAGCTCTGATTGCACAGTGGTATTCGTCGCTCCACCAAGGGACAGGCTGCCGCTTCAGTTGTCCCGTGGACTGTGGGATGGACGCTTCACTGGCGCGGTGGATCACTTCAGTAATATGATCCACCCATTCCTCGACACTGACCAGATGTTCAAACTGGGCGAGTTGACTATACAGTGCCCAGTTGGCTCTACCGAGCACCCATCGAGGTGGTTTCCTTTCTGGTTCCACTGCATGTGGCAGGTGAACCCGGATGGGGAAGTGATCGCTGTCGTGTAAGTCATCAACCACTTCCCATGCAGCAGTGTGGGCGATGGCTGGAGAGCAAAGCGATAGATCAGTGGCAGAGAACGACCCAGTTGCAATGCAAAAATGCGTGCTTTGACATGTATTTAGCAAATAGGCACTGGGAGACAGAAGAAGCCTCTCAATTGCTCTACCCCTGGGGCAAGTACTCACAGAGCCCCAAAGCATATTGTGTGCATTAAAATCACCACAGAGGATGAAGGGGTGGGGGAGCTGTGTAAGAAGATCACTGAGAGCCTCTTCGTCAAGCACATCATGTGGGGGCAGGTAAAGCGAACATACTGTTAGCATATGGCGCACATGTACTAATATTGCAACTGCCTGTAAATCCGTCGCGAGGGAGAGAGGCGAGGAGTGGTAGTCGGTGTTGGCGAAGATACCTACTCCTCCTCGAGCTCTCTGTCCACTCAGGTCGTCCTTTCTGTGGAGGACATAACCACGTAGCTCTGGGGTGTATGTTTCACCGAAATTTGTCTCTTGCAGACATACACACATAGGTCTATCCTGAATCAATAGACGTAGTTCCTCCACATGTATCCTGAACCCTTGCAGGTTCCATTGTAGTATGGGAGCCATCACGGTGGTTGTATTTTCTGCCTCTCTTTCCGCCGAGGTGGGGAGACTGCAGAGGGTGGAGCCTCAGTCTCGGGGCGAGACGATTGCCCCATATTCTCAGACTCCATCAGCTCTGGGGAAGAGTCTGATGAAGTGTCTAGTGGGACCACATTAGCATGATCTGAGGGTTTACCAGCCGATTTAATCTGTTGGTGCTGCTTCACATGTGCTTTCCTTTGTTTAGAGGGCTTTGCTGGAACCGGAGATGGGGTGTTTATGACCATGCTGGGCTTTGGAACAGCCTCAGCAATCGGAGATGTCTGGGGCTTTTCAGTGTTAGCTACTGTACCTTTCTCTGCTGTTCTAGGAGGGGCTACAGGCTCTGATACAGTTGCTGCCTTGCAAGTGCACTGACATGTGCACGTGTTCGTGCCAACACTAACAACCTCCGTTTGTGTAGATGCATCGACCTTCAGAGGCGGCTTCTGAACAATGGAAGCAAAAGTCGTAACGAATGTGAGGGGCTGCATGGCCTTAAAGATCTTTTTGGCTTCACTGTAGGGGATACGCTTAGTTATTTTTATTTCTTGTATTTTATGTTCCTCTAGGAAGATTCTACAGTCCTACTCCAAACAGGGTGGCTTTCAGAACAGTTTATACATCTGACAGGCGACGAACAGTCAATTCCGTCATGGGCAGCCTTACAACAGTTGCCATACATCGTTTCTCCCTTACACCCTAGAGCTGTATGCCCAAAACGCTGGCACTTAAAACAGCGCATTGGGTTTGGGACATCAGACCGGACGTTTAGTCGAAGAAATCCTGCCTTGACGTGTTCTGGGAGTTTGGGGGTATTGAAATTAAGAATGAAGGAGTCTGATTTCACCAGGTTCTCATCCATCCTTTTCATGATGTTCTGAACGTCAACAATTCCCTCCTGAGCCCACTCACTCTTTAATTCTTCTACAGGAATGTCAACGAGATCCCTACAGGTAACAACACCCTTACTGGAGTTCAGGGTGCTGTGAAGCTCTCTATCGATAGTGTATTCCCCCAAGCTTTTAGCTGTTTGAAGGTTAACTGCTTGCTGAGCAGTTGATGTTTCAACAAGTAGTGTCCCATTCCGTAAACGCTTCACTGATTTTAAAGTTCCAGTTATTCCTTCTAGACCCTTTTGGATATAGAATGGCGAAACCTTTTCAAAGGAACCCTCTTTCCTTCTTATAATTAAAAACACATTCTGGTTTTCAGTTTGTGCTCTGTTACTCTGAACTGCTGTACATTTGTTGACGCCATAGTCAGGAGGACTGGCTAACCTAGCCCTCTTGTTGGATTGGGCGGTAGTGCCTACCAGCGGTCCACCCATCCCACTGGCCAGCGAAAAATTAGAATGAGGAAAAGAGGAAGAATTCGTGGTATTCATGGTCGTCCCACGAGCAGCTAGGGAAACTTACGTCCATCCAGACAGCCCCGCATGCCTGGATAAGCCTTGTACAACTGAGGTGCGGCAGGTTCCCCAGAGGTTGGCCGCTAGCGACTGTTCCACCTCAACAACCATGCATCTTATCGGCGCGCAGCACACCTTAAGATTGAAGGGTTTTTTATAGAGGTATGTACCGTCCTCGCGATCCAGGCAACCAAGCCAAGATCCCCGGTCCCTAAGACACACAACATTCCACCGTTGCGCCAAACGGTGGTCGCTGAAGCATGCCCAGAGCTTACGGTATCAGCAGACTGGCGGCGCACACCAGTCCACAGCTCGAGGACCCCGGGTTCGCCAAGCCGGTACCCAGCAAACGAATGCTGAGCCCCCTGAGGGAGACACGCCCTTGACTGAAATGCTCACTGTCATTCTGCCGGTGCGATGCTGTTGTAACGTTCAAACGTGTCCCAATACTTCATTAACCGTGATACATCCTTCCTGTGCATTAATAAAGGAATGCAACGTTTCCAAAAACTCTGGATTTAACGTGGAGTTTAAGTATGTCAGATTCTGCATTCGTAATATCTCCAAAACCCCTTCCAGATAAAACATTCCCTGTGACAAAGTTAAACCTGTTTCACCCATACGTGATGCTGGAAAAGTGAAATCCTTCCCCACAATTTCACAAACCTCACCATTTATAGTTATTCCGCTCTCCCGCAGTTGCAACCTTATTTTATCCGCTCTTGTATTGGTATAACGAGTGACCATCACCCATATCGGCGTAAATACCGAATATAACCAATGCCTCCCTACCTTCTGTAAGTAGGAATGTGTTGACAACAGCTCTTTCTCACAATCTGAGTCATTCGTAACCCTCAGGAACAATCCAACTTCGATGTACTACTATCCGAAAAAACTGGTCGCTTAGGGCAAATTATCACTTGTCCCTGTGAAGAAAAGGAACGAAACATGTTGTACCACCCCTTTCCACTACAGGTTAGCACAACATCGTACAACATCCTCAAAAATTCCAGATAGTTCACTCTGCCCCTATCGAATTCTCTGAAAATAGTCTCCCCCATACAATGACAAAACTAAAACAACAAACAAGAAAAACACAACTGTTATCTGATCCACCAAAACACAAAAAAACGTGAATTATCCCTTGGTACAAAAGGAGAAAATGTAAACATGCCATACAATATTACATATATAATAATTTACTCCCTCCATGACCGTAACGCATACGGAGCATTATGTGTCTGCTGTTGTCGCTCCACTGCGATCTCCTCCTGTTTGCTTTGCCTAGCCTGTGCAATTGGGTCACTTCCTTGTAATCCGTCCACCATTCCTTTAAAAGGCTTTACTCTACTTACGTGGTCAACGGATGTTTTTGTTGGCAGCTGCACTTTAACATTTACAGGCGAAATCATCTCCGTGACCTGGTGTGGTCCGTGGTATTTCGTCAACAATTTTTTCGTCTTTCCCTTAGCTGTATATGGATTCGTGATCAGTACCCATTGACCTACCCTGTACTGTGGTAAAGGTCCCAACCGCTTATTTTGTTCTTCCTACCCTCCCAGAGTTTTCGTATTGGCCTTCTGTACCCTCTTCCAGACTTCATGTATTGTCCATGCTAATTTCCTCACTGCGTCCTCTTTAGCTCCCGATTTCGGGCGTCAAATGGTGATGGCATCTTTCTTCCATAGACCATCTCGAACGGTGACATTTTGGTGTTATAACTTGACACCATGTACGGAAGATAAACGTCCCAGTTATCATGCTTTCCATTCACATAATAACTTAGCATTTTTGAAATTGTCTTATGTACTCGCTCTGTTCTCCCATTCGCCCACGGATGAAATAAACTGGTCCGTAATTTTTTAATTCTCAATAACTGACACAACTGTGTCATTAATTTGGACATGAAGTTCGTTCCCTGATCTGTAATTATGGTATCAGGCACTCCAAACTTCAGTAACCATTTACTGACTAAAGCTTGTGCTACCGTACTTGCCTGTTGGTGTGGTATTGCGACCATAACGAGAAATCGCGAAAAGTGATCAATTATCGTTAAAACGCAACGATTCTCTGCCGGTGTTTTGTTATATGGCCCACAGACATCTAGCCCGATAAACTAGAAGGGTTTCAAAGCCTCTGGTAACCATTGCAATGGAATTCTTGCACTCCACATCCGCTCGTTGCACACACAGTACACAATTTGCTATGTATTGTTCCAAATCCTTTCTCAATGTGCGCTACCAAAATCGTTCTGCTACTCGTCTTTCCGTTGCTCGACGACCCCCATGCACTGAAAGCACATGATCACGGGCCTGCTTTAAGACTTCGTCTCTCAAACTCTTTGGTACCACTACCCATGGTCCACACCTGGTAACTCTACACAACAATGAAATTTGGTTGAGTTCTAAAACCCTGGCTCTCCTCATCCTCTGCTTGTGCCCTTTGCCATTCTGTAACACTCTTACATATTACTTCTAATGCGCCTAACTTGCGACTTAATGCATCCACATTCCCGTGTTTCTTCCCTGGCTTATGAATTACTTCAGAGTCAAACTTACTTAATTTTAGAGCCCACCGTGTTAACCAATTAGAAGGATCCTTGCGTCCCAGTAACCATCTCAACGCTGCATGATCTGTCGCGTCCTTAAACTTTCTACCACAAAGTTGACAACGAAAATACATTACTCCAAATATTAAAGCCAACATCTCCATTTCCGTTGTGGAATAATTCTGCTCTGCCCTATTTAACTGTCTGGAAACATACGCCACTGGATGCTCCTATCCCTTTACCATTTGCCCCAGAACACATTCTACTGCGCCATTTGAAGCACCACACAATGAGATGATGTCTTCTTCAAAATTCGGAAACACCGATATCGGACCAGAAACTAATCTCATTTTTAATTCATCGAAAGCTTGCTTGCATTCCTCTGTTCATTGAAATTAACCTCTTTCTTTAAAAGCTTTGTTAACAGCTTGGCTATTTTACCAAAATCCCTTACAAATTTCGTTAATATGAACATAACCCAAAATGCAATTGTAATTGCTTCATTGTACATGGTGTTGGAAAATTTTGAACTGCCTCTGTTAACAGAGGATCGGTTCGAACCCCTTGTTCACTGATTTTATGAACTAAATATTTGACCTGCGTCTGCACAAAATTACATTTTTCCAAACTTAATGTTAACCATGCCGAGCGCAATCTTCCAAGGACTTCTCTTAAACGCAATATACATTCTGGTATATCCTTCAAAAATACTATAATGTCATATAGGTAAACCATACATGTATTTGATTTCAATCCTCTTAAAAACCCATAAAATAATCGCTTAAAAGTGGGCGGTGCATTCTTCAACCCAAACGGCATACGTACAGGGAGTTTCAAAAATGACCGGTATATTTGAAACGGCAATAAAAACTAAACGAGCACCGACAGAAATACACCGTTTGTTGCAATATGCTTGGGGCAACAGTACATTTTCAGGCGGACAAACTTTCGAAATTACAGTAGTTACAATTTTCAACAACAGATGGCGCTGCAAGTGATGTGAAAGATATAGAAGACAACGTAGTCTGTGGGTGCGCCATTCTGTAGGTCGTCTTTCTGCTGTAAGCGTGTGCTGTTCACCACGTGCAAGTGTGCTGTGGACAACATGGTTTATTCCTTAGAACAGAGGATTTTTCTGGTGTTGGAATTCCACCGCCTAGAACACAGTGTTGTTGCAACAAGATGAAGTTTTCAGCGGAGGTTTAATGTAACCAAAGGACCGAAAAGCGATACAATAAAGGATCTGTTTGAAAAATTTCAACGGACTGGGAACGTGACGGATGAATGTGCTGGAAAGGTAGGGCGACCGTGTACGGCAACCACAGAGGGCAACGCGCAGCTAGTGCAGCAGGTGATCCAACAGCGGCCTTGGGTTTCCGTTCGCCGTGTTGCAGCTGCGGTTCAAATGACGCCAACATCCACATATCGTCTCATGCGCCAGAGTTTACACCTCTATCCATACAAAATTCAAACGCGGCAACCCCTCAGCGCCGCTACCATTGCTGCGCGAGAGACATTCGCTAACGATATAGTGCACAGGATTGATGACTGCGATATGCATGTGGGCAGCATTTGGTTTGCTGACAAAGCTTATTTTTACCTGGACGGCTTCGTCAATAAACAGAACTGGAACCGAAAAGCCCCATGTTGCAGTCCCGTCGTCCCTGCATCCTCAAAAAGTACTGGTCTGGGCCGCCATTTCTTCAAAAGGAATCATTGGCCCATTTTTCAGATCCGAGACGATTACTGCATCACGATATCTGGACATTCTTCGTGAATGTGTGGCGGTACAAACTGCCTTAGACGACACTGCGAACAACTCGTTGTTTATGCAAGATGGTGCCCTGCCACATCACACGGCTGACGTCTTTAATTTCCTGAATGAATATTTCGATGATCGTGTGATTGCTTTGGGCTATCCGAAACATACAGGAGGCGGCGTGGATTGGCCTCCCTATTCGCCAGACATGAACCCCTGTGACTTCTTTCTGTGTGGACACGTGAAAGACCAGGTGTACCGCCAGAGACCAGAAACAATTGAACAGCTGAAGCAGTACATCTCATCTGCATGTGTAGCCATTCCGCCAGACACGTTGTCAAAAGTTTCGGGTAATTTCATTTAGAGACTACGCCATATTATTGCTACGCATGGTGGATATGTGGAAAATATCGTACTATAGAGTTTCCCAGACCGCAGTGCCATCTGTTGTTGACAATTGTAACTACTGTAATTTCGAAAGTTTGTCTGTCAGAAAATGTACTGTTGTCCCAAGCATATTGCAACAAATGGTGTATTTCTATCGCTGCTCGTTTAGTTTGTATTGCTGTTTCAAATATACCGGTCATTTTTTAAACACCCTGTATATACTGATAGTATAGGAACAGTAAAACCTGTCTTTGCCCTATTCTCTGGCGTCGTAAAATACTGTTCCATATTATCCAATGTGTCTGTGATATTCGGAATCAGATATGCGTCCAAAATGGTTTTCACATTCAGAAACCTATAATCACAACAAAACCTATATTTCCTTGTACCATCCACCGACTTCTGAGGTACGAGAACTACATTGCTTGAATATGGACTATCACTATGCTCTACCATCCCATAGCTGTTGTTCTATAAACTCCTCTAGTAGTTGCATACCACGTGTTACCCTATATGGTTTTCTAGACACTGGTGTATTATCCTCCATTGGTATGTGATGCTTCGTAATCATTGTTGCCGGTAACCTACTCTCCGTTCCAAGTAAATCACTAAATGTCAATAACAATTCCTCCAACACGACCCTGTCGTCTCCCTCCAAATGCTGCAATTTTTCCCTCAGTTGCGCTGCATCGACGTTTTGCTTATGCCTCGCCTCTAAATCCTCCCTATTGAGGTCATCTTCATCAAAAAACCCCAATGTCGCCAATAACAACCCTTTTGACAAGCAAAAATCCACTCTGCAAAAGTTATCTATACTTACAGGAATCCTATAATATCCTTCCACATAGCTTGCATGAGCTAAACACCTCCGCACAAATCAGTGCGCATTATCCAACTCCTCATTACTCGGGAGTGGCTCCACCATGTACAACGTCTCCTTTGGTAAGTCCATATTTATCAAAACTCAGACTACCTTCCCTGTACCTGCCAGTATGTTATTCTGCTGATCGGCCTTTAATGAATCCGTTTGCAGTTTAGCTGGCGTCACCTTCACGTTAAGTGCGCCTTGTGAAATTCGTCCATTTGCAAGTGTTTCCCCCATGCAAAACATTGTTCCACTGAGTTTCACTGTTTGTTGCCAAAGATCTATCTTCACACAATGTTTGACAAGAAAGGCGAGTCCGAGAATCACGGATACCTCTCACCCACACACAGTAACACCTCTACCTGCTCACTAAACTTAGTTCCTGCGATCACAAATTGAAGTACCACCATACCCAATGACTCCACTTTAATATCCCCCACCCCACATAACCTATAACGCGTGACTCAAGCCTTCTCCTGCTAACCGGGTCTAGACTAGTAACAGACACTTCTGTTCCCTTCCATTCACCAAGCCTAATAAGCAGCATTCCATCTGTGCACCTACAAGCACATTACCTAATTTCACTGGGACTGCCCCCTGATGGTTGAAGAAGTCCCGTTCTTGTTGAACGGCTGCTGTTGCCAAGGTTGCCCCCTACTTTTACTCCTGCAGTTCACTGCCAGGTGAACCATTTTCGCACATCAGTAACACCGCAATTGATGATGAGACTACCTCCTAATATTCCCTACCTGGCCACAACCAAATTACTTAATTTCCCCTGCCAGAACTTTATGCTCTGCTCTAAGCCTTCTTCACATAATCTACCTCCTCTAAGTATGTGGCAATCCTTATAGCCACCACAAGATCACTGGGATTCTCCATTCTCACCTGATGTGACATCTCCAGCAGTACTCCATGCAAAAACACATCTAACGCCCGGTTCTCAGCCTCCTGTAACAGCATTCTATTTGTCTCCCCATTCAGTGACAGTTCGAACATTTGTGGATTCAGCTTTCAAATCCAGTCTGAGAAAATCTCCACAGCCTCATTTCTTGTCATGACTAACACACTTAACTTTTATTGAAAAAACCTGGTACAATTCTGTTTTTGGTGCCTCTGGCGTAACCCAGCCTCAAGCTCTGAAAACGTCCCCAGATTGTTCAACGTGTCATGGTACAGTACATACGACTTGGCATCCCATATCATGCCTAACTTCGCCACTCTCAACATTACGACATCTGACCACCCATTGGCCTCAGCCATTGTGATAATGTCATTAAGGAATACTGGCACATCCTTTGTTGTTTTACCCAAAAAGGGGTTAATCAATGCCGCGATTGCCGGGTCAAAAAGTCTATGACACTCCCCGACCTGCAATTTACTTTCACCCAATGTCCTGTCCCCTACTTGCAAATCCTCAAATCTCCCCGCTAATTCTTCATTTTTTTCTTTGTCCCTTATTCTTGCCTCCGACAATACCCGAATTTGTTCAGTTAGAGCTGCTGCAGCTTCCATTGTAGTCACTGCCACAGCCTCCACTGCTTGCCGTGTTTCCACCATTCTTACTTATAGCTCTACTGTTAGAATTAATTCCACTCTGCTATTCCTAAAACTTAGTTCTTGCGGCGAATCATCGCCCATCTACATTCTGAACGATTGCACGCTAAATGCCCAAATCTTTTATAAATAAAACAACTCTTTGGCACCCACTTTGTACGTGGTAATCCGTGACCTGACAAGTTGCAAAAATTACATGACTTAGGTGCTCTGTCATCATGTCCTCCATTTCCCCTGAATTCAGACAAATCTGCAGGCTCCTCCAGCCTTACAAAAGACACCTTGAAAAAGTCCAGCCTAATTGACACTTAACCCCTTAAAACACAGAAGAATGCCACATAAACGATAAATCAAACGTCACTCACTCATCCTCATCGTGCTTGTCTGCAGGTGACAGTCCTGCTTTTCTCCCCATACTGGTATGGACGAACACTTCCCGAACGACAAGATGTAACAAGAAGTGTACGACCACCCATAATGAATGCGACCAAACACCTCAACTACCCCTCTACACTGGCACACTTCAACGCTACTTGCTTGACATAAGACGTGGGAGTGGAAATCTGGTACCACCATTGTAACCGGCACCACTTCTGACAACACTGTTGCGGATCATTGATGGCCGAATCCAGGACACCAGATGGCCAAGCTGAAGATGGGACCCACCGCACCGTATTTCCACAGGAGGCCGAGCAAGTTCAGTAGTGTCAAGGGGCAGTGCTGAGTGATACAGCGGTATTCAGTAGTATTCCTTTATTCAGCTAGTTTACAAAAGCGCAGTGTTGGTGCGCCGCCCGCGTGCTGTTCCGCTAGTCCAGCCGTCTCAGCACTCCTGACACCGCTGCTGCGGCCATCAAGGCCGCCCTTCGATGGAAGTCAGCCACGCTCGCCCTGTCGCTGCTCATTGAGGCGTAGTGTCTTGCGCTGTGTAGGTGCACGCGGTTCCGGAGATGGCTACAGTCCCTCGTCCTCCCCGCCTTCCACACCATTTGGCCTGCTCTGTCTGACCATTGAATGAAGGTGGATGTACTGGTCGCCCATGGCCCTCAGCCACCGCTGCTTCCAGGACAGGACCAGACTCGAACCCACGCCCTTTTGGATGCTGTGCTGCAACTTGCTGCTAGTGGTGCTTGCCAGATGGCAGCACCCGCTGCCATCTTCGTGCTGATGCAGTGTTGCCATGCCTCCCACAGCGTATGCCTCGCCTGAACCCCTGTACGCCAGGTGGGAAATGAATGTGACCCATCCTGGACCTGCTACAGACCGCTGTCACTGCCCTCCTTCAGGCAGACCATGCAATCTCCAAGTACCTGGCTGCCGTTCCGTCCTGCCCTAGTGTTGTGTCGACGGAGGCGGAATACAGCATGAACAAGTACATTGACACAAAGTACAGGTTTACACAAAACATTTACAACATTGCTCCCAGACTGGCCCCTATAAGCGTAGACCAGCACAGGTCCAACCTGACTCTGACCTGACCTGGCACATCACTCAAGCTAAAAGTGCCTGACTATTTATACTGCTTTTCCCCTCACTTCTGACGTAGTATCAAAGAGAGACAGAAACTATGGGAGGGGTAAATTCCCATACATCAGCCACTTACACATCACCACTCCCGGCTGTGGCCTACCTGTCTCACCTCATACATTATTATAACTTAAAGCAATGCTGAAATTCCCTGCCTCGCTGTCTCTCCACTCTAAACAAATCAGACGTGCAGTACGCCGCTGCAGCTCCATGCCATGTTTACTCTGCCTGGCCTACTGACTTGACTATTACCACACACTGCCAGCAGCTGCAGACTTCATCACCCAGCTGCACTTTTACTGAATTTAACAAAATTCCCCTTTCCTATGATTAAGACTAATACTAGCACAGCACAATGTTATACATTTGAAGGAGGCCAAATTTTTACCAGATATGTATGACATGATGGGTGAGGTACTAGAACAAGTTTATTCCACCTATTATGTATTTTACAAGGATAAAAATATCACATTTTCCTTATTATAATTTTTTCATAATAAATAAAAATGTTATTTTTTCTATAATTTAGTTGATTCTGCAATAAAGCTTATGTCAATTACGTAAGTATGGGCTCTTGCAAGTTACAGGAAAAAAAGGAGAGCAATACTTATAAACTTTAGTGAATACTTGTACCTGAATTCTGAAATACAACTTGCAAATGAAGATATGAGTCCAATTAAACTGTGCATCAGACCATTCCTGAAGCATTTCTTCATGTTCAAACTGTGAGGTAACGGGCTAGTTGTGGCACTCTGAAAATAATCTGATTTGTCATGGCTGCTCGGCAGGCCAGGGCTCATCAGCAACCACGTGGTGTCGGACATTGGCCGGAGCAACAGAGGTAGTCCCAGCGTGTGGTCCAGGACGACCGCGTGGCTGGCAATTCCATGTTGAAGCTGTGTGGAGGACTGTGCTCTGTGTCGATGAAGGAGATTTGTATGCCGGGAGTGCCAAAGATGGCGGACTTTGTGAAACAATAATGGCAGACATCACACAGTTCATGTAGAAACTAATAGTAGCCAGAGGAATCATGATACATTCTTTGAAAGACATTTGTTTTATATAATTTACATAACTGTAAAGATGCGCATCTAGCGCGGACGCTAATACATCGATTGCGCAGTCAAAGAAACATTTTAACAGAAGCTGAAGTGATGTTCCGCTTCAGTCTAAATAAAAGATGACAGTAAAAAAACTTTTGTAGATCTTCAGATTTTAATGTACTTCTGCTTGTAATGTGAAAACGTAAAGAAGGTCGACTTTAAGCTAAAAAAGCCAGCGGACTTGCCAGCGTGCAGACAACATTATTAATTAATAAAATTCAAGTAATTTTTGTTCGACACTGTAAATCGTCAAGTTATTGTTACTAAGGCGTTGAAAAGTGCAAGAATTGTCTTTAACAAAGGAGAAAAGGAATGACTGTAATTTGTGACAAAAACGTGAACGAAGGAGACAGCACAGGGCAGGCTGAAATCTGATCGCACCATACAGTTAGAAAAGTACTTACATAAGTTATACTGTTTATAAATAAGCCCTAATTTTCTAGTGAGAATTGTTTGAATATACACTCCTGGAAATTGAAATAAGAACACCGTGAATTCATTGTCCCAGGAAGGGGAAACTTTATTGACACATTCCTGGGGTCAGATACATCACATGATCACACTGACAGAACCACAGGCACACAGACACAGACAGAGGCAACAGAGCATGCACAATGTCGGCACTAGTACAGTGTATATCCACCTTTCGCAGCAATGCAGGCTGCTATTCTCCCATGGAGACGATCGTAGAGATGCTGGATGTAGTCCTGTGGAACGGCTTGCCATGCCATTTCCACCTGGCGCCTCAGTTGGACCAGCGTTCGTGTTGGACGTCAGACCGCGTGAGACGACGCTTCATCCAGTCCCAAACATGCTCAATGGGGGACAGATCCGGAGATCTTGCTGGCCAGGGTAGTCGACTTACACCTTCTAGAGCACGTTGGGTGGCACGGGATACATGCGGACGTGCATTGTCCTGTTGGAACAGCAAGTTCCCTTGCCGGTCTAGGAATGGTAGAACGATGGGTTCGATGACGGTTTGGATGTACCGTGCACTATTCAGTGTCCCCGCGACGATCACCAGAGGTGTACGGCCAGTGTAGGAGATCGCTCCCCACACCATGATGCCGGGTGTTGGCCCTGTGTGCCTCGGTCGTATGCAGTCCTGATTGTGGCGCTCACCTGCACGGCGCCAAACACGCATACGACCATCATTGGCACCAAGGCAGAAGCGACTCTCATCGCTGAAGACGACACGTCTCCATTCGTCCCTCCATTCACGCCTGTCGCGACACCACTGGAGGCGGGCTGCACGATGTTGGGGCGTGAGCGGAAGACAGCCTAATGGTGTGCGGGACCGTAGCCCAGCTTCATGGAGACGGTTGCGAATGGTCCTCGCCGATACCCCAGGAGCAACAGTGTCCCTAATTTGCTGGGAAGTGGTGGTGCGGTCCCCTACGGCACTGCGTAGGATCCTACGGTCTTGGCGTGCATCCGTGCGTCGCTGCGGTCCGGTCCCAGGTCGACGGGTACGTGCACCTTTCGCCGACCACTGGCGACAACATCGATGTACTGTGGAGACCTCACGCCCCACGTGTTGAGCAATTCGGCGGTACGTCCACCCGGCCTCCCGCATGCCCACTATACGCTCTCGCTCAAAGTCCGTCAACTGCACATACAGTTCACGTCCACGCTGTCTCGGCATGCTACCAGTGTTAAAGGCTGCGATGGAGCTCCGGATGCCACGGCAAACTGGCTGACACTGACGGCGGCGGTGCACAAATGCTGCGCAGCTAGCGCCATTCGACGGCCAACACGGCGGTTCCTGGTGTGTCCGCTGTGCCGTGCATGTGATCATTGCTTGTACAGCCCTCTCGCAGTGTCCGGAGCAAGTATGGTGGGTCTGACACACCGGTGTCAATGTGTTCTTTTTTCCATTTCCAGGAGTGTGTATATATATATATATATATAATTATTCATTTGAAACCCTATAACGTATAAATCAATGTAATTAGGAAAGACTATAGAATTTAATAAAATCATAAAAAATTTCGATGTTTCCACGATTTGTAAGTACCCTGTATCCTTAATTGTATCTTGATGCGACAGCCCATTCAGCAGAATGAGACAGCAGCGTTGCTTGTGTAGACTGGCATTCTTCCACTCGCAGTATTCAGTATCATTTACATGGTAAGTACAGTTAGTCTCCCCAGGCCTATTGCCAACCAAACGGAATTCGTGTTAATGAAATGTGGCTCAGTTGAATTTTCTGTTTATATGTTTGTTTTCTTTTGGCCTTGATATTAATAAATCTCTTTGTGGTACTGTAGGTCCTTGTTATTAATTTTTAATTAACACCCAATCTCATTCCCTATGATGTCATTTATTTTGTTGTGGATTTTAAGTGATTAAAGTAATTTTATGTCTAGTTACCCAACTCAGGGGTGATACACACAGGGGCCACTATTTAATGTCAGGTTCCCTTGGGCTATTGATAAATGTGCTACCTCTTGGGTATAGAGGTTACGACTTTTTATTCGTTTGGGAGATGTAGAATAGCCACCACCATAGGCTAGCTTGCATGAACAGGAACATAGTTGAGCATATCTGGGATGCTTTGGAACGTGCAGTTCAGAAGAGATCTCAACCTCCTCGGACTCTTACGGATATATGGACAGCCCTGCATGATTCATGGTGTTAATTCCTTCTAGCACTGCTTCAGACATTAGTGGGTCCAAGCCACGGCGTGTTGCGGCACTTCTGCGTGCTCGTGGGGGCCCTACATGATATTAGGGAGGTGTACCAGTTTCTTTGCCTCTTCAGTGTAACATCAATATGTTCCTTTCAACACTAGAATCCGACTCCGACGTAAGATTCCTGATTTCATCGATATCTTCACAAGGAAGCCTGCACACTGGGTCAACAACTAAAAACAGTGTGACGATGGCTAGACTGCATCCCAGTATGCGCACATACTGTGTCCCAAAGTGTTTCCTTCGCTGTGTTTCTCTGCCCTGCACTTTATCAGCTGTGTCCGAAAGTGCGCCTAGCCTGTGAAACAATTCCCTGCACGTGAAGAGTAAGTTGTGAGCCAGACTGTTCATCATGTATCTTCAGTGTTATGATAATCTGCGTTTCGAGTGAGATATTCTGATTTGAAATGAGGGGAGAAAATGGGCTCAGGTCTTACATCACGTAGTGACATGCTAAAATAAAGGTTTGCAGGGAAAAACGCCTATCGAAATTCGCAACTCTGTAATTTAAATTTGTGAGGATAGTGTCCTTGATCTTACTGCTCTCAGTGAAATCATCCTGACTATTTGCGGCCAAGAAAATGGCGTCGCCAACAGTTCACAGTCAAGCCGATGATGTTTAAGGCCCATGACAACAATGGAGCGATAGCAACAGATAGAGTACTCCAGGGAACCACTGTAAGAGATCGATACAACATGGCCTTTCTGGAAAATGACTTGCGGCCATATACTGGCCTAAGAAGATCAAACACTTTTGCAGCTGGAGTACTCATTCTGCTTAAAAATGCACGACCGCATATTGCCGAATCAGTAAGCAGAGCTTTGGAAGAATGTGGATGGTAAATCCTTCCCTGTCCTCCATATAATCCTGACATGAACCCAGCAGACATATATTTGGTTCCAAAGCTCAAGAATCCACTCTGAGCGCAACGTTTTCAAAGGTTGATGCAGTGACTCTGAAACGTCCCCTCAGAAAAATTATACACGACTGTGCTTAAACTGACACACAATAGTTTTTAGCGCAACGCAATCTGACTTTCAATAATCCCTACAAAAGAATGGCCCTGACTAACATTAACCTATACCTTTCACAGATCACTTACCTCACAAAAAATCATCGTTACTCGAACTACTGCAATACAGCGAGCACCACTACTGCCAGCTAAATAAAAGATTCAAACTACTGAAGGCACTAACTACTGATAGGCATAGTTAGCGAATGAAAGATTTTAATAGAGTACAAACAATGTATTTACCTTAATAGTCAGAATATATATCAGTTCATGACACCAATTCTTACAAATTTCAAAACTCCGCCATCTCTCTCCCCACGTCCACCACTGCTGGCGGCTCACCTCCAACTGCGCAACGCTATGCGCTGTAAGCATCCAGCTGCCTCTGCTCAACACTACAATGGCAGACAACAATGCAAACCAAACACACACTGCGCACAGCACAGCCAGTGATTTTTCATACCGAGCGCTAAGCGGCGTTACCAATAAGAAAACCTAAATAGCCTACTTACATAGCCCCCATGCTCCCCACAAAAAATTTTTACAAATTGTTTTGGGCAGCGGCCAATAATGATTTGATGAAAACTTTTCATAATTACTATAACAAAGATATCAAATGCACACACTAATTGATACAATGTTGGTCAAAAGCTAAAATTTTCTCACAGTCCATATAGACAGTTCTGATCATTCATCGCAGTAAAATAGTAGTGTTTTTCTCAAAGACTGAGCAATAAAAGAAAATGCACACGCAAGTAGTGGACTTCCATGCAGTCTTGAAGAAGTAGTGTTGTCCTTCCAACGAAAGACAGTGCTGACTCTTGACATGCACACAGGTAATGGGCCACAACAGAGTCAGTCGACGTTGAAGACTATCGGTAGGTAGGTCATCACAGAGCAGACCCACTGTAGTCCTGGTAGAGATTACGGTATTGGTGGGCCACCAGAGGTGCACACCCACTGCAGTCCTTGTAGAAATAATGGTATTGGTGGGTCATCAAAGGTGTAGACCCACTGTAGTCCTTGTAGAGATGGCCAGCAGCCATTTGTTTGACTGTGCAGGCGCACAATCACCATTGAATAGTCTTGTGGATAATATAACAAGTCCATAACCACCACTTGCGCACTCAGAAAAATTGTTTTTGAAATGTCCTTACAACCAGCAATGCTGTTATCCAGTCCCTTACTGAGTTATTAACACATGTGCAAACACTATCAGTCCCTACTTCTCACATATTGTCCATATACTATGACCAACAGAAACGTATGCAGTGAAATGTAATTTACAAGTTACTTAATTTGATGAACTGGTGTCAATTACAATTTTATAACATAAGAATACAATGACAAAGGTACAAAATACATCTTTAAAGAACATAAGACTACAGATATCATTTGCAGTAGTACAGGCTTTACAATAGAATCGAAATAGCAAATACATCAGTGTTACAAAAATTATGACATAAGTACATACATAAAAGATCAGAATAACTTTTGAAACATCAACTTCACACATGAGCATTAGAACAAAACAGAATAAATAATGTGTAAACATCTTTACAAAGTAAATAGCATGTTATTAATGCAAATTATATTTGAGGATAACAGTATTCCTCATCATAGTGAATGTAGCTTAGTATTAGAAAAATTCTGCAACATAAGTCTTATCAGATAAACATTTAAAGACAGGAAGAACATAAATACACAAGGGTACACAAACACATAGTGGGATAACACAAGGAAAGGGCAGGGTTTGTTTTACTGCAGTATTTTGCAAACAAAAGTTTCTTTACTTCTCGGAGATCTCCCTTCGTTCTTCATTATTTCCAAAAGGACCTGTCTATACCTGCTTTCTGTACTTTTCTCATATAACCTCTCAGTGCATTTCTTCAAATACATCACAACTTATTCTCTTATATAGGTTACCCCCTCTTAAGCTAACTTAAATCTACTGAGCTCAGATGCTTAACTAAGGGACGACGCAATGCAGCAGCACAAAACGATTAACACAAACAGCAATGAATAAAAAATGCAAGTAAGCATAGCAAGCAGCAATAAATGTAATAACTTATACCTAAACATGACAAATCCACAAGCAGAAAAAATAGTACACTAAAGACAACAATGCACATAAGGGAAAGTTATAATCACATCTTAATGACTATGTAATTAAAGTGGTGCACCACAACTTATTCTATTAAATAAATTACCAAGTACTTGAAAAGAAAATTATGTATGCAGTTCCTGTTACTAGTCCCTTCTTATTGTTCTTTCCTTTCCAAGTGCTCCTTTTTTTAAGAATGTGGATCATAAAATTATTATTTAACAGATCTGTTGACAGAAAGTTTTCACATTAGCAAATGCATTTACTTTTATTTTATAAAACCAATGCTGTAACACAGCTGGAAAACAGATATCAAATGAAACAAGCAACTATGAAAGGCAAAGCACAAAAATATCATTCAATAGTCATGTGACATTTCATAAGTTAGTACAAATTCTCTCAACTCTCGTAGAAAGACGCTTGTCATTGTCAGGTATGCATATGTAAGAAAATATCTTTCCAAGTAATGAGCGTGTCGTTTTTGCGATGCTTTCTACAAAGGAATTTCAATAGCGAGGGTAATGGCCTCTTTATTTTTTTCCCCACCTGTGCCTCTGAAAGGCACACACTAATGGCTTGTTTCCCGGTGGCTGTCGTCCAGCTGGGTGCCCACGACGCATTACGCGCAGGTGGTCTCTTAACTGTCTTACCGAAATATTTACGACACCAGTTTCCGCTACAGTGGCAGTCTCATATAAAAAATTTCACAGGTCAAGAACTTGCGTTACAAATCTGTAGATACAAAATCCTGTAAATATAACAGTGTCCAAAAAATTTTCGGCGGCATTGTGGTACATTCACGCATTTACATACATTTCATCTCTTAAAGTACGATTCTTGGTTTCCAACCACCTTTTTCACAAACCAGAGTCCCTAACCACTACTCATTATTCCTTACCTTATTACACATATACATATTCGTCCACACTTCTTCAATATTTCATCATAACAAATAAGTAGCATAATCAAATTCCTCATATAGCATCAGCTTATTGATCATAAACATGCCACAACAGCATAATACACATCGTCATCGTAATAATAACATCATAACACCTCAGTCAAATTCTCAAAATCGTCGTAGCTTCCTCCAATAACTTCAAAACCTAAAAAAATTCTCTGCTCATGTCAAAAGTGTCATCTACCTCAAACGTACTTTAAAAATCACGATCCCATACCAAATATGTCATTCAAAGCTCTCATAGTATCACAATGGTTCCGAAAAAATGTGAACAGTTCACAAAGTACAGACAAAATACAATTTCGTAAGTGTGAAGTTATCCAACAGTGTAATTACGTAAACATGTGTCACTGATGTAGTAAAATGAATGTTTGTCTGTCCCAGTTAAATGATCAGATAGCTGTGTAATTAATGTGTTAGAGAAATACGGTACCGATGTGTAAAGTTGTATAAACAAATACCATATTAACTAGGGCTCCTTGTGCTTGCCACACACATGGTACACAAAGTAAGCGTGTACCCCCCTGAGGAATAATGTAATTATATCCTCAGGTGTTACAGATTACAGCAATGGAATGAAATGTATCACAGAACACCTTTGTAATTCAAAAATCTTGAAAAATAAATGGTTCAATTACAAAATTAATCTCTCAAATGCGTGTCCTGTAGCGCTAAATGTGCGTATTGTTGTAAGATAATTCTGTGGAAGTGTCGTAGTTATCGTCCTCTGAAAGCAAAGTTCTGCTGAAGTCAATGTACTTACCTCATGATAAACGAAATTGAAATGCTTTGCGTATAGATATCTTAGTTATTACGCTTATTGCCGTGATGAAGTAAGTACTGTACTGTACGTATTGTTGTGCTACAGAAAAGGCTGTCTCATTGTAGCTATACCACAAAGTTACTACTAAAACATGTTTTCCTTTCCAGAAGAATTCAGAAAAACTGTGCAGATACAAAACAGATACACCGCAAAAGCACAATGTAAATTGTGTCACACATTAGTTGCGTCGTAATATAATCGTGTAGCTGTCAAAGAAACGAAATACTAAGTCATCTTTAATCTCACAGAAACTGCTTCAAATAAGGAATGTCTCTTCAAGTAAACCAAAATGTTGCATTAAAATATCGTTAGCAGTACTGGTAAATGTTCTAAGTATGTAAGCCTTATAGTCGTTACGTAATCGTGCCACTAACAAGCAAGAATGTACACACACATTTTAACACTGTGTTGTCTGTTCACTATAACAATGCTTTCGTAATTTCTGTTTAAAAATGTTCCCTAGGTTCTAGACTGGATAGTTAACTTCAAAACATTGTTGCATGTTAACAGTTTCTCAGTGTGACAAAACATACTACAAATGTGAAGTGAAATGTTTTATGGCAAAGACAAACTTAAAAAGCAGATTATCTTTTAATAAACAGTTTTACATGTAAAATGTGGTGTAAACCTTTACTCTTCCTAGTACGCAGACTGTCAACTGAAAAGCAATTATCATGTGGTTACGTCGGTAAGGAACACTGGAATTTTGCTCAAGGTTAGCTTATGTTTTTTTTCTCTGAGCCCGCCGGCGCACGCGGCTGCCTGCAGTGGGAGTCATTGTCTGTTTCTTTGTTGGCGCGCGTCGTTATTGGGATTTGGAGACCTAACTTCTACAAATTCACCTTGTCGAGAGGGCCCTGCTCTGTTTGATTCCCGTCAGTTCTGCTGCAATTCAGTTCTGTCGTTACGATCATATCGTCTGTAGTCATGTCGGTAGATTCCATAGTTTCTTTCTTGTCGGTCACGTGGTGGAGAATTTCTCTCTGAATCGTAACTGCGCGCTGGACCGTTGCGTCTAAAGTTATTCTGTCTCCCTTGATAGTAATTATTTTGGTTCCCATATTGTCTGTTTCTCTGATTGTCTCTGTGATAGTCACTACTGCGGAGAGGTGATCTTTCTCTGTAATTATTACTAACCTGCCAACGGTTGTCATACGGGTGGTGTCTGTTTTGGTCACGATTTGTGTTGTGAGAATAGCCTTGTCGTGTCCAGTTATTATTTCTGTCATCGCGGAATTGCGACGGATGTGACCTGTAATTGTGGTGTTCCTGTTTTCGTGTTCCGCGATTGTCAGTGTGAATTTCTAATTCTTGTAAGAGTCCCTGAAAAGCTTCAATGTCGTCTTTGCAACGGCGTGCCAAAATAATATGCCGTAAATGTTCAGGTAATTTGATTAAGCAGATGCGGATGAGTTCTGACGGGCTGTATGGGTTTGACAGGTACTGATTCTTGTGCAACATGTCTTCAAAATATTTCACAAGACTGGAAAATTCAGATTGTTCGAAATGTTTCATCATCATGATGCCATGTTTTACTCGGTCTTGTGTGCCTTGGGACCAATATGCTGAGAGGAAGGCATGGTAAAATTCTCCTTCACTGTGGCAATCGTGAATGACCGATCGCATTCTTACAGCTGGTTCATTCTCTAAGTAGCCACACATAAATTCTAATCTGTGCTCTAGTGACCAGTTGGGAGGAAAACAATGAGAGAATTGATGGAGCCACGCTTGTGGATGAATGTCGTTGCCAGAATTCTTAAATGTTTTGAATTTACGTGTAGTAAAGAACAGCTTATAGTCAAAATCATCATGTCGGCGAGTCGCATGTCGGTCATTGTTACGTCGTTTCGGCGGTTCCATCTCAAAATTCGGTGTACTTTGCCAATTTCTTTCATAATCTCCAAAGTGCCCTGTGTTGTTATTTTGTGGCAGTTCCGTATTTTTATGTCCCTCTTCCCGTATTGGAGTGCGAGTGTCCTCTGAAATACGTAATTCTTGTATTACCTGTGTCAGCTATCTTGTACTTACCGGATTTCTCTTTGGTGTTGCGTATTAATTTGATTCTGATTTTGTTTGAATTTCCTAATTTGTTCGAATTCTTCTGTGTCATTAAAGACTACCGGTTTTGTGTCATTCAGATTATCATCTACCTTCGTAGATAAATTATTTAGCTGATCCGAAAGTTCAACTACTTTTTCTGATAATGAATTAATGTCCTCCATGTGCCTTTCTGAACCAATTTTCAGAGTATCTACTGTGTCCTTTAAGTTCGCTTGAGTTTTTGCAAGTTGCGTAACCGAATCGGTAGATGCAACTGAGTCAATTTTAGCTTGCAAGGTCTCATGATTTTCATGAACAATAGTTTGCAGTTCTTTTATGGCTGCTTCGTGATTCTGTAATGCATTTTCATGCCGCGAAAAAATAGGTTGGAACTGCTCACAAATTTGTGTTTTTACGTCATTACAGACTTTTTGACATTTCGATTCGATTTTATGTAATTCAGTAGTTAAATCTTCACGTGTTTGTTCAAGCATATGCTCCACTGAGTCTAACTTTTGAAGCTTTTGCTCCGCGTCTAACTTTTGAAGATTTTGTTCCATTGTGTCTAACTTTAGAAGCTTTTGCTGTGTTTGTCTCTGATTTTGTTCCATTGTGTCTAACTGTTGAAGATTTTGTTCCATTGTGTCTAACTTTAGAAGCTTTTGCTGTGTTTGTCTCTGATTTTGTTCCATTGTGTCTAACTTTTGAAGCTTTTGTCCCATTTGTTGCATTAATTGTAATAACAATGCACTGGTGTCTGAAACATGTTCCTTAGTGCTATTCAGCAATGCATTTGAACCGGCAATATTCGCAGTTTGAAAAACAGAAAATGTGTCTTGACTTATTTGAGAACGCGGTGAGGACGCAAAACCTGAATCTACAGTATTTGCAAGAATGTGTCCTGTCATTTCGGAATCCTGAGGCGAGCTGTTGGCGACTGATCGATCGATAATTGTTCCCTGTTCACTACTTATTTCACTGTCTACACCATTGTTTGCAGCCCGCTCCATTTCCCTATGTACAATTACCAAATTACTACTTTGAACATTAGTTAATTCATTACATGGTGGCGCCAACACACTGCTTTCGTCTTCACTGTCATTTCTCAGTTTACTTTGGAGCCTAGTATTACGTTTTTCACACGCCATTATTGTCACAATATTTCACACGACAACACAGAAAAAAAAAACAATTTGAAGAGCAAAATTAAGAGAATACATTAACATAGAAAATAATATGTAATTAATTGCAAGCGCAGCTGCGAAATACTTGGTGCAACTCTACATGCATGCCACAACTGTTGTACTGCACAACAATGAAAGACTACAACTACAAAGGAGATTCTCTCTACAATTACGCGCTAGCAATAAACAAAATCTACATTCATTGCACAAACTACAAGAAAAAAAGTCAGAAGATTCCAGTGAGGTATCCTTGGCTAAGGGTCGACATATGAAACGTCCCCTTAGAAAAATTTTACACGACTGTGCTTAAACTGACACACAATAGTTTTTAGCGCAACGAAATCTGACTTTCAATAATCCCTACAAAAGAATGGCCCTGACTAACATTAACCTATACCTTTCACAGATCACTTACCTCACAAAAAATCATCGTTACTCGAACTACTGCAATACAGCGAGCACCACTACTGCCAGCTAAATAAAAGATTCAAACTACTGAAGGCACTAACTACTGATAGGCATAGTTAGCGAATGAAAGATTTTAATAGAGTACAAACAATGTATTTACCTTAATAGTCAGAATATATATCAGTTCATGACACCAATTCTTACAAATTTCAAAACTCCGCCATCTCTCTCCCCACGTCCACCACTGCTGGCGGCTCACCTCCAACTGATCAACGCTAGGCGCTGTAAGCATCCAGCTGCCTCTGCTCAACACTACAATGGCAGACAACAATGCAAACTAAACACACACTGCGCACAGCACAGCCAGTGATTTTTCATACCGAGCGCTAAGCGGCGTTACCAATAAGAAAACCTAAACAGCCTACTTACAACTCGAGCAGTCAGACAGATCAACAAAAATGGCGACCTAATGGGAATACAAGACTTGTGAAAACACTGGTTGCTGCTATTGAGAAGAATGCACATTACATCAAAGGCCTGTAAAGTCATCTTGTGAAATAAAAAGAAACCATGATCTTATGGTGAGCAGAATTTTTCAAATGACCCTCAATTAAATTCTGGACGGCATTCGACAGACGATGAGTGTTGCTTATTTTCATTAACTCTTATCCTCAGGCATAAGATTTGGGGTAACATCTTGCTAGGCAGAAAGTTGTATGTAGGATGGAAGAAAGTCCTTACACTGTATGATGGATTCACCTATATCCATTTTATTGGCACCTATCTAAGCACTTGAGAATATTGCCGCGCGGGGTAGCCGTGAGGACGAGGCGCCTTGTCACGTTTCGGGTGGCCCCCTCCTCGAGTCGTCCTTTGGGCATGGGTGTGGGTGTGTTGTCCTTAGCGTGAGTTAAAGATAGATTAAGTAATGTGTAAGACTAGGGACCCATGACCTCTGTCGTTTAGTATATGCCAGAAAAAAAACCGCAGTACCAAAAATAAATTAATGTATAGTAATGAAATTTCGGGAATACATTTGTCTAGGCAACATATTTAAGCAATTAACATTGCACGATCACACGTTAATACAAGCGCGAGGTAAGCAATTGCAATTACGAAATTGTGGTATATTAATACTCAGAGTAATCGCCAGATGGTTGAAGGAAAGCATGCAAATGTGCATGCATTGTGTTGTACAGGAGCCAGATGTCAGTTTTCGGGGTGGAGTACCACGCCTGTTGCATGTGGTTGGTTAATACAGGGACGGTTAATTCTGGTTGTTCACGATACTGAAGTTCTCTTCCGATGATATCCCGCATGTCATCCATTGGAGATAGGTCTGGTGATCGAGGAGGCCAAGGCAACATGCCGACACTCTATAGAGCACGTTTGGTTACAACTGTGGTATATGGGCTAGTGTTATCATTTTAGAAAATACCTCGTGGAATGCTGTTCATGCCGCGCGGGATTAGCTGAGCGGTCTAGACGCTGCAGTCATGGACCGTGCGGCTGGTCCCGGCGGAGGTTCAAGTCCTCCCTCGGGCATGGATGTGTGTGTGTTTGTCCTTGGGATAATTTAGGTTAAGTAGTGTGTAAACTTAGGGACTAATGACCTTAGCAGTTAAGTCCCATAAAATTTCACACATATTGGAACTTTTTTTTAATGCTGTTCATGAATGGCAGCACAGCAGGTCGAATCACTAGCACACAGAGAGGTTGGTCGCTAGCCCTCAACTGTCCTCCTAATCACTGGCACCGATGCAGAACCATATTTCATCAGAAAACACAACAGATTCCACCCTGCCCTTTAGTGAGCTGTCACTTGACACCACTGAAGTCGCAAATGACGCTGGTGTGGAGTCAGAGGATTGCATGCTACACGCCGTTTGGCTCGGAGCAGTCCTGAGGTAACCGATTTGTAACAGTTCGTTTTCATGAGGTGCCATCTGCTGCTCAAATTGCTGTACCAGATGCAGTATGATGCGGCAGAGCCATACGCCAAACGCTATGGTCTTCCATCTCAGTAGTGCCACGTGGCCGTCCGGAGCCCGGTCTTCTTGAGACTGTACACTCTTATGACCGTAACTGCCAGCAATGATGTACAGGGCTGCATTCCTACCAAGTCTTCCTGTTCCACCACATTAAGTATATCCAGCTTCTCATAGCCCTATTACTCTACCTCGTTCAGACTCTGTTACGTGTCGATAATGGCGTCTTTCTCGTCTTAATGGCTTTCTTTACTAACATCAGTTCACCACCTCCAATCTCAAAGATAACTAACGCTCACAACCGTTATAGCTTGTATTTAAATCAAAGCTGATTTGCATCCTCATAGAGGCTCCACTAGCGTCACTCTTATGCGACTGGCGCGAAATTTGAATATACATCATTTTTCAGATGTAGAAATGCTTACCAACTTTCGTTTATCTCGCACAACTCGTTCTCGGTTCTGAGATTTTTTTTCGTCAGTGTAGATCAACTGGGGAAGTTTATTGTAAACAATCAATTTGAGTTTGTAAGTAATACACTACTGGCCTTTAAAATTGCTACACCAAGAAGAAATGCAGATGATAAACGGATATTCATTGGACAAATATATTATGCTAGAACTGACATGTGATTACATTTTCACGCAATTTAGGGTGCGTAGATCCCGATAAATTAGTACCCACAACAACCACCTCCGGCCGTAATAACGGCCTTGATACGCTTGGGCATTGAGTCAAACAGAGCTTGGATGGCGTGTACAGGTACAGCTGCCCATACAGCTTCAACACGATACCACATTTCATCAAGAGTAGCGACTGGCGTATTGTGACGAGACAGTTGCTCGGCCACCATTGACCAGACGCTTTCAATTGGTGAGAGATCTGGAGCATGTGCTGACCAGGGCAGCAGTCGAACATTTTCTGTATCCAGAAAGGCCCGTACAGGACCTGCAACACGCGGTCGTGCATTATCCTGCTGAAATGTAGGGTTTCGCAGGGATCGAATGAAGGGTAGAGCCATGGGTCGTAACACATCTGAAATGTAACGTCCACTGTTCAAAGTGCCGTCAACAGAACCTGGATTCATCCGAAAAAATGACGTTTTGCCATTCGTGCATCCACGTTCGTCGTTGAGTATACCCTGACAGGCGCTCCTGTCTGTGATGCAGCATCAAGGGTAACCGCAACCATGGTATGCGAGCTGATAGTCCACGCTCCTGCAAACTTCGTCGAACTGTTCGTGCAGATGGTTGTTGTCTTGCAGACGTCCCCATCTGTTGACTCAGGGATCAAGACGTGGCTGCACGATCCGTTATAGCCACGCGGATAAGATGCCTGTCATCTCGACTGGTAGTGATACGCGGCCGGTGGGATCCAGCACGGCGTTCCGTATTACCCTCCTGAACCCACCGATCCCATATTCTGCTAACAGTCATTGAATCTCGACCAACGCGAGCAGCAATGTCGCGATACGATAAACCGCAATCGCGATAGGCTACAATCCGACCTTTATCAAAGCCGGAAACGTGATGGTACGCATTTCTCCTTCTTACACGAGGCATCAGAACAACGTTTCACCAGGCAACGCCGGTCAACTGCTGTTTGGTGTATGAGAAATCGGTTGGAAAACTTTCCTCATGTCAGCACGTTGTAGGTGTCGCCACCAGCGCCAACCCTGTGTGAATGCTCTGAAAAGCTAATCATTTGCATATCACAGCAACTTCTTCCTGTCGGTTAAATTTCGCGTCTGTAGTACATCTTCGTGATGTAGCAATTTTAATGGCCAGTAGTGTATAACTTTGACACAGGAAAAGAATCAAGTACACAGTCATAAAACTCACTGCTTAGAAATGAAAAATCTGACAAACAAAACAAGCATTTTTCACAATCACGTGACACTTGTTTTCCTTTAATAACTTCTGTTATAATAATTCTTCAATGAAAATAAGCACACAATCACGAACCTGTGATGGACTCACTGCTACATAAATATATTTTTGTAAGACGTATGATTGATATGGCTCGTTATCCTGTATGAACGCAGTTGTATGTCTTTACCCACAAATCTGTCATAGCAGTTGTGGAATCACTAATGGCCTTTATTTATTGCTTTTGAAAATACAGTATTACAAATATTTACAAATTTTATGAAATTCGAATCTATGGACTACGTTATAGCTACTGTTCAGATCGCGCGATTTACGTTGGATCACATTTTTTGCTTCTGTAACAATCCATTTAAGCCACTTATCTATAAAAAATGTGTCATGCCGTCTACAACACAGGTGCACTCAAAGAACATCCTTATCGGAAAAATTAGGCCCACATTGTAACATCAGAAAAACAAACATTCAGACAAGAAAACACGACGTGTTGCAGACCAATCAGCGAAGAAAATGTGCTCCTCGCAGCTTAACTTTCAGTCCAGTTATACACGTCCATACATCTTGAAAGCCAACGGCCTTCGCCCAGTGGTAACACCGGTTCCCGTCAGAACACCGAAATTGAGCTCTGTCGGGCTTGGCTAGCACTTGGATGGTCATCGTGCAGGTGTGTCTTGTGCTGTTGGTAAGAGGGTTGCACTCACCCCTTGTGAGGCCGACTGTGGAACTACTTGACTGACAAATAGCGACACCGGTCACGAAAACTGACAACTGCTGGGAGAGCGGTGTGCTGACCACTTATCCCACCGTATCCGCATCCAGTGACGCCTAAGGAATGCTGGTGGTTAATGATGGTCTCAGTCTTAATGAACAACTACAACTGCCAAATAAAAATTTATTTTCTCATTCTTGATGAGCAGCTGCAACTGCGAAATAAAAGTTTCTTTAACAACTCCAAACCGCAAATCGCAACTTTTTGACCTATTATCGTCTTTACACATCGTTCACAAATATTGTTTTCCTTTTTATTGTATACCTGGCTGTTCTACCTACTTTGTTAATTCTGGTAATTTTGAGCACTTTAATGCTTTCCGCATTGAACAGATGGTGTGTATCAACTGCTGTTTCAATTTGCAGCATTTTCTATACATCTCATGTATTACCTAATTTTGTACTTTTGTTATTCAGCTAGATCTCTTGTAATAACTATTTTCACTTATAATTTAGCTGTTTTCTTCATTCGTGTCGCTCTGCGCCTTTCGCACCCGATATGTGGCGCACATTGCTCTTTTTCCACTTAGCGGCGTAATCAGATGACAAAACTTTCAGTCTCTTGTCAGCCCCAGCGGCTTGCTATGCAGTTAGTTTTAATGTTGGCTTTACAGGAAAACTATTACTTGATTTGAGCACTTCATCTCTTTGGTTTTATTATTTCACCATGCAGTGTGAACCTATGTAAGTACTACATGTTCTGTTTTTAATAGAGCTTGTTATACCTAAAGTTATGGAAATGTTTGATTTTCCTTCATGTTGATTACAAAAGATTTGTAAGTAACTATAACTTGTTGCGATGACGATATCCTTAGTCGGTATCGAAATCAGGTCAATACAATAACATTTCTGCAACCGGTTGGCTGTTTTTGTTCTTTATTAAAACTTAAATAAGGTTGCTGAACATCAGGTATGTTCAAGATTGTGAACTGTAGATACACTAAAACAAACAGAGAATAGTGATATTTTTGTATAATGACATGCAGACCAGTTACACTCCTGGAAATTAAAATAAGAACACCGTGAATTCATTGTCCCAGAAAGGGGAAACTTTATTGACACATTCCTGGGGTCATATACATCACATGATCACACTGACAGAACCACAGGCACATAGACACAGGCAACAGAGCATGCACAATGTCGGCACTAGTACAGTGTATATCCACCTTTCGCAGCAATGCAGGCTGCTATTCTCCCATGGAGACGATCGTAGAGATGCTGGATGTAGTCCTGTGGAACGGCTTGCCATGCCATTTCCACCTGGCGCCTCAGCTGGACCAGCGTTCGTGTTGGACGTGCAGATCGCGTGAGACGACGCTTCATCTAGTCCCAAACATGCTCAATGGGGGACAGATCCGGAGATCTTGCTGGCCAGGGTAGTTGACTTACACCTTCTAGAGCACGTTGGGTGGCACGGGATACATGCGGACGTGCATTGTCCTGTTGGAACAGCAAGTTCCCTTGCCGGTCTAGGAATGGTAGAACGATGGGTTCGATGACGGTTTGGATGTACCGTGCACTATTCAGTGTCCCTCGACGATCACCAGAGGTGAACGGCCAGTGTAGGAGATCGCTCCCCACACCATGATGCCGGGTGTTGGCCCTGTGTGCCTCGGTCGTATGCAGTCCTGATTGTGGCGCTCACCTGCACGGCGCCAAACACGCATACGACCATCATTGGCACCAAGGCAGAAGCGACTCTCATCGCTGAAGACGACACGTCTCCATTCGTCCCTCCATTCACGCCTGTCGCGACACCACTGGAGGCGGGCTGCACGATGCTGGGGCGTGAGCGGAAGACGGCCTAACGGTGTGCGGGACCGTAGCCCAGCTTCATGGAGACGGTTGCGAATGGTCCTCGCCGATACCCCAGGAGCAACAGTGTCTCTAATTTGCTGGGAAGTGGCGGTGCGGTCCCCTACGGCACTGCGTAGGATCCTACGGTCTTGGCGTACATCCGTGCGTCGCTGCGGTCCGGTCCCAGGTCGACGGGCACGTGCACCTTCCGCCGACCACTGGCGACAACATCGAAGTACTGTGGAGACCTCACGCCCCACGTGTTGAGCAATTCGGCGGTACGTCCACCCGGCCTCCCGCATGCCCACTATACGCCCTCGCTCAAAGTCCGTCAGCTGCACATACGGTTCACGTCCACGCTGTCGCGGTATGCTACCAGTGTTAAAGACTGCGATGGAGCTCCGTATGCCACGGCAAACTGGCTGACACTGACGGCGGCGGTGCACAAATGCTGCGCAGCTAGCGCCATTCGACGGCCAACACCGCGGTTCCTGGTGTGTCCGCTGTGCCGTGAGTGTGATCATTGCTTGTACAGCCCTCTCGCAGTGTCCGGAGCAAGTATGGTGGGTCTGACACACCGGTGTCAATGTGTTCTTTTTTCCATTTCCAGGAGTGTATATTATGCAGAGGGATTCACACCTGTGACTAGCATTCAAAAAATGATAATGATTATTATTTACGCATTTGATATGTTTACACTAATCAGTTCAAAATTTAGACATTTTTCTAACTGTCCAATGCTAATTCAAAAGGTACATCTATATGGGCGTTGCGGGCAACTAACCATAAAAGCAGCCGCCCGGGGCAGATGTCATCGACAACAGGTAACGCCCTCTTGGACGCTTCATTTCTTCAGGTCGTCCTTGGATGTTTGTTTGCTGCAGGATTTGACTTAAGCATTTTTTACATCTGTGTTTTTCGTGCTGTAGAGCGCAAAAAAATGTTCTTGAACGTGGTCCACGGAGGAGCACAAGGTGGGGTGATTACTTTCATCCTCTTTGCACATGCAGAAGACTGACCACGAGTATCTGTTCAAACACTGCATACTAGTGGTAGGGCCTTCATCTCAATTCCGTTTTTTTATGAATTGTCCAAGATAACACGAAACAGCCTTGGTGAATGGTCTAGGTCATTCCCTATTCACTTCACTCGCAACTTCCATGATGCCTCATTGTTTGTTTTTCTGAGTCTTCTAATTATTTTATTTCAAGAAACTTTCTATATAATAATCAGAGTATGCATCCAAGACCGTTTTCCATTCTTTTAACTGTTTTACTGTGGGTTGAATAGGTTAGATCATAATCATTGGAGGGAGAATTGTTAAGTTTTAATTATCTCTTCAAAGAAATGAAGTTATGTAATTATTTTTTCTTTTTTTGCAGGTATATGACTGCAGTCCTGAAATTACCGCGACACGCTACCATAGCACGCCTTTCTTGGTCGTAACTCTTATGATTGGTTTAATATACGCCGCCACGAATTCCTCTCATGTGCCAACCTCTTCATCTCAGAACATCACTTGCAATCTACGCCCTCAACTATTTGCTGTACGTATTCTAATCTCTGCCTTCCTCTACAGCTCCCTCTAGTACCGTGGAAGTTGTTGCCCGATGGCGTAACACATGTCCTATCATCCTGTCCCTTCTTCTTGTAAGTGTTTACCATATGTTCTTTTCTTCGCCAACTGCGCGGAGAACCTTCTCATTCTTTACTCTATCAGTTCAACTATGTTTCAACGTTCTTTTGTAGCATCATATTCCAAATACTTCGCTTCTCTTCTGTTCCGGTTTTCGCATAGCCCACGCTTCGCTACCATACAATACTGTGATCCAAACGCACTTCCTCAGAAATTTCTTCCTCAAATTAAGGTCTGTGTTTGAAACTATTACATTTTTTTGGCGAGGAAAGCCCTTTTTGCCAGTGATATTCTGCTTTTTTGCTTTCTCCTCACGTCGTCCATCGTGGACTAGAGAAACAAAAAATTAAAAAAAAGATGCATCTCGTTGATGAAGTGCAGTATCATGCAGTAATTTGTTTCCTCAGTGGTGGCTCGTGCAAAATTTTACTAATGTACTATACGGTAATATGGTAGCAAATAGCCTTTTGACTTAAAAGGGTAGTAATCGTAACGCCGTTGAATATATTAATTTTAGGTATAGAAATTCAATTGTTTAAATACATTTAAATTTTATATTTGATCGTTTAACATTGCGAGAAATAAAATAAAATAATAACAGCAAAGGGAATCTAACATGAAGCGACTAAATGGCATTTAGGACACTTATTCACTATACTATCGCGCCATTACTCGAGCTGGTCCTCGAATATTTCACATGCCCTACGCGTATATCTTTAGAGAGGATTTTATCTTTTACTACGGCTCATTCACGTGAAATATTAGAGGAACTTGAAAAGGGCATCACCCTGTTTCTAGCCACCTAGTTCCATTTTATCTGTTGTTGTTGTTGTGGTCTTCAGTCCGAAGACTGGTTTGGTGCAGATCTCCTGTGCAAGCCTCTTCATCTCTGAGTAACTACCGCAAGCTACATCCCTTTGAATCTGCTTACTTGGTCTCCTTCTACGGTTTCACCCCATACGCTTCCTTCCACTACTATATTAGTGATCTCTTGATGTCTCAGAATGTGTTCTACCAACCGGTACCTTCTTTTGGTCTGGCTGTAATACAAATGTCTCGTCTCCCCAATTCTGTTCAGTAACTCCTCATTAGTTACGTAATCTACCCATCTAATCTTCAGAATTCTTTTTTTGTAGCACCACTTTTCAAAAGCTTCTATTCTCTTCTTGTCTAAACTATTTATCGTCCACGTTTTACTTCCAAAGAATACTCTCAGAAAGTACTTCCTGACACTTAAATCTGTACTTGACGTTAACAAATTTCTCTTCTTCAGAAACGCTTTTCTTGCCATAACCCTAAATTTTATATCCTCTCTAATCCGACCATCATCAGTTATTTTGTTTACCAAACAGCAAAACTCATCTACTACTTCAAGTGTCTCATTTCCTAATCTAATTCCCTCAGCATCACCTGATTTAATTTGACTAGATTCCATTATCCTCGTTTTGCTTTTGTTGATGTTCATCTTTTATCCTCCTTTCAAGATACTGTCTATTCAGTTCACCTGCTCTTCCAAGTCCTTTGCTGTCTCTGTCAAAATTTCAATGTCATGGGCAAATCTCAAAGTTTTTATTTATTCTCCCTGGACTTGAATTCCTACTTCAAATTTTTCTTTTGTTTCCTTTGCTTATTGCTCAATATACAGATTGAATAACATCGAAGACAGGCTACAACGTTGTCTCACTCCCTTCTCAACCACTGCTTCCCTTTCTTGCCGCTCGACTCTTATAACTGCCCTCTGGTTTCTGTACAAACTGTAAATAGCCTTCTGTTCCGTGTACCTTTAGAATTAGCCACCTTTAGAATTCAAAAGAGAGCATTCCAGTCAACACTGTCAAAAGCTTTCTCTAAGTCTACAAATGTTATAAAATTAGGTTTGCCTTCCCTTAACCTATCTTTTATGAGAAGTTGTAGTGTCAGTATTGCCTCACGTGTTCCAACATTTCTCTGGAATCCAAACTGATTTTCCCCGAGGTCGGCTTCTACGAATTTTTATGTAAGTATTTTGCAGCCGTGACAGTTTGGTAATTTTCACACCTGCCTTTCTTAAGCGAAATCTGTAGCCTTTTGGAATCAACAAAAATCTTTTGAAGTCAGTAATCTGTGGCAAATGATTGACTTCAGAGTAAACACTAGTTCACAATATGAAATGTCCTTCATAAAACCACCTTTATATTCAATTAAATTACTGTCCAGTATTGTTTCTACCCTGTTTAATATAATTTCGAAAAATATGCTATACGCAGCCGATTGAAAAGAAATTCCTCTGTAGTTGTTAACATTTTGTTTATAGCCTTTCTTACGTACTTTATGTATAAAGGCCACCTTCCACTCTCCTGGTAGTTTTATTTTCCAGGTTTTCGCAAAGATTAATTTTAGCTTGTTTTTCTATTTTTGGTAGAGACCATTTCAAAAGCTCTGCTCCAATCGCCTTCTCTACTTATGCCTTGCATATTGAAATGTCATTATTTTTAAATTTGTGTTATCTATTCTTTCCGGTTCACAAATGCTCTCTTGTTGGTTTGACAGATTGACGCTTACAAAGATATTATAATGTGAAACCAACAAGGCCGCAAATGTGAACCAAAACGAAGAAAAAACATTAATTTAGCTAGCTGACATTTCAATATGTAAGAAATAGTTTTCTATTTCAGAATCACAAAATCACTTGAGAATGGCCTAGAAGGGTGAAAATAGTTGTCAACAAATAGCATTACTACAGCAAAAGTGGAAAATGCCATCTTGTAATAAGGTCATTGCTATGGTACGATATGCAAAATAAAACTTCATATAAATATGCTCATATACTCGCTTTTTTTATGACCATCTATAGCCTTTCGACATACAATGGCAATCGTAACAACAGCGAATATATTAATTTTGTGTGTATAAACTGAACTGTGAAATATATATTTAAATTTTATAGTCAATTGTTTAACACTGCAGGGAATAAAATCAAATGGTAAAAACTATTTTTTTCCAATTTGGATTACATTTCTTACCATTTATCCTTCTAATTTTCGATTTGTATTTCCTTACTCTCTCTCTCTCTCTCTTTTTTTTCTAAAAGATCATTTCGCTTTTCTTCTGGGTGCTTCATTTTTTCTCTTTAGTTTTGCGTCCTTTGATCCTTACTATGGGGGTCTTCTAAGCCTATTTGACTGGGTTTTTGTTTAAGAGCATATCAGCTCTGATTAATGTCAATAGGAGTTTTATTATGTTACCAAACATTGCAAAATAAACTTAAAACAACACATTAAATATGAAAAGAAGAACTCAGTACAACGAAATGCAGTCAGTGGTTTTAACCATTCACCTACACAGCCATTACGTTAGCTGCTTCTCAAAAACCCCTCATATTCCACGCTTTCAGAAAACGTTACACATAGTTTCAAAGAAAAATACAGAACTGTTGCTGTGAATAGCGTAGCACTCATAGTGCCGAAAGGGATGATGTCAGATGAGAACATGCGCAGTCGAAAATAGACATCTCCATCCCATCTCTGCATTGATCGTAGCGTTTCAGCACTCGATACTAGTTGGTAGTTATCTCGGACAACGCGCAACAAAACGTTTTTTCGTCCATTTCATTCGCATGTCAGCATCCGTTCGAAGAGAAATTGCATAAATTTAGTGCGATTTCAGCCTCGTGCTCAAAGAGAAATGGCGTAATTTTTGGCTCGTGTTCAAAGAGAAACGCTTAACTTTAGTGCAATGTTTTCATTGTGCTGTAGCACATGATAAACATCCGCGACTGCGTTTCCTACATTGAGAAAACGCTCTTAAGCAATCCACGCTGATTTGGTAGAGATGTGTGGCAACCATACAGGATCATATGACACAATCGGTAGGTACCGCGTCGTAATGACGAAGAGCGAAGTGGTATTCCATGCTTCTATGAAGCCTGCTCACCCTCATTCAAAAAAGTCGCTGAAACAAGGCTGCACCGGAAATGTTGCAACTGTGTCAGGTCAATCCAGTTGACATCTTTAGTCACGTAATCACCGTGCCGTGGGCATGTGGTGGATGCAACACTATGACCGATATACAAAAGGTATTTTTTGCTGCTACGGAATAGTGCTAATAGACAATACTTGTAAGGGACAAACTGTCCCAAAAGCATACCACCGAAATCTCTTGACGAGATCACGTAAGGCTGCCCAGATGAAGTTGAAAGTTCTCTTTAAAATAATTAAAAATATGACAGAAGTACCCTGTTTCTGATTGTAAGCCTGAGCTGTGATAATAAATGAACTGTCGTAATGAAACTTGCGCTGTCGTAATGTGAAATCCAAGCTACACTGTAAAAGTAATTAATTATCACAATGAAAAGGGAAGTATTTCATACTGTAAAAGTTAGCAATCTGAGTACAAGAATTTTGAACAGTATAAACTGCCTGAATAATTAATTTGGACATAAAACGTACAGTAATTGGCTTTGCAAAAATTTGATCACAAAAATTGTCTCTGAATAACAAGTTGGCCCTGACTGAACAAATAAAAAAATCATAATCTTTTCTCCTTACCTCTATTCTGCACAAATCTAAATAACGCGTTGCAGTACTGCTATGTCTTGCGCAAATTATTGTATCTACACAGAGACACTCGAGAGGTGCAATGAGTTCTCTGTTAATTGCAAATCGAACAGTTTTAAAATTAATGAACTTCTCAATAGCCAAATAATACACTTTTCTGTCTCTCAAATCTAACAACTTTCAGTACATTAACTAAGTTAGTTCGATGGCGCAAGAATAGTGAAAAGAATAACATTATTATTGTATTTACGTGGCATTCCATCAGATTTCTTCCTTCACAAATCATTTTCATCATCATGTTGATTGAGAAAAATGATAAATTGAGACATTACATTTGAGTCATTACATTTGAGTCATAATATTGCTATAGTTTCCTCACTCTAACACTGATTAACATTATCAGCTTAATCCTGACACAGCTGAACTTCGACTGCCTCACTCTACCAAAGATAACATTGTCTGCTCAACGGCGCCCTCGCGCACATCAACGATATCAACTAACTTCTGCGATACCAATTACAACATAGCTGCTCGCTTACAGTCGATTCAGATACCAAAAATTCAAATACGAAAATTATACATGTCACCTATCAAAGTGTCGCTGTAAGCTGACAGATGGTTCTGCACGGGACACAGCCACACGTGCTGCTGCTTTGCGCTATCAAACTTTGCCTCACCCTCCATATTGTCCTACCCCGGCATCAAGTAATTCTTCCTGTATCCTCGGATGAAGGATCCATTGCGTGGCAGGCATTTACAGAAGACGAGCTGAGTTTTGAGTCAGAACGTTTCCTGTACAACCAGAATTAAGATTTCTGCAACCGAGGTATCTACACAATCATTCACCAATGGGACAAATGAGCAGCACTGACCAGGGTTAATATGTGGAGAACGATTAACACGTCACGAAGTTTCGTTGTTGCAGATTGATGTTTTAAGATGATAATTAAAACTTTGTGTCTAACTTTCAAATTTTTAGTTTGTAAAGCAAATGGCATATCTTTGGTGTATATTGTGATTCTTCCCGTAATGTAATTTCTAATTTCTAGAGTAATTACATATAACGACAGACTTATTCACAAAAAAACGAACATGCGTTAAATGGAATATGGGTCAACATAATACAATGATTATACTTTATCTCGGATTCCAAAACTAAAAATGCTTACGTGTAAAGTTAGTAACAGATTCGAACAACACTTCCCTCTCGGTAGGAACATGCGTTCTGTTACGTTAGATTTTCTCGTTTTGATGAAACTAGGCGCAGATTTTAGAAGAGCGATCACTTGGTGATGGTTGATCGTGTTAAAATGTAGCACAGTGGAATGAAATGTGTCGCGGTGCCAAGAAAATTAATCAGACTTCGAATTATAAACAAATTTGGATTGCAGCTACTGGAATAGAGGATGCAAATGTGCATCTGATAGCACGCGGATGGCGCGTAATCGTCACATAACAAAACTTCCGCTTCCCTGTGGGATTTATCAGCTCAAACATAAAAGTAACTATAATTAAGGTCTGCATTGAATCAAGAGGTAAGACATTTAGAAGAAAGAGAAAAAATCAAGTCAAGTGCAACAAGGACTCTTAGCCAACCTCCCTTCTTTTTTACAAAGGAAGATCGAAAATCTACTTTAATAACGGTTTTCAAACTCGTTCGAGTTGATACCATCCATTAACAGTACCGATGCTTCGGTCTCGAATTGTTTTGTCTCCTTGAGCAACTCTGCTCAGCATGGAATTCGACATAGAAACGTCGGTACTGTTAAGTGGGGTGGTAATAACTGTGGCTAATTTGAAAGCTGTTCTTAAAGTGGGAAGAATTTCGGTGCTGGTTAGTATCACAGACATTTACACGAAATAGAGAACGTGGAAAGAAAGGAAAGGGACGGGTAGGAATTCGTGACTTCCAGCCGCACAATGCATTGAGATAATGCAATGGCGAAAGTTGAAAATTTGTGCCGTACCAGGATTGAAACCGGATTTACCGCTTTTCATGAGCAGTTGCCTTAACCGCTTCGGCCATCCGGACACGATCCCTGAAAATTCAAATTTCCAGCTTATCGCACGTTGCAATGCAGTGTGCCTCGTCCATTGATTTCCTACTAGCAAATTATTGATTCCCGTAGGACCTCGGACGGTATTAGTGCATGCGCACTGAAATAAACGTCAAGGAGCCGTCGCGCTCTTATATTTGATCGGAGTTGTCCAACAGAACAGACACTACTGAGATATATAGTATTACAGACAATGGAAAACGTAATTTATACGACGCATAAGATTTATTATAATGGCTTGCAGTTCTTGTGAGGTGTAGAGCCACTTGGGAATTAGTTTCGGCTCCATACATGGGGAGAGGCTGTTAAGTAATTGGTTTTGTATGGATACTAGACGAGTGAAATCTGTTAGATGTACTTTGTATTGCTAATGTTCTTCCCAGGTTTAAGAATAACAATTATTCAAGCCCTCCTTCATAATTTTAAGCATCATTGAATTCCAGACCCTATTGAAAAGTTACATTCTCCAATTTCTTTTGTGCAGTTACAAAGTCTTTGATAATATATTTGAGAATTTCATCTGGTTTTCGTGCCATATCTTCTCATTCTTGCATTGTTGATATTGTTATTATTGATATTGTTATTATTCAAGCCCTCCTTCATAATTTTAAGCATCATTGAATTCCAGACCATATTGAAAAGTTACATTCTCCAATTTCTTTTGTGCAGTTACAAAGTCTTTGATAATATATTTGAGAATTTCATCTGGTTTTCGTGCCATATCTTCTCATTCTTGCATTGTTGATATTGTTGACTTCCGGAGATAGTTTACTATGTAGCTTATTTTCTAATGTTTCACAGAAGTGTTGGTGATATGGTAAGCATTGTTATACTGGCTGACATCTGGCGGACTGTCTGACTGGATGCCATATTAGATTGGATAAGTATTGGTGGGGTCACTGTTAAAGAACTTTAAAGTATCCGTGCTTTCGTATTGCCTCTTTACGAATCCAAATTTTTGTTCTCTTGATCCAACACTGCTTCCTCGTTTTCCTGAAAGCCTCGATCGGTTTTGTTAGCATCTTTCATATTTTCGCTGAAATGATTTTCTTTGTAAAGCAAAGCATTATCATCCAGCACTTCCATAGCAATGGAATCTAAACGTTAGTTATATACATGTCGTCATCCACACGAATCAAGACAACTATCATTGATGCAATGATGAAACCATCACAAACTTCTGGAGATAGAGTTTAATAAGTCATAGTTCAAAATACTAAAATGATTGTCCAAGAAACAACGGCACGATTGGTGGAAGTTGACAGAAGGAAAATCAGTTTGGAGTCCAGATAAGTGTAGGCACACGCGAAGCAATACAGACCCTATGACTTATTTAAGAACGTAGATGTAGAAAGAAAAACCTGAAATTATAGCAGTACACTTAGAGAAACTCTCGATAATTTTATTGCAGCAAATTCTACGAAATTCTTGGATTATCAGCAGTACGATACAAGGGAAGAAAGTTATCTACAATTTGTGCGGAAACCTGGCTGCAGTGGCAAGAATCGAAGGGCGTAAAAGGGAGCCAGTAGTTCAAAACGGAGGGATAGAGTTAAAGCCTGTCCCCTATATTATTCAATACGTGCATGAGCAAGCAGACGAAACCTAGAAAAAGTTTAGAAAGGAACCAAAATTTATGGAGAAGACACAAAAACGTTAAGCTTACATTGTAATCCTATAATAAAAGGCAACGGACTTCAAAGATCAATTCAACGGAAAGGATGGTGACTCGAGAAGAAATGAATGTCAATTAGTGCAGTGGAGTGTAGTCGAATTAAGTCATGTGACGCTGAGGGAATTGATTCAGGATATAAGTCACTAAATTATGTTTTTTGCTGTTTGGGCCAAACTAACTGGCGATTGCCGAATTGAAGACAATGAATATAAAATGAAAACAGTCAATAACAAGAAAAGTCTTTTGTTTAAGGGTGATTTCCTAACATCTAATATACGTTGTAGATCTGATTGTTAGAAAGTATGTCCTACGTATTTGTCCGGAGTGTAAGGTCTCTGAAAATGAAACATGGACCGCTAAGTTACAGAGATTTGGAAAATGGAAAAGTCTTGCTGCAGACGAATGCTAAAGATTATATGGGTAGATCGGAAAACAAGTGAAGACATATCGAAAAGATGTTTATGGCATCATTTGACCAGAAAAGGGATCGTGAGGCGGGAAGCGTTCTGAGACATCAAAGAACAGTTGATATAGTAATGAAGGGAAGTGTGGGGGTAAAAATACTTGAGGGGGACCAAGGCTTACAACATTTCGCGCTAGTGCGCAGCCATATAGGCACCTTTAATAAACGTCTTTCCCTCAATAACTCTAAGACACAGAGCCACCATTTCAGTGACATTACAATGAAAATCAAGCGCAACAGATTTTAATGTAAGTGACTATAAAATGTGGTCTTATGTAATGAAACTGAAGACTACACATATATTTCTTACTGAAAGACTGTTCCTATTATCTCCCACATAGGTAAGTAAAATAATCAAAGATGATGACGGGATCTTGTCAATCAGAATAGTAGAAAGAATTACATATCACGACAGATTTATTCACAAAAACCAACATGAATTAAATGGAATATGGGTCTACATAATAGATTGATTATACTTTATCTCGTATTCCAAAAGTAAAGTGATGTGATTGGCAGTTGGGAAAGTTCAAGCAAGGGTGATGTCCCGATTTTAATCGTGACTTTAAATGGATAATGCGATCAGACCGTTTAACACAAATGACAGTGATTGTGAGCTGAACCCGGGAACAAACTACTACATTGCGCTTGAATCGGACAACTGCTGCAGCTGTGGATACGCAAAGAGTAGATTCCTAGAGCCGGTGCTGCGAAATACCAACCATACATATGCAGAAAACTCGAGGTGCAATGCCCAGCACGCCTCAGCATCGAGGCAGATAGTGGACCTCCGTCATATCCTCTCGTCTTGATACACCTTCGCGCCTAGACTCCAAGTCTAAAAACACTAGATCTCCTCTTGAGGACGAGACCGAATCTCGCCCACTCTCTCCTACGGTTCGCCACCGAATCTCTCTTGCTCCTCACACTGTCTGCAAGATCGCCAAAATCCCCGTGTGGAGTTTTCTCCAACAAACCAAAACCACCAATTGAAAACTCGAAAAACACTTCTCCACCGCCGGCCGGGGTGGCCGAGCGGTTCTAGGTGCTACAGTCTGGAACTGCGCGACCGCTACAGTCGCAGGTTCGAATCCTGCCTCGGGCATGGACGTGTGTGATGTCCTTAGGTTAGTTAGGTTTAATTAGTTCTAAGTCTAGGTGACTGATGACCTCAGATGTTGAGTGCCATAGTGCTCAGAGCCATTTTTGAACTCCTGCATCAGTTGTGCATGACTTCGCAAACCGTACTGCCTTCCTCGATAAGACGGGAAAAACTGTTATTGCAATCCCAGCGCATCGACAGGAGTCTGCTGTGACAATTTCTGTCGTCGGGGACCACAACCCAATCAACTCACAGTTATTTTAGCGCGTGCGGTAAATCACGCTGTCCGGAGCGCCTGGATGACCTGCAAAAAACGCCTCAGCATTCTCGGCTGGCCAGTGCCTGTCTACTAGAAGTACTTCCGCGAAATATTTTCACAGTTCAAGCTGACACCGATCTTAATGAAAGCAAGAATCAATACGAGGTTCCCTGCTGAAACAATTTATGATGATGATTGGTTTGTGAGGCACTCAACTGTGCCGAAACAGTAGACTGTGCTTCGCCTCGTCCGAGAAGAATTGCCACACTCAAATTCTTACGCAACTCCATAAAAGAAGTTATTTCTTTTTCCCCTCTAACTACAGGACCACTGATCCTCCATCGCTCGGGCTGCATCGTCCGCAGCAGCTTCTGCCGTGCAAAAGTGCCGGCCTGTCTGCCCTTCTCAGCACTGGCACCATTAACAGCCTTAAAAGCAATACTGTTTCAGGACGCTGGTCAGTTGGAAATTATAGGTCCTCAGTTTCCTCTCAGTCTGTTCCTGATGGTCCACTGCTGTCACAAAACACAATATACACAACAAACGACACTTTATTATTCTGAACAAATACTTCCTGAGAGAAATTGTAGAGTTACATCTCCAGCCGCTCCAAGTGACACTAATGGGTCAGAGACGTCAGATAGAGTTGAATTGTTTTAAGAACATATTTATTTGTAATTTCTATAATACAGACTGTTTCAAATAGAAACTAAAAAAATCACTTTTATATGTATGTTACAGCTCTAAGTAAAATTTTGAATATCACTGTAATTAATGGATAATTAATTACTGATTAGACAAGTACACTACTGGCCATTAAAATTGCTGCACAAAGAAGAAATGCAGATGATAAACGGGTATTCATTGGACAAATATATTGTACTAGAACTGACATGTAATTACATTTTCACGCAATTTGGGTGCATAGATCCTGAGAAATCGGTACACAGAACAACCACCTCTGGCTGTAATAACGGCCTTGATACGCCTGGGCATTGAGTCAAACAGAGCCTGGATGTCGTGAACAGGTACAGCTGCCTATGCAGCTTCAACACGATACCACAGTTCATTAAGAGTAATGACTGGCGTATTGAGACGAGCCAGTTGCTCGGCCACCATTCACCAGACGTTTTCAGTTGGTGAGAGATCTGGAGCATGTGCTGGCCAGGGCAGCAGTCGAACATTTTCTGTATCCAGAAAGGCCCGTACAGGACCTGCAACATGTGGTCGTGGATTATCTTGCTGAAATGTAGTGTTTCGCAGGGATCGAATGAAGGGTAGAGCCACGGGTCGTAACACATCTGAAATGTAACGTCCACTGTTCAAAGTGCCGTCAGTTCGAACAAGCAGTGACCGAGACGTGTAACCAATAGCGACCCATACCATCACGCCAGGTGATACGCCAGTATGGCGATGACGAATAACACGCTTCCAATGTGCGTTCACCGCCATGTCGCCAAACACGGATGCGACCATTATGATGCTCTGAACGGAACCTGGATTCATCCGAAAAAATGACGTTTTGCCATTCGTGAACCCAGATTCGTCGTTGAGTACACCATCGCAGGTGGTCCCGTCTGTGATGCAGCGTCAAGGGTAACCGCACCCATGGTCTCCGACCTGACAGTCCATGCTGCTGCAAACGTCGTCGAACTGTTCGTGCAGATGGTTGTTGTCTTGCAAACGTCCCCATCTGTTGACTCAGGGATCGAGACGTGGCTGCAAGACCCCTTACAGCCATGCGGATAAGATGCCTGTCATCTCGACTGCTAGTGATACGAGGCCGTTGGGATCCAGCACGGCATTCCGTATTACCCTCCTGAACCCATCGATTCCATATTCTGCAAACAGTCATTGGATCTCGACCAACGCGAGAAGCAATGTCGCGATACGATAAACCGCAATCGCGATAGGTTACAATCCGACCTTTAGCAAAGTCGGAAACGTGATGGTACGCATTCCTCCTCCTTGCACGAGGCATCACAACAGCGTTTCACCAGGCAACGCCGGTCAACTGCTGTTTAGTGTATGAGAAATCGGTTGGAAACTTTCCTCATGTCAGCACGTTGTAGGTGTCGCCACCAGCGCCAACCTTGTGTGAATGCTCTGAAAAGCTAATCATTTGCATATCACAGCATCTTCTTCCCGTCGGTTAAGTTTGGCGTCTGTAGCACGTCATGTTCATGGTGTAGCAATTTTAATGGCTAGTACTGTAGTTATCTTAATGTCACGAAAATCTTTTCCTCTGGTGAGATGGCCTTCCTTAAAACAGTGTCCTTTCTCTTCAGTTCATCTTGGCAGATCTTCATTAACTCGTCGAATGAAAGTACATTCTCACATAACTGAAAAATTTATCAGCGTAATAGAGTTCGAAATAACCCATGTATACCACGTTCAGCAATGAAAGGATGTATCCACACTTTCTTTTTCAGCGTTTTTTTTTATTTCGATGCCGTACAGAAAGCACAGCTACTGCTTCTTCTACAACCATTTCGATACTGGACGCAGACGAAAGAAGTCCCCCTGTGGCAGACATATCGGCAGACGGTGCGCGCTGCCGGCAGAGACGCCAGCAAACCAGCCGTGGCGTCCCAATGCGGCAGGGTCCTAATACCTGACGCAGCCATGGCTGCCAACCAAAAACAAGTGCTCATCTGCTCCACCTCAAGTAACTGCATGACTCAAGCTGTGATTGAATTCAGCTTTACAACTACTGTCAAACCTCTCTAATAATCTCATTGACAATAGAGCATTTGATTATCAGTTCGATTCAGTAAATAAAGTGGAAAAAACATGGGTCGCAAGGACCTCTTTCAGGCTTGTCTACATTAATCAAGCTCAAGTTGTTGTAGGCTGCAGCAGAAGTGAGCTAGATGCACGTTATGTAAGGGAATGGCGGTTGGTATGGGCCACTAAGGCCACAATTGGTATAAAACTGTTGTTGTTGTTTTGAAATGAGATGTAACTACATAAAACCTTCATCTGAACATTTGTTTTGGTGTAAATTGTGAAGAAAAGATTTCTAACCAAAAGGACATACAGCAAGATAAGATTGTGTAAGACTTACAACCCTACATGTTAATAAAAATGTTATGTAGTATGGGCCATACAACAAAATATAAGTTTTTAAATAAAAAAAACGCGGCTTTGTGGTTCATAAACAAATGGAATCTATTTACATATCAAAAGAACAATATCACAAAAAATTTACGTAAAACGTAAATTTCACAGTGGGAAATAATATTTTGGTCATTTCACATGGTATCACTTAGGTAAACAATATCTGTCTCATTTTCAACGTTAAAAGTAAAGATCATTCATCCAGTTCTCATATCTTTCACAATGGATCCAGTTTTCCTCGAAAAATTCCGCTGAAACAATGTTGCTTTGAAAAGCCCCATCTGAGATGTCACAGTTGTCTGCTCATTCCGTACAACTGATGTAATCAACTGTGCAGTGTAGTTCTGGGAACATTAAAACGCTCGAAAGCAGCTCTCTTAGTCACCTGGTCTTCGAAAACACTTGAAACGTCTTTCTTCAGTGCAGTCACAGAACGCTCCGATATGCATTTTCTTGAACCCAGGCATTGTGCACAAACAACAAAACAAAGAAGGTAGTTACGTGACCCGTACTACCACACTTTTGTTTGGCTCATGCTGCTCGACAGACATTGCACATTAAAGCATGACCAGATTGAGTGAGTGGGATTTCATTATTACAATGCAATTCAAATTAGACTACCTAAGTTCAAATGGTTCAAATGGCTCTGAGGTCATCTGTCCCCTAGAACTTAGAACTACTTAAACCTAACTAACCTAAGGACACCACACACATCCATGCCCGAGGCAGGATTCGAACCTACGACCGCAGCTGTCACGCGGTTACAGACTGAAGAGACTACCTAAGTATTAATACTAGGGAACGATCTATTGACACGTAATCAGCATGGTTTCAGAAAACATCGCTCTTGTGCAACGCAGCTAGCTCTGTATTCGCACGAAGTAATGGCCGCTATCGACAGGGGATCTCAAATTGATTCCGTATTTCTAGATTTCCGGAAAGCTTTTGACACCGTTCCTCACAAGCGACTTCTAATCAAGCTGCGGAGCTATGGGGTATCGTCTCAGTTGTGCGACTGGATTCGTGATTTCCTGTCAGGAAGGTCGCAGTTCGTAGTAATAGACGGCAAATCATCGAGTAAAACTGAAGTGATATCAGGTGTTCCCCAGGGAAGCGTCCTGGGACCTCTACTGTTCCTGATCTATATAAATGACCTGGGTGACAATCTGAGCAGTTCTCTTAGACTGTTCGCAGATGATGCTGTAATTTACCGTCTAGTAAGGTCATCCGGAGACCAGTATCAGCTGCAAAGCGATTTAGAAAAGATTGCTGTATGGTGTGTCAGGTGGCAGTTGATGCTAAATAACGAAAAGTGTGAGATGATCCACATGAGTTCCAAAAGAAATCCGTTGGAATTCGATTACTCGATAAATAGTACAATTCTCAAGGCTGTCAATTCAACTAAGTACCTGGGTGTTAAAATTACGAACAACTTCAGTTGGAAGGACCACATAGATAATATTGTCGGGAAGGCGAGCCAAAGGTTGCGTTTCATTGGCAGGACACTTAGAAGATGCAACAAGTCCACTAAAGAGACAGCTTACACTACACTCGTTCGTCCTCTGTTAGAATATTGCTGCGCGGTGTGGGATCCTTACCAGGTGGGATTGACGGAGGACATCGAGAGGGTGCAAAGAAGGGCAGCTCGTTTTGTATTATCGCGTTATAGGGGAGAGAGTGTGGCAGATATGATACACGAGTTGGGATGGAAGTCATTACAGCATAGACGTTTTTCGTCGCGGCGAGACCTTTTTACGAAATTTCAGTCACCAACTTTCTCTTCCGAATGCGAAAATATTTTGTTGAGCCCAACCTACATAGGTAGGAATGATCATCAAAATAAAATAAGAGAAATCAGAGCTCGAACAGAAAGGTTTAGGTGTTCGTTTTTCCCGCTCGCTGTTCGGGAGTGGAATAGTAGAGAGATAGTATGATTGTGGTTCGATGAACCCTCTGCCAAGCACTTAAATGTGAATTGCAGAGTAGTCATGTAGATGTAGATGTAGATGTAGTATGATAAGATTGATTCTTACCATCCACAGTACAAACGTATGGTGAAAATTACACTGACCATCAGCTCCGATACTCAAAAACAAATAAAATTTACCTGTTACACCAACTCAACAGTTACATCACTCAAGTTATAGCAAATGGCTGAATGATGTCTACACTTTATCCAAGCACTGCTTGCGGTCGCTGTCCAGCTGCAAACCTGAGAAACACGAAGTGGCCCGTACTTCGTACTGTCAAATCTTGCATCAAGCCAGTCTTCGGGCTGAAAACCATAAAGACAGCAACGGTACTGCGAGAACTTTCGATCAGGAGACTCGTTCCGGGATTTCAGCTTTGCTGGTGTAAATACGAGTTCAGTGTCTGAAGGCACGTGCACACCTAGTGACAAAGTCGTGCGATACGTTGTATCGCGGCAGTCGCTATACTCGTACAATGTCGCGCGTCCACACGTTTGAAGACAGTTGCACGACAGAAATCAAAACACGATGTCCCAAGAAATTGCTTTGTGTGTGTGTAATTTACGCCTAACTAATTTCATATAACTGAAAAAGAAAACAAGCAAATGTAAATGTTACTGGATAGATATTCTATTTTTGAAAGGCATTACAGTTGCCATGAATCTTCTCTAAAAATTATAACCACAAGACGGTATGCGTTTCAGAAGCATTTTAGGAATGTGCCCTGTAGATTTCGAAAACGTTCTGCAGAGGTTGGAGAATAGGTTTCGAAATCATGTTGATTAATCGGTTTTCTGCCGGTTATTTGCGTATTTCCTGCACGATATTTCAGCTTCGCGACTTGCAGTCTTCTTCGGGTGCTGTCTGATACTGATTCCAGCGTGGAACGAGTCCGCTACTTATGCCTATGTTGTGCTAGGCGCTCCGTCTGCGGTCCCCGACGCGTCAGGCGCTCTGTCCGCAGTGTGAGCCAACCAGTAGCAGCCGCTGTAGCGATTTCTTCTAGCCGCGGCTGTTCCGAACGCTGTGCGCGTCCTTCGTGGTTATTATCCGTTGTCAGTACTGCTGAATTACGTTCTGAATGACGTCCCAGTTGTGCTAGATGTTTTATCTTCCGATTGTCGCCATTTAAGTCCTTCTGTGAGTTAGGTCGTTCTGTTATCGTGGTGTGAAGTGTTGGGCGATCCGTCCGAATTCGTGGCCCCCCTAGGAGCGGCTGCAGTGTTATTTTCAGGCCGATGGTGCTCAAATTGCCGCTCGAGACACAGAAGAACGTCATCAGGTGTTGTGCCTGTTGTCTGAGATACCATTTCATGTGCGTCCTTTGTTACGTATACTGGGCTCTTATCTCTAATTCCATTTTCATACTTGTGTCCCTTGGGGTCTTGATGTTGCCTCCATTGCGTCTGCAGAAGATCGAGTGCCGGTTTCCAAGCCGAGCTCACCTGGAAATCTGTGTCCCTGTTAATGAGATTCTCCACGACGTTAGTGTCAATAGATTCTTTGATGACGCTGTCTCAGTATCTCGATGTTTGTGTTAAAATCTTCGCATCATTATACTCCATAGAATGGATGAGTTGTAAACAATGCTCGGCAATCTCTGCCTGGTGTGCGTTTGGTGCACGCACTTGAAATATCGTGCAGGAAAGATGAGAATAATCGACAGAAACCCGACATGACAACGCCTCGCCGGGAAAGCCTGAAGAATCACATCAGATTTCGAAATATTCCACTATACTTACTGAATCCAATAGATACAATCAGAGAGGCTTTGCACCACTTTTTTCCGTTTTTTAAAATACTGGACACAAAATAAGCGACAAATCACGATAGACATTGTAGCATTTTGCATATATAGTTACAGAATGCTTGGGAAAGTGAAAATGTATACGAACTGTGCGCTAGTAGAGTAATATTTCTATTTTAGCATACTGGTACAAAGTTATTCTTTCATTTAGGGTAAGTTTGACCATCTTAAAAAACATAGTACTTTTCCTACGTCTGATGTTCTGGGTAAATTTAGATCGTGCCAGAAGAAAATCAGTTGTTATTCAGAAGTAAAAACAAACTGTTACTTCAGTATTACACGTTTACTTTGAAATATCAATACATTTGTGTAGGAATGGCGTTGTTCAACTAAAATCAGTCACCAGAAGCTGTCTTCAAAGCCAATCAATTTAAAGTATAATCACAGGCCTGCGCGCCTGTAAGAAGGTGGAAAGACAGCTAAAGTACTAACTAGGAGCCATGGAGCTAATAAAATAATGCAAGTAGGAGGAGCAGCAGCCACAAGGTACCCTGACTGGTAAAATGTTACTGTGGTTGACTGTATTATAAATGCGAAGGTTTGTATGTCTGTATGTTTGTTTCTCCTTCACGCTGAAACGGGTGGACGAATTTGGAAGAAATTTAGAATGGAATTAGCTTATACCCTGAATTAAGACTTAGGCTACTTTTAAAAATGTGTTGTACAATATATTTATTGATTTGAAAGATATAATGCGAAATATGGAACAATAACTACTAATAGGAAAAGCTAGTTACTCTTTTATTTTTGAAATGTATCGTGGTTGTGAAAATATTTCCATTGTTTAATATGTCCTACCTGATACGATTCAATGTAATGAATACAATGCTTGTAAAATCCTCAAAATGTTTAATCCCTACTTCTGTTCAAGCCCGTTGCATTTTAGCGACTGAGTGTCGGGCGTACAGGTATCTTATAGATTCTGCGACGCTTCGAGACTCACAACGACGGTGTCATTTAAATGCTGTACGACGGAGAGACGTCGTGCCTTTACATGTAGAAGGTGTAGACTTTTACTGACACAATATGCGAGTATCCCTTGATAACAGGCACACACTCGAGGGCAGATGACATTGTTGCAAGGATGAATGTTATAAAACTTGCGCTTCAGGCCACACGAACAAACGCGAAAATTACTTATTTTCTTTCTTCGTAGAGCTAGTATGTTGCTACTCCTTCACGTTAAAGCAGATCGACGGATTAGGATGAACTCTGGAATGCGGGTAACCCATGTCTTTAATTAATATATAGGCTACTTTTTATCCCGAAAAAAAAATCACTGTTCCCCTGGGATGGTCAACTGCTCCCGTGCGATGAGTAACAAGTATCCATTAAAGTTCACTATCAAATGAATGCGTTAAGCTTAGCCTATGGATTGGTTTTTAAGTACTCTGACAGATGAAATAGGTGCATACATAAATCTAGGACAGCAGAATATTCCTGTAGGATAAAACCATCACTAAATTCCATAAAAGTTTAATGTATGTGCATGAAATATTTCTCACCATGTAGAATATTTTTGAAGTGTATTCGACTGCGATGTTATCGGGATCACTTTAAACACGAGTCAAGGAGAAACGTGAAAAGCGGCAGGTACTCATGTGATCACATCATGTTTTTTGCACGGATTGCTCTACGTTGGCTGCTCGCGTGTATCGAGAGCCAGGAATCTCAACACATACGCAGTGGAAAACAAGTCCCGGAACGTTGTTTACAGAGTCGTATTACAGTAGATTTCTAGCTCTCCATTCACGGGAAGACAATTACGATCTTTCCCGTGCCAGACACGTCGCATAAAGTCATGAAATTTGTAATTCCCTTTCCTGGCACATTTTGTAATTCGCTGCTCAGTCGCGTAAAGCTGTTTCATTGAGCAACCGAGTGAGTTGTGAGCGACACGTATTATGTCAGCTTCCCTATCCTCTGAAAATTTGTTGTTTTTCTTTCTTTTTTTTTTTTTCCTCCGTGTTTCGCGGTTTGCTGGGCCGCAAGTGGCTCGTCGTCATTGCCTCCAAATGATAACTTCTGTAATGGCGCTTAAGCTGGACAGTGAGCTTCGGCGTTGACATTTCATTATAAATAACTGTTTAACAGCGGGGCGCAGCTAGTACGTTGCAAGGCGCCACTGGGGCAAGACTCTAGTGTATCAGTTTCGCCACCGATATGTACCCAGTATTCCCTCTCAATGTGCAAGTCCGCCGCTACGGTCCAGCTGTATGTAAAGGAACCGTGCACATGGAAACGGCAGGAAAGTGTCGGCCCCAACACGTGGATTATAGCTATGTGCCCTGATTAAACATTAATGATTACTAAATAGTGATGGGAACTATCAGCTACTGTAATGGAACAATGGTTAGAAATTGCTCAGAAGAACAAACAAGGACCAAATACTCATCACGGGAGAATGAGTGCATATTCACATGTGAACGTGAGATAATTGTGTATCTTCGGAGAGGAAGAATTGGAACAACTCTCATAAAATAGACAGATCGAACAAGAAATCGTGGTAACTGAGTGCTAATTGCGAAACTGAAGTGTTAGCGATGATTGCATCAGAAGGTAAGGGAGTGAAAGAAATTGAACCCCAAAGAGGAAAATCATGGCGGATAGGTCACCACGTAGTGACTGACTGATCAATCTGAACCAATACACCTATCATACTGTACAAATTTCGTACCCCTTTGGTGCACCACTTACATCATTTGCACGAGACGAGGCGTGGTTAGGTCGCAGGTGGGGTCGGATGTCGGATGCTAGCTTGGCGCGGCCTGTCTGTTCGTGAAGTGCCTTCAACTCTCGTGGTGAGAAAGACCATTCTCTGCGCCTCTCGACAACGAGGCCTGTCCACTGTGGCTCCTTGCGAAGACACGTTTTCTGTGGCTCCCAGCGAAGAAGTGTTTACTATGGTTCCCATTGAGGAAGTGTCTACTATGACTCATATAGAACAAGTGTTTTCTGTCGCTTTCGGCGAAGAAGTATTAACCATGGCTCCCAGGGAGGAAATCTTTCCTCTCCTGTTCCTTCTCTGTGTGAGCCGGCAAGCCGGCCGGTGTGGCCGAGCGGTTCTAGGCGCTTCAGTCTGGAACCGCGCGACTGCTACTGTCGCAGGTTCGAGTCCTGCCTCTGGCATGGATGCGAGTGATGTCCTTAGGTTAGTTAGGTTTAAGTAGTTCTAAGTTGTAGGGGACTGATGTCCTCAGCGCTTAAGTCCCATAGTGCTCAGAGCCATTTGAACCATTTGAGCCGGCAAAAACTGTCCAATGACCAATATGAGATCATGTACTTTATATTGCCAACACGAAACCTCATCAAAATTATGTTCTGGAAGGTTCATCGTCAATTTTTTTGAAATATTAGGAACGCCCACCTATCCAAACTCTTCTTTCCAGCAGTTTGCGAGTGCTCTTCTATGGCACATCGCTGTTCCGAAAGATTAGGATTTCCGATCTGTCAAACGAATACCCGTCAAAAGCTACCCATATCTTTGCGTTTCAGTGTTTATGGTCAAGACGTCAGGAGCCCCTGCACACTAGACCAAAGACTTGCCGGTGCAGACGCCCTGTGGCTACGGCAAGGTATTGTGATTTTATCGCACGGGACACGCCATTTGCGTGAGCATTCTGTCGTCACGAAAAACTTCCATATTCGCCAACTGGCGAGGGCAGAGCGAGTTTGCTGAAGCGCATTCCCCCCTCGAGCGTGGCTAGTCTTGTCAAAGAAGCACGCCGCGCTAAGTGCGACACTGGACGGGCGCCCTCCGAACTCGAGTGCCCGGCACCAACCCCAGTGGATGTCCAGTCAGCTGCCTGGGCCGCTGAAGGCGAGCAAGGCGAGTATCCATTGTAACGGCCCTGTTTTCGCTCCCCACTAACTGTCAGAGTGAATTCAGCATGCACCTTAGAATCGTTGTTGTTGTTGTTGTGGTCTTCAGTCCTGAGACTGGTTTGATGCAGCTCTCCATGCTACTCTATCCTGTGCAAGCTTCTTCATCTCCCAGTACCTACTGCAACCTACATCCTTCTGAATCTGCTTAGTGTATTCATCTCTTGGTCTCCCTCTACGATTTTTACCCTCCACGCTGCCCTCCAATACTAAATTGGTGATCCCTCGATGCCTCAGAACATGTCCTACCAACCGATTCCTTCTTCTAGTCAAGTTGTGCCACAAGCTCCTCTTCTCCCCAATTCTATTCAATACCACCTCGTTAGTTATGTGATCTACCCATCTAATCTTCAGCATTCTTCTGTAGCACCACATTTCGAACGCCTCTATTCTCTTCTTGTCTAAACTTAGAATTGCTTAGATTACACAATCGTCACCCACTTCAACGGAGTAATAGCGCTCTTTTGCATACACACCGGAATTTATTGGTTAATTAGATCTGTCTTATCGATGGATCAAGTGTGCTGAGTAAAAATGAGAATGAAACAAGAGGCTGGGTGCAGCCTGACGTGTATCATCACCTTCCAGCCCGGTCCAGTTGAAAGAGATACGCTGAGGTTGTCGTATGAACACTTGTCCAAGTATGGCAAACTCAAGTAAATTTAAAATTTTGTACGACCACGTCCCTAACATGTTGCAGGAGGCTAGGTGTGATGGGAAGTGCCGAACTGCGCCTTATAGCTTGATTTTCTTTATTATTGTTTGTCCCTTAAGCATTGGCCTGACCATCTTTTTCTGTCGATCGACGTTGGTACAGTCTTAACTTTACGTAAAGATTTGAGCAAGATACCAACAGAGCCACACACATACCTAGCTCCTGGAGCTGGTTTCACAACGGACTCAACTGTGGAACATACACACTACAGCCTAGTGAGGGCACAAAACCTCACGAGTGTACTCTTACTCACTCTCACCTGTTCCAGGTAGAGATGACTTTCTCAAATGAGTACTTATTTCTCCATAAAATCAAAATACGTTTTAGAAAATACAGGAATAGGGAAACATCATCAATAGTGCCATACTTTAACACATTTACACTAACAATCCAAGAGGGCGTCCATATTAATAGAGAGTGTACAAACATTTGTAATTTTGTATCCCGCCTGGAAGGCGGCGCGTGGGTCTGCTTCTGTAAACTGAAGGGTAGGCCGAATGTAGGAAGCGAGTAGGAGCAGGTGAGGTAAAAACCTCGGTACTGCTTTTAACGTAAAAATACATTTAATAGATAATATTAGTCAATGACATATACGTATTTGGTACACATGAGCACGTAGATGCGAAGACGGATGTATCAAAGCTAACACAGGCAAACTCTGTAGTGGCTCGCCCACTATGAAGATGAGACAATGTTGGTTGGTCGTCAGCACGCGAATAACATGGGAATAATCTGAAGCGGCGCTCGTAGAGCTGCACAGTGCTGGCTAGGGCGCTGTAGTCGGTGTCGGTGTCGTAGTGCCAACCTAAGAACTTCCACCTACACTGTGGCATCATAGCTATCGATACCACATGTAAGGCTCAAGAAAATTGCACTAAATTGCGCAACGTCAGTTGCAGAAGGCGATGACCAAAGCAGAAGGCGATGACCAAAGTTACTGAGATACATTGGGTAAGACACTGGAAAACATCCAGTATCAGAAAAGAAGGCGACGACCAGAATTACTGATTACTTTAGGTAAGATCTCGAGAAATCATCGTATAAGAAAATACGTTGAATTACCCCACGTCAACCGCAAAGGGCGACAACCAAAAGTATTGATTCAGTTTAAAGAAGGACGGTGAGAGGACTCATTCAAAATATAAAACCTTTAAGTTTCTTATTATAGTTGGCGTAGCGCGGGATTAGCCGAGGGGCCTCAGGCGCTGCAGTCATGAACTGTGCGGCTGATCCCGGCGGAGGTTCGAGTCCTCCCTCGGGCATGGGCGTGAGTGTTTGTCCTTAGGATAATTTAGGTTAAGTAGTGTGTAATCTTACGGACTGATGACATTAGCAGTTAAGTCCCATAAGATTTCACACACATTTGAGCATTTTTTGTAGTTGATGTAGTACTTAACTAGTGGCCATGATTTCCAGAGAAACACTACTTTTGCTAGAACTACCAAATGAAACACAGAACTTTCATAACCTGCAGGAAACATCATTAACATGATTAGAGATAAAATATACATTTTATGTCACATGATAAGTACGTTCACAGATTCCGAAACTAATTATCGTTTAAGACAGGTGTAACTGAATACGGAGATTAGTTAAATTACGAAGGACAACAACACATTACGTAATAGATGCATAAATTGTTTGCAACATGTAAACGCACCGAAGATCTGTGCAGATGAAGTGACGCAAAACGTATGGCAGCCCTATCTTCTCAGGGCACTGACACACGACACTGTCAATTGGCGGTAATTGAATCTGGACACTTCGTTTGGCGGGAAGGGGCAGGGTCTCTTCTGTAAACGACTACGTCCGTTGCCTTTTTGTTCCGCGACAGTCGCGGAACACGAGAGAAACGTCGCGGAACTGTTCTGAAACTTGTACCGCGACTCTGCGACTAGTGTGTATGTGCCTTTAACCACGACGCCACATCTCGTTCGGTACATTCTCTCGAGCAGTCTGCAGTTTTCTACCGTGTCAACTAATAGACTGCGACCGTGTCAGCATTTTTAATCCTTTTTGTCTTATCCAGTTTTTCATGGCCTACGCTTCGACAGAATAATTTAACGAGATGCAGTATCTCTTAATCGTGCTGCCTTGTTTGCTGTAGTCAGCGCAAAGGGCTCTTCTTCCAAAGAAGTGATGGGGATTCCGGGTTTACAGGCGGTCCAAGGGCGACAGGCTAGCGCAGCGTGGCGTCCACCTGGTCGACACAAACAAACGCAGCTGTTCCCGTGGCCCGCCGATCTGCTTGTTAGCTGTGGCTCGTGGACAGTGGTAGTCATTTGTTTTCTCGTCACTCGTTTACCTACTGCCTCCATTGTAACTGTTTCCCCATTCAGCTCTGTTTGAATCTTTCGAGACAGAATATGATATCTGATTACACTGTCCAACAATGAAAAAATTTCGGGTTCGGAAGTAGCTTATTCCACCCGTTGAATGCAAAAATGACCGTAAAATGGCCGATTAGCTCTTGCTTTGAAAATACAATGATATATATTTTTTTTCTCGATCTACATTTTTAGTTTGGACAAAATTAGGTTTTTGGATCTTTTACCTGTGCAAAATGACAAAACCACCATCTGTTTGTAGGATATAAGCTTTATTACAGTTGCTGTGGCTGTGCGTTTCATATTGTTTGCGTTTAGTCAGCGCAGAGTTTCTGTGTTCCTGGTGCTTTTGAGGTGTAAAATTTGTCAAGTCAAGTCGCCACGAAAATGTGTAAAATCAAAGAAAATTTTTGTTACATTTTGGTGAAGTAACATTTTCGTCACAGAAATGTGATGTGGCGTCACTCGTGAAGACGGCCAGTTAGCATTATTTTGGTATGAACATATGGGACCACAGCAAGTCACGGGCTTTGCATACATGTTGCAACTCTTGTTCAGTTATACCACGAGAATGGCTGAGAAATTAAAAAAAAAGTAAAACACTCTCTGTCTTTTGAAGTACCTACTGTAAGTGTAACGACGCGTATGACTCAATGATTTTTGTTTGAAATATGACCAGGTGCAGACTTCAAAAAAAATTATTTAAATTCTTTTAAAGTTCTCTATAAAAGATTCTTGAACGAAACTGTAATCAAAACACCTTCAGTTGAGTCGTTTGTGCAAAATTAAGTCATTCAGTCCAACTGGTTTGCGCAAAACTTTTGAAATGTAGATGTAGTTTGTTTCCTCTTGGAAATTATATTCTTGCAAGTTATCTTATTTTTTGCCGTATTAAAATCAGACTGTAAAACCATTAAGATTCAAAAATCGAAATCAAACTCTTCTGAAAATTAATATCTTGGAAAAATTCAGTAATAATTCTTCCTCAATATAACTCTTCATAAATAATTCTCGAACATGTATTTCAGCTTTAGAGCATAGGCTACACTGTTTTATTGTCTTCGTATACGCTACATACAGATTTGAACATCAGACTCGACAAAACAGAACTGAACAAAATACAACATGAACTAAACGTTCTGTGATGTCATTACAATGGAAAATTAGAAATTTTTATTTATTTGAGTGTTGGAGAATCGACGAAACAAGCCAGTCACAGGATCTTCTGCTGCTCTTTGGCCGTTGACCCGCGACGTCTAGTGGCCAGCAATTTTCTTTCTGGTTCCGGCAGTGAAGATGCTGTTTCCGCGAGTTGCGCTGCTCTCTCCAACCATGAAACATACAAAACAAAAATACAAAACTTTAAATATTTTACAAACATAACAAAATATTACAAATACATAAACAAAACACTAAATTAAACTTATATTTACCTACAAACTGAGCTGATCCTTGTGGATGGGTGACGCTTTAATTTCGCGTCCCATTACATTACAAACCATACAGGTAACTAATATTTCTGTTTGACTTCGCGTGTGAAGGTTGGATTGTTACCCTGAAGAAAACAGCAATGGTTCAATATCGCAATCTTCCGTCTGCTGTTGGACCTATTCCCCGTGGTTAGCCAGTTCCTAGTCCACCAGAAAATTATGAGCTTCAAATGTAAGATGAAGACCTTGTGCAAGAAGTAGAATCCGACAAGCCTTTTAGAGCCCGTGAGACTGATTTTGATGGAAAAGGTAATAAATCGCATAGTTCTATTCGTTCAGAATTGATTGATCTCATTGCAGCCCTTGATTTGTCAAAGGAGAAGGTAGAACTTATAGGGCCAGAACTACAGCAAGCTTCTTCAACGTGATATCAGGGTCTCACAGACATCATCATAGGGATGTTACTAACTTTTTTGGGAAGGAAAACAATCTCCTTCTTTCTTAAGGCGTTAAAAGCTTATTGAAATAATTGAATTCGATTCATGATGTAACTGATTGAAGGATATTCATAGACTTCTCTTAGGCTAGTTTGAAAGCTATATTACTGCACAACGGCTATTCTGTGCGTGTTGATGTTTTGGAACGCACTTACAAGTGGCAAACCAAAAGACAATGGTCTCATAAGGACACATCTTGATTCCCCTTAGACACAACCAACTACCGGGTATTCCTCCATCAATTTAGAGCTCTTAGAGTGTAACTGTCATTTAAAAAGTGTGAAATAGACTTCAGTGTTGTCGGCATAGAGAATTAATGAAATGTATTGTCTTCTCTTAATCTGTTAAAATACTTCCATATATTCTGTTTCGCAGAAGGTTGAAGTAATAATGTTTTTTTCTCTGACATATTCGTTTGATTCATGAGGTGAAGAAAACTACCATATTTTTTTGTTGGGCTGTGGTATAAGAGACGGAAAGTCTTGAAACAGGTCAGCGATGATAGTACTTTTATATAATGGAAGAACTGTCTATATGCCACTTCCTCTGTCCACAACAAATAACATCTTCAGGGAGGCTTCCATTATCAGATTCAGCCTTTATGCCTTATTTTTAAGACAGAAGGACTAACTGGAGATGGCAGTCTGTCAAACTCTTAATTTACTGCCAATATGGACAAAGTTCTGCCACTGTACGATGACGATACTGCCTGAACATTGAAGCACCAGACAAACATTCGCTGAACATTATAATACCGACATTGTGAGTTATTCATTTGAGCGGGCGTGCCTTTTTCTAGTCAGCAAGTCAGTTTGACTCCAGTGGAGTCCGTTGGTTTCAGGCAGTTGAAAACAGCGAAGTCAGGTGGAGCGGTAATTGTTATTAAGTGCCGGCATAACGTAAACGATATGTAGAACATGAGAAGGTGATGAATGGAAACGGCAATTAATTAGTGATACGTACGAAGACACTGCGTAAAATTTAGTAAGGAAGTACCATTGTGATTAAGGGTGACACAGATAATTAAGGTCAACAATAGCGCGCGAGAGTGAGAAACGGAAACTTGTCAAACACTATCATAAACGTTCCTGGCTCAGCGAAGTATAAACTGGTGAAAAACTTGGGCCCTCTGCTTCAGTCGCACTTGAGAAAGACCGACACTTATGTAAAGGACTCGGGACACCTCACTGAAAAGTTGAAAAACCAAAAACGACATGCTCGTCATTCTTGGTGTTCTTTTTCTATTTGGCAAAGAGCCGCTCAATAGCTCTCTGTAGCAAATCGGTTCCATTTTGCCGTGGTACGAAATAAAACCATTTTATGCACGTCTTACGACAAGCTACGTTTTCTGGAACGGTGGTTTCTTCATGTAACATTTCGACAGATAGGGGCTGGACTTGGCATCTTGTAAACCTAACGTGTAGTACATGTGCGTCAACGAAATCTTCGTCGTGCAGAGTCATCTTGACTAGGATATCCGGAACAGTCTCCACGTCAACACTAAACTTCCTGTGAAGGTCGAGAAAGGATTAACAGCTCCTTTTTTAAGATAGCCTGGCTGAGGAACCATAGCATAGCCACAGCGAGTATCGAAAACCGGCAATCACGGACCGATACCTACACAAACTTTCGAATTATAAAGCAAGCCATAAAAAAAGTATGATTAATACGTTCGGAAAGCGCCGAGGTGAATATGTGAGCCGCAGTACCTCTGACGAGAGATGCAATGCCTGGAATGCGTCCTGAAACTTAACAATTGGTGAAGTGACACATCACAAGAAGAAATGTCGGATACGGCGTTTCTGCCTGACATTCACATGGTGACTCCTAGAATCGGCCGTGTATTACACGAACACGGCGCAAAAATTATACAGGGTGATAAAACGTTGCCGTTAACTGAAGAAGCTGATTGAGAAGTCGAAACACTGTAACTTGCGAATATGAATTTGTGGTCTTGGATGAAATCCTTTCCAGTAAAAGCTTTAGAATGATTTGAACAATAAGGTCAAACACTGCTCACATACCACGTATACCGGGCATTGGATCGAAAGGGAATATCCACTTGCATGGGCACCTCGCTCCCTGGATCTGCGAGTGACGTTCAGTAAGTAAAACAACGACATATGGGAGACTGCAGAATGGCTACGGAGACCTGGCAGGCAACAAAAGGACGGCGAGTCGTTGGGCGAGGCGTCTCTCATCATAGCAATAATGTCGCACAAACCTGTCCGATCTTCCGGGTGCTGGCCGGCAACACGCAACTGCAGCACCTGCAATGTTGGAACGTGTGGACGCTCTCATTCTAGATGATCGACGGATTACAATCAAATGCCTCGCTGTAAAACTGGACGTCTCAGTTGGTGGGCTGACACAGTCGCCCACCAGTTGGGGTACTGAAAGGTCAGTGCCCGCTGCGTTTCTCGCAGCCTAACGGAAGACTAGTAAGGTGACGTAACACCGTCGCATTAAACGAAGATTATGTTGAAAAAGACCATCCGTGCGAAGTTTCTGAGTTGCTTGCGCGTTACGAGGTTGATTCTGACCATTTTTTGTCGAACATCGTCACAGGCGACGAAACATGGGTTCATCACTTCGAACTGGAAATAAAACGGCAAAACATGGAGAGGCGACACATCGCTTCTCCGAAGAAAAAGTTCAGAGCCGTACCCTCAGCCAGTAAACAGCGACGGCCTTCTGGGACAGTCAAGGGGTTACTCTGTTTGATTTCCGCCCTCGTGGTGCAACGATTGACTCTGAAGTTTATTGTGCTACGCTCAAGAAATTGAAGAAACGATTTCAGCGTGTTCGTCGCCTCGAAAATGCAAGCGAATTTGTCCTTTCCCAGGGCAACAGAAATCCCCACACCGGTCTGCACACCCGAAAGGAGCTCACGAAACTTCATAGGACTTTTCTTCCTCATCCACCTTAGCATCTTCCGACGTCCATCTGTATGGCCCAGAGAAGAATGCACTCGGCGGGAATCAGTTAAGCGGATGATAGGGAGGTTGGTTATTGAAGGAGACGTTGGCTCCGACGTCGAACAGTAGAGTGGTACTAAGCAGGCATACAGGGCCTCCCACTAAGGTGGCGTAACGCCATCGCATTAAACGATGTTGCAAAACAGAGTTTTGTGCCGAAGAGAATGGGGAATAATAGTATGTGCTGGAATCCTGAATAAAACTAACCTGCTTTCAGAAAAAAAGATGTTGCACTGGTTATTTAACGCCCATCGTAACACCTCGTGCTTTTTTTTTTGTGTGCGGGGGAAATCAGGAGCCTCACTAGGAAGAAACACTTTTCTCCAGGGATTTTGCAGCAAGTTTTTGCCGTACCTTGCGTGCTTGGTAGAGTGTAACAGAATTTTCTATGAAGACATTATGCCTGCATTAAATGTAGTGGGCGCTATTTTTGACACCTTCTGTAATGTCTATATTTGTTCAGTAAACACTACATTAACTACTCTGAATGCATGCATTGACATCCTGTTCCTGACATTCTAAAGCGTTCACTGGCTGTGGGAGATGATGAGTTCCTATTCAGAAGTTGCTGTATTTCGACTCATCATCAGCTCCTTCAATTTCTGCTTAACTTTTTGAATCACCCTGTATACAAACTGACCAAGAGGATGGGAGAGTGTTTCAGACTGCCGAGGAACGAAAGAAATTCACTCACAATGTCGGGAGTATACAGCATATGAGTACATGTGGAAAACCCTAACTCGGAATTACAGAAGGATCCGTCAGATTGTGAAGTATGTTAGCAGCGAGAAATAATCAGTGCCTTCTCTGCGCGATAGCAATAGAGATATTATCGAAGACAGTGCTGCGAAAGCAGAGTTACTAAACACAGCCTTCCGAAATGCCTTCACAAAAGAAGACGAAGTAAATATTCCAGCATTCAAATCGAGAACAGCTGCCAACATGAATAACGTAGAAGCATATATCCTCGGAGCAGTGAAGCAACTTAAATCACTTAATGAAAGCTAGTCTTCTGATCCAGACTGTATACCAATTAGGTTCCTTTCGGAGCATGCTGATGAATTAGTTCCATACTTAACAAAGATATACAACCGTTCGCTCGGCGAAAGAGCCGTACCCAAAGACTGGAAAGTTGCACAGGTCACACCAATATTCAAGAAAGGTAGTAGGAGTAATCCACTAAATAACAGGACCATATCGTTAACGTCGATATGCAGCAGGATTTTCGAACATATATTGTGTTCGAACATTATGAATTACCTCGAAGAAAACGGTCTATTGACACATAGTTAACATGGGTTTAGGAAACATCGTTCCTGTAAAACACAACTAGCTATTTATTCACATGAAGTGTTGAGTGCTACTGAGAAGAGATTTCAGATCGATTCCGTATTTCTGGACTTCCGGAAGGCTTTTGACACAGTACCACACAAGCGGCTCGTAGTGAAATTGCATGCTTATGGAATATCGTCTCAGTTATGTGACTGGATTCGTTATTTCCTGTCAGAGGTCGCAGTTCGTAGTAATTGACGGGAAGTCATCGAGTACAACAGAAGTGACTTCTGGCGTTCCCCAACGTAGTGTTAAAGGCCCTTTGCTGTCCTTTATCTATACAAACGACTTGGGAGACAATCTGAGCAGTCGTCTTAGGTTGTTTGTAGATGACGACTAGTAAAGTCATCATAAGATCAAAACAAACGGCAAAACGATTTAGAAAAGATATCTGAATGATGCGGAAGGTGGCAGTTGACCCTAAATAACGAAAAGTGTGAGGTCATCCACATGAATGCTAAAAGGAACTCGTTAAACTTGGGTTACACGATAAATCAGTCTAATCTAAAAGCCGTAAATTCAACTAAATACCTAGGCATTACAATTACGAACAACTTAAATTGGAAGGAACACATAGAAAATGTTGTGGGGAAGGCTAACCAAAGACTGCGTTTTATTAGCAGGACACTTAGAAAATGTAACACATCTACTAAGGAGAGTGCCTACACTATGCTTGTCCGTCTTCTTTTAGAATACTGCTGCGCGCTGTGGGATCCTTACCAGATAGAACTGACGGAGTACATCGAAAAATTTCAAAGAAAGGCAGCACGTTTTGTATTATCGCTAAATATGGGAGAGAGTGTCATAGAAATGATACAGGGTTTGGGCTGGACATCATTAAAAGAAAGGTGTTGTTCCTTGCGACGGAATCTGCTTAAGAAATTCCAATCAGCAACTTTTTCCTCTGAATGCGAAAATATTTTGTTGATACCGACCTACATAGGGAGGAATGATCACCACGATAAAATAATGGAAATCAGAGCTCGTACGGAAAGATATAGGCGTTCATTCGTCCCGCGCACTGTACGAGATTGAAATAATAGAGAATTGTGAAGGTGGTTCGGTGAACCCTCTGCCAGGCACTTGAATGTGATTTGCACAGTATCCATGTAGATGTACATGTAGGAACGGCACTGGAGAGAAATCCGTCGTGGCAAAGCGAGCACATAATAAATTTAGCTGACACTCAGTTCCTCTCTGTAGATAGTCATCAAATTTCGTAAACATGACAGTAGTTTTGACAAGGAGAAAGAAAGCCTTAAGATAAATAGCCGTAGGATACGACCCTCGCAGGCAACAGGCAGATAGCCACAACGGTAATGACCCGGAAAAGACGACAGGGTGATTCAGAACCCCTACCTATGGCTTTTATGCAAACTGCAAGATTTTCTCATTCTCTCGCTCACAATACGCAAGGAATCAGTTCCAAAGAAAAAAGGAACAGGACTTTATTGTAGGAAATTTAATGTAATTAAATTTTGTAGTGGGATACTTTTACGCTACAGGCCGTAGTTTTCGAATTATTCAAGAAAAACCTACAAAACTGACATTGGAAACGCGTTTTTCTTGAATAACTTGAAAACTGTGGCCTCTGTCGAAAAAATATATCAGAAAAAATTTTAGGGACATTAACTTTTCAACAAAAAGGTCCTGTTCATTTATTCTGCAGGACTAATAGTCTGCACACAGCGAGCGAGAGATTATGAAAATCTCACTCGTTGTCGTTGACGGCATTACCGGTTGCATAAAACCCATGGAGGGAGGCAGCTGTATCATCTGACCACGAGCTCATCTCAAAGCCCACTTTACAGTTGTCGATGCTCATCTCCAGTCTGCCACCAGTAATGGAGGGTGAATCTTCGACAGTGCCAGCCACTCTTGATGGCGCAATGTCAGAAAAAATTTAAACAAATGACGGCCGAAAGCCAACAGGCAATATGTTGTATCATGTTCCAACTAAGACCTGTAGTTTTTATAGCACGTATTTAAATCAAAGTGGGCAGTAACTACACTCATGCACATAAATTAAGGATAATTGCAGAATGTGGTGCCACACAACGTGGCACTACACAGAACTGGCGGTAATAGCATAGCCACATAGGGAACACAACAGTATTGGTAATAAGTTGGGAAAACCGTCGCAAAACACATGTGCTACAAAACGCCACTGTTTCCTGCACTCATACCCCGACATCAATTTGGGATATGATCACCATGCACACGTACACAGGCCGCACAACGGGTTGGCATACTCTGGATCAGGTGGTCGAGCAGGTGCTGGGGTATAGCCTCCCATTCTTGCACCAGTGCCTGTCGGAGCTCCTGAAGTGTCCTAGGGGTTTGAAGACGTGCAGCGATACGTCGACCGACAGCATCCCAGACGTGCTCGATGAGGTTTAGGTCTGGAGAACAGGCAGGCCACTCCATTCGCCTGATATCTTCTGTTTAAAGGTACTCCTCCACGATGGCAGGTGGGTGGGGCCGTGCGTTATCATCCTTTAGGAGGAACGTGGGACCCACTGCACCCCTGAAAAGGCGGACATACTGGTGCAAAATGACGTCCCGATACACCAGACCAGTTACAGTTCCTCTGTCCAAGACATGCAGGGTTGTACGTGCACCAATCACAATCCCACCCCACACCATCAAACCACGACCTCCATACATGTTCCGTTAAGGGGCTGGTATCTTGTTCCTGGTTCACGCAGATGAAAACACGGAGAGAATCACTGTTCTGGCTATACCCGTATTCGTCCGTGAGCATAACCTGGGACCACTGTTCCAATGACCATGTACTGTGTTCTTGACCCCAGGCTTTACGGGCTCTCCTGTGACCAGGAGTCAGTGGAATGAACGTTGTAGGTCTCCGGGCGAATAAACCATGTCTGTTCAGTCTTCTGTAGACTGTGTGTCTGGAGACAACTGTTCCAGTGGCTGCAACAAGGTCCCGAGCAAGGCTACCTGCAGTACCCCGCGGCCGTCTGCGGGCACTGATATTGAGATATCGGTCTTCTTGTGATTTTGTACACTGTGGAAATCCCGTACTGTAGCACCTGGACACGTTTACTGTCTACTGGAATTGCTGCCATAATCTTGAGATCACACTGTGTGGCACACGGAGGACCCGTGCTTCGACCTGCTGTGTTTGACCAGCCCGCAGTCGCCCTAGTATTCTACCCCTCATGACGTCACCAATATGTGTTCTCTGAGCCGTTTTCAGCACACAGTCACCATTAGCACTTCTGAAAACGTCTGCACACTTACTTGCTGCACCGTACTCTGACATGCACCAACACACCTCTGTGGATGTGGACTGGCGCCAGCGCCACCTTGCGATGACTGGAGGTCAAATGCACCGAATGGTTATACCCCGAGGTGATTTAAACCCGCAAACCGCCCACCAGAGCGTTGTTTCACCATGTATCAGCATTATCCTTAATTTATGAGCATGAGTGTAGTTCCTACAACATTTGTTGAAGATAATCCAAAATGACACTAATGGTGATTTGAATTAATATGACTAATTACAAAACTGTATTTAAATCGAAGAGGTCGCATCTTGTAAGTCATTAAATTCGTGACCGATAGTAATATGTATGATATGCCCAAATGGCACGCTTAGCATTTACTAATGTCCGCTCCGAAATTAAAATCCAGCAATTGTTGTTTTGGAACACACTGGAACAACCGTTAAATCGGTAATACCTCATCGTTAGCTAGAAGCTAACTGTTTTGTCCCATTTCAAAAGCCATCTGTGTAGTATGTTGAAACTTCTAGACAGATTACCTCTCCTTTGTGCAGTGTCTCTCTGTCAAGTGTCTCCTTGCCATGTGTCTGTCTCTGATTTATGTTATGCAGTGCAGTGAAAAGTAGAGTATTATTTTTGTTGTATTCGATGACTGTGGAATTAAAGGAAAGGAAAGTGTGAAACCTGGTGCCCAGGTTGCATTTCCGCTCAATCTATCGAAATTACAGGGTATTTGCCCACAGCACGTAAATAAAGAATTTCTTTATTTTAGTACTGTGGCGGTTACGAAGAGGTAGGCGTAATTAGTTTGAAAGGGCTTATTCGGTTCTGTTTCCAGTGTAAAACTGATATCAATTCAGTCAGCACTCACTTTTCAAACGCCGTTCCCTTTCGCATCAAACTCGCATCAACGCCCACTCAAATGCGTGGATCTTCAGATGACAATCTTGCTGAGACTCTTTAAAAGAATGGTTAACGGGATTTTATTAGTTTGAAGATGTTTGATTTTTTTCATATATCATTTGCATCCAAACTAGGACTCATACATTTTTTCTCCCCCTGTTTGTAGGTGATGTCACTTGAGATGTTGGAGCTGTGAAATGCTATTTTCATACAACTTTATTCGATTAAGATATATTTCAGGGAATGCACAAAATATCTTAATTTCTGTAGGGTGTCAGATAGCTCTCTGACAACTGACGTGACAGTAAGGTCACGTGGCCTCAGAGAAATTAAAATTCCATTTTATACCATTTTTTGGCGTAATTATTATATTAGTGCCAACTGGAAACAACTCTAAACATTTGTCACCATTCCCATTAAAGCATAGGGGTAGGCAGTTAACTGTCATTAATCAATTAATCGTAATTATTCTGGTAATCGATATTCTTTCAGTTTGAAACGCGTCGATCTAGTGCCAACCTGCTGGTTTCAGTCACATTAAGAGCAATAGTTACACAGTCGAGAGGTAGGTAAACAGATCCTTTTAGCGTTTGTATTATTACAGTGTGGGGTGTTGATACACAAACGAATCTTACATGATGATTGTGGAGGCACAATGTTCCTCTGACAAAATATTTTCCATTAATTGCACGTTGGCCTGAAAGTGAGGCTGGATGGCGCTTTTGTCTGAGTGTTGGTGCGGCCCCTGATCAGCCGCGGGCGTCAAAGTTGTCATGTAGTGCAGAGTGCTCACTGGCACATCTAGCGTCTCAGATAAGCAAGACCCCAGAAGCGTGGGTGATTCGGTCTCCCAGCCCCCTTAGTGCCTCTCTCTCGGCTTTCGATGTCCAGGCGCTCTTGTTATGAGATGAGGTGCCGTGTAGCCGAGCACTGGACCGTGACGTAATTCTGGGCAGTTGTGCCGACTGTTGATAAAATGTTGTGGAGCCCACAGAAGAGTAGTCGTGTGCATTTATGCCTGGCTAGAAATGTGGAAAGCTTTCAAAACAGGTATTTTTGAACATAATCTCCGTTCAATGCGATGGCCTTGCTGGGAGGGCCTGCATGCCCGCATGGTACCACTTTACTGGTCTACGTCGAAGCCAGCGTCTTCCTGAAGCAATAACCTTTCCATCATCCACGTAGTGCTTCTCACGAAAAGCAACCTTGATTGGGCCAAAGAGATGAAAGACGGAAGGTGGCAGATCCTGGCTGTAGGGTGGACGAGGAAGAACAGTCCAGTGAAGGTTCGTGAGCTCATCTCGGGTGTACTGACATGAGTAAGGCCTTGCATCGTCACTGGAGAAGGACAAGTTCGTCTGCAGTTTTGTGGTGAAAAACACGCTGGAGTCGTTTCTTCTGTTGCTGTGGGCATCACTATACATTTCAGAGTTGATCAGTTCACCATGAGCTAAGTCAGGAAACAGAATAACCACTTCGGAGTCCCAGAACACCGTTACTACGATTTTACCGACGGAGGGAGCAGTTTTGAACTTTTTCTTCGGAGAAGAACTGGTGTAGCGCCACTCCATAGACTGGCGCTTTGTTTTCTGTCTGAAGTGATGAACCCATGTTTCATCGCCTTTGACGATGTTCGACAAAAAATTATGACGATCAGCCTCGTAAAAAAGCCAGCAATTCCACACAGTTGTTACTCTTCATTGTCTTCTGCTAGACAGCGTGGAACCAGGCGCACGCACTTTTGAGTACCCCAACTGGTGGATGAGTGTATGAGCACTACCTGCTGAGATGTCCAACTGAGCAGCGAGGTGTTTGATTGTGGTCCATCGATCACCTCGAATGCGAGTGTCTGTACGTTCCAATGCTGCAGGAGTCACAGCTGTGTACAGCCGGCCGGCACTCGGGAGATCGGACAGGTTTAAACTAGCTTGTTGAGATGATGACAGTCGCCTCGCACGACGATTCACCGTGCTTTTGTTTACTGCCAGATCTACATAGACACTTCGCAAGCGCCTATGAATATCTACCGTGCTCTGCAAAATAAATTCAGTGACAGCTGTCATCCTGAAATACGCCTCAGAGACGCCATTTTGAAAGCTACTATAGCCCCTCCACCTGTAGGAGCTTCATGAAACTGTAAGGGCAGAAGATTCCATAGTGTCTCATAACAATTCCGCATTTTTTTCAACAGAACGGCCGAGAAATAAATGTGTTGTATTAGTTAATGAACGCTCCTCGTATGTGTTATTGCAGTTCACACCAGGCTGATGAGCAAGGAGGACACTTCTGGAAACTTTAGGCAGCAGTTTGGCCTGTAAATAAGATCTTGTGGGAACCGAGGCGAATTATGTTGCATTAGGTTTAGTCCTGGACGTCGCCACTGCTGTCCTGGTAGTGATTTTTGGAAGTTGTCGACCTTGGCGTTTGACATGGGACAGTGCACTCGTTGATTGAACCGTGTCCCAAAATTGGCAGAGTGCGAGAACTGGCGTCGACTTTTGAAGGAGTGGAAGCTCGAGATCTTCTGGACTGTGATTCCTCAATTTTCCCAGGTGGGGGTCTAGCTCTAAATTGTTGTAAATTTGTTTAAACTGAAAAATTAGGAGATTGGCTCGATTTATAACAAGTGAGAGGGAAATTTTTGCTACATGAACTTCCACTGGTATCGTTTCTGTCAGTCTGTCTGGTTCGACAACCAGTCATTTTTAGGAGGTATTTCTGCAGAGGGCTTAGAGAAGTGTCGTTTTAATTAGACTCTTGGTCACGATGTGAGGCTGTCTAGTATTCTTGGCTAGGAGGCAAACTTCAATGGCGTATTGGTTGGTACACGAGAGAGTGAAGTACTCTCGGCCAGGGCGTGAAGTTAGGACGCGACCAGACCGTAATAGTTCTCTTCGGCTGGACGGGTGAGAAATTCATCTTCTGCGTGGGTCTTGGCAGCTTTTGCTTTGGCATCGTAGCCAGTCCACGAAAGGGCGATCGTTCACGTTCAGAGAGATTGGCACTGGAAATACAATAGCCGTCTGCCAGCAGCAGCGACTGCGACTGGCGCCGCCCAACCACTAACGAGCTGCACGAGTGCCACGCCACCTGATCTGAGGCCGTGGCGCCGTGGGTCACGAGGATAAAGCGACTGTGCGACTGCAGCTGTGCCGAGTTCTTACGGAGCGGTAGGCGAGTTCTTGTTGAGCTGTTGGGTAGGGCCAGTTTAGATTAGTCTAGTACCGACATAGTGTAGTAGCAACTTTCTTTACGAAAGCAATGCTTCACGATTGGCCACAAGACTTTGTCTTGTTTATGTCTTCATTATAAAAAGTTGGAGTGTTTGACTTATCCCGACTTTGCCAAGGGCTTGTATCTGGATCTCGTCAAGAAGTTATAGTATTGAAGTTCAACATAATACAACATTTTCTCAGAGCTAGTGTTCTCTCATTACATTTATTCTGTCTCAGAATCTATGCATCACCCGAATGGGACACTAGTACTTTTGGCATATAGATCAATACTATGGAGGTACATTGATTGCACTTAGCTTGTTTGTAATGCACAACCTTTTATACGAATTAATCATATTATAAAGATTTTCGGTACAAAGATCTTTTTAAGATAAAAAATCGAAAATTTCCGTACGAAGATCATTTACAAAATTAAAAAATCGGAGATTTTTATCTTATAAAAATGTTCATACAATTTTTTTTATAAATATGATGTAATACGATATAATATAATTAATTTAGTTAACTCATAAAAAAGACTGTGCATTAAAAACATACCAAGTACACTCAACACACCCACTTACTACTATATATAAAAATCCAATCCAATGTTGAAGATGAAGTAGTGAATGAAATAAAATTTAATTGTAAATAATGGGTATTCTGAGTGCATTAGAATTAATTTTTAAAAAATTCGGTTTGATGTATCAAATTCAATGGAGGATGGCCATCCCCCACAAGATTATTAAATAAAACGAATTTAATATTTTACATTTTATTCAGTGCTGGATGACCACCCAACACTAGATTACCATGAAAAAATCAGAGTAAAAATTCCAGATCATGAATTTCATTACTACTATTTTTAAGTTTGATCATTGCTTTATATCTCAGTTTAATAATCGATCCTTTAAAAAACTGAAAATTCCAAGTACTAATTAATTTCAAATATCTGTCTAGCAAAATAATATTAAATTCGTTGCTCAGTTCCAAGCATATTTTACCTCCACGACTGTAGCCCGCGTCACATACGACGGCCCTTCCACACACTGAGTTGGAGCGATAGGGAAGCGTGGAGGGGATGGGTTCTGCGTATGCGTGGCGGCAGAGATCGGGCAGACAAAGGCCATGTTGCTGAACTGCGCTGGTGTGGACAAAAGTCAGGTTCATTTGCCTTCGGTAAATCGTATTATACGTTCAAACCTATGAGAGAATAATACATTTTAAAACAGATTTCGATCAGTCGTCTACAGGAGACTAATCTTACTTCATGTCTTGAGGTTGTGTCCGTCCACTGCTTCACAGCAATAGTCTGTGTGACGTCGGAACAGCTAGCACAGCTATATGAAGACGTAAAATACAATTTCTCTCAAAACGACGGTTATCTGAACGACAAGATCATCGAAAATGGTTGCAATAGTTCCCATTTGCTGTGATTTGGACTATGTTATAAGTAAAAATGTATTACACAACAAAATAAACTTCAAACCCAAACCAAAATTATTATATTTGTTCGACAACTGCTTCTACTCCACATAATTTTTAAGATATTTATAACGCGCGTATATGGGTGCGTTTCCCTGCAGTTCCCTTTTAACACAGATTAGAGCAAAAGACTATAGTAAAAACTTCATATTTTTCTGTGTCAACAGGCATTATGAGTTTAAACAAATTTGTTCGGCATTACAGTGGGCGGACGCATTTATGATCCATTGAACAAACAAACATTTAACCAACTTTAGTGAATAACTTGCCGGAATGATGATAGACAACGTCGAAAACCACCGATTTCTCGACGGGTAGCCCTCTCTTTCATTTTAAGGCGTTTTCCAGTTCCTGCCTTCAAAATGACAGGGGATTACTTGTCGAAATATTGTGGTTTTTGATGAATTTATCTGACCGCATTCTCTCGATTAATTAGGGCATACAACATGCTGGAAAAAGTTTAAAACTCCTCCTCGGGCACTGTGTTGAACATTATAGTCTGAAGAGTTAATAGGATACGTAATCGAAATCAATAAAAGTCATCATGTACTATATATACAATTTATATGTTGCCAAAAACATTTTTAAACCTCGAGTCTTTAGAACCAAGAAAGATCATTACTTTACTTTGTTTCAAAGTCTGCATCGTAATACCACCTGGTGCCCGAGTGCATGTCTAAATCATCTCATTGTAAATTTGGGACGACAGGTTAAAGGGTTTCATCCACCTTCACGTCCCTGTCAAAGTCTTATTTCTGAATCTTTTCAGCGTGCCGCACACAGAGTGCCCTCGCTGAAGGGGACGCTACCTGTTGCTTCATGCAGAAGCCTTTCAGTGTCTGCTATCTTGAATGTTTTGCTTTTTCTTCCCCACATAGCTTGCAACCTGTGCGCAAATTAATTCTATAGGATTATACTGGCAGTAATACTTGGGTAAACGCAAAACTGTGTGACCACATTCACATGCAAGAAATTTAAATTTGTACATTCTTTCGCGTGACTTTTATAAATTAACGAGCTGCAAGAGTTCAGCACGAGTCTAGCTATATTGTCCGGAATATTTTTATTTTTCAGCCAGAGTACAATATCCCTTTCTTGGTGCTCGCACTTGTTTATTTATGTGTAACAGCTGAATGATAGCTGGCACGGTAATTACAATAACCGACTTCGAAGCTAGGTATGGCAAGAATTGTTCAATGAACCAATTCTTGAAAGTCACAGCTTTCATTTCCGAATGAAGTCACTACTGTTATCCTTACGCCTAAATACAAGTTTACACCCAGGAATCAAATCAGAAGAAGAGCCAGCGTGGAGAAAAAGTATTCGAGAACCTTCTCCTACGGGAACATTAACAACGCCAGTACTATCACTTACTTTCCAGCTGGTATTCATGGAATGATTGTGATTCACCCATGTTTCATCAAGGTAATACACTGATAACTACCTCCTCCTCTTGTATCATCCTGTACAAGGGACGTGGTTCGATCCTGTACAAGGGACGTGGTTCGCGCTGCTTCTAGGTCACTTTTTTCAGTTAAAAACTCTGTTCTTAACATTTTTGAAACCAATGTCTCTTAAAATTCTTTCCATTGACGAATCGCTACCTTTGAACCCAATATCCTCAGGCATAATCGTAATATATTTATGTGATGTTGGGTATTCCGTTCTTACATACATACATTTCAAACACGGAACTCTTTGAAATATCGTTCTCAAAACCATCTATTTGTGTTATACGTATCCTCCGACATCGATTCCTTCCATGCGACACGAAAACAAGTTTTCCTCAGGTTTCTACAGCTACGACACTTGTTTACTGTTCTCTGTACGGTTCTCTTGCCGACAAGTGCTTCTGCAGTTCGTTCTCGAGTATTCGAAATGTCAAAACTAGAAGTATCGCTTTCAGATTCACATTTGAAGAAGTTATAAATGCTGGTTCAAATGGCTCTGAGCACTATGGGGCTTAACATCTGAGATCATCAGTCCCCTAGAACTTAGAACTACTTAAACCTAACTAACCTAAGGACATCACACACATCCATGCCCGAGGCAGGATTCGAACCTGCGACCGCAGCGGTCGCTCAGTTCCAGACTGAAGCGACTAGAACCGCTCGGCCACTACGGCCGGCCTATAATTGCTGGTCATAAACCTTCTCGACTGCTTGTGAAGCATCTACATCTATACGATTACTCTGCAGTACACAATTAAGTGCCTGGCCCATACAGCGAGACCTTCAGAGGTGGTGGTACAGATTACGGTACACAGTTTTACCTCTAATACCCAGTAGCACGTCCTCTTGCATTGATGCATGAATGTATTCGTCGTGGCATACTATCTACTAGTTTATCAAGGCACTGATGGTCCAGATTGTCCCGCTCTTCAAAGGCGATTTCGAGTAGATCCCTTAGAGTGGTTGGTGGGTCACGTGGACCATAAACAGCTCTTTTCAATCTATCCCAGGCACATCCAATAGGGTTCACGTCTGAGAACATGCTGGCCACTCTAGTCGAGCGATGTCGTTATCCTGAAGGAAGTCATTCACAAGATGTGCACTATGGGGGCGCGAACTGTCGCCCATGAAGACGAATGCCTCGCCAATATGCTGCCGACATGGTTGCACTATCGGTCGGACGATGGCAATTACGTATTCTACAGCCGTTACGGTGCTTTCCATGACTACCAGCGGCATACGTCGGCCCCACATAATATTACCCCAAAACAGCAGGGAACCTCCACCTTGCTGCACTCGCTGTACAGTGTGTCTAAGGCGTTCAGCCAGACCGGTTTGTCTCCAAACACGTACCTGACCGTTGTCTGGTTGAAGGCATATGCGACACTCATAGGTGAAGAGAACGTGATGCCAATCTTGAGCGGTCCATTCGGCATGTTGTTGGGCCGATCTGTACCGCGCTGCATGGTGTCGTGGTTGCAAAGATGGACCTCGCCATGGATGTCGGGAGTGACGTTGAACATCATGCAGCCTAGTGCGCACGGTTTGAGTCGTAACACGACATCCAGTGGCTGAACGAAAAGCATTATTAAACACGGTGGCGTTGCTGTCAGGGTTCCTCCGGGCCATAATCCGTATCTAGCGATCATCCACTGCAGTAGTAGTCCTTGGGCGGCCTGAGCGAGGCATGTCAGCGACAGTTCCTGTCTCTCTGTATCTCCTCCATGTTCAAACAACATCGCTTTGGTTCACTCCGAGATGCCTCGACGCTTCTCTTGTTGAGAGCCCTTCCTGGCACAAAGTAACAATGCGGACGCGATCGAACCGAAGTATTGTCCGTCTAGGCATGTTTGAACTACAGACAGCACGCGTCGTGTACCTCCTTCCTGGTGGAATGACTGGAACTCATCGGCTGTCGGACCCCCTCCGTCAAATAGGCGTTGCTCACCCATGGTTTTTTACGTGTTTGGGCGGATTTAGTGACACCTCTGAACAGTCGAAGGGAATGTGTCTGTGGTACAATATCCACAGTCAATGTCTATTTTCGGGAGTTCTGGGAACCTGGGTGACTCAAAACCTTTTCTCTATGTAGAGGGGCGTCAAAAAATTATTTTCACGATCTGAGGAGAGAGTTGGTGACTGAAATATCGTGAGACGATCCTGCCACAACAAAAGATGCCTTTGTTTTCATAATTGCCCCCCCCCCCCCCCCCCGATTCGTATGTCATATCCATGTCAGTCTCTCCCCAGTTCGCAATAATACAAAACTAGCTACCCTTCTGTAGCCTTTTTCGATTAGTCCTATTGTTGTGATACCACACCATGCAGCAATACTCCAGAAGAGGGAGGTAACGCGTCGTGTAAGTAGTCTCTATAGCAAATGTATTGCATTTTCTAAGTGTTCTACCAATAAAACGCAGTGTTTGGTTTGCTTTCCACATAGCATCATCCATGTGATCGTTGCAATTCAATTATTCATAATTGTAATACCTACGTATTTAGTTGAATTTACAGCCTTTAGACTTTTGCGTTTTATTCTGTAGACCGAAATTTAGGGGGTTTCTTTTAGTACTCATGTGGATGACTTCAAACTTATATTATTTAGAGTCAATTGCCGCTTTCCTCACGGTACAGATATCTTTTCTAAACCGTTTTGTAATTTGTTTCAATCATCTGATGATTCTGTAACATGGTAAATCAAAGAATCATCTGTTGTCTAAGAAGGCTGCTCAGATTGTCTCCTAAGTCGTCCATAAGATCAGAGCAGCAGAAGTCCTACAACACTTCCTTGCAAATTCTAGACGACACCTCTGTTTTACTCCATGGTTTTCCATCGATTACTACATACTGTCATATTTCTGACAAGAAATCACGGAACAACTAGGACGATATAGAAGTTCCTTGTCAGGAACTTCCCATTCACTGCCATCACCTGAGACACGTTTACAGATACACATTCACAGCTATACAGCCTCAACAAAGTTATATATACACCTGAATGAAAAATTCGGTCGCTTTGTGAATGACATTGCATTATCGCAAGAAACGGAACAGCCCAGAATGTGGAAGAGAGATTCTCGAAGTCTAGTTTTTAACCCATGGTTAGCTGATCGGAGAGAGAATGAATCTTACTGGCTGCTAACAGTTAACGGTAGGGGATGCGTAGAATGGCTGAAAATGGGGCCGCCTTCCTACATAATGCGAATTATAGTAATCAAATATTCACAACTGGTAATATTTAATAAAATTTACATGTAGCTCAATAATATATTTAAAAAAATTAGTATTGTTAGTGCTGTTGAGCTTCTTTAGTAAGGCTTCCATTTCTTACAAAATAAATTTTATTAATAAAATTTGCAATTCATGTGGTACTATGTCATATTTTTCTAGAACTGCTCTTTTACCATACTGAAATGAGAATTCTGTCTTAACTGTTCTGTTTATTGTAATTTTAGTATTTACATCTCTAGTCATTTGCTTGTAGTCTAATTTTACCTTTTCTTTCACTTCATCCTCAGTTAATCTTAGCGGTGTTCAGCTTTTATTTCAAGTTGAATCCCCTTACTTTCATCTGTGTATTTTTATCGTTTTTCTCAAAATAATAATTTTAAGTCCAGTTCAAGGAAATCTGTAAGCCAACTATTTCCTAATTCATTGGTCCATGCAATCCGTTTCCACAGTATTTTCACCATTATAAATATACACCATGCTGTCTGTATCAAAATATATAACAGCTTTTCCTAACTTATTGAACATATATGATCTGAGTCTTGCATTTGATGTAGTGAATGGTACTACAAAAATATTTGTAACTGTGTTATTTTCCGCATAATAATCCTTGAAACTGTACCTTGTCTGAATCACATGGTCATTAATAAAATTAATATCTATATTATTTAATCAATCATCCAATAGTACCACATAAAATAGTTGTAAATCTGTCATATACTCAGTTTTACTCATATTTTGTCATTGCCTGAATTTTTACCATAGTGAATTTAGACATATCTTAGCAACAGTTCGTTTACCTAGATTTCTTTTATCTTATCAGGATGTAAGTCAACACCTACTTTTCCTTTTACATATTTTATACTAATCTGATCAATTTCAAACTTAGAGGTGCTAGTTTCTAATTTTATTTCATAATGTCATTCATTTAATTTCAACATTACAATTTGCTTTTATTCTAAAATTCCACACTTTGTAGATATTATATCCTTTTTCTGTAGCTTTATTTACTTCATAATTTGCCTAATTTCCAGTCAAATTTCTTTTGTTAACATTGTGATTACGTTATTTACACATAAAGGAAATGACAGTTTCTCATATTTATCAGTCTTCATTCATACAGGTAAAACAGGATGATTAATAACATAGATGCCACTACTTTACATTTTATAAGCCAACACCATTCACTATTATAGTATTTTGGTTTATATATTTTTGTTGGATGACTTACATCAGGATAATAGTCGTAATATTGTACAGCTGGATAGAGAGTAAACACATCTATATATCTTGTTTTTGCGTTAACACCATTTGTTTCAGCACTTAATTTCATTGTATTTGTATGACTGCCATAAAAAATATCTCTTGGATTCAGTAGTTTGACACTTTCATTTAAGTGCTTTAATTTCTTAGGTTTTTTTTATACATTGCCAAGTTAAACCAATTACACTCCCACAACTCTGCTAAATTATATATAGAATTTCATACATCTGTACTTCTTGTTCATGACTTTTGATACAAATCATCCACTGATTCTCATTTTTGTTTTTCATTGTTTCAGTTTTAAAGTATTTTACAATCATGCCAAAACAGCCATGGTATTGACAAACAGTATTAGTTTTTTTTATTAAAGCCGTCTACTTTAGCTCCGGATATATTTCCTTCACAATCATTAGAAGCTTCTTGAATATTTTTATTGTTTAAACTATGTAATTGAGCTGTATATTCTTTACCATAATTTTCCTTATGTTCTTTCTCCAATACAGCAATTTTGATCTTAGTAAATATTTTTATCTGTATATAGCCATACAATCTCCAGCACCTGTTCAATTACAGAATATACCTATCTATTTAAGCTGTTTCTTTGAATTGGTTTCTTAGTTCTGAACAACCTCTTCTTAATACATCGACTGCAGAATTACAGTATTCAGCAGTTTCTTTCTTCATATTGAACATATAATTTTCTTTAACTTTTTTGCTATGCCATTTGAGAAATACTTCCCTATCTTTTGGTTTCATAGTATCAGCAAAATAATATTTGGTCTCATGAATAAGTCAGTAATTTTCATTTTTCTTTGTATTGGACGAATGTGAGAAATATCCTTTCTTTAATTCTTTCAAATCAAATGTTTTAGAATATTTACTAACTTTTACTTGTTCAAAATTGCTGCTAAGTATAATTTTTAGAGGTAACTGTTTTATCTCCAATAACATTAATTTAGTTCCTGTATAGATAGTATATGACTTTATTGTATTTTCAAAACAGTACCTTAGATTGAATTGTGAATCCTGATCTTTAGCCTAATGAACTATAAACCTATAATCGTTCTATTTATTGTATATCATCCACCTACAGAATTCACCAGTTGATTTAAATTTATGAACAGTATCAGCATTAAAACTGTGAACTATTATGAGATTCCTATTTCTTGTTGAGCTTTATAATCAATCCAGATGTATATGTCAGTATATGCACAAAGAATCTTTTTTGGTGATCATTTTTTACAACATTTAAAGTGTTTTCCTGCAACTATATTACTGCATTTCAAATATTCAAAAATATAACAATTTTTTAATTTCCCATTAACATAACAATTATATTTACCATGTACATTTTTGACAACCACTGACTATATATTCTTCACTAAATTTTCTTTTACATTCACCATCTTTTTGTATTATGTATTGCATGTAACCTTTATGATTTTTTTTTCTACTTCTAAATTACAGTTTCTAGATTTTTCAAAGCCACATATATGTTCTTTAGATTTCAAAAGAATCCTTTTACATTATTCATATTTATAAGCAATATCACAAACGCCTTGGTGATTAGGTATTCTTCATTATAACAGTATCTATTACATTTTTCACAATATATCATATTTTACACAAAACTGTGTTCTGACACATTGAATAACATACATATTTTTCTTTCTATCTTGCATTTATGGTCTTTCTTATCATAAGTTTTGTTGCATTTGTCACAGAAATATGATGATCCTAAGAATGCTAACATAATATTAATCACATCAAAATTATTGTAATTTTTATACAGATATATTTTTATTGTTCTCTTAGGACCACATTAGATAACTGAATTGAAATTTTCAGCACATCCAACATTTATTTGGATATCCAATAATTGTTCAATATTTTTCATGTTGTCTAGAGCAAATCCTTCTTTGTTCTGTTTACCTAATTGGTTGCATAATATCGTGGTTAACTCTTTTTGTAATTTCTATTTGTCTCCTATAATTTTCTTAATTTCAGCAATAGTTAGTTCTGTGTCTATGATAAAATCTGTGTGATATGTTAATTCAACTACTATTGGTCTAGGACAACATGGGTTTCTACTATTATTAATGCTAGTAATGCATCCTTTAGTCCTTTTATCATAAGCTAAATGTATTATTTTATTATCTTTGCTACCTCTTGGAATTGCTAATGTCTGGATATTAAACATAGTATTTGCTATTTTTGTAGACTCATTAGATGTTAATATATGTCTGATTAATTTGAATAAAACTTGAACAGATGCTTTAGTATTATTTGATGCTTTATATCCTGTAGAAATTGGAAAAATGTTCTGGATTTGCTGTTGGTATGTTCAGCTTACCTCCTTTTCTATAACTAGTTCTGTTTTTTCCCTACTTCTACTACAGAATTAAGTGCTTTCATTATATACTCTGTTTTCTCACTAACCGTATTGAATTTACTAATATTAGGGTTGTTAAAGACAATTTTACAGTCAACAGACCAAGTTTTAAATTTTTCAATAATTTAAATTTTATTTCTTTAATCTCAAATAAATCGTTTTTTAAAGTTTGTTCTCTTTTTCTTACTTAAATAATTTTAAACTGAATGAATGAATTTAATATAGATCACTATTTTTTCTTGTCTTGATGGTCGAGTTTCTTCAAAAACATCATCGTCAAGTCGATAAAATTAAATAAAATTAGTTATACATTTTTGTCTTGTTTCAATCATTTTGAATAACTCTTCATGAAATGGAAAATGCTGTAAAATAACAGAATTAATTAATTCCGATGTCATTAATTTACTACAGCCTCTAATACCAACATTTTAGCTCTAGTTTTGAGTTCAGCTACTGTCATATTATAGAGAGTTCTTGAAAGAATAGGTAAATGGAAATGTAATGAGCATATGGCATCAGTGGCTGGGAGTTCCCAATCGTCAAGTTTGGCTGCCAAGTGCAGGACTTATTGAGTGTGACACTACATTGGGTGACCTGCGCATCGACAATAGGGATGGAATGATGATGAGGACAGCACAACACCCAGTCCCTAATGGGAGAAAATCTTCTTCCTCAGCTGGGAATCTAACCCGGGACCCCGTGTGTGTGTCAATCCAATGTGCTGACCATTCAGCTAATGGCGCAGACAGGAATAGATAAATTATGTGATACCATGAAATTAATTAATTCATCTTTTCTCAATCTATTTTAATTACATACATGATTTCTTCTACAATACTCATGAAATTAGGTAATAGTGAATTGCTGTATTTCAGTCTCTTATTTAGTAAAAAAAATTTATAGGAATTTTAAACAGGGGTCAGCCAGATTTCTTATTTTTGATATAGAGTCAAGTACATTTCTTGCATCTGCTTGTGAATTTAAGTAAAAATATTCTATTTCTTTAATGCCTTACAATCAAGATACTTATTGTGTGTTATCTGTCTCCATCTATTCTTCATAATTTCTCATTGACAACAGTAATTTCGAATTTTCCTCAGTTGGAATTTGTTGAAAGTGATTTTTATAACAATATATAGACACAGTTTTTCCAGACACACAAGGGATTCTTTTACTATTGAATGCTTGTACATGATATTCATTTTCACAGTGTGTACATATTCTCCTATAACCATATTTTCTACACTTATATGAAGTAAAATTATGAATTGACTTGTCAGTTATTCAGTATTTACACAGTTTAATTTGTATGACTTCCATTTATATAGAATATATAATAAAAATATAATTAAGATTATTGTTATCAAATGGTGTCAGTTATCAACTTTGCCAACAATCAACATACATAAAATAATAAGCAAGTGTTAACGATTTCTGATGAAAAGAATAAACCATAGTTGCATGCTGCTGATCGCTTAGTACATACTCGTTATGAGGATGCTGTAAAACTCCATGTTAAGAAGTATTGTAAAAGATATGAGTAATTCAATAGTGGTAAAATGGTGCTTTGTAAATATATACAAAAATCAAAAGAATTTATCAATGAGCCTGGTCTTTATTCTTTAGTTACGAGATCCAAAATGATAGTTGCAGAAAATTTCCAAGGTAGGGCTTAGGAGGAAGTTTTACTATTAATTTGTAAATTTGGATAACACAAAATTAAAGAGATGTACTGAGGTCAAACAACTCACTTGAAAATATAAAGAAAATTAAGGACAAACATATCGACAATTTAAATGGAATAATTGATAATGCTTTAGAAATAGTGCAAGAAAGAAACCTTGAAATAGGTACTTTATTAGCTAAAATGTACTTTTGTTTTTTTTAGATTATTTAATGATAAGGTTTAATTATTATGTCACTAGAACACAATGAAAAAATTTACAAAGCCCTTTGTATAGAATAGAAGTAGACATCGAAATTCTGACAAAATGTTAAGCGTTAATTATAGTCTTAAATCAGTAATTGTTTACTGAGGAAACAAAGAAACGTTATGAATTGTTTTATGGCACAATTATTTTAATATTTTGGATAACTATACACATCAACAATTGATTAATGATATAATTAGTCTCCATCAGGTATACAATTTTTAATGTAATTTCTACACAGTGAACCAGTAGAATGATCTGTATTTGCTAAACATTTATTAATACAGTCTGTAATATGTTTACATTTGTAATATGTGCATCATATTGTGTGAAAGTCTCTGTGAGTGCAGGTATTAAGTGGGCGTAATATCACGAGGCCGACTAGTGAGCCTGCACATCAGAAAGTACGGGATCTGCTGCCACGGGAGGTACTGCAGAACCTTGCTATCAACAGCAGCGAGCCAGTGGCGTGGTGAGCGGTCACGGCTGTTTCCACGTCAGAAGGGAACGGATGCTGGTGTTCCCCCAACCCCAGACTGTCGGCCGGCGCAGACAGCGTGGCGCATCGCCGAAGTCGCCGACCCGGTCCAGGCACGGGCGCGTGCCGCTGGGCTAGCGTGATGCAGAGGAGCGTCGCTCGCGCACGCACAAGCGAGATTTGGGCAGTGCCCGAGGCACGACCCAAAAAACATTAATACGGTCTGATGACCGCACGGCATCTGATCTATTGAGACGTTACTACCTCAGGAAGCTTCATTCACTAAGTTTCGCGGCATGGCGGCGTGCCCATGTGTGCAAGTACAGAGCTGTGCAGCTGACCGCCACCAAACAGCACCTGAAGTGGACATTCCATGCTTGCTGAGGGAAGGCACGAAGAAGAGCTTATTAGTGCCTTCTTCGCGCAGGAATCTTCTGCATGGCTCTATCAAATGAGTTGTGCACAAACAATGAGGACGATGGTATGAAGGCTGAAGTGACGTACCCTGATGTTCAGAAGAAATGCAGTCGTGGTCGACGTTCCTTGCTTGCCGAGGGCGGTGCTACCAGAAGAGCCATTTTTTTGCCTCCCTTGCGCAGGAACGTCAAACGACCACGGTGTGCTAAGTTGTCCTAGCGGAAGAATTGACTCCGGCCATGACGAAGTACTTCCGCGTGCTTCGGAACTGCCGAGTAGGCGTGGCGCGTGTACAGTGAGTGATGTGTGTTGACAGCCACGCCGACGGGAGGCGTTCCACCAATGAAGTCCTTTACTCTGTGGGACGACGGCGTGCGCTCTAGTGTATTCTGGGGTTATGTCACTGCACGATCAATGTTTTTTTGTGTTGTTCGCCGCATAATATGGATCATATGACTTTAGTGTTGTACGGCGTGAAACTAGCTATGATGATAAACAAAGTGTCAACGAAAGCTGCGACGTCATGCTTACAAACCACCGATGTAATATTCTCTTGTCTATTCGTGCACTCACGACATATTTGTGTACCTTTTATGTATGTTTTTGTTTTAATTATGATTTTTTGTTGAATATCATTATAAGCGTCCACTCACGACTTTAATCTTGTAATATTGTGTTTTTTCGTAAATCTGTATATTTTGTGTACCTTTTAAGTATGTTTATGTGTTAATTATGATTTTGTGTTGAATATCATTAAACAATTTAATTTCCAATGCTACTTTCATGACCGACAGAGGTCTGTTTTGTCACATACATTTCATATTTTCTCTTTAAAATTTTATTTGAAATGCTTCTAATTTGGCTCTTGCATTGAGTGTGATGATCAAGACACAAGTACTGATCACCTCATAATTATCACTTTCAATAATTGTTTAAAGCAATTTTTATGATGATATATCTTGTTCGTTATTGCAATAAGTTGGATGATATGATGTCAACTTCCAATGTCATACATTTCATTTATCTTAATCTGCTGCTTTGCGGACCACATGGGGTCAAAACTACTGACTAAAGTCATCCAAAGTTCATTTAAATATTGTAGATTACTCGTTTCTTTGGAGGTGCTGTTCGCCTGTTGCGATAATTGTTTCTTGAGCTATGTTTGTTTCGAAGACTGTTGGCGAATCTCGTAGCATGGCTAGAAAACTCACGTCACTATCTTCTCCGGGACGTTTGGGGTGATGAAAGGGTCCTGGAGTCACTTTCCATTGTCATTTTGTTTGTTTTCCAATGATACAGAACTCTGGCATGCGTGAGTGAATGAATGTGGATGTGTTCCACGTTGCTATATAGTGGTTTAGTCTGCCGCAGAGAATTAGCAGTGGTCGTACAGAATGGCTAACCCTTGTAGTTTTCAGGTAGGCAAAGAAGTTTGCTGGCCTTGAGTGAAAGTTAAAGGTTTTAGGTTGGTGGCGGAAGCCTCATCTCTGGGATGAAACACGTGGCCAAAAGCTAAAAGCACCCCTCTTGCTATGAGACAACGCGCCACGCGGTTAAGTCAACTGAGCCTTCTTTGAAGAGACGTCGGCTGCAGACCCTGGGCGAGCCGGACGCAGACTGACCATCTCACACACCTCAGCGTCTCCCACTCGACCCCGTGGCCAGAAAAACCTTTAACTTTCACACAAGGGGAGCAAACCTCTTTGTATATTGGGTTGAAGATGTCAGCTTGACTTGCGTACACATTATCTTACAGAAATACATAACTTACGTACAGAATGATAGTTCATTAAGTATTTACATGAGAACGCTGCGAGAGCGGCTGCTTGTCCTTTTGCCAACCTTTCCAGCCTCTGTGCGCATGCGCACAAAATATATTTGTTGGCTGTGCAAAAGCCATAATGCTCCACGTATTACTGTATTCGGTCGTTCGCGCTTCCACTCGCGTTTTTAGTGTCATTTTCACAGTGAGTGCCGTACTATCCGTCGAATAATTTGCTGCGGCGTGGTTTTCCACTGGTGTGCGGTGCATGTGCGTTTACTCTTTGAGAACCGATGCTGTGGCAGATAATTCACCTTTGATACGGTCAGGGAAGAAATCTTCTCCGTTGTATCTATATTTTCAGTGGAGTGAATACTGCACATCAACACCCGACCTCAAGGTAAGTGATGCTTGCACAATTGTAGTTTGCTGATTAGTATGTCAGACGTTGCCTAGCATAACGTTATCAAAATGGATGCGTTGCACTATTGCACTTGCGTTTAGACACCACTACATATTTCGTCATTCACTTTGTCGTGAGAATCGTTTTAGTCCTTGAGGGTTTTTTTTTGTTAGTTTTTCAAGTTCATCTTTTACATATGGCTCGACATACACTTGAAATTCACATAAACATTTTGACATAACAATGCATATTGCAATGGCTTACATCTAAGGCTGACATTCCACCCATTATTTTTTGGTTGTTAACAACTGTACTTTATAAATCAACATTTGGATTTCATACGATGGGTGAAGGTAAAGTGTCGTCAAAAATCATATCTCCGCTTTCTCTGTTTTCCTGTGCGAGCAAAATGTTACTCGCTGAGATACGTGATGAAGTTTCATCTATTGTTGAAAGGTGGCTACACTGAGTCACAGCACCAGAGATTGCGCCAAAGAGTATTATTCAGCCGCCTCCACTGGCAGTTGCCGCTGAGAAGTTGGAGAGAGTGGTAGTAGTTCTGAAGTAGGCGTGATCTGTGCTTGTTGAGACGTCGATAGAGTACTAGTTGTTCCGTTGGGAAAGACACCATATGTTATTCGATTGGGGATGTTGTAATGATCAAAGTGTATTTTTCGTCAATATATATGAAGGTAAGGATTTTTTTTATTTTAGACGTCCTACATAACAATGCCTCTTGGTCACAGGTTCAGTCAACAAAGCATCTGGCTCGTGCTCTTGTATTTGACTGTAATTCTGGTTTCTATGTGCAATCATAGTATTTCTAGTTTTTTTTAATTACTTCAGTGTAAATGGTGTTCAAAGTGTCTTGTCTTATCGTGGAAGAACCGTGCCAGACGTGTACGTTGAATCACACTTCCACACACAGAACAGTTACATTTGTGCTTTCTTGTTTCATAGGTTTTATAGTTGCTGGGGACTTAATTAATTCATTGTGTTAACGGAAATTCCCTTTCATTCTTTGTTGTTATTCTGTGCAGTCAGATTGCGTACTAATATTATTCAGGGCCAACCGGTAACGAGACTGCGTAACCGCACAAACAGCGATTAAAATTATAATTATTAGCATTCAATATTAATTAAGCCCCCATGCACGTGGCGACTGCTGCTTCGGATCGTCTCTTGGAATTCTTTGATAGTAAAAATAGCAAACGGTAGTATTGTTGAGGTAATTTGTAGTTTAGTAATTGTAGTCTATATTGCATGTGTAGATTTGGTAATGAACATTTGTAGTTGTCTGTCTTTCTTCTAACGGTATTTTTGCAAAATTTAATTTTTGATGTCTTGTATACAGGTTTGACAATTTTGTGCAATTATGAAAATTTCAATTGTTCGTTAATCGTGTTTGTCGGGAAGTATTACGTGTGAATGGTATTGTTGGAGATAAAGTGTCATTGTGTGTAATTTTCGTATAGTGACGAGTTTTGTTTGTTTTGTAAATGATTACGTGATCGATAAAAAGGTAAAAATGATGGATAGTCAGAATGACGAAACTGTTGACATGGCGAACTCGCCAACACAGGAGAACAGTATGATGAATAATGCAGCAGAAAACAATTTAATAAGTCGGGAAAATAGTTCGGAACCAGTTCAAAATTTTTCACAATCAAAAAATTTTCAGAATACGAGATTAATGACAGAAGATTCTGGAACAGTATGGAACACAGATAGCTTTACTGCTATGACGAAGGAAAGAGTTGAGGAGATTTCAGATAAATTGACAAGTCTTAGTTTAAATGGGGACAGAGATTTAGACGATACAGTTCCATTGCCATTTGCAGAAACCGAAGAGTACCAGAACATAAATAAACATGTTGAAAATCAGGGAAAATTTAATGAACGCGTTAAAGGGGAATTTGAGGCATTACGAAAGCAAGTCAAACAATTTGAAGGCGAAATCGTAGGAAAAGACAGCAGAACAAATGTAGAATCACTGTTACCAGAGGGGTTTGAAGAAAATAATTTATTTCATTTACGAGAAGCAACAAGAGAGCGCCAGGCGCGCGAACTTGACAATAATCGACATTGGGACTGGGACAGACGCGGTAGGTCTTCGTCGCCACGAGGCGAAAACTTTGACTATAAACACTTTTTAACTGTTCGGAAATTTAAGAACTTTCGCAATTCTAAGAATGACATACATCCATGTTCATGGTTAGATCAATTTATGTACGCACTTCCACCAAATGGGCCACTAAGTCACGAACTGGAATTTATGTGCGGCTATTTAAGTCCTCAGGGTATTTGCTACACTAAGTGAATATGTGCCGTAGCGTGCACAGGGCCCCGAGCTGTAGTGGTGCTATTTCCCTTTTAGTTTTCTGCACCGCTGCCTACTCTTTTACAATTCTTCGTATCTATCAAAACAACTCTCCAACTATCAATCTATCTAGAGAGTCGGTAAACAATAACCAGATATGACTATTTTACCCAAAAGTGATTTCGGAAATTACCGTTTGGACTTACTATATCTTCTGCAGCATTCATTAGTAGTTTAAACGAAATTTTACCTGTTTATCTTTGTGACAATATTACTTCATGTGTTGACGATATTCTTATTGCTAAACGTTCTTAGAGTGAGCATAATAAAATTTTGGATTCATTATTACGTATTTTTGCAAGAGTTGGCAGTACAGTGAACTTGAAAAAATCTGAATTTGGTCGTTCTCAGGTGAAATTTCTTGGTCATATTATTTCTACAGAAGGTATTCTTCCTGATCCAGAGAAACTAGACGCTATTCGTAATTATGCTGTTCCTACTACAAAACGTGATATTCGTAGTTTCCTTGGTGTCTGATTTTCTTAGACGCTTTGTTAGATTGGACAATTTGGCCACACCTCGCTTATGTGAACTATGTGGAAATAATTCTAATTGGTGTTGGGATGAGGAAGCTCAATCAGAATTTGAACAACTTCGTGATGCTTTAGTTGCTGCTCCACTTCTTTCACGTCCGGATTTATCTAAAGATTTTTGTTTGGCGACGGACTCATCATACAAAGGCCTAGGTGCACACTTATTTCAAGAGATAGAAGAAAACGGCGTTGTAGTACAGAAAACTATTGCATTTGGAAGTCGTGTTCTCTCTAAATCAGAAAAGAATTATTCGATTACGGAACTTGAAGCCTTGGCTGTTGTTTGGGCTTTCACAAAATTTCGCATGTTTTTGTACTGCAGACATACTAAGGTTTACCCCGATCATCGAGCTCTGGAATTTCTTATGTCAACAAAATTAACTCATGGAAGATTGTCACGATGGGCGCTGTATCTACAGGAATTTGATTTTAGTATTGTTTACGTACAGGGTTCTTCAAATATTATTGCTGATGTTTTATCACGTGCACCTATGGGTTTGAAACAAAGTTCTGAGGAGGACTGCAAAGAAAACAATTATTGTTTGATGTATATTCAAGGTGTTGCGTTTGAAAATTTTATTTCGTCTTCGCTCCAGGACATCGCTAAGGAGCAAAATAAGGATCAAGTCTGGAAGGACATTAAGGAGAAGTGGAGGAGAAAGGAAAGTGTAGCGATTAGACAGTATTATTTAGTTCGCAATGATATTCTTTTTAAACGAAAATCGGTCGACAACTCTGTTTGGTTAGTTTGCATTCCTGATGAGTGGGTTAATAAATTGATTTGGTATACACATTTCAGTTATGCACACTTTGGTCCCAGAAAATGCTTTCATAAATTACGAGGAAATTGCTACTTCAGTAATATGGAAAAACGTATTCGATGTGTTCTTGCCAAATGCAAATTATGTCAAAAGGCTAAGCCGCCAACTATTTCTCACAGACCACCGTTGTTTCCTATCATTCCAGTGAAATTTGTTCGGTCCAGTGGTTCGTTCTACTAATGGTTTTGCGTACATTTTGGTAGCAGTGGAATTGACATCAAAATATGTGTGTTTTGCACCTTTACGCAAAGTAACAGCTCGTTCAGTATCTAATGCTTTCATCAAACATTTTCTTAAAGAAGTGGGACATGTTGATAAGGTTATATCAGATAATGGATCACAGTTTCGCTCTAAAATTTGGCTTCGTACTCTACGGCGTCATAAGATTAAACCAATGTTCATTTCACTTTTTCACCCTCAATCTAACGCTTCAGAGAGATGGATGAAGGAAATCAATAAATTTTGTCGACTTTATTGTCATCAGAATCACAGAACGTGGGATCAGTATCTTCATATTTTTCAAAACATTCTGAATGAACTCCCTAATGATTCAACTTCTTTACCGCCTATATTGATATTAAAAAATAAAGCACCGACAAATCGCATTTCTGAAATCGTTCCTTTTCCGCCTTCACGGAAACTGCGGCATGCAGAAGTTGTCAATCTGGCTCTACAAAATATTGCATCTGCGGCTGCTAGAAGAGAGAAATCAGCTAAACGTCCTGGTCGTTTAAAAACCTTGTCAGTTGGTCAAAAGGTGTTAATTAAGTCTCATCGTTTGTCTCACAAAGGAAAAGGCTTGTGTCGCAAATTTTTTCTACTTTATAACGGTCCATATAGGGTTCGCAAAATTATTCATGATAACACTGTCGAAGTAGAAACTCTTAAATCACGGCGCTCTAAGGGAATACATCATATATCCAACGTTAAAATTTTTGTGGAATGACATACTTTTGAGAAACTAACAGTTATACGTAAACACGCACAGAATACAAGGATACCGCGCCGTGTTCTGGCGGCGGCACATACTCAAAGCAACAGTCAAGTCTGCGCGCCGCACAAGGCAGTCGTTGACCGCAAACAATTACTTCTTACTTCACGCGTACCTATAGCTGATCGAGCGCTCAGTGCGAATGCACTGACAGCCGTAAACGAATACACAGTCTAATCTCTCTGATTAAATTCAGTGTAAACCTATAGTGACTTAATAAATAATGTTATTAACGTTCAGTATTTTTCAGGATACAGTTGTATAAAATATTTAAGAACTTCAGGTAAATTCTGTGTGTGTCCGACGTTAAGAGGACTTGCCATCGAGAAAATTTCAGGAAGAATGTAATTTCGAAGAAGAAAGTAATAAACTAAAAAGGTAACTATTAATTGAGTTTATTTTTCAGGAAACATATTTCCACTTAGGTACGTACTTTAGACGTAATTTGCTGCTCGCGATTACGTGATTCATAATTCGTGTTAACTGATATTGACAATGATTGATTAATGAACAGGGTTGTTAATTATGTATATTATGCATCGCTTGGCTGCACTGCTTTTTCACTGATGTCACAATTTTTTTATTATGTGTCTGCTGTGCCTATTTATTTAAATTATAATTGTCACCTGATTAATTGTGCTGATATGGTTACGTATGTAGGTTATACTTTGTGATTTATCTGCTTGCGCCTTCGTGTTTACTTATTAAGCTTACATATGAACATTTAATTGCCTATGCTGATATGATGCCAATGACCTGTTTATTATGTGAGATATATATTTGCTGCTTTGCGTATGGATTGCATATTTACACATTTCTGTTTGTTGTCATAACTACTCTTTAATTTGGTATATAGAAATGCTGATATGCGGTGTACGAACATGGAGTTAAGGTCACACTTTGGTATTAATTATAGATTGTTCGCTTGGTAGAGCCTCGTTATAGGGATTGTGCTACATCCACTTGTTAACATTCTGTTCTCTTCTGGTACATTAAGTCGCTATTGTATGTTTTACTTACGCTCAGTGCCTTATGTTTTAAGATAAGAAAATGAACTGCTATAATTCTACGAACGACATTGGTACAAAAAACTTCATTGAAGTCACATGAGCTGGAGGTTTTATGGAAGTTGTAAAAATTTATGCTAATAGGAAGGAAGCTAACGACATGACATACCAACACTAGGTTTAGACCACTGACTGTCATTACACTGCATTCTTCGTGAGCAATTGAAGTAGCAAGTGACACTTGACGCAATAAATACTCCATGTGTTTGCTTCTGTTTTGCCATGATTCTTGAAGTGGTGTACACACTGAAATATTACGATCATTCACACTCCGTACTTGTCCTTACTTACTGAAAGTTATTCAAACTAAAGGCTGTTAGAGGTCATGTATGCATTTCTTTTATTTAATGATGGACAAGGTAACCAAAATGTATTTTATAATTCAAAATGAGAAGAAGATTTGGGTCAGATGGATTACACAGAGGTTGTGTGTGGACGTTGTGTCTTCGGATTGTATGGGATGATGAACTGAAGTTTGCACTAGGATTTTATCTGTACTTGTTCGAGGAGACTGACTAGAGGAAAGAGTTGTTAAGGAAGTGAAATGATATTGGTGATAAGGTTTATATGTATCGACGTATTGAAGAGGTATTATTGAAGTATTGAGTTTGTGTAATGTTGATGATCATTGGAGTTTTGGTGGATAAGAGGTAAGGTAAATGATATTGGTGATAAGGTTTATATGTATCGCCATATTGAAGAGGTATTATTGAGGTATTAAGATTATGTGATGCTGATGATTGTTGGAGTTTTGGTGGATAAGAGGTAAAGTGAGTGAGGAGCATATTTTTTTTTTGTTAGTTTATATGGAACAAGGAGGATGAAGATGGCAGACTGGAACACTCAAGAAGAGGGAAGATAGTCTACACACACACTTTGTTAAATCAATAAGCAGTATTTACTTTTTTTGGAGAGAGGAAGTATTTGCATATCTTGGCACACTGACAGTTGCTCAGAAAAATTTGGCTTGGCGAACATTGGTCTTGACATGATGACTATGACATAGACTAACTATTATTGACTGTTATACACTGTACCACTACTACTTGATACACATATTGAGCATCAAATTTTGACAGAATTGCATTTACACAGTTAACACCATTCAATTACACAGTAGTACCTAAATGTGGATGAAAGATGAGTGAGTGTGTTTTGTGTGTTTTCCTTTCCTAATCCCATATAATTGATTCCGACCTATCTCCTAAATATTATTTTACTTGTTTGTTGTGGATTGCACTGACACCCATAAATATTATTGGTTTACTGTTATTTGTGTATTGTAATAGTTAATATGACAATTATCTGATATCATTTGTGTGTTTATTTAATTTGTATGTTTAGTGTAAGAGCATTGATAACAATTTTGTAAAAGCAATTGAGTGTGCATTCAAACTGTTGTTCGTGCTTGCACCAATTATCATTGATGGGTGCCACTTGGAAAAGTTTAATTACTGCTGATGAACTGTCTCATTGGTGATAGTGAATATTATGGACAGTTACCTGCACGTGTTCAACATGATGAGTACCACTTGGAAATGTTTAATTTCTGCTGATAAACTCTGATGAATTGTCTAATTAGTGACAGTGAATATTATGGACTGTTACACGCACTTGTTCAACATTGAAGGGTGCCACTTGGAAATGTTTAATTTCTGCTGGTGAACTCTGATGAACTGTCTAATTAGTAATAGTGAATATTATGGACTGTTACCTGCACTTACTCAACAATGCTGGGTGCCACTGATGGAACTGCTTCTACTGAAATGACGTCACTTGTTGCTGTCTGCACCTGTTCAACATTGCTGGGTGCCACTGATGGAACTACTTCTACTGAAATGATGTCACTTGTTGCTGTTTGCACCTGTTCAACATTGCTGGGTGCCACTGATGGACTGCTTCTACAGAAATGATGTCACTTGTTGCGGTCTGCTACTGTTCAATATTACTGGGTGGCACTGATGGAACTGCTTCTACTGGAATTATGTCACTTGTTGGCGTCTGCACCTGTTCGACATTGCTGGGTGCCACTGATGGAACTACTTCTACTGAAATGATGTCACTTGTTGGTGTCTGCACCTGTTCGACATTGCTGGGTGCCACTGATGGAACTACTTCTACTGAGATGATGTAATTTGTTGCTGTCTGCACCTGCTCAACATTGCTGGGTGCCACTGATGAAACTGCTTGTACTGAGATAATGTCACTTGTTGGTGTCTGCACCTGCTTGCTATTTTTGGGTGCCACTGTTGGAGCTGTTTAAATACTGCTGATGAAATGTTATGAGACTGCTATTTGCACCTGTTGACCATTGCTGGATGATACTGCTGGAACTGTCAATTGCTCTACTTGTTTATTGAACTATTGAAAGGATGTCATGTGAATATTTGTATAAACTGACTTTTTGTGTGTTTACTGTTTATGAGATGTTATGAGACTGCTATGTGCACCTGTTGAGCATTGCTGGGTGATACTGTTGGAACTGTCAATTACTCTGAGGAGTGCTACTTGTTTATTGAACTATTGAAAATATGTTATGTGAATATTTGTATAAACTGATTTTTTTGTGGGTTTACTGTTTATGAAATGTTATGAGACTCTTACCTGCACCTATTCGTCATTGCTGACGCTATTGATTGAATTGTTTAACCAAATGATACTTATGTAAACTATCATGTAAAATCATATTTATGCAAGTATTTGTATTCCTTACTGTATTTTTTATATTAGGTTATTGAAGGGTCAGTGACAAAGCCAAAATTTATTTAGTTATGTGGTATTTACTTATTTAATATTATCTTTTATTATTGTCTGTATTTTTATTTTGGACGAATTTGGTGGTATTTTCACCACCATTGCTGGCAAAAATACCATCAAATTCTAGCCTGTGGAGGAGGGGCATATGAAAGGTGGCTACACTGAGTCACAGCGCCAGAGATTGCGCCAAAGAGTATTATTCAGCCGCCTTCACTGGCAGTTGCCGCTGAGAAGTTGCTGAGAGTAGTAGTAGTTCTGATGTAGGCGTGATCTGTGCTTGGTGAGACGTCGATAGAGTACTAGTTGTTCCGTTGGGAAAGACACCATATGTTATTCGATTGGGGATGTTGTAATGATCAAAGTGTATTTTTCGTCAATATATATGAAGGTAAGGAAAATTTTTTATTTTAGACGTCCTAACAATACCTCTTGGTCACAGGTTCCGTCAACAAAGCATCTGGCTTGTGTTCTTGTATTTGATTGTAATTCTGGCTTCTATGTGCAATCATAGTATTTCTAGTTTTTTTAATTCAGTGTAAATGGTGTTCAAAGTATCTTGTCTTATGGTGGAAGAACCGTGCCAGACGTGTAAGTTGAATCACACTTCCACACACAAAACAGTTACATTTGTGCTTTCTTGTTTCATAGGTTTTATAGTTGCTGGGGACTTAATTAATTAATTGTGTTAACGGAAATTCCCTTTCATTCTTTGTTGTTATTCTGTGCAGTCAGATTGCGTACTAATATTATTCAGGGCCAACCGGTTACGAGACTGCATAACTGGACAAACAGCGACTAAAATTAAAATTATTTGCATTATATTTAATTAAGCCCCCATGCATTGTCATCAACGTATCATCAAAGTTAGAACTCTGTGAAAGCTCACTAGCACTTGTTACTTCGGTTATGTTCGTCTCTGAACTACTTAATTTTTCTGAGTGTGGAAGACATGCATGGCGCCGGTATTTCAGATATTCTGTCTTGCAATTGTACGCCACCTTGGCTCATCACGTTTTCGCCGTTGTCAACAATAATGGAAACTGATTTTTGTGCCATTTTGATAGAATATTGAAATTAAAATTTTAAGAAATAGAAAACTAAAATATATTATTTTTGGAAATTTAAACATACGATTTACTTGTCGTCAAGCGTTAATTGGCTACTTTTATAACGCACGCGCAGGAGACGCTACCAATCATAACTAAGCAAGCGGTTGCGTAGTGGTCCTACCTTTGCTGCGATGAAACAAACAGCGTATTTCTAAAATTTTCCGTAAATTCCGGTTTCACATTTGATTCCTTTTTGAATTGGTTGCTTTATCCACAATAATTTCTGGTTCTGGTTATTTTGCTCCCAGTCGCGGTGCTCCACATAAAAATTTAAAAATAATTAATACACGCAAAAAAATTTATACAATGTCGTAAATAATTTTCAACAATTTACTTTATACACAACTGGTTTCATGGCTTTCTCAGTGTCATGCCACCAGGTCGCCAGTTGCGCATATATGTATGTTCTTATTATTAATAATAATCAAATATATTGCGCTATCTTAATTTACAAATCTTGTAAATTGTAAGTCATTGGAGGCATGAACTTAACGTCGATTTTGCTTGCTTTACGCCATTGAGATTTACGGAATTTGGTTATATGCTTCTCCTTCTGCCATAACTACTTCTCATTTTTGACCGTGAATACAATACTGATTTTTATCGGACTTCCTCTTTAGATGCAGGCAGCTACAGTGACATGACATTAGCATAATGCTCGGAAGAAAAGAAAACTTTCATGGTTTTGCACTAAAAGGAACGCTCACACTTAATACTTCCATAAAAATTATTATTCAGGTAACACAATGTCTACTACACACTTCTCACAAGAATACGTCTTCTCCCCACGAGGACTAAATACGGAGTCCTCTAAATAAATGACAAAAAAAAAAACTGATTGGAGTTTCCATCATTTGCCATTCGCTTTCCGGCGTAGCAAAATACATCTTTTCCGACGCTTACAGCAGTCACGCTAGTGATTATTGTCATTGGTTTTAAATTTTTGTCGTAGCTTGTTGGGGCTTTTCCTTATGCACCTATACAATAACCAACATAATTTCCCAATTTCTTTCATCCACCTTTCACAGGGATTTTCTGAAGGGCAGAAAAGGGGTATAAAGATCGGCTTAAGCCGCTCTCTCCGAACCATATACGCCCAGTGACGTGACCTAAGTTGTGGCCCGTTGTCCGAGATGACACGCTTCACAGTGCCAACCTCCCGTAAGAATTGGTTAGCAAACGCAGCGGCTGCAGCCTTCCCGGTCGCCCTACGCAGCGGCGTGAGGCAGACGAATTTTGACGTCAGCTCTACCGCCATGAATATGTACGGAAACCCCCTGGAGCGCACCAGTGGGCCAAATAAGTCTACTGCCTCGAGATCCCTTAGTTTAATGGAAATGATCATATGCATTGGTGCGTCTAACGACACAGTGGGCGGCTTGGCCTATTGACAGGGCCTGCATACCCAACTTACTTTACGGAATACGCCGAAGCATGTTATTAAAATAGCAGGTTTCTCTCAGCTTCTCCAAGCATTTACGCGTACCAAAGTCACCGTAGCTCAGTTGGACGTACCACACGAGCTTATTCGCCACTTCCTCGGGAATCGCTAGGAGCCACCTCGTGTCATCCAGGGCTCGCCTCTTAAATAGGACGCTGTTCCATACTATATAATACTGCCTGAAGGCCGCGCGAGATTTATCTCGCCACTTCTCCTTGATGTCACGTAAAACTTCGTCCTTGTCTTGCTCTGCCCCGATATTACCTAGTGTTGCAGTGACGTTTTGTAGGTATAGAACACTAAAATTGTTTTCATCTAATGCACCATCTTCAGCATGGACGAGCCCGATAGGCATCCGAGACAGAGCATCAGCAATGATGTTCTTGTGCCCCGGCATATATTCTATCATTAAATGGTATTCCTGGAGAAATACCGTCCACCGTCCTACCCTATCACGATTAATCTAGGCGCTCATTAAGAATTGTAACGCTCTGTAGTCGCTGTACACCCCAGTCGTGCACCAGAACAAATAGTAGCGGAATTCCCGTAATGGTCAGACAATCGCCAGGACTTCAAGCTCTGTGACAGAGTAGTTCCGTTCACACCGCGAGAGCACACGGTCGATGAACGAAATCGTTTTCCAGGTAGACGGGTCCTTTCCACCATTCGTCTGGAAAAACACCGCTCCCACTCCAGTCAGTGAGCTATCTGTCATCAGGCAAAACTCCTGATCCAGATCCGGGTGCGCGAGCAATGGAGCGTTAGCCAATGCATTTTTTAGCCCGTCAAATTCGCTCTGTGCTTGTTCGTCCCACATACAAACGGTATTCTTACCCGTCAGTGCACACAAACGAGGGGTTGACAACACAGTGAAATTTACAAATCTTTCGTGAAGCTGCAGAGTCCCAAATAACCCCTGAGCTGACACTTTGAAGTAGGCTTTGCACACTCGACAATCGCTGCGATCTTGTCGGGGTCTGGATGAATCCCATCCTCCGACACAATACGACCCAGAAACTTTGTAGTTTTGCGCCCAAACTGTGATTTGTCTAGATTTACAGCTACCTCCGCTTTCTCGAATACCTCGAGCAATAGATTTGGAACCCACGACTTCTCTGCAATGAGAATGTCATCCACGTACACAGTTACGCGGACCTTCAAGTTGTCAGGTAGTGTGCTATTCAGGCCTCTTATGAAAGCAACATTCAACCCAAAAGGGAGGTGTTTAAACTGGTAGCAACTCCCATAGCAGAGGAATGCAGTGTATTGCCTGCATGACGAATCAAGCATTATTTGCCAGTAGCTGGACTGGAGGTCAACCGATGGTACAACTTTCACGCCATGAAAGCGTTGCAAAAGTTCCTCCAGTCCTTCTGGCCTATCCGTCTGAGACATAATAATCGTGTTTATTTGCCACGAGTCCAACGCCAAATGCACGGACATGTCCCACTTTGGTACAACGAGTAACGGCGGGTTATAGAAGCTCCTTGCTCGCTCTATTACACCCTGTTCCACCATCCTACTTATTTTGGCTTCCATGCTACCCTTGTACACCAATGGTACAGGGTAGGGTTTAACAAAAACCACCATAAAGTGGTACAGAAATCCACTGATTGCCCCCGAGTGAGCCCAAAAATACTGGGGTGTGGCTTCTCAGAATGTAACACAGTTCCACTCGATTAGCTTCCATGGCTCCTGCACCAGCAATACATCTGTTCACCATGCTCGTGGAAACAGTGTTCCTCTCATGCTCACTACATTGTGAGTCCAGGTCACTAATCAGATTGACAAAAGCCACCTGCCCAGGTTGCTGCGCAAAACACTGTAACGTCCCAAAGATAATTATATAATAACCTCCCAACAGTAACAAAATATAATTATATAATTCACATTCAGTGTAAGTACCCAACAGACAAATTTCGTAACCTACCAATAATAAAAATGTGACTAAGCTCCCAATTAAATTGTGGCTAACTTATAACCTTTGAATAATTGACTGTGAATTTAAACTGGTAAATTTTGGACGTCAGTAGTGCTGCGTCATGGCCCTGAAAGATCATACTGAATAAATTGAAAATTCTTACCTCGATAAGGTCCCCGGATAAAGCATATATTTCTACTCGTATAAGAAATTTTTCTGGCACAGTGCAGTGCAATGCTGGCCGAAAGATTTGTGATATATAAAAAGAAACAACTGATTTTTGTTTAGAATAATCAGGATCGCCATGGATTGGAGAGATTAGTAAATTCTTTATATTGAGATGAATTATTGTCAAAAGTTAATTTTTGTACGAAAGATTATTCTTAAGAGATTTAAAAAAAACATTTACATGGGACTTGATATTACAATAGTACATATGCACGAGACTGCTTTTCCCTTATACTACAACGCTCAGGCACCGCCATCTCTCCACACGACCGGCGCAGCCAACTCCATGCACCAGACTGCTCGCTACGTCTTACTCCTACTGCTGACATCACTGCACTCTGGTCTGAGATTCTCTTCTAGCTTACATATCGCAGGCAGCGCGTGAGCAATCCATCGAAATTACATCTGCTCGAGTGCGCTAGCAACAAATTCCTTAATCATGGACCTCTTACTACACAATCCTCAAAAACTAGACTGACAGGGTTGCTCCCAGCAACGACAGTCATAACACCTCCAGCCACATCAATTACAGCGTGGTGTGCATTCATAAAGTCAGTCCCCAATATCATGTCCACGTTCATTAGTGGCATCACAAAAAAAATTGAACTCAAACTCGTGACCTTGACAAATGAAGTTTACTCGAGCCTATATTTTAATTTAATTTTGACACCTTTTCCGTATATCGCGCCCCTGAGCGTGGTTCCTCTCTCCTGGAAAGTCGGCCAACTCCCCGTCTCTTCACACCTTCGAAACGCTGCCTCACTAATAAGCGAAGGGGCTGCCCGTGTCGAGGAACACCTAAGGCTGACTCCTGAAATGGAAACAGGCACGACTAGGCTTACCTCTGGCACACAGATACTGTGGCCCTCCCTCAACAAACCTTTCCTAATGTCGTCTTCTTCTATCAAATGTATTCCAGTATCGACAATAGCACTGGTCCCCCGCAGGTTGACGCCTTCTGCGTCAGTCAACTGTCATTGTTCCATTTGATTAGAGGCATTAGGCAGATTGTGTCGGGGGTTTGCCGGACGAATTTCTATGCCAGTTGGCGGACCACCCGCACCCCTGCCTTTGCCTGGTCGATAATCACTCCGGGGCCGGTGACGAGTACTGTTCGCTAGTCTACCATAGTTACGCCTAAATCGCTGTTCATTTCCATATCTCTCTACCCCTCCGGGGTGTCTCCGATTCCCTCTTGGCGATCGGCGACCATTGGCATCATTCGCTCTACCCGAGTTCCGCGAAGAGTCGCGACGCAGCCAACGATCGCTCGCTCTCTGACTCCCGGGTGACCCGTTGCGTCTTGAGTGCCACTTGCCCCGACGGCTGTGGCTCCGCTCGCGCGGCCGCTGCTCGTAGACGCTTCGGCCGTAATAATGCGCGCTGCCGTTCGCATCGCACTCAAGTTCTAGTAGCAGATTACGGAAAACTCTCTATGTCGTCCTTACACTGTCCTGCAAGGATAACATGCCGCAATTGCAATCCCAAATTCGAAAAATTTCCGCAGTTCTATAGAGATCGTCTAAATACTTATTCGCCTGCAGCATGTGTTCGAACATCTGCACAGGGCTGGAGAATTTCGACCGGTTGAGTTCTGGTAGCGTGATAAGCCCGTGTTTTACTCGACTTTGGGCTGCTACTGATCAATAAATTGAAAGAAAATGCTGTCGAAATTCCCTGACTGAGTAGCAATTGCGTGCAATTGACCTCATACGCACCGCACACGTATTCAGTTTTGTGCGCACTTGGCCACGTCGGAGGAAGGGAGAATTCAAATTGCAACTAGGCCTGCGGGTGAATTCCTGTGGCCGAATTGCGGAAAACATCAAACTTCATCACCGTCAATCAGATTCATGATTTCTACTCCTTGGCGAACATTACCGAGGGGTCCTTGCCGTTCGCGAGTGGAACGAGAACCGTGATTATAACGATAATCAAACTCGCCATCGTTCCCGGAATCACCGTCGGAGTAATTGTCCTTGCGCTCATTCATTTTAGCTTCATGGGCCGTTACACCTTTCATGTGTAATTCTAAACGGGCCACGCGCTCACATAGCACCTTGGTAACCCCTCCTTGTTGCCTATTTATCTCACACTATCCGTGTTGTAATTTCATTAGCGATCGTATTTCGTCTGTATCTGCTAATAATGATTTACTCGTCTGCCTATTACCGTCAGATTTGCCTGCTGTTGTGTCCGAGATTTTGGCTATCTCTTCTCGCATCTTTCGGTATGCCGTGTCCTGCTGCAATTGCATTCGCCCTAGATCTCGCTCGGGGATCATTAGCGCATGGCCATGGGTTTCTACCTGGGCTCTGAAGTTGACGGGACACTTAGTGGCAGCGTCTTCTACTCGGGACACAAGAGCCGCGTGGTCACTCTGGTACTGTTCCTCTAACGTGCGGATATTCCCAGCGACTCTTTCTCCGTGCTTGCTAATGACCCGCTGCCCCTCCTCTAAAGCACAAATGCGTTCGTCAATGATCTCCAGTTTATCTCCGATGCGCTGTACCATTTCGTTACTTAATTTTGTAGTAACTTCCTCGAGATGGCTCTTATTCTCTTCTGCTTGCCTCTTAGTCTCTTCTGCTTGATTTTTAAACTCTTCTGCTTGCTTTTTATTACCCTCTACTTACTGTTGTAGGATAGCTTGTAACGAATTTACATTTACCGACTGGTTCGAATTTACTACAACGGGCTCAGGACGGACAACGCTAGGACTCGCATTTTCCATGTTTTCCTCCTGGGCGGACTCTGCGTTTTGAATTCGTCCTTGTTCAGCATTATTGTCTGACCGGTTCTCCCGACTGTGGCTCCCTGAACGGCTGTGCGTCTCCGTCGTGTAGTTAGTTACTTCGTGTTCAAGTCAAAAAAATAACACCAAAAGGTTCCTAATCGACTCACATTCCCCACAAAGCACTCAAAAAAATTTCTACAGTGTACCGGCACACGCTACTGATCAAGAATCACTGATTACAACACTTTCAGTGCAGTGAAATAATAAATTACAATGCCTATAAAGCAATACATAAAAAGATAAAACACGCAAACAACGCCATCTCCACCTAGAGTTCAAATCAACGGAAAAATTGTTGTGCGTTGTGGAAAGGCAATATACAGATTAGCATATCCAAAATAAATTAAACTAAACTTAACTGCGCATTACAAGTTCTATGGTTTACCGAAATCCTAGAGCAGGGTAAGCCATGTGTAAGAAGCGTGAATAAAGGGCAGCTACGTGTAAGGTGCGAGAAGTGCACTTTGAATAACAAAATGCTTTCTGACATTGAAGTCAGTGTAAAAGATCGGGTCGCCACCAACTCTAGCCACACGACAAATAAAAGGTTGGGCTGAGTCGGAAAATTACTTAATTTATTCATAAGAAAAACTCTTAAAAGAACATTCATTATAAAGTCACTTATAAAGTATGGGATGTGATTATTGATATGATCCCGGCATTGTTCACGTGAATCAAATATTAAAATACAGTACAGAGGGCGTGGGCACTGTGCATAAGAAAGCTTGCAGCAACAGTCCTGAAAACAAGATCTATTCTAAAGCACTTGTTTAAAATAAAAAGGGAACACATCATTATTGGACCTGTGTGCGTGGACATAATTATTGGACCTGTGTGCACGGAAACACCGTAGCTGGGCTAACAAGGAAAACTACAAGGTAAATGGGTAGGTAACGGAGACGTAACATCGGTACACTGGATAAGATTGGAGGTAAAATAATTTATTCCTTTAAACATTGATGTAAGGCATCTATACAGCTGCTGTTGCCTGGTAACTAAGTACAATTGCTTGTGAAACGCTAACCACGCAGTCGCGAACAATTAACATTTTACAGTGGACCCTTTTGAACAGACAAAGGATAATGGCAGAGGGCCAACAAACTCTAATATTGATCCACGTGCATGGTTTCCAACGGACATAAAGTAATGAGACAAAGAAAATTCACGTAGGAGTAAAGATTACCAAGATTCGGAAAAGATTAAGAAGTATACACCCGCAGCTGCAGGCACACAAACATTCACACTGAACCGAGGGCGCTTCAACATATGGAACGCCTTTGTGGTACGTTCCTCCTATGGATCAAAGTCAAGTCTGCGTTAGGAATCAAACTGAAATTCTGCAGAACCCTTGCATTCCTTGCTGCGACCCAGCAAATCAATCTTTATGAGATGAAGCGCCAGACCAAAAGCTAAAAGTTCCCATCTTGCTATGAGACAACGCCACACGCGGTTAAGCCAACTTGACCTTCTTTGAAGAGGCTTCGGCTGCAGACCCTCGACGAGCTGGAAGCAGACCGAGCGTCTCACACACTCCAACGTATCTCATGCGACCCCGTGGAAAGGAAAACCGAGACTAGGCTTCCGCCACCAACCTAATACCGGTAACTTTCTCACAAGGGGAGCAAACCTCTTTGCTTACCTGAAAACTACAAGGGTTGGCCATTCTGTACGACCACCGCTGCAGCAGGCTAAAACACTATATAGGAGCATGAAACACACCCACATTTATTTACTCACGCATGCCAGAGAGTTCTGTATCATTGGAAAACAAACAAAATGATAATGAAAGGGGACTGCAGGACCCTTTCAATGTAACATTATATATGGATATAAACGATACTATTGGAAATGTGGTTAGCGTTAGTAACCAAATTACTGAAGCTGATAAAAAATGTTGCTAATGATGTGCGTAGATTTATTCTTCTGGAATAAATCAACATACATTTTACTCTATCTGATGGAATGTTTGTGAAGCAAACTGATCATTTTCATTAAGAAACTAATATTATTGTTTCATTCAAGCCTAATACTGAATTTGGTGGACCAATTATTCATAAACCATGTTATCCTGTATGTATTCCCATTTTTAAAATTACACAGGAAAAAGAAACAATTGTAACTGATGAAAATGATTATTTGATTGACTTCAACGGTGCTACTGGAACAGTTACTTTAGAAATGATTTAATAATTTTTATCTTTAATAAATAGTGAACAAAACAGAGAGTTATTAGTTCTACTCATTCCCTGTGAGCGAGAAATGAAAAATAAGATAAATATTCCTAACAAGGGTACAGAATTAATGCAAATACAAACATATAAATAATATAAATACAAAATAATATGAATACAAAGGTCCTGAGTTCGAATCTCGTCCGGTACATAGTTTTAATGTGCCAGGAAGTTTCATGTCAGCGCACACACTGCTTCAGAGTGAAAATCTCATTCTGGGAACATCCCCCAGGCTGTGGCAAAGCCATGTCCCTGCAATATCTTTTCTTCCAGGGGTTCTAGTTCTGCAAGCTTCGCAGGAGGGCTTCTGTGAAGTTTGGAAGGTAGGAGGCGAGGTACTGGCGGAATTAAAGCTGTGGGAACAGGGCATGAATCGTGCTTGTTTAGCTCAGTTGGTAGAGCACTTGCCTGCTTAAGGCAAAGGTCCCGAGTGCCAATGAGTGAGTGAAGTCCTGTTTCTCTTAATATTGTATTTTCACTGCCGCTATATCATCTGTGACGTAAGTTCTATCAGACATTTACGATTGCAAGTGACATTTGAGGTTTGGAAACTCATTCAAAACAAGGGCGACCGTCTGATGATAAGGAACCCTACGTCGCCACTTCTCCTTTCCTTGCCCGCTATGTATTGGGACTGAAAATCTCTTACATCTACTTATTTAACACTTATTAGTTAAGCTAATTAATATCGTCGTAAATATGCTTACAAGCACCAAAATTTTTCAGGAAGTGAACTAAGGAACACTAATATATTTAATCATTTCCCACAGAGACCCAGCAGCAAGCTATTGCTGTGTGCAGACACAGTCTTTCACAGGGAACAGAAGAAACACTATTCCTAGATATATACGAGCCGCACTATACAGAACAGGATTCACTTCCTCATTGTATTTCCAGAATTGGCCAGGGATGATTTTCGGTTGTTTACAGGTAGGTGTAAATACAGGCTTCGTTACACATGGAAATCCGATTGGTTTCTAGGTAAGCGACGAGCAGAGGAAGAGCGAAATTGTCGTTGTGTCGTGAGGCGGAATGTTTACTTATTTACGTCCAGTGCTGACAAGTCACAGGCGCTCGTGAGTCGTGCCTACTAGTAGCTGTAGTATAAATTACGACAAAAGTAACAAGGTTAAGTGGAAGCACACCATAGAGACGTTCATTTGTTATGTTACTTATTTATGAACTGACACACAAAACATGAGACTCATGTTACTTAAAGACTTCTGTTAGATGGCTGATATTGACAGCAATCGTAAACAGAACGCAATCGGCACCAAATGATAGGACTTCTGCTGACATTACACGACGAGTACTAGTGGGCAATCAGACTTCTTTTCGTAGTCAAGTTATAGACAGCAAGTTAACACTAACAGGATTTAAAACGAAAAAGGAAAAATTAAATAAGTAATCATAAGGAAAATCTATTACATAAAATTAATTGAAGTTGCAAGACGCCACTGGGCTATGGCTAAACTTAAACAGTGCCTTTGATCTGAATTGAATGAACCAGTTCGATATGTAGATCATTCCCATAAGCCTGCACACAAAGGAAATGAGAGGGTGTCGTTCTTGTTGAATAGCGGTAATAGGGATCGATGAGTCATCTAAAATAATGAAGTGAAAAACCGGCAAGTTTAACGATCGTTTATCACAGAATATTCCACAGGAGGAACAGCACATGACGAACAAACGTAATCATAAACTGGAGATGAACAAATGAAATCTATACACGGTGTTACAACAAGGTACGGCCAAACTTTCAGGAAACATTCCTCACATACAAATAAAGAAAAGATGTTATGTGGACATGTGTCCGGAAACGCTTAATTTCCATGTTAGAGCTCATTTTAGTTTCGTCAGTATGTACTGTACTGCCTCGATTCACCGCCAGTTGGCCCAATTGAAGGAAGGTAATGTTGACTTCGGTGCTTGTGTTGACATGCGACTCATTGCTCTACAGTACTAGCATCAAGCACATCAGTACGTAGCATCAACAGGTTAGTGTTCATCACGAACGTGGTTTTGCAGTCAGTCCAATGTTTACAAATTCGGAGTTGGCAGATGCCCATTTCATATAAGAAATAGCACGGGGCAATAGTCGTGGCGCGGTACGTTTGTATCGAGACAGATTTCCAGAACGAAGGTGTCCCGACAGGAAGACGTTCAAAGCAATTGATCGGCGTCTTAGGGAGCACGGAACATTCCAGCCTATGACTCGCGACTGGGGAAGACCTAGAACGACGAGGACACCTGCAATGGACGAGGCAATTCTTCGTGCCGTTGACGATAACCCTAACGTCAGCGTCAGAGAAGTTGCTGCTGTACAAGGTAACGTTGACCACTTCACTGTATGGAGAGTGCTACTGGAGAACCAGTTGTTTCCGTGCCATGTACAGCGTGTGCAGGCACTATCAGCAGCTGATTGGCCTCCACGGGTACAGTTCTGCGAATGGTTCATCCAACAATGTGTCAATCCTCATTTCAGTGCAAATGTTCTGTTGCTGTGTGTTTCCATTCCATGATTAATGTGATTTGAAGAGAAGTAATAAAACGAGCTCTGACATGGAAAGTAAGTTTCCGGACACATGTCCACATAACATATTTTCTTTCTTTGTGTGTGAGGAATGTTTTCTGAAAATTTGGCCGTACCTTTTTGTAACACCCTGTATAAGCATACAGGAGCCAGAAACAGAAGGGCGAAGTCCGCGGGGAGGGGGAAGAGCATAATCTGGTAAATAACTCACGAAGCCTCTCAGATAAATTAGGTACACACATTCGCTTCGAACACTATGAATGTGTCGTTCAGGTGGTATTGGGAAAACACATGCAGGGACACAAATTAACTGAGTTACGGTTAGGCAATAGGCTGCCCGAGTCTGATTTAAGACGAGATCCCCCGTGCTAACTAAAACGCGCCTACTCCTGTCGTATCACCAACATCTCAACTCACTTTGCTGCCATAACTTAACAGGTTTACAAGGCGAAAAAACTGGCTTTGATCTCAGTAACTGCAGATGGAATCTGCATTGCAAATGAAGTGGCCAGGTGATCTCAATAGTAAGTGGGTATGTTGAGAGCACTTGCCGTGTTTTTAATGCACAACCTTTTTTATGAACTAATGAAATTAACTACTTTATGTTACAAAGATTTACGTACAAAGATGTTCATAAGATAAAAGTCTTCGATTTTTTATCTTATAAAAAGACTTTGATCATAAATCTTTATAAATATAATATTATTAATTTAATAAATTTGTAACAAAAGTTGTGCAGTAAAAACTTATCAAGTGCGATCAATGTACCCACAGAGTTTAAAAATTCAAAATCCTAACATAATCTACATGAAAAACACTATTCAGAAAAATAAATAATGAATAAAATTGTGTATCATTAGATATGCAATTTTTTAGATTAAAATTTTGAGTAAGTATTCTGTGCTGCACATGAAATATGATATTCACTTTTCCTTACATAATTATGTTGGCGATTTTTTCATAGTAGTCCCCTGAGTGATAACAATATTCTTTCTGCAAGTCATATTAATCACTTAGATAGGACAGTTCAACTGCGTGACTCGTTTAAAATCAAGAAATGCTTGATATGCCTTGTGATAATTATTTGGTGGATCCAAGTTCCATATTTCTTGATGAACTATTTCGTTCCTCCCATTTATAATATAAATAGTTTGAAGTTTTACATGATCGTATAATGAAGAATCAACCAACTGTTTTTTCAATTCGTTTAGAAATTAGCAAAAATAAAATAGAACAAATCAATACTGAACTACAGTAATTCATGAGATCTAGTTCGAAATTCCTCTTCACAGTTAGTCACACTTCCTCAGCTGTTTGTAGTTCATTGAAAGAGATTGGAATTTTAGGATTTTCCAGTACCTCGCTTAAGCTTATAATTCGATTCAGTTTGACAATAGGTACACGAATTTACATAGATTCTACTACAATTTTACCTCCTTTTTGAAGTGTACACCTGGGGTACTGGTCTAGGGTGCGATTTCGTATGACAGCAGGAGCACTCGCGTATTTATCCCATGCACCTTGACTGCAAATTTGCACGTCAGTCTGTCGATTCGACCTGTTATGGTGCCATTCATGAATATCATGAAGAGAATTGAGAGAATGTCTTGGAACAGGTCAACGCTCGCCCACATACCATTGCTGTAACCCAAAACCCTCCACAGAGTGTCGACATGTTGCCTTGGCCTGCTCGATTACCAGATCTATCTCGAATCGAGCACATATGGGACATCATTAGTCTGCGACTCCAACGTCATCCACAATCAACATTAACCGTCGCTGTATTGATAGACCAAATGCAACAGGTATGGAACTTCATCCCTCAAAGTGAAATCCGGAAACTTTAAAATGCAATCCATGCAACTTTGTATGCTTTCATTCAGCATTCCGGCAGTTACACCGGTTATTAATGTTCTAGCATTTCACATTTGCAATGGCTTATTTCGCACTGACGTTAACCTGTGATCTTGCAATGTTAATCACTTTTTTTTGTGCTGTGATTTTTCCGTTCAGTTCAGAATGGCTCAAATGGCTCTGAGCACTATGGGACTTAACATCTGAGGTCATCAGTCCCGTATAACTTGTTGTTGTTGTTGTCTTCAGTCCTGAGACTGGTTTGATGCAGCTCTCCATGCTACTCTATCCTGTGCAAGCTGCTTCATCTCCCAGTACCTACTGCAACCTACATCCTTCTGAATCTGCTTAGTGTACTCATCTCTCGGTCTCCCTCTACGATTTTTACCCTCCACGCTGCCCTCCAATGCTAAATTTGTGATCCCTTGATGCCTCAAAACATGTCCTACCAACCGATCCCTTCTTCTGGTCAAGTTGTGCCACAAACTTCTCTTCTCCCCAACCCTATTCAACACTTCCTCATTAGTTATGTGATCTACCCCTCTAATCTTCAGCATTCTTCTGTAGCACCACATTTCGAAAGCTTCTATTCTCTTCTTGTCCAAACTAGTTATCGTCCATGTTTCACTTCCATACATGGCTACACTCCAAACAAATACTTTCAGAAACGACTTCCTGATACATAAATCTATATTCGATGTTAACAAATTTCTCTTCTTCAGAAAAGCTTTCCTTGCCATTGCCAGTCTACATTTTATATCCTCTCTACTTCGACCATCATCAGTTATTTTACTTCCTAAATAGCAAAACTCCTTTACTACTTTAAGTGTCTCATTTCCTAATCTAATTCCCTCAGCATCACCCGATTTAATTTGACTACATTCCATTATCCTCGTTTTGCTTTTGTTGATGTTCATCTTATATCCTCCTTTCAAGACACTGTCCATTCCGTTCAACTGCTCTTCCAAGTCCTTTGCTGTCTCTGACAGAATTACAATGTCATCGGCGAACCTCAAAGTTTTTACTTCGTCTCCATGAATTTTAATACCTACTCCAAATTTTTCTTTTGTTTCCTTTACTGCTTGCTCAATATACAGATTGAATAGCATCGGGGAGAGGCAACAACCCTGTCTCACTCCTTTCCCAACCACTGCTTCCCTTTCATGCCCCTCGACTCTTATGACTGCCATCTGGTTTCTGTACAAATTATAAATAGCCTTTCGCTCCCTGTATTTTACCCCTGCCACCTTTAGAATTTGAAAAAGGGTATTCCAGTCAACATTGTCAAAAGCTTTCTCTAAGTCTACAAATGCTAGAAACGTAGGTTTGCCTTTTCTTAATCTTTCTTCTAAGATAAGTCGTAAGGTCAGTATTGCCTCACGTGTTCCAACATTTCGACGGAATCCAAACTGATCCTCCCCGAGGTCTGCATCTACCAGTTTCTCCATTCGTCTGTAAAGAATTCGCGTTAGTATTTTGCAGCCGTGGCTTATTAAACTGATAGTTCGGTAATTTTCACATCTGTCAGCACCTGCTTTCTTTGGGATTGGAATTATTATATTCTTCTTGAAGTCTGAGGGTATTTCGCCTGTCTCATACATCTTGCTCACCAGCTGGTAGAGTTTTGTCAGGACTGGTTGTCCCAAGGCCGTCAGTAGTTCTAATGGAATGTTGTCTACTCCGGGGGCCTTGTTTCGACTCAGGTCTTTCAGTGCTCTGTCAAACTCTGCACGCAGTATCATATCTCCCATTTCGTCTTCATCTACATCCTCTTCCATTTCCATAATATTGTCCTCAAGTTCATCGCCCTTGTATAAACCTTCTATATACTCCTTCCACATTTCTGCCTTCCCTTCTTTGCTTAGAACTGGGCTGCCATCTGAGCTCTTGATATTCATACACGTGGTTGTCTTCTCTCCAAAGGTCTCTTTAATTTTCCTGTAGGCAGTATCTATCTTACCCCTAGTGAGATAAGCTTCTACATCCTTACATTTGTCCTCTAGCCATCCCTGTTTAGCCATTTTGCACTTCCTGTCGATCTCATTTTTGAGACGTTTGTATTCCTTTTTGCCTGCTTCATTTACTGCATTTTTATATTTTCTCCTTTCATCAATTAAATTCAATATTTCTTCTGTTACCCAAGGATTTCTAGCAGCCCTCGTCTTTGTACCTACTTTATCCTCTGCTGCCTTCACTACTACATCCCTCAGAGCTACCCATTCTTCTTCTACTGTATTTCTTTCCCCTATTCCTGTCAATTGTTCCCTTATGCTCTCTCTGAACCTCTGTACAACCTCTGGTTCTTTCAGTTTATCCAGGTCCCATCTCCTTAATTTCCCACATTTTTGCAGTTTCTTCAGTTTTAATCTACAGGTCATAGCCAATAGATTGTGGTCAGAGTCCACATCTGCCCCTGGAAATGTCTTACAATTTAAAACCTGGTTCCTAAATCTCTGTCTTACCATTATATAATCTATCTGATACCTTTTAGTATCTCCAGGGTTCTTCCACGTATACAACCTTCTTTCATGATTCTTAAACCAAGTGTTAGCTATGATTAAGTTGTGCTCTGTGCAAAATTCTACTAGGCGGCTTCCTCTTTCATTTCTTAGCCCCAATCCATATTCACCTACTATGTTTCCTTCTCTCCCTTTTCCTACACTCGAATTCCAGTCACCCATTACTATTAAATTTTCGTCTCCCTTCACTATCTGAATAATTTCTTTTATTTCATCGTACATTTCTTCAATTTCTTCATCATCTGCAGAGCTAGTTGGCATATAAACTTGTACTACTGTAGTAGGTGTGGGCTTCGTATCTATCTTGGCCACAATAATGCGTTCACTATGCTGTTTGTAGTAGCTTACCCGCATTCCTATTTTCCTATTCATTATTAAACCTACTCCTGCATTACCCCTATTTGATTTTGTGTTTATAACCCTGTAGTCACCTGACCAGAAGTCTTGTTCCTCCTGCCACCGAACTTCACTAATTCCCACTATATCTAACTTTAACCTATCCATTTCCCTTTTTAAATTTTCTAACCTACCTGCCCGATTAAGTGATCTGACATTCCACGCTCCGATCCGTAGAACGCCAGTTTTCTTTCTCCTGATAACGACATCCTCCTGAGTAGTCCCCGCCCGGAGATCCGAATGGGGGACTATTTTACCTCCGGAATATTTTACCCAAGAGGATGCCATCATCATTTAATCATACAGTAAAGCTGCATGTCCTCGGGAAAAATTACGGCTGTAGTTTCCCCTTGCTTTCAGCCGTTCGCAGTACCAGCACAGCAAGGCCGTTTTGGTTAATGTTGCAAGGCCAGATCAGTCAATCATCCAGACTGTTGCCCCTGCAACTACTGAAAAGGCTGCTGCCCCTCTTCAGGAACCACACGTTTGTCTGGCCTCTCAACAGATACCCCTCCGTTGTGGTTGCACCTACGGTACGGCCATCTGTATCGCTGAGGCACGCAAGCCTCCCCACCAACGGCAAGGTCCATGGTTCATGGGGGGAGGCCGTAGACCGTAGAACTTAGAACCACTTAAACCTAACTAACCTAAGGACATCAACACATCTATGCCCGAGGAAGGATTCGAACCTGCGACCGTAGCGGTCGCGCGGTTCCAGATTAATGCGCCTAGAACCGCTCGGCCACACCGGCCGGCAGTGCTGGATAATTTACAGCTGCCATTGACTACAAAAGCATCACTTCATGCACTAATTAACCACCTGTTCTTTTAAGGTATAATGTTCAGCCTTAACAACGGTACAAGTTCATCTGAAATTTTAACTACTCGTTGATCCTAGATGACCGAGAAAGTCCAAAGATGGGCAGCACGTTTTGTATTATCGAGAAATAGAGGAGAGAGTGTCACGAACATTATAAGCGCTGTGGGCTGGACATCTTTGGAACAAAGGTGTTTCTCGGTGCGCTGGGATCTTCTCACGAAATTTCAGTCACCCACTTTCCCCTCCAAAGGCGAAAATACTTTATTGATGCCGACCCACATAGGCAGAAATGATCAACATAATACAGTAAGAGAAATCAGAGCTAGCATGGAAAGATATAGGTGTTCGTTTTTTTGCGCGCTGTTCAAAGTGGGATAATAGAGAAATATTGTGAAGGTGGTTCGATGAACCCTCTGCTAAGCAAGTGTGATTTGCAGAGTATCTATGTAGATGTAATTGTATACTGCTCTATCTGAGGTCTTTAACTAGAGTCAGCTCTTGCATGCTCGAACGTATATTGACCTCAGTGTGAGGGCGCCGCTGTGCTGAGAGATGAGGCGCTGTCTTCAGGAGCGCCTCCCGTACGTCGTTGCGGATTGCAGCGAGCACTCGTTAATGTTTGATGTATAGATTCACGTTGTCGACTTTGGTGTGTCATCGTGATCCCTGGACGGAACCACAAATTCTTGAAAGATGCATCAACGTCGAACACCATCTCGCCATTTCGTGGTTTCACCGTCCGACAAACACATTCAACAGATGTTCAAGCAAACAGCCGACGAACTTCACCGTTCCCGAGATGCTTGTTCCCAGGCGCTGGGCCATAAAAATCTGCCCTTTGCTAAAGTTGCTTATCGCACTGGATTTTTCCATTTGCTGCCGATATCATCGCTAGAATGATTTCCCATGCGTCCGTAATGCAGTTACACACACACATCAAAAATAGTTTTGCATCACCTTAGTTCCGAGAGTTACGAAACCTGTACAGAAAATTGGAATAGAGATTAACATAAATACCATTTCCGACCCTTTTATTTCTCATGAAAACCACACATTGCATGTTGTACCACCATACAGAGGTGGTGGTCCAGATCGCTGTACACACCGGTACCTCTAATAACCCAGTAGCACGTCCTCCTGCATTGATGCATGCCTGTATTCGTCGTGGCATACTATCCACAAGGTCATCAAGGCACTGTTGGTCAAGTTTTTTCCCACTCCTCAACGTCGCTTCGGCGTAGATCCCTCTGAGTCCTTGGCGGATCACGTCGTCCATAAACAGCTCTTTTAGATCTATCTCAGGCATGTTCAATAGGGTTTATGTCTGGAGAACATGCTGGCCACTCTAGTCGAGGGATGTCGTTATCCTGAAGGAAGTCATTCACAAGATGTGCACGACGGCGGCGCGAATTGTCATCCATGAAGACGAATGTCTCGCCAATATGCTACCGATATGGTTGCGCTATCGGTCGGACGATGGCATTCACGTATCGTACAGCCGATACGGCGCTTTCCATGACCACCAGCGGCATACGTCGGCCCCACATAATATTACCCCAAAACAGCAGGGAACCTCCACCTTGCTGCGGTCGCTGGACAGTGTGTCTAAGGCGTTCAGCCTGACCAGGTTGCTTCCAAACACGTCTCCGACGATTATCTGGTTGAAGGCATATGTGACAGTCATCAGTGAACAGAATGTGCTGCCAATCCTGAGCGGTCCATTCGGCATGTTGTTGGGCCCATCTGTACCGTGCTGCATGGTGTCGTGGTTGCAAAGATGGACCTCGCCATGGATGTCGGGAGTGATGTTGAACATCGTGCAGCCTATTGCGCACAGTCTGAGTCGTAACACGATCTGCTGTGGCTCCACGAAAAGCATTACTGAACATGGTGGCGTTGCTGTCAGGGTTCCTCCGAGCCATAATCCGTAGGTAGCGGTCGTCCACTTCAGTAGTAAGCCTTGGGCGGCCCGGTCAAGGAATGTCTTCGACAGTTCCTGTCTCTCTGTATCTCCACCATGTCCGAACAACATCGCTTTGGTTCACTCCGAGACGCCTGGACACTTCCATGGTTGAGAGCCCTTCCTAGCACAAATTAACAATGCAGACGCGATCGAACCGCGTTATTGAGCGTCTAGGCACGGTTGAACTACAGGCAACACGAGCCGTTTACCTCCTTCCTGTTGGAGTGACTGGAATTGATCGGCTATCTGACCCTCTCCGTCTAATAGGCGCTGCCCATGCATCGTTGTTTACATGTTGGGCGGGTTTGGTGACATCTCTGAACAGTCAAAGGAACTGTGTCACTGATACATTATCCACAGTCAACGTCTATCTTGAGGAGCTGTTGGAACCGGGTGATGAAAAACTTTTTTGATTTGATCGCAACACCATCAGGTGACATTCATTATTGTGGTAGGCAGTGGTCACAATATTTTGGCTCATCAGTGCAGGTATTACATTACACTCAGTGTTTCTGATATATCATTTGTGGCAGGGAAAACCAGGATCCTCCACAACAATTGTTCCCCCCATGGCTCTATTTCTACTTATCTGTGGGAGAACCTCTGGTAGTAGCATTTGTATGTCATGGTTGGGAATTTCAGCGGCACTGAGATTTCTAGTCAGAGCTGGAGATGTGCTCAGACAGCCTAATGGTTAAGGTGACTGCTTGAGAAAAGCGGGAGGTCCGGGGTTCAGGTACCAGGCTGTCACAAATTTCCTGTTGTCACAACTTATTCATTAACGATCAAGGAACTTGTACATGAACTTGCAAAAACGAAGTTCATGTACACAAAATTTCATCTTTTGTGGGAAACCTAGAGGAAATGCGGGAAAATGAAACAGGGTGATTCAGCTGCCCATATCGATGCGTTTTATGCAACCCACAACGCCTTTAAATACCATGTGCAAGATTTTTATATTTTCTCGCTCGCTATGTGCGAACTATTAGTCCCACAGTAAAAAATAAATACGACTTTTTTGTAGGAAATGTAATGTAGTTAAATTATATGCTGGGATACGTTTTGCTAGAGGCAGTAGCTTTCGAATTACCTAGGAAAAACTTACAAAAGTGACCTCCAAATGCGTTTTTCTTGAATAACTCGAAAACCGTATCCTCCAGTGAAAACGTATTCCAGTACAAAATTTAAGCGCATTAAAATTCCTACAAATAGGTCATGTTCATTTTTTCTGTAGATCTAATAGTTTGCTCGTCGTGAACAAAATAATATGAAAATCTTATTTCTGAAGGCATTGTGGGTTATGTAAAATGCATTGCTAAGGGCAGCTGACTCACCCTGTATATTGGGTGTCAGTCGTACGATGTCAGTTTCACCTATAAATGTGCTTGTTGGAAAGCGAGCACTTTGCTAAACAAAACCGGGTTAATGTCTCTATGTTTCAGTGAGACGTATACATCAACCTCTTCATCAGTAAATTGGTACCTGCACCACAGTTATATAATAAAGCCACTCACTGCGATAGCTAATCGTGATGCTAAGTGCATTCAGAGTTGAGGGTCATTAAATACTTCGGTGTTCTGTAAGCTATTATTTATGGTCGCGGTTCTGGCAAAGTTCAAAAATGGTTCAAATGGCTCTGAGCACTATGCGACTTAACTTCTGAGGTCATCAGTCGCCTAGAACTTAGAACTAATTAAACCTAACTAACCTAAGGACACCACACACATCCATGCCCGAGGCAGGATTCGAACCTGCGACCAGACTGTAGCGCCTAGAACCGCACGGCCACTCCTGCCGGCGCTGGCAAAGTCTCCGCTTCTCTTAACAGACTCAGTTTAAGAAATTATCACATACTTAGAGCAAGATACGATGGTAAAAGCGCTAGAAGAGTTCGCAAGGTCGGGAAATGACAACTTTTTGCCCCTGCACTTTTCGAGAAAAAGAAGTAGTGAAACAGAATAGCAGAACGATTAAGAGCAATCACTTCTGAAGGAAAAAGTAGCTTGTAATAGAACACACTAATAAAGAAAATTTGTTCTCTGTCTGTAATAGAAGACATAAGTAAACTACAGTTGTCCTCAATCAGAAGGTTGGTTTGAATACCTCTTGTCCTACTGGAGGTAGAGCACTCGTATGTTTCCCTCAGACTTTTGAAATGGCTTAATTCGTCAGTTATAGAGGAACCTGTCGTTAACATATACTCTGAACCACTGTGGGACATGCCACTCTCGCAATAGAAACCCATTGCCTCAAGTGCCTTCGTATGACACATGTTTTTCCTCAAGAAAAGTGAAAATGTTAGCAATTTTTGTCTGTGTGAGTAAAGCTGTATCACTTATGTATAAAAACATATTTCCATCTGAATTATTTCTGTCACAAGGATCTTAAAACTATTTCAATCAAATTTCCTAGAAAAGTAAATTACGAGGGTGAGTCAAATGAAAACCTCAAATATTTTTTAAAATATTGTTTATTGTGCAGAAGTGGTTCAAAGCTGTATCAGTTTTCCACATGATCTCCCCCACGCTCAATGCAAGTCCTCTAATGCTTACAAAGTGCATAAATTCCTTTAGAAAAAAATTCTTTTGGTAGTCCGCGCAACCACTCATGCACTGCGTGGCGTACCTCTTCATCAGAAAGGAATTTCTTTCCTCCCACTGCGTCTTTGAGTAGTCCAAACATTTGGAAATCACTTGGGGCAAGGTCTGGTGAGTATGGTGGATGAGGAAGACACTCAAAATGTAGGTCTGTGATTGTTGCAACTGTTGTACGGGCAGTGTGGGGCCTTGCATTGTCATGTTGCAAAAGGACACCTGCTGGCAGCAATCCACGTCGCTTTGATTTGATTGCAGGCTGCAGATGATTTTTTAGGATATCTGTGTAGGATGCACTGGTGACAGTGGTTCCTCTAGGCATGTAATGCTCCAAAATGACGCCTTTTTCGTCCCAAAAGAGAGTAAGCGTAATCTTCCCTCCTGATGGTTCTGTTCGATCCTTCTTTTGTTTACCGATGAGGAATGGCGCCATTCATTGCTCGCCCTCTTTGTTTCCGGTTGGTGGAAGTGAACCCAGGTTTCGTTCCCAGTAACGATTCTTGCAAGGAAGAAACCACCTTCTCGTTCAAAGCGCCGAAGAAGTTCTTCACAAGCATCAACACGTCGTTCTCTCATTTCAGGAGTCAGCTGCCGTGGTACACATCTTGCAGACACTTTGTGAAACTGGAGCACATCAAGCACAATGTTGTGTGCTGACCCATGACTAATCTGTAAACATGCTGCAATGTCATTCAGTGTCACTCGGCGGTTTTCCTTCACTATGGCTTCAACTGGTGCAAAGTTCTGTGGAGTCGCAACTCGTTGTGTTTGACCTGGACGAGGAGCACCTTCCACTGAAGTCACACCATGTGCGAAATTCCTGCTCCTTTCGTAGACTTGCTGCTGACAAACATGCATCACCGTACTGAACCTTCATTCATCAATGAATTTCAATAGGTTTCACATCTTCACTACGCAAAAACCGCATAACAGAACGCTGTTCTTCCCCGGTGCAAGTCGCAAGTGGGACGACCATCTTTATACTGATACTGCGACGGTATCTGTGCACCTGCATTATGCGGCCACCTACAGGCCATTCTGCACGCTGTTTGTAGCTCGCTTAACAACTTAAGGATAACGGCGCGAAATTTCGATTTGTTATTACAAATTTAAGGTTTTCATTTGACTCGCCCTCGTAGTTGGTAATGACTGGAAAGGGTGAATGGATTTAAGACATCTTTTCTTAAAAAACAATGAAAATCGACACTCTTTTAATAGGACATTGTTAGCAGTGGATTTGATACGCTTAAATCAGTTGATATATTTTTAACCCTTAAAAACAAACATTTCTGAAATTCATATTTCGCTTAGTGAGATGATACATGGGCAATTTATCTTATCCTTCGTGATATTTTTATTTTCGTGTTGCCCAACGAGAATCATATTTCAACTTCAGTTTCTGTTTCACTTTCATTATTTACTGCACTCCTAATATTTTTCATAATTATTGTCATGCTGTCGTTTATTTCTTGTTGTCAGTGTAAAATCCATCCACCTTCTTGTAATGAAATATTATATCTGTACCTAAGGCCCAACAGATCAACTCTGGAATAGAAAGACTTATCATAGTTCACTTGTAACTCTAATTAGCACTGTTTGGTTTGGTCCTATTGCACATGTCTGCATTGGTGCTTTGCTTTAATATAAGGACTAAGCTACTGGAATAAACTTGATAAAAATAATCATTTTAGATATCTGTTATTATTTTAGCTTCGAAACACAAAGGTGAATATACCTGTACTGAAACCAGTGAGATGTTAAGAGGGTGCAAGACTTTCCGCAATTTTATAGGTAATAATTTCAGAAAAAGAAACCATCTGATTAGTAGAAACATCTCGTACTAGCGTCTCATGCAAATAAACAAGCATACATAGTTGTGTGCTTTGATAAAGTTGATAAGGAAGATCAATCCAAGGGCTAGAACAATATTATGTATTTATATTACGTATTTATTACGAAGCACTTTCTGGTTTGGTTGATTTATTTGTTTGCCTGAGGTATTCCTTGTGGGCTTCGTGCAATGACGAGAACTGCGGCGCTGTGCTTGACGTCATCACAAGTGCACCAAAGGGGCTGCTGCGCCTTTCACGGCTCCCAGTGATATCAACGACTCTAACATAATGCACACCGATCAGCCAGAACAGTATGAACACCGACCTACTGTAGGCGTAAGCTCGGCCAGGCAATAGCGGCATCACCTGGCGGCGAATGACTGCTAGTCAGACACGCACGTTGCGTAGTATCAATGAGCGTATTGTCCGTGTGTAGACTGGAAAAGGTGCACGATCTATCTGAGTTTGATTGAGGGGAGATTGTGATGGCCCAGAGGCTCGACACGAGCATTTCAGTAAATGCAAATGTCGTGTGACTAGGGCCTATCGTCGGGTAGACCGTTCGCCGCGTGCAAGTCTTTCGATTTGACGCCACTTCGGCGACTTGGGCGTCGATGGGTATGAAATGATGATTAGGACAACACAACACCCAGTCCCTGAGCGGAGACAATCTCCGACCAAGCTGGGAATCGAAACCGGGCCCTTAGGACTGACATTCTGTCTCGCTGACTAATCAGCTACAGGATGACAGCATTTCGGTAACTGCACGACTTGTCGGGTGTTCGAGGAGTGCTATGATGAGTGCCTCCAAGACGTGGTGAAACCTTGGTGAAAACAAGATCCAAATGTCATGTGGTTGGATGGCCAACCTTCATTACAGATGTCGGACATCTACGCTGGGGAGACTGGTAAAACAGGAGAGGTGGCGAACTGTGGTGGCACTAACATCACACTTGAATGCTGCACAGAGTACAAGTGTGTGTGACCACACAGTGTACCGAACACTCCAAACGATGGACCTCCGCAGCCGACAACCCATGCATGTGCCAATGTTAACGTTGCGACATCGGCAATTACGACAGAAATGGGCACATGACCATCGGCACTGGATGTTGGCGTGGTGAGAGAGCGTTGCATGGTCTGATGAATTCCGATACCTTCCTCATCATGCCGATAGAAGGGCACAAATCCACCGTCTTCCAAGGGAACATCTCCTTGACAAATGTACTGCGAGACAGAGACAAACTGGCGGCGACTCCATTATGCTCTGTGGAACATTTACTTGGGCATCCACTGGGGCTCGTGAAAGGCACCATGACGGCCAAGCAATATCTTAGACTGGTTTCAGACCACGTACACCCCATCATTAAGATCATGTTTCCTGATGGCATTTTTCAACAAGTTAATTCGCCATTTCACAAGGCCAGAAGTGTGATGGGGTGGTGCGAGGAACACATTGGCGGGTTCCAATTGATGTGCTGGCCAGGCATGTTGCCAGATCTGGATCCAAACCGAACACATCTGGGATGTGATTCAGTGTGGCGCCAGAGTTCATCGCTCCCCTCCCAGGAATATACGGTAATTAGGTGACTTGCGTGCGCAGATGTGGTTCGAACTCCTTCCAGCGACATGCCAAGGCTTCATTGCTTCCATACCATGATGTGTCGCTCCTGTTATGTGTGCCAAAGGTGGATGCTCGCGTACCGACTATTAGGTAGGTGATCATAATGTTCTGGCTGATAAATGTACAGCAATAATCTCAATATATAGGGTGTCCTGGAAAACACCGACAACGCTTACTGTGTTGTGCAGGAATGCATACTGATCGGTTTTCAAGAAGGAACCCATATCCAGAAAAGCATGGCTTGGACACTGTAGAGTGTCGAACTCTGAGATGGATATACATTCCCCATTACGTGAATAAATGCAACGTAAGAACCACATTGCGCTGTCCACGTTACAAACGGGATTCGAACACTATACCTCCTACGTCAATGCATAGCCTACGTCAGCAAATCCTGAGCCTCATGCACGTGAGACAGAACGTGTGGCTATCTTTGAAGTATTTAATTCGCTTTGTGGGCTCGACTGACATTACAAGTGTGCCTTACACCATAGTCTACATACTGTCTGACAGGAAATAGGCGAAAGGTGTCAAATCCGGTGACTGTGCTGGTCAAGGAACTGGTCCATCTCTAACAGTCCATCAACTGGGATGTGGGACATTGAGCTGGGTCTGCAAAGTGTGCTGGAGTTCCGTCGTGTTACAGCCACACCTGCATCCGTACATTTGGTGGCACTACACCCAATAGCGTAGACAAAACATGCCTAATAAGTGTGTTGTAGATCGCTTGCGTTAGTATGTTTCACATTAGATATGGCCGAATGATATGATCACCAATTATCCTGACCTGGATGTTAATACCGACCCTGTATTGGTGGTTTTAAGTCACCTTTTCACGGGGATTTTCGCCAGCCAAACTTGCATATTGTGCGAGTTTAATATGCTGCGTCTACTAAACGCGCATTCCTCTGCAAATAGTAACAACGTCGGGCCGCGCGGATTTGCCGGGGGGTCTGAGACCCTGCAGTCATGGACTGTGTAGCTAGTCCTGGCGGAGGTTCAAGTCCTCCCTCGGGCATGGGTGTGTGTGTTTGTCCTTAGGATAATTTAGGTTAAGTAGTGTGTACGCTTAGGGACTGATGATCTTAGCAGTGATGTCCCATAAGATTTCACACACATTTGAACAACCTCGGGAATTGTGACTGGAGTAAGCATTGTTGTAAATACCGCTGTGCAAACTGTACCCTCCGTGGGTAATCCTCCTCCTGTTATGCATGGACTTTCTGCAGATGGTATGGATGGATTCGGTGGTCGTGGACAACACTCCCCACGGCATTTTTGCCTTGTGCAGGACCCGTGCCATCTGCCGAGTGCTGGTAGCTGGGTCATCTTCGCACATTGTCAGCACGTCCTCCTCGAACTATAGTATTCGAGCCGAGCGTGGATGACATGTATCTCGTTTCAGCACCTACCGGAGGACAAATAGTAGACTTAAAATAGTATTCGCGAGTACCAAGCACCTCAGGCAGAAAATACCTATGTGTAACTTTTCGGCTTCTCTAAGGCGTCTCTCGACGGCCGCGAACGTGCAATGATGTGGGATACGTTTGCTCGGAAACATTCCACATGCAGTCTAGCAGCAGCTCTTCCACTGCAATCCGCTTTGCCGTATCCAAGCAGCGTGTCGGTCATTTCCGCACCTGTGTACTGGTACGTGTCGCACTGCTGTCAAAAACGCTACTGCATTGGCAGACCACATAAACTCAGCTATCGGATGCGCACAAGGTCTGTATGTTATTATGCTCTGCTCGTCCATCCGCAGTACTCAGATGACCAAAGGGTTGCATACCTTTCTCATTCAGACACCAAAACGAATCGGAACAAACCGTCACAACCGATCCTTGTCAGACTTCGACGCTCTCCGGCACCTATGCTGTGCTTTTCCGGATTTGTATTCCTTCCTGCAAAACGATCAGTTTGCCTCGCCGCAGAACATACTAGGAATTAACGTTGTTTTCTGCGACACCCTGTGTGTATTGAATCTTTTTGTAATAGCATTTTATTTAACTGGCTGATTGTAATAGTCTGAACTGGATGTCAGTGTAAAATAAAGACACATGCTGATGACTAATCTCTTGTCTGATCTAGAGTCAATGAGTAATGAAATCCGACTGTAACTCCAAGTTGTCGGAATACTGACTTAATAGGCGTTGGCGCCGAATCAAGAGTTACGAAGATTTCATGTAGTCGGGAGTTCGACGACTACTACAGACCAGGTGTGTAATTTAGAAGCAACATATATATCGACTGAACTCTCGCAACGTCGAATTTAATAATTATTTTCCTTTACTGGCGTAAGAATATTGCAAGATTACAAATTATCAAAAAAAGTATCTTAGTAATATTCAACGATCACAAAGGAGTTCATTTGACTCTTCAGAAAAATTCGGTAACAAAAATGTCTTATCAGCAAACTTCTCCTCAGCTTTAACGATTAAAATTTAATTTGCATCTCATTAATCTCCTCTTAAGTATCACAAACTCAACAGTAAACTGATTACTCTCGGTACAAATTATCTATTCAACGATGAGTTCAAATGGAGCTTCGTCAGCGAACAATTTTTGAGTTTTAAAAGAACCATCATGCTCCTTACGGCTGCCCTCGAATTGATTCCGAAACGGACGACTTGATACCCATTAGCCGCCACCGTATTTTTCCGACAGCGGACGTATTGATTCCCATTAGTTGCCATCTTATTTTTCCATAGCGTATGTGTTGATTCCCAGACGCTATCAACAGCATCATAACATTTTCCTACCTATTTTACATAGACTTTCTACATGTTGTAGGTACATTTAAAGACGTTTAGCTTTTTGATATTCATTTAATGTAAGTACAGTACAAGCAAAGTTGCAGTTTTCAAGAATAAGTACTAAAATTATGTAAGTAGCTGATGTTTTGAAGATATTCAGACGGGGTAACAGTTGAATTATACAGTTTTTCCATTGTTCTTTAACGAGTTACGTTTCTCCCGCATTTATTTGTGATAAGTTTTCTTCTCGCTTCTCATTTTAACTTAAGTTTCAGTTTAAACACTCTTTAATGTCTCTCATAGATGGAATATTTTGGCATCGGAAGAATAAAACTGAGTGTTCAGTTTAGAGTGAAATGCTTTACAGCGGTCAGTGATTCGTTCAGAACAGCTACTAAAGTCAGCCCACATAATGGATGGAAAGTCGCTATCTGTAAGAAAACAGGTATAAAGTAAATAATCGGAAAAGTCATCTAGATGTTAATTTTTAGTTTGGTGGGACATTAGGTCTTCAACGAAGTAATCTTCAATTTGGTTAGGACGCAAGAGAGGCAGCTCAAAGAAAGTTTTTATTGTTTAGGAGCAAAAAAAAACTACTAATTAGAAATAGTTTTTTCATTTACCCCACGAGATATAAATATTTCGTGGAATAGCTTAGGGCAAATCTTGAAGGTTCCATCCGTAATAAAGTTCTCTACTCTTTCAAAAAATTCAAATTGCTTTGGCACGAGAAACCCACAATATTCTTTTCAGAGTAGTTCACAAAAAAATTTCTTTCCTGTTCGTGTGGAAAACATCTCTGGCCAATGCTTCAATTAACTCTGGTAAGTTATTGGGCCACTCAGGAAGTTGGCGTAATCGAGTGGCATTAATATTTTTCCTAATTCGAACCAAGTCTTGGTTTGTGAGAATGCCAATATCACCATTGGCTAAATGGAGGCGTGTAAGTTTGGAGGGACGCTCATACAAATTTTTCTTCATCCTTGCTTTTCACGGTATTAGTACACTCTATGGGTTTAATATATCAGAGTCTTCCTTTTCATGATTATGTTGTAATTGCGAACAGACACTTGTATCTATCAACGCCTTCGACGAAACACTAGTGGAAACAGAAATTATATCCCTCTATCACCAACAGTTTCTTGTCCGTTTTACATATCATTATGTAAACCACCATCGTTCACACACACTGACTACTGCTCTTCGCTGAGGTATACGTCTATCAGTATTTCCACACTTATTTAAATAATACGTGTTAGTATTTTGCAACCATGACTTATTAAACTAATAAACTAGTAATTTGGTAATATTCACACCCGTCAATACTTCCCTCTTACGGAATTCGTCTCATTACATTTTTTTTAAAGTCTAGGGTATTTTGCCTGTCTGATATATTTTGCATACCAGGTGGAAAAGTTTATCATGGTACGTCCTCGAAAGGAACTCGAAAACTGAGTGAACGTCGTTTTATCCATGTGTCCTGTTTCGACGTATGTCTTTCAGTATCATATCTCCCATCTCATCTTCACATATTTCCTCTTCTCTATCAGAGGTCTTGATATTCTTGCAGTCGCTTATATTTTGTCAAAAGGGTTCTTCATTTTTCATACAGCCAAGCATATTCCACGAGATTTTGGGATAGCATTTGGATGACGTCAATATCTTGCAACTTTACTTCGACTGATAAACATTCAGCCATTGTCAGGTGTAAAACACTCAGAAAAAGATGGCGAAAAATTGGTACATTTAGGACGCTGATATTTTCTGAATGCTTTCTGGTAGAGGTTAGGAAGGGGGCGTTTCTAGGACTATTTTCTAAAAATTTGCAAAATGAGAACGCATACCGCGTTTTAAGTATTGTTCCTTCTTTGCTATTGTTGTCGGTAACAAGCAGATGCGATGAGAGCGAGTCACAGCAAACAATCGATATGTACAGGAAAAATTTCAAGACATATCGCACGCACATGGCCACGCTCAAACACTCTGTAATATTTTATGTAGAAAAAAAAACATACAACCGTGAAATTTTTGAACAGCATTAACTTTTAATTAATGCTATTGGAACAAAGCATTTTTCTACTATTGTATCCAGGTCACTGTGCGCCACGTTTATTGGATTGCGTTTTATTTTCTGACCAGCGGGCCGCAGCTGACTTGCCAGCGGACCTTTACAAAGATTTTAGGGAGAGGATTTTAATTTGCTCACTGTGTGACAAGCTAGTCCGTATTTTATGTAAGTGGCCAGCCAATAACAATTTCCTGTGACATTCTTGTTGCTATGTTTCCCCTTTCCTTAGGTTTTACTTTCTTATGTAGCATTTTCCTTCTTTTCCTGCTTTCTTTGAGTGTGTGCTTTAGTTTTCTTAGGTCTGTCCACGTTCGTTCCTTTTAATGTGTGTCAGGGCGCTGATGACCTCGATGTTGAGCGTCCATAAGCCCCAACATACTACTACTACTACTCTACTATTGTAAACACAAAGAACCAAGTATTGTTCCAAATGTTCAGTATAAGATTGTGTCTTCGATCACTCAAAACATTTTTATAAGGAGGAAAGGACCGTTCTACATCAATTGAGCTACCTGGGCAGTATTTGAATTTGGGTGCTATGTTGGCATTTATTGTTTCTGGTCAACGTGCACCCGTCCCATTAATAAAACTATCAATCGGGCGCAAGAGTTCAAAGCCTGGGTTATTATTTAGAATGTTTCAAACTTTTCTCTAAGTTTTTTTGGAATACCTCTGGCAAAGAAGTGTTCACTAGAATAATTTTATTCTTTAACTGAATAGATTCATTCAACGCCAAACCTTGAGTTTCAAGCTTTTTAATACCTGCAGGTATATGAGAAAAATGAGTGCTAATCACAGGAATGTCTTTTTTAATACGAAATCATTTAATGCTTCCTTGCACTGGCAAACTGCCAAAGCCTCTGCATTGTTGAAGTCATTTACTACCCCTCTAATGGCCTCGAAATGTTCATTGTAAAACAACACAGCTTCGACCCTCGTACCCCAACGAGTTAACACTGGTTCCAGAGGTAAAGGCACATATAGAAGTTTTTCTTTGTAGATATTAATGCGAGCAGGAGCCTTTAGAAACATTTTCTTTGTGGATGAAATCAATTTATTTACATTCACAAAGGTGGAACATACTTCTTCAGCAAGGTGATGTATTCCATGACAAAAGCACGTCAGATGAATCAAATTCGGATAAAATACTCAAGAGGGCTTTTCCTGCTTTGATCGTATAGGGAGCAGCATCTGAAATAAACACAAACACTTTTTTTACGTGCAGAAGATTCTGAAAATGTTTTTCTAATATCTTAATTCACAAAAGTGGCGATCGTAGAATGATTCACTTTTTCAAGTTCTTTGCAGGCTGCTAAATAGGAAGAAGAAAACTCTTCTTTTAAAGCACCAACAATTAAATTTCAATGTAACAGCCACAAGTGTCTGTAGTGTCGTCAACTGAAATCCAGATAGTGCCGTACTTGAGTTCATTGCGTATTTATTCCAGAACATTTACGTAAATTGTCGGTATGTAATTTTTACGCATCTGGTATGTTTTGATTTAAGCAATATTTGCACAGGAAGCTTTTGAGGATAGGATTTGAAAGTCTGTGAAGAGGAATATAGCTTGCAATCAATGCTTCACATAGATCCATGTTAAACCGACTTTTTTTGGTTGCCTTAGGACAAATACCTGCTACTGCAACTTGCTGTTGTCAGAAGTTGTTGACGAGGTCCTTTCTTCTGCATTCCTGCTGTATGAAGACTTATCTTGATATGCTGGTCCATTTGGAACTTTTTTTTGCGCGAAACCTTTTCCTCGCAGACTCCACAATATAAAACAATTCCGTCATATGTAAATGTTCCTGGATGGTTAGCTACCCACAAAACGACGTTCCTTTTCTCTGGCGGCATGGTGCACAACACGTTACACGCTACACGTAAACACGTTCAACTGTGTACAAGTAAATAGAAAGCTAAACTGAAACAATGGACGTGCGACTAAAAGCTTGCGTAGTTTAATTGTTGCCGACACGTCGGTATGACAGCGGAGGGGGTTAACCAGGGGCGCGGACGCAGGGTCATTGACTCTGTCTGCCTGTTCCTGTTCCTCTTCTGTAATGATCTTCGCTGGGCAGTGACCTCTCGGTTAGCGATTGCATGCAGTTCTAGGTCGAAATCAATCTGTGAGACTCCAAAACTAGATCGAGCTACAGACCGCCCGTCAAAATTTTTAAAATATTGTAAACATAGAGCGAAAATATGCATCGTCACTAGGTTTCAGTTAAAATATGCAATAACCGGTGAAAAGGAGTCAAATATGTAAATGCATACGCAGCATATAATGCGTTTAATCCGGTCTCTAGTTATTACTATGATGTTCATAGTAGTTCGACCCCGTTCCTATTTCTTTATTCATTATTAGCCCTACTACTACATTAGCTCCATTTGATTTTGTGTTGATACCACTATATTTATTTTACAAGCAATTCCTTTGTGTACGCCACCGCAGTTTACTAAAACTCACTATATCTAACTTCAGACTATCCATTTACCTTTTTAGATTCTCTATTATCTACCTGAATAAGAAACTTACATTCCACACTCTGACTCGTCGGAAACAGTTTTGGTCTTTCTCATGAAAACATCCTTGTGAGTAGTCGCCGACGGGAGACCTGAATGGGAGACCTGAATGGGAGACTGTGTTACTGCGGAATATTTTGTCTACATCTACATCTACATGACTACTCTGCAATTCACATTTAAGTGCTTGGCAGAGGGTTCATCGAACCACAATCATACTATCTCTCTACTATTCCACTCCCGAACAGCGAGCGGGAAAAACGAACACCTAAACCTTTCTGTTCGAGCTCTGATTTCTCTTATTTTATTTTGATGATCATTCCTACCTATGTAGGTTGGGCTCAACAAAATATTTTCGCATTCGGAAGAGAAAGTTGGTGACTCAAATTTCGTAAAAAGGTCTCGCCGCGACGAAAAACGTCTATGCTGTAATGACTTCCATCCCAACTCGTGTATCATATCTGCCACACTCTCTCCCCTATAACGCGATAATACAAAACGAGCTGCCCTTCTTTGCACCCTCTCGATGTCCTCCGTCAATCCCACCTGGTAAGGATCCCACACCGCGCAGCAATATTCTAACAGAGGACGAACGAGTGTAGTGTAAGCTGTCTCTTTAGTGGACTTGTTGCATCTTCTAAGTGTCCTGCCAATGAAACGCAACCTTTGGCTCGCCTTCCCGACAATATTATCTATGTGGTCCTTCCAACTGAAGTTGTTTGTAATTTTAACACCCAGGTACTTAGTTGAATTGACAGCCGTGAGAATTGTACTATTTATCGAGTAATCGAATTCCAACGGATTTCTTTTGGAACTCATGTGGATCATCTCACACTTTTCGTTATTTAGCGTCAACTGCCACCTGACACACCATACAGCAATCTTTTCTAAATCGCTTTGCAGCTGATACTGGTCTTCGGATGACCTTACTAGACGGTAAATTACAGCATCATCTGCGAACAACCTAAGAGAACTGCTCAGATTGTCACCCAGGTCATTTATATAGATCAGGAACAGTAGAGGTCCCAGGACGCTTCCCTGGGGAACACCTGATATCACTTCAGTTTTACTCGATGATTTGCCGTCTATTACTACGAACTGCGACCTTCCTGACAGGAAATCACGAATCCAGTCGCACAACTGAGACGATACCCCATAGCTCCGCAGCTTGATTAGAAGTCGCTTGTGAGGAACGGTGTCAAAAGCTTTCCGGAAATCTAGAAATACGGAATCAACTTGAGATCCCCTGTCGATAGCGGTCTAGGAGGTCGCCACAGTCATTAATCTATACGATCGACCTTCATGCTCTGGGAAAATAGTATGGCTGAAGTTTCCCTTTGCCCCATTACGCATTAGCAACGTACAGCAGAGTCTCCTTGGCTAATGCTACAGGGCGAGGTCAGTCAGTTGTCCGGACTGTTAGCGCTGCACCTATAAAAAAGCTGCTGGCTCTCTTCACGCTCTTCAAGAACCATATCATTAACATCGTTTCAATGCGAATTTTAATACAACTTCCGTAACTTTCTTTTATTTTATCATATCAAGAAAAAGTTCGTTAATTTCAAGAGTTACTGTAATCAGATAAAGGCACGGATAAGGTTTGCATCTAAGCAGTTTCATCTTCTGTTGTGAGGGCACCCACTACTTCTGAATGCAAAAACCTCTATAACTACAACCTACTAGACGAACGAACGATGGACTGTTTACTGACCACTGGTCATAGTAAATCAGCCCTAATACACTCGGATTTGCATGTGTTTATTTCAAGGGGAAAGTTAAAATTCTTGTAAGACATGGAACAGCTTATATTAACTGCACCGACAGGTTGGAAGGTAGACAAAATTTGTGTGACACGAGCTAGAAATTAACATATCGCCGGGGACTCACCTGTCCTGTCAGTCGTTCTCGTCTTACCCCAGTGTTCTGGTTTATGTAACTACCTGCCACAATTTTCCACTCGCTTATAGATTTACTTACGCAGAAGCTAGTGCTATGTTCGTTAAGGAGCAATCAGTCTAAAGTAAAGGGCAGAACAGGTGAATTATTGTTACCAATAAGGTAAAAAAGAAGTAGAATGCTTTACTTTATTATTATTCTTAAAACAAACTTTACAAATAGGCATCTCGTACAGTCGTTTATAGTTGTCTTTCACGCAATACCAGTATTTCATTCTATGACTCCGGACTTACCTTTTTGCATTGACGGAAAAAATGCAACATCAAAAACAATTAACAATTAATTAATGCAGAACCCTGAAATTTCGGGAATACTGTTGTCTAGGTAACATATTTAAGTCAAACAATGGAAAATCAAGGATGGAATGGTCTCAGCTCTCTGAGGCTGCAGATGTGTGTGCAAGTTGTGTTTGTGTGTGTGTGTGTGTGTGTGTGTGTGTGTGTGTGTGTGTGTCTACTGCTGACGAAGGCCTTAATGGCCGAAAGCTTTAATTCTGTGAATCTTTTTATTATTCCTGTCGCGACTCAGCATCTCCGCTACATGATGAGTAACTTATTTAAGTGATTAACATTTCGAGATCACAGGTTAATGTAAGCGCGAGATACGATATTGCAAAAGCGAAATGCTGGTACATAAATAATCGGTGTAAACGCCAGAAAGTTCAAAGCAAGCATTCATTGTGTTGCATAGGTTGCGGATTTCAGTTTGTGGAATGGAATTCTATGCCTGTTCCACATGTTTAGTCAACACTGGGTTGTTTAATGTTGGTTGTGGATGACGCAGGACTTGTTTTCCGATGATTTCCTTTATGTGTTCGATTGGAGACAAATCCGGTGATCAAACTAGCCAAGGTAAGATATCGACACTCTGTAGAGGGCTACCCCGTTGGGAAACACTCCAGGGAATGCCACTCTGTACAGCACGTTGGTATACTACACTACTGGCCATTAAAATTGCTACACCAAGGAGAAATGCAGATGACAAACGGGTATTCATTGAACAAATATATTATACTACAACTGACATGTGATTACATTTTGACGCAATTTGGGTGTATAGATCCTGAGAAATTAGGTCCCAGAACAACCACCTCTGGCCGAAATAACGACCTTGATATACCTGGGCATTGAGTCAAACAGAGCTTGGATGGCGTGCACAGGTACAGCTGCCCACGCAGCTTCAACACGATACCACAGTTCATCAAGACTAGTGACTGGCGTATTGTGACGGGCCAGTTGCTCGGCCACCACTGACCAGACGTTTTCAGTTGGTGAGAGATCTGGAGAATGTGCTGGCCAGGGCAGCAGTCGAACATTTTCTGTATTCAGAAAGACCCGTACAGGACCTGCAACATGCGGTTGTGCATTATCCTGCTAAAATGTAGGATTTCGCAGGGGTCGAATGGAGGGTAGAGCCACGGGTCGTTACACATCTGAAATGTAACGTCCACTGTTCAAAGTGCCGTCGATGCGAACAAGAGGTGACCGAGACGTGTAGCCAATGGAACCCCATACCATCACGCCGGGTGATACGTCAGTATGGCGATGACGGATACACGCTGCCATTGTGCATTCACCGAGATGTCGCCAAACACGTATGCGACCATCATGATGCTGTAAACAGAACCTGGATTCATCCGGAAAAGTGACGTTTTGCCATTCGTGCACACAGGTCCGTCATTGAATACACCATCGCAGCGTCAAGGGTAACCGCCGCCATGGCCTCCGAGCTGATAGTCCATGCTGCTGCAAACGTCGTCGAACTGTTCGTGCCGACGGTTGTTGTCTTGCGAACGTCCCCATCTGTTGACTCAGGGATTGAGGCGTGGCTGCACGATCCGTTACAGCCATGCGGATAAGGTGCCTATCGTCTCGACTGCTAGTGATACGAGGCCGTTGGGATCCAGCACGGCGTTCCGTATTACCCTCCTGAAGCCACCGAATCCATATTCTGCTAACAGTCAGTGGATCTCGACCAACGCGAGCAGCAATGTCGCGATGCGATAAACCGCAATCGCAATAGGCTACAATCCGACCTTTATCAAAGTCGGAAACGTGATGGTACGCATTTCTCCTCCTTACACGAGGCATCACAACAAAGTTTCACCAGGCAACGCCGGTCAACTGCTGTTTGTGTATGAGAAATCGGTTGGAAACTTTCCTCATGTCAGCACGTTGTAGGTGTCGTCACCGGCGCCAACCTTCTGTGAATGCTCTGAAAAGCTAATGATTTGCATATCACAGCATCTTTTTCCTGTCGGTTGAATTTCACGTCTGTAGCACGCCATCTTCGTGGTGTAGCAGTTTTAATGGTCAGTAGTGAACATTGGTATGAAGACGAGCGTTATCCTGTTGGAAGACTTTTCCGGGATGATAACATCAGAAGTACGCGGCAGAAAAAATTATTATCTTAAAAACACATCCATAATCCATGCCCATTCTCTCTGTTCCATAAATGCTGCGTCTGTAAGTCTGCCATCAGATTAATAATTCTTAACAATTTTCTTCAGCAATCTCCTCATCCAATATGCACTATGTTAAAAGTTCTGCCAGCTTACTCTATATCTAATACTCCACTATAAGTCGACTATTCCGCAGATGTCACATGCGTCTGCTTCGCTCTCGTAACATGAAATTTCCTCTCATTCTGAAACTGTCCACAAATAAATGTTCTATATATGTCACCCTTTCACCTCTACCCTAACTCGGTTATCGCTGGCAATAGGCAGAACCATCCTTCATCGGAGAACATAAGAGACCTCCATCCTGCTCTCCAATGAGCTTTCGCCTTACACCACTGAAGTCGCAAATGGCGGTAGTTTGGAGTCAATTGAATGCCCGCAACATGGCTTCTGGCTCGGAGGTGTCCTTAACATAACCGATTTGTAACAGTTCATTGTGTCACTGTGGCGCCAGCCGCTGCTCAGATTACTGCTATAGTTGCAGTGCGATGCGCCAGAGCCATACGCCGAACACAATGGTCTTCCCTCTCGCTAGAGCCACGTGGCAGTCCGGAGCCCTATCTTCTTGCGACTGTACGTTTCCGTGACCACTGCTGCCAGCAATAATTTACAGTGGCTACATTCCTGCCAAGTCTTTCTGCGAAAATGCAAAAGGAACATACAGCTTCTCGTAACTATATTACATGACCTCGTTCAAACTCAGTGAGGTGTTAATAAAGGTGTCTTTATTGTCTTAAAGGCATTCTTGACTAATCCAACTCACCACATCCAATCTCAGGTGCAACTAACGCTCACAACCTTTACAGTGCATGTTTAAAGCAAACCTGATTTGCTTCCTCATAGCGGCGCCACTAGCGCCACTCTTATGCGACTAGGGAGAAATTTGAGAAGACGTAGACGTAGAAACAGGCGTACCAACTTTTGTTTACGTCGGACAACTCCGTCTTGTTGCGACTTTTCTTTCGTCAGTGTGTTACATTTTACCAGCCGGGTTCTTGAAGATGGACTAGTTAATGTAGTGACCCTGAAAAAACGTTTTCTTCAGTGCAAAAGGCAGGAACGAAAAAAAATTTATCTGAAACGTGGAGAAAAATAGTTTCACATACACACAAAAATTACAATGAACTGAATATACTATATAGCTGCGCTTTAACTATTTACATAGGTGTTAATGTTATGGAAACAATTAAGGAGTTCGTACATATTAATTGAATATTTCACAAAAGCAGGCTATAAAGGTTGCTGACAGCAGACTTGGTAATGAACCACAAGAGGGAGACCAGCGCCGATGTCTCAAGATCCTAATCTCTATTACTAAGCAACTATCCCGGGGCACGGAACACGAAATCAGTTGTAGGTTGCTTAGTTAACACCTTCCAGCGGCAAGAAAAGAACTTGATTTCCAATGTCTAATCCAAATAACGACCGATTCTAAAAGAAGTTCTGATGTAATCTACTCATTAAGAGGTATAATCTATGTGAAAGGCTCGTCACAGTAAAACAGGAATTCGAGTACACGTTATAAACTGTGTACGGCTTTTTGCAGCGTAACTTACAAAGCGTGGATACCCAGACTATTCATCCAATGAGAGCACTTAATGACTTGCAACAAACTTTACACGTAATTTCAAACCTTTACGAAACTTTTTCCGGCTCATACCACGCAGAAAAGTTATGAAAGTGAAAAACGTACATCGTTCGCTTCATTTTTGCAGTTTATGCAGTAAAACTGCCTCAACAAGTATGAAGTTTTAATTTATTTCTTGTTTATTACTCACTGTATTCACAAAAGAATTTGCAGTATGTCTACATCTAGCACTGAATGAAGCTACAAAATTTAATCTTTGCACGAAAAGGATTCAGGAGATATGACGTCATAAACATTGAGATACGTGTAACACTAGCTTTTGATTGAAACTGAGCGAGAAATCACGCAGCTCATACTCATCCAATGTTTAAAAATAGAGCACTTAGCGACCTCCAACAGAGTTTTAACATAGTTACAATCCTTTCCTAAACTTTTTCTGCTCTCACCCTTAAGGTCAAATATTTAACTCATTAACTCTTTTGTAAAGCAATCTGAAGTTTGAAGCTGTTTTATGCAGGGGAGTCAGATTCTTTAAAGAATCAGAGGTTTAATGGTTAATTAAAGAAAATCCATGAGGGCAATGTTTGCGTCTACAAGTAATACAATCGGTATTCCCATTGTCAACATCATTACCACTACTCAAATAAGTTCCCTAAAGACTTCATTAAAATAGTCCTGATATTATCTACTTTCCACTTTATAGCATTATTAAACACAGCTCTAAACTTCTCATTGATACGTTGACCATCAAAATAAGTCTCTCATTCTCTGGATTCCTCGTGGCTGCTGGTTTGCTGTGCACCCAGTATTAGCGACAAAGTGAACCCTGGTTATAGTTCCAGTAGCATACCTCAAGGTATATTTACATTTAGAAAGGCTTATTCATTGCATCCTTCTGTAACTTAAACGATTTATGAAACCTAGCTAGAGGTCACTCACTTGAGGATATTCTTTTTCCTACGGACAGTTCACGCGCAAACCTCTGCTAAACTACTATCAAATCTTTCAAATGGCCACATCATACTTTTCGTGCCTTCCAAGAACTGTTCAACTGCAAGCTATGGGGTCTTTCCTTTAAGTTCAACTTTATCTCGCTGATCAAGATCAGTGATTTTCGTTAGCATTCGCGTATGCATATCTTTTAAAAAACTAATAGCTCACATCAATAATATATTCGTTTTAAAGGTTGTGGTACCCCGCCTCTCCATCTGGAGTAAGCATTTCCTCTAAAGTATCTCCGGAATCTGACCTTTGACGTTCTACCTATTCTCTTTCTGTTGGAACATATCATCAGTTTTAACTCATTTATATCAAATATACCGTAACTCATAATTAATGCTGGATTATCTGTTAGGCCTAATTGGTATCAGCAACTACATCAAGGCAAACTAAAGAACTGACACACAGTTTCTATAAAAATGAGTGTGTGCGCATGAGGAAAGAAATTTCGGCGATAGTAGGCGAAAAAAATTGAAAATTAAAATTTGCTCAGCAGAAACTGATAAGATGCGCACAAGGTATTATCGTACAAATGCTCATAACAAAGATTATTATAGATTTAGGTTTCTCGTTGAGGAACTCTTAGCCTGAAACTAGACATGCCACTCAAAGATTAATAGAGAATCAGAACACTGATGAGAATGAAATGAAATTTTCTGAGAAAGACGCTCCGTTTAAATATTTCCTTTCGTAAAGAGACACGAGATCACTAAACGTTTCCACTACCGTGACCATGTAGTCTTATTCCTGCAGTTACGTCGGAATTATGGTTTGTAAATGCTATGACAGTGCTAAATATTTGAAAATGTTTCATGATTTTGAAGGCTACAAATGAGCCGAGAGATTAAAAACTTAAGCTTCTGAAAAATTATACACTGTAAACAATGTGTTACTGACATACAATCTTTAAATATCCTGAAAGGTTTTATTTTGAGGAAACACATTGGTTCATTAACACACTTTTTTGTTTTTATTTAAAATCTTATGCTATTTTGTTTAATGGAATACTTCATATATTTTTGCAGGGCCATTGTTAACTACTGTTGTTTCGTTGTTTACAGTTTGTCTAACAATCTTATTTTGTGGCAAAATATAGATTATGTTCGGACACAACTGAAGAGGTCTCGATTATATCTGTTGCCTAGGGGCCTTCAAATTACGTAACACGGTCTGCTCAAAATAAGTTCAGAAGTAATACGAGGCACATCCCTTCATCATTGATAGGCCTTACATCTTTTAAAACATATTTACTCTCTTACGAAATTCAGATACGAAATATGGTTTCCTCACGTCGGCATCTTGCTTGTCAAGAGTAGTTCACAACATTTCCAGATAATTAAAACTGATCGAAATATTTCCCCTTCTCACTGCACTGCTCTGCTCAGAGTTCCATAACAGACTGCTGATGTCTAGCGAGTAATCAAGCATACGTGTAGGCACTTGGCAAGATTGCTAATTGTTAGGCTGTAATACGAGGAGCAGACAATACGTTTAGACTGACTGATTACGCATTCAGTTTCATAACGCTTTAATAACCAATAACTATTACTGTAGACCACCAAGGCAACATTCTACCAAAAGATGGATACTAAATATCCGTTCTTTCCTTCTGTATGTATGCAGGTGTTTACCTGTCAACAATACATGCTCTTCTTCAGTCTGTATCATATGCCTCCAAAAATGGAACAGTCAAACGAATATTGAATTACTGGGAATTATACGAGAATCGTTGATCAAGAGGTATGAGACTCTCCTAACCATGAGCCAGTCGTGTAGGATGGTTTACGATGGCAAGGTCGACCAGTTGGCGAAGGAGGCCACAGTGTTTCTGGCCTACAATGATAGTCAGTCTATCGTGCTCCGATTTCAAGTTACGGATGCTGAAAGCGGCAGTGGAAGAAAGGACAGGGTTTTGACGCCTTTAATCCGCCACAAAGGTCAATACTACGCTCGATCCAGCCTGTGATTGAAAGCTTCATCTGATTTCGAAAATTTTAGGTAAAAAGGAAGGTGACACCTACATTGGTACGAATGCGTACAAACCACAGCCCAACTCCTCATTTGCATCGGATAGGCACCAAGGATAATCCTTTCTACGACTATCAGAAGAAAGAAGACGGAGATGTCAACTACTTGCTGATGCCCTATAGTTTCTTCGAAACACAGCAAATCTACATCTGCACCTACTCTATCCCTTTTTTATTTTATACCAAATAGTAACATGCTTTTACGAAATTTGATGTTCTGTCTGTGGATGCACTCTCACTTTCAGATATACGCTTGTCGGTCATTGTTCAGTTCTATTTTTTATATTCTGTTTTGTCTGTGATTGGTACGTCAACATTTCTTAGCCTTAACTACTGAACCTACATGACAATCTCGTTCAAGCTTTTTACATCTTGATATCAATATATTCGAATCGAGAACAGCTGCCAACATGAGTAACTTAGAAGTAGACATCCTCGGAGTAGTGAAGCAAATTAAATCACTTAACAAAAACAGGTCTTCCGGTCCAAACTGTATACCAAATACGTTCCTTTCAAAGTATGCTGATCAATAGCTCCATACTTAAACAATCATGTACAACCGTCGCTCGACGAAAGATCAGTACTCAAAGACTGGAAAGTTGCACAGATCACACTAGTATTTAAGAAAGGCAATAGGAGTAATCCACTAAATTACGGGCCCATCTCATTAAGATCGTAAGCAGTAGGACGTTGGACGTATTTTGGTTTCGAATTTAAAAAGTTTTTTCGAAGAGAATGTTCCATTGACACAGTCAACACAGATTAAGAAAACATTGTTCTTGTGAAACACGACTAACTCTTTACTCACACGAAATGTAGAGTGCTGCTGACAAGGGATTTCAAAATGATTCTGTATTTCTAGATTTCCATAAGACTTTTGACACTGTACGTCACTAGCGGCTGTAATCATATTGCGAGCTTATGGAATATCGTCTCAGCTATGCGACTAGATTGGTCATTTCCGTCTAAGAGATCACAGTTCGTAGAAACTGACGGAAAGCCTTCGAGTAAAACAGAAGTGATTTCTGGTGTACCCCAAGGTAGTGCTATAGGCTCTGTGCTGTTTACTATCTGTATATACGATGTAGGAGACAATCTGATTAGCCGTCATAGATTGTTTGCAGTTGGTGCTGTCGTTTATCGTCCAGCAAATTCATTAGAAGATCAAAACCAATTGTAAAACGATTTCGATAAGATACCTGTAGGGTGTGAAAAATGGCAGTTGACCATAAATAATGAGAAGTGGGAAGTTATCCACATGAGGGCTAAAAGGAATCTGTCAAACTTCGTTCACACGATAAATAAATCAAATCTAAGCATCGTATATTCAACGACATACCTAGGAATTAAAATTACAAATGACTTAAATTGGAAAGAATATACAGAAAATGTTGTGGGGAAGGCGAACCAAAGACTGCGTTTTATATTCAGAACACTTAGAGATGCAACAGATTTGTTAAAGAGACTGCCCACACTAAGCTTGTCCTTCCTCTTTTGGAGTACTGCTGCTCAGTGTGGGATCCTTACTAGTTAGGATTAAATGAGTACATCGAGAAAGTTCAAACAAGACCAGCACGTTTTGTGTTAACGAGCTGTATGGAAGAGAGGGAGGACATCATTAAAACACAGGTGCTTCTCGTTGCTGCTGGATCTCCTCACAAAACCTCAATCACTAACTTTCTCCTCCGAATGTGAAAATATTTTGCTGACACCGACCTACATAGGGAGCAACGACCATCATAATAAAGTAAGGGAAAGCAGATCTCGCACGGGAAGATATAGGAGTTACTTTTCTCCGTACTGTGTTAGAGAGTGGAAAAAAAGAGAATTATCGTGAAGGTTGCTCGATGAGGCCTCTGCCAGGCACTTAAGAGTGATTTGCAGAGCAGCCATGTAGATGAAGATATAATTTATACAGGTACCAAGCTACTGGCATTACGGCTCAATAAAATCCAATCCATATAAACATAATATATCATCTGCTGTGTGGTTAGATGACTAAGTATTTTATTGAATAATTGTGTTCGGCCTAAATGCATTGTTGAAGTCATTCATTTTAAATAATTCTTGTATATCTCCTGTCATTTTTCTAAAAGTGAGACAAGAGGTTTCAGACTTTTTGGGTCCATGGTCCCCTTGACCTGAATACCTGAATACAAACGCCGTTGACACCTTTCGCAAATGACATTCGACTCGAAGTGAAGGGTAAATAAATTTAAGTTTCGAAAGAAATGAATAAGTGTAGTTTTTTCCTTATTAACTGTCGATATACACAGTTTCTTCTATTTTTAATACCATTACGACTCATTCTTGCAACGAAATCAACGGAGAGACTGGAGCTTGCATTTTCATCATCAGTTCTTCAATTCTAAACACCTCTTTCTCCACACCCATTGGTGATCTCTATTTCGTGTCAAGCTGCCAATGTTGAAACACAGATCAACATAAGTAGGATGTTGCAAAAGGTATCAAAACCCGTAGGGCTTTGTTACTTACTTGCAGATACTCCTGCATCGCAGAGCTCCAAAATTAAAGCAATGAGGAGGAAACAAACTTGAATTTAAATGTAAAGTCTGAAGAAATATCAATAAATTGTTCTTCTTCTTCGGTGAGAAGCGTTGATGGAATTTATGTACTGAAAGGATCCCTGATAAAGCAGTGTTGATCGGCTTCCTATCAAGTACATCAGAAAATAATCACTGAGTTCATTTAAAAGAACCACATGCTCAGACTTCAGTTCTACTCTGAATGGAAAGTCGTTGTCTTCTAAGAGCAGGGGAATTGTGGTGAATATCTTTATCATCCAAATTTTTGTTCCATCATAGTAGTTTCTTTCTGAATGCCGAAATTTTATCTGACAGTTGCAGAAGTATTGTCTCATCACCCTGAAGGGATAATTTCAGTGAACTGAATTTTTCAAAGATGTCACAAAATATGCCAATTTCAAAGCGAAGTCACTCTCTGCCAACTTTTCGGAACTGAAATGTTTCTCTTGAACAAGATAAGAGTATAATTCTTTCCTGAGTTTATACACTATGTGATCAAAAGTATGCGGACACCCCCAAAAACGTACGTTTTTCATATTAGGTCATTGTGCTGCTACCTACTGCCAGGTACTCTATATAAGCGACCTCAGTAGTCATTAGACATCGTGAAAGCGCAGAATGGGGCGCTCCGCGGAATTCACGGACATCGAACGTGGTCAGGTGATTGGGTGTCACTTGCGTTATATGTCTGTACGGGAGATTTTCATACTCCTAAACAACCCTTGGAGCACTGTTTCCGAAATGATAGTGAAGTGGAAACGTGAAGGGACACGTACAGCACAAAAGCGTATAGGCCGACCTCGTCTGTTGACTGACAGACGTCTATACAGACTGTTGACTGGCAGACATATATCCACACCATCACGCAGGAATTCCTAATTGCATCAGGATCCACTGCAAGTAGTATGGCAGTTAGTTGGGAGGTGACAAAACTTGGATTTCATGGTCGAGCGGCTGCTCATGAGCCACACATCGCGCCGGTTAAGCGAAACGACGCCTCACTTGGTTTAAGGAGCGTAAACATTGGACGATTGAACAGTGGACAAACGATGTGAGGAGTGACAATCACGGTAGACAATGTGACGATCCGGTGGCAGGGTGTGGGTATAGCGAATGCCCGGTGATCGTCATCTGCCAGCGTGTGTAGTACCAACAGTAAAATTCGGAGGCGGTGGTGTTATGGTGTGGTCGTGTCTTTCATGGACGGGGCTTGTACTCCTTGTTGCTTTGCGTGACAATATCACAACACTGGCCTACATTGGTGTTTTAAGCACCTTCTTGCTTCCCAGTTGAAGAGCAATTCGGGGATGGTGATTGTATCTTTCAACACGGTCGAGCACCTGTTCATCGTATAGACTGTATAGACTGGCCTGCGGAGAGTCCCGACCTGAATCCTATAGAACACCTTTGGGATGTTTTGGAACGCCGATTTCGTACCAGGTCTCAGTGTCCTACATCGATACCTTTCCTCTGTGCAGCCCTCCGTAAAGAATGGGCTGCCTTTCCCCAAGAAACCTTCCAGCACCTGATTGAACATATGCTTGCGAGAGTGGAAGCTGTCATCAAGGCTGAGGGTGGGCCAACACCATATTGAATTCCAGAATTAACGATGGAGAGCGCTACAAACTTGAAAGTCATTTTCAGCCAGGTGTCCGGATATTTTTGATCACGTAGTGTATACTCTTTTCCCCTTGTGAAAGGCAGTGAGGGTTACTGTAATAAATTACGGAAATGTGCTCAGCCTCCTTACCTCAGCACTTGTATTGAAAATATCATGACTTTAGCGCACAACTTTTAATGATGTTTATCACCATAAACACTGAATAAAAACGTTCATGAAGGTCAGAGTATATGCTTTGTGATGTTAGTGTTGTAGGTGAAAAACGTGTGTACAAATAGCGTCTAGCGCCTCTATACGGGTCAGAGTTTGCAATTCAGCTAACAGCCAGTCATACTACGACATTCATCTGTACACAGGCTTACACAGATTTTCCGGTCACTGTTGTTTTTTTTTCATTAAAAGAGTGTATTATTTCAAAGAAGCCTGTTGCTTTTGATCTAAGAATTATTTTCCTGCTGAAAAGAAGACCTCCATGAAATTAGTTGTCATGTATTAACCGCATGCAACAAACGAGATATGCATTATTTTGTTTTTCTGTAGCTTTATCCAACTGAACTGCCAAATCGTCATTATCTTTGCGGTTTTCAAGCAACTGATAATTAATGCCGTCAGCTATAGAGAGTATTCGAGGTCTAATAGTGTTGTCCGACAAAGGCACGCTTGCCAGTTGCTTGGTAACACTCATTATCATAATAGAAGTCATGACGAGAGTTGGTAAAATAAGGTCACCTGCTATGGTGTGAGATTTCTTGCTGTTTGGTAACGACAGGCAACTTTGTAAGATGGAAGGCGCGCCTGTGTAGGGATCGTAGCTCTTTTAGTGAAAGCTATTTTTTTGTTTTGTCTTTTGTTTTGTACTGTGGGAGGAAAAGTCTTGTCATGGTTTTTATTTACCAGACTACTGTAATTTCACTAAAAAAAGTCATTTCTCATTTTATTAGAAAGCATGCATTCAATAACCAGGACTCTGAAAACAATTGCACACTGCAGACGTTGTTCGGTCCCAACAGCATTACACGTAAAACGTAAATTAAAATAACTGTCTTCATACTTCGGGCATTTTCAACTATTCAGATCTTTCGAACTGCATGATTCATTTGAAATATCACGCTTTGTACTTACGTTCAAAAATCTGTCCATACTGCCAAGGCAACACTAATCTCAGAAGACAAACAACGATTGAAAACGATATGTGTATGACAAAACTAACCTTTAAACTGATTGCTACTGAATAAAAAGAAATGAGTCACATAGTTAGATTCGACAGCAATCTACAACGCCGCCATAGTAACAACACTTAACTGCCAGCCCATTAGATATCAATATCACTACTAGTACATGTGTTATCCTTCTACTCAGAAAGCAAAAAAATCAAATTATTATATTTATGAAAACACAACGTAGCCCGCGCTGTAAGGACGTGACGCCCCTGGGAATCGCGACGCACAGATTGAAAACCCCTGCTTTTGAATGTGTGTGTGTGTATGTCTGTGTGTGTGTTTCGCTGATGAAGCTGTCTCGTTGTTGCTGACAAAGCATCTTGCTGTTCTCTTGGTTGTGCACGTAGGCAACCCTCAAGTGTTTCACAAGCTGCGACCTGATCGCGAATGGAACAGTGATCCGAAAATGTAGAGTAAATTTCTTTTATTTCACGTCCGTGGTCACAAACTTGTAGTTTCAGACTACCGGTTTCGGTCAGCAATGACCGTCTTCAGATCTGCTGCAAAATATGGGAAAAACACATATACAACTAGTGGATTGGTTACAGCTTAAAAAAATAAAAATAGGCCATGATGAAAAGTATTACTGACACACATGTGAAAATTGTGCGTTTTAAATATATTAATTTTTATTTTACATCGTACAATTACCATTGAAGGATATGTGTGTGCCTACAGTAGCGACATCTGGCAAGCTTGTGACACATTTTGTGGCTACTGTACAGCAGTTTGTTTTAAAGAGTAGCACTGTTAACGAGATGACTCTTGCGTATACTATAATTTCCATATGTGTGGCGATGCTGGCGCTGATTTTGCATTTAGCATCTGACGAAGACATTTTGGCTCCAGTATATTAGGACATGTTTTTTGTAAAACAGGCATGCCTCGTCATGATTCAAGTGCACAATTTTCGAGATGTGTGTCAGTAATACTTTTCATCATGGCCTATTTTATTGTTTCCAGCGGTAGACAATCCAATAGCTGTACCTGTGTTTTTCCTATATTTTGCTGCAGACCGGTAGTCTAAGAACTTACAAGTTTGTGACCATACACTTGAAATAAAAGAAATTTGATTCTCTCTTGTGACATCATGATTATGGTATTAATTGTAAGCATAGACACCATGAGCTAGAGTAGACATAGCTATACTACTCATGGGTGTTGTATGATTCATTGATCTGTGATAACTTGTAACTTAGCGAAAAGTTTTCTTTACAATGAGAAAGTAATTATAACCATGTGCGGAGTTCAGGCACTAATGCCTTCCAGGGGCCTGATTAAAAATCTGGCAACATTTATCACCACTTCGCAAATATTTTCATGAAATTTCCGGTCAACAATTCATTGCAGTTTTAGAGTAACTGAGATGTTCACCTATACAATGGATACTAAAAGAAAAATATTTACTTCTTTCCAGTGTATCAAACGATGGCACAAAAAACTGTAAAATAGACATCAGTGCAACTTTTTGACGAGCAGCCCACTGAAGTAAAATGTCAGACAGCAGAAGTCTTTTCAAATGTAGATTAAATTTGTTTCTTTCTAACAACTTCTTCAATTATTCAGTTACAAACCTGTTGACAGATTGAACGCGGGAGATCGACCTTGTTGCGACGATGACAGGCGCCTCGCCCAACAACTAACAGTGCTTTTGTTGACTGGTAGATAGGCCTATCCGTAGACATTGTGCAGGCACCTATGAATATTAGCGATGCCCTAGATTTCCGCCAAAAGAAACTCAAAGACAGCTGTCTGCTTGGAACGTTACAGATTGAAAGCTACGTATCGCGCTGCCACCTATCGGAACTTCTTAAAACTATAGGGGCCGAACCGGGAATATTCCACGATCCCTCGTAGATTCTACATTCTACGTTGAAAACTGCAGAAGTATTACGAAGTAATGTACGGTAGAACTAAAAAATGAGACTAAGAGGAACATAGTAATATCGAAGAAGCGAAATGCACTAAAACAGAACTTACCTACAGGTAAACAGAGGATATTCGTTGCATCCCAGGTCCTCATAAATATTCCTGGCGACCAGAAGGGCACGATCTGCTGTGGAAGAGCGTTGCCAGCACATGACGAAGATGCAGATCAGTACGAGGAATATCCACAAGGCGAGTGCCAAAACGGTGGAGAAATATGACTGCTAGGCTGCACTAGCACTACCTGGAGAGACATCGTGACGACTGCGGCGAAGCTGGCGAGAACGTACACGAACAGCGTGGCTCCTAAAGTGCAGCGCGCAAAGGCGCGCGCTGCGTTGAAGCTCCAAGCCGGGCGCGCTGCAGCCGTCACAGGTGAACCCCTCCCCCCAACGCCACAGCGACCCCGCGAGACCGGCGCGCGTCTCTAAGGGCACTTAGAAAGGAAAGAAAATTTTTTTCACATTTGCGGATTTTTATCTCATTATAAAATTTGCAATTTTACAAAAAATTGCTGCACCAAGAAGAAATGCAGATAATAAATGGGTATTCATTGGACAAACAGAGCGTGGATCGCGGGTACAGGTACGGCCGCCCATGCAGCTTCAACACAGTTCATCAAGAGTAATGACTGGCGTATTGTGACGAGCCAGTTGCTCGGCCACCATTGACCAGACGTTTCCAGTTGGTGAGAGATCTGGAGAATGTGCTGTTCAGGGAAGCAGTCGAACATTTTCTGTATCAGAAAGGCCCGTACAGGACCCCCAACATGCAGTTGTGCATTATCCTCCTGAAATGTAAGGTTTCGCAGGGATCGAGTGAAGGGAAGAACCACGGTTCGTAACACATCTGAAATGTAACGCCCACTGTTCACTGTGCCGTCAATGCGAACAATTGGTGACCGAGATGTGTAACCAATGGCACCTCATACCATCACGCCGGGTGATACGCCAGTATGGCGATGACGAATACACGCCTCCAATGTGGGTTCACTGTGATGTCTCCAAACACGGATGCGACCATCATGATGCTGTAAACAGAACCTGGATGCATCCGAAAAAATGACTTTTTGCCATTCGTGCACCCAAGTCCATCTTTGAGTACACCGTCGCTGGCGCTCCTGTCTGTGATGCAGCGTCAAGGGTAACCGCAGCCATGGCCTCCGAGCTGATAGTTCATCCTGCTACAAACGTCGTCGAACTGTTCGTGCAGATGGTTGTTGTCTTGCAAATGTCCCCATCTGTTGACTCAGTGATCGAGACGTGACTGCACGATCCGTTACAGCCATGCGGATGAGATGCCTGTCATCTCGATTGCTAGTGATACAAGGCCGTTGGGATACAGCACGGCGTTCCGTATTACCCTCCTGAACCCACCAATTAAATATTCTGCTAACAGCCATTGGACCTCTACCAACGCGAGCGGCAATGTCGCGATACGATAAACCGCAATCTCGATAGGCTACAATCCGACCTTTATCAGTGTCGGAAACGTGATGGTACGCATTTCTCCTCCTTACACGAGGCATCACAACAAAGTTTCACCAGGCAACGCCGGTCAACTGCTGTTTGTGTATGAGAAATCGGTTGAAAACTTTACTCATGTCAGCACGTTGTAGGTGCTAATCATTTGCATATCACAGCATCTTCTTCCTGCCGATTAAATTTCGCGTCTGTAGTACGTCATCTTCGTGGTGTAGCAATTTTAATAGCCAGCACAACTCACATGGTAAGCATTTTATATTTTTTTAAAAAAATATAATCTACACCGGTTGAAAATGTTAAAAAATTTTACGTGCCTTACTTCAAGATCTAATAAAATTGGTAATGTTTTATATGGGAGGGCGTGGATTGCTGTGTTATAAAGGTCATGTCTAGAAGAGGATGGGAACCAGGTTCAGAAAGTTGAAACAAAGTTTGAGACACAAGACACTTTCTGGTGGTAAAACCATAAGAGGCAGGCTGACAGATAAAATGATTGATGAACTATAGCGGTATTATGGGATGACCATTAGAAATAATACTGTGGATTGGTTGGAAATGAAGCAGGCAGTATGGGCTACCTTTTTCCACAGACTGTCAACTGAGGTAAAACCTTTTCCCTCCCTGACCTGATTAACGGTGCAATTACCGCAATGCCCAGTACTCAAACAGTTCATACAGCCATAAACATTCCATCCTAGCAAAAGTAATGGATATCATGAAACCTGTTCACAGAGACCTGGCAAATCTTGAATTACTGAAGATGTGTCTGCATGGTCAGACTCAAAATTCTAATGAGTCATTCAATAATCCTATATGGACTTGTTTACCAAAAAATGTTTTTGTTGGAATTAAGACACTAAAGTGGGGAGTCAGTGATGCTGTTATTGCTTTTGATGATGGTAACATTGGTAGGGTGAAAGTGCTACATCATATGGGAATTAATTCCGGAGCAAACTACATCAGAGAACTTGAGCTGATGGACAAGGTTCGCATTGATAAAGCAGAGTACTCAGCACAGTTGGCCACTAAGGAAAAAGATCAAGAAGATGATATACAGTATGGTGCAGGGTGCTTCTGAGTAACTGAAAATAAAAAAAATAAGCATATATTAAGTGAGTTACAGTCTTTTGAAACTTTAGAAGCTACTCCTGAGAATTTACATTTTCTGTTGCATTTTTCGCTAACTCTCAGAAACTACTTCTAGTAGAGTACTCAAATTTTCAGGGAGTAATAACATACATATGCCGAGTCTACAGAACTAAAAGAAGAATATAATGTTATGTACAATTAAAATTATTTACAATGACGTACCAAAAAGTACACAAAATTAAAACCGTGTAATTAAAAAATTATATTTCCGAAAGCAGTGGCTGAAATGTAGTTCAGTAGACTCAGAAGATACAGTTCAATTTCGTGTAAAAGTTTCATGTCAATGGCGACAGTGTTTCCTGGAGCGAAGTACTCAATTCAACATTGTCGAGATAGGGCGTTGAACTCCTCTTAAGTAGTCCGTCCGTGTCTGCTTCGCTGCCCACTGGCGGGCGTACACTCCTCAGCAGCTGCCCAGACGGTCTCGCAGTGTTCTCCAAGTGCATTCAAACTTGCCACTGGTGATACACGTGGTAGATGACTGTTATTTTATGTATTTTATTGTGTACTGCCATTCCATCAGAGTTTCTACTACGACAAAGTAACGTGACTACTAGCTCAAAGAGATAGGGATGGGAAAAACCGCCCGGTTAAAACCGACACCGGTACTTTAGTTCTGAATGACCGGTATATTTAGAGGCTCGTTTATAACAGTTGTTAAGTGCAACCAACAGTTACAGCACATACAGATAACTATTAGTTATCTTTAAGTGCGGTGTAACTTGCACATTTTTGACATGGTTTTCACCTCTTTGGAAATGCCATTTTCGTCTAGCTTACGATGATTTGAAAATGGGTCTTGCCCCGAAACTAGTCATCGAGTGGATAAAAAAGTAAAATTTGCAACTTTGGCCTGGTTTTTCGTTCTACTCCTAATATTTTTTTATGAAATGATGTGTATGAGATAAGATAGAAGGAACTTTGGGCTACGCCAGTCGTCCCTTTCAAAGGTATGCAGGAGTGCTTCTCCCAGAGGCATGAGATATGACTACATGAGTGCTTCTTTAAAGTCATATACTGTTTCCAGCTTTCACTTTCCTAGAAGAGGAGTTTGAAGAAAATTTTGATTGCTATATCCTCTATATCCTCTGATTAAGATAAAAATGAATACCTTGTTGTCACAGAAAATATTTAAAACTTCATGAAAGATGCTCGGCGTCTGAAAACATCATACTTTCAAAACAAAATTAAGGGAATTGTACAAAACTGAACAGTAAACACTTTCCCGCATCAAAAAAGACTCACAAAAAGAAACTCGATGTAACAGAAATGCACATGCTACGACGGGCCAGAGGAATAACACTGAAAGACAGTGAGCGCAATGAACTCGGAAGAAATAGTTTTTAAAGTCATCGTCAGAAACAAAGAACTCTCAGAATCGAGGCTGAGGTGGTACTGTCGCATAACACGAAGACCTGAAGATTATGTCACGATAAAGTGCCTTTCCATGGAGGGGCAGCGGATGACATCAAACCATCTGTTGAGAAGTATCCAACGCGTTATGAAAAAGCTGAAAGGAATTATTACATCTGGAAAGATGACGTCGATTTTGCTCCGATGACGGCATGTGCCACATGGGGGATAGCAAACGTACTGAAAATAGTTCAATCGTCGTCCGACAACAGATAGCGTGTTGGCGTAGCTACCAGAGCACCATTTGTGTCTACCCTTTCACAGGGAATATTGATTTTACCCACTGTGGCATTTCCTGTCCTGTTTGAGTATCTCGAAGAACAAGCAAATAATAATAATTAAAGATAATAGTATGTGATCAGTTTATACAAGCTTTGCGCGCTTGACAATGGCTTTTCGCGCAAGGTCCGTTCATTGTACACTGACCGTGATTTTATTGAAAATATCAAACTTCGTAGTTTGAATAATTCCAATGCTTTGGTTCGTACTGGACCTGTGATATAATTTGTAACACGGAACCTTTAGCCTTACCAAGACGCTGTTTAATTGGAACAATAGCTTGTAACATAAATGAAACACAAAATTAGGTGATACCACTGTATTCACAAAATATTATACTAAATTAACCGTATAGACACTTACATAAATTCTGTTGCATTGTGCAACTATGAGTACGCCTAGTGAGATTGCCTCTCGATATGGCGGTGTGCCAAATAATTATCTGCCAAAATGGCAGATATGCGTCCACTCAGGAGGGCTTCTGGAACAAAACAGGTGACGTCTTCCCGACAATACGGCTGAAATGCGTAGCTATTCTAATGTTTCAGCGGTTGCACGCCACAATCGACACAACTGCTTATAGTAATTAACATCTTAAGTAATTCTTTATTTACATTCTGAACTTATATCTACGTTTTTGCTATACAAGGTGCGACAATAAAGTAATGCGGCTGATTTTCTTTGCAAGATGTCGCAATCCTGCAGGCTTGCGTAGGCACAATATCTTTGACCTTGGTCTATAAGCTGTGACGAGAGACACAAACACGTGTTAACTTATTACAGCATAACTCTCGACTGCTCAGTTGTACTGTAATAAACTAACACGTGTTTGTATCTCTCGTCACGGAAATGGAACCGGATAATATTGCGCAACGGTATGCCATTTATTTTTGCGTTAAATTGGGTGAAAACGCGACGACAACTTACGCTAAGCTTCAGAAGGCTTTTGGAGAGGAGGTTATGTCAAGAGCTCAAGTTTTTCGTTGGCATAAAATGTTAAGTGAAGGCAGAACGAACGTTGAAGATGGAGACCGCACGGGACGACCATCAACCTCACGGACAGATGTCAACTTGGCCAGGGTGCGTGAACTGGTATGATCTGATCGAAGATTATCCGTGAAAATGATTGCAAAAGAACTGAACATCAATCTAGAAACGGTTCGTCTAATAACAACTGAAGATTGAATTGGATTCTGCATCAGGGTAATGCGCTATCTTGTACTGGTCCGTCAGTACAGCAATTTTTAACCTCAAAACAAATTTCAGTATTACCCCAGCCACCTTATTCACCAGATATTGCTCCGTGCGACTTTTTTCTATTTCCATGAGTCAAAACGGTGGTCAAGAGACACCATTTTCAAACAACACAAGATGTCCAAAAAGCTGTGGCGCGGGTCTTGGAGGATATTACAGAAGATGAGTTCCAGAAGCGTTACCATCAATGGCAGAAGCGCTGTAAAAAGTGTGTGAAATCAGAAGGGAAGGAGATAACACTAAACTTGACTAAAGCGATAAGCAACTTCTTTTTCACATCAGTCTCATTATTTTCGCAGCTCGTATATCCACACCCATCCTGCAAATGTGTCTCTAAAGAATGCTCACAGCCAGAAGGCTCAGTGTGGTGCAAACGTGTGAAGCAAGCAGGCAACAATGCCACAGAGACGCATTCGGGCGTCCTACAGCCAAATGAACGAGTTTGAAAGGGGTCACGTTGTGGCCTTCCGAGTGGCGGGGTCGACCTTTCGGAGAACTGCCACACATGTCAGATATGTTGTTTCAATTGTGCAACGGAGGTCGCGTGAACATTCTCACACTCGCAGACGTTCACACAGTAGACACCCGGCAACATCATCGTATTGTAAGGGCAGCAGTGGCAGATTGTACAGCTGCTATGGCCGAGCGGTTCTAGGCGCTACAGTCTGGAACCGCGCGACCGCTACGGTCGCAGGTTCGAATCCTACCTCGGGCATATGGATGTGTGTGACGTCCTTAGGTTAGTTAGGTTTAAGTAGTTCTAAGTTCTCGGGGATTGATGACCTCAGCTGTTAACTCCCGTAGTGCTCAGAGCCATTTCAACCATTTTTGATACAACTGCTACGGCCCAGATAAGAGGGCTTGTAAACCCAGAAGTGGCACTATAGGCACCCACCCGCACTCCTCTAGCCCGTCTTCCACTCACGCCACAGCTTCGACATGCACGGCTCGACTGGTGCCGCAGACGATCACTTGGAAGATGGAATGGTGCGCCGTGGCCTTCAGCGATGGAAACACATTCTGTCTGCACACAAGTGATGGGCGCTCGGGTGTACGACGTGGACTTGGTGAGCGCTGTCTCGTAGAGCGCATTCTTTCATGGCACACTGGCCCATCCCCAGGTATTCTGGTCTGCAGTCCAGCTTCACTGTCTCTGGAGGGGGAGCTAACCAGCGCTCGGTACACGCAAAATGTTGTTAGACCCAGTCTTTTACCGTTCTTCCAGCAAAAAGGTGATGTGTTGTTCCAATAGGATAATGCTCGCCTTTACACTGCCGGTGGAACTCAAGGTACTCTGTAACGCGTGCAGCAACTTCTCTGGCCAGCACAATCTCCAGACTTTTCTACAATCCAACATGTGTGGGATATGGTGGAGTGAGAAGTGACTCTTGTGACTCGCCAACCAACAACTCTACTTGGACACGTCAAGCACGTGTGCCGTAAAGCACAGATCGACTGGATGCCAGGGAGAGTGCCTGCGTTGCTGCCAGTGGAGATAAACCACGTACTAGTACATACTTACATGAATTGTAAGGTGTCAGGTAAATCCAACACCTTCCATGAAAACCCTGACATAATAAGCAAATCTACTAGTATGTCACATAGCTCCGAATAAATCGTGACATTAAATTAACCAAAGTAATACAAGTAACGAGTGAGCAAATGGAATGCCACAGACTAACACAAGAATGCCTAAATGCATGTCGTACCTTCCCACCATGAGGCAGACGCAGTTCCGAGGGGAGAAACGAGGGCAGAAGCCGAGAGCAGAACCGTGTTAAGCTAGAAGGCCCTACGATAACGGACGGACTGGACACCCACGTCGGCAACCTACCGCTAAGTCTACCACCCGCACGTTTTAGCGTGAGGCTTTTTCGCGTCTCTGTTACGTCAAGGACCACCCCCCAGCCCATGTTAAAAGCTAGAGCCCTCCAGAAAAACAGTATAGACCTTACGATAACACAAAAAGGGCCAGACCAGGTGCAGGCTTTAGCGTGAGACTTTTTAGCGTCTCTGTTACGTTGCAAACTTTGAAAACATTGCCCCACCACGAAAAGTATAACGTTTCTCATTGGGTAGACAGAATTTTTGTAGGCGGAGCTTAAGGTTAACACTGAGACCCTGATTGGTCAGATGAAAACACAGCCAGATAGTTTTTTTAAACCAACTTCGGTAAATTGTAGTAAGGAGAAGTTAGAGAGGAGAGTTGGTTCCGAGACGGCGAGCTGGACGGCTGGTGCGCCGGCCGCTGTCGCCCTGACGCTGCCTAAACACCGACAAGGTAATGAACGCACACGATGCCGCATTTTTGAGCGCATAAGGCTTCACTCAGAACTGCAGAAGACTCATCTGTTACACTCCTTTTTCCGTAATACTAGTGTCGATCGTTAATTAAAACTCATGGTGTTCACATTTGCCACTTGAAGAACAGATCTGAAACGCGATGATTTTTCTTTTATATAGTTATTGAGAAGCCACATCAGCCACTGTAATTTACGACAAGTTAAATAAGTAATTAACGATAATTAAGGGTCACTAGAGACCATTTTGATAGTTGTAGATCATTTTGATAGTTTTCTCTTTTGTGAAACTTAAATTAAACCAAAATTATAGATGTGATATGGCATAGGTCATCCTTCGATCGATTGTAGAACTTCGAAACCCATGCAGGGAATATTCGTTTTTTTCTCTTTTGTGAAACTTAAATTAAACCAAAATTATAGATGTGATATGGCATAGGTCATCCTTCGATCGATTGTAGAACTTCGAAACCCATGCAGGGAATATTCGTTCACATTTTTGTTGAACGCAGTTGGTTTTTACCATCCTGTATTAAAACATTTCCTTTTATCAATAGTGCAATTTATAAATGATGTTTTGTGAGTAGAAAAAAATTTCCAATGGTAAACTTAACTGCTTTTTCGACGTTATTTTACCAGCTAACTAAAAGTAGGAAAGCCTTAAAACCTTTCCACTATATTTAGTTAGTATTAAGATTCTTTTACAGGGACTGCAGTGGAGTTGACGCTGAAATCACTTAGTATTTGGTTGTATCATCGCTAGTCTTACTGAACTCTTCTGAATTCTACATGTCATATGTGGTCTGGCGTCTCATTACCAGCAACAGGTCCCAGGTTCAAACTAGTTAATTCCCTAAAAAACACGCTCAGAGCGTCGTTGTGCGAAAGTGGTAGGGAGACACGATATAGAACAAACAGACACCACCATGAATGTTTAGAGAATATGGTGTCTGTTCTTTCGGACATGTCCGAAAGAACAGACACCATATTCATATAAGTATATAGTTCTTGCAATACCGGCCATGACCTTCTTTTTCTGTGCTGATGCACACATATTCCCCGAACTCTTACGGGACTTGGTAAGAATGTCTTCCACGAGTAATGAGTGTGTTGGGATGGGACACTACGAATATAGTGTGTGGACATACAAGGTGAGAATGTAAGTCTTGCGGGAGGCGTGCGCTAGATACTCCCTGCAGTCCCACAATCCTCTGTGCCCTCGGTGGCTCAGATGGATAGAGCGTCTGCCGTGTAAGCAGGAGATTCTGGGTTCGAGTCTCTATCGGGGCACACATTTTCACATGTCCCTGTTGATATGTATCAACGCCCATCAGCAGCTGAAGGTATTAATATAATTCTAATTACGTACTAATACGGGTGTTTCAGCATGTGTCGATAACTGGTACATCAGAACCGCTTGTAATATTGATCTACAAACGTAATAATTTCGTGTACTCTATATGCACTTTTGCAACAATAAATCTTGAATGAATTGGAAGCCTCTAAAAGGGTTTACTATCTTTGTACGGCAGCGTATTTATTGCCTACCAGCGGTGTAGATGTCGCTACATGTTTAAACACGCAGACCCCGAGTAACGGAAAAATGTGAAGACAAAGAATTTGACTTTCGGCAGCTATATTCCATGCAACATCACGTAAGATGAGCGCTAGGTTCGTTGAAACACTGGACACTCAGTTAGTGTCTCATCCAATACATGCGTATTTTTCGATCGATAGCTTGTCTTTTTTGGAATTTGGTACTGTCATGTAGTTTTGAGTAGCGAATATACTTTCTGGTTTTTACTGAAGATTGTAACAAAAATGTCAGTTTGTAAGGAAAAATGACAAATTACATAATTTAAGGCTAATAAAAACGTAAAATTATTGTAATCTGGCTATTTAACTGTAAATGAACTTATGTTTCGAACAGACTGTTATACTTCTGTGAATGGGAATGTCACGATGGGCGTGCGCTCTTTGTTGCTTATTTATGCATTTATTTCAACTTTCAATATTAGACCCCTCTGCCCTCTCTTACATCTAACTGGACGTCCTCCGTGGACCAACATTACAATTTTTGTAGTACATGAACACTGTGTTTAGTACTTAAATGGTGAAGACTCACTGTACATTTTGTGGTGCTACAGTGCTCCAGCACTGTCCTTTGGTTCCGCTTGAGCGACGTCTGATGGGCAAGAAAAGTTTAATTATGTATATTGCTTATGTGATTCTCCTTTTTTTTGCTGTTTGTTTCATGTCACAAGGGGAAGATGCTGGCAAAGCGATCCAATGGTCCTCTACTGACGCAGCAATTGGCAGTGTCGGTCACTAAACAAAACGGCACCAACGGTTCGCGACAGTCAGAACATCATGCTATCATTGTCAAATCTTCTCCGTCCACTATTATTAAATGATGCTTGAAATCAGTTTATTAATTTACGCATGATGTATAACTCTCGAGAAGGTTTTGAGCACATAATTATTATTTTATATTGCGTGAACGTGATATTAATAAAAAGTGTGTTAACTTAAATGCTCGTCAACTATGTATGTTGAGTATCACAGTGATTCTACCAACAAGCAAGGAAGAGTTTTTTCAGTTTTATTGTTTTTGAGTAACAGTGAAGAGCTTATGAGTGATACATATTTAAAGGATAAGGCATGGATTTTGAGTTTTGTTGAGCAGTTAACGTTCGTTTTGAAGTTATTAGGGAGCAGTCTATTTTGAAAAACAGTAGGCACATCGGAACATACACAACATGTTTCATCTATTGACGGTTATCAAGACTAACTAATTTCTGGAAAAGTGTTTGAATCGTAATTCTGAAAAAAGCATAAAGGAGGAAACCTTAATTTGTTTAAAAATGCTAATTTCGAAGAAATCCTTGAAGCAATTACAGTTAGTTCCTTGATTTGAAATTCAACTTTGGTGGTAATTGCGAGTTAGTATCAGAACATAACGTTTACGTCAACTTGAAACGTCCCCTTAGAACAATTGTACACGACTGTGCTTAAACTGAAACACAATATTTTTGGCGCAACGCAATCTGACTTCCAAAAATCCCTACGAAAGAATGGCCCTGACTAACATTAACCTATACGTTTCACAAATCACTTACCTCACAAAAATCATCGTTACTCAAGCTACTGCAATACAGCGAGCGCCACTACTGCCAGCTAAATGAAAGATTCAAACTACTTAAGGCACTAACTACTGATAGGCATAGTTTGCAAATGAAAGATTTTAATAGAGAACAAACAATGTATTTAACTCACTAGTCATAATATATATAGCAGTTCATGACACCAATTCTTACAAATTTCAAAACTCCGCCATTTCTCTCCCCACGTCCACCACTGCTGGCGGCTCACCTCCAACTGCGCAACGCTACGCGCTGTTAGCATCCAGCTGCCGCTGCCCGACACTACAATGGCAGACAACAATGCAAACTAGCCACAGACTGCACACGGCACAGCCAGTGATTTTTCATACAGAGCGCTACATAGCGTTACCAATAAGAAAACGTAAACAGCCTACTTACAAACTTTAGATTCGATATGGGTTTGACGTGTAAATCGACAAAATAGCTTTGAAGAATAAGGGATTCTACATTCTCATCGAAAGTATTAATTGAAAGTTTGGTGGGAAAACAGTTAGAAGTGATATACCTAAATATTACGCGGCAGTACACTCAAATAATATCTGTGGCTGACCGAATTCTATGGCGCTACGTGTCACTGTTTTGTGAAGGAGTTAAGGCATTTCTTGAACTACGACGACGATTTGTAAGAAGTTTAAGAAGCATCCCCTACTAGCCTAGGCAGGCTAAAAGATCCAGCTGCATATAAGAAGAGATAGAAATCTATTTTTCTTTAAGTACAGTATAAAATAAACACGAAGAAATATTCGTATGTGGTGTGGTCATGATGATTCATACGGAAAGAAGCTAAATAGCTGTAAGATATTAACCATATTCTGATACACTCGAAGGAAGAATACAGTGCCTGTTTATATCCAGGGTAAACTGGCTGACCTCATCGGCATTTATGCAGTGACAGGTGCTTAACTTTGTGGGACACTGAAGATAGGAAAGCGTATTATTACACATGAGATAGTACAAAAGTGGTGGAGTACATAATCGCAGGACACCTCAGATTTCGTCTTGTGCAGTTAACAGAAATGAAAAATATTTACTGTCACATTCAAATGGTTCAAATGACTGTAAGCACTATGGGACTTACCATCTGAGGTCATCAGTCCCCTAGACTTAGAATTAATTAAACATAACTAACCTAAGGACATCACACACAACCATGCCCGAGGCAGGTTTCGAACCTGCGACCGTAGCAGCAGCGCGGTTCCGCACTGAAGCGCCTAGAACTGCTCGACCACCACGGCCGGCACGGCACTATCACATTACTTCACCAAAAAACATTACCACAACACCCTGTAAGTGTTAAAGGCGTTGGAAATTTTCTTTAAGATTTGCTGCCTTCATGACTGTCATGTCGTTATGTGATGTACGTAATAATCTGGAGGAAGGCAATGGCAAACCATCTCCGCTAGGAGCATGCCTAATCGGCGGTGCAGGTCTCTCGCATCGTCCACTACGCTCCTCGGGGTATGGGACCTCATCAACATCAGTTATAATCTGATGGATCAGCTAAGTTAAAGGCGTGATCTCAGGGCGGACATCTTCACTGGATTGAAAGACAAGTAAATTAACTTACAGAGACTTCTTAAAGACACATCACAGCACTAGCAGACTTGAAGTTTACCAGCATGCTTGACATATGAAGAAAAATCTAAGTTAAGGTTGTGTTACCATAGACACAATTAGTGCAGATACCAGGCCTGTGGTTCCGTAACCATACAGGTGTTCACTGAATTGAAACTAGGGGAAAGCAGGTTGAGATTCACATGCTTTATACTCCAGACTAAAAAGATTAATATACTAGGTTTTTTATTTTTATATTAACTCCTAAGTCACTGATATTTGTGACTAAAACAATGTTTCTTAGTAAATATGCTGATTTGAATACTTCATGAAGTCACGTATTGCACAATGGCGTGCTATATGGTGGGGTTTAATTTCATTTGATAGTACTGTACATCGCCAGAACCAATTCTTGCGTCAATTAGAGACAAGATAAGAAGCGAGTACGACACTAATGTTGAAGGCTGCATACACTACATGCCGAGGCGCTGCTGTTAGAATAGTGCTATACCGGCTTCTTTCCTTCCTGCTGTAATTCCCCCGAGTGTGAAAACAGTGGTGCCGCGGTCGGTAAGTAATCATCGACTCGCTCTCTCTTAAAGAGGGATGCCCGATTGAGGCTAGTCGTCCATTAGCGCGGAATTTGAGTGCTGGTGTAAAGCAGCACTGATAAGGCGAAATGACGAGCCGTCAGAATAAGATAGCCTCTAACGAGACGGTGGAAGGTGCATAACGAAAATTAAATGATACCTTGTATACAACTGGAAAACGTGCTCCATTACAGGAAGAGTGATATCTGGAAAACGTTCTAAGCTATATAGCCCACACTTCAGTCACAAACACAAATGGTTATATTCTTGTTTATTCCGCTTTCAGCATTAGAAAACATATGAAGGGTTATGAAAAAAAAAACAGGTAAGTCTTTTTTTTCGAAACTGAGTTATTAGTACAGCTCGATTCAGGCTGATCACACGTATCTCTTGAGGTGCTAAAACTGAAAAAAGAAACGAAGGGAGTCCAGAGATATTAGTATTCAAAGTTTTTCTGTAAGGAGAAGAAACTAGGTAAGTCAGTTTGTCAAGGGAAAGAATCAGGCAAGTCAGTGGTTACAACAGGGCAGAGCAAACAGAATTCTTATGCAATATCTCACTCCCCATCCCTCCACCTAGTAAATTGGAGGCAAGGAAAACAAAAGGAAGGTGTCTACCTGAATAGACTTTGCAGAAAATGTATCCTACCAAATATAACAACCAATGACGTTTACTTTAAGCGTTAAGTTTTGATGTATTCGTTCAGCACCCATGTTCTTACAATGGACTAATCGTTTTTCATGTTTATGCTGAACGCATTGCGAAAATGAGCTGTCTCCCTAGACCCAGACAAAGCTTACAACCGTGTATAGCATTCTGGTGTCCTCTTCAAACTTCAGAACTAAGCACTCCCAGTTAATTACGTCCACCTTATTGTTCCTTCCTCCCTAACCTCCTATCCTTTCTCACCGTTAACAACACCATTTCCCGAGTCTTCCTTCCACCCACTGCAGGCGTGCCCAAGACTCCATCCTATCGCCTCTCCTTTATCTCCTTTACACTGCTAATATGCCCAAACCACCTTTGTAAGTCAACCTGTTGGCAGCACCGCTTTCCTCGCCCTTTATCCTACACTCCAGAAATCCAAACGGTTCTCCAAATCCACTTCAATTTCACTTCCACTTTCAATTTACCTCCTAGTGTAACCAATGGCTCCTAAAGATCAATCCATCCAAAATTCAGGCAATAATTTTAGGATGCGCCACCCACATTTTCTATCAGTATGACTCCTTCCTCACCTTTACGAGCTACTTATCTAGTTAACTAACACGCTAAAATATCTTGGACTAACCACCGACTGGCAGTTAACGTGGATATCTCACCCCCTAACTATCCAACAGAAAGTCCACAATAGACTGAGACTACCAGATGGCTGAAGTAGGCTACCTGCATAGACTGTCTCACTGTCTCCACACCTACAAATCTCTCATCTGAACCATTTTCCTATGCGAATATTGTATGGATACCCACCCGACTTAAAGTTATCCCTCCAGGTCCAAGCACTTTGCCTTGCTTCTCATATCGGACCACCATGCCCCAGGTGGATCCTTTACCAACTTATCAAATGCCCACCTTTTCTATAGCACCTCTGGACAACATATGCCATCTGCAGACTCGACTCCAATAATGCTATAGTTTCCCCTCCACTTTCCAAAATTAGTACGTGGCTGCATCTATAGATCCTCCACATACTTTCCTAAAGAAACTTCAAGCGTCTGCCCCTCCCATATCACGAACTCTGAGTCGTAACATTTGCCCGTCCTACCAACTTTAAACCCACTTCACTCTTTCCACTTCATCAGGGCTCTCTCTCCCTTCCTTCCCCATATTTACGTACCCTCTCTTTTTTTCCTATCCTCCCTTCTATTCCTAGCCCCTTTTCCCCATCAGATTTTAGCCTCACTGATACTCCTATACTCCAATCCCTTTTGTGTCCTGGCAACCAATCCTTCCTCATCGATACATCCATACCAATCCTTCATCCATACACCACCGCTCTTCTGCCCTCCTCACCGACTAACCTTCTCCGCTTCACCAACATACTACCTATTCTAGGGCAAGTCCTTCCAGTTTTAATGCCAGTGAAGTGTTCCTTTTTAATATCAGGGTTCTGCTTCATGGTTTTTTAAATGTTTTTGTATTCTTATCGTGTTTCTGTTTTTACCTTTTATTACAACTATTTTTAGCTAAAAGTGAAGAAATTTGTATTTCCTGTATATAAACACTTATATTTTATAGTCACTTTAAATTTTTTTAAAATTCATTGTAAGTATCTCACGTTTCTGTTTAATGTTTTTTCATCTCATTTAGATTTTCTTGTGAATCGGCTGAAGAGCGGGTTGACAGTACCGCTGACAACACACCTCCCCCCGCTCATATGTGGCGACGGGGGATAAAATACCAATATAGGGGTAAAAAAAGAAAATGGGCCTAATTGAAGTGACGTAAGTTCTTTTTCATTTCGTCACTCATGCCTAAGATGAGGACGTTGAAGAGCACATTCATGGATTTGACGCGAACGACCATTCGAAGCAAAAAAGTCTGGTAAACATGGGCTTTAAAATATATATGTTAATAGCTATGAGCACTTGTGATACAGAGGAGACGTGTATCACTATAGTGAAGATGAGTAAGTGCTCGTAGCTCTTAAGGCATGAACTTTAGCGCTCATGTTTATTGGACTCGTGTGGTTCGAATGATCGTTCCTGTCATATACTTGAATATTGACTATCCCTCCTGAGACATCCCGTATAGAGAATGAGATTTTCACTCTGCGGCGGAGTGTGCGCTGATATGAAACTTCCTGGCAGATTAAAACTGTGTGCCGGATCGAGACTCGAACTCGGGACCTTTGCCTTTGGCGGGAAAGTCCTCTACCAACTGAGCTACCCAAGCACGACTCACGCCCGTCCTCACAGCTTTACTTCTGCCAGTAACTCGCTTCCTACCTTCCAAACTTTACAGAACCTCTCCTACGAACCCTTGCAGAACTAGCACTCCTGAAAGAGACGATATTGCGGAGACATGGCTTAGCCATAGCCTGGGGGATGTTTCCAGAATGATATTTTCACTCTGCAGCGGAGTGTGCGCTGATATGAAACTTCCTGGGAGATTAAAATTGTGTGCCAGACCGAGACTCGAACTCGGGACCTTTACCTATCACGGGCAATTGCTCTACCAACCTTTTTTTTATATATAAAGTTCATCACTGGACAGAGGCGCAACTAATCACGCTTTTTTAAATCTCATTTTGTTCGTTTCATCTGCTCTGTGCGGATGTCGCAAGACACCCGTTTCAGTTCGGCGATAATCCATTAACTCAGTTTTTTACAGAGAGCAGCTACCCCTCTGACCGAACACGCTGAGTTACCGTGCCGGCAACCAACTGAGCTACCCAAGCACGACTCACGCCCTGTCCTCACAGCTTTACTTCTGCCAGTACCTCGCCTCCTACCTTTCTTTCAGGAATGCTAGTTCTGCAAGGTTTCCAGGAGAGCTTCTGTAAAGTTTGGAAGGTAGGAGGCGAGCTGGCAAAAATAAAGCCGTGAGAACAGGGCGTGAGTCATGCTCGGGTAGCTCAGTTGGTAGAGCACTTGCCCGCAAAAGACAAAGGTCCCGAGTTCGAGTCTCGGTCCAGCACATAGTTTTAATCTGCCAGGAAGTTTGTAATTCTACTGGTGGTCTAAATAAAACAATCACCATGTTCCCCTTCATTCATTACGTAACCATCGTCTAATTAGTGGTCTGAAGAAGCTGAAAATTATATGCCCTCTGCATGGCCATGGAACCACCTTAATTGTAAGTCATCTCCTTCGCCTGTGGTCAGTGTTAATAACGAAATGGAAAACACTGACTCAAAGTACGCCGTAGAATCCTCTTCAAAACTCACACCATTAAGATAATATCATCCGAATCCAGCCACTGCTGTCTGTTGGAATATGAAACGATTTATCACTTACAAGGGAAACTCCCCACCGCACCCCCTCTGATTTAGTGGTAAAATGGCGCAGTGATAACCCGTCAAAAACTGAGCACACATGTAAATATGAAGAGGGTGTACTGAATTGTGAAAAAAGATGCACAATAGAAACAGCAGCACGGCGCAAGCTCAAGATGTGCATCATTGACTTGTGTGGTCACGATGTTGGGCTGCACAGCGGCAGATCCCTGTTCGAACCTCCCTCCTGTCCCACTTTTTTTTCCACGAAAATTGAACTTCCCGTCCGGTCATGACGTGTCTGTTCTCCTTCTGTAGTCTTGGCATTGGTCACACTACACACTGGTTATAGAATGTGAATCTTGTAGTAAGAGTATATTACCGTCGCAAGAATAGTGAGAGCAGGCGAGACGCCGCATACACCTCTCACAGGAATGAAAACAACAAATAAACTGGTGTGAACTAAGTTGCAACAAGGAAATTCAAGAGTTAAAACTTCCAAAACCTGACTCAGGATTCATAATGTGTGGTACTTGTATGGAACAAATAGGATGTACGTACATCTGGAGGTCCCGTCCTTAGACCTCGCTGTTGCAGACGGACGTTACACAGACACAAATTTGAATATAGCGAACAGACAAGTCAATGATCGGACGGAGAGTTCATAATTCTATGGAAAAATGTGGGGCATGAGGGAGATTTGAATACGGGTCGCCGGCCGAAGTGGCCGAGCGGTTCTAGGCGCTACAATCTGGAACCGCGTGACCGCTACGGTCGCAGGTTTGAATCCTGCCTCGGGCATGGATGTGTGTGATGTCCTTAGGTTAGGTAGATTTAAGTAGTTCTACGTTCTAGGGGACTGATGACCTCAGAAGTTAAGTCCCATAGTGCTGAGAGCCATTTGAACCATCTTTGAAAACGGGTTACAACCTTCCTACCCCCACACCGTGACCACAGAGCCACGACGTCGCGGCCTTTCGGTTCTGCTCGATGTTGCACATCTTGAGCTTGGACCGTTCACTGTTTCTATTTCGCTTGTTTTTTCACAGTTCGGTACACCTTCTTCCCTGTTTCATGTTTGATACGTGCTCAGTTTTTGAGGGTCTATCCACTAAATTTGAGGGAGAGTTACCCTTGTTAGGAATGCACAATGGCATCATAAGAACATCATGACGATATCAGCCAACACGTGGGTTAAACTGAAATACCCATATCTGCTTATAATGGTATGTTTAACTTCAGGATTCCTTACTTGTCTGGTGAACAGTAGTTTCAAGGTATCTTCTGTTCGCTGGAATCTAAGTCGCATAATTCTCTTCTTTACTCCACATCTCCTTCCAATTTCCAGGGTAAAGCATAAAGATTTGCAAAACCTGATTAAATTTTCTCGTCTTGCTCTTCAGTCAGCCGCCCTACAGCTAAATATACGTGATACGACTGTTATCGCTGTATTATCACGACCACAAATTCGCTTAGCCGTCATTATTACGGAATTATTGCGTCTGTTTCGCTTGAATTAGCTGTTTCTTTCCCTTTACAAAGTGACATTTGACTGAATTTTGGGAAATTAATTCACTCTGGGAACACTACGGATGCCAATACCGCTGCTTCCATATTCGAAACACATAATTTTTGTTTAAGAAACAAAAAATTTCTATATTCATGTATACTGATATTATCACAGTTCAAACATTGAAATCGCTGTTTCTCCAGTTTCATAAAAATTGACTTGCCTGGTTCTTTCCCCTGGTCCTTCATAATTATGTGCTCGACGAAAGAAAACCTCGGCTTTGTGCAACATCACTGTTATGTCCGTACGACCAACAACGGCCCTATTCGCGTATTCTTTCGGTTGTGTCTACTTATTTTTATGGGCTAATAGTGCGGTGTGTAGCTTATCATTTATTTTTGTAACTTTCTGGAAGACCGCCGTAAATTTACTTTAACAATTAATCGCCACTTAGAGACTGTACTTCATTCTCGGGTCCCGTTTTCTTGTACCATCATTACAAACTCTGTAAAGGGTCGCAAGTAATAGTCACTGTTCACACTAATGCGATAAGATACGCGGTACGATATGCGATGCGGTACGCGATATGACTCAGAAGCATCCCATTTTGCTGCGCGGATGGAAACCTAGTGTAAGCGAATCAACTAGTTCACACTACGACGACAGCGATCTGGCAACTCTGTGTTGCACTACTTTTGTCATCCGGTTTGTTCATACGTCCAGATGTTTCAGCTCCATGCAGCCATCAAGCAATTTTTGAGAGCGCCATTAGTGAAGTTGTGTTTTCGATGTATGTTACGAAATGGAGCATCGAAACTGAGAATAAGGTTATCCAATCAAGTTTTGTGTCATACTTGAGGAGTCCACGAGTGCGAGCTTCGAAAAGTTGAATCAGGCCTATGGGTAATATAGTATTTCGCTGGCATAAATATTTTTTGGGAGGCCGAGAACACACTGAAGATGGACCTCGCTCAGGGGGACTTTCAACTTCAAAAACCGATGAAAGCGTCGAACGTGTGTGCGCTCCTATGAAATCAGACCGACGTTTAACAATGGGGATGACGGGTAACCTGTTAAGCACTTTCTCCGTACCTCCGTGCTGCATCACAACGTCCCATGTCACACGGCCGCTCCCATAACGGATTTTTTGACCTCAAAAAGCATTTCTGTTGTTCCACAGCCCCACTATTCACCTGATATGAGTACCTATGACTTTTCTCTTTTCCCTAAACTGAAATACGTCTTAGCAGGACGCCATTTTGGGACTATGGAGAAAGTGACTGACATGTTAAAGGCCCTACCAGTTGAAGCCTTTCAGCGCTGCTACCGAGACTGGGAACAAAGACTCATCCGGTGTAAAGCTGCCGAAGGGAACTACTTTCAATGCGGCAGTACTGATGTCTGAAAAAATAAAAGCTTTGGAGGATAAAAAATCAGTCACATTACTTTTCTCACGTACCCCTTATCTCTATCGCATTGTTTAGCGCAACAGGGCGTGCTGGTCACTCCACACATCTCGTATCGTATATATACAGGGAGTGAAATTTCAAATCGCCGGCCGGAGTGGTCGAACGGTTCTAGGCCCTACAATCTGGAACCACTACGGTCGCAGGTTCGAATCCTGCCTCGGGCGTGAATGTGTGTGATGTCCTTAGGTTAGTTAGATTTAAGTAGTTCTAAGTTCTAGGGGACTGATGACCACAGCAGTTGAGTCCCATAGTGCTGAGAGCCATTTGAACCAAGCCAAATTTCAATTCATCTGATTTGTGTAAAAAAAATTGTTTTGCTTAAATGAAGCAAGGGTACATTCTTGTATGTAGATAGTTTTTAGTGTCTCACTAAAATTTTTACTTTATGCGTAAAAAACTGAAAACCACTGTTTTGGGTTACGCTTGTGTTCTTCACTAGACATTTTTTCTCATTCGATTTTGTGGAAACTATTACATGAAGAAATGATTTTTTTCGAATCTTAGCCGGCCGCTGTGACCGAGCGGTGCTAGGCGCTTCAGCTCGGAGCCGCGCTGCCGCTACGGTCGCAGGTTCGAATCCTGCCTCGGGCATTGACGTGTTTGTTGTCCTTAGGTTAGTTAGGTTTAAGTAGTTCTAAATCTAGGGGACTGATGACCTCAGATGTTAAGTCCCATTACGCTTAGAGCCATTTGAACCATTTTTTCGAATCTTATAATCACATATCACAGCCTGATAATTACCTGATTTTCTTTTACTTATTGCTCACAGTTATTGTGAAACTTCAAAGTAAAGTGCAATACTGTGCATATTTTGAAGAGTTTCCAGTGAAAAATGTGGTCGCAGACCAATTTATGTTAGTGCATTGACCGCAATTCATTACTGCATACGAAATATAGCTAGCATATCTATATTATTTGTAACGCTGGCAGGAGAACATACCTCTTTGCATTCTCGGGAAAAATAAGTGAGATATGTTGGAGATCGTTCGTGACAAGGTTGGCACTACACGCCACATGCGTGACTATTCCACGTACTACAGCATGTTCTGCTGTGCAAAATGTGTAGTTGGATTGTGTTTTCTCTTCTTCGTGGGGTACCGACGAAAAACCGTAGCTGGAAATGAAAAACTTTCTGACATTAAAAGATGCCGGGTGTCATCAGCTGATGATGCTGACCGCGTGTTTTTTCAGTCACTCTCCCTGGTTTCACGAACTTTTGAGACAGACATAAAAGAGCTTTGAGTGGTATATTCCTGTCACTTCTGAAGGAGCAACTGGACGAAGCCGAGAAGGAACCGTCGGCATTTTTCGTATCATCATGGGCTTCTTCTATTGCTTCAAACGCTTTTTCTACTCATAGGCAAATTTCACCATCCACTGCTGCACCATAGAAGGTGACTGATCTACTCTCAAACAGAGAAAAGTTTCTTCTGCATACTCATGAAGCTCAATTACATGTCACTTGGCGAAACTAAATGGCTGTAGAAATACTTTCCTTGGTTTATTAACGTGTTATTGTTATGTGTATATGTACCATATTGAATAAAGTTCCATACTAGGGGTCGTACAAAAGATAAACTTTTCATAATGGAATTTTCATCCTCACTCAAACACTTGCACCAACTGACCAGTTGTAGTGAGTAGCTTCTCAACAGGAGAAGTAGCTTCTCAACAGGAAAAGTAGCAAGTAGAAAATTTCTGTTCCACTTCGCCGGTGTAGCTGATACTAGTTGCTCCAAGAAGTGGAAATTATCAGGACTCATTCTGTAGAATACATGTTCGTGTTGGGAGACCTCACGAGAAACCATAGCTGAACAACATTTACGGAAATGTACAGATGCGCCCAGTAGATCCTTTTCTTTTTCAGCCACAAAACCGCCTCTCAGAAGAGCTCATGACTGCGGTTAAAACTGAAACGTCTTTTTACTTGTCTTGTACCGCATGTTGTATTATCCCAGTGGGAGCGCGAGTGTTGCACCTATAAGTGTCGCGACGCGCGTCGCACGCGCGCGCGCGCACACACACACACACACTCTCTCTCTCTCTCTCTCTCTCTCTCTCTCTCTCTCTCTCATAGACACACGTGTATATATATATAGGGTGATTCAAAAAGAATACCACAACTTTAAAAATGTGTATTTAATGAAAGAAGCATACTATAACCTTCTGTTATAGATCATTACAAAGAGTATTTAAAAAGTTTTTTTTTCACTCAAAAACAAGTTCAGAGATGTTCAATATGGCCCCCTCCAGACATTCGAGCAATATCAACCCGATACTCCAACTCGTTCCACACTCTCTGTAGCATATCAGGCGTGACAGTTTGGATAGCTGCTGTTATTTCTCGTTTCAAATCATCAATGGTGGCTGGGAGAGGTGGCCGAAACACCATATCCTTAACATACCACCATAAGAAAAAATCGCAGGGGGTAAGATCAGGGCTTCTTGGAGGCCAGTGATGAAGTGCTCTGTCACGGGCTGCCTGGCGGCCGATCCATTGCCTCGGGTAGTTGACGTTCAGGTAGTTATGGACAGATAAGTGCCAATGTGGTGGCGCTCCATCCTGCTGAAATATGAATTGTTGTGCTTCTTGTTCGAGCTGAGGGAACAGCCAATTCTCTAACATCTCCACATACTGTAGTCCAGTTACAGTAGCACCTTGGAAGAAAAAGGGACCAAAAACTTTATTGGCTGAAATGGCACAGAAAACGTTCACCTTAGGCGAGTCACGTTCATACTGAGTTGTTTCCCGCGGATTCTCAGTGCTCCATATACAGACATTGTGACGGTTGACTTTTCCGTTAGTGTGGAAAGTTGCTTCATCACGAAAGACAATCTTTGAAACGAAAGATTCATCTGTTTCCATTTGTGCAAGGATAAAATCACAGAAATCGATTCTTTTAATCTTATCAGCTGCAGACAGTGCTTGAACCAATTTCAGACGATAAGGTTTCATAACTAACCTTTTTCGTAGGACTCTCCATACAGTTGATTGTGGAATTTGCAGCTCTCTGCTAGCTCTGCGAGTCGATTTTCCTGGGCTGCGAACAAATGCTTGCTGGATGCGTGCTACATTTTCATCACTCGTTCTCGGCTGTCCAGAACTTTTCCCTTTGCACAAACACCCATTCTGTATAAACTGTTTATACCAACGTTTAATACACCACCTATCAGGAGATTTAACACCATACTTCGTTCGAAATGCACGCTGAACAACTGTCGTCGATTCAATTCTGCCGTACTCAATAACACAAAAAGCTTACTGTTGAGTGGTCGCCATCTTAGCATCAACTGACGCTGACGCCTAGTCAACAGCGCCTCAAGCGAACAAATGTACAACTAAATGAAACTTTATAGCTCCCTTAATTCGCCGACAGATAGTGCTTAGCTCTGCCTTTTGTCGTTTTAAATTCTTAAAGTTGTGGTATTCTTTTTGAATCACACCCTCTTTATTCCAGGGGTGATTGCACGTATCGGCATGCAGTTTTCGACAAATCATAGCGGGCTATGGGGCACATACGTTGGTACATGCACAATAATTACAGCGTTTATATTGACCGAGATAATGAGACAAGTACATGTTTTTTGAATGGGTCGCTGCACTTTTTTTTACCATCATTTGAACGCTCTGGAAAAGACGCGAATAGTGATGTAACGCATGTTGGTCTTGTGATTCAAAGATTTCTTAGAAGAGGGAGGATGAGGATTTATCTAGTAGCGTAGGCCGTGCATGCTGCATAGAGCACGGCAACTCGGCACGCGGGTCGTGCGAGGCGCTTCCGATCGCCTCGACCTTCAATCGTACAATATTTCCCAGCGTCTTTTAACCCTCTAACGGTAAGGTGAAGTTTCATGACATAAACGGTAAGGTGGTGTTGGATCAGACCCCATCCTCCAAATATCGATTTTTCGGGGTAAAATAAAAAAGGAATAATGGGAAAAAGTTTTATTATCAATGAAACATACATAATATTTGTTATAACAACAAGTTTTTTATTTTTGTAGTCAATAAGTAATAATATAAAGTACTTTGGAAAAAATAGGAACTTGATTACAAGAAAAATACCTTAATAGAAATATTCTCTATAAAATTATTGAAAACATAGTAAAAATCAATAGATTCAGTCATCAACTAGGAACTTGAGTGCTTTAGAAATTCTAAAGATAGGAACCAAATGAGAAACATCTCTTACTAGTTGTAGAAAATAATTATAGTGTCAGCAGTTTCGAAATATACAGTTCTCGATAGTAAATGTCTTTGTACACATAATGTAATAGGAACAAAAAATAAATGCATAATGTTATCCTGGAAACGAACACATCTCAGTTTCTTTACAGCCAGGGCATATAATAACTTTATTCTCCCCACACAAAAAGCCTTCCCCTTCCTATCTTTTGATCTGTCACAAAAATCACATCTTCTTTTCTTTAGTGGGTGTGCTTGGGTAGGCTTGTCTAATTCGACTGGTTCTTTTTCTAAAAGTTTTCAAATAGACGAACGGAGCTCACGGGGATGATGTGTGTTATTCAACCTCTTTTCCATAAGAGGTTTTGTCAAAGAGAGCGCAAGATTTTTGAGAAATGATATTCTCGTGTCATTTGAAAAGCTGTCCATTTTGCTATTGCTTTTGTAAATGATAAGACTATTTATAACAGTGATGTCTAAAATAGCATAAAAGTACCGCATGGAACATCTTCTCGATTTTCTTTTTGTGGTCCTGCTGTGGCAAAGCATATCTAATACATCGACCCCTCCTTTAGTTAGATAATAGAACTCCACAATTTCTGGCTTATTTGATTTTTCATTTATCTCTCCATAGAAGTGCATAGACGATATTAGTAAAACTTTTTTATTTTTCTTTGGGGCAAATGACACTAAAGTTTTGTCGTCCTGATACATAAATGTTGAAGAGCCTACTGGAGCGGAAAGCAGCATTGATGGTGGTATTTGCAGTTTGTTCCTCCTCAATGTACCTACAAATGTGAGTTTCTTTTGGAGGAGGGCGTCAGTCACCTCCAGTGAGGAGAACCAATTGTCCACTGTAATGTTTCTATTAGAACCTCTGATAGATTCCGTCAGGCGCAAAACATACTGGGCAGGTAAAGGCAAATCTCCAGGTCTCCTCTTTATTCTGTTGTCCTTGCCAGTGTATGGAATGCCACGCAAAAAAATAGAATTTCCTTGCGTCGTATAGTGACATTATTTCCAACCCATATTTGTCGGGTTTCGATGGGATATACATTTCGAATGGACAGGCACCCAGAAAACTCAGTAGAGTCTCAACTACTGTGACATATTCAGATGAACTATAATGTTTTTCACTGTTAGATTCAAACATGTCCCACACTTCTCTGAAAGCCTCAAATTTGTCGTTGATTTTTCTGGCCTCTCTGGTGGCTTTATCTTCGAAGCGGAGGTTTTCTAGAAGGAATGCAAACCTTTTCTTGCATATAGTGCCACGGAATACCGGAGGTCCATAGGTTGCTGAGAACATCTCATCTACACTGAGCATAGAATTTTTTAGGACACCAGTCATAAAGAGAAGGCCCAGCAACCCTTTTATCTCAACGCTCTCTGTTGCTGAATGAAATCACTGGACCGTATTGTACCTTTGCCTAGATTTCTCGATTTCATGATTTGTGTACAAAACAATTTTTTCTATAATTTTCGAATCTATAAATAATAAAAATATTTCCAATTCACTAGTGACCCCCCTTGCTTCCCCATGTGGACCAGGGAGATTTGTAATAATATTTGACGCTGGTGTCCTAGAAAAGTTTGAATGGATGGGTTTGTTGGTTCATACTGTCTCTAAGTCTTTACCTAGCTAAAAATTTCTCTCATCATCTACATCTGACTGAGAATTATCAAACTCGACTGCTACTGCCGCACAATGAAATACATCATCATCATCAATATTAGATAATACATCATCCTCGGTTTCTGAACAGTTTTTTGCATCGATATTGTCGCCATCCTCTGACTCAGTCTTCTGTCGGAGAAATTCGTTGTATATCTTTTCAGGAGTTCTAAAGAGATGATGCGCCATTTTAATAAGATACTATAAGAGAAAACAAAACTTAGATGTAATATAAACATCAATATGGGGTTGAATCCTCCACACAAAAGAAACTAACAAGTGTGACGTTAACAGAAAGGTGGGGTCGGATCCAACCCGAGCGCGAGTAGTGTAGGTTTCGGATAGAGATGGTAGCTGCAGGTCACTTACCAGACTGACGTGGCCTCCTCGGCGTTCTCGGGACGACTGGCTGGTAGGGTAGCTGGAAGCACGGCGCTCTCACAAAACAGACTCGCTGGGGTCGGATCCAACCCCAACCTTACCGTTAGAGGGTTAAGCGAAGTTTGAATCACAATAGCAACATGCGTTACATCACTATACGCCTCTTTTCCAGAGCGTTCGAATGATGGTAAAAAAAGTATAGCTTTCCATTTAAAAACATGTACTTGCCTCATTATCTTGGTCAATATAAACGTTGTGATTATTGTGGATGTACCAAAGTATGAGCTCCATAGTCGGCTTTGATTCGCCGAATACCGCTTGTCGATACGTGCAATCGCCCCCGGAATAATGGGCCCTATATATGTACTTCGCAGTGTGTACGGTGAATCAGAGCTCCACCAACAAATTTTCAGAAATAGGACTGCGAACCAAAACAAGGAAAAAATGTCTAGTAAACACGGCCTCTAAAATACGTAGTACTTGTTCACTTTGTAAAACGAAATGATGCGGCGACTGACGGGAGTCGCTGTTTCGATACCAGCAAATGCCATCAGTCGGTACCGACAGCTATTTAGGAGCAATCAGCCTAGACAAGGCCACACTGCGTTTAGCGCGTTTTCGGACCCATAAATTAAAGTAGATACAACACACAGAATTCGGGATCACCTGTTATGTGTATTTAAATTTGAAATTGTTCAAATTTGATGTTGTGTTCAGTGAAGATACATTTTAAATTCGGCAGGATGAATATTACTACACTTCAGGATCCTCTAAAGGCTAATCACGCATTTTCCTGTATAGGCAGCAGCTCTCTTTCTAGACTGAGCAACTGAGTGTAGCAGTTTGCTTTGCTGTTTTTCAGTGTTGCAATATACTGCATCATTTTGCGAGCTTGGCTCCAAATCGCAGCTCTCTTTCCGCGACCAGAAGTTGAAGGTGTCATCCACGAAGAAGCAGCATCAGAGACACCATTTATGCATCATTAAAATAGATAAAAAAACCAAATCTATTCACAATTCACAACTCAGCACGGCGAAATTAACCCGGAAACAATGTCTACAACAATAACAAAAAACTACCACACATTATTGGAACTAAGGCTACTAGCAACCGGAAACAAGTAGATATAGTTCCACTTTTATCGAAACAGCAGCTCGTAGCAGTTGCCGTGTCGTAACTCTTTAGAAAGTGAGCAAGTAGTAGCTTACGAGCTAAGATTACAGGTTCACCTTCACTGCTGTGAGACGCAAATCTTCTACTAAAATCTCTTTGCCTTTCATATTTTGAGAAGTGGTAGTATAGGCCGTACAAGAAAAAAAAATGCCCCGTAAATGTAGTTGCTGAAGTGCATACCTTAGGAGTTATGAACACCTACTCATCTTCGCTATTGTGAAATATGTCTGTTCTACTGAAGAACAGACGCTATATAATGTTTACTGCATTATTTTTTCCTTTAGTTGGTCCATCTCTCGAAGGCATTGTGTCAGCTCAAGCCATTGTATAGAGGCAGTATATAGAATACCTAGAACTTTTTGACAGGATTTTTAATTTAATACTTTTCCTACACAATGTATAAAATGAATATGTATTTTGCAAAATACGAAATGAACACAACAAAGTATAAAATTACAGTGAAATAACATATTAAAACCAGAAATTTATATATTTTACGCAAACTGAATTAAAATATGAAAATTATCACAGTTGTGTGTGTCTGAAAAGTACTTTATCCTGAAGTAGGTGTGTTTTAATAGTTTTTTAACAATTAATAATGTTATAAACAATCGAAAACAGGTTTTGACTATTACTACAAATCCATAATAAAGAATAATGAATCTAAACTTACAATTTTTATATACTTCAAAATTGTACATCTCTTATGTGTCATTTATTGCAACAAGCAGAATTGAAATGACCTTCGAATTGAAAATTACTTCTTTTTCACACAGTCACCTGACATCTGGCATTTGTTTTTCAACATGTATTTCACACATCCTTATCTAGTCCCAGTACCTTTTGCACAATCATCAGCCACAACATTTTCAAAATCAACACATGCAGCTTCTATTTCAGCTACAGTTACGCTCTAACACCACTGAATCCAACCTGTGAGAACACCCCTGGGATGGCGAAGCGAAGTTCATACTGTTCCCTGACATTTTGGAGCCAGTGCTGCATGGAGCCCTCGTGAACCTAGTGGTTATAAAGCTTCTGCACATGAATAAACGCTACCAAATCCCTATTTGACAAATAATGAATAACTAGCCTTTTATTTACTCCACTTGCATAAACATTCAACACATATATTGTACTCATCTCCCCCTCCCCTCTCTGTGTCAACCTGTTCCTCCTACATCTGTCTGTCTGCCTCATCCTCCCACCTCTACCTCCCCACCTCATTCTTCATTCTCTCTTTGTCTCTCTATATCCTCTTCCCACACTCGCTGTCAATCTCCTCCATGACCTCTCTTCAAACTCATCTATGTCCCCCCTAACTCTGACCATATCTTTCTCCCTCCCCTCCCATCCATCTACTTGTCCCTCTCTTTAAGCTTCCCCTCTTTCTGTCTCTCTTGTTGCCCCCTCCTCTCTGCCCATTCCCTCTGTTCATTTCCACCTCACCCTTCTGTCTCTGTAGATCTCTTCTTCCCTCTCCTCTCTGTCCATCAATTCTCCCTCCCTCGCTTCTCTCGCTTCATTTCCTCCTCCTCCTTCTCTTTTGCCCTTATCCATCTCCTATTGCTCCTCTCCCTAACCTCCTCCTCCCCACCTTACCCTATTTATCTCCTCCATTTCCCACCTCCTCGTCAATCTCCATCTCCCTATACATCATCACCTCCTCCTCCTCTCCTTCTCTCTCTGTGCCCCCTCTTATCCCTCTCTCGGTCTCTCTCATCCTCACCTCTCTCTATCCATCTATTTCAGCCCCCCTTTCTGTCCATCACCTCCTGCTCCCCTCTGTCCCTATTCATCCCCTCCTGAATCCTCTCTATGTCCCTCCCCATCTCTCTTCATCTTGAACTTCTCTCAGGCATCCATGCAAATAGCCCCTGCAAAACAGGTCTACAAAGCAGGCCAGTAACATTGCCACAATTTGCTTGTCGTTGTTGGTGGCCTACACATCAGAGGCTTGAAAAAGGGATTTTTGCCATAGGCATGTTGCCTGTCCTGCAAAGCAGGTTGATAAGGCAGGCCTGCACTACTCCAATAGAATACACTTATCATGCTGGACAGCCTATATGACAGATGTTGGAAAATAGTTTCTTCCTCCTGACAATATGTCTCCCTGTACCGCACTTCAGTAATGCAGGCCAATAGTGTTCCCACCCAATGTGCCTGTCATGCAGGGCAGCCTATGCACTTGGGGAAGGTGAGAACAAATTTTGCGTATACCTCTACTCCTGTTGGAGCTAGGAGGCTATAAACTGCACAGCGCTGATACCCAAGAGGCCTGCTGTTTCTGTACCAAATTTGGTTGAAATTGATCCAGAGGTTTGGGAGGAGATACGAAACACTCTGCCTTATGTGTATAGCAGATTAAGGAAATGGCCATAACAACTAAGTTATGGTGGTAGGTTTACTAGTGCAACAATTAAGATGGTTACACTATGTACTAAATGAAATCATTTACCCAACAATATTAATTTATTTCCAAATACACAAGAGAAACAGGGTTGCTACAACTGACAGACACACTTAAAATGAATAAATATATTGAGCTCTCTAATACAAAATATGACACGGCTTAATAACGAATAATATATAACCTAATAATTATATGAAATCAGTGGAGGAAAGACCATGATGGATATTGTTAAGGAAACAAACAATAATATTCTCTCATGACTCAACGACACATATTCCCCTCGACTTAAACTATTAAGATGAGTAATTAGTCCTACTCTATTTAAGCAATACAAGAAGAAAATTCCAAAAGATCATTAATTATCCGCCTGAGCTCTGAGGTTGCAACTTAAATTAAGAGCTAAAATATTTATATGAAGTGACGAAAGGGTGTCGTTATCTATCAAGTAATGATACGTCGTCCCTTTTGCCCTTAAGTGCGCTTTTGAAATTAAAATAAATAACTAAAGTTGCCCCTGATGTCAATAACTAGTCAGACAAATCGTCACTCGACAATACGTAGATGCATAATATGTAAAATATTTTTAAGTAACAAAAGTGATTTGAAAATGGCCCGAGCCCCCATTAGAACTGACCATAAATAAATGAAAACTAGCTGGAAACGACAGACTGTCTACACAGCTAAATGTTAAATGAACCTAATTGCTATACCAACTCACACCTAATCAGACTCTAACCAATGTACAATATTATAAAGTAAGTGTTGATCAGTAGCAGAAATATTGTAGGTGTCTCACTGGCAAACTGAGTCCAGTCAAACTTCACAAGTTCAGATTCCCAAAAATGGTTCAAATGGCTCTGAGAACAATGGGACTTAACTTCTGAGGTCATCAGTCCCCTAGAACTTAGAACTACTTAAACCTAACTATCCTAAGGAGACCACACACATCCATGCCCGAGGCAGGATTCGAACCTGCGACCGTAGCGGTCGCGTGGTTCCAGATTGTAGCTCCTAGAACCGCTCGGCCACTCTGATGGCTTCAGATTCCCGAATCACTTTACAAGTTCTGACACTCTGCTATGAGAAAATAACCAGAGTCCTGGCAAGCAGCGAATCATTCTGAGCCCACAGCGAACTTGAGCGAAATAATTCTAAGTGTCGATGGAGAGGATTCGAAAAATGTCTGTCTGCAAAAAACGTGCGTGGCTGCAACACCGCTCAGACTACCATAGACGTTACCTCAATCAAGTCGTTTAGCACACTAACACTGTCCTATTGCAAAGCGGCTGCACACTTTTATGGCTTCAATTCACCCCTCCACGGGAAATCCAGCATCTACGTTACTTAGTGAATTTATAGTTTCGACAGCTTAATTTACATTTACTGATACACAAAGGATATTAAAAATCTGATTGCACCATTAGCTGCATGCTAAAATTCTAGTCTAAATTTATATCTTACACTTAATTCTATGTGCAGTAGTTCACCCAAAGGTTAAAGTTAAACATCTGAAAACTTCGTTGCACTGCTTAAAACTAGTCTATTTTATCTATGCCGTTAAATGTTACAACAAGATAGATATGGCAACACTTTCTTATCGGGTTTTCACTCCTGTTCCCATTACACTGTGCAGACTTATGTTTTTTTTATAATAGTTTTGAGTCTATGTTCTAAAATACGCAAATTTACAAACGATTAATAAAAACATATATTGAAAAATGTAATATTAGTAACTAAAAGTTTGTTATTGTGTGTAACATCTTCCGCTAATGCATACAGCCTTGCTGAATGGGTATTTGTCTTGTATCACATTTTTCATATATTTTCAATTGAATTTTAATTAAAATGCACCTGACGGTTTAATGAATTGTGCTACGAAACATGTGAAAATCGCACTCGAATCGCTACACTGAGAACTACAGTTTGAGTGCTCGATCTCGTTTGTACAGTAAATAATATTAAAGTTATTAAAGGTTTTCTGAATTAAGTTAGAGAAAACATCTCGGTGCTGTGTCTTTTCACATATATTGATCCTAAATCTACATCTACATAGATACTGCGCAAGCCACCGTACGGTGCGTGGTTAGAGGGTACTCTGTAGCACTACTTTTCCTTTACTAATTTGCTTACAAATAGAGAGAGGGAAAAAGCTGTCTATATGCCTTCGTGTGAGTCTTAATTTCCCGTATCTAATCTTCGTGGTCCTTTCGCGCAACGCTTGTTGGCGGCATTCAGCTCAAATGCCGCTTTTCTAAATGTTCTCAATAGTGTTTCTCGAAAAGGATGTTGCCTTCCCTCCAGGTATTCCCTTCTGTGTTCCCGAAGCATCTCCGTAACACTTACATGTAATTCGAACCTAGCGGTAACATACCTAGCAGCCCGCCTCGGAATTGTTTCGATATCCTCCTTCAATCTGACCTGATAGTATACCAAAAACTCGAGCGGTACTCAAGAATAGGTCCCACTAGCGTCCTACATGTGGTCTCCCTTACGGTCAACCACTCTTTCCTAAAATCCTCCCAATAAACTGAAGTCGATCATTCGCCTTCCCTATCAAGGTTCTCACATGCTCGTTTCACCTAACATCGATTTGCAACGTTACGCTCAGACATTTCAACGACTTGATTGTGTCGAGCAGGACACTAATAATACTGTATCCGAACATTACAGTTTTGATCTTCGTGTTCATCCGCATTAACTTACATTCTTCCACGTTTAGGGCTAGCTGCCATTCATCATACCAACTTGAAAGTTTGTCTACGTCGTCTTGTGTCTTCCTACTGTCACTCAACTTCGACACCTTACCGTACACCACGGTATCATCATCAGACAACCGCAGATTGCTTTCCAATCTGTCCGCCAAATCATTTATTTGTATCGAGAACAGCAGTGGTCCTATCACACTATGGTGCACTACTGACGATACCCTCGCAGTCGAGGACAACATACTGGATTCTGTTATCTAAGAAGTCTTCGAGCCACTCAGATACCTGTGAACTAATTGCATATGCTCGTACCTTCGTTAACACTTAACAGCCTGCAATGGGGCACCGTGTCAAGTGCTTTGCGAAATCTAGAAACATCGACTCTGCCTCTTGCCCTGCTTCCTTTGTTCGCAGTATGTCATGTGAGAAAAGGGAAACTGAGTTTCGCACGAGCCATGCTTTGTAAAACATTACTGATTAGTGGAGATAAGCTTCACACTCTCAAGAAAGTTGATTATATGCGAACTGAGAATATTTTCAAGGATCCTACAGCAAACAGAAGAGTCTCCTGCACTTTTTTTCAGCCGCCTGGAACTTTGTGCTGGGCGAGAGATTCACGATAAACGCAAGCTAGGTAAGGGGCCATTGCCGTAGATTACACTTTGGCGACTTATTTGCTTTCAAATCTTTCAGTAGTTTCTCTGCGCCAGGTATACTTATTACTATGTTCTCCGTACGAGAGTCTCTCCGATGGTCGAATTACGGTGTATTTTTACGATCCTACTGTGTGAACGATTTCTTCAACGTGAAATTTAAAAGTTCGGTATTAGTTTTGCTATCTTCAACTGCCACACCAGACTGGTCGACAAGGGACTGAATGGAATCCTTAGACCGGCTTAGCGATGTTACGTAAGACAAGAATTTTCTCTGGTTCTCTGCCAGATCTTTTGCTAAGGTGTGACTGTTGCTTCGCGCACAGGTCTTTCCATAAGGCTCACGAATCTCTACTAACCTTCGCTTTTCGCCATTTGTGCGTTCCCTTTTGAACCGAGATTGCAAGAGTCTCTGCTTCCTCAGCATCCGATGAATTTCGTTATTAAATCGTGGCGCGTCTTTTCCATGCTTTATCCACTTACCAGGCACCTAACTCTCCAGATCACGTTTTAAAATCTGCTTAAACTTTGCCCATAATTTCTCTTCACCCATCTTGCTGGAACTAATTGATGCCAATTCACTGTCTAAGTGAGATACTAATAACTGCTTATCTGCTCTATTTCCTGGCCTTTTTGACTGACTTATCAACTTTCGTAATTGTAGTTGCTATAATGACATCGCGATAGCTAATCCCCGTTTCTATACTGACATTGTTAATGTCCGTCCTATTTGTAGCTGCAGGGTCCGAGATATTTCCATTGCGTGTCAGCTGCCGTGCTAGCTCCTCAAGACAATTGTCAGAAAACGTGTCTGTCTGTACCTGCCGCAATGAATCCAATGTCATCCAAGTCTGTACTCCGCAGGTTAAAGTCGCCTCCATCTAGTATTGCACGGTCTGGGTATTTACGAGTTATTGATCGCAGACACTCTTCGAATGACTGTAGAAATCCAACGATTAACCGGTTTCACCTACACCTGTTATAGCGACCATATGCCACATTTAACTTCGATTTCAATAGAGACAATATTTTTGTCGACTACAATGAACACTTAACCCTCCTATGGCCTCTACGCTGTCTTTCCATTCCACGACTCGCTAAATATCTCAGAGCTTTCCAGTTCGGGTTTCAACCAGCTCTCGGTCCCAACAATAATTGGAGCCTGAGAACTTTGGTTACGCTTTAGCAAAACTGCTGTTCGTTAGTTTTGGTACGACACATAAATGACGAAGTAAATGGCAGCGTTACTGGTACTATTGCCAGGCAATGAAACATAAATGAATGTGTAAGAAGCAAACTGGGAGCCGACGACTACTCTTTGCTATTTGTTTGTTTCACACATAATTATAACTGCACATCATTCATTATAAATCCAATGTGTATTTCATATCATTACAGAATATACATACCACATTATAAGTAGTGGAAATTAGTTGTAAACATAAGTTCTGCGCTTTTATGTAACCAAAGCAAATACTTCTTATGCAAGTACAGTTTACATGCACAGACGTCTTTCATCAACATCAAAGGCAAGAGTTTCCTGTTATTACTGATAAATGCAAAGTTGTTTATGAATAACAGAAACAAGTGCTATAGAGTTTCAACGAAGTATAGAAGCGATGTCTGATATCTTTGTTTTCCAGTTTTTCTTAATTTTTTCTTTTTTTTTTTGAAGAAATTGCGTTTTCCAGCTCTTTATATAGTACGTGTATTGTTTTCTTTATTTTTACTACAACATTCCTCTGTTTCACGTAACAAATCAACAATTTAGGAATCAACCCTGAATTAAACAGTGCCAATTACAATTTTGCTATAAATGCTTTTCATTTTTATGCAACAGAGGGTATATTCACTATGCAGAACAGAAATGTTCCATAGGTTACACAGCTCTTCATATATCACTACTCAGTTTCTAGATTGTTGAGCACTTCCGGTTTCTAACAGAATCTAATAAGATACTGATCGCATATCCACACAACAAAAAAAACTTCTGCATCACCTCGATTCCCAGAACTCCTGAAGATAGACGTTGACCGTGGATATTGTATCACTGACGCAGTCCCTTTGACTGTTCAGAGATGTCACTAAACCCGTCGAAAGACGTAAACAACCACGCATGAGCAGCACCTATTAGACGGAACGTGTTCAACAGCCGATCAGTTCCAGTCATTCCACCAGGAAGGAGGTACACGGCTCGTGTTGTCTGTAGTTCAACCATGCCTAGACGGTCAATACCGTGGTTCGATCGCGTCCGCATTGTTACTTTGTGCCAGGAAGGGCTCTCAACAAGGGAAGTGTCCAGGCATCTCGGAGTGAAAAAAAAACGACGTTGTTCGGACATGGAGCACCTACAGAGAGACAGGAACTGTCTGTGACACGCCTCGCTCAGGTCGCCAAAGGGCTACCACTGCAGTGGATGACCGCTACCTACGGATTATGGCTCGGAGGAGCCCTGACAGCAACGCCACCGTGTTGAATAATGCTTTTCGTGCAGCCAGAGGACGTCCTGTTACGACTCAAACTGTGCGAAATAGGCTGCATGATTCGGAACTTCACTCCCCACGTCCATCTCTGCAATCAAGACACCATGCAGCGCGGTGCAGATGGGCCCAAGAACATGCCGAATGGACCGCTCAGAATTGGCATCACGTTCTCTTCACCGATGAGTGTCGCATATGCCTTCAACCACACAATCATCGGAGATGTTTGGAGGCAACCCGGTCAGGTTGAACGCCTTAGACACACTTTGCAGCGGGTGTAGCAAGGTGAAGGATCCCTGCTGTTTTGGGGTGGCATTATGTGGGGCCGACAAACGCCGCTGGTGGTCGTGGATGCCGCTGTAACGCCTGTACGATTCGTGAATGCCACCCTCCTACCGATAGTGCAGCCATATCGGCAGCATATTGGCGAGGCATTCGTCTTCATGGAGGACAATTCGTGCACATCTTGTGAATCACTTCCTTCATCATTATGACATCGCTCAACTGGAGTGGCCAGTATGTTCTCCAGACATGAATGCTATGGAACATGACTGGGATAGATTGTTAAGGGCTGTATACGTACGACGTGACCCACCAACCACTCTGAGGGATCTACGCCAAACGGCCGTTGAGGAGTTCGACAATACGGACCAACAGTACCTTCAACTTGTGGATAGTATACCACGACGAATATAGGCACGCATCAACGCAAGAGCACATGCTACTGGGTATTAGAGGTGTACAGCAGTCTGGACCACCACCTCCGAAGGTTTTGCTGTATGGTGGAACAACAGGTAATGTGGTATTCATGAGCAATAAAAATGGCGGAAATGATGTTTATGTTTACCTCTATTCCAATTTTCTGTTCAAGTTCCAGTACTTTCGGAACCGACGTGATGCAAAACTTTTTTATGTGCGTATAAAGAAAGTGACAAGTATGTTTCAGCAGGAGAATGCAACATCCCCACACGTCCAGAACTGCTACAGAGTGGCTCCAGGAAGACTCTTCTGAGTTTTAACGCTTCCGCTGGCCGCCAAACTCCCCAGACATGAACATTATTGAGCAAATCTGGGATCCCTTGCAACGTGCTGTTGAGAAGATATCTCCACTCCCTCGTACTCTTACGGATTTATGGACAGCCGTGCAGGATTCATGGTGTCAGTTCCCTCCAGCACTGCTTTATACATGAGTCGAACCCATGTCACGTCGTGTTGCGGCACTTCTGCGTGCTCTCTGCGTCCCTACAAGGTATTAGGCTGGTGTAGCAGTTTCTTTGGCTCTTCAGTGTAGAATGAGGCTGAACTACCCCTCTTTCTCCAAAAACATATACCGACTTGGCCCATAGTCTGAGTTCAAGGAGGATACGGCTAGAGACATCGACATCTATTTTCCTCGTGTCCTCTTTTCCGCCCCAACAAGATAAGTTGCACAAGAATTTTTCACCGAACTATGTTACTTTACCAGTATCCTTGAAGCTTTATCTTAGGCCCAGGATAAGCCTACATATACAATACAATGTCAAAGCGGCTTAACATTTAGGTAAAATCTTGTGGGTTTATAAATAATTGCGCAAGCTTCTGTAGCCAGAATGAGCTGACGTAAGAGTTCCGTACCGTATCACAGAGTAAAAAACCTTACTGGAGAAACCAACATTTCGACCGTGCGTATACTAATGTGCTTTAGCTGTGAAGAGTCGCTTACATTTTGTCATTGCCACTCACTGAATATGACGTTACGCCATAATTTTGGTAGGTAGTAGCTGTGATTGGTCACTTGAGGCGGAAGGAGTAGGAACTTTATTGTAACAGATTGCTACGGTAGACGAAGTAGAGATCTACTGTTGTGTACTGGTTCTTGCGTTGTTTGCTACGATTGGTGCTCAGCGGCGAATGGCGCGTTTGCTCCTGTTTTCCTCCAGCTGGACGCAGTCCCAGCGGCGGCAGTTACTCGCCATTAGCGCTCGCGTCACGTGTTGTTGGTGCGGACTATTGGGCTCTGAGGGCTGGCAGCTACGATGGCGCAACTTTGCATCCATCCACTCTGTTCAGGTTAGGCTGCGTTATTATTTCTGTAGCTTCTCTGATCTTGCGTTTCGTCAAAATGGCTCTGAGTACTATGGGACTTAACTTCTAAGGTCATCAGTCCCCTAGAACTTAGAACTACTTAAACCTAACTAACCTAAGGACATCACACACATCCATGCCCGAGGCAGGATTCGAACCTGCGACAGCAGCGGTCACGCGGTTCGAGACTGTAGCGCCTAGAACCGCACGGCCACCCCGGCCGGGGTTTCGTCAAAGACGGCTACTTATTCAGTACGCAGGTTTCGTTAAATTTGACTTCCAAGCCACAGTCTTGTGTGTTCGGCCACTGCAGACCTGCTGTGCTGCTCGAGACGAATGTATCCATGTTCTCGAATAAGAATTGCTTCGGGCCTGCCAGTCCTGCCAGTGTATACTTCTCTACATTGACATTCCACCTTGTACAAAGCTGCAGTGTGTAAAGTATCTGTCTTGTTCTTTGCCGAGTCTAGGACATCCTGAACCTGGACCGAGCGATGTGGCGCAGTGGCTAGCACAATGGGCTCGGATTCTGGAGGTAGACGGTTCAAATCCGCGTCCGGCCATCTTGATTTAGGTTTTCCGTGATTTCCCTAAATCGCTTCAGCAAATGGCGGGATGGTTCCTCTGAAAAGGGAACGGCCAACGTCCTCCCCCATCTTTCCCTAAGCCGATGGGACCCATGACCTCACTGTTTGGTCCCGTCTGCCTCAAATCCACCAACCAATCTGAATGAATCTTGCGGCTGCTGTCTTAGACAGGCTGGGCATCAACCTGACAGGGGAGTTTACCAGACCAGTCAGTGACATTTTCAAGTAAAGTAAGCGCGCTACTGGCTGCAGTTTGTCGATTTATTTCCTGTCTCGCTTCCTTCTGCTTGATGCCATCACCATTTGGATTGATTTATAGTTGTAGCCACTGGCCACGAACGTTGTATGCAGCCTTTTGAGGTCATGTGTTATGGTTTGAGCATGGGTTAGGCGCTCCGCTTGGATGGCCAAAGAAAGGATAAGTGAGTTCTTCTGCTCTGGGTTGTGGTTGGATTGGGTGCGCAGATACCTGTCCGTATGTGTAGACTTCCGGTGTATTCTGTGCCCTAGTGTGCAGTCCGTTGTCCTGTATACTTCCATGTCCAGAAATGGAACTGCGCCTTTATCCTCTACTTCTAGGTTGTTAGGCCGCGTACATTCCTCTCCAGCTTCTCGTTACACAGTCGATGTCTGAATCAGTCTGCTGGGGTCACCTCCAGTGTCTTCTTGTGACAGTTAACCACGAATATCAGAAGATCCTGAAGAAGCTCACAGCAGAGCGCTTCAAAACATCGACTATGTAAGGATAAACTGAAGTGGAACATGACTCGGTCTCATATGCTAGAAGATTTTACCTTCAGTCATAATCTCTATGAAAGGCTGCAGATTCACATAACTTGGCATGTAGCCACTTGAAGTACCTCATCAATATTGTATGTGATGTTGTTTGTATCCAGCCGAAGTCACATACAGAGTCATTCCGTTGTACTGTTACAGACTTTCAGGGGTGATAGAGAAGGATAAATGTATTAATCTGAGGTAAGTGACCGTGGTTCGGGAGCGACTGAGTCGAAAGTTGTAAGTTGCAGGCGTCACCAACGTACGCGTCATCGCGCTACTCTGTTCAAGAGTATTGTGAACAGTGAAGCGAAGAGTGACAATGGGGTAGGCGTCGCAAACAATAAACTGGAAGGAGTTGCTTCTGCCTCTATCCTTGGTGGCCCTTGTATACTTGTAGGATGTGAATTTAATTTTATTATTAGTAATAATGATGCTTTCAATCAAGGTAACGGTTAGTTGACGGTAAGTATCGGAAGAACCTTAGTACTGCTTCTACTGCTCAATTGTTGGTGTGTTTTGATTCTCGAAATGTAATTGCGGTAGTGTTGTTGCTAAGACTGCTGTACAGGCAGCTTTCAGAGGTGTTATCTGGACCAAACAAGACAAAAAAGTCTAGTAAATATGGCCTATAAAATGCGCACCTCCAGAGGTATGGGCACTTGTTCAGTAGAAGAGATGTGTTTCACAGTAGCGAAGATGAACAAGTGCTCATAGCACTTACGGCACGCATTTTTGAGCCGTTATGTACTGGACTTTTGTTCTTGTTTTTATCCATATACCACCTCTGAAAGTTGCCTACCCCACAATCTTAGCAGCAATAGTACCGGTACAGATATTTTCGCTTATAATTTTCCTGCGCGTTTGTTTCTGGACCAGGGTCTCTTACCTCAAATTGATACGTTTACCTTTCTGCATCATCCCTAAAAGTTTGTAATATCATGCCGACCATAGTGGCCGAGCGGTTCTAGGTGCTTCAGTCTGGAACCGCGCGACCGCTACGGTCGCAGGTTCGAATCCTGCCTCGGGCATGGATGTGTGTGATGTCCTTGGGTTAGTTAGGTTTAAGTAGTTCTAAGTTCTAGGGGACTGATGAGCTCAGCTGTTAAGTCCCATAGTGCTCAGAGCCATTTGAACCATTTTGTAATATCATCATTGAATCATCCTACATAAAGAATATTTAGTTACGGATACGGAAAACTAGTTACGTTAATTACGTTCCTCAACCACTTCATTGTGCTTAAAGCCTTCGAATTGTCTAGGTACCACGTAACGAACATTAAGTCATAAACACTAATTAATACTTTATCTTAATTACGTATCTATATTCTTTATGGTGTTTGATAGTTTTAAATTCTTGAAGTTACAGAAAGTAGTGCATTCAATGTAAGAAATGAACAGGTGCATTTAGCTATAGCTGTAAAAGATGAACATGTGATTATGAAGTTAGCTGTACTGTTCACGAACCGAAAGACAAAAGCAAGTATTTGTAATGTTTGACATACCGTATTTTTCTGTAAGTAATTAAAGCTATGTGAGGATGATGTACCAGAGCGATTTGCTGCAGTGCAAAAGATCTATTACTAAGCAGATACAGTGGCCCGTCCGGTTGGCTTCCTGTCTAATGCACGACTTTCGGGGAGGGAAGGAGCGCCTGGTCCCCGGCCCGAATCCGTCCGGCGGATTTGTGTCGAGGTCAGGTGAACCGGCCAGTCTGTGGATGGTTTTTAGGCGGTTTTCCATCTGCCTCGGCGAATGCGGGCTGGTTCCCCTTATTCCGCCTCAGTTACACTATGTCGGCGATTGCTGCGCAAACAAGTTCTCCACGTACGCGTACACCACCATTACTCTACCACCCACACATAGGCGTTACACTCATCTGGTGTGAGACGTTCCCTGGGGGGAGGGAGGGGGGGGGGGGGGTCCACAGGGGGCCGAACCGCACAGTAATCCTGGGTTCGGTGTGGGGCGGCGGAGGGATGAAGTGGACTGCGGTAGTCGTCGTGGGGTTGTGGACCACTGCGGCTTCGGTGAGTTCTTAGGTCTCCGGTTAACGTACAATACAATATAATACAGTGATGGACAGAAACTGTAAACACTAATGGACAAAAAATGTAAACACTAACAACATAACACACCGCCATGCCTAATATGGAGTAGGAAAAGAGATGGCACTCAAAACAGCTTCAAGTCGTCTCGAAATCGAAATGGATAAATAATGGTCCTGTAAGGTTTTCAAGGGAATCTCGTACCATTCTTCCGCCAAAATAGTGGCAAGTAAAGATGAGGATGATGGAGATGGATAGCGATCACTCAGATTTCTGTCCAAAGTCGACCATAAAGGTTTAATAATATTGAGAGGTGATGACTGGTGTTCAGGGCCGGTGAAACAGTTTCGTGCTATCAAAACCAGTCCTGGACGATACGAACAGAGCGTGAACAGGGGCTCTGCCATCTTGAAACATACGTCACCACTGGGAAACATGAGATGGACCTGATCATCCAAAATGGTCACATAATCCTTGGCAGTAATGTGATCTTGCAGAGTAACCAAGGGGCGCATGGTGTAACACGGTATGGCAGGCCAAATCATCACCGAACCCCCGCCAGGTTTCACTCTTTGGACGTAAACTGGGCCACAAGATGGGAACAGTGTACAAAAAGACCCACCCAACCCAATAACAGTCTTCCCTTGCTCCATTAGTTCCTATTTATCGCCTCGGCGCCACATTTTCCTGTTAAACGGCGAATGCATCACTGACCAGTGGTTTTGGAATTCCAGCTCGCCTTGCAGTTCCCTGCTTATGGAGCTCCTTCGTGTCGATTTGGTGCGGACGGGGTTGGCGAGTGAGACTTTAGTTCTGCAGTGGTCTCTGCAGCTGTGGTCCTTTGATTTTTCGTCACAGTCCTGATCAATGACCGTCCGTCAAAATCACGACACACATTCCTTCGCGTTGTGTCTTAGTGGATGTTGTTTCTCCGCTTTCCCTGTACTCGGTAAAATTCTTTGACACGGCGCCTCTCGAAACGCCAAACACTTCGGTCACCTTGTTTGCTGAAGCATTCACTATGCGAGCACCAACAATTTGTTCACTTCGAATGCACTGAGCTCCGACATACTACATTCACAACTACACAGATCACTATTTGGTCACGACTGGCGCTTGAACATAATGAGGACATCGCACAGGTGCCGTTCGTGGTCAAGCACAACAGAGCAGTCTTGCCACATTTTTGTCCGCCCCCTATATATACTACGGCAATTCAGCCGCAGACTTATTTAGTTTTATCCTCCGTTGCTCACACGGATGACGTTCGTCATCCACATGACTTTCCAGCTCAATTTTTTCTGACAGGGATGAACTGAGTTCGCGCCACGCCATTTTCAGTACCTTTCAGTTAACCCTCTGGCTGTTAGCTACAGTCATTGTTGGCTTTCAGTTACGAAAGATACATTTTTTGGATTGAGGTCCGCCAGTTATGCAAAACACCGTTTTCCTCAGTACCCAAACATGTTTCGTCACCACTGTGCCATCATCAGTGGGTTTTCGTTTTTTTATTTATTCTGAAATGTGAACATTTTGTTAAATGATTATAAAATTATGTGCATTTTTACTTCAAACAACAGATCATTTCTCTTTGTAAATACCTTTACATTTGCTGTGCATGAATTTTCTGGATCACTTTTGTATTAATTACTACAGGTAGCTTGTCATCTGCAACCAAACGATGTCGATGAGCAAGTTTATTGTTGGGAGTTAACCTATCTACTAGAATGTACTTTAGTTTTTCGCGATGTTTTCACGCCTATACGAAAAGGTTGGCGCCGGTGTCGACACCTACAACATGCTGACATGAGGAAAGTTTCCGGCCGATTTCTCATACACAGACAGCAGTTGATCGGCGTTGCCTGGTGAAACGTCGTTGTGATGCCTCGTGTAACGAGGAGAAATGCGTACCATCACGTTTCCGACTTTGATAAATGTCGGGTTGTAGCCTATTGCGATTGCGGTTTATCGCATCGCGACATTGCTGCTCGCGTTGGTCGAGATCCACTGACTGTTAGCAGAATATGGAATCGGTGGCTTCAGGAGGGTAATACGGAACGCCGTGCTGGATCCCAAAGGCCTCGTATCACTAGCAGTCAAGATGATAGGCATCTTATCCGCATAGCTGTAACGGATCGTGCAGCCACGTCTCGATCCCTGAGTCAACAGTTGGGGACGTTTGCAAGACAACAACCATCTGCACGAACAGTTCGACGACGTTTGCAGCAGCATGGACTATCAGCTCTGAGACCATGGCTGCGGTTACTCTTGACGCTGCATCACAGATAGGAGCGCCTGCGACGGTATACTCGACGACGAATCTGGGTGCACGAGTGGCAAAACGTCATTTTTTGGGATGAATCCTGGTTCTGTTTACAGCATCATGATGTTCGCACCCGTGTTTGGCGACATCGCGGTGAACGCGCATTGGAAGCATGTATTCGTCATCGCCATACTGGCATATCACCCGGCGTGATGGAATGGGGTGCCATTGGTTACACGTCTCGGTCAACTCTTGTTCGCATTGACGGCACTTTGAACAGTGGACGTTACATTTCAGATGTGTTACGACCTGTGGCTCTACCCTTCATTCGATCCCTCCGAAACTCTACATTTCAGCTGGATAATTCACGACCGCATGTTGCAGGTCCTGTATGGGCCTTTCTGGATACAGAAAATGTTCGACTGCTGCCCTGGCCAGCACATTCTCCAGATCTCTCACCAAATGAAACGTCTGGTCAATGGTGGCCGAGCAACTGGCTCGCCACAATACGCCAGTCACTACTCTTGACGAACTGTCGTATCGTGTTGAAGCTGCATGGGCAGCTGTACCTGTAAACGTCATCCAATCTCTGTTTGACTCAATGCTGAGGCGTATGAAGGCCGTTATTACGGCCAGATGTGGCTCGTCTGGGTACTGATTTCTAAGGATCTATGTACCGAAATTGCGTCAAAATGTAATCACATGTCAGTTCTAGTATAATATATTTGTCCAATGAATACCCGTTTATCATCTGCATTTCTTCTTGGTGTAGTTATTTTGATGGTCAGAAGTGTACTTCAATGAAGTTCGTGGTAACTTCTCTAGGGAAAGGGATGCTAAAGAAAATGATGCGATATAGCTCAGAGTTTTCATTGGTTTGTTGTATCTGTGTGGATCTTTGAGATGTACTAGGAAGAGTATATCGAAATTGGGGGATTACTCGAAGGGAAACGGACTTGAGTCATGTTATTTATGCATGAGTGAAAACCGATTCAGGTTTCTGATGAGACGTCTGAGGTTTGATGATATCCGTGTTAGAGGTGTTCGCAGAGAGATTGACAAGTTGGCTGCTATGAGAGAGGTACTTGAACTATTCACGAACAAGTACCAAAAATATTTTTCACCTAGTGACTATCTTACTGTTGTTGAGCAGCATTTGAAATTTTGTGGATACTGCTCATTCAGGCAATGTATTCCTAGAAAACCAGCTCACACTTTGAATTTTGAACCCTACGTCGGTAAGCAACCAGAGAGACCATATAATGCCAGTAATTCAGCAGAGAATATCGTTTCCGAATGGTCGAACCGGTACAGGTACAAGGAGAAATACTACTGGTGACAAATGGTTTACCAGTTTGTCTTTAGTCGGGAAACTTCAGTCGAAGAAACTGACATACGTCGGAATAGTACGAAAAAACAAGAGAGAAGTGCCGAAAGAATTTCTACCAAAAAGAGAAAGGGAGCCAAAATCATCTATCTTTAGATTTCAACAGGATTGTACATTGGTCTCATATTACAAAAAGAAAAATAGAACACTGTTGGTGTTGTCAAGAATTGCTTTTCGATGACGCTATAGATCGTTCAACAGAGGAACAAAATAAACCTGAAATAATTACTTTCTATAACATGTCAAAAGTGGGGTAGATCTTTTAAATCAGCTTTGTCAGAAGGACAATGTGTCACGTAATACAAGAAGGTGGCCTATGGTACTGTTTTACAATATTTTGAACATTGCAGCCATAAAAGCTTAATGCATATATAAATACCACCGCATGGTTTCAAATCAGGTTGTAAAAAGGGTTGATTTTATAGAAAAAATCAGCTGGGAACTAATAAAGCCTCAAATAGAGCGACGTTCCCTTACTGAAAGCCTTCCGTGTGAAATTCGGAGAGCTAAATTATTGTTAGGCACTCAAGAAATTGTGGAACAGCCAGTAAAATCAACGAGATCACGTGGAAGGTGTTATATATGTGGAAGAGCACGAAATAAAACAACTCGTAGTTGGTGCACTAGGTGAAACAACTCGACATGTGTAGATCATCTGAAAGATATATGTGTAAACTGTGTTTATAAATAATGTGTTCTTTATTACAATTTTGTTTCACTTTGTCACTAAATTACTGTTTGGATACGCCTATTAGTTTGGTCGTTGTTTTGAAATAAACATGTCCATGTTCTTGTGATAAGTAGTTGCATTTTTACACACTCCTCAATGCTTACGTGGAAAACAGATGTAAATTTGTTATTCTGAAATGTAACCTTATTAAATTATTGCACAAACTGTTTCAAATGTTAGGATATATTATACTGTCTACGAATATTAAATGCATTATATTGAGATGTAATTTAAAAAATCATAAAATCACTCATAAAGACCGTTTAAGGTATACAAATAGACCACTTGCTTTGTGGATGACACCCGTCATCCGTGCGAGTGACCACGTCACGAATTTTCGGGCGAGTAACGCAGGGCTAAACAATGATCTTAAATCTTCCCTTGGCATTAAAAAAAGGAAGAAGCAAATCATAAAACCCAAAACTAGGAGATTACATATACAAATACGTAAGAATAGGCACCTGCAAAAAATAATAAATTCTCGAAGTACTTGCCTCTTATATTAAAAAAAGCAATATTCATAAAGTGACATGTAGCAGAAATTCATTTTTCATACCAAATAAATTTACACTTCTTTTATGTAGAAATAAGCCCACCACAAACAGAATTAAAATTCAGGGATTTAAGTTTTAGTTGACAATTACTTGGAATGTTTCTATGTTCGGCGCGCGTTCACGCTGCAAAGGTTCCGCAGAACATGGCACTGCAGGCAGGTATTGTGGCAAAATAAGGTGCACGTCAAACTTATAAAAATCGGCCAAACAAAAGATATTAGCTAGTATCTGGAGAGTTCACGCAGAATATCAACGTGCGGACTATGAAACTCCACGTCACAGTACCATAAGTTCAGATGGTAACAGAATCCGCTAAGGAATTACAATTGCAACACAAGGGAAGCATTTTCGAGCCTTTTGCATAAATACCTTAAGAGTTCAGCAGAAATGGATTGATTCTAAATTGAGGCTAATTTTAAGTCCCACGTTTGATCAGAAGTCAGAATGATATCATAAAGGACAGATGGAATTATTTGATTTCCTGGGCCAAGGGGAATTTATGACTGAGCAGTGACATAATGGAAACGGGTACTGAGACCGGTATGAATTTTGAATTCATTCCTTGACAGCACATTTTGTCGTCATGCTTTCGTTTGGATTCGAGAGAAATCATATTTGTAATCCTGGCCGTTTATGAGAAACAAAATAATGTTCCTTCTGTTTCAGAGGATATTATAATAATTGTTCCACTTATCAGTCTTTTTTCCTTTACAATAATTGTTTTTCATATCGCAGTCTCCAATGCAGGTCGGATTTTGTTTACGGTATTTGATTCGTGTTCTTTCCAATAATTCGTTAAACTTCGTTTATGGTAATGATTTCGATGTACAACTGCTACACGTATTCACAACCACGTATCTCAGTCTCTAGTTGAACTAGCTAAAGTGTATTTTCCGACGCTATCTTTGATTTCTTTACGATCCATATTTTATTTTAAGTTCGTGCTGTGTAACGACGTATCTACTACAGCTGTTGAGCTTTTTTTACGATAAGCAATTCGTTTTATTTCCGATAAATAGTTAAAAAAATCTTGTTGTCAAAGTCTTTTAACATTTACTGCTTGAAAGTACATATATTCCAACCTGCATGCTGCAGTTTTCACCTGAGCTATGTTGCTACATTGTATTTTCCGAGTCGAACGCTGTGGCCGAGCGGCTCTACACACTTCAGTCTGGAACCGCGCAACCGCTACGGTCGCAGGTTCGAATCCCGCCTCGGGCATGGATGTGTGTGATGTCCTTAAGCTAGTTAGGTTTAAGTAGTTCTAAGTTCTAGGGGACTGATGACCTCAGATGTTAAGTCCCATAGTGCTCAGAGCAATTTAGACCTTTTTTTGTATTTTCCGATGCTACGAGCCAAAATTTGTTTACGATAAACATTCTTTTTAAGTTCGTACAGTGTGTCGTGATGCTCCCTGCCTCCTTTTCCGCTGGCGGGTCCGCTCCTCATAACGTTTGATAGTCAATCACACATTACACAGTGGTGTCTGGATGCTTATTATCAGATAGTGTAGTTGAAATTCGAACTATTTTTCTCCGGTGTAGCAAATTCTCATAATCAAAACTGCCTCTGTTGTTTATGTTTCAAAATATTGTCAATGATAGGGCGCTATAGTTGCCATTTTGTTTACATCGTTTGTCCCATGTTCACAATGTCACTGGTCCGATGCGACTGTAAATTCGCAGTTAACACAGTATATTAGTTCTACATCTCTGCTTCCACCGTTTTGAAACAGACGGCAGTAGCGGCAAGTGGAGTTCAGGTGGTTGGTCATAGGTGTAATACAATAAGCTTAGGCATCTGTAAACATAACGCCATAAAAATATTTGTCGATTTGTGATTGCAACGTAAGGTTATTCTCGATTAAGTACGTCAACTTACGTGCCCATTTCTCGCCATTTGCGGGAAGTTTTAATTTTCCGCTTTAACACGAAGATATCTGCGGCTGTGGCTCATATGATGCTGCGTAAGACCAATGGTGAGGGAACTACTAGTGGAAGAACGTGCAGGGAATATTTTCAACGCCTTAAGAACGGTGATTTTGATGTCGGAGACCGGTATGGTGGGGGAAGACAGAACGTTTTCGTAGCTACTGAAACAGACGAAGGCAAGTCACAGGACATCATTATCGAAAGCAACTGTGCTTTCCAGCCGAGCACTGAAACACTAAGGGCCACAATACAGCGATAGACACGTAAAGGTAATTTTGCAGCAGGTCAGTGCTCGACCCCATATCGCAAAACCCGCCAAATGTACATGGAAACGTTGAAATGAGAAGTCCTATCCTCCCCGCCGTATTCTACATGCGTTGCTTTCTCTGACTACCACCTTTTCCGATCACTGGCATACAGCCTGGCTGACCAGCACTTTCGATCATATGAACAAGTGCAAAATTAAATCGATTCATGGATCCCCACAAAAGACGCCCATTTCTTCCGACACGGGATTCGTATACTATCCGAAAGATGGGAGAATGTAATGGCCAGCGATGGGCAATACTATGAATCATAATATTTTTGTAAGTTTTTCATAATAAAGCCCCGAACTTCGAGAAAAAACGGTGGAAACAAAGTTGTAGACCTAGTATAATTTTCGTATTTTTGTACTTGATACGCTCTGGAAATCCTTTCTTGTAGTAACACGTCTACTTAGATGTTAAAGAAATGTCGTATCAGAAGACATGGGTATTAATAACAAATTTGTTTTTTTAGAGGCTAAAACCGAGACATACATTTACAAAGCTAAAGAGAAGAACGCTTGTGTAGTGCTGAAAGATACAGCAGAAGGTGTATCAAGTGAAAAGTTGTTGAAATAAGTGCAAAGATATTTATCCTGTCAGGAGACAAGACGATTAATCTGTGTTTGGGTCGCTGATGGAAACAGTACCATAGTCCATTATAAACGACGAAACCCACGTTTCCCCAGGAAAGTATCGCAAGGGAAGATCTGGTTAGCCGAGTGACTAGAAAATTCGTGGTGTACTCTCGAATAAAATTACCCTTCCCTATGATAAAGCTCGCAAATATATATTTCGAAATCGGTCTGATTCTTTTCCTGGGAAGCATTCAAGTAACTGCGAAGTGTACGTTACATAACATAACCAGAAATCTGTAAGATGTTCAGACGTGGTACATCTACATCTACATGACTACTCTGCAATTCACATTTAAGTGCTTGGCAGAGGGTTCATCGAACCACAATCATACTATCTCTCTACTATTCCACTCCCGAACAGCGAGCGGGAAAAACGAACACCTAAACCTTTCTGTTCGAGCTCTGATTTCTCTTATTTTATTTTGATGATCATTCCTACCTATGTAGGTTGGGCTCAACAAAATATTTTCGCATTACAGATATTTCGCACGTCAGAAATGAGTTGCGTTGGTAAATTGTTGAATAAGGGAGATATGTTTGCTGTGGTTGCAATCGCGTCGAAGTGAACGTGGCTATAGTTATTCCCTATATTCTTAGGGGAAGGTACCGGTCAAAGAAAATCATCATAACGACCGGGAGAGCGATGTGCTGACCACATGCCCCTCCTATCCGCATTCTCATCTCAGAATGACACGGCGGTCGGATGCTCCCAATGGGCCACTTCTGGCCTGAAGACGGAGTGCTTTTAGGGGAAGGTGTGTAGCCCATTGCCTTTTATTTTAATGCTTTTTCAGTTGGTTGCACACAAAGCCAACGAACACTTGTTGATGTAGACTGACCTGATGCAGATGTGCAAGTCTTTTCAGGACTATGTAACTACTACGTCATACATTCATTTGAATCTGCTTAATGTATTCAAGCGCTGGTATCGTCCCAAAAATCGTTAATCTTGCCCTCCCCCGTCGCCCTGTACACCAGGTTGCTTGCATTGTCGTACGACTGGCCTCCACAGTCAGTAATATCGACGGAATTTATAGACAGGACTTTCAGTATGGCCTCGGTATGGTTTACAGACTTGTGTGCTGTTTTCAGTAAAAACAGAAGGAAACGTTCAACAGGCTCATCATCCTGGTTCATGTACCTTGATACGAAAGATAGTTGATCAATATGTGAAATTCCCGCAGTAGAATCCACTATTACAGAAATATTTGGCCTGTTTGATATCACTTATGATAATTCTTTTTATTCGTTCAGAAAGCGTCTCTATTATTTTATCACTGATTGTTGAAGATCGATAACTCGTGTGTGTCCATGTCGTTCAGCGTGCTTTGCAAGAAAAGGATCGAACTCGGCTATAGCTTCAGGAGACATCACAAACTGACCGTTACGTAATGAATGGAATTTCCACGTAGTGGAAGTCCTCGACTTACTAGTTTCTTGACTATTGCAAACTCCCTTTTCAACAGATTGCGCCAGTATATTTATTTCTGTCTCAACATATGACTATAAATGGTTTTATGCCGTTCCAAGTGATTTCTTTGTTAAAAGTAATGGCTCAAAATTCTTGTGTTCAAGTGAATTTTCATGGTGAGATAAAATATCAGAAACACTTCTCCAATCTGAACCGATAGTAGCAATCGCACTTTTATCTCCGAAAAATTTACATGGTGCACAAAAAATAGTACCTGTGCTATAGAAATATACCAATTAATCACGCAATTTTGATTCACCGTTTAAAAGTTTACGATGAAATAAGTTTTTGTTCAAATATCTGGTTTTACACTTCCCTCTGTTATCAGGGAATGTTACCTCAGAATATGTCCTCTTAAACTATTCCCTCTTTTAGTCAAACTGAGCCATATATTTCTTTTCTCTGTTACTCGATTCAGTATTTCTTCGTGAGTCACTGGATGTACCAATCCCGTCTCATCTCTCTAGTATCACACTTCAAAACCTTCTGCTCTCGTTTTGTCTCCTGAGTGTATCGTCCACGATTCACTCTCATATGAGGCTACAATACAAGCAAATAATTTCAGAAAAATCTACGAACACTTAAATTTATGTTAGATTTCTTTTTTTTAGAGAAACTGTTGCGAATCTACATTCATTATTCTTTCCCAATTTGTCGTCTTCAGTTAGTTTTGCAGCCATAATAGCACACCTTGTCCTTTACTTTCAGCATCTAACTTCCTAATCTAAGTCCCTAAGTCGTATCTTATTTAATAAGACCACCCTTATTCTACACTTTTGTGGTGTTCATCTTATAACTACTTTTCAAGACCCTTTCTATTCTGTTCAACTGAACTTCCAAGTTCTTTGCGTCAATAACAGAATTAAAACATCATCTGGAAACCTCAAAGATGATGTTTCATCTCCCTCAACCTAAATTTTCTTTTCAAATTTTTTCTTAGACTTCTCCACTGCATGGTCAACATGCAGATTGAGTAACATGGGAGATAGGCTACAGCCTCGCCTCAATCCACTTACAACTACTGCCTCCCTTTGACGTCCTTCCACTGTTAGATTGAAAGAATACCTTGTGTTAAAGGAAGAAACCTCACACCTCCAATTAGGCGACAGTGGACACAACGTTACACATTTCAGAATAGTGCATTCAATGAGATCGTTTGCCCACAGCTCGTGGTCGTGAGGTAGCGTTCTCGCTTCCCACGCCCGGGTTCCCGGGTTCGATTCCCGGCGGGGTCGGGGATTTTCTCTGCCTCGTGATGACTGGGTGTTGTGTGATGTCCTTAGGTTAGTTAGGTTTAAGTAGTTCTAAGTTCTAGGGGATTGATGACCGTACATGTTAAGTCCCATAGTGCTCCGAGCCATTTGAACCATTTTGACATCGAACATCTAGAATGCTTTGGGAAATCCTCAAGTTATGAATCTAACTCCGAAGTCCAATATCTGCACGTAGCCATTCTGAAAAACAACGTGGTCGCGAGATGTCTGCTAGTATCAAACATAGGCAATGGCAGATTTAAAATAGTTGAGCTCCTAGGACCAGCGTAATACATACGCCCATCGAAAAATATGTTTTAAATAATAATTATACAGTTTTTAAACCACAATGACTCTGCTCTAAGTTGCTAATAAATAGATCACATTATAACCTGAAATTTTAAAAACTGATATGAAGAGATAAACAAAACTCACCAGTCAAATGGTTCAAATGGCTCGGAGCACTATGGGACTTAACATCTGAGGTCATTAGTCCCCTAGAACTTAGAACTACTTAAACCTAACTAACCTAAGGACATCACACACATCCATGCCCGAGGCAGGATTCGAACCTGCGGCCGTAGCGGTCGCGCGGTGCCAGACTGAAGCGCCTAGAACCGGCCGGCCTCGCCAGTCAGCAAGAGAACAGGATTTTGAACGAGTTTTAAAACTGGTTGCAAAATCAACAAAACACAGCCACCAGCAAAACGGGAAATTTGTAGATTCGGAAAAGGCCCCTTTTACGTGGATCCAGAAAAAACGGCCTGCAGCTCTACTGAGTTACGCGATTAATCAGTCTAATCTAAAAGCCGTAAATTCAACTAAATACCTAGGTATTACAATTACGAACAACTTAAATTGGAAAAAACACATAGAAAATGTTGTGGGAAAGGCTAACCAGAGGCTGCGTTTTATTGACAGGACACTTAAAAATGTAACAGCACTACTAAGGAGACTGCCTACACTACGCTTGTCCGTCCTCTTTCAGAATACTGCAAGGCGGTGTGGGACCTTACCAGACAGGACTGACGGAGTACATAGAAAAAGTTCAAAGAAAGGCAGCACGTTTTGTATTGTCGCGAAATATGGGAGAGTGTTCACAGAAATGATACAGGATTTGGGCTGGAAATCATTAAAAGAAAGGCATTTTTCGTTGCGACGGAATCTTCTCACGAAATTCCAACCACCAAGTTTCTCCTCCGAATGCTAAAATATTTTGTTGACACCGACCTACATAGGCAGGAACGATCACCACGATAAAATAAGTGAAAGCAGAGCTCGTACGGAAAGATATAGGTGTTCATTCTTTCCGCGAGCTATGCGAGTTGGAAAAATAGAGAATTGTGAAGGTGGTCTGATGAACCCTCTGCCAGGAACATAAATGTGATTTTCAGAGTACCCATGTAGATGTAGATGTAGATACCGATCAGTGGCGACATGTTGAAAACAAAGGGGATAGATTTTAAAAATGGTTCTAATGGCTCTGAGCACTATGGGACTTGAATTCGGAGGTCTTCAGTCCACTAGAATTTATAGCTACTTAAACGTAACTAATCTAAGGACATCACACATGTCATTGCCCGAGGCAGGATTCGAACCTGCGACCGTAGTAGCGGTCGCGCGGTTCTAGACTGTAGCGCCTAGAATCGCTCGGCCACTTCGGCCGGCGATAGATTTAGCTAGAGATATGAACATCACTCCGGATTTCTAGGGTTCATCAGGATGATTACAAGTATTTAAAAAAAAATCGTGGAATCACAGGAACAAAACTTTCCAGTGAATCGATTACTGTGGACGACGTTACAGAGTAATATTGGGTTGATGAGGTACTGCCTGGTATCTTAAGGGATTATTAACCTCAAAGCATAAGTAACTGTGACGAGACCGGTCTATTCTAGAGTCTGCTTCTACGTAAAACACTACCTGAAAAGTGTGACTCGTGACATGGAGGAAGAAATTCGCGTGAAATTTTTTCTTGTCACAAAAGGAGGTGGATCTGACAAACTTCCCACAATTTTGTGACAGGAAAATCTTAGGAACTTCGGTGTTTCAAAGGTGTAAAGACGGAACTTACGGAATACGATTCCAATAAAAATTCTTGGATGAGTGTGATTTTAATGGATCAATGGTTAAGAAAACTGGACACCAGAATGTATGTATCGATGTGCATTACATCAACGTGAAGAAGTTTTGGAGAGTAGAATTTTTCTCTCCAAACTGCACCAGTGTTCTACAGCCGATTGGTTTGAGCATTGTTGCAAATTTCAAAATGCATTATGAAAAAAAAAGTTTCAACAATTGACAGCACTGACTGACGTAGGAAATTAAACTCTCTAATTTAACTAACTAAAATCCGTGAAATTTATTTCGTATGAATGGCAACTGATGTCATCCCCTTTACAGTCAAGAACAGTTTCCGTACAGCTGGTGCCTTAGTGGAAGAGACTGCCGCCTGTGATGACCACGATGGCGATGGTGAAGTCGTGTCTAGCGATTAGCTACCCGTGCTGGACGGTGCAGATTTCGACAGTTTCGTGAATTTTGTTGATAATCTCGCCGTGTGTACGGAGCTACCGGATAAGGAGATTATTGTCGATGTGTGGCAACAACGCGGTGATGATCGAGAAGGTGGGAGACCTTCAAGTGACAGTGATGGAGACGGAGATGGCGACTTGAACCTCGAAACACCTAAAATGAGTGCAGCGTTACGTGCAGTAGATTTGTGGAGGCGTTACATCGATGAGAAAAGCTGTAGTGACACTTCATCAGTTAGATTGCAAAACGAGGTGGACACACTTAACGACGAAAATTGAAACAAGCCAAATTATCTGTTTACTTTAAAGCAGGGTTAAGTTCAAAATAATGTATTTTCTCTTGAATACTATAAGTTTGTTATTTTTAGAGTGCAAAGTGCCAAAGTACAGTACAATACCTAATTTCTCTAAAGCAGGACAGAAAAATATTTTTTCTTTTAATACTGTACTCTGTCTTCGTCGTTTGTAAAGTTTGCACATCTAGAACTACATCTACATCCATACTCCGCAAGCCACCTGACGGTGTTTGGCGGAGTGTACCTGGAGTACCTCTATCGGTTCTCCCTTCTATTCCAGTCTCGTATTGTTCGTGGAAAGAAAGATTGTCGGTATGCCTCTGTGTGGGCTCTAATCTCTCTGATATTATCCTTACGGTCTCTTCGCGAGAAGTACGTAGGGATGAGCAATGTATACTACTGCTTAACTCTTCGGTGAAGGTATGTTCTTGAAACTTCAACAAAAGCCCGTACCGAGTTACTGAGCGTCTCTCTTGCAGAGTCTTCCACTGGAGTTAATCTATCATCTCCGTAACGCTTTGGCAATTACTAAATGATCCTGTAACGAAGCGCGCTGCTCTCCGTTGGTTCTTCTCTATCTCTTCTATCAACCCTATCTGGTACGGATCCCACACTGGTGAGAAGTATTCAAGCAGTGGGCGAACAAGTGTACTGTAACCTACTTCCTTTGTTTTCGGACTGCATTTTCTTAGGATTCTTCCAATGTATCTCAGTCTGGCATCTGCTTTACCGACGATTAATTTTATTTGATCATTCCATTTTAAATCACTCCTAATGCGTACTCCCAGATAATTTATGTAGGTAACTGCTTCCAGTTGTGACTTGCTATATTGTAGCTAAATGATAAAGGATTTCAATAAAGAGTATGATCTATATTTCTGTACTGTACTAGATCTGTGTCTGACTTCTAAGTAATTTTGAGTTACAAGTAATCTTTTCTCTTCCCCCCCCTTGATCTACTTTCAAATCAGGTTCAACTGTTTACGGAAAACACTGACAAGAAGAAAGGACAGGAGGATAGAACAGCTCTTAAGACATTAGGGAATAACTTCCATGATAACGCAGGGAGCTATAGAGCGTAAAAAGTGTAGAGGAAGAGCCGCGCGGAATTAGCCCAGCGGTCAAAGGTGCTGCAGTCACGGACTGTGCTGCTGGTCCCCGGCGGAGATTCGAGTCCGCCCTCGGGCATGGGTGTGTGTGTTTGTCCCTAGGATAATTTAGGTTAAGTAGTGTGTAAGCTTAGGGTCTGATGACCTTAGCAGTTAAGTCCCATAAGATTTCACATACATTTCTTTGTAGAGGAAGACAGAGTTTGGTGTACATATAGCAAATAATTGAGGACGTAGGTTGCAAGGTAGCAAGTGCTACCCCGAGATGAAAAGGTTTGTGCGCAAGAGAGTGAAAAAAAAACCTTCCTCGAACCCCAGTGAGGTGGCAGTATTGGTTGCGTTGATGAGGTAACACCTGTAATTGTGTATTGTACAGTAATACGTTCTACTCGGTATCAGCCAACTCGAAAGACTGTAAATCGTTTACTTTATGATATATAGATAGCACTACTTCACCGATGCTGCCAACTCTGCGACCTCACCGCGGACGTTTTGGTCCGAGAAAAGTTATACAATCAGAACCGGTCACCGAGTAGTAGTAGAAAGCTGGTTCGACTTTTTTAAGCTCAGTTTATGCGCATCACGCTCTTCATCCGACTATAAGAAAAAAAAGTAACAAGCAGGAAGGAAGTCAGCAGTCACTGGCGCTCCAATCTCTACTTTATTGCAGGTCTAGATCTCAGCTACAGTACAGCTACCATCAATGCCCCCGGGAAGTATGACAGGGTCGTTCTTTATTTTCCATATACATAGGTGATCTGGTGCAAAGGATAAGCAGCAGTCTGTGTGCTGTGGTGTATGGGAACGTGTCTCCGCTGAGTGACTGCAAGAGGATACAAGATGACTGAGAGAAAATATCTAGTTGTGTGATGAATGGCAGCTTGCTCTAAGTATAGGGAAATGTTTGGTAATGCAGATGAGTAGGGAAAACAATCCTATGATGATAGAGTACGAATGGTCGACTTCGGTTTATTGGGAGAGTTTTAGGAGAACGTGGCTCTTCTGTAAATGAGACCGCATATAAGACACTAGTGAGACCACTGTTGAGTACTGTTCGAATATTCGGCATCAGATCGGATTAAAGGAAAACCGGAGCAATTCAAAAGTGGGCTGCTAGATTTTTCACCGGTAGGGTCGAAAAACACGGAAGTATTACGGAAATGCTTCGGCAACTCAAATGTGAATTATTGGAGGGAAGGCGACTTTGTTTTCGAGGGGCATTGTTGGGTAAATTTGGAGAACCTGCATTTGAGGTTCTCTACAGAACGATTCTACTACCATCAATAATGTTTGAATACTCCATTAGTAGCGTAGCGCTTGACACAGTCACGTCGATTAAATATTTGGGCGTAACATTACAGAGCGATATGAAGTTGGACAAGCAGGTAATGACAGTTGTGGGGAAGGCGGATAGTCGTCTTCGGTTCATTGGTAGACTTTTGGGAAGATGTGGTTCATCTGTAAAGGAGACCGTTTATAAAACACTAATACGACCTATTCTTGCGCACTGCTCGAGCGTTTGGGATCCCTATTAGGTCGGATTGAGGGTGGACATAGAAGCAATTCAGAGACGCGCTGCTAGATTTGATACTGGCAGGTTTGATCATCACGCGAGTGTTACGGAAATGCTTCAGGAACTCGGGTGGGCGTCTCTAGAGGAAAGGAGGCGTTCTTTTCGTGAATCGCTTCAGAGGAAATTTAAAGAACCAGCATTTGCGGCTGACTGCAGTACAATTTTACTGCCGCCAACTTATATTTCGCGGGAGGACCGCAAAGATAAGATAAGAGAGATTAGGGCTCGTACAGAGGCATATAGGCAGTCATTTTTCCCTCGTTCCGTTTGGGAGTGGAAAAGGGAGAGAAGATGCTAGTTGTGGTATGGCCATGCACCAAAAGATGGCTTGCGGAGTATGTATATAGTATAGACGTAGCTGTAGATGAAACTGAGCGATAGCTAAAACTATCAACGAATGAGACGAGTCATAGTGGCCAGTGATTCCTTGTGCTCAGTTCACAATTGATTCGATTGCATTTCGTCACTGCAAAGCAGATCAGTAACAGTTGTTTGGCCAGAAACGCACTGGAGATGTATGTAATTAATTTCGAATGAACTGAATGTTTCGTGGAATGAGAACGTACGGGACTACATTGTGACTTATGGAAGTTACAATGTCCAGAGGGATCGTTCTCAATGAATCCAAACTGGGGGGACGTGCAAAACAGTGTTGAGGCACGGGGTGATTACATCTGAGAAATACGGCGTACACGTAGACCCAGTAGCAGGGAGCTTGTAGACAGGGAGCGTTCAGTAACGATACCGTCCCTGACTGGCTGAGGACTCAGGATACCATTTTTTTTACCAGTGTTTACTTCGGATAAAGTAAAGTGTGTGATTTTTTTAGATTGTTTCACCGCTCTGAATATCGATTTTGTGCTATATTATGTATGAACAGCAAAATACCTCATCTTGACATACTAGAGAACTTTTTTTTCGTTTCACTTTACGTAATTAGGCATCGATAAACACTCATGCTGTAAGTCGGGTCTATGACAATGACTTGTGAACTTGATTTTCTTAACACATTTTGGATTCTAAATTTTGACCGATTTACTAGTTATAACTAGTGCGGCCTACGTACTTATGAGAGACGATCCAAAGCCGTTGCTGGGTTCTCCCCAGTTGGCTGTAAAAGCAGAGGTGGAATGAGACAGCGAGGAACACGTGTTATTTGAGTTGGAAAGTTTAGTGGAAGTTACAGGGACATAATTTGAGTGGCTGGAATGGCGCAGAATTGAACTTTATATAATTCACCGAGGAAGCGTAAGTTTCAGGTGTCATAAGAATCAGTGTGCAGTGGCACACAACTACAAATTATTTGCGTGACATACTGCGTCGGACGTAGGAGAATTTTTGTGCAATGGCACGAAACTTATGCGATTTATAATGAACAGTCGGAACTCCGAACTTTACAGGTTTGTTGGTGACGATCCTCGGCTGTGGAATTATTTGGAAAATGACTGAAGCTTAAATTTGAACAGTAACCTCACTCTCGTGCATCGAGCGAGGTGGCGCAGTGGTTAGCACACTGGACTCGAATTCGGGAGGACGACGGTTCAAACTCGTATCTGGCCATCCTGATTTAAGTTTTCCGTGACTTCCCTAAATCGTTTCAGGCAAATGCCGTGATGGTTTCTTTGAAAGAGTACGGTCGGTTTCCTTCCACAATCCGAGCTTGTGCTCCGTCTCAGCGTGGAATTAGTCGAGCTGTCTCGGCGCTGCAGTCATGGACTGTGCGGCTGGTCCCGGCGAAGGTTCGAGTTCTCCGTCGGGCATGGGTGTGTGTGTTTGCCCTTAGGATAATTTAGGTTAAGTAGTGTGTAAGCTTAGGGACTGATGACCTTAGCAGTTAAGTCCCATAAGATTTCATACACATGCTCCGTCTCTAATAACATCGTTGTCGACGGGGCGTGAAACACTAATCTCCTCCTCCTCTCTCTCGTGCAGTCTTATGCTAGGTACTCATGTTCCCAGTCTGTGCAATAGGCAACCGATATCAGTTGCTGAATTCTATTGATTAAACGAGACACAAACAAATCCTCGTGTGGCGCCCAGACTTATTGGCTATCCACTTGCTATATTTTAGCTAACACACGTGTTAGAAGCAGAATCTACAAACCTTCCGTTTGACTGTGTGCTCGATCTCCTAGTAAATCAAAAGCCAGTTTAGGGGCTACACATTGTTCGAGCAGCCTTAGTGCTAACGGAACCATTACAATGAGGCGACAAAGTCATGTGGTACCTCCCAACATCGTGTTGAGCCTCCTTTTGAGCGACGTAGTGCAGCTACTCGACGAGGCATGTACTCAACAAGTCACTGGGAGTCCTTTGCAGATAATATATTGAGCCATGCCGCCTCTACAACCGTCCATAATTGCGAAACTGTTGCCTGTGCAGGATTTTGTGCACCAACGGACCTTTCGATTATGTCCCATAAATGTTATATGAGATTCGTGTCGGGTGACTTGGGTGGCTAAATCATTTTCTCGGATCGTCCAGAGTGTTCTTCAAACCAATCACGAAGAACTGTGGCCCAGTGACATGCCGTATTGTCACCGATAATAATTTCATCGTTGTTTGGGAACATGAATTGCATGAATGGCTGCAAATGGTCTCCAAGTAGTCGAAAATAACTATTTTGAGTCAACAATAGGTTCACCTGGCCCACAGAACCCAGACCATACCATATAAAAACAGCCGACGCCATTACGGAGCCACCCTAGCGTACACAGCGCCTTGTTGACATCTCGGGTCCATGGCTTCGTGAGGTCTGTGCCACAACTGTATCCTACCATCAGATCTCACCAAATGACTCATCTGACCAGACCACGGTTTTACCGTCGTCCAGGGCCCAACCGATAGGGTCAGAAGTCCAGTGTGCTGCAGGCGGCGTAGTGCTCTCCCCAAAGGCACTACCCTAACGATTACGTTAGTCTTACGTCCTACATTGGTTTCTGCGGTTACTTTACCCATTGTTGCTTGTGTGTTAGCTCTAACAACTCTAGGCAAACACCGCTGCTCTCGGTCGTTGAGTCAAGGCCGTCGGCCACTGCGTTGTCCGTGGTGAGAGGTAATGCCTGAAATCTGGTAGTCTCGGCACACTATTCACACTGTGGGTCTCGGAATATTGAATTTCCTAACAATTTCCGGTCGAAACAAGGCCCCAGGAGTAGACAACATTCCATTAGAACTACTGATAGCCTTGGGAGAGCCAGCCATGACAAAACTGTACCATCTAGTGAGTAAGATGTATGAGACAGGCGAAACACCCTCAGACTTAAAGAAGAATATAATAATTTCAATCCCAAAGAAAGCAGGTGTTGAAGATGTGAAAATTACCGAACTATCAGGAAGTAGCGGCTGCAAAATACACTCCTGGAAATGGAAAAAAGAACACATTGACACCGGTGTGTCAGACCCACCATACTTGCTCCGGACACTGCGAGGGGGCTGTACAAGCAATGATCACACGCACGGCACAGCGGACACACCAGGAACCGCGGTGTTGGCCGTCGAATGGCGCTAGCTGCGCAGCATTTGTGCACCGCCGCCGTCAGTGTCAGCCAGTTTACCGTGGCATACGGTGCTCCATCGCAGTCTTTAACACTGGTAGCATGCCGCGACAGCGTGGACGTGAACCGTATGTGCAGTTGACGGACTTTGAGCGAGGGCGTATAGTGGGCATGCGGGAGGCCGGGTGGACGTACCGCCGAATTGCTCAACACGTGGGGCGTGAGGTCTCCACAGTACATCGATGTTGTCGCCAGTGGTCGGCGGAAGGTGCACGTGCCCGTCGACCTGGGACCGGACCGCAGCGACGCACGGATGCACGCCAAGACCGTAGGATCCTACGCAGTGCCGTAGGGGACCGCACCGCCACTTCCCAGCAAATTAGGGACACTGTTGCTCCTGGGATATCGGCGAGGACCATTCGCAACAGTCTCCATGAAGCTGGGCTACGGTCCCACACACCGTTAGGCCGTCTTCCGCTCACGCCCCAACATCGTGCAGCCCGCCTCCATTGGTGTCGCGACAGGCGTGAATGGAGGGACGAATGGAGACGTGTCGTCTTCAGCGATGAGAGTCGCTTCTGCCTTGGTGCCAATGATGGTCGTATGCGTGTTTGGCGCCGTGCAGGTGAGCGCCACAATTAGGACTGCATACGACCGAGGCACACAGGGCCAACACCCGGCATCATGGTGTGGGGAGCGATCTCCTACACTGGCCGTACACCTCTGGTGATCGTCGAGGGGACACTGAATAGTGCACGGTACATCCAAACCGTCATCGAACCCATCGTTCTACCATTCCTAGACCGGCAAGGGAACTTGCTGTTCCAACAGGACAATGCACGTCCACATGTATCCCGTGCCACCCAACGTGCTCTAGAAGGTGTAAGTCAACTACCCTGGCCAGCAAGATCTCCGGATCTGTCCCCCATTGAGCATGTTTGGGACTGGATGAAGCGTCGTCTCACGCGGTCTGCACGTCCAGCACGAACGCTGGTCCAACTGAGGCGCCAGGTGGAAATGGCATGGCAAGCCGTTCCACAGGACTACATCCAGCATCTCTACGATCGTCTCCATGGGAGAATAGCAGCCTGCATTGCTGCGAAAGGTGGATATACACTGTACTAGTGCCGACATTGTGCATGCTCTGTTGCCTGTGTCTATGTGCCTGTGGTTCTGTCAGTGTGATCATGTGATGTATGTGACCCCAGGAATGTGTCAATAAAGTTTCCTTTTCCTGGGACAATGAATTCACGGTGTTCTTATTTCAATTTCCAGGAGTGTACTAACACGAATTCTTTATAGTCGAATGGAAAAACTGGTACAAGCCGACCTTGGGAAAGATCAGTTTGGATTCCGTAGAAATGTTGGAACACGTGAGGCAATACTGACCCTACAACAAATCTTAGAAGATAGATTAAGGAAAGGCAAACCTACGTTTCTAGCATTTGTAGACTTAGAGAAAGCTTTTGACAATGTTAACTGGAATATTCCCTTTCAAATTCTGAAGGTGGGAGGGGTAAAATACAGGGATCCAAAGGATAATTACAATTTGTACAGAAACCAGATGCAGATATAACAATCGAGGGCATGAAAGGGAAGCAGTGGTTGGGAAGGGAGTAAGAGAGGATTGTAGTCTAGCCCCGATGTTATTCAACCTGTGTATTGAGGAAGCAGTAAAGAAAACAAAAGAAAAATTCAGACTATGAATTAAAATCGAAGGAGAAGAAGTAAAAACTATGAGGTTCGCCGATGACATTGTAATTCTGTCAGAGATAGCAAAGGACCTGGAAGAGCAGTTGAACGGAATAGACAGTGTCTTGAAAGGAGGATATAAGATGAACATCAACAAAAGCAAAACAAGGATAATGAAATGTAGTCGAATTAAATAGGGTAATGCTGAGGGAATTAGATTAGGAAACGAGACACTCAAAGTAGTAAAGGAGTTTTGCTATTTGAGGAGCAAAATAACTGATGATGGCCGAAGTAGAGAGGATATAAAATGTAGATCGGCAATGGCGAGGAAAGCCTTTCTCAAGAAGAGAAATTTGTTAACATCGAGTATAGATTTAAGTGTCAGGAGGTCGTTTCTGAAAGTATTTGTATGGAGTGTAGCCATGTATGGAGGTGAAACATCGACGATAAATAGTTTGGGCAAGAAGCGAATAGGAGCTTTCGAAATGTGGCACTACAGAAGAATGCTGAAGATTAGATGGGTAGATCACATAACTAATGAGGAGTTATTGAATAGAACTGGGGAGAAGAGGAATTTGTGGCACAACTTGACTAGAAGAAGGGATCGGTTGTTAGGACATGTTTTAAGGCATCAAGGGATCACCAATTTAGTATTGGAGGGCAGCGTGGAGGGTAAAAATCGTAGAGGGAGACCAAGAGATGAATACACTAAGCAGATTCAGAAGTATGTAGGTTGCAGTAGGTACTGGGAGATGAAGAAGCTTGCCCAGGATAGAGTACCATGGAGAGCTGCATCAAACCAGTCTCAGGACTGAAGACCACAACGACAACAACGATTTCCGAAATGGAATGTCTCATGCATAACTCTAACTACCGTTCCGCCTTCAAAGTCTGTTAATTCCCATGACCATTACCACGTCGGAAACCCTCTGATATGAATCACTTGACTGCAAATGACGGGCCTGCCAATGCACTGCCTTTTCATACCTTATGTACTCAATACTATGCACAACTGCGTATGTGCATATCGCTGTCCCATGATTTTTGCCACCTTACTCTACTCTAGGTTGCAATTTGTGACTGGGATGCGGGATTGCTTAATGTTTAAGCTGACTCTGGGAGTAGAACAAGGTCATATAGAAACTGGCAACTAAACGCGCGCCGTAAGAGAGTGAATTCTGACAGCAGCAGCGGTGAGAGGCTCGCTCGTGCTGGCCAACACATAACAACTCCGATGGCAGGAAGCGGCGAGCGCCTGCTTCGCACAAGGCGTGTTTTTCCTGGAGCGCCCCTTAGTGTGTAACGTGCCCGCTGTACTGCGTCGTTCAGTCAACGATGACAAAAAAGTAAGGGTGTCTTCAGACAGATAGCAATGCCTATTGCGCCAACGCTCTCCATCAGGCTTGACAGGCCGACTGGTTCTGGACGAGAGCCAGCTACTCGGACAGGCTGAGATTAGTAGAATGTGCGGAAGATGAAAGGGACACGCCGAACACTGAAAATATGGAAAATTCGCCTAACGTATAGGAGGAACTCAATAATGGCCTTTGCAGTAACGCTGACGATGACTGTCCGGAAACAGCTGATTGTGAACCCCTTTCCCCGAATCTCAGCAGACATCGCAATCCTTTCTTTTAGCCACATACCTCTGCTAGAGGAAGGAAAGTCATGTCCTTCTCAAATACGCTACTGGCCATTAAAATTGCTACACCACTAGGATGACGTACTACAGACGCGAAATTTAACCGACAGGAAGAAGATGCTGTGACATGCAAATGATTAGCTTTTCAGAGCACGCACACAAGGTTGGCGTCGGTGGCGACACCTACAACGTGCTGACATGAGGAAAGTTTCCAACCGGTTTTTCATACAAAAACAGCAGTTGACCGGCGTTGCCTGGTGAAACGTTGTTGTGATGCCTCATGAAACGAGGAGAAATGCGTACCATCACTTTGATAAAGGTCGGATTGTAGCCTATCGCGATTGCGGTTTATCGTATCGCGACATTGCCGCTCGCGTTGGTAGAGGTCCAATGGCTGTTAGCAGAATATTTAATTGGTGGGTTCAGAAGGGTAATACGGAACGCCGTGCTGTATCCCAACGGCCTTGTATCACTAGCAATCGAGATGACAGGCATCTTATCCGCATGGCTGTAACGGATCGTGCGGCCACGTCTCGATCCCTGAGTCAACAGATGGGGACGTTTGCAAGACAACAACCATCTGCACGAAAAGTTCGACGACGTTTGTAGCAGCATGGACTATCAGCTCTGAGACCATGGCTGCGGCTACCCTTGACGCTGCATCACAGACAGGATCGCCTGCGATGGTGTACTCAACGACGAACCTGGGTACACGAATGGCAAAACGTCATTTTTTCGGATGAATCCAGGTTCTGTTTACAGCATCATGATGTTCGCACCCGTGTTTGGCGACATCGCGGTGAACGCACATTGGAAGCGTGTATTCGTCATCGCCATACTGGCGTATCACCCAGCGTGATGGTATGGGGTGCCATTGGTTACACGTCTCGGTCACCTCTTGTTCACACTGACGGCACTTTGAACAGTGGACGTTACATTTAAGATGTGTTACGACCTGTGGTTCTAACCTTCATGTGATCCCTGCGAAACCCTACATTTCAGCAGGATAATGCACTACCGCATGTTGCAGGTTCTTTACGGGCCTTTCTGGATACAGAAAATGTTCGACTGCTGCCCTGGCCTGGACATGCTCCAGATCTCTCACCAATTGAAAACGTCTGGTCAATGGTGGCCGAGCAACTGGTTCGTCACAATACGCCAGTCACTACTCTTGATGAACTGTGGTATCGTGTTGAAGCTGCATGGGCAGCTGTACCTGTACACGCTATCCAATTTCTGTTGGACTCAATGCCCAGGCGTATCAAGGCCGTTATTACGGCCAGAGGAGGTTGTTCTGGGTACTGATTTCCTAGGATCTATGTACCGAAATTGCGTGGAACTGTAATCACATGTCAGTTCTAGTATAATATATTTGTCCAATGAATATCCGTTTATCATCTGCATTTCTTCTTGGTGTAGCATTTTTAATGGCCAGTAGTGTGTTTAAATGAGAAGAAAGAAGGCGGATTGCAACTTAAACAAGTGTGGAAGAGCTGCCGAAACCCCATATAATAGAATGACATAGATGTGTTCTTCAAAACTACGGCTATGACAGTCAGAAAATTTCAGTTATACCCCCTTACGCAGAGCAATATTCGAGCTTTCCGACTCGTAACGGTGGTGGAAGGATTAAACCAACAGCGTGAATGCGCTTCTGGTTCACCACCTGTGAATTACACTGTCCACTCACATTAATGTGACCACTTGTCACAAGCCTAAGTGACCAGCTTTCGCACTGCGGACTGTTGCTAGACGTGCAGGAAAAGAGTCAGTGAGGTTCTGGGAGAGACCGACCGGGATGTGGAGCCATGAAGAGTCGAGTGCCGTGGCCAGCTGCGGTAGGTTTCACGGTCGATGGTCCATAGCGTGAACAGCCCGATGGAGGTGGTCCCACAGATTTTCGGTTAGGTTTACATCCGAGAAGGTTGGTGGGCAGGGGAGTATAGTAAACTCATCCTCGCGTTTTTCCAACTACGTACGTACACTGCGAGTTATGTGACTCGTTGCATTGTTCTGCTGGTAGGTGCCGTTGTGCCATGGAGAAACAAACTGTTTTTAGCAGTCAACATGGTCCCCAAGGATAGATACATACTTTAGTTAATAACTGTGCCCTTCCAGAACGATGAGATCACCCAGGGAATGCCACGAAAACACTACCCAGATCATACTAAACACCTTTTTCCAAAGCTGTTTCACAGAGGAAGACCGCACTGCAGTTCCTTTTCTAAGTCCTCACACAAACGAAAAAAATGGCTGACATCGAAATAAGTGTCCATAGAATAGAAAAGCAAGTGAAATCACTCAACAGAGTGAAGTCCACTGGACCTGACGGGATACCAATTCGGTTCTACACAGAGTACGCGAAAGAACTTGGCCCCCCTTCTAACAGCCGTGTACCGCAAGTCTCTAGAGGAACGGAAGGTTGCAAATGCTTGGAAAAGAACACAGGTGTTCCCAGTCTTCAGTAAGGGTCATAGAGCAGATGCACAAAACTATAGACTTATATCCCTGACATCGATCTGCTGTAGAATTTTAGAACATGTTTTTTGCTCGCGTATCATGTCATTTCTGGAAATCCAGAATCTGCACTGTAGGAATCAACATGAATTCCGGAAACAACGATCGTGTGAGACCCAACTCGCTTTATTTGTTCATGAGACCCAAAAAATATTAGATACAGGCTCCCAGGTAGATGCCATTTTCCTTGACTTCCGGAAGGCGTTCGATACAGTTGTTTCGAGAGGGTGCGTTTCTGGATGAAGTATCGAATATATTGCTTCCCCCTACTTATACCTCCCGAGGAGATTACGAATGTAAAATTAGAGACATTCGAGCGCGCGAGGAGGCTTTCCGGCAGTCGTTATTCCCGCGAACGATACGCGACTGAAACAGGTAATGGAGGTAATGACACTGGCACGTAAAATGCCCTCCGCCACACACCGTTGGGTGGCTTGCGGAGTATAAATGTAGATGTAGATGTAGATAATGGTCTGACGACTGTTCCAGGGTTTTTGCTTTCAGACGATTCACATCGTAAACGGCAACGGACATCTGTCTGATGGAGGATAAAACGTGATTCGTCTGAAGAGGCCAACTGTCGCCACGCAGTGGACGTCCAGTTGCGGTAATGGCGCACAAAGTCCAGCCATCGCGCCGCCGATGAACAGCAGTCAGGTGGGTGCATCAATCAGGCGCCTGCAGCGGTGACCCACATACAGCAACACTGACTGAACGGCAGTTGAGGAGACATTTTTGGTAGCTCCTTGGTTCATATGCGATCAGTTGCTCAACAGTGGCGGGTCAACAGTGGTGGAAATATTTATTGCATCACCTCTTACAATTAACAATTTTTGTTGCAATCATTGAATAACTGAGCTAAATTTGCCTGATTTCTCTTGATTTCTGTCAGAACTGAATGTTGTTGTTGTGGTCTTTAGTCCTGAGACTGGTTTGTTGCAGCTCTCCATGGTACTCTATCCTGTGCGAGCTTCTTCATCTCCCAGTAACTACTGCAACCTACATCCTTCTGAATCTGCTCAGTGTAATTATCTCTTGGTCTCCCTCTACGACTTTTACACTCCACGCTGCCCTCCGATACTAAATTGGTGATCCCTTGATGCCTCAGAACATTTCCTACCAACCGATCCCTTCTTCTAGTCAGATTGGGCCACAAATTTCTCTTCTCCCCAATTCTATTCAATACCTCCTCATTAGTTATGTGGTCTAACCATCTAATCTTTAGCATCCTTCTGTAGCACCACATTTCGAAAGCTTCTATTCTCTTCTTGTCCAAACTATTTATCGTCCATGTTTCACTTCCATACATGGCTACGCTCCATCGAATACTTTCAGAAACGACTTCCTGACACATAAATCTATACAAGATGTTAACAGATTTCTCTTCTTCAGAAACGCTTTCCTTGCTATTGCCAGTCTACATTTTATATCCTGTCTAATCCGACCATCATCAGTTATTTTGCTCCCCAAACAACAAAACTCCTTTACTACTTTAAGTGTCTCATTTCCTAATCCAATTCCCTCAGCATCACTCGACTTAATTCGACTACATTCCATGATCCTCTTTTGCTTTTGTTGATGTTCATATCCTCCTTTCAAGACACTGTCCATTCCGTTCAACTGCTCTTCCAAGTCCTTTGCTGTCTCTGACAGAATCACAATGTCATCGGCGAACCTCAAAGTTTATATTTCTTCTCCATGGATTTTAATACCTACACCGAATGTTTCTTTTGTTTCCTTCACTGCTTGCTCAATATACAGATTGAATAACATCGGGGAGAGGCTACAACCCTGTCTCACTCCCTTCCCAACCACTGATTCCCTTTCATGTCCCTCGACTTTTATAACTGCCATCTGCTTTCTGTACAAATTGTAAATAGCCTTTCGCTCCCTGTATTTTATCCCTCCCACCTTCAGAATTTGAAAGAGAGTATTCCAGCCAACATTTTGAAAAGATTTCTCTAAGTCTACAAATGCTAGAAACGTAGGTTTGCCTTTCCTTAATCTATCTTCTAAGATTTGTCGTAGGGTCAATCTTGCCTCACGTGATCCAATATATCTACGGAATCCAAAGTGATCTTCCCCCAGGTCGCCTTCTACCAGTTTTTCCATTCGTCTGTAAAGAATTCTTGTTAGTATTTTGCAGCAGCTATTTATTAAACTGATAGTTCGGTAATTTTCACATCTGTCAACACCTGCCTTTCTTTGGGATTGGAATTATTATATACATCTTGAAGTCTGAGAGTACTTCGCCTGTCTCGTATATCTTGCTCACCAGAACTGAATATACTCAATAATTTTTGTCAATTTGTTTTTATCCTTAATTTTTATTTCTACAAAAATGTCTGTTTTTTATAATTTAACACTGTCTTAAAAATGAGTGTCGGTGGATATATCAGCTATTCTCTTTGATATTCTGAAATATGAATACTAATGTTGAAAGAAACACTGCATATTAATGTTGTAACATAACGCTGATGGATTTTAGTGTTTGTATTGCCTCAAATGGTTCAAATGGCTCTGAGCACTATGGGACTCAACTGCTGTGGTCATCAGTCCCCTAGAACTTAGAATTACTTAAACCTAACTAACCTAAGTACATCACACACATCCATGCCCGAGGCAGGATTCGAACCTGCGACCGTAGCGGTCGCACGGTTCCGGACTGCGCGCCTAGAACCGCGAGACCACCGCGGCCGGCTGTATTGCCTCATATGAACACACAATTGCATTTAATACTTTGTTGCTCCACCACGCGCCTTAATCACCGCTTGGCATCGTGAAGGCATTGAAAGAATTAACTTTTTAATGTACTCCTCATTCAGTTCAAGAAACCACACATGCACAATGGTCTCCAACCGCTCTCGTTTATTCCGTGGCTTCTTTTTGGTGATAGCATTTCCAACAGTTCTCAATAGGATTGAGATCAGGGTTGTTTCCAGGCCACTCTAATACTCGAGTACGTAGCTCGTGGTCGTGCAGTAGCGTTCTTGCTTCTCGCGCCCGGGATCCCGGTTCGATTCCCGGCGGGGTCAGGGATTTTCTCGGCCTCTTTATGACTGGGTGTTGTGTGATGTCCCTAGGTTAGTTAGGTTTAAGTAGTTCTAAGTTCTAGGGCACTGATGACCATTGATTATTATAAGTCCCATAGAGCTCAGAGCCATTTTTTCTAATACTCGAACCCCATTTTGTCGAAGGAAAGTTTTTACCTAAAATGTAGAAGTATGTGATAATTAACCAAACAAGTAATCTGCGTCGTGTTTGGCACAAATATTAGTCATAGGACTCCTCTTCAAAGCTCTATGGCAAGGAACGGAGTCACCCTGAAAAATGCAATTGGAAACATCTCCAAACTGATCTCTAATGGTTAGCATAAGCTTCCTTTCAAGGATGCTTATGTAGGCATCTCCGTTGACAGTGTCATTGATGAAGTCCAGACGACCAACTACGTGACTGGAAATGCACCCCCAGACCCTCTGACTGCTTACATATTTCAGCTAAAATGAAAATAAATTCCGACAACACATGTGGGTGTTTGGCTGTGTGTCTTATGCATAATGGGAAAAATTGTTCACCCTTTCTTCGACACACGAACACTTTTCCACCTGAGCCATGCAGATTAAATTTGGATTTGTCTCAAAAAATTACTTTGTTCCACATCTGTGGTGTCCATGTCGCATGTGCCTTTGCCCATTGTAGTCGATGTTGTCGCATTATCTTGGTCAAAAAAGGCTTCCTTCTAGGACGATGGGCTGAGAGTCCAGCCTCCAGTTTCTTACTTCAATCCCGCGTCCGCACATCCTGATTTAGGTTTTCCGTGATTTCCCTAAATCGCTCCAGCAAATGCCAGGATGGTTCCTTTCAAAGGGCACGGCCGACTTCCTTCCGCGTCCTTCCCTAATCCGATGAGACCGATGACCTCGCTGTCTGGTCTCCTTCCCCGAAACAACCAATCCAGTTTCTTACAGTTCTATTGGTTACTGAGATGTCGCAAATTTCTTCCCAGTCTCCCTTTAGTTCAGTTGATGATAGTTGACGATCGTTGAGCGAAAGCCTTTTCAATAGCATGTCCTGTTTGGTAGTAGACTCCCTTTTCCGACCTCTTTCTTTCTCACGATCAACATTTCCTATTTCCATGCATTTTTTCAGTAACCTCGAAATCGTAGAGTGATTAAATTCTGTATTAGAGGCTATCTCTCTGGTGCTGAGACCAACAGACGAATAAGCAAGTATAGCAGCTTTCTTTTCTGGCGCTAATTCAACTGACCTGCCCATCTTCTCACTGCAAAGTCTCAACTCAAAATGGCAGTATAAACACTGGTTTCATTGTACAGTAAAACCAAACGACAACAACAAAGAGTTGTGTTTTGTTGGAAAACGTGGGTAAAGAAGTCAGATTATTAAGGCAACAATATGTCAACAAAGTTTAGCAACAATGGGACTGGTATAACTTGAAGCAAAGTGCTGCAAAAGACAAAAAGACGACGTAATTCATGGTGATGCAATAAATATTTCCATCACTGTATTTGCCCTTAAACATCTTCGCAGCCGTTGTTCACCCCTGTCATCTAAGGCCCTAGGTGCACCACAATAGCCTCGCCGCCGTTTGGGAAATTCTCCCATCTTGACCCGAAAGCCAAAGACCATGCCCTCTCGGACGTCAGATAAATCGCTCCGTTTCTGCATAAGGACGACGAGTGCTTTGTATTCCGCATCTACGAAGGCTATCCACACAGTACATTACGTTTTCGTTTGTGTCCGATAGGGGCGGGGCTAGCGCGGCCATCTTGGTGTCATGGCATTCCGCCGCTCAGTCGGCATCCTGCCGTGCTAGTGAGAGGTTCGTGCTGTACTCCGTTGAGTTACTGTGACAGTTTGAAATGTCAGCGTTAATTGAAAATGCCGCGAAGTGTGAAGTGCGTTTTGTAATAAGGTTTCTGACTGCAAAAAGCTGTACACCGATAGAAATCTATCGGCAGTTTTGTGAAGTGTATGGGGACAACATAATCACTGAAGGTGGAGTGCGTTATTGGGTCATAAAATTTAAAAATGACCGAACTAACGTTCACGACGAAGAACTAAGTGGAAGACCCAGCATATTGAATGCTGAACTTGTCGAAAAAGTCGATGCCGCGGTCCGTGAAAACCGTAATTTCACAATAACGGAACTCTCTATGAGTTTTCCACAAATTTCACCAAGTTTGTTGCACGAAATGATCACCGAAAAGCTTGGTTACCACAAGTTTTGTGCAAGATGGATACCGAAAATCTTGACAGAGATTCACAAAAATCAGCGAATGGCTGCAGCGTTAACGTTTTTGGACGCTTACGAGAAAGATGGCGACTCATTACTCGATCTCATCGTTACTGGTGACGAAACATGGGTTAATCATGAGAACTGCGAGACAAAATTGCAGTCAATGCAGTGGGGGCACACAAGTTCCCCCCCAAAACCCAGGAAATGCACGCAGAGAATGTCGGCAAGGAAGGTGATGGCGACTGTCTTTTGGGACAGAAAAGGTGTGATTTTGTAGATTTCCTGGAAAGACACTACAATAAACTCTCAAAGGTATTGCCAAACTTTGCACAACCTCAGAAGAGCAATACAAAACAAGCGCAGGGTAAAGTTGGGCTCAAAGATCTTGCTGATTCACGAAAATTCCCAGGCCCACACGGCAAATGCCACTCTTGAAGTTCTCGAATCTTTTAAGTGGGAGTTGTTTCCTTATCCGCCGTACAGTCCCGGCCTGGCACCGAGCGACTTCCACTTATTCCCAACAATGAAGAAGTGGTTGGCTGTGCAGCATTTTGATGACGACGCACAGCTTCAAGAAGAGGTAACCACGTGGTTGAAGGTGCAGGCGAATATTACGACGAAGGAATTTCCAAGCTCGCCCATCGCTACGATAAGTGCCTTAATTTAAATGGCAGCTATGTAGAAAAGTAGTATTTAAGTGTGGTTTTCATCTGTATATAATTTAAAAAAATTTCCAATACTTTATTTATTTTATTTTTTTTATTCCAAAACTTAATGTACTTTGTGGATAGCCCTCGTACCTCTACACGCTTTATATACCCTCCACTGCTGTTGTCGCCACCTGGCGTCGGTGAGTGGTTATTCGACATTGGCATGAAACATAGGCGATGGTCACTCTATAATGTGACTGGATAGTGTATAATGAAAGCCACTCGTCTTCATAGCACATGCCAATACTGTTCCCAGATCCACCACTGACATGCCTAGAAGACCACCTGATGAAGTTTTTCAAACACGTGTCATTGTCATTCAAGCATTTGGCTCTTCACTAAACGATCTTGAGAGATATCCATCACATCCGTCTCTAATTTGTTCACTGGCGTTTGCCACTTGTTAAACGTTTGCAATTACAACCAGCCTCTCTGAAAGAAGTGTGCCATTTTATTCTTTAGGTTCGCAGGTTTGATGAATGATAGCACAGGTCCAGACTCCTGCCTTCTTGCCTATTTAAGCTAAAATGAAAATAAATTCCGACAACAGATGGAAAAAAAACAGATTAATAAAGAGAATACACTACTTTCCCTCTGAGTGAGACATCTGCCTGCTGAGTTCAAATGTTGATCAAGATTTGTTTTCCATCGGTCGTTTCAGTGTGAGCATAAGCAGGGCACAAGTAACCGTAATCACCCTACCAATCACCTTATTTTTGTACTATCTTTGTAGCTAATTGGATACTCATCTTAACAGGGAAGGGAATAAGCAAGTCACTTTTATTGAAATAATACTATCTTTTTCGTCTGAATTAATGATTCTACTTGGCCAAATTGTCACTCCAATCGTGGTCCTCTAAAGGCAGAACTTACATATTGTCAGTTTGTCATCTGGAGATAGCGAACAGAGCTGTGGACGTTAGAATATTGAGTGCTAAGTGGAGAAATCTGAACATTTTCGACGTATTCTTCTGTTTGAATTCAGTAGAGCGGTAACTGCAGTGGAAGTAGCCAGAAATATTTGCGCCGTGGTATGGAGATAGTGCCACTGGACAGTGCATGTCAAGAAAAACGTTTTATCGTTTTAAGGAGGATCGTTTTGGAATTAGTGATTCTCCGTGTTCAGGAAGAGCTTCGGGATTTGATGAAGATCGTTTAAACGCATTAATTCACAATGATCCATGTCAGCGCAATATATAGACCTAGTACTGACTGCACTATCTTTGTCCATTACATTAGAAAATTCGACGAAATCTGAAATGAACACCGTAAATTACAAGTGTTAACCTGAGTATGGTGCTTTTACAACGTGAACACCACGCAAGCATTCACAGTTGTCTAATGAGCACAGTACTGTTCTGAACGATTCCTTTTCTTCAAAAATGTTCAAATGTGTGTCAGATCTTATGGGACTTAACTGCTAAGGTCATCAGTCCCTAAGGTTACACACTACTTAACCTAAATTCCCCAAGGACAAACACACAAACACATGCCCAAGGGAGGACTCGAACCTCCGCTGGGACCAGCCGCCTTGTCTTCAAGCTAGTTTTGTAACCAAATAGTGAAATCAAGTCGCACTGAGTCCAAGAGCAAATTCAAATACCAATTTACATATTAAAAATTAATCATATGAGCGTCAATAAAAATTTAAGGTGATATCTGAGGTGTCCGAGGATATAGCCAACGTATAAGGCATATTTTATTTTTCTGAGTGGTTTATGTCCGCCATTTTGATGATGGAGGTTGAATATTGACTTCGAGGATTTTCCTCTGTCACTTCAAGTAAGCTACACCCTCGGCTTGCCTCGTTTCTTTTTCGATACTTGCTAGTGCTCTCCAGTCCACAACCATTGTAAGTAGGCTGTTTTGGTTTTTTTATTGGTAACGCCGCCGCCACGTAGCGCTCTGTATGAAAATCACTGGCTGTGCCGTGTGCAGTCTGTGGCTGGTTTGCATTGTACTCGGGCTACATACTCCAGCCGCAAACCACGGCCGAATGCTGGTCAATCTCTCTGAAGAGTAATATGTCCCATTGATCAGAAGAGTTTTGACCTCGCCTGTTTTACGTTTTTGATTCAGACTGCTCTCTACACCGATGATACACGCTGAAGATGACTCTTCTACTCCCTGGACTTGTTTTCTCCTCGTGGACTCTGCCATCATCGATATCAGGAACCCACTGCTTGTTCTACTGGTGTCTTTATTAACGCCAGTGCAAGTGGTCGTAAAGTGCGTTATACCGGTGCAGAGTGGGATAGGAAAAAAGTATTGCATGCAAATTACCCATAATTGTGTGTCCGACATTAATCTTCATAGCTGTTTCTCTAACAAGTGAAACCAGATTTCCATAACATGTTGATGCTATACAGGCGTGAATCAAGCTGTCATTTACAACTCCGGTGAGGCGAAACAAATTTTTTGATGCGGGTGAGAGGCCATAGAACACTCTTAAGACCAGGAAGAGCCAAAATATATTTTAAACCAAAGATTTTCAAGTAGTTAAGCAAACAAATATTTTACATCGAAGTCGGAGCGAAAGAGTGCTGTGCAATTGGTCATCAGGTTTCCCTGCTTGAATAAAACATCTATTAAAAAAAAACATTCACTGAATGGTAATGTTCTGATAATTCAGAACGTACTATAACCTTAGAGAATATCCAAGGCTGTAGCTGCTCACCGTAGATTCTATATTCATCTTTTGATCATGTAATTAACTTTGTGGTTTACGCGAACGAAAGACGAACAACACACATGCAACCTATATCTGCACGACTAGAGTTTCCCACCTATGAGCTAGGTAACACCCCATCACGGTCTAGTGTCGTTTCTCATTGCTCTCATTTCTGTGCTCCTTCTATCAACACTGCAGTGCAGCGACAGCCAAGAATCCGGCATGCGAGAAGGGCTTTGGATCGCGTACCACAGCTCTCTCCCCTGTCTGCACCCTTCTTCCACCGCCACACCGCGCCGTCTCAGCGTGAGGAGGAGAGAGAGGGGGGAACTGCACAAGCACTGCATTTAAATGGCAACACAGTCGCAATGCATACGACTTTTCTTCACATTTCATATCTCTCAACAACATACACTCCTGGAAATGGAAAAAAGAACACATTGACACCGGTGTGTCAAACCCACCATACTTGCTCCGGACACTGCGAGAGGGCTGTACAAGCAATGATCACACGCACGGCACAGCGGATACACCAGGAACCGCGGTGTTGGCCGTCGAATGGCGCTAGCTGCTCAGCATTTGTGCACCGCTGCCGTCAGTGTCAGCCAGTTTGCCGTGGCATACGGAGCTCCATCGCAGTCTTTAACGCTGGCAGCATGCCGCGACAGCGTGGACGTGAACCGTATGTGCAGTTGACGGACTTTGAGCGAGGGCGTATAGTGGGCATGCGGGAGGCCGGGTGGACGTACCGCCGAATTGCTCAACACGTGGGGCGTGAGGTCTCCACAGTACATCGATGTTGTCGCCAGTGGTCGGCGGAAGGTGCACGTGCCCGTCGACCTGGGACCGGACCGCAGCGACGCACGGATGGACGCCAAGACCGTAGGATCCTACGCAGTGCCGTAGGGGACCGCACCGCCACTTCCCAGCAAATTAGGGACACTGTTGCTCCTGGGGTATCGGCGAGGACCATTCGCAACCGTCTCCATGAAGCTGGGCTACGGTCCCACACACCGTTAGGCCGTCTTCCGCTCACGCCCCAACATCGTGCAGCCCGCCTCCAGTGGTGTCGTGACGTGACAGGCGTGAATGGAGGGACGAATGGAGACGTGTCGTCTTCAGCGATGAGAGTCGCTTCTGCCTTGGTGCCAATGATGGTCGTATGCGTGTTTGGCGCCGTGCAGGTGAGCGCCACAATCAGGACTGCATACGACCGAGGCACACAGGGCCAACACCCGGCATCATGGTGAGGGGAGCGATCTCCTACACTGGCCGTACACCTCTGGTGATCGTCGAGGGGACACTGAATAGTGCACAGTACATCCAAACCGTCATCGAACCCATCGTTCTACCATTCCTAGACCGGCAAGTGAACTTGCTGTTCCAAGAGGACAATGCACGTCCGCATGTATCCCTTGCCACCCAACGTGCTCTAGAAGGTGTAAGTCAACTACCCTGGCCAGCAAGATCTCCGGATCTGTTCCCCATTGAGCATGTTTGGGACTGGATGAAGCGTCGTCTCACGCGGTCTGCGAGTCCAGCACGAACGCTGGTCCAACTGAGGCGCCAGGTGGAAATGGCATGGCAAGCCGTTCCACAGGACTACATCCAGCATCTGTACGATCGTCTCCATGGGAGAATAGCAGCCTGCATTGCTGCGAAAGGTGGATATACACTGTACTAGTGCCGACATTGTGCATGCTCTCTTGCCTGTGTCTATGTGCCTGTGGTTCTGTCAGTGTGATCATGTGATGTATCTGACCCCAGGAATGTGTCAATAAAGTTTCCCCTTCCTGGGACAATGATTTCACGGTGTTCTTATTTCAATTTCCAGGAGTGTAGATTGTAAAGTGCTCACGTTATTTGTATTTTTGTATGTCATCGATGTGCACGTCAGAGAGAGAGAGAGCAAGGGACGTTACTGTTGTAAATCTTTGGTCTTGTCATGGCACAGTCTTTGTCTTCGCGCAGTCAGATACCAAGGTAGCTAGACATATAACGTAGGCCATTCCGGCAGTGTCCGCGAACTATTTACCCACAGTACCCTTCGCATCGTGACATCACCGGGCAGAGAGCATTGAGTACGTCAGCAGTGTGTTGCGAGCAGACCAAAGTATGAATAAAAAGAGTAATTGTGCAGTTGCAAACTGTAAAAATTATGGAACTGATATTAGTGGTATAGTGTATCATCGTTTTCCCAAGAATTCCCTACAAAAGGAATGGATATCTCGGTGCAAGCGAGCTGACGAAATTAACGTTATTAATCCCATATCTACTTCATTCATTTTCTTCCAGAGGATTAGGGGCGGGATTTAAGGAACGAACTCCTGGGGTTGCCACAAAAGAAGACTCTTAAAGCAGATGGAGTTGCATCTCAACATTTACCCAGCTGGCACGGAGATTTTACGCACAGCTGACAACAGCACTTAACCTGACAATGATGTAAGCAAGCTACTGTGTTATACTGATTAATCAGATTAAGGTACTAATTCGTTAAGTCTCATCTTATCAAATGAGTTATTTTTTAGTGAAAAAGTATCATTTTAGTACTAATTCTTAACCATAAACGAATCAATTAATAGGCTTTTTTGTTCCAGTAGGATGTTCGTGAGCGAGCTCTACATTATCAGAAGAGAGATGTACGAAAGAGAGCAATTGATACCTTGCAGTCTATGTCCCCAAAGAAAAGGAAACTGGACCAAGACACAGATACAGTGCCCATTTGTGAACTTCTTGATGTGAAAGTTAAGGACGGAGAAATAAAAAGATTGAAATCAGAAATGGAAGTTCTTTATAAGAAAAATGCCGTGCTTGAAAGTCGCCTTGGAAAGTGTAAAGCAGCCGTGAAGAAAGCCAATACTGTTAGACGCGTCTTATTAAAGAAGACAAAATTATGTGCTACAATGAAAGAAAGTGTCGTAAAGAAAAAGTAGAAAATATCTAAGTGTTTCACTTTAGGACAAATTCACTGTTTGTTGCAAGGCAACAGACGTGTTAAACGGAGTGTTCAGGATATTGCCAATGCCCTAACTCTAAAAGCTCTTTCTTAAAAAGCTTATACATATTTGGGGAAGCGAAATATTCCTTTGCCATGTCGAGCAACACTTCAAAAATGGACTACGAATTTTAAGTGTAATCCAGGTATTTCAGAAGAAGTTTTGGCAATTTTGAAAGCAAAGAGTCGTACATTTACTCCCCTACAAGACACTTGTGTTGTGTTTCGATGTAATGAACATTGATGGTAGAATCTGCTTTGATGCTTCGGAAGACTGGATTTTAGGACCTCACACAAATGTTCCAGTTGTAATGATTCGTGGTTTGTGTTCATCTTGGAAGCAGCCGATTTATTACAATTTTGACGTGACAATGAACTGTGGCCTGCTACTAGATATAATACTAAAAATTGAAAATTCGGGACTACATGCTGTGGCTGTAACGTGTGATATGGGTGTAAAAAGCACTAAAGTTTGGACAGAACTTTGTGTCACTATCTCAGAAACCTTTTTCAAAAATCCAGCGCACAATGAAAGGAAAATAAGAGTTTTTTGCGATGTGCCACATTTATTGAAGCTCCTTAGGAACCACTTTTGTGGGCCGTGGTGGCCGTGCGGTTCTAGGCACTGCAGTCCGGAACCGCGGGACTGCTACGGTCGCAGATTCGAATCCTGCCTCGGGCATGGATGTGTGTGCTGTGCTTATGTTAGTTAGGTTTAAGTATTTCTAAATTCTAGGGGACTGATGACCTACGATGTTAAGTCCCATAGTGCTCAAAGCCATTTTTGAACCACTTTTTAGATGAAGGCTTATCTCTTCCTGATGGAACTTTGATAGCCAAGAATGTAATTGAGAATTTGTTACACAGCCAGAAAGGCGATCTGAATGTAGTACATCACATTTCAGAAGCGCACATCAGTGTTACAGGACCTGCTCGACAAAATGTTAGGATGGCAGCCCGCTTATTTTCACGTCGCACGGCTAAAGCTCGCTTGTATGTTTTGGGAAAAGAACGGAAAAGCATGTTCTTTGATTTAGTAAACGATGTTTTCGACGTTTTAAATTCTAGAACTCCCACTGATGATGTCACGCCTTTACGTTACTGATTTGGTCTGAATTTAAAAGTCAAGAGAACACTTCAAAAAAATTTTGCGATGTTTGCCATAACATGCGCTTGGAAACAGGAAGGGTTGTTGACATTTCAGAAGGGGTTTATAGTCTCAACCACATCCCTTCTAGGGTTACGCGAAGAAATAAAGTAAGATAAGGAGAAGTTTATCTTAACATCAAGTCTAAATCAGGACTGCTGGGAAAATTATTTTTCTAGAATTCGAGGACTTGGTGCGTTCTACAATAGTCTCACAGCTGTAGAGGTTAAACACAGAATTCGGTTTCTTCTTTTAACTGGAAATGCAGACGAGATACCTACCTTTATCAGGTAGTGCAGCAGTTGCTGAAGAAAGAGTCACTGCCGTTTCTGTAGATACTGGTACTGAAACGATATCTTGAAGTTCATCACAAATGATCACTGTATTGAGATAACAGATGAACGACAAGTGAAATGTACAGATAGTTGTGACTTCTTAGGTATTGTCAAGAGGAAGAAGAATTCCTGAGAACTGTCCACGAAATAGATCAAAATAGTGCTGATATAGAAGATGCTACTCCTGCCTATGTTCAATACTTGGTGGAACCGCGTGACCGCTATGATCGCAGGTTCGAATCCTGCCTCGGGCATGGATGTGTGTAATGTCCTTAGGTTAGTTAGGTTTACGTTGTTTCAAGTTCTAGGGGACTGATGATCACAGATGTTAAGTCCCATAGTGCTCAGAGCCATTTGAACCATTTTTTCAATACTTGGCTGGCTATCTCGCATTTAAAAGTCGTTCTATCGATAAAACATTGGAATCACGCACTGAAATGTGCTCGATTCCTGGAACAAGTTCTCAATCATGGATAAATACTGTTTCTTGTGAGGGTCTTCTAACACCAACAACAGACTGGATGAATACCATGAACCAGTTCGAAGTTATATTTTCAGGTTTCCATGGACAAACAAATTCGAAATGTAACAACGTTTTTAAAACTTTAACTTCGATTATCAAAACAAAGTTTCCTCATGTACACGAAAACATAATTACTTTGTATGTTAGAACGCGAACTTTTATACGTATCAGGCATTTAAATAAAGAAAGACTAGTAGAAGCAAGAAAGAAGAGTGACACAAGGAAGAATCTGATGTGGACGGCTTCTAAACCATGTAAGAAATGAAGAGCCGCTTCTCGTCAGTAACTACAGCCGATCGATGCACTTGAAAATTACGAAATGGTGGTAAGTTTGTTTTACACATTCTTTATTACCTCCTATGTCGAACTATGTTAGTTACGTATTTTTTTAGGTTTAGTTGGTAATTCATTTACAAAACGACAACATTGCTTTTGTAATGCGTGCTGTCTGACTCGGGCGCGGCTTTTCTACCCTGTGACGTACTGCGAGCGCAGTAAATCGCAATAGGATGGTGGAATAGACCTCGTTTGTCAGATACATTCTTAGTTAGTTGTGGTAGGTGATGGACGTATTAAGTAGAGCTATATTGGCTTGTATTACATCTGTTAAATGAAAAAAGATTGATGGTAAAGGACAGAAAGGATGAATAAGATGTGCATATTAGAAAGCGAAGAGAATATAAATTTTGAAAATATTATTCTTTGAGGAGAAGAAGTTTGACGTAAGAATGCAGCCCTACGAGCCTAATTTGTGGAAATGATCATTGGGAGTTACTTAACTTTGTCCACTTGCTCAGAGCTGAGAGAAAGACCACCCCACTTCTATGAGTAATGCATTAACATTATGACTGGCTCAGCTGTTTGATTTTTATAGAAATTCTTTGTTAACACTGTACTCTCTTTAACTCATTGTTCGCTTTATCAAGCACAGTATTGTTCAGACCTACGTTGTGTGTGAAGAGCACGCGAAATTTTACTCTGTTTTTTTGAATATATCTTCATTCTAAAATCGTTATCTTGGAATATCATTTCATAGTAAGTTACTCTCCCCACTCCAATGTTTATCCTTACGCATTACCAAATGTGGTATACAAGTGTTGGAAATTTTATTTAGAAACAGAAATCTAGCTTAGCCACTGCATGCTTCTTGTTGTGCTTTCGAGAAATCTGCAGCAATGTTGTCAAGATTCGAAGTAACTGGAAATTTTTATTATGGCCAGATCGTTTTTACTTCAGTTGCGCATTAAGTACACTACTGGCCATTAAAATTGCTACACCACGAAGATTATTTGCTACAGACGCGAAATTTAACCGACAGGAAGAAGATGCTGTGATATGCAAATGATTAGCTTTTCAGAGCATTCGCACAAGGTTGGCGCCAGTCGCGACAACTACAACTGCTACATGAGGAAAGTTTCCAACCGATTTCTCATACACAAACAGCAGTTGACCGGCTTTGCCTGGTGAAACGTTGTTGTGATGCTTCATGTAAGGAGAAGAAATGCTTACCATCACGTTTCCGACTTTGATAAAGGTCGTATTGTAGCCTATCGCGACTGCGGTTTATCGTCTCGCGACATTGCTGCACGCGTTGGTCGAGACCCAATGACTGTTAGCAGAATATGGAATCGGTAGGTTCAGGAGGGTAATACGGAACGCCGTGCTGGATCCCAACGGCCTCATATCACTAGCAGTGGAGATGACAAGCATCTTATCCGCATGGCTGTAACGGATCGTGCAGCCACGTCTCGATCCTTGAGTTAACAGATGAGGGCGTTTACAAGACAACAACTATCTGCACGAACAGTTCGACGACGTTTGCAGCAGCGTGGACTATCAGCTCGGAGACTCTTGACGCTACATCACAGACAAGAGCGCCGGCGATGGTGTACTCAACGACGAGCCTGGAAGCACGAATGGTAAAACGCCATTTTTTTGGATGAATCCAAGTTCTGTTTACAGCACCATGATGGTCGCATCCATGTTTGGCGACATCGCGGTGAACGCACATTGGAAGCATGTATTCGTCATCGCGATATTGGCTTATCACCTGACGTTATGGATTGGGGTGCCATTGGTTACACGTCTCGCTCACCTATTGTTCGTATTGAAGTCACTTTGAACAGTGAACGTTGTATTTAAGATGTGTTACGACCCGTGGCTCTACCCTCCATTCGATCCCTGAGAAACCCTACATTTCAGCAGGATAATGCACGACCGTCTGTTACAGGCCCTGTACGGGCCTTTCTGGTTACAGAAAAGGTTCGACTGCTGCCGTGGCCAGCACATTCTCCAGATCTCTCACCAATTGAAAACGTCTGGTCAATGGTGGCCGAGCAACTGGCTCGTCACAAAACGCCTGTCACTACTCTTGATGAACTGTGGTATCGTGTTGAAGCTGCATGGGCAGCTGTACTTCTATACGCCATCGAAGCTATGTTTGACTCAATGCCCAGGCGTAGTAAGGCCGTTATTACGGCCAGAGGTGGTTGTTCTGGGTACTTATTTCTCAGGATCTATGCACACAAATTGTGTGAAAATGTAATCACATGTCAGTTGTAGGATAATATATTTGTCCAATGAATACCCGTTATCATCTGTATTTCTTCTTGGCATATATATATATATATATATATATATATATATATATATATATATATATAAATTGCATTCAGATCAGTTACAGTTCAATTCAAATTAGGTTTTGTTTAGTGAAATGTTAGCATACTTGTGTTGTGCAAGTTGGATAACTGTTTGTCGGAACATGAGTTGTTTTTTTTTTTTTTTGGTAAGACTGTTCCTTCCAGAATGCAATTTCCTTTTTAAATTTATTCTCATCAAATCAGAAATAAGTTATTTCTCACCTAGCAATGTCTTACAGTGAGCAGTATGCAGTCAAGTCCACTTAAAACGCGAGGTCTGCAATCCATTCGTATGTTACAATTATCGTTCCCGTCTTTTTTCGTTCATAAAATTAACAGTAGCAGGTTTAAGATCGAATAAAATCGAATACTAATGCGTCCCACTTCAGAAAACGTATACTCATACCAACAATGTCATCACGTGCATCATGTTTGCAAATTTAGCTCCAAGTATTGCTCGATGAATTCCGTCTGTCGATCGTTGTGTTTGATCTTTCATATACATCTAAATCTGTAAGTTCTTTCTACATGGTGTTGTAATGTCATTGCATTGAAAATTTGCGGTAACGCGATTATATATCGTACAGTGAATTTGAAGAGTTCTTGTCCTTCTCTTCTTTCATTCCATTTATTTTTAAAGACTTATGACGACAGATTGCGAACTCCCCTTTTTCTGCAAACAGCCACTGGACCTGTGAACTTCCGTTACACCACAAACAACAACGAAGGATACACAGCCCTAACACCGCAATTCTACCGAACTGAAGAAACTCTTTCCAACCGAAAAATGCGTCACCGAGCGTAGCCCACACAAAGCCCGCATGTCGTACAGTTTGCTTGCTGCGGCTGATCCTGGTATAGTGCCTTTCTAAATATTGAAAATTGGACATTAATGTTTCATTGCAAAGTTGGCTGCAGTAGTGGAACAAAGAGAGCGTTCCCTCCCCTTTCCGACTTTTTTGCATGATGGTGCATCTTCCTGTTGGGAAATGGGCGGGAAACTCGAATTTTGGAGGGAATTTTGCTCTAAGAGCTTATTACTAGAGTGGAGTTAGAATGGTGTTGGCCCCACTAGAGACTGCTCATGATGTCATTCAGTTCGAAAATAATTTGTTTAAATTTGTATAATTTTGTTTAAATTTGTTTAAATTTACTATCTACCTACAGTAGTAGCGGCTTGGTGGGGTTTACCACCACAAGAGGCCGATATATCAGTGCTTGTTGAGCTGTCGGTGTGGGAGGAGCATGAGTTCAATTAGAGAGATGTTGGTGACAGACAGGGTGCTGTATTACATGCACTCATTCAGCCGAGGAGTGCGTCCACAGCACACTGCATGAGCGGTTCTAGGGGCTTCAGTCTGGAACCGCGTGACCGCTATGGTCGGAGGTTGGAATCCTGCCTCGGACATGGATGTGTGTGATGTCCTTAGGTTAGTTAGGCTTAAGTAGTTCTAAGTTCTAGGGGACTGATGACCTCAGATATTAAGTCCCATAGAGCTCAGAGCCATTTGAGCCATGTGTTCCCTTCTTCATAACTATTGTCGGCCGCAGACATCAGGGGCAATGAAGATGCTCCAGCAGTGTTTTCGAAGGGAAGTGTTTGTTCGTGCACCACACAGTCCGGACTTGGTCCCCTCTGATTTTCATCTCTTCATTCACATGAACCGCTGGCTATGGGGATGGCATTTTGATACGGGCAACAAGCTGGAGACCGGCGTGGGGAATAGGCGGAAACCACACGCGCTGCCTTCTATGAAGAGGGTATTGGAAAGTTAGTACCGAGCTACGACATAGCCTAAGTCGGAGCGGCGACTATGTAAAAAAGTAGCTGGAAGGTGTAGTTAAATGTTAAAAAAACTTTTTATTTTCATTTTGGTTTCCATTTCGCTACCGATCGAAGGTTGAAAAAGAATAGCCCTCGTATATTTGGGTACGTTGGAATCATGCCTTGTAGTTAAATGTTGCAAAAAAAACGTTTTTTATTTTGGTTTCCATTTCACTACCGATCAGATGTTGAAAAAAAATAGCCCTCGTATATTTTGGTTCGTTTGAATCATGCCTTTAGAGGCAACGCCACGGGGGAAACTGCTATTCACCTATCAGTAATTACTGTATGGCAGAGGAACATACGTCAGCGATCGTTGGCCACTCTGTGTCAGTTTTCGGAGTAGTGAAAAGGCAGACAAGGTGCCAATGGAACACCGTACCAAAGTTGGCCACCATCGTTTTTTTTAAAATAATCTCTATTCTCTAGGTGTAGTGTTATTTGCGCACGATGGTGTATAGTAGATTCAGAGAGTTTTTGACCTAATACAAGGCGTGTTGGTACTGGTACATCTGGAGTGCCAGTGAAGAATATTTTGGATGGCAACTTTCGGTTCTAGCGTTTGCCTCACAATCAAAGGAATCACTTGTCATCATTCACCTTTGTCAGCGCTCATGTAATGTCTTCCTAGCTAAGCGACAAGTTATTGAGGTAGGACGAGGATAAGTCGCTGCGACACGGTTTCATTCAACCGCCAGAGGGCACTTCGTCCTTTACTCCTACGCTCGTGAGTGAAATGAAAGATTAGGGCTTAACGCGCGTCAATGACGAAGGAAGGAGAGCTCTAGGACGGATTGGATACGAATAGGGAAGCTAATTGCCGTTACATTTTCAAAGGAAACATGGCACTGGAATATGCATTAAGCGATTTCGGGAAAACCTAAGTTAAACCTAAGTATGAATGGCTGGACTGGGATCTGGACCGAGCTCTTCCGAAATTCGTGTCCATTCTGCGAAACACCACGCTGTCTGACTTGCTACATGATGAGTGGAGATACCACAGAGCATTTCTGCTTTGACCTCCAGTGACTGAACAGTTCCAGAGAGAATGTCTATACACAACGGTGCTGGTGGTATACTACTTAGTTTAACTTAAACTAACTTACACCAAGGACAGCACACATGCACCCATGCCCGAGGGAGGACTCGAACTTCCGACAGGCGGTTGCCGCGCGAAATGCGGCAAGGCGCGATAGACCACAGCGACGAATCAATAGCACTGTAAGTTTTTTTACAACAGCGAAGCAATTTACCCCATCTGGATGTGCTGACTGGATACCGGCAGATCAAGGTTGACGACTGACGATGCTGGCCGAGAAAATCCTGATTCCATGAGGGCCTCTACGAATTCAAGTTTATGCCGTTTGGTTTACGCAGCTTTTCCACCACCTCCTTTGAGTCACGGACTACTTGAGTTACAAATGGGAGCAGTGTCTTTGCTATCTGGATGGTACTGTGGTTTCTGCAAAGAGATGTAAATAGCATCTATACTGATTATCAACCGCATTAATTTAAGAAAATGACTTTTCGTAGACAAGTACATTCTGCCGCACCTGCGCAACGGTGGAAGCTCATCTGATTCAGCACGTACACTTCCATGATGTTCACCTCTGCCGAAGCATAGTCTGGACCTTTTGCATGGCCCTAAGGACTCCGTTAATCCCTACGTTCTCCGCTGTCACTTCCTCTCGATTCTTGACGTGTTCCGGGGCTCTGAAGAGGTTTACACCGACACGGCTGATGGTAATGTTGGCTTCGCCTATGTCCACAGAGGCCATATTGAACAGCATTCCTTGCCCGCTGGCTGCAGTGTATTCACTGTAGAGCTTGTGGCCATATCTCGTGCACTTCAGTACATCCGTTCCTGTTCTGGTGAGTAGTTTCTTCTCTGTTCTGACTCACTGAGCAGCTTACAATCTATCAACCAGTGCTACCCTCGTCATCCTTTGGTAGCGAACACCAAGGAGTCCATCTCTGCCCTGGTACAGTCCAGTTGTTGAGTGGTGTTTGGGTGGACCCCAGGACACGTCGGAATCCCAAGCAACGAGCTTGCTGACAGGCTGGCCAAACAGGCTATGCGGAAACCGCTCGTGGAGATGGGCATATCTGAAACTGACCTGCGTTCTGTCTTACGCCGCAAGGTTTTTCAGCTTTCGGAGACGGAGTGGAGTAATAATAATAACACAACAAACTGCGTGTCATTAAGGAGACTGCGAATGTGTGAAATTCTTCCCTGTGGGCTTCTCGCAGGCAATCAGTTGTCCTTTGTTGGCTCCGCTTTGGCCTACGTGGCACACACATGGTTACCTCCTCCGTCGCGAGGACCCACGTCAGCGTCGCTGTGGCTCCCAAATGACAGATGTCCACCTCTTACTGGACTGCCCACTTTTAGCTCCTCCGCAACGGACTTTTAACTTCCCCAGCACCCTACCTTCAGTGTTGGGCGACAACACCTCAACAGCAGCTTTAGTTTTACGTTTTATTCGTGAGGCTGGGTTTTATCATTTGATCTGAGTTTTTGCGCATGTCCTTTGTCCCTCTGTGTCCTCCACCCTAGGACTTTTAGGGTAGAGGTTTTAATGTGTTGCAGAGTGGCTGGATTCTCCTTTTTTCTTCTCATGGTCAACCAGCCATGGTAATCTGTTTTCTTGTTTTTAGTCTGTTCTCCCTGTTTCTTGCGTTTCTGTGGTTTTCTTGTCCTATTTTGTCCATTGTAGTGTTTGTTGTCCTTCTGCCGTTCTTCTGGTTCTTCCTTTCTCCTGTTATTGTGCCATACATCTTCTTTGTTTTCTTCTTTCCCTTGGGTAATTGTACTACTGGGAACAAGAGACCGATGACCTCGCGGTTTGGTTCCCCCCTCCCCCTTTTAAACCAACCAATCATCTGTTCAGAAAATATGACAGGCATAACAGATTTTCCAACTCCTTTGTCCATTCATAAAGCGTATATTTCCTTGGAAAGCGCTGTTTCTACTGGTGCTTCTTGTTTTGAAAACTTGTATGAAATCTTGTTCTGTAATTAAATCTGTGTATACCGTTTAAATCTGAATATTGCGGCCCCAACACACATGAGTCATGGATCGACCACATAGCAAAATGAAAGGTCGTCTGACTGTGAAATGACGTCGGATTCCAAATCTAATTTATTGTACAGGTTTCTGCTGTTTACATACATGAATCTGATTACAAGATCTGATACTCAGGAACGCCAAGGATACGGAACGAATAATCGCTTAACATCACAGATCAGGAAAGATCAGAAGGTAATAGAACATGAGAGGTTGCGTCCAGCAAATCATCATGTGAAAGTACAAACCCGCAGTGCCTGGTCAGTGCCTGCGCGATTACACCGTAAGAATTGTTAACTAAAACACGCATACCGTGTTAACGACTAAATTGTGAATGAGCCCCCAGTCTTTTCATGAAATTACAAGCTATCGTGCCTGTACATAATTTCTGACTCTTTGTCACCCGTTTGCAAAATCTCACCGAGCTCTGCAGGTCGTTGAGCAGAGGGCTTTATAAGCCTTGATCTGTTGCTGATTGCTGCGGATAGGAGAGAAGTCCTACATTGCCACTCTGGGAATTTGCCATCTAGCAATAAGAAATGATTGTCATCCGTTCTCTAGATTAAGTCTCGCTTCTCTGCCTGCACGACTTCCTGTGCACAAAATAGACGACTTTACAATATTCTGACCAAGGGTACGGTAGTAAATAAACGAACATAGTCCCTAGTTAGCAGTAGTCTTGCAGTACATTATTAGCCTGTACTAAGATGCAGTTCTTGACGGTTCCTTCTTATGAAGGAGTTACTATCTCAAAACATTTATTTGACGTGACCGGTTTCGGCACATACAGTAGGTCATTTTCAGACTGATTACACTGTAACGATAATAAAAGTGGTTGGTAATTAGGGAAGTCAGTGTTGCATAAAATGTAAAAAGATTAAACTAGAAAGGCGTGATGTTTTACCTATTTGCTGGAGCTGGCTACGTGCTGAGCAGCTGCGTCTTGTCAAGACTGTAACAGCTGCTAGTGGCTGCGGTGCCGCGCGTTGAATAGTGCTTGATAGCGCGACAGTTTGCTGCATTGCGTCAGCTGCAGCCAATGGGATCTTATTTTAGGGAAAAACATTTATGGAGTGCAAATGAAATATAAAACTACCTGTACAGTTAGATGTATATCATTATACAACTGCTGTTCTTTAAATAAGTAGTACAGGCCATTAATAAAATTACTTAACTTTAAATAAACTTTAAATACAAGTGCACCAATACAACAGCTCGTGCGAACGTGGAACGCCAGCTAGTGGCGCTTGTTGGGACTTCACGACGACGCCGTCTCCATAGAAATGTCGATGTGTTGGCCGTTGCGTGTCAAAGACGTATAGTGTTTATTGGCGTCCAAAGATGTATGTAGACTACGCTGTTCCCCTGGAGACGTTGTCAAAGACCATCCTGCAGGAAGCTGTTACCTAGGCGACATTACATAGTGTCTATTTGCGTCCCAAGATATATGGAGTTTATGCTTTTCCCAAGGAGACGTTGTCCAAGTGGACGTTATTTCGGTTGAATTGGCGTTTTGTTCGAAATTTTCAACGTTGTGCTTACACAATTATAAAAGACTGGGAGAGCTAGACGTTATTTTCAGTAATTATAATGTGTAATTCAGCGTAGCCTGAGGGCAAAAAAATTTTGAACATAATTAATTAAAATTTGTAAGAACAGCTATGGGGCTATGCCAGTTGTAAAATAAATGCAATGGCGTTTTTAAAAGGTTTTATCCTGAAATATACAGTATAAGTGTTCGTAAGATTTAGGCTTTAAAATATAAAAAAGTGACGAAGTCAACTGGTAAAAACAAAATAAGTAAAATCTAATAGTTTCGGCGAAATTTTGCCACATGCGTTTTTTAAATGAGAAAAGGTAGAATCAGCATCTTTACTTGCATTATTTCTATAAACAGATCAAATGAAGTCGTTTCGTGAAAATCTAATTGTTCATTTGAAAGAATTGAATAACACTCCTCAAGTGTGTTCAGCAGAAACCCCTTTGTGCTTATGTGTAACACTTCAAGGCAGTTGGTGACGTCACCTTTTGTTTGCTCCTAATTTATAAGGTGTTATCGAAACATCAATTAATTTTATGATACTCCTGAGGTATGTTCCTTAAAACACATTTTAAAATTACTTTCAGTTTGTCCATTACATATTTTTTCGCAGTTACGACAGGTTAGTTTCTATGTATACACGTGAACGAGAAAAATGATTACTGGCATTTCCAATAGAGTGTCTTAATTTATTTGAAAGGATGTTTGCGGGTGAGAAGGCAATAGAGAGATTTGTATCCTGAAAAGTGTGCTACTTCTGCTGGAAACGTTTCCCATGTATACCATTTCAGAGTACATCTGCTTTTATGTTAATTTATGGGTTTTAGAATTTACTTTCCGAAATACGAAATCTACTACTTTGCGGTCACAGTCATTACCATAAGCAACTTGCTTCAGATTTTCAACTTCAACTTCACTATGGTGCCTACGGTCGCAGGTTCGAATCCTGCCTCGGGCATGGATGTTTGTGATGTCCTTAGGTGAGTTAGGTTTAAGTAGTTCTACGTTCTAGGGGACTGATGACCTTAGATGTTAAGTCCCATAGTGCTCAGAGCCATTTGAACCATTATGGTGCTGATCATGTGCAAGCGCTAATTTCAGCATTCTGTTAAGCACAGATTAACACTTCTGCGTGCATCCCCTCTCTGCTCTTGAGTTTCCTCACCAGACAATGCACTGGGTCTCACCTTTGAATTTTCTGGAAACTGCATTCGGCTCCGCCCCTCTGCTGCATGATAAGAAGTTCCATTGCAAATTTTCAACAAGTGGCGTGGCTGCCCTCCAGGACGAGCAGATCTTCCTCGTTTCTCGTGGTACCACAAAGTGACTGCCACTCTCTTCCGGGAAGGACCTTCCGTCTTGTAAACAAAAGTTCTTTCCTCAACCGTTGCAGTTGGCTGCTCCAGCTTGCTAAATTTGCTATTCAGCCCAAACTTAAATGTTCGTTCACTGTGTTATTTGATATTCTCAACAAGGATTCTGGACCACACCTAGCGTGAAGTGTGCTTACTGCAGGATGGACGCGAGGCTCATACAATGCCACTGCCCGACGGCTTAGCGCTCGACCTGCACAGAGTCGCACCACCTCCTGGTTTTTATGCTGGAAGGGTTTTTGTCCCCATTGGCCTTACGGGATTTTGGCTTTGCTATTGACAGAGTTCCCATATGGGGCTCACCAGCTCGCAGAAAATTACAGAAATGGTTTCATGCTACTTCCATCACTATACACAGAAAGAAGTAAGATGTTAATCTGCCCAGTCACAGAGATTCTTTCCTATAAAAGTGAGCATTCGTCAACTGACATCAACCGAATTCCAACGAATGAATTTAAGTAAAATATGAAAATCAAACAATACTTGTGCCACTCCAACACTGTTACAGGGTGACAATTATTAGGTCCCAGCATTTTTTCTTTCTAGTCTTGCTACAGCTTTACACGGCGTACTTTCCTTTCTGCGAGAGAACCTATAACCTCATCACAGTTCTTCAAAATTTTGCTACATGAAAAATCAAAATGTCATTGTCTAATACTGCAAAGGTGTTAATGCAAATAGCACCCAAGACTGCTGTGGTTTCTCGTTTTGATTACTTCTATTTCGTCACTGATTGCTAGGTAAAATGAACTAGGCCTTTCTAATATAGCAGCAGTTGTAACACACGCCAAATAAGAGAAACTGTTTTGGCACAGATGGTCATTTTTATGGACTTCATTTACATAAATAACACGAGAGAACATAATTCACAAAGAACCAGTATCAAGTGCCTATTAGGCCTACAACAGGCAAAATGTTTTATGTTAGGAAACAGTTTCACATTTCATTCTTACGCTCCAGATTCTCAAGCACGAGATCGAAAAGTAGCAGCACCAAAATTTTATATAAATTTGGAATAGTCATATTCTTCCATGTAATTTTCGTGCTGCCCCCTTTTCTTCTCCTTCCTCGTTCTAACAAACAATCGTCTCAAACAAATTGCTCTGAGTACTATGGGACTCAACTTCTAAGGTCATCAGTCCCCTAGAACTTAGAACTACTTAAACCTAACTAACCTAAGGACATCACACACATCCATGCCTGAGGCAGGATTCGAACCTACGACCGTAGCGGTCGCGCGGTTCCAGACTGTAAAACAATCGTCTCATCACTAACCTGTAAATAGTTTTGCCATTGTCAGAACATATTCTCCGGTTAACTTCACTCGCCCTGCCAGAACCATAGGGGTCAGATATCTCGCATTTATTCTCTCGTTAGGTGTTATTACGTGTCCGCGCTATTCCGAGAACAGGACTTATAGCGGCTGCTAACCAAGGAGTGTACAACTGGAATGTGTAGAGATCTGGCAAAAATTTTCTGTCCTAATTTCATTTCCTTTTGTACACATTGAGAGGATGGTATGTAATCTTTCTTACTTGTTATTTCTGTTAGTCGTTTATTTCTGCTCTGGTAGTCTGAATCTATGGATTTCTATGATAATTATAAAAACGCTGATCATTCGCACACCCTATCAACCACATAAACAAACAGCGACTGGCATTTACCCGTTCGGGCTTATTCGGTTCTCGTCTGCGGTAAAGTTTTGTATTTCTATATGAGACGGGGATTCCAGTGACGTCAACTATGCACGCTTTCAAAAATCAACTTATGATTCGTTCAGAAATCAACTTAGAATGTGTTCACAAATTGTCAATAAACAACTGGGATGCGTTTCAATATCATTTGTTTAATCGATAGACCAACGTGCGCTAGATGCTAATATCTTTGTGAAACAAAGTTTTCTTCAAGAATATGAATCTGACGCTCCCTGAAATTGTTGCCCGGGGCAGATACCCCAGTTTGCCCCTTCCCCCTCCCCCGCCCCCCCCCAACCCCCCCCTCCACACGCGCAAAAATCCGGGTCTGGAAAGGAACTACCAGTTCTTGTAATTGCTGTACAGCCAAGAGAAACCTAAGAACCTCGCGGAACACGAGTACTGGAGCTATTTTTACGTTGTTTATGGAACAATACAATCCAGACAAAAATATGAAAATGAAATTACACAGTTTCGGAAACTTTACTGGTCTCTTACAGACGTGTATTTGTGTATATAGACTGAAGCGGCGAGTCTGTATAATAAAATCATATGTGTATGAGACCAGTAAATTCTCTGAAACAGTGTCATTTCATTTGTATGAGTACCTGCTCCTGGTTTTATGGTTGAATAATGTGACCGTCACTTTTCTTATAAATATAAGAAAAAATCTCAAAGATTCACATTTTCATGTATCTGTCTCAGTTATTATTCAATTTAAGTGGAATTGTGAATTGATTACCGAAAATGTCTAGTTTACTTATCGATCATCTTGTTAATCATTTGTTGTGGTAAAATCCTGAGATTTCCATTCTGTAAATATGCATTTTTGTATTTTCTTTGTACAATTACGTATTCTGTGTAAACACGTGTTCTCGATGGCAAAATAGAGTACAAACTCTGGAGGAAAGATAAAACAAAACAAAAGAATCCGGAACATGGAGAGCCTCGGCAGTTCTGTTCGCGTGTAAGGAGGAATTTAAAGTAGACTGGGGCGGCAGTGGAATCTGGAACGAGGAGTTGTGTGAGCGGGTTGCAAAGGTGGCTTAGTGCCGAGTGCACTGCCCAGTAAGCTGGAAACTTGGGTTCGATTCCGGTGTTATTGCAACTTTTCTCTCGGTATTTCAGTCTGTATACATAAAAAAAATATGAAAGGCTACTGCGTGTATGTGTAATTGCTAGCGTGAGTGACAGAGATGACGATAACTTGCTCGACTTGAAATACAGGTATCGACCCACTTTAGAACAGCTTACAGTCTGTCCGGTAAATACGATCGTAATTACTAACTGCACAAACAACTTCAGTTCGCTCTTGTTTGGTTGTAGACTAATTCTTATCGGTCTTCGGCTTATACGTGGTCAGACAAACATGGATCGCCGAGCTTAGACAACGATGGGTGGCATCAGAGGCCTCACCATTGTTGAAGTGGCAGGAGAGTAACATGTGCAGAAACAACTTCACTGGCTCAACAACACCGTACATATCATAACAATCTGCCCAGGAAACTTCAAGAATAGTTGAAGCTTTTCAAAGTTGCATCTTGTTAAGCTGATTAATATTTGCGTGTTCTGTTATACAATTATTTCTCAATTATATTTGTTAAGTTCACTGGGAGCCCAGTTTGCTTCATGAATGTGAGATCGGATTCGAACAGTGTCACCGAAAATACCTATAATCCAACGAACAGATTTGTTTCAAGCGGTGGAAAGGTGTGGATTCATCACCGCCGAAAACGGCGAGGACACAACCAACACTGGGCAGTCATGCCACGTGTTTTTTGTGACTGCCAGCGTATGGTGGCAATAGATTATGCTCGTAAAATGCAACAGATTTTGAGGAAAAAGCTTGTCTGGTTACGAATCCATGCACACCAACATTATGCGCACAACCTGACACACAAACCTTTAATTGCTATACGTCAGATCGTTAACTGCATTTATAGCCCGACTTAAGTACTATTTAAGAACAGTCTTTCCCCTACGTAGCTCGCTCTCATGCGTACAACCAGTAATTTTGCCCATATTCCATGTGTGTATCACCTCGAAGAAATAAAGTTACGACGTTAATTTTTTGCTTGTTTGCGGCTACATGTGTGCGCTTGAAGCAAGCCAAGCGCTGTATCGTGTGTGAGATACAGAGGCGAACGAGTGTGCCGGAACTTACCCCAATTCACCGCTAGTAGCGATACGTCACCTTACCACGTATGCGCGTAGTCTGCAAGTATTGTACCACAATTAAGTATGAAATTAAACATCAAACTTTACGTTTAAAACTTCGTTAAAATATATTCAGTGTAACAATGTTCCAGATATCTAGTCTTTGTGTTCTAGACTTAATAGTTTACGTAAAAATGCCGTTTTAAGAGAAAAATCAGAGACGCTAAGTAATAAATCTAGAAAGCCAGAATTTGGCCAGAATGTGCAGTTAGAGCTCAAAAATAAGTGGTGTAGGTTTCCAAAACCATATAACAAAAATTAACACCATAATCCATGTTTTTGGGAAAAATCAGAGGCGCTAAATAATGGACTTAGAAAGATGAAAATTTGTTTTATGCTTCAGTTCACCCCAGAAATAACTGAAATACCATGTTAAGCTACCTCTTATAGGTTTTGAGTAATTAAGTAAAAACCATTTTTTTAACTAAAACGTACCCAATTGTTGCAGATTAAGTACCTGTGATTTTAATGATAGAGAATTCTGGTTAAAGTCGATGAGAAAACATACCAAGTTATAAATCTATACCTAATTTCAGAGTTGTAATATTAATAATAGCAGATATAAGTGTTAGTAACGGTATAGTTCAGAGGTAACGACCTACCGTTAGTTCCACTATGAAATTTCTAGAAGGCAAAGTTTTCATTCTAGCGAGCTGAAACTGTTTCGGTGATTTTAAACAGGTTAACTGCATACAAGCAAAAATTATTAAGTTTCTGAATTAATTTGCAACCATGTTACTAAAGATTATGTTCCCGACAAAAGCGGTCGCTCGGAGGCTGTTGCAGTATTCAGATAGCCATAGACAAGAGATGTTCTCTCGGCCGTCCGATCCGGCACCTACATAAATGCAGCCCCAGAAGCAGTGCATAGAATCCACTCTTCCGGAACACGAAACTATCAGGCCAGAACAATTCGGATTTCAGCAAAAAGTCTCAGCCGAACTACATGTGCTCAGACTGACAGAGCATATCGCCCATAACATGAACTTGAAAAACTCCACCCCAGTCATCTTCCTGGACTGAGAAAAGGCCTCCTACAAGGTGTGGCACGACAATCTAACCTAGAATATAGTGCAACACACCTCTATAACAGACACCTACGCCAGACTCCTCAATGACTTTCTTTCCAACAGGCAATTCGTAGCAGAAGTAGACGGCAAACGCTCATCTCGCAGAACACTATATGCGGGGATACCACAGGGATCAGTACTCTCCCCAACGCTATTTAATATCTATGCGAACAACATCCCCACCATTGAAGGCGTCCATATCGCCCAATTCGCGGACGATAGCGCCTTCTTCACAAGCGGCAAGCGACACCTGGTGACTACCAGAAAAATCCAACGGCAACTCAACACAGTGGTAAAGTGGTGCCGCCATGACAAACTATCATTCAACGCAGGAAAGACGACAGCCGTCCATCTTACTACAAAAAGACCAACACACCTAGAACAGCTACACCTGAATACACAAGAATTGCCCTGGAGGAATGAAGTCAAATACCTAGGTGTCACAATAGACAGGAAACTGAACTACCACCAGCACATCAACGAAAAAAAGTCTAAAGCGCTCAACCTTGCTAAAGCCCTATTCCCACTCTTTAGAAGCAAATGTATAAGACAAGAAACCAAAAGGACCCTTTACAAAAATACTGTCCTCCCCATCATGACTTATGGTTGCACAGCACGGGGAACAGCTAGCAAAACCAAAAGGTATGAATTGCAGACAATGCAGAACAAAGTCATTCGATGGACCCTAGACACTTCCCTATGTACCCAAACTACAACCCTCCATGAAACCCTGGAGATGGACACTGTCGAAACAACAATAAAAAAGCTAACCACAATTGTCTATAAAAAGCTGAAGCTGGACATATACAGAGACAACAGCAGACACCAAAGAAAAATCGGAACAATCCAACCAAGAACATGGCACAAACAAAGAGTTCCACGAAGCATCATAGAGCCAGCAATCTGAATTCGTCCTCCTAGCAGAAGAAACCTCACTCTCTTAGAAAATCACCACCCAGGATAGACTAATTACTACTCCATACTAGACCAATATGATGTAAAACCAAGTTCATGACAAACCAATTAGAATAGGCTTAAATGGTTCAAATAGCTCTGAGCACTATGGGACTTAACATCTATGGTCATCAGTCCCCTAGAACGTAGAACTACTTAAACCTAACTAACCTAAGGACATCACACAACACCCAGCCATCATAAGGCAGAATAGGCTTACTAAAAGTATTATTAGATCAGTAAGACGTAGGATAAATTCATGGCATGGTGAAAAACCAGTAAGAATAGGCCAACCAAAACCATTAGATCAGTAACATGTAGGATAAATTCATGGCATGGTGAAAATCCAATCAGAATAGACTAACCAAAACCATATTAGACCAGTAAGATGTAGGATAAACTCATGGTGTCCAATCAAGTAAAATAGAAATCACGTAAACTAGGCTATCCAAAAAAAAAATAAAACCAGAAGTCTAGGATCTCTAAATAAGTATTCTTAGATATCAGTCAAACCAAGACAACATAGGAATATTGACCTAGTGACAACAAAGCTAGAAAACCAAAGCCTCAACCTAATGAGTCACAGAACCCCACCTATGGCGTCGGATTGGCGAACTTCTTAGTTCGATAATTCACGATCCTGTCCCCAAAAGTTTAAATAAACGGTGCCGCCACAGCACTAAAATCAAACAAAACACCACACCAAAACACCTCAAACCGGCGAAGCCGGTGGGAATGATCTTCAACACACACACACACACACACACACACACACACACACACACACACAAAAGAGCAGTAGGAAGGTTCACTTTGTACTCAGCTACTATAAGATCCACGTCTGTCAAACGTCGGATCGTGCTTTGCCTCGGATGACGTCAGAGCCGAGCTGTGACAAAGCGCGTATTTTGCGGTAAAAATAGACTGCGAACTCGCGAGGACTGTACACCGTCCTGGATCGCTTAGAATTCGCCAAAGTAACTGATAGTGTGTCGTCGGTGTGATTTACAATTCCGCGTGGCAAGTGGTGACTTTATTTCCACTTTTATGGCGAGCATTGATTTGGAACATTTACTGCAAACTTTCATTTGAGTAATTTTAGTCAGGGTGAAAGACAATCTGGTAGGAAAGTACCGCCCCACACAGTCCTGTTACACGTTGAAAAATCATCGTCGCAAGACTACTGCACGCCGCTAAAAGAGCCAAAACAATAAGCATAGCTCACTCCTAAATTGGAGTCTCGTGCGGTAATTTATTTTATGCACTTAAGGGAGAACAACGATGCTGCGATGCTGCGATTGTGGAAATAGACAGCAAATATTCGCCTTCAGATGACACAATATTGAGTTGCGATGAAACCAATCTGCATGAAGACGAACAATGTGGGATATCATCTATCTGTGAACGACCGCGAATCGCAAGAGAAGTGGAAGCCTTGGAGCTCCAATACCGGAGTGTCATCAATGAGGTGACTGTGGAAAAAGCGAAAGTCAATAATGTACCAGTTTTCAACATCCTGCACGACGTTATGAATAAATGCCGCATCCCGCTGGGTGCCCCGATCGCTCACACTTACTGAAAACTGCCGCTGAACCAAGGCAGCATCTGCAATGTTGCAGCTGTTTCAGGCCAAACCAGATGACTTCTTTCGCAGCCTAGTCTCCACGGACGTGTACTAGATGTAGCACTATGACCCCGAGATAAAGGATCAAAGCAAATGGTGGAAAGGTGTGGATTCACCACCGCCGAAAACGGTGAGGACGCAACCATCACTGAGCAAAGTAATGCCACGTGCTTTTTGGGACTGTCAACGAATGGTGTTAATAGGTTATGTTCGTAAAACGCAAACCGTCGCAGGAGAAAATCTACTGATGACATTACGAGAGCCTGTCGGGATGAATTGTTGCGGAAAGTTGTCCAAAAGAGCGTTCACAGGTCATTCTAAACGCGACGCAGCCACGTATGCTGCTTATTTGAGCTATCAGAATTTTGATCCACTCTCAGCTTTCCCCAGACGTAGCAACCAATGACATTTTTCCCATTCGTCAGATAAAGCAGCCAATCAGTGGCAGGTATTATCAGAATGAACTCGAGATGCTTTTCGAGGTTGGAAATTTCCTGAAAAACCAAATTGCAGACTTCTACAACCAAGACCTTCAGTAAGTTCTTCATCGTTGCGGAAAACGTGTTGCACTGAAGGGTGAATACGTAGAGAAGGACAAACACCATCAACAACTTTTATGGTTACACCTTGGTTTGCTTTGAGGTGATAATTACAACCTAATGACTAACCATGTATATGGTACAATAAAAACAGCCTCTTCCACGCACTTCACATGACTTGGAAAGGACAGATCAAGATTCAGCTGTAGATCTGTACTTATCCCGTAAGTGCTACTTGCGGTACGTATTTCCGTTCTGGTGTTCTCAATAGTGGAAGATGTCAGTTTCCTTAAGAACAAAGAGAGAACAAATTGGTAGAGATCTTCCTCGTCTGCGTGCCATCAAAATTTAACGTATTCAGGAACAGCTATTGTAGTCTTACTTGCTTGCTTGTCTCTTTTCTCTACTGGTTTTATGTTTCCTATATTTAACTGTATGTCACAAAAAAGAGAAAGTTATTATCTAATAAGCGATAAATAGTGCAAATTTTCTGACGAGTTCTTATTCTCCCGGTCTCAAATAATACCACTCAGTATTACATGAGTTTTTTTTTAATGGGGTACGTTGTCAAACCAGCCGACTGGGAGCACGGGAGGCACCACAGGAAAGAATGCTGTGTAAAAAAAGGCGTGTCAATGCACTGTGATACACTTAAGATCGAATAACATATCTTAGATATCCTCAAACATATATGTTTTATATATCAAACTGTTCAGAAAGATGTGCGCTACAAAATGAACCTTTTTCTGAAAATCTACCTTTTCCCCGGTTCGGAAATATCGTAGTTCCGGGGCTGTTCCTATATATTCCCAACTGTTAACCCCTCTGTTCAACTGATAGTTCGCTGTGATTTGTCTGAAAAGAACCGAAATTTACAATGGTCCTGGTCTCACACAACCCGTCCTAGCCTCTGGGCAGGGGAATGAAATATTAAAGGGGAAAAAAAGAATATTTAAGCTGACACTCCACATTATTACGTTGACAGAAGACTCAGAATACCATCATGACGACTGGAGAGTTACCACAATGGTATGTAGAGCCAAGCCGTGAGCTACTGAACTGTGGACAGCTGCTGTCTGCAGAGGGAGCACCGCTTATCGCCACAGCGAACTGCAGAGTACGTTGTGTCCCTCGAGTAGGGTACCGTCAGATCTTGTACCGACCAACTGTCGGTGTGACGGTAGAGTGCAAGATGGAAGAGGCCAAACGTAAAGTAAAGCAATATAAAAATCTCTCGATGTCACCATTTACTTCACAAAGTGTAGCGCTGTTTATGTGCACTGTGTAACAGACGATTATGAAAAAGAATCCACAGCATCCCAAGATCTGAGATGACTTAGAAGTTATGTCTGCTTAATATTTTCTTTATATTTTTGCTTTAAAAACAACGAATACGTCGAGCTCAGTTCTTTTGTATCACTCGCTATCTTATTGTCGCTTTTCCTGTCAGCACGGGAAGCGAAAAGTAATGTAGTTGTACAACTTAGATTAGTTCACATGACTCAAAGTTGGATTACTTGTGCTTAATATTACAAATATTTACTGTCCTAGTATTGTTTAAATGTCTTCACAGACATGTAATGTCGAGCCCATAATGAAGTTGGGTGTTACTAATACGGCGGTGCCACTGATAGGCGGTCTTTGCTGTTGCTTTAGGCCTAAATGCACATTGCATGACCAACAAAAGAGGCTGCGTTTATTCAAAATTCGTTTCATCATGCCCGAGCCTTTTAAAAGAAGCATTGCTACGCAACGGAAATATCGTTAATTTCTTTCACAGTTACCCATTAGTATCTTACTAATGGACCAACAGTCGTTGATTGTGCTGATTTTACTGCCGCTCCCGTGAGCAGAGTATTGCGCTTTATCTTCTTGCTAATCACCTAATACAAAGAACATTTAATTATTCATCAAAGTGAAGGAGCAATTATAACCCGCTCGTCATTATTTCATTTGCATAATGTATTCAGCTGCATTTAATAACAGTGTGTTCCATGCGGGACGTGGCATCTCTGTTCCGCGTCTCCACGTGCTCCTGCCCCAGTGTCAGTCCTAAAGTAACTTTGGACAGACAGACTCGATTCCCAGCCAGATTACGGATATTGTTGCATCCAGACGTGACAGCTATGTGCATTTCATTTCGCACTGCCTATAGCGTCAAATCATCTTTAAATTTAGTTATGTACTCTTCCTACTATACCGGTACTATACATATACAATAAGTAAAATTTCGTTATTTGCCATTTTGCTGTACTTCCTGCTGATACAATAACATTAACAAAAAAACATTCCGCATGTGGAAAATTCGGTAACATCGTGAGAAAACTCACTTTCGTAAACTGTAATAATATGGTCTTAATAATTTGTTGCCGCACAGCAAATGAAATATTAAGAATACATCACATTTTCACATGTTCGAAACCAGAAATGTGTCGAAGATCTCTAATGCGTCGACTACTAATTGGGCACCAGTATAGTTTCGTAACTAGAAACAGATCGCTATAGGTTTGTAATAAAACTGTCATTAATTTTTACTTAATTTGCCTACTCAATTCTAATGCAACCATAAATAAGATTAAGAGTGTTTATCACGGTGGGAGAACGTATCTTAAATAGACCAACAGCTGTTGTTTACAAAGAACAAAAGCAATGCAAATACAACGGCAATCCCAAAAATAAGGTCTCCTATTTTTTTTATAAGCACAGAACTCTGTTTTGTGTGGCAGTTGGTCACACTGTTGTGAAGAGTCCTTCACGCGCTGTGTGTAAACATGCGCACGCCGCGCTGAGGCGCTCAGTCTTTGGTTTGGCAAGAATGGAGCTGCCGTTGGATGGTACCGCCAAGTGCCAATTGCGCGGAATTATTCGGTTTTTGAACGCCAGTTGACGGAAGTGTATGGTGAGTCGTGCATGGATGTCAAAAATGTTCGCAAGTGGTGTAGAGTGTTTGCAGCAGCTCGGACAAAAATCCACGACGAACAAAGGAGCGGGAGACCATCAATTTCTGAGGAGACAGTGTTGAAGGTTGAGCAAAGCATGCGTGAAAATCGGCGGATCAGCCTGGATGATCTCTGGTTCCTGAGGTTTTCCGAAGCACCGCTTACAGAATTTTAACGGAAACATTGAACTACCGGAAGCTGTGCGCAAGATGGGTGCCACGCATGCTGACTGAGGACCACATGCGGCAAAGAGTTGATGCTTCACCGCCTAGCAGCCGAACAGGACAACATTTTGGACTCAATTGTCAAGGGTGACGAAACCTGGGCATACTACTTTACACCTGAGACCAAGCAACAATCATGCCAAACCCGCAGAAATCCAAACAAACACAGCCTGCCGGTAAAGTCATGGGAGCAGTTTTTTGGGATCGGAAAGGAGTATTGTTGGTCGACTTTATGGCCACTGGGTCCACAATTAATGCTGACGGGTACTGTGAGATTGAAAAAACTCAAACGGGCAATTCAGAACCAGAGAAGAGGAATGTTGAGCAAGGGCGTACACATTCTCCATGACAACGCTCGCCCACACATCGCTCGGCAAACCGTTGCTCTCCTGCAACAGTTTCAGTGGAACATACCCACCCACCCACCTTATAGTCCTGGCTTGGCGCCTAGTGACTATCACTCCTTCCCTAGGTTAAAAGAACATTTGGCCGGAAAGCGATTCAGCTCCGACGACGAGGTGAATGAAGAGGTTCATAACTTTCTGAACAGCATGGCGGCGAGCTGGTATGACATGGGCGGGCAAAAACTGTCATAGCGTCTACAAAAATGCATCGACAGAAATGGTGAATATGTCGAAAAATAGCTAAATGTTCAAGCTGTATACTGGTGTAAACCATTGCAGAAAACAGGTCTATGTAATAATAAATATATAGGAGACCTTACTTCTGGGATTACCCTCGTAACAGGACCTCTGTATTACAGCACTTATATAGTAAACGGTAATATCTATTTTGTGTGATGCACACTGAATTTCTGAGATGAACTTCCTCTGAAATTAGCTGATATTAAGTACTTCTTATTAAAATTTCAAAACTTATGACGATATAATTTTGTAGGTACTTACAGATGTAATCTATGCACGCCAAACATATAGCTGGATCCGTCTGTTCTCCATTTTTACGGGAATAAGTGAAAAACTCCACTGAAATCACTCGCGTTGCTATGACTGATTCTCAAAGTGTCACTATCACTGTCACAGTTTCTGTTGTAATTGTATGAAATTGTCATCTGCACCACTGAATTTTCCCAAAGAGCTTCATTCTGCCATACTCTTCGGATGATGGTATGATAATGTTTGACGACATTTCTGACAACTTCTCTTGTGAGCGCTTCGACTGCAGAGAAGGTAAATTCATGATTATTCCTGGAAACGTAACTTTTCATTTGTGCCCATATTAACTCTGTTGGGTTGAAATTTCAGTGATAAGGTGGTGCCTCATGACTGTATGCCCATGTTTTTTTCCAGTTCGTCGACTTCATATTGGGGCACTGTAGCTTACGGACAGAATTTTTTTCATTAAGGTCCACCTTTCTAAGGTCATCACCTACATTGACGTCATGATGCTGAAACCAAGCAATCAGTATCTTATTAATTTTTTTTCGGATTGCCATGGTAGGTGCCTTGTCAGCAACAACTGAATGGTAACGAATATTTTTCTAGAACAGTTATTGATTGTTTTCCAAGATTTGGTATTAGTGAATCTTCGAACCACTTTGTTAATGCAACATGATTCATTTCTTCCTGAAATCTCCTGTTTTCTTTTATTTAAAGAGGAGGAGAGTGTTTGCGTCAAAAACCTTTCGAGTTACCTGCATGATGAAGAAGGTCTGCCCCCCTCGCCAGAAGGCATTGCCATTGTTCGTTTAGCTGTGTCGTCTGCCCAGTCCTGCTTGACAACGTGACCAGAACTGACCCACGCTTTGTCAAGCCACACCATTTCGCCAATATTTATTCTAAAAATGTCCCTTGAAAATCGACATTGTCATATAACTATATCCTCTCTCCATCAACAGCTTCTGGCCGCAGAAATGACCATAGTGAAAGCTGAGGTTGTGTAAAACTGTGGACGAGGATGTGCGACTGCCTTGAAAAATTGCTGATCCTTTGAGTGTGACCAGTAACTTCCTCAGTGTCGGATGATTCTTCCTGTGATAATAATCATAAACATGACGAGGAATCGTATTCTCCGCAAATGAATCGATATTGGTAATCCGCTTACCCATATGACGTTTCTTTCCATGAGTGATATGTTCTCCCTATGTAGGTAGGCGCCAACAAAATATTTTCATATTCGGAGGAGAAAGTTGGAGAATGAAATTTCGTGAAAAGATCCCGCAGCAATGAGAAACGCCTTCGTTTCAATGATGCCCACGCAGGAAGATCTGCAGCGGATACGCACTTGGTGCAGGGAGTGGCAACTGACCCTTAACATCTGCAAATGTAATGTATTGTGAATACGTAGAAAGAAGGATCCTTTATTGTATGATTATATGATAGCGGAACAAACACTGGTAGTAGTTACTTTTGTAAAATATCTGGGAGTATGCGTGCGGAACAATTTGAAGTGGAATGATCATATAAAATTAATTGTTGGTAAGGCGGGTGCCAGGTTGAGATTCATTGGGAGAGTCCTTAGAAAATGTAGTCCATCAACAAAGGAGGTGGCTTACAAAACACTCGTTCGCCTTATACTGGAGTATTGCTCATCAGTGTGGGATCCGTACCAGGTCGGGTTGACAGAGGAGGTACAGAAGATCCAAAGAAGAGCGGCGCGTTTCGTCACAGGGTTATTTGGTAAGCGTGACAGCGTTACGGAGATGTTTACCAAACTCAAGTGGCAGACTCTGCAAGAGAGGCGGTCTGCAACGCGGTGTAGCTTGCTGTCCAGGTTTCGAGAGGGTGCGTTTCTGGATGAGGTATCGAATATATTGCTTCCCCCTGCTTATACCTCCCAGTGAGATCACGAATGTAAAATTAGAGAGATTCGAGCGCGCACGGAGGCTTTCCGGCAGTCGTTCTTCCCGCGAACCATACGCAACTGGAACAGGAAACGGAGGTAATGACAGTGGCGCGCAAAGTGCCCTCCGCCACACACCGTTAGGTGGCTTGCGGAGTATAAATGTCGATGTAGATGTAAAAGTTCGGTATCATGTTCGTGACACTTTCTCCCCTATTTCTCGATAACACAAAACATGCTGGTCTTCTTCGAACTTTCTCGGTGTACTCCTTTAACCCTAACTAGGAAGGATCCCACACTGTGCAGCAGGAGGGATAAGCTTAGTGGAGGCAGTCTGTTTAACAAATCTGTTGCACCTCTAAGTTTTCTGAAAATAAAACGCAGTCCTTGGTTCGCCTTCTCCACAACATTTCCCGTGTGTTCCTTCCAATTTAAGTCGTTCGTAATTGTAGTTCATAGATGTTTAGTTGAATCTGCGGTCTTTAGATTTGATTGATTTACAATGTAACGGAAGTTTAACGAATTACTTTTAGCCCTCGTGTGGATGACCTCACACTTTTGATTAGTCAGTATCAATTTCCAGTTTTAGTGCCATACAGATACCTTATCTAAATCGTTTTGCAATTAGTTTTTGATCTTCTGAAGACTTTACTGACGATAAACGACAGTATCGTCTGCAAACAACTTAAGACGGTTGCTCAAATTGTCTCCTAAACCGTTTATATAGATTAGGAACAATAGAGGGACTATAACTCTACGTTGGGGAACGCCAGAAACCACTTCTGTTTTACTCGATGACTTCCCGTCAGTTACCACGAATTGTGACCTCTCTGACAGGAAATCAGGGATCCAGTCATATAACTCAGACGATGCTCCACAAGCAAGCAATTTGATTGCAAGTCGCTTGTGAAGTACGGTGTCAAAATCTTTCTGTAAATCTAGAAATACGGAATCAATTTCAATCCTTTGTCGACAGCACTCAACATCTCGTGTGAGTAAAGAGCTAGCTGTGTTTCACAAGAACAATGTTTTCTAAATCCGTGTCGACTATGTGACAATAGACCGTTCTCTTCAAGGTAATTAATAATTTTCGAATGCAGTATATGACCCAGGACACTTGTGCATATCGTGGTTACTGATATGGTCCTGTAATTAAGTGGATTACACCTATTGCCCTTCTTGAATTTTAGTGTAATCTGTACAACTTTCCAATATTTGGGTACGGACATTTCGTCTAGAGAGCGATTTTTGTGATTAAGTATGGAACTATTGCATCAGCGTACCCTGAAAGAAACCTGATTCGTATACAATCTGGTCCGGGAGACTTGCTTTTATTAAGTTGCTTCATTACTCGGAGGATCTCTACCTCTAAGTTACTCATGTTGGCAACTGTTCTTGATTCGAATTCGGAATATTTACTTCGTCTTCTTTTGTGAAGGAATTTCAGAAGGCTGTAACTCTGCTTAGCAGCACTGTCATCGATAATATTTCCATCGCTATCGCGCAGAAAGTTTTGTTGTTAAAAGTATTATAAGCATCTCGCATTGGAGTTCGCGCTAAATTTCGAGCTTCTGTAAAAGATCGCCAATCTTGGGGATTTTGCGTTCGTTTATATGTGGCATGCTTTTTTCGCTGTTTCTACATCCATGTTCTGACTTGTTTTGTGTACCACGGGGGATAAGCTGGGTCGTTTGTTAATTTATTGAGTATAAATCAATTGCTGTCGGTACTATTTATTTGAATTGAAGCCACATCTGGCCTACACTTGCATTGTTAATTTGGAGGGAGTGAAGTTTCTTTTAGCAACGCATCAAGCGAATTTTTATCTGCTTTTTCAATAGGTATATTTTTCGTTTATTTTTGGAGGATTTGGAAGTTGCAGTATTCATTTTCGGTACGACAACCTTGTATTCACTAATCCCTGTATCGGTTTTGACGCTCGTCACTAGCTCAGGATGATTTGTTGCTAAGAGATCAAGTGTGCTTTCACAACCGTTTGCTATTCGAGAGGCTCAAAAATGGTTCAAATGGCTCTGAGCACTATGGGACTCAACTGCTGTGGTCATTAGTCCCCTAGAACTTAGAACTACTTAAACCTAACGACATCATACACATCCATGCCCGAGGCAGGATTAGAACCTGCGACCGTAGCAGTCGCACGGCTCCGGACTGCGCGCCAAGAACCGCGAGACCACCGCGGTCGGCAAGAGAGGGCTCATGAACGTATTTTGCGGAAGAGTGATGCCTTTAGTGCGATTTCGGATGACGTTTTATGCATCCATCAGGATTTAATCATGTAATTTTGGGCAGCCTTTCGAGAGCAAACCGAAGTCGCCCCCAACTATAATTGTATGAGTCAGGTAAGTGTTTGAAATTAGACTTAGGGTTTCTTTGAACCTTTCAGCAATTGTACAACCTGAGTTGGGAGGTCGGTAAAAGGATCGAATTATTTTTTTATTCCGGTTACCAAGCATCAGCTCTGCCCATACTGACTCACTATAACTATCTACTTTAATTTCGCTACAAAATAAACTGCTTCTAACAGCAACAAACACGCCACCGCCAAATGTGTTTAGCCGATCCTTTCTGAACACTGTCAGGATCTTCGCAAAAATTTCAGCTGAACCTATCTCTGGGATTAGCCAGCTATCAATTCCTGTAACAATTTGAGCATCAAATGGTTCAAATGGCTCTGATCACTATGGGACTCAAAATCTGAGGTCATCAGTCCCCTAGAACTTAGAACTACTTAAACCTAACTAACCTAAGGACATGACACACATCCATGTCCGAAGCAGGATTCGAACCTGCGACCATAGCTGTCGCGCGGATTCGGACTGAAGCGCCTAGAACCGCTCGGCCATCGCAGCCGGCAATTTGAGCATCAATGGTTTCTATTAGCCCTGGGAGCTCTCGTACTTTCCCAACTGTTATACCTGTGGTTCCTAGATCTACGTTCTTCGTGTGTTCGGCCTGCACCCTTGGTGGCCGAAGCACTTTCTGTGTTTCTCCGAGACCCTCAAACCTACAAAACCTCCCAGTCCACGCCACGCAGCACCCGGTACCCGTGTAGCCACCTCCTGCGGGTAATGGCCTCCTGACGTATTCAGCGGAACGCAAAACCCCACCACGCTATGGCGCTAAGATGGGCCCCAACCATGTTCGCGGAGCTGAGAGTCTGTGCTCAAGACGTCGTCGCTCTGACTGTGTGGATGCTTGTCTTGCTGCAGATTAACCTACTTCCTGCTTCGAGGTATCAAGTTTAAATGTATGATAGTGTTAGGACGAGCAAACAGTATCCCTTTCCTCTCGGGCGCTAGTCGCGTGGGAACATTGAGATCCTACATGACGTTCAATACTGCCATCCTAAAACCTTTCATTTCATATTCGCATGACAGTTGTGGGAGCTCGAACAACATGAGCAGCTGTATCGTGGAGTTATGAATCTGAGTCTGAGAGCATGATCTTGCTGTTGTCGAATTCTGAGACCTGTTGGAAGACGTTTCTTCTTAAAAAAATAAATAAATAAAATTCAAATGCGATTCCTAAATAATTTGCCTGCTGCCTAATCTTATGTACAGAACGTAGATGGTGTTACTTCTACCTACTATGGTAGATACACTAATCTTTTGCATATCCATGTATGCAATACACTTCATGCCAATTTGCCATTTGTTCTATTTCACCTTCATAGTCTTGCAGTTTCAATGCAAAGCAGTGTAATTTAAATTCCATGTAGTTTCACACAGTAATGTTGATTTCAGCGCGTTTAATAGAAGCATTATTCAACAATTGTCTCACCTTAAAAAAAAAGATTTGTTTGATGTTCGATAGTTGGATCTGATATCACGAACCGGTGATGACTTAATAAGTGGTTTTCTAACGATGGATGCTGAACAAACGATCTCCAAATATTAATGTTTGTGATAAATTGTCCAGACTGCAACAACTGAAGGTTGTGACTTAGTGATACATTGGTCTCGCATCGGCAGAACGGTGGTTCAGTTCCTTGTCGAGGCTTCCGTATTCATTGTTTCAGACGTGTTTCGAAACTCCTTACGATAAATACCAGTGTGATTCCTTTGAAAAGGAATCTGTCAATTTCGCGCTCCGTGTCTACTGATCTCCTTGTCAACCAGACACTAACTCCTTGTCTTTCTCCCTTTATTCAAAATTGTACTGAGGTGACGAAAGTCACAGGACACCTCGCAATATCGTGTCGGACCTCCTTTTGCCCGGAGTAGTGCAGCAGCTTGCTGTGACATGGGCTCAACAAGAAAGTCCTCTTCTGAGATATTGAGCCATGCTGCCTCTATAGGCGTCCATAATTGCGAAAGTGTTAACAGTGCAGGGTTTTGTGTACGAACTGACCTCTCAATTATGTGGCATAAATGTTTGAACGGATTCATTGGTAGACAAATCACTCGCCTCACTGGCCAGAATGTTCTTCCAATCAGTCGCCAATAATTGTGCCCCAGTGACATGGCGCGTTGCCATCCATAACAAAGCCGTTTTTTGCTGCAAATGGTCTCCGAGTATCCAAACGTAACCGTTTCCGGTGATCGGTTTAGTTGGATCAGAAGATCCAGTTCATTTCATGTAAACACAGGCCAAATTGCCAAATTGTTTTGGAGCCATCAACACGTTGCACAGTGCCTTGTTGACAACTTGGGTCCTTGGCTTCGTGGGGCCTGCGCCACACTCGTACCTTACCGTCAGCTCTTACCAACTGAAATCGCAACTCAAATGACGAGGTCACGGTTTTCTAGTTGTCTACAGTTCAACCGACGTAGTCACGAGTCCAGGAGAGGCGCTACAGGCGATGTCGTGCTGTTAGCAAAAGCACTCGCATTGGTCGTCTGCTGCCATACCCCATTAACGCCAAAAATCGCCACACTGCCCTAACGGATACGTTCGTCGTACATTCCACATTGATTTCTACGGTTATTTCTTGCAGTGCTGTTTGTCTGTGAGCATTGACAGCCGTATGCAAGCTCCACTGCTCTCGGTTGTTAAGTGAAGGCCGTCAACCACTGCGCAGCGCGTGGTGAGAGGTAATGCCCGGTCTATGGTACTCTCGTCACACTCCTGACATCTTGTGGATCTCGGAATACTCAGTTCTCTAACGATTTTCGAAATAGAAAGTTCCATGCGTCTAGCTCTAACTACCATTCAGCGTTTAAAGTCTGTTAATTTCCGTCAGGCGGTCTGTATCGCGCCGGAAATCTTTTCACATGAATCATCTTGGCATAAATGACAGCTCCACCATTTGCATTTCCCTTTTATACCTTTCATACGCGATACTACCGCTATCTCCATAGGTGCACACCGCTATCCCATGACTTGTCGCCTCGGTGTATAACAATGGCACTGAGAATAAAGAGATGTTACTACTTGTATACCAAAGATTGTCCAATTCCACCATTTCATAGTATGAATGCTACACGAAAATATTATTAGAACGAGTCTAGATATTGATGGAATGTCTAGAAATGAATTAAAATGTGTGACATGCTTGGAAGTTGAACCGGTGTCTTCTTATTTAGTAGGCAGGATTCCTAAGCATTACACCAACACAGCACAATTGTTCACGATGCTACAAGGACTAGCCAAGTCCAATACCCTCCCGAACGCAAACCTGGAGTTCCTATCTTCAGCATAATTGCCCTTCTTAGATCTTCACTATTGCCGAGTCTCTACGGCATCTGAACCGTTTATAATGATGACTCAAATCTCTCAAGAAAAATCTAATTGTAAGCTGTATAGATTACCCACACCTGAGGTACAGGATTTGCCCATTACATTCAACGCTGGGGTGCTATTCCAGTGCCGGAGAGCGTCAGCAATAGTGAATACCTAAGAAGCGGAAAGTAAACTGAAGATATGAATTGAAGGTTGTGTTGGGGAGGCACTGGATTTGGGCAGTCCATGCAGCCTTGCTGTGCTGATGTAATGGTTGCTGTTCCAGCCTCGTAAATAAGGAGACCCGGGTTCTGGCCCTGGCACAAATTTTAATTCATTTCTTCAGATTACATAATTATCGTAGATATAGATGAGACTTCAGTGCCTCAAGGAAAATCTAATTATAAGATATATAGAGTGTATATATATTTGGCAACTTTCTGAACTTTGAATGATCATGAACATTCCACCAACTTGAGTCATAAAAAAGTGTAAGTTTTCCTAAAGACGATAAACACAAACTATTGCCTCTGTGAGAGGTACTACTTATAAAAGCAAAGTAGCACATAACGAATAAACGTGAAGTGTCTTCTTTTCCCCTTTTTTTTTACATATACATCAAATTTGACATGTGGAGACCACAGAGACCATTTTCTTGCCCATCCATGAAATTGTCTCATGATTATATCTCTATTTACGTACCCAGGATTAAACTCGAGTAAGACAAATGGCTGCACTCAAAAAAAAATTGGCATTTCTTGCACAGTTAAAATGGTGTCTGATCATGAATACAAGGTAATTAGTCCACCTGTCCATCTGCGGGGATAATTATACTCATTAAAGTAAGGTACATCGTAATTTTCGTGGTAAGCAGGTGCTGCAAAAGCGTAACTACCATCATTTGTTTCTTTTTCCGCGTAGTTTACAGGCGATGCCAGCTCTGCGTGTAATTATTAGCCCGAGGTGCATATAGGCAGCGGACGGCAAGGTACCACGTTCTGATGCATAAATCAGAGATCCCAGTATTGCGCATGATATCACCTACTTTCATAGCAACAGATTAATCAGTGTCTTGGACAAGACAACTTATAACAGTAGTCTTTAAAACTTATTTTTCTGCTTACAAAAAGAACAATAACGAAAATAATCAAAACCTGTAACCACGTTTGCTGTAAAGATTTATTTAAACAAATGTGGATTCTTACTTAATCATGTGACTACCTATTATAACATGTAACGCACATTAAGAAGAATGTCAGCCCATATTACATTAAGAGCAGTTTTCATAATCTTGGAATAAGAGAAAAAATCAACCTACATTTATCGAGAAAAATGAATAAAATGCGCAAAACATTCTTTCCTAATAGGAAATAAAGTTGTACAATTGTTTTCCCAAGGAATTCAAAGAGACAGCTAATACCCAGATATTTAAAAGCATATCTGTTCAATAATATAGTCAAGTATTATTTAGAGACCGAATAAAGATCAGTAAAAAGGCAATAACAAATGCTTCTGCCATTGTAAATTACACTGTCAAAATTTAGTGCCCATTACTCTACAATATTTAGCACAAGAGTTGTGATACATAATACATTCTTCTCATGCCATTTTCCGGAATTCATTATAGTTCAGATATGGAGGAATGCTGGTTCAGTTTTTCAGACAGGCAAATGGCAAAACACGGACGCATTAAATCCGTGCATAGAACAGTATATCTGTTGTATGTGTAGTGCATGTGTGTTATTGCAGTAGAAATGAATCAATAGCGCGTCTGTAGTTTCGAGATTATTAATCACCTTGATCATAAATAAGTATGGTTGTAAAATACTAACATGAATTATTTACAGAAGAACAGAAAGACTGTGAGAAGGCTGTAACGCAACAGCTTAAAACTGACCAAAAAAATTATTGAATTTTTTGATTAAAATCTAATCTTGAAAATCGACAAATAAAAGTATAGATATTTTCAAACTGTGTTCAATATATCGATGTTTTCTAATTATGTTACATGTCTTTGACAATCTGTTAAAAGTAAATGAAGAAAAGGATACTTTTAAAGAAACCGAAAGCACAATTGTGTTTTTCATAATTTTAACGACCGTAAAATGTATAGATTGATTGGCATTGCATAATACTTTTTACTATCGGTCACACACGTGGATCGGCGGATTTGGTAACAGGCAGACCTTGGAGAAAATCAGTTTGGATCCCTTAGACATGTAGGAGCACCTGAGGCAATTCTCATCCTACGGCTTATCACAGAAACAGAGTGAAGGAAAACCAATACACATTTATAGAATCTGATGATTTAGTAAAAAGCTCTTGATATTTGACTGGAACACACACATTTAAACTCTGAGGTTGTCTAGGTTAAAGTATTGGGAGGGCAGGGATATATACAACTTATGCAGACTATACATATAGGGTGACAATTATTGAACTATATGGAAACAACTTAAGTTAGTTACAAACTATGGCGTACACACACTTTATGCAACATGTAATCGTCACTACAGATACTCGCATTTAGGTTATGACATGTTCGATATGCCTGCCATCACTGGCGATAACTGTGGCGCAGACGAATAGGGAAATTCTGCGCGATCCGCTGAAGTGTCGGAATACCGATGGCGTCGATGACCTCGTAAAGACTCTTTTCAGCTCAGCAATGGTTTTGAGGACATTGCTGTTCACCTTGTCTTTAATATAGTAAGCCATACTGTGTAATTGTTACTGTCTAAAATACCTGCTTCACAAGTGATGAAAAAAAGGCAAATAAGTTATACTCATTTGGAACTTAGCTTTGATTACTATCATGAACGAATTTTTGAAGTTAATTGATCTCAGTGTTGAATAATTTGCCTTGAAAAGTAAAAACATAAACTATTCCAAGTGAAGCTAAGAATTACTTATAGCTGCATTGAATTTTGTTACTGAAATAATCATAGAGTTCGACTAGTGATACAGTATCAGTTTATGGGCCCCCACCATTTTCTTCTCATATTAGAAAGATAATTGGAATATTATTGTTACTATGGAACTCTGATACATTTATATAAATGGGAGTATAAACAGTGCAATTGTGATATTATTTGCTTTTTTATATTTATTACTGGTTGTTACATGTCGGTTAAATTAGAAGCCCCTCCATGTCCAACTTTAGTTCGGTGCTTCTTGCTGTAACATCTCAGTACTGAGTTACGTAATGATCGTGATTATAGCTGTTATAATTATGAATTGGGTATAATATTGATTTCTGTGATTACTGGTTTGTGCATTATTGGTAACAACTGCTACCCACAGCTTAGATTGCCGTGTGTCCGTTTGTATCCTGTGTGCTATTCAAGGGGACTCTTAATGAAAGTCACTTCAACAACTAATGTTCAATTTCTTTAAACGTATATTTTCAAATTAATGTGCCTAATTGGGCTGGCGACCGTTGGATTTTTCATTCGTATATTAATTTTACTACTTTCGTTAACCCCAATGTTAAATCCTGTTTAGTTTTTCTAATTGCACCATATTCAAAATTACCTTCATTCATTAGGCAACCACGCGGTCAGATTTTCCCAACTCCTCTCAGAGGTTAACATTAGCTTATGTCACGGATTTGAGGTTAGGTTGTTACGGAAGAGTGACTCATAACGAACCTAGGGTTATACTATGTAACCTCACATTTCCACAATCTCAAGCCAGCAATGAACAAGAGGCTGCACGCTACGATCTTGAACTTGAGCAACCAAACGCGAAGTACTTTAGTTCACCTTTGGCAACGATACCACTGGAAAAATGCTGCTCACAGATTTCTTGTCTTATGTACTCAAATGGAGGCAAATATGAAGGGAGATATTGGACTCGCTAAAACTTCATGTCTGCTTTGATCCATGAAGGCAGTAAAATGACGTATACGAACCACTCGATAATCGCAAAACACGAGATATTACAAGAATCAATAGTGTCCCTCTCATAGACTGGCATTCGGTAATTCAAGAAGTCACAATGGAAGAGCCACTTTTCAGTCTAATCTAGAACTCGGGCTATACTTATTATTATTCTTTCACCACAATTCACATTTCAAAAACATGAAATTGAAGCTAAATAAATATCGTCAGCGTTCTTTTGTATATCTGTTTGCGGCATTGTGACGTTACACGAAACATCATTACGTCACCGTTCAAAGCCAACAAAAAATACGTCAGTAGATTAACCCACCAGTTCTAATATATCTTGGTTTCTTCGATCCCTTCTGGTTCTGTTGTTGTTGCTGCTGCTAGTTCTATCTTTAACATATCTGAAAAATGATAAAGCAGGATGCTTTACTGACGTAGCACACCGTGAGTACTTTGAAACTCTTCAATTTATTCACGGTTTTGGTGCCAGATCACGAGCATGCCTGTCTGTACGTCCGCTTTATTCCATGGGTATCAGGAGAAGACAATACACAGTTGTCTCTTCCTGTCCTAATTTATTTCACGACAAATGAATTAGAGCCGACAGTAAAGATGAAAACTGACAATGATAAAACACCTAACTGCTAAAAAAAAATATGGAAACATCTAACAACACAAAGCTGAACAGAAAGAGTTATACCTCCAGCTGTGGGCGATGTGATGAATGAGTCTGAAGCACAGAATCTTTCAATGCAGCGGAATCTGTTATAGAAATCCAGTTACTTTCTGTAATACCTTTCATGTTTATGCAATTTAATTTGTTCTTTAAGCTGAGTGCCAGCGAAAAATTGTGCTCAACTTTGGATTACGTAAATTTAAGTCACTTTTTTAACAGGTCTCGTGTCATTAAGAAAGTACCGTTTCCAGAAAATAGAGGCAGCACGTAATTTGTCATCCGGATTCTGTCTGCTGTCAGCTACACATCTGAGCACCCCCTTGACGGTCAATCATATTGTGAAATATTTCCTGATGTGCGATAATATTAAACGTCTAGGACTGGCTGTGAGACTGAGGGGGTTGCGCAGTAATACTGAGAAAATAAAAAGTTTTTGAAATATACAAGATGTTTCAAAAAGGATTTTACAACTTTAAAAATTCAATAAATTTATTGAATGAAGATATAGAATTGGGTTTAGTATTATTTTGTAGGGAAAACACGAGTTTTTTATCTTAAACTAAAGACGCTGTATGTGGCTTCCACTGGTTATCCTACACACATCCTATCGGAAGTCAATTTCTTCCTAAACTCGCTGTATCATTGCAGGTGTAACTTGCTCAGTGGCAGGGTAAATTCTAATTCTAAGTTCAGGTAGAGAAGCCGGCTCAGAAGGTACAAACACAACATCTTTGATGAATCTTCATTTTAAAAAATCGAGTAGTATTAGATGCGGGGAACGTGGGGGCCACACAATTGGTGCATCACGGCCAATCCATTGACATGGAAAGCTGTCACTGAGAAAATCCAAACTGGGACGTCAGCCACGTAGTGGGGTGGTGCACCATCTTGCATAAAGTAAACACTTCGTTCTTGGTCATCCTCATCGGTCTGTGGTATCAAAAATTGTTGTAACATATCCAGGTACACTATCCCGTTGATGGTCCTCTCACAGAAAAAAGGGGTAGTACACTCTGTTCTTGCTCAATGCACAAAAAACGTTCAGTTGATGGATCCCACGAACATGTTGCAATGTTTGATGTGGATTTTCACTGCCCCAAATCCTACAGTTATCTGTGTTAACCTTGCCACTTAAGTGAAAAGTCGACTTGTCAGAAAAGATAATTTTGTCCAACAAATGATCATCCTCATGTAATCGGTTTAACATATCCTCACAGAAGTTCTTGTGAGTAATTTTATCAGTGTCATTTATTGCTTGTAAGATCGTCAGTCTATATGGTTTCAAATGCAAACGGTTTCTCAAATGGTTCAAATGGCTCTAAGCACTATGGGACTTAACATCTGAGGTCATCAGTCTCCTAGACTTAGAACTACTTAAACCTAACTAACCTAAGGACATCACACACATCCATGCCCGAGGCAGGATTCGGACCTGCGACCGTAGCAGCACCGCGGTTCTGGACTAAAGCGTCTAGAACCGCTTGGCCACAGAGACCGGCGCAAACGGTTTCTAAACACACGCCAAAAAGTCGTGTTTGGGATTTGCAGTTCGCGAGGTGCCTGCCAGGTCGACTTCGTACAGCTGTTGACAAAACATTATCTCACTCGCTCAACGACATCGTCAGACGTGCTTCGACGATTTGACGATTTCCTGTGTCTTACTGAGCACCCTGCATCTACACAACATTTATGACACTCACAAATTGTAGGCCTACTAGGAGGTTCTTTAGCGTACTTGGTACGGAAATTACTCTGAACTGTTATCGCCGAATTCGGTTAAATGGTTCAAATGGCTCCAAACACTATGGGACTTAACATCTAAGGGCTCAGTCCCCTAGAACTTAGAACTACTTAAACCAAACTAACCTAAAGACATCACACACATCCATGCCCGAGGCAGGATTCGAACCTGCGACTGTAGCAGTCCCGCGGTTCCGGACTGAAGCGCCTAGAACCGCTTGGCTACACTGGCCGGCGACTTCGGTTATTCAAACCAAAACACACAAATAGCACGCTCATGTCCAGCGAAGGCAGCCATCTTGAACACAACTGCCTCTAGCGCTCCTTACGGTACGATTCGGCACTAGAGAACTATGCAAGACAAAACTTGATATATTTCCCTACAAATTGACACCACAATCACCTCCGTAGGTACTATGAATTAATTTACATAAATTTTCAAAGTTTTAAAGTCCTTTTTGAAACATCCTGTATTGTGCTGCCCGGAAATATGGTGCCTTCTTTGGCCAGTACTGACAGTATTGACAACCTCTCGCCTGCTACACAGATCAAAGAGCGTAGGTTAGCTTAGCTGTCGTTGTGTGAAAAATAAGTTCAAAAGAAGATGAAAGAGGGTGATTATTAGAGCACATCGAAATGTATAAATCATTGCCGGCATTATGGGGTGTAAGGGAACATGAAAAAAAAGTACTAAGAATGGCGAACTGTGTGATTTGTTGGTAAGAAAATATTGGGAATAGCCAAATGTTTTTAAGGAATTTAATTAACACAAAGTTATGAATAAAAGTATATACAGATATTTACCTCTGTCTATACCTTACTCCCTGAACACAATCATTTAGTGTACGTATTGTTTCATAATACAGTTTGATAACTGTGTCCAAAATACTGTAATACGAAACTGCACTTGTAAATTTGAAGTTTCGAAATAATTGCCAGTTTCAAGGTATCGTGGAGTACTAGACAAGCGAAGACTTGGTGGAATTGCATCTCTGTGTTATTTTGTTTTTTCGGTCATGGAGACATGGGCATCTGTAGAAGTTTATCTGGGGGCAGTAAGTGCCTATCTATGGGAATACCAATGTATGGGGGGAACCGCTTTCAGTTATGTATCAAATAATGAGCCATCAACATATACCCCCCATGATGCTCGACGATCATGGACGGCTTCTTGCCTGGCTACCACGGGATCCTCGCCTTTGCAGCATCGATTTCCTTCCGTGCTGCATGGCTATCCTCATGGCATTCTTTTTCCCCTCCCTTGGGTAACATATCTGGGATGTTTTCGAAATGTGTTCTGCATATTCAGTAGCTGATATCATAACAGACTCTTCACTGTTTTTCGTTCCTTTTTCCTTCTCCTTTCCTTCCTCCGCTTCAGCGTTCGAGGTTCCTCTTTTCATTCTTCCTCCCTGTGCGCTCCTGAAGGCCAGCCCAGGTGTCTGACGCATTAGAGGTGACTAGGTAACGCGTAATTCCCAGCCATAGATTGACAAATAGGGTTCGCACATACACCCTGGTAAAGGACCAGGGAGGGGTGATTGACTGAGCTGCTACCTTCCCAAATTGCCGGTTGGTTTCTCTGTCAGGTGTTTGGGTGGTGTGACCTGAGGCGTGAACAACCCCTAAGGCAGGTGTGCCCCTCCTGAGAGGGGTTTACAGTTGGCAAGAGTGCACCATTGGAGACGCTAGCAAACATGGGGGATTTTCTCACAACGAGCAAACCATCTTCTTCCCAATCAGTGACTACCAACTGTAAATAGAATGAGGGTAACGATTCAAAGACCCTCCCAGCTGCACGACAGTCCCTTGTGGTTTTATGTACTGAAGTGGTCAGTCTTTTCTACAGTAAATTCGTTTATTATTCAGAAAACTGTTGATTCAATTGCTGGTCCTGCGAAATCCTGCTCTCATTGATGAAATGGCACTTTGCTTTTGGAGACTACTACTGATTCTCAAGCACAACTGCTTGCATCTTCACTCCACTTTGGCTGTCCTATTTGTGGCGAGGCCTATGAAACGCTGAATTCTTCTCGTGGTGTTATTTACACTAGGCTGCTCGATGGACTGACTGAGGTAGAAATCCAAATTTACCTCTCTGATCTGCGTGTCATTGCAGTCCATCGTTTGAAGAAAAATGTAAATGCCTCCATAGTGCCCACACACACTCTTTTTCTCACTTTTTATAGAGTGGTGCTTCCATCAAAGATCAAAGTAGGCTATGCAGTTAGCACAGTCCGACCGTACATTCTGAATCCAATACGCTGCTGCTAGTGTCAGCGTTACAACCACACTCAAATGTCCTGTCAACACCCAGCAAAATGAGTAACCCATGGTAGGGATGCCCATGGGGGCGATTGTCTGCTGTAATCTCCCTGCTATATCAACTGCAATGGCGACCACACCGCCTCCTCCCGAGACTGTCCCGTTTAACTCTATGAGTAATTATGCAGAATATATGGGTAAAGGGAAAGGTGCCTTACCCAGTCGTTCATAAGTTGTTGGCTAGTCAGAAACCCTGCATTCTACCTACGGGCGCTCACAATACTATTCTTGCTAGATCTCGCTCCACAAAGGACATGGCCATGCAGACCTCAAATTCGGCACTGTGGTTGTGAAACCATCCAGTGTCATGGAAGCATCCCCATCTCCTACTGTAGCTGTGCAACAAGCCACCAAACATTCGCCTCATGGGATGAAATCACCTGTTACACAACCGCCACGGCGGAAAACACAGAAAGAATACTCCTGTGAAGACTCCCTATGTCCCTCCACCAACAAACATCTGAGTCTTCCTCTCCCAACCGGAAAGGCTCATAGAAACCAAAAAAGGGCAAACAATCTTTTCCTTTGCTGACTCAGAAATCCTCTTCAAAGGTCCCGCCATGTGATACCCTCGACCACCCGTCCTCCATATCGCCGGTGTGCACAACCAACGGTTTTTCTATCCTGGGTCTGCATATCGACAGAGGGAAAAAGCTGGTGCCTCTGTAGATCTCGTGGAGTAGGATCTTCCAGCCTCTGGTCTTTGTAGCTGTGAGTCTTCGAAGGCTGGCACTCGGCAGCCGCTCAGATGGCCCTTCTTTATTTTTTCCCTCCTCCCCTTTCCTCTTTATAACTCTCCTCCAATGGAACATTCGTGGCCTTCGATCCCACAAAGAGGACTTATGGCTGCCTCTTAGAATCGGAGCGTCGACTTGTTTTCTGCCTTGACCTTCCCTTTAAGGACAGCATCCTATATCATGGGGGAGTCATGCTGCTCATGCAGGATGATGTTAATAGTCAACCCATCTCCTGGATTCAAGCTGTTTCAGTTCGCATTTTCATTCCCCACATGACCTTTTCACTTTGTACCATTTACATCCCAAGTCATTCAATGACAACAGGGCAGACTTCCTTCTGCTTATTGGGCAACCCTCTCACTCCTTTCTGCTGCTCAGTGACTTTAATGTGCACCACCCACTTTGGGGCTTCCGCAGGATCTGTCAGCGAGGTGTCGTCTTAGCTGAACCACTCAATCACCTTAACCTCGTCTGCATCAACACGGGAACACCTCCGTTCCTTACTGACTCCACTCGCACCTATTCCCATTCGGGCCTCTCCTTCTGCACTGCCCAGCTTGCCCATCATCTCGAGTGGCCTGTTCCCTCTGACACTTACTCCAGCGAGCATTTCCCGTGTGTTATCCGATTGCTGACGCCTACCCTGACTGTGTGCCCACCCAAATGGCAGCTTTCTAAGGTCAATTGGAGGCTTTACTCCTCCCTGGAGGTCTTCGAAGAACAACAACAAAAACATTTCCCCAGTTGCAATGAGTAAGAAGAATCTCTTACAAACGCCGGCTGTAGTGGCCGTGCGGTTCTAGGCGCTTCAGTCCGGAACTGCGCGACTGCTACAGTCGCAGGTTCGAATCCTGCCTTGGGCATGGATGTGTGTGATATCCTTAGGTTAGTTAGGTTTAAGTAATTCTAAGTTCTAGCGGGACTGATGACCTCATAGTGCTCAGAGCCATTTGAACCATCTCTTACAAACGTTATTCTTACCACCGCAGAAAGTTCCATTCCTCACACTTCCTCTCTGCCGCTATATGTTCCGGTCCCTTGGTGGACTGAGGCGTGCCGTGACGCAATTCAGGCGCGGAGATGTGCTCTCCGAATTTTTAACCGTCGTCCTACGATGGCCATTTGCATTTGTTACAAGCAATTGATGGCACAGTATTGTCACATTCTTCGGGACAGCAGAAAAGCTAGCTGGATTTCCTTTACTAGTTCTTTAATGGGTTCCACACTGTCTTCTGTCGTGTTGACCAACTTCCGACGGCTGTCCGAGATCCAGGTCCATTCCCCAATTTCCACCCAGACAGTAGCAGATGATGTCATAGTGGCCCCAATTGGTATCTCAAATACCTTGGGCCGTTATTTTGCGGAGATTTCGAGCTCACCCACTGTCACTCTGCCTTCCTCCATAGGGAACGAGTGGAGGTGACTCAGGTAATACTCTTCTCTTCTCAGAATCGTGAGTGCTACAATGCCGCCTTCTGTAAGGGAGCTAGGTCATGCTCTCACTTCATGCCGATCCTCCGCCCCAGGTTCGGACGATGTTCACATTCAGATGTTGCAGAACCTTTCTTTTGTGGCAAAGCACATTCTCCTTTATATACACTCCTGGAAATGGAAAAAAGAACACATTGACACCGGTGTGTCAGACCCACCATACTTGCTCCGGACACTGTGAGAGGGCTGTACAAGCAATGATCACTCGCATGGCACAGCGGACACACCAGGAACCGCGGTGTTGGCCGTCCAATGGCGCTAGCTGCGCAGCATTTGTGCACCGCCGCCGCCAGTGTCAGACAGTTTGCCGTGGCATACGGAGCTCCATCGCAGTCTTTAACACTGGTAGCATGCCGCGACAGCGTGGACGTGAACCGTATGTGCAGTTGACGGACTTTGAGCAAGGGCGTATAGTGGGCATGCGGGAGGCTGGGTGGGCGTACCGCCGAATTGCTCAACACGTGGGGCGTGAGGTCTCCACAGTACATCGATGTTGTCGCCAGTGGTCGGCGGAAGGTGCACGTGTCCGTCGACCTGGGACCGGACCGCAGCGATGCACGGATGCACGCCAAGACCGTAGGATCCTACGCAGTGCCTTAGGGGACCGCACCGCCTCTTCCCAGCAAATTAGGGACAGTGTTGGTCCTGGGGTATCGGCGAGGACCATTCGCAACCGTCTCCATGAAGCTGGGCTACGGTCCCACACACCGTTAGGCCGTCTTCCACTCACGCCCCAACATCGTGCAGCCCGCCTCCAGTGGTGTTGCGACAGACGTGAATGGAGGGACGAATGGAGACGTGTCGTCTTCAGCGATGAGAGTCGCTTCTGCCTTGGTGCCAATGATGGTCGTATGCGTGTTTGGCGCCGTGCAGGTGAGCGCCACAATCAGGACTGCATATGACCGAGGCACACAGGGCCAACACCCGGCATCATGGTGTGGGGAGCGATCTCCTACACTGGCCGTACACCTCTGGTGATCGTCGAGGGGACACTGAATAGTGCACGGTACATCCAAACCGTCATCGAACCCATCGTCCTACCATTCCTAGACCGGCAAGGGAACTTGCTGTTCCAACAGGACAATCCACGTCCGCATGTATCCCTTGCCACCCAACGTGTTCTAGAAGGTGTAAGTCAACTACCCTGGCCAGCAAGATCTCCGGATCTGTCCCCCATTGAGCATATTTGGGACTGGATGGAGCGTCGTCTCACGCGGTCTGCACGTCCAGCACGAACGCTGGTTCAACTGAGGCGCCAGGTGGAAATGGCATGGCAAGCCGTTCCACAGGACTACATCCAGCATCTCTACGATCGTCTCCATGGGAGAATAGCAGCGTGCATTGCTGCGAAAGGTGGATATACACTGTACTAGTGCCGACATTGTGCATGCTCTGTTGCCTGTGTCTATGTGCCTGTGGTTCTGTCAGTGTGATCATGTGATGTATCTGACCCCAGGAATGTGTCAATAAAGTTTCCCCTTCCTGGGACAATGAATTCACGGTGTTCTTATTTGAATTTCCAGGAGTGTATATCGAGTGATCAAAAAGTCAGTATAAATTTGAAAACTTAATAGACCACGGAATAATGTAGATAGAGACAGAAAAAGTTGGCACACATGTTTGGAATGACAAAGGGATTTATTAGAACAAAAAAAATCACAAAATGTCCGACAGATGGCGCTGGACAGCAAAACGTCAGTGACTGCTACCGTGACGGGTGACAGGGACGCCGATATGTTACAGAATCGCATCATCCCCAGCCTAGCTGATAAACACCTGCTGGAACGTACGATGTTTATGCAAGATGGCGCTCCACCCCATATTGCTAGGTGCATGAAAGAACTCTTGCGCTCATCGTTTGGTGATGATCATGTGCTCAGCAGCTACTTTCGTCATGCTTGGCCTCCCAGGTACCCAGACTCAGTCCGTGCGTTATTGACTTTGGGGTTACCTGAAGTCGCAAATGTATCGTGATCGACCGACATCTCTAGGGATGCTGAAAGACAACATCCGACGCCAATGCCTCATCATAACTCCGGTCATGCTTTACACTGCTGTTCAGAACATTATTCCCCGACTACAGCTATTGTTGAGGAATGATGGTGGATATATTGAGCATTTCCTGTAAATAACATCATCTTTGCTTTGTCTTACTTTGTTACGCTAATTATTGCTATTCTGATCAGATGAAGAGCCATCTGTCGGACATTTTTTGAACTTTTGTATTTTTGTGGGTCTAATAAAACCCCATGTCATTCTAAGCATGTGTGTCAATTTGTACCTCTCTATCTACGTTATTCCATGATTTATTCAGTTGTCAAATTTATACTTTTTGATCACCCAGTACAATCGCAGCAGGGCACAGGAGACGTTCCCCAGGCGCTAGAGTGAAGCCACTATCATACCCATACCTAAGCCTGGCAAGGACAAACACCATCCTTCTAGTTATCGCTCCATTTCTCTCACCAGCTGTGTCTGCAAGGTAAAGGAACGTTTGGTTCATACCTGACTGGTATGGTGTCTCGAGTCTCGCAATTTACTAACAACTGCACAGTGTGGATTTCGAGCACACCGTTCGGCAGTTGACCATTTCGTCACTTTGTCAACTAATGTCGTGAATGGTTTTCTGAGGAAATACCAGACACCGGCCATGTTTTTCGGTTTGGAGAGGCCTTCGACACATGCCGGAGGGCTGGTATCCTCCATGCTCTCTACACATGTGGCTTCCTTCGCCGCATGCCCTGTTTCCTTCAGGAATTTTTAAAAGACAGAGTTTTCAAGGTATATGTGGGCTCTGTCGTGTAGGACACCGTTTTCTAAGAAACGGTGTGCCTCAGAGTTCTGTCCTGAACGTCATTCTCTTTGCTATCACCATTAGCACTATTATGCCTGTCTTTCGATGGGTACCTCCAGCTCCCCCTTCGTTGACGATTTTGCCATCTATTGCAGTTCCCCACGAACTTCTCTTCTTGAGCGGCGTCTTCAGCGATGTCTCGCTCATCATTACTCGTGGAGCATCGACTACAGCTTTCACTTTTCCACTGACAAAGCTTCGCTTGAATTTCTGGCGGTGCAATTGGTTTCTTCCACCGTCTTTACATCTTGGGCCTGTTGCTCTTCATTCGTTGAAACTATGAAATTCCTGGGGATCATGCTGATAGGAAACTTTCTTGGCCTCCAACTTGTATTAACTTGCCGCCCAATGTACACCGGCCCTAAATGTCCTAAGTGCCCTCAGCAGTTCATCCTGTGGAGCGGATCGGACCACCCTCTTCCGTTTGTATCAGACCCTTTGAAAGGTCCCCTTAGAGAAATTGCCCAAGACTGTGCTTAAACTGACACAATATTTTTAGCGCAACGCGATCTGACTTTCAAAAATCTCTGCAAAAGAATGGCCCTGAATAACATTAACCTATACCTTTCACAAATCACTTACCTCACCAAAAATCTTCGTTACTCGAACTACTGCAATACAGCGAGCGCCACTACTGCTAACTAAATAAAAGATTCAAACTACTGAAGGCACTAACTACTGATAGGCATAGTTAGCAAATGAAAGATTTTGATAGAGAACAAACAATGTATTTACCTTAATAGTCATAATATATATAGCAGTTCATGACATCCATTCTTACAAATATCAAAACTCCGCCATCTCTCTCCCCACATCCACCACTTCTGGCAGTTCACCTCCAACTGCGCAACGCTACGCGCTGTTAACATCCAGCTGCCCAACACTACAATGGAGAGTATTACAACAATGCCAACCAGCCACTGACTGCACACAGCACAGCCAGTGATTTTTCATACAGAGCGCTATGTGGCGTTACCAATAAAAAAACCTAAACAGCCTACTTACATAGCCCCCATGCTCCCCACAAAAAATTTACAAATTGTTTTGGGCAGTGGCCAATACAAATTTGAAATTTTTTTTCATAATTACAATATCAAAGAAATGAAATGCACACACTTATCGATACAATGTTGGTCAAAAGCTAAAATTTTCTCACAGTCCATAAAGACAGTCCTGATCGTTCATCACAGTAAAATAGCAGTGTTTTTGCTCAATGTCTGAGCAGTAAAAGAAAATACACAGGGAAGTAGTGGATTTCCATGCAATCTTGAAGAAGTAGTGTTATCCTTCCAATGGAAAGACAGTGCTGACTCTTGACATGCTGACAGGTAATGGACCGCAACTCAGCAAACCCACTGCAGAGTCAGTCGAAGTTTTGAAGAATATTGGTAGGTTGGTCATCACAGAGCAGACCCACTGTAGTCCTAGTAGAGATTATGGTATTGGTGGGCCACCAGAGGTGCAGACCCACTACAGTCCTTGTAGAAATAATGGTATTGGTGAGTCATCAAAGGTGTAGACCCACTGTAGTCCTTGTAGAGATGACTAGCAGCCAACGTTGCGACTGTGCAGGTGCACATCACCATCGAAGAGTCTTGTGGACTATATAGCAAGTCCATGAACCACCACTTGTCCACTCACAAAGAATTTGTTTGAAATGTCCTTAGAACCAGCAATGCTGTTATCCAGTCCCTTGCTGAATTATTAACACACGTGCAAACACTATCAGCCCCTACTTCTCACATATTGTCCATATACTATGACCAACAGAAACGTGTGCAGTGAAATGTAACTTACAAATTACTTAATTTGATCAACTGGTGTCAATTACAATTTTATAACATAAGAATACAATAACAAAGGTACAAAATACATCATTAAAGAACATAACAATACAGATATCATTTGTAGTAATAGGGGCTTCACAAAAGAATCGAAATAACAAATACATCAGTGTTACAAAAATTATGACATAAGTACATACATAAAAGATCAGAACAACTTTTGAAACATCAACTTCACACATGAGCATTAGAACAAAACAGAATAAATGTGTAAACATCTTTACGAATTAAATAACATGTTATTAATGAAAATTATATTTGTGGATAACAGTATTCCTCATCATAGTGAATGTAGCTTAGTATTAGAAAAATTCTACAACATATGTCTTATCAGATAAACATATAAAGACAGGAAGAACATCAATACACAAGGGTACGCAAACACATAGTGGAATAACACAAAAGGAAAGGACAGGGTTTGTTTTCAGGGTAACATTTGGTACTGCAGTCCAACCCAAAACTTCATTCCATAGATCGTCCCTCTTATTTCAACATTTGCTCCAGCCAAAAAAAAATCCTATCCAAGCATGCTTTCTGTATTCTGTTCACATCCTCTTTCAAAAATAGTTTTTCTCCACTGTACACTACTTTTTGGCCAAACCATTTTCTTATAGGTTCTCAATGCTTTTCTTCCAATTCATCATAGTTAGTTTCTTATACAGTCTACCCCCTCTTAAGCTAACTTAAATCTACTGAGCTCAGATGCATAAACTAAGGGTGGAGGCAATGCAGCAGCACAAAACAATTAACCCAAACAGCAATGACAAAAATGGAAATTGTCAAAGCAAGCAGCAGCAAATCCAATAACTTATACCTAAACATGAAAAAGCTCAAGCAGAAAAAATATTACAGTAAAGACGACAATGCAGATAAGGGAAATGTATATTCACATCTTAATGTCTATGTCATTAAAGTGGTACACCACAAAACTATTCTACAAAAGATATTACCAAGTAGTTGAAAAGAAAATTAAGTATGCAGTAACTGTTATTAATCCCTTCTTATTGTTCTTTCCTTTCCAAGTGCTCCTTTTTCGAAGAACGTGGATCATAAAATGATTATTTAATAGATCTGTTGACAGAAAGTGTTCACATTAACATATGCATTTAATTTTATTTTATAAAACCAATGCCGCAACACAGCTGGAAACCAGATATCAAATGAAATAAGCCACTATGAAAGGCAAAGCATGAAAATATCATTCAGTAGTCATGTGACATTTCATAAGTTAGTACAAATTCTCTCAACTCTTGTAGAAAGACGCTTGTCATTATCAGGTGTGCAGATGTAAGTAAGTATCTTTCCAAGTAATGAGCGTGTCGTTTTTGCGATGCTTTCTACAAAGGAATGTCAATAGCGAGGATAATCGCCTCTTTTTTTTCACCTAATGGCTTTCTTTTGACAGGTGGCTGTCGTGCGGCTGGGTGCCCACGACGCATTGCGTGCAGGTGGTCACTTAACTGTCTTACCGAAATATTTACACCAGTTTCCGCTACAGTGGTAGTCTCATATAAAAAAATTCACAGGTCAAGAATTTGCGTTATTCATCTGTAGAAACAAAACCCTGTTGATATAACAGTGTCCAAACAATTTTCGTCGGCATTGTAATACATTCACGCATTTACATACATTTCATAACTCTTAAAGTACGATTCTTGGTTTCCAACAACATTTTTCACAAACCAGAGCCCCTAACCACTACTCATTATTCCTTACCTTATTCGTCGACACTTCTTCAATATTTCATCATAACAGATACGTAGCATAATCAAATAACTCATATAGCATCAGCTTATTGATCATAAACATACCGCAACAGCATAATACACATAGTCATCGTAATAATAATATCACAACACTTCAGTCAACTCTCAAAATCGTCGTAGTTTCCTCCAATAATTTCAAAACCTAAAAAAATTCTCTGCTCATGTCAAAAGTGTCATCTATCTCAAACGTACTTTAAAAATCATGATCTCATACCAAAAATGTCATTCAAAGCTCTCATAGTATCACAACAGTTCCGAAAAATATGAAGGGTTCACACAGCACAGACAAAATACAATTTCATAAGTGTAAAGTTATCCAGCTGTGTAATTACGTAAACATCTGTCACTGATGTAGTAAAATAAATGTTTGTCTCTCCCAGTTAAATGATCAGATAGATGTGTAATTAATGTGTTAGAGAAATATGGTACCGATGTGTAAAGTTGTATAAGCAAATACCATATTAGCTAGGGCTCCTTGTGCTTGCCATACACATGGTACACAAAGTAAGCGCGTACCCCCCTGAGGATTAATGTAATTATATCCTCAGATGTTACAGATTACAGCAATGGAATGAAATGTATCACGGAAAACCTTTGTATCATTGTACTTCAAATATCTTTAAAAATAAATGTTTAAGTAGAAAAATTAATCACTCAAATACGTACACTGTAGCGCTAAACTGTGCGTCTTGTTGCAAGATAATCTCTGTGGAAGTGTCGTAGTTATCGTCCTCCGAAAGCTAAGTTCTGCAGAAGTCAATGTACTTACCTCATGATAAACAAAAGTGAAATGCTTTGCGTATAGATATCGTACTTACTACGCTTATTGCCGTGATGAAGTAAGTACTGTACTGTAACGTATTGTTGTGCTACAGAAAAGGCTGTCTCATTGTAGCTATACCACAAAGTTACTACTAAAACATGTTTTCCTTTCCAGAAGAATTCAGAAATACTGTGCAGATATAAAACAGATACACCGCAAAAGCACAATGTAAATTGTATCACACATTAGTAGCGTCGTGATATAATCGTGTAGCTATCAAAGAAACCAAATGTTAAGTCATCTTTAATCTCACAGAAAGTACTTCAAATAAAGAATGTCTTTTCAACTAAACCAAAATGTTGCATTAAAATCTCATTAACAGTATATGTTCTAAGTATGTAAGCCTTATAGTCGTTACGTAATCGTGCAACTAACAAGCAAAAATGTACAAATAACAACAGTGTGTCGTCTGTTCACTATAACAATGCATTCGTAATTTCTGTTTAAAAATGTTTCCTAGGTTCTAGACCGGATAGTTGCATCTCAACAGTTTCTCAGTGTGACAAAGCATACTAGAAATGTGAAGTGAAATGTTTTATGCCAAAGAAAAAGTTAAAAAGCAGATTAACTTTCAATAAACGGTTTTACATGTGAAATGTGGTGTAAACCTTTACTCTTCCTAGTATGCAGAGTTTCAACTTCAACGCAATTATCATGTGGTATACGTCGGATACTGTAAGGTCCATTGTAAACTAGAAATAATTTGTGACTCAAGTGTTTCTTCTTATGTGACAATGAATGAGTTTTAATGAGTACTTTCTGACCAATATATAATTTCTCTTCATTTGCTTTATCGTGTAATTTTCTCCTTTTGTCTGCAGCAGAATTCATATCTTTAATAGCCATATCAATTATGTCTTTGTGTCGAAGTTTACGTGTATTCGGAAAAGGTACAAGCTCTCTGATTCTCTTCGGTGGTTCTTTATTCTTCAGTACAAGAACAGGTGGTAAAGCAGTGGAGTCATGAGGCATTTCATTCAGCACGCTTTGAAATAAGTGTAAATATCTGTCCCAATGCTGATGCTTTCTGCGACAATAAAGTCTGCAAAGCTTATTGATTTCTTTCATAATCCGTTCAGACGGGTTACAATGTATGTAAGGTCCCCTTAGAAAAATTGTCCAAGACTGTGCTTAAACTGACACACAATATTTTTAGCGCAACGCGATCTGACTTTCAAAAATCCCTGCAAAAGAATGGCCCTGAATAACATTAACCTATACCTTTCACAAATCACTTACCTCACCAAAAATCTTCGTTACTCGAACTACTGCAATACAGTGAGCGCCACTACTGCTAACTAAATAAAAGATTCAAACTACTGAAGGCACTAACTACTGATAGGCATAGTTAGCAAATGAAAGATTTTGATAGAGAACAAACAATGTATTTACCTTAATAGTCATAATATATATAGCAGTTCATGACATCCATTCTTACAAATTTCAAAACTCCGCTATCTCTCTCCACACATCCACAACTTCTGGCGGCTCACCTCCAACTGCGCAAAGCTACGCGCTGTTAACATCCAGCTGCCCAACACTACAACGGCGAGTATTACAACAATGCCAACCAGCCACTGACTGCACACAGAACAGCCAGTGATTTTTCATACAGAGCGCTATGTGGCGTTACCAATAAAAAAACCTCAACAGCCTACTTACACCTTGTCTGTTAGAAACCAGACTATGGATGTTTCGTATATGGATATCCACGTCCGTCCTCTCACGCCATCTCAATGCTATCCACCACAGTGGCATCCGTTTGGCCGTTGGCGCCTTTTACACTATCCCAGTTGAGTGTCTGTATGCTGATGCAGAGGAACTACCGCTGTCATACCGCCGTGACTTGCTCCTCGGTAGAATACGTATTTAGTCATGCCGTTTGTATGCCATGAGTGGCAACACATCCTATGCCACCTCCTTTGATGACTACTTTGATCACCAGTATGGGACGCGTCCCTCTTCTTTGTTACCTCCTTAAGTTTGCTCCCGTTCTTGCTTCGGCAGCTTAATTTCACACTACCTGCCACAGTTCCCATGGGTGTGAAACCTTCACCACCTTGCTTCGTGCGGCAGCCTGTGTTCACCTTGGCTTTCATTCGCTTCCTAAAGACACAACTCCAGTCTCGCTCTATCGCCTTAAGTTTCACGACCTTCGCTTGGAATTTTGCGGTAGTACCTTTGTGTACACAGATGACTCTCGGTTTGACCACTGTGTCGGATGTGCCTTCATCATTGGCAACGACATTTTTCGATATCGGCTTCTGGAACACTGCACAGTGTTTACAGCAGGGCTCTTTGCCCTGTATGAGGCCACACACACAGGCTAGACACACAGGCTATTCAATTGCGTCAAGTATTCCAACTCTGTCAATGCCCTTCAGAACCCTCAGTCTGCTGTGCACCGCCCATTCCTTTGTGCATCGGCTACTGGAAAGCTTTCTCACTTTTGATGGAGCCGCTGTGCTGTTTATGTGGGTTCCTGGTCACGTTCTGACGATCTGGTCACGTTGATCTGGAGGGAAACGAGGGCGCTGATGCTGCTGCCAAGGCTGCATCGGCCAGCTCCGATAATCTCTGTGTGGCTTTCTGTCAGCAGGTGGTGTCATTTTGGCATCACCACTGGCCCTCCCTTGATGGGAACGAGATCCGGGCAATTAAGCCTCTCCCGTCGGCTTGGACGACCTCCTCTTGGCCCTCTCGCCGCGAGATCATTTTAACTAGGTTGCGTATTGGGCACTGTCTTTTCAGTCATTGCCTTTTGTTAAATAGTGCTCCCCACCAATATATGCCCATTGCCCTCAACCTCTGACGATTCGCCATTTTTTGACCAAGTGCCCTTTTTTCAGCCGCTTACGTTCTCATTTATGTTTGCTGTCTCAGTTACCGACCGTTTTAGCGAACGAAGCGTGGGCTGCGGACGGCGTTTTACTTTTTATCCGTGGTAGCAATATGGTGAATGACATTTATTCTTCGTTTATCTATGGCGTGTTTTATGGTCCTTTCTCCAAGTCCCTGGTTTTAGCTGTCTTTTCTTCCGTCAGTTGGGCTTGACGAGTAGTCGTTTTTAACACTTTTTTCTCTTCGTGTTCTACGGTCTGCCTTGGGCGCGTATGACCCTTGTTGTTTTTGCACTCTACACAAAAAAATCAACACAAAAAAGTTATTATAGTGGTTTTTTTTGTTCAATCTCAGTTCTGTCATTAAGTTTTCATTAGTGATATTTGACGTACTTTGAACCAATTTTTTATCGAACTTTTATCTGTTAAGACAAAATAGAGCAAGTACCACAGCATGAGCGTCCAATATTCCGAACTACATTATTATTTCACAGTATTATTGACAATATAATTGACGATATTACTGAGTAGTCTAGCAGAACATTAACAATATTGCACAGTATTATTATCCAATATTATTGACCGTCCAGGGTCGCTTTACTCTTAAAGCATCCTATATACCGTCACAGTACACCAGGGTGTCTAAGAATCTGAGCTAACAGTTTTCTTTAGTGTGAGGAATTTAACAGCACACTGCTCCTTCACTGTATTCTCTGTAGCGAATCTCCTAAAGTCATAGGACACTAAGAAAGGGAAGAAAGGAAACGAAAGTCGGCTAGTAGACTCTGAGGAATAGGGTCAACCGTCTAATCGGTAAGGACTTCCTTCCTCCCCATGCAGTGGTCTATTTTCTCTAGTATTTGGGAGTTGCGTCTTAAGAGCAGAGTGCGTGCAAAGTTACTTGACTTATACCCGCGCTCATAAGCAGTAGAAGAGGAGACAACGGTAGTGGTGGGCGCTCCATTATGAATAACCGGACCAAAATAGACGTTGAAAGTCGATAGGTTTTCACTACAGTACCAGAAACGAAAAGATTAACCAAAGCAAAACAAGTCCGACCACCTGCCAGAAAACTAGAAAAAGGTGAAAAATGTAGCATGGTAGACAATATCCCTTACTATGATAGTCAAATGGACAGTGTTAAATAAAGCACAGTATGTTCATCCGTATTATCAAAGTCAAAATTCTCTTCTCCTTCTTTTGCGTCTTTCCGCTAGGTCTGGTGATCAGCAACTTTACGCAATCACCTCTCCTCCCCTTTTCCTGGAAAGACAAAGGGGAAGCTTCCAACAGTGCGTGGCGTACGCAGGCAGTTACCCATCCTTGCTACTCCCAGTGTTGCTTAACTTCGGTGATCTGACGGGAACTCGTGTATTCGACGACACAAGGAAATCTATCGCGACCTATCCGAAGCAATTACTCCCGCAAACAGATTGTTCCAGGAGAAGCGGTCAATATTCAGAGATATGACGGGAATGAGCAAACAAAAATCTCTAGCAAATATGGGCTCTAAAATAAAGACCTTAAGAGCTATGCACACCTCTTCGCCTGCAATATTATGAAACGAATCTCTTGTACTGCAAGCTCTTTGCTTTCCATAGTTAGGGAAGAGGTTGTACGGACTATAATAGGAAACAAACTGTCTGGTAAACATGGCCTCTAAAATGCATATCTTAAGAGCTATGAGTATAAACTTAGTATATCTGTTCACATTAGTGAATATGAACACAGGCTCATAGCTCGTAAGTTATCGACTATAGAGCCCACGTTTACTGAAATGTTTTTTGTTTTGCTTCATACTGCTGCCCCTTAAAATATGGAAAGCAGAGAACCAGCATTAGAAGAGATTTGTTCCTGAGCATCAAAGATAAAGTAGTGCACATAGCCCTTAAGGTCTGCATTTTAGAACCCATGTTAACTAGAATATTTTGCTTCGAAAGATCGTTCTCGCCATATCCCTCAGTATCGATCGTTCTTCCTGGGATACCCTGTACTCTTAGTGTCCTTTATGGAAGCCATGAATAACATTAATCAGAAGGTGAAATTTTCTAGATTCTGTGGCCATGTCATGTTTTTCCTGAGTATCTTCTTACACAGGCGATGTTTCGGCTCCTCTGGTGTGATCTTCAGTATCTTCTTTTGTCGGCTAACCAGGAACACCAGAAGATCCTGAAGAAGATCCTAGCAGATGGGATGAAACGTCGATTGTGTAAGAACAAACTGAACAGGAATATGACTCCGCCTGACTACCCAGGAGATTTTATTTTCAATGACAACCTCACGGAAGCCTGCAGACTTACATGAGTCTGGATGGCCAGAAGGGAGAGTAAGTCTTGGCAAAAACAGGTTTCTGCACACAGTCCCACAGTTCTGTGACAAGTTCCGAGGCCTCACCTCTATGGCTTTCTCCGTCTTTCTCCGTCGATTCTCTCACCTCACCACCGGACCAACTGGTTTCTGTTTCGCTAAGCTACTAGCATGACGCTCATCTGCATCATCTTCTGTGCCTTCTATGCAACCTAATCTCGTCTTTCCTGGTCTAAGTCAGTCTTTTAACGATAAGCACACAAACATTTCGTCTTGCCTTACTTTAGGAATGATATACGAGAAATGACTTGCTCAACCCGATTTACCTTAGATGCAGATCATAATCAAAGCGCATACCTAAAACGTGGATGTAAGACTTCTTTGATCGATAAGTATTATGACCTTTTTGGAGAAGGAGAATTTCCTCAATAAAAATCAACATGAATTCCATAAACAGAGATCTTGGGAAAATTAGCTCGCTCTGTTCCTCCATAAGATCCACAGTGCTTTAGACGTCAGCGCTCATGTTGATGCCGTGGTCCTAGACCTCAGGAAGGCATTTAGCAGCGTCTCACACTGCAGTTTAGTGATAAAAGTACGAGCTTAATGAGTATTTGGCCAGATTTCCAATTGGATTCAACACCTACTTGCAGAGAGAATTCACCATGTCACTCTCAATGGAACTATATCGGGAGATGTAAAGCTACTTTCAAGAATACCCCAAAGAAGTGCGATCAGATCGTTACAGTTTACAATATAATTATATAAATGATCTAGTAGAAAATGTCGGAAGCTCCATAAGGCTAGTCCCAGAAGCAGTTGCCTACAAGAACATACAGGGCTGGAAGACGAAACAGGACCTGCAGAGGATAGGTATATCTTGCAGCGACTAGCAGTTGACCTTGAACATAAATAAAGGTAGCATATTGCACATACATAGAAGAAATCCGCTGTTGATGACAAATTGCTAGAAACAATATCCAACGTAAAGTATTTAGGAGTAACCAGCCGGAGCGACCTTATGTGGAACGACCACATAAAACAAGTAGTAGGAAAAGCAGATTCCAGACTGAGGTTCATAAGGAGAATCTTAAGGAAATGTAAATCATCCGCGAAAAAAGTGGTTTTCGTAACGCTTGTTCGACTGACTTGACTGTTGCTCATGGCTCTGGAACCCTTACTAAGCAGGACAAATAGAAAAGATGCAGAAGATCGAACGTAGAGCAGTACGTTTCGTCACAGGGTCGTTTAGCGAAAGCGTTAAAGAAGTGTTCAACAAGCTCCAGTGGCCGGTGTTACAAGAAAGGTCTTATACATCACGGTATGGTTTACTATTGAAATTCCGAGGGTCTGCCCTTCGGGAAGAGTCGGACAACAAATTACTTCCTCCCACATCCGTCTCGCGAAATGACTACTAGGAGAAAATGCGAGACTTCCCAGGCGCCATTCACGAATGGAACATGGAAACTGGAATAAGATAGTCGCACCAGAAGTACCCTCTGCCACTCACCGTCAGATGGCTTGTGGAGCAGTGATGCAGACGTAGAACTGATTCACCTACCTGAGCTCAGGCGGAAATTATTTTCTTCTGTATCGAGTACCACGTTTTTCATCAGGGTATTAATAGTGTCTCTTATGCTTGGAATCACATAGCGTAGAAAGGAGAGAATAAGTCACATTACCTAACAGTAGAAATACGTAGTTTCACTAACACTGTCATCACCTGCCCAGTTTCTTCCCCTCCCTAACAACAAAACAGATTTAATAAGTTACATTTGCTGAGACAGTGCTGGAGATTCATGTAATGGAGTATCTGATCAGTTTTCTTCCCCGTCATCGTCAACAATTCGGGAAGGGAACAGATTCGCGAAACACAGCGAAACCATCAGGATACGTGTGGAACACTTGGAAAACATGTACCATCGATCTCCTCGCAAGTCAGCCACTGGAAACCTCCAATAGAAAAAAAGGTCCTCACGACAGACCAGCATAAGTTGTAACCCTTCAGGTACAGGATGTAACTCGAATCGGTTACTATGTGCAACTCTACCGTTATTCGTGTGCTCGTCGCATGTCTGTAGGAGTATTGACAACCTCTTCCACAAATGCAAAGCTAGAACTAAAGGAAAAAAGTATAGCTCTGTCTGTAAAAAGTTCCATCTCAACACGCATGCACATGTTGCGTATTGACTTAGATTTATGATGGCGACTTTTTGCCACACCCGCTGCATATGATGTTCGTAACTCACGTCCATCACAGCATAGCCAGTATCTTTTCTGGAGAATAGAGAAATATAGGGTAGCTCAGTTTTCAGATATTCGTAAGGGGTAAACAGCTTTATGTATAACCAGCTGGACTTTACATCATCAGAAGGTGCATTCATCTGGGATACAGTCCTGAGAGAAGAACGATACATAGAGAGACACAAGTGAATAGCGCTCAATAACAACACCCGGGCAATTGAAGTGGGCCGGCCGTGTTGGCCGAGCGGTTCTAGGCACTTCAGTCCGGAATCACGCGAGTGCTACGGTCGCAGGTTCGAATCCTGCCTCTGGCATGGATGTGTGTGATGTCCTTAGGTTAGTTAGGTTTAAGTAGTTCTAAGTTCTAGGGGACAGATGACCTCCGATGTTAGGTCCCATAGTGCTCAGACCCATTTGAACCATTTTTGAATTGAAGTGGTAAACCGATGATGATGACAATGAGCAGTCCGATACACAAAGTCTCAACTAGTTTTTTAAGCGGTACCTGCGTGGATCTACACGAATCTTAGAATTCAATGCTAATATTCTTGCTACTTTTCTTTGTAGCTGAAATGTTATTCTCTGGTTTAACAGGCTGAACATCAACCTTTGAGTCGCTCGGCTCCAAGTCTTCTTTTATGAAATGAGTGTCTAACGCTCTCAAGTTGTGAAACAATGCAAATATGTGCTATGGGAGCCTTTATGACAGGCTACAAGCTTCATTTGCTGCATCACAAAATCCCCTGGTTTGATGACACAAATCACAGAGTTTCTCGTTGGTAATTATCACACAAACCAGAGTTTTGATACCTCAGTTCATCTGTTTGTAGCAACGTGGATCGAAGAATAACGTTAATCAAGTACGTCTGCATGTACATGTGCACCGCAAGGCACCATTCGGTACATGGTAGAGGGTACCTTATAGCACTATTAACCATTTTGTTTCCTGTTCCTCTTGCAAATGGAGGGAAGGAAAAACGTACGAGCCCGAATATCTGTTATCTTCGTGGCCCTTACGAGAAACGTACGTTACCGGCAGTAGCATCACTCTGCTGTCAACTTCAGATACCGATTCTCCTAATTTTCTCAACAGTGCGTCGCGAGAAGAACACCATCTCCCTCCAGGAATTTCCATTTGAGTTCACGAAGCATCACCGTAATATCTGCGTGTTGATCGAACCTACCGGTAACGAATCTAACAGCGCACCTCTGAATTGCTTCGATTACTTCCTTTAATCGGGCGTGGTGGGGATCCCAGACACTCAAGCAGTATCCGAGAATTGGTCACACAAATGTTCTACACGCGGTCTCCTTTATAAATGAACCACACTTTCCTAAAATTCTCCCCACACACCGCAGTCGAGCATTCGCTTTCCCTACCACCATCCATACGTGTTCGTTCTATTCCATATTGCTTTGCAACTTTACGCTTAGGTATTTAAACGACACGGCTGTGTCAACGAGCACACTAGTTATGCTGTATTCATACATTACGTGGCTGGTATTCCTACTCATCCGCACTAACTTACATTTTTCTACATTGACAGCAAGCTAATATTCACTTCACTGCCTACAATGTTTGTATAAGTCATCCTGAATGCTACTACCGTCGTCCTGAATGCTCATACAGTCATTCAACGACGACAGCTTCCCGTACACCAAAGCCTTATCAGCAAAAAGCTGTAGATTACTGCTCACCCTGTCCGTCAGATCATTTATGTACTCAGAGAATAAGAGCGGCCCGATCACACTTCCCCAGAGCACTCCAGACGATACACTTGTCTCTGATCGACAATCGCCATCAAGGACGTTACCTCTGCGAGTTTTTGAAGCTCAGAGAGCAATCATTTCTCAGTAATCTTCTCGTTGTACTCTTTAAAACAACTGCATTTTAAATCATGGGCAAAGGCCTTGCCGCAGTGGATATGCCGCTTCCCGTGAGATCACCGAAGTTAAGCACTGTCGGGAGTGGTCGGCACTTGGATGGGTGACCATCCAGGCCGCCATGCGCTGTTGCCATTTTTCGGGGTGCACTCAGCCTCTTGATGCCAATTGAGGAGCTACGGTCAAGAATACCATCACAACGACCGGAAGAGCAATGTGCTGACCCCACACCCCTCCTATCCGCATCCTCCTCTGAGAATGACACGACGGTCGGATGGTCGCCGTAGGCCACTCGTGGCCTGAAGACGGAGTGCATTTTAGATCATACGAACACATGATAATAGTTGGTACGATATTGCAAATCGTAAGTCTCGCTCTGAGAGTGTCTTGTGCGAAACAGCGGAAGTGACCTCACAGCGTGACACAGAAGCTGAAAGACAGTCTGTTTAGGTAGCCAACGCACGCGAGCATCATCGGTTATTGTTTGAAAACGCGGGAGTGACTTCACAGCCTGATACTAAGTACGAAGACAATAAAAGTGAGCTTCGGTAGCGAACGACATTTGATACTTCTGAGAAAAATTCTTAAAGATTAAGGCAGCGACTGCCTCATTAGGTACACAATCAGGTACAGCAGCTTTTACTGCACAACTCACCTGGCACTCAGCCAAAGCATAAGCACGCCCATAAACGTGTTGCTCTGCATTACGTGCAGATCGCGAGGAAACAATATGAGACGTGTTTCTCATCCAGAAATAACGTTGCTTAGTTAAGGTTGAAAGGTGGTTTCTCAACACTTTTATTTACTCTGAAAGGTCTCTGTTGAATTCCTTTCATGTTAATTTCTTAAATCTGTTGTCATTTACGGCATAAATTCCTCTCTAAATTTGCTGTGGTGTTTCCGACTATCTGGGAGGAGACTGAGCAGTGGAACGTGTTACTCTTACACATAATCAAGAACGATCTGTCACACTACTACACTTGCAGTTTATATGTAATTCATGTCACACAGTCTCATACGGAACTTACATCCGCTCTCTTTTATACACTGTATATGATAAGATACTGTCATCCCCCTTCTCGTCTGTGTGAGAGGATGAATGAGCCTGTCTGCTAGAGAACAGTAGGACCAACGTCGGAACAGGTAGCTACCCTTTCTAAAAGCAGAGAGGTTTCTATTCTTAGTATGGTCCTGTCCGTCCCTTGTCATGTTGCTACAGGAAGCTGCCTCGCTGGTCACTTCCGTTTTGTATCTGTGAGGCACCCTTGGTAGGGTCCCACGCCAGTCTGTCCGCAGCGAGCGTCTGAAGTGGTAAGGTCTCCGGGTAAGCGCGTCTCTGCAAAGTCCGTAAGACAATGGATTTCTTAAGTTCAGCCTAACTGAAAATTTAATCGCCGTTATTTCAGGTTTAGATCTAAAATATCTAATGTTATCTTAAATCGCAACGCAGTGTAATTCGAGTGTGAAGTTCAGAATATATTCCGGTAGCTGCTTTGTCACTACTTTGTGAGTAAAGTGGAACCACGTGTGGATGATCCATAACTCTCACTAAGATCATCAATCTTAAATGCGAATGTGCGTGAGATTATAACGTCTCGTCTTGACAATATTTTTCAATATAGAAACTTTTCTTTATGTTCAACACACGTGGGGTGTGAGACCAATACCACGTGCTTATACAATTGTTTGACCCATCAGGTTAATAGTAAGACGATAGTAACCAGTTCGAGGTTTTTCTTTTGTAATTTGTGTTTCGATTTAATTTATTTCAATTATCAAAATTATTGTGGAGTTACACTCTTTGTGTGAACCAAGTTGACCACGTGAAGCATGTTGTGTAATCATCAAAGTAGCCCTCAGCTATTCTTTTCGGGAAGATTTCACAGAAAGTTAGTATGAATTTAGTGTACCAGTGTATGGTAATTTATGGGAGACAGCATTGCGCTACGAAGGTAACTTCTTTGGGTGAAAATTGAATCGGTTGGTTGTGGTTAATTTCCTCTTGCATATGTTTCAACGTTCTTCGTGTGTTATTTTATGAATGCAGTGTTGTATGCAGTCTCCCAATCTTGGTTCCATATTTGATGTGTTCCGTAATATTACAAACTCACATTTTCACAATCCTAAATAAGGCACCAGTTTAGTTATGAATCAAGTTTAATATGCAGAAATTTTAACGGAACAATGATCAATGTTACAATAAATGTCCAAATATAAACTGACTGATTTCTTTTTATTTAAATTCTGTTTATACATCTCACCGGTTGTCGTAAGATGACTATTAAAAGTTTATAATCAATGTTATTCTGGTTGGGAATTTGGAAAGGTAGACTGGATACCTAGTGAAACAGTTGCTCAGTAATGCAAGGTTAACTTCCCCAGATAGCTCATAGCTTTTAACCCGCTTTTATTGTCTTGAATATCAGCACCGCTTTCAGAACAAATTAATGCATCAACTTTACAACTCACAGTATATATTTTACCTTTTCTACCAATCGCGGTACCTATTTTGCTACACTCTTTTCAGATCTCTTTCTAACCAGTCTCACCGAGCGAGGTGGCGCTGTGCTTAGCACACTGGACTCACATTCGGGAGGACGACGGTTCAATCCCGCGTCTGGCTACCCTGATTTAAGTTTTCCGTGATTTCCCTAAATCGCTCCAAGCAAAGGCTGGGATGGTTCCTTTGAAAGGGTATGGCCGATTTCCTTCCCCATCCTTCCCTAATCCGGTGAAACCTATGACCCCGCTGTCTGGTCTCTCCCCAAACAACCCATCCCTCTAACCAGTCTCACTAGCACAAGGTGTAGATGAACGTCGTTTTTGTAGGTCATGTACCAAATGATGTGTCTCATTATCAGAGGAAGAGAACCTATTGTAGTCGTGTAGTTTCCAATGGTGAGAATATACATCGTAGAGGGATGTTTGGTTATGATTACAATAATTTCTTATCTGTCAAAAATTCCCAAATAATAGAAATAATTTAAAGCGATAGGAATACATATAATGGTATTCATCCTCATGCTTGGTTGGAGCAATTTTGTTTTTCCACTCCCACCAACTTAGTCTGGCGGTCAGAAGACCTTTCTCTTGTGGGCAAGCACTTTCAGCTTAACACGTACAACCGCAACTGGGCAGACGGCACATTTCCAGGACGTTGGAGTAAAGCCACCGTCATACCCATACGTAAGTCCGGTAAGGACAAAAACCTACCTTCTAGCTACCGCCCCATCTCTCTCACTAGCTGCGTTGCAAGGTAATGGAACGTATGATTCATGCCTGGCTGGTATGGTGGCTCGAGTCTCGTAATTTACTAATGAATGCACAGTGTGTATTTCGAGCGCGATGTCTTGCACTTGACCATTTCGTTACTTTGTCCACCCGTGTCATGAATGGTTTTCTGCTGGAATCCCAGACTGTGGTCGTGTTTTTTGATTTGGAGAAGGCCTACAACACCTGCCGGAGAGCTCGTATCCTCCATACTACTTACACACGGGACTTCTGTGCCCGCCTGCCCTGTTGGCTTCAGGAATTTTTAAAAGACTGAGTTTTCAATGCATATGTGGGTTCTGCCTTGTCGGACGCCTTTATCCAGGAAAACGGTGTGCCTCAGGGTTCCGTCCTGAGCGTCGTCCTCTTTGCTATCGCCATTAACCCTATAATATCCTTTCTCCCACCGGGCATCACCAGCTCCACTTTTGTTGACGATTTCGCCACCTATTGCAGTTCTCGTCGTATCTGACTCACTGTGCGGCGTCTTCAGCGACATCTAAATAGTCTTTGCTCGTGGATCATCTATAATGGCTTCCGCTTTTCCACTGACTTTTGTCTGTATGAATTTGTGGCGGCGCAATTGTTTTCTCTCACCATCTTTACACATTGGGCCTATTGCCCTTCCATTCATTTACGAAATTCCTGGAGCTCGTGCTCGATAGGAAACTCTCTTGGTCCTCCCATGTGTCTTACCTGGCAGCCCGCTGCCCGTGGTCCCTCAATGTCCTACATGTCCTCAATGTTACGATCGAACCACTCTCCTCTGTCTGTACCGGTCCCTTGTCCGTTCGAAACTCGGCTATGGGTGCTTTGTTTATGCATCTGCACGTCCATCCCTCTTACGCCGTCTCAATACTATCGAGCATCGCGGCGTCCGTTTGGCCACTGGCGCCTTTTACACTAGCCCAGTTGAGAGTCTGTTTGCTGACGCCTTCGAAGCGACACTCTGACTTGTCACTAGTAAGACGGTGTCTCTCAGCTACCACAATGACATTAAGCCTCGTCCGCAGACTTGGGAGCTCGGGCGCTCGGTCGCTCCCTGGTGCTGCAATAGCTTCCGTGTTTTCCGTCAATCGCTCATTTCCTTCTAGCTGGCAGTCTGCTGCTCATTGACACAAGCGGTTCGGCTTCCGGTAGTTGCCAAGGTAGAACTTTTAGTGTCTTCCGTGGATATTATCGCGAAGTGTAACAAATCGAAAACTCCCTCCCTCCCCCCCCCCCCCCTCCTACATGTCCTTGACTTAACCAATGTACTTCGCTGTAACATATAACTTCTCCATACTCTTCGTTCAGTTCCATCAAGAACTATTGTAACTGACAATGTAATTACGCATGCAGCTTCATAAAATTTATAATTCGCACTACCAAGGGCCGGGATATTTAACACAGCGTGCTTTTTGATGTAAGGAATAATTAATCTTCTACAAATAGTCTGCCGATCGTTTTAACTTTTTGCTCTTTCATCGTCAACTAAATTTTTAAACGCCTCCTGCAAGGTGTTGTAATACCGTTGCTTAACAAATTTGCCGCTATATAACAGATACTGAGATTTCACATTCTCCTACATTGTTATTGCCATTCATTTTAAAAGGTGAGCGACGATAGATCGCTAGACTGCTACTTTTTACGCGAAAGATCTCTGTACCTGTGAACTTCAGTCCTAACTGCAGAAACTCTAGCCGACCAAAATAAGCCGCACCAAATCCTGGGAGAAAGTGTCAAATCGCGCTGCTAAATGAAATGACTCGCTATACCAAGAAGGACCGAACGAAGTCTAGACGTACCGAGTAGTGCCAAGGCATGCCACCCTTCGGTCCCCACGCGGGCAGCGTACAGCGTGTCTCCGTAACAGCGTGCAAAAATTTAACAGGGCACAGAGGATGCTCCACTGAACAACTTGATGTATGGGACATAGGGTCGTAAAAGCCAGCTTAAGGAGATAATAGGAATAAAATCACATTACTCTGTATTTTTTTATTTACATTAGTTACAGTTAACTGCAAATACCATCACGACACAATGAACGTACCATTTATACTGTATCTTACAAAATGTGCTGAAACTGACGGCCATCAACCTGAATGCAAGCATGACAACGGCGAACAAGCTTCTGACGCACCCTGACAAATATCCCTGGCGTGTTCCGAATCAATCACAGGTATCTACAATTCTGGCGACTAATTTCATCACAGTATCCAGTGGGGTCTCACACACAAGTGACTTTAGATATCCCAACAGGAAATAATCAAGGGGATTCAGGTTACGTGACCTCGAAGGCCATGGAATGGGGCCAAAAAGCGACCAGGAAACACAGCATTAAGACGGTTGCGGGCATCCACACTGAAGTGAGGCTGTGCACAGTCATGTTCTGTCCACAGACTTTCACGCACAGCCAAGGGTACGTTCTCCGACAACTCAGGTAGAACTCTATGCACGAACCTCAAGTACAGGTGGCCATTCAGACGGCGAGGTAGATTCCTAGTAATAAGGTTCGTCATCCTTGTTTCCCTGCAAGAAATAAAAAAAATGTGCATGGAAATAAGCAGCATAGTGCGCTTAAACTTATACGCATGTTAGTTCTAAATAAGATGGAAAATAGTAATGCTAGACAAAGCGGTAGACAAGTTTACTTGTATATCTCCTTAAGCTGGCTTCTTCGACCTCAGGTTCTCTGTCTCAAGTTGTTCAGTGGAGCATTCTCTATGTCCTGTTACATTTTTGCACACTCTTTCAGAAACTCCCTGTATTGTGCATGCGTGAAAGTTTGTACGCCGTGACAGACCGAGACACGTATCAAAAAAGGAACAAAGTTTATGCTCAAGACGTGATGTGACCAGTGTGTGATAAGAGAAATTTTTAAACAGCAGATATTGAACTAAAAGATACAGGCATTTAAAAAAAGAGAGAGAAATCATTCGCTTTGTGTACCGTTGGCTCAGTGGTACTAAAGACCCCATTTTTAATAAGTCACAGTAATGCCCAACAAAATCAAGTTAATATCAGAAGGTGTAATGAAGCCCTCCCAGTTCATGAAATATCTCAGTTCCATAAGAAAAAACCCAATGAATATGGACGACACTATCAACAGCTTTGCCACAACAGCATGAGAAGAAGAAGAAGAATTATACAGAGAAGATAGAGTAACAAAACCAACAGCGGAGAATGAACTGCCGAGCATGGGGAAGACTAGGAGAAGTCGTAAGAATGCTGAAGAGAGAGAAGATGCCAGGAACAGATGGCATACTTGCAGATAGGCTGACAGCGTGTACCACCTAATCTGTTTCACTTTAAGGAGAGAAAGGATCCTAGGAGAATGAAAGCAATCTGTCATCTGTACAATACTAAAGAAAAGAGACCCAATGTGACACAGAAATTATAGATGAATTATCTTACTATGCACAACTTACAAGATCCTGACCATTTTGTTGCTGAAGCGGCTAATACTTTAAATCGAGGAGGTACCTTAATTAATAATTAACACCAATAATTAGAAAGGGAAAATCAAATGCAAACCAATTACTTACAATACGGTAAATACCATCAAAGAGTTGGGAGTTCCGCAAAGATACTCACTGTCTTTCCGTGGACTTCGAAAAAGCGTATGGTAGAGCGAACAGGCAAGTAATATAGAAAGAACTGAAAAGGGCGCAGGTTTCCCGAAAACTAATAAAACTAACGCAAGCATGTGCAGAAGAGACGGCATGCCCAGTAAAACTGAATGGAAAGATGTCAGAGAAATCCATCTTGGAGACTGGAGTGCAACTGGGTTGACTGTCTCTTTATACTTCTTTATACCGGTTCTGGAAAGAGCACTGACAAAGGTAAAAAGCCAGGAGATAGGAATACAGTTCGCTAGAAGAATCGACGCCCTGGCCTATCGGAATATAGTTTTAATAGCACAGAATGAGCAAGATCTGGTTCGGAAGGCAAGAGTTTTAATGGAAGAGGCAATGAGAACAAGCTTGAAGATAACTACTGGTAAGACCAAATACCGCATAGTGAGCAGTGAGTACGATTGCAGACCTATAGATGTAGATGGTGAAATCTTTCAAAGGTAATAGAGTTCCAATACCTTGGTACAGTGAAAGGAATGAAACAGAGCAGAAAATAATGACAAGAGTCTGGGCAGGAAACAGATGAAGGTTTGCCCTCGTCCGCAGCTCGTGGTCGTGCGGTCGCGTTCTCGCTTCCCACGCCCGGGTTCCCGGGTTCGATTCCCGGCGGGGTCAGGGATTTTTCTCTGCCTCGTGATGACTGGGTGTTGTGTGATGTCCTCAGGTTTGTTAGGTTTAAGTAGTTCTAAGTTCTAGGGGACTGATGGCCATAGATGTTTAGTCCCATAGTGCTCAGAGCCATTAGAACCATTGGAATTAGAAGGTTTGCCCTCTGAAAGCTATTGAAGTCCCAGCTTCTTTCGAGATCCACGAAGATTAGGAGCTACAGGACAATAATACAATCTGTCGTCCTATACAGAGCAGAGACGTGGACTACGACACAAAAGATAGATAGAAAGCCCTGTACATTTCAGTATGCTGTTCTAAGGCAGATGTTTGGGCCTATGGAGGATGGAGACCACTGGAGGAAAAAGAAAAACCTGCGGAATTCAGGAGTTATTCAAGTCACCGGACATTGTGGCTGTGATTAAAGGCAGGAGACTTAAATGGTACGGGCACGTAATGCGTCGAGAAGGCCAGATCACCAGGCAAGTGGTGGAAGAATACCTCAAAGGCGAGAGACCGAAGGTAAGACCACCGCTGAGATGGATTGACGGGATCAGAGAGGATATGTGTAAGGTAGAACTAGCTGGAGAAGACGGCCTGGTCCGAGGAAGATGGAAGAGGCTGACTGGCGACGCCAAAAACCGACTGCGGTTTGTGTGACCTAGCTAGTAATAGTATTATAAGAAAAACGCATAGAGAGCCAGAGTATCTAAATTATTACCAAACATCAGAGAGATGTTGCTTTCCGGAAAAGGTCAGGAAATAACAAACCGAAACTTACTACTGAAAAAAATATATGGAATCTGGAAGGTTGCAAAACAAGCAACAGGAAAACAGACGAAATCGCAGTAAGTTACATGTAAAAGACAGGGATAGGACGATAAATGATCCACAGAAACCAACTAATTTTGTTAATGAATGTTCTTCAGGTATAGCTAAGATACCACAGTAAATATTTGCAAAGTCAACTGATGTGCCAGTGAAACATTATTCGATAAATACAATGATGTGTTACCTTACACAGAATATTAAGTCAGGAAAACAGTACAAAAATTTAAAAAATAAGTCAGTAGGTATGGATGAAGCGCCAAAATATTTACTTAAAGAATTCATAGTCAATGTACAAGCTCCATTAACTGACGTAATGAATGAGTCTTTCAGTTCTGGTAAAATTCCAGAGTATATGAAACAGGCAAGAGCTGGGCCTCTTCTAAAGAAAGGTGATGCAGAAGATATAGACGTGTACAGACCCATTTCTCTATTGTCATTCTCAAAAATAATACATTATTTTATGAAAGACAGACTAAAGAATCGAATAAAAATAAGTTCCTTACTGAAGCATAGCGTGTCTTCCAAAGTGGTGCAACTACAGAATCAGCTGCAGCAAAGTTTACAGATATAAAAGGGTACAGGTATTTTTTCGATCTTCACTTTTTGTTGATGACAGCAACATTGAAATCACAGATGAGACACCTGATATCCTAGTGGAGAAAGCAAATGAAACCCATATTTATCTTTATAATTGGTCGCCTTGCAACAAACTTACACTGAACATAAAGAAAACCAACAGCATGAATTTCTGTTTAAAGATAGAAAATATTTCTGTAGAATTAAACGTGGATGAAAATTTCAGAGATTGTGTAGGAGTTAATGGTGACTGTGGAATAAACGCATAAAAACACTTGCAAAGAAAATGTCGTCAGCATGCTACGCCCTGCACCATATGAATACTAATACTACAAATTCGAGGATTATTTAGAGAATATAGAGTCGGGAATGGTAAACATTAATACTGTTTAATAATAAACAACTGTCATATTACAGTTAACTGTCACGGTCTAATGATTTATATTGTAAATTGCTATGTCCAAGATCTGTGGCGGATAATTCTAACCTCTTTCTGTTTTCTCCGGATCAACTTCTCATTCATTGTGTTGATGTACAGACTCAGCTTTATCGGGAGTGATATGTAGGGAACTAAAGTACATTTCTAGATTTTTCACTTAGTAACAATTTGTCCATTTTATTTGGACTGTTGAGCTCCGTGGCCGTGGATAATAGTATTTCACTGAAAAAATACAGCAACCAGCCACTTTTTAATGCGTTTTTTTATTTACGCCAATATGCATTTCGGGTTTGCACCCATCTTCAGCTGGCAAATTACATGGATCTTCAGTTACTACAGTAGTACAATCTCGACAGCAGTTTGGATGCTGCAGCAAGCCTGTGCAAAGCAACGACTCCAATCAGTTACTTCAATTTCGCGAGTTTTTTTATCACGTATTTTGCACAGGCGCACTGCGTTATCCGCCATGTTGTCGACTGACAGTTTTTGTTTGAACTTGATACTAATCCACGGCCACGGAGCTCAACAGTCCAAATAAAATGGACAAATTGTTATTGACACTACCTAGCCAGGTACTAAGAGCTTTACATGACTTCAGAAAGTACAAAATTAAGTTAGAAAGAACAATTCTTAGTATCAAGTTCAAACAAAAACTGTCAGTCGACAACATGGCGGATAACGCAGTGCGCCTGTGCAAAATACGTGATAAAAAAACTCGCGAAATTGAAGTAACTGATTGGAGTCGTTGCTTTGCACAGGCTTGCTGCAGCATCCAAACTGCTGTCGAGATTGTACTACTGTAGTAACTGAAGATCCATGTAATTTGCCAGCTGAAGATGGGTGCAAACCCGAAATGCATATTGGCGTAAATAAAAAACGCATTAAAAAGTGGCTGGTTGCTGTATTTTTTCAGTGAAATACTATTTTCACTTAGTACTGGGTTTTGAAACTTTGTTACTTGGTTTTCGTGGGAAAATTTGCATCTATCTACAAGCGTCTGTCGTTTCAGGTTTGTCGGTATTTTAGAGACACTCTCCCATAAGTGAATCAAACCTGTACCATTCGCGCTGCCTTTGTTAGGTAGTATTTAATATCCCATATTAGTCCTCTCTGGTGTGAGTCCTACACACTACGCAGTATACTGAGACCTGTGATTTGCAACTTGTTTCATTCGTAGGCTGCATTTAGTCAGTATCCTGGATTCTGATTTGCATAGATTGAGCATTCCCTTATCCACACACATTGCTAAACACGTGTAAATGTATGTGTTGACTTGCTCCAGCCGTGATTCACTGATGGCTGATCAAAGGATTCTAGTTTTCTGTATTCTGAGGAGTTCACAATTTAACATTTCTGTATAGTTAAGGCAAGGTGATAATTATACTTTGAAATCTTACTCGAGATGTGACTCGGGTTTTGTACAGCTTTTGTCAGATAGTGTAAGGGGCGATCAATAAGTTCCCGTTCGATGGCTGTGTAGTCCAGAATCGATATGCCAGCCTGCATAAATTTCCGTGAACATGAAGCCAATCATTCCACCGACGCAACAGGGTGAAAATACCCGTTTGTTAAAACACTGTGTCCTGTGTATGAAAAAGATCGTAACTGCATACTGAACATTCTCGTCCGACAGGTATCATAGACCTTTCAAGAGCTTTTTTAAGGGACCGGAGACGTGACGATAACACGAAGAAGGATAGGTCTATAGGGCGGTTGCTCGAGTGTCTCCCACCTGTTTGGTTCATATTGGATGAGGCCGGCCTCCCACATCGACCGATCGACCGGCGTCTTGAGTCGAATCACCACCATCTCGAAGCTTGGCTACCATTCCAAAATGATGGATATCAACAGACATGCTGCCCCACACAAATTCTTCATTCTCTGATGGATGTCTACTTGGAGGGTCACTCCAAAAGAAATGCACACTATTTTTGTAAAAATACAGTTTCCATTCTGCATGTGTGAAAGTTTTACAGTGTGTAGATACATTCTTCCCACTTGTTTTCAAACTTAGATCAACCTGTTCCCGTGAGTGGCGCCGTCACAGCATGTCTTCAAAATGGCTGCTACACTTGACGTTCGTCAGAAGCAACGTGCTGTCATAGAGTTCCTGTGCTGTGAAAACGAGACAGTGGGAAACACCCACAAGAGGATGAAAAAGATATATGGAGATGCCTCTGTCGATTGCAGTACAGTTACTCGGTGGGAAAGCAGGTTACGTGATGAAAGCGGGCACGGCAATATTGAGGATTGTCCTGGCAGCGGCAGGCCTCGTACTGTACAGTCTCCAGACAATGTGCAGAGAGTTAACGAATTGGTGGCTGCTGACAGACGCATCACAGTGAACGAATCGTTGCGCTACGTTGATACAGGGGAAGGAAGTGTTTGCAGAATACTGAAAGTGTTGGCGTTAAAAAAGGTTTGTGCCAGATAGGTTCCCAGGATGTTGACAATGGCTCACAAAGGAACAAGAAAAACGGTGTGCAGCGAACTTTTGGAACAGTACGAGAATGGTGGAGATGAATTTCTTGGAAGAATTGTGACAGGTGATGAAACATGGCTCCAACATTTCTCACCAGAGACGAAGAGGCACTCAATGGCGTGGCATCATGCAAATTCACCCAAGAAAAAAATTTCAAAACCACACTTTCTGCTGGAAAAGTTATGGCTACGGTGTTTTTCGATTCCGAAGGACTCTTGCTTGTGGACATCGTGCCAAGTGGAACCACCATAAATTCTGATGCATATGTGACGACACTGAAGAAACTTCAAGTTCGACTGAGTCGTGTTCGACCACATCGGCAAAAGCAGGATGTTTAGCTGTTGCACGACAATGCACGGCCACATGTCAGTCAAAAAACCATGGAAGCGATCACAAAACTCGGATGGACAACACTAAAACACCCGCCTTACAGTCCTGAACTGGCTCCGTGTGACTATTATCTCTTTGAGAAACTGAGAGACTCTCTTCGTGGAACAAGATTTGAAGATGATGACTCCGTTGTGCACGCTGCCAAACAGTGGCTCCAACAGGTTGGTCCAGAATTTTACCGTGCGGGTGTACAGGCGCTGGTTCCAAGATGGCGTAGGGCAGTTGAGAGGGATGGAAATTATGTGGAGAAATGAAAATATTGTTGCTGAAGTATGTATCTACACACTAAAACTTTCAATTATGTAGAATAAATGACGGATTTTTAAAAAATAGTGTGCATTTCTTTTGGAGTAACCCTCGTATGTCTACTGTAGTTTGCCCTTCGTCAGCCAGAGAGAGAATAGCAGCGTGTTGGTCCCGTATGGACGGCTTCGTTAATAACGTCACCACAGTTCTACGTCGGAAAGACACGAATGCCAGACTAATCCCTTGCCTACATTTCGGTGCTTATATACCCGCATCGGAATCACGCTAAGTTACTTATACGTTGCAGCAATGCCCCAAACGGAATCTTTTTGATCGTTCATTGTACTTCTTTATAGATAACTGCACAATCTGCAGAAAGTCTCTGGCTATTACTAAAGTTTTCTTCACAGTTATTAACATACAACATGAGAAGCAAGGATAACAATACACTTCCCTCAAGCACCCCATAAGGTACTCTAAATCTATCGACAAAATTTTGTGTGATACCCCGTATGCTGTTAATAAAAGTTAGTGTTGTGTCGAGTCAAATGGTTTACCGAAGTCAAGAAATATTTCATCCCTGCCATGATACATGGGTTTCAGGATGTCATATGAGAAAAACACAAGTTGGGTTTGGCAAGACCGATGTTTAAGAAATCCATGCTGGTTGACATGGAGGAGATAATTCTCTTCAAGATACTTTATTACGATTTAGCTCAGTGCAGAGTTCTACAACACACAGACTTCAGTTAGATGGGACAGTAATTTAGTGGATCACTTTTGCTTCCACTCCTTGTAGAAGTAAGTTACCTGTGCTTTCACTCCGCTACTAGGCTTAGTTTTATGTTCGACGGATCTATAGTATATTATGGTTAAAACGGAAGCTAACTCGGCTGCAAATTGTGTATAAACTATGGCAAGCATTCTGTAGAGACCTGGAGCCTTGTTTGATTGTAGCGATTTCAGGGGTTCTTTAACCCCACTGAAATATGACTGTCTTCCGGAACATAAATAATAATGAGATGACATATCTTTTTCTAAAATTAAGAAAATGATTTGTTTGTACTTTTAACACGCGCGTTGACAATAAGTCACGAAAGCTTGGTGCAAAAATGTCCCTAATCGCTTCGATTATCTGCTGTTATGTTGCAGCAGGATGCAATCATGTCATGAAAACAACAATACGTGGTGACATGAAGTAGAGCGATCACCGAGTTTTAGTTCTCGGTAGGGAGAATGACAGGGTTTCATTAATTGGTAATGCACTAAAAAACTGGTAAGATACTGGAAAATTCAATTGTTTCTAGTAATGAGAATATTTACAAAACGCTTCGCTACGTATACTGATGTACAGTTCACGTGTGTGGACTTTACATAAGGTTGATCTAGCAAGTAACGTAGAGCGTATACAACAATAAGTTTGCTTGATTCGTTAGAGAGAGTAACAGAAATGTTAAAAAAAATTGAACGGCCAGACAGTCGGAGAAAGAGAACTAAACTTCTGATTAAAGCGTATCGAAGATTCTAGGAAAGAGTCGTGATCTGCGTCGTTTCAGTTGTGATTTCAGTTACCTAGAAACCACTCCAGACTGCAAAGATAAAATCAAAAATAAAAGCGTCAAAAAAGAAGTCGTTCTTCCCACTCTCACTTGTGCATGCAACGAGAAGGCGCACTAATTACGCAACAGTAGTCTTTGCATATAATTTGTACTGATTTGCTGAGCTTAAGAAGAAACTAGACAGCTTTATGAATCATTCAGATCAGTTGCGAGAAACAAATTATTTTATGAAACATACACAAGCTTTTATAACAAAAAGGTTTTTGCCAGTGGGCATTCATTGCTCAGTGCTTTTTGATGACAAATGGTGGCCTAATAGTGGCCTATTGTTTGTGTTATCAAGAACATAACTCTATTGTAATCAGGAATTCGATGATAGTCATACGTGCTCGTAAACAGTCTTTGGGAAATAGATAATGGATATGAAATATCATATAGACCGACTGAAAATATCATTTGTCATCATTATGCTATAAAAATCTGTAATTTCAAAATGCATTGCTCGTAAAGTTACAAAAATTAGTTTGCAAAGGGAGAAAAAAAAACTCAAATGCATGTGCAGAAAAATGAATGGATTGTTAAGATAATAATAGCATTATAACAGCCAGTACTTAAACATGTGGACAAAGCAGTCTCCAGTTGATTATGTACAATTTAAAATGGGGAGGTTATGCAACTCTTTTAGCAGGAAAGGATAACTATAGAACTGTATATCACTGGGAGGATTCTGTGTGTAACTTGTCTACAATAAGACACAGTTGACATTACTGGAAACTGTTCAGTTATTTAAATGCCTGCAAAAACTTCAGGGAACCGAACTTCACAAAGAATTTTTAGGAAGTATTAAGCCGCCTCTCATTACGCCACATCGCACAAGAAACACTACAAAACCAAGAATCTTGGATTTATGCAGAGGCACACAATCGTTGTTACTGTAAAACTATCACAGCAGACTGGGGAATGAAAATTCGAAATATCGTCTGCCACAATATGTAGAAGGGAACACAAAACGATGCTACGTGTGATTTACATATGAAAGTTGAGTGCGCCTAGCTCTGTGCGGCTGGTCCCGGCGGAGGTTCGAGTCCTCCCTCTGCCGTGGGTGTGTGTGTTTGTCCTTAGGATACTTTAGGTTGAGTAGTGTGTAAGCTTAGGGACTGATGACCTTAGCAGTTAAGTCCCATGAGATTTCACACACATTTGAACATTTTTTTGCATCTACCTCCCACTTCTCGTAACTAAATTGAAGCCAACTTGCTTACCTCGCGTAGACGTTGCCCCAATTCTTTTCTTCTCCTTTGATAGCGAGCTCTAATGCTTGTGGAGGAAACAGTGCATAATAATGTGGTAAGTGGGCAGATTTTAATGTTAAGCATAATGAGAATGGTAGAATGTTAAGATGCCAACTAATTTGTTTTATTTGTCCAATCACAAAATTAGTAAAACGATTCCTAGAGTCAGTCTGTCTTTAATACTCATAACAAGATTCCCGGTCGTTAATCATTAGTTCCCGAGCACCGCAGAAGGCACAAAATGTTTCACCCTATCTTACAATCCAAATGAGATCACACAAATATGTTTTCCGAGCCACCTTTAATAACTAATACCGTCTTCATGCGGAGTTCCACTTCACTGACTAGTTGTCGTGTTGCCATTTCGAAAGCAGATCGTAGAGAGCCTTGGATTAACACACCGACATCGCGCAAGTACGTCATCCTTGGCAACGTTTCAACAAACTGTTGCATCTTTACATTAGACCAGATTTTATACCCACATTCATGAATTACCTTCTTGGATGCCAATCGTAGGCTAGTAGTGAGCTATCTTAGCAGTCTGATGCCTGCCTTTTCAGGGTGCACTTGTGACTGGTCCATCCTTTCCATCAATAAGCTCTGAGAGTAACTAAAATTTACAATTATCGTTTCCTGATGAATTGAGTGATGCTGAAATTATTATTAACAAGTTCTCAGTGCAAGTAACGTCATCTGTACTGTTGGAACTGTTTATTAATCAAATTTGTGGTAAAGTCTTCTGGGACCAAACTGCCGAGGTTATCTGTCCCTAAGCCTACACACTACATAATCGAACTTAAACTAACATGCGCTGTGGACAACACACACACCCATGCCCAAGGGAGGACTCGAACTTCCGACGTGGGGAGTTGCACGGACCATGACATAGCGCCTTACGGCGCGCGGCTACCCCAAACAAAATCCCCTCTACATTGTGCATTGAAACATAGTAACAAAAATGTAATAAACATGGCCAGGGATGTGGCATAAACACCATATACTCCAGCATGGCATCCTATGTTAAACAGAAAATAGGGCTAGCATGTGACAAGCGATATGCAAAGTAATATGCAGAAAGTGCTAGAAATAAACACGCTACACTTCTGTAAAGATAGCTGTTAACTAGGCTTAGATATACAGGATTATGCTGATGAATATATGGAACTCATGGCCCTAGAAAATAACTGGAACTACAACTAACAAGACAATATACATGAATTCTCCCTAGTTTAGCTTCGCATTCTGTTTACAGTTTCTGATGTAGGTCAATGGTGATCAAGTGCAGTATTTAACCTTCACTGCATGCCCCACCAGAGCAAAGCCTACATAGGACTGTGGTAACGAAATCTGTCAGAGGAATACCTTACGGTGAATGGACGTAACATTGTTCTTCATTATTTGTTTGTAAAGCATTTTTGTGACACTGTTCGACGCTGCATGAATTATGGATCGTGAGTGACAACCGGGACAAGATACCCATCTCAGGACATGAAGTATCTGGCGCACCAGAGCCAATAGGGGACGGTGACCTTGGCCATGCCTGGCGTCCGGAAGGTGAGCTTGGCATAACAATAACGTCGCATGGCACGCAACACCGTACTGCTCTCAGCTGACTCAAATCCGACATGCAGAAGAGCGACACGTCAGAGGGATTGTGTGCCTGGGCGTACGCACCGGCCAACCACTTGCTGTCTGCCGTGAGTTGACTCTACAGAGAGCCGTTCTGGAGTCCTGCCCTACCTGTGTCACGAGCTGACTGCCCGACACCAACAACAAACGAGCCAGACATGCTTCAGCAGATCTGGCGGATGACCGCGTTTACGTGGGGTCAGCACGTGGACACTATAGAAATATTATGTGTTGCCCATGCACCCCAATGAACTCATCTTCACTCGTATCATACACTGAATTATGACGACTGTGATCAATGAACGCAAATTACTGTCTCTTATAGACAATTTACGCGTGACACAGGGAAACTCTTGGGGTGGACACTACACTTTATCTTCAATCAGTGTTGTTTGCTAAATGAGAAGGAACAATATAAGGCTCCTTAATAATAAGCAATACTCGATCTCTTCAGCAAACGGAAGGACACTATTATCTGCTTCAGGTTCCCCGAAATTCTTAGAATTATTGAAAGGCTGATAACACAAAACTGAACATATTAAAAAAGAAAAAAATATTAAATAGGAACCCCCATTTTTATTACGTATTCGTGTAGTACGTAGAGAAATATGAATGTTTTAGTTGGACCACTTTTTTCGCTTTGTGATAAATAGCGCTGTAATAGTCACAAACATATGACTCACAATTTTAGATGAACAATTGGTAACAGGTAGGTTTTTTAAATTAAAATACAGAACGTAGGTACGATTGACTATTTTATTTCGGGAGGTCCAATGTGATACATCTACTTTTGTGAACTTATCATTTCTGAGAACGCATCCTGTTACAGTGTGATTACCTGTAAATACCGTATTAATGCAATAAATGCTCAAAGTTATATCCGTCAACCTCAATGCATTTGGCAATACGTGTAACGACATTCCTCTCAACAGCGAGTAGTTTGCTTTGCGTAATGTTCGCACATGCATTGACAATGCGCTGACGCATGTTGTCAGGCGTTGTCGGTGGATCACGATAGCAAATATCCTTCAACTTTCCCCTCAGAAAGAAAGCCGGGCGCATCAGATCCGGTGAACGTGTGGGTCATGGTATGGTGCTTCGACGACCAATCCACCTATCATGAAATATGCTATTCAATGCCGCTTCTACCGCACGCGAGCGATGTGCCGGACATCCATCATGTTGGAAGTACATCGCCATTCTGTCATGCAGTGAAACATCTTGTAGTAACATCTGTAGAACATTACGTAGGAAATCAGCATACATTGCACCATTTAGATTGCCATCGATAAAATGTGGGCCAATTATTCGTCCTCTAATAATGCTGCACCATACATTAACCCGTCAAGGTCGCTGATATTCCACTTGTCGCAGCCATCGTGGATTTTCCGTTGCGCAATAGTGCATATTATGCCGATTTACTTTACCGCTGTTGTTGAATGACGCTTCGTCGCTAAATAGAACGCGGGCAAAAAATCTGTCATCGTCCCGTAATTTCTCTTGTGCCCTGTGGCAGAACCGAAGTTTTTGAGATTCCCGATTCTCGGGCAATCTGCTACTGATGTGCGGATTAGCCGCGACAGCAGCCAAAACACATACTTGGGCATCATTATTTGTTGCAGGTCGTGGTTGACGTTTCACATGTGGCTGAAAATTTCCTGTTTCCTTAAATAACGTAACTATCCGGCGAACGGTTCGGGCACTTGGATGATGTCGTCCAGAATACCAAGCAGCATACATAGCACACGCCCGTTGGGCATTTTGATGACAATAGCCATACATCAACATGATATCGACCTTTTCGGCAATTGGTAAATTGTCCATTTTAACACGGGTAATGTATCACGAAGCAAATACCGTTCACACTGGCGGAATGTTACGTGATACCACGTACTTATACGTTTGTGACTATCGCAGCGCCATCTATCACAAAGCGAAAAAAGTGGTCCAACTGAAACATTAATATTTCTTTACGTACTACACGAATATGTAATAAAAATGGGGGGTTCCTATTTTTAAAAAAACGCAGCTGACAGCTATTTGGCCTATGGCAGCGCCATCTAGCGGGCCAACCATAGCGCCATCTGGTTTCCCCCTTCAAGCTAGACGAGTTTCGTTCTTTGTAGTATTTTCGTTTGATGCTTATTTCGTGAGATATTTGGCCCGGTCACTATCAATGGACTACCCTGAATATAGGTTGCGGTCATAAATAACATAAGTACGTGGCTGAGAGAACGTACAGCATTGCATGACGAAAAGAAGACAGGAGAAACTTCTTGCTGGTATGAACCTCGTGAGCTCGACGTAGAATTCTGCATTTACAATGAGCATAGCGTCATAACAGAGAACTTTAACTTGTAACTTTACTTCGTTTTTCTTATGCCAGACTAGTGGTATCACCTATTTCTTGTGAGGAACAAACCAAAAGGCGTCAAACTTGTGATAATTCATATGTTAAATTTTTCTTAGAGGGACTGATTAATAAAATTTTAACATTGTTTAACATAAACTAGCCAGTAGGCTTTAATAATGAACAGTAAGTATATTGCAATTCCATTATAAAGCAACTGCCAGTCTGACGATGAATAAATAAGGGAGCTGTTCGGAAAGTAAGGTCCGATCGGTCGCGACATGGAAACCGCTGTAGAAATGAAAAATGTTTTGTTTACAGCAGTGAGCTGACATACAACGCAGCCACCTGTGCTTTCCGCCAATTCTCTGCGCTAGTCTACAACTCGTTGTCTGTGCCAAAAGCTGAATTCATAGCCAGCGGTACATATGAGCAGAAATGAAACTCAGGTGTAGCCATTTAAAGGATTTATTGCGGGTGATCAAAGACTTTCCATGGAAAACGTTGCAGGAGCATCCTCGTCGCCCCTGCAGAGTGCGGTCGAGAGTTGTCACGAAGAAGGAAACGCGTGACAGTAATGTCACGTGGGCTGCATGACACAAGCGAAATCTCTCACCAGGCTCTTCCTTACACCTAGCGGGAGACTCTCTTGTTCTAGACACCTTCAGGTGCTCGCTGTTCGCTCAGAACCGAAAAGAGTGACATGTCGCGATCAACGGGCATAATAGACACACTGCCGAACACATCTGTGCTAAGCTTCATCACATTTTCACTGCGATTTCCATTTCGCACCCGATCGGACTTTACTTTCCGAACAGCCCTCACAATAACACTGTCAGAGATGTAAAGGCATTAATTATTGAACATTAAGCTGTAACATCTCACGTTAACAATAATATTATTCCAATGTAAAGGAACTGCCAGTCTAATGACTAGTCAATAATAACACTGTCAGAGATGTAAGGGTATTAATTATTGAACATTAAACTCTGACGTCTCACATTAACAAAAATATTATTACAATGTAAAGGAACTGCCAGTCTGATGACGAGTTAATAATAATGCCGGCAGAGGTGCAAAGGCATTACCATTGAATATTAAGTTGTAACATCTCACAGTAATCAGTAATATTATGTAATATGGAGCTCTATGTGGAGGACATAAACCATATTTTATGTTTCAGCATAGCTCTTATAACACTTTTATGTACCAACATTTACTGAAATTTACCTGATTTTTGTTATGCAAATGAAAATACACAATTAATATGATTTTGACTATCTGTGTACACTCACTGATCAGCCACAACAATATGATCATCTACCTAACACCTGGTAAGTCCACCCTTGGTACGGATAACAGCGCCGACGCATCGTGGCATAGAGGCAATGGGGCCTTGGTAGGTCATAGGAGGGAGTTGGCACAACACTTGCACACACAAGGCACCAAATTCCCCTAAATTCCAGGGAGGGGGGCGATGAGCTCTGACGCCATGTTCAATCGCATCCCAGACGTGTTTGATTGGGTTCAGATCTGGCGAGTTGCATAAGTTCAAATGGCTCTGAGCACTATGGGACTTAACATCTATGGCCATCAGTCCCCTAGAACTTAGAACTACTTAAACCTAACTAACCTAGGGACATCACACAACACCCAGTCATCACGAGACAGAGAAAGTCCCTGACCCCGCCGGGAATCGAACCCGGGAACCCGGGCGCGGGAAGCGACAACGCTACCGAACGACCACGAGCTGCGGACTCTGCACACGTGGATACTGTCCAGACGCCGTTAAAATCAGCGTTGAAGAGAAACACCGTCAATACTTACGTTTGCAAAGTCCGCGTAAACTCTGGTAGCAAGCTATCTATCCTGTAATATCTTATAACAATTTTCGGGTGAAGGGCTAGTGCTTCATCTCTTTAGAAAAATGGCAAAATTCTGCAACGCGTTCTTTTATTTCTTTAGGCTCAAAATAAACACTTGTCATCAGCTCGTATTTAATTAATGAGCTAACAGTTCATACAACCCAATACACACACGAGGCAGCCAGGAATGTACTTAATTCCGACCCGAATTATTACGCGATTTTCAGTCATTACTCTGCTACAATATGCAAGTTTCACATTCGATCCTTTTCAACGGATTTTGAATAAAGAAACTGCTGGCCAACTATTCCATAGATGAATATGAAACATGTCAATCGGAATTTTACAAAGGCAGAAAGTTCACACGCCTTTATCTCTAACAAACCACTTCACCAAGCTCAGATTTTCACAATCATTCCGTAAATGCAACTGCTATAGTGCTATTACGACCACACAATCTGGACGCGAGAAGCCAATTATTTCTTCATTTTACACATAATAAAGACGGAAGCGTTCAACATGACATGCACGTCCGATAATTATCCAGCAAATCGAATGCTGCCCCTCCCACAGCCTATAACTACCTGCAATCTGCGAGAAATGCTTAACCCTGATTGGTTGTTCAAAATGACAAGCCAATCACAACAATCCTTCGAGATCAATTTTGCGCTATAACTGTTCTACGCCAATTATTATTCACAGATGCATATATGTCCCCTCATCATGCAAATATTAATAAGATGTATAACAAAACCAAACGAAAACTAATCTTGAAATAACTTTAGAAAACTGTTACTCTGTGAACGGCTATTCTGGCTGCCTTCTTACAAAAGCAAGTACCCTGGGACATATGCCATCAGCACGGTGGGGAAATTACATTTTTCATTGCAACTTGCTTGCTTAACACTTTCCCATGGCATAGTTACGTAATGTTCAACATGAGAAAATATTGAATTTTTTCGTATGTCCCACATACACACTCTCATTCACTCTCATTTACTCACACAGTAACACATTAAATAAATACTCATCTTTTCTGAATTTTATATTAAGAAAATGAAACATAGTTAACGTTTTTAATTATGAAAATTCAAAGAAATTGGCCTAACACTTTGTGAACTTCAGTAATGATTCCAAATGATACTAAAATACAAATTGTTGTGAGTCCTAACTGACTTTAATCTTACAAGTGTCGGTTTGGGGTGTTTTAGGTAATTTTCTCTAACTCAGAGAGTATGCCAGCTAGAAAGCTGAGATTTTTACACAATCTTCTTTTTTAATAACAAAGGGCAGTATACTGACATTTCATAAAATTGAATAATATTTAATACTGTTTATTTAGATTCTTAGGGGCTTGAATATTCTGTCGCTCGAGTTGACACAGTTACCGCTTCCCACGGCTAGGCTAGCGAAAGGTGTGGCTTCCCACGACTAGGCTAGCGAAAGGTGCGAATGAGTCACGCTAAGATACAAGCGGCTGTTTCTTGCCACCGCCCCACTGCCAATGGCTCCAAAGCTACGAGCTTTCCTGCAAAATAGTGCAATAAATGCTATTGCGTATTGACTCGCGACGTTACAGATTGTGTTCTTCGAACCACTCCATCTTTGAGGCATGGTACAATGTTGAAAAATATCACTGCCTTCAGGAAACATGATCGTCATGAAGGGAGGGAGTCAGTATACGATACCCCTTGACCGTCAGGGAGCCTTGCACGAGCTCCATTGGATCCATGGATGGCCACGTGAATGTTCCACAGAACATGATGCAGCCGTCGCCATTGCCCTCCCATCGGCATGATGAAGAAGATATCGGGATTGATCAGACCATGCAACGCTCTGCCACTGTGCCAGCGTCCACTGCCGGTGGTCACGTGCCCATTTCAGTCGTAGTTGCCGATGCCGTGGTGTTAACATTGGCACATGCAAGGGTCGACGGCTGCGGAGGCCCATCGTTTGCAGTGTGTGTTCAGACACACTTGTACTCTACCCGGCATTACAGTGTGCTGTTAGTTCCGCCACAGTTCGCCGCCCGTGGTGTTTTACCAGTCTGCCCAGCCTACGACGTCCGACATATGCAATGATAAACGTGGAAACGCGGACGAAAGTATGTATTGAGTGATCGTGCCAGACGGCCATTGAATAGGATTGTGACGAAAAGTAAGGACCCGACAGCTGCTAAAGTCATTGTAGAACTGAACGTCGCACTCTCGAATCCTGTCCACATCAAAGTAATACGGAAGGGCGCTCTTTAAGCAGGGAACTGCACGTGAGCTACAGTTCAAATAGTGCTCGTCAGTGATGCAAACGCCCTTACCAGGAAAAATGGGCTTTGCAGCAATGGAAGAAAGTCATTTGCTCCGATAAGTCTTGTTTCACACTATTTCTAACTCCTGGCCGCGTTTAAGCTCCAAGAATGACACACGGCGGGGACTCGGTGATGATTTGGGCAGCCATAGTGTGGTATTGCATGAGCCCCACGGTTACTCTGCAATCTCGCATTGCTGCTAAGGATTATGTGACCAGGTCCATTTCATGGTACAATGTGGATTCCCCAAAGGTGAAGCTGTCTACCAACTCGACAGGGCGTCTATTCACACAGCTAGCATTGTCCAAGACAGGTTTTGTGAGTCCGAGGATGAACTGTCGCAGCTCCCCTGCCTACCTGAGTCACCGTATCTTAATATTATTGAGCCTTTGCGGTGTACTTCGGAGAGAAGGGTGCGTGATCGCTGTCTACCTCCATTACCCTATTTGAACTTGCCACCACTTTGCAGAAAGGATGCTACAAGATTCCCTTAACACCAATACAAGACCCGTATTTATCCATTCCGAGGCGAATGGAAGCTGTTTTGAACGCCGTCGGTTTTCCTACATCGTATTAGGCATGGTAATGTGTTGTGTTGTGTTTTTGTTGTTTACATTTTTTTGTTCATTCCTGTACCTATTACTGTGCCCTTACTAATAGCGGGAAATTCACTAAAGCGGATGACCTAGCGACTGATATCCACGGAAAGTCCATAGAGGAAACTGAAAAATACTGGCAGATGATCTCTCAGTCGATCACTAAAACGTAGCCCAAGTAAAAACAGGACACTCATCCTGCCATCTGAATAGCAGACAGGCCAACCGCCAAAGCAATCTATTTCAGTGGAAATCCACTAAAATGCGGCTACTCCAGCCTACCTGGACAAATTCTTGACCTTTCGATCGCACCCGGCTACACAGCCTCATTCTAAAGTCTCCAGAACAATAGCCAAAATCTCGAGAATGTCGCAAAGTCTTTACAAGAAAGATTGAACTGTGTTTCCCTCTGTTGATGTGGCACGCAAATTAACGTACTATTAGTGTAAATACTATCCCTAGGCGTTTAGCTATTTGGCTGCTCCGTGAGACGACTCACCACGTCTCGAACAGCAGAGGTACCTCGGTCTCAGACATGGTTGTTATGCTCGGGAAACGAACGGTCAGCGCCAACAGGTTAAGTTTGTATTGGAAACAGTAGTACATGACATGTCCTCGACCACGCACCGTTTCGTGGTTTGCGGATGATAGATGTAGGTGACAACCATTTTATCTTTCAGTGGGACAGTGGCACTAAACATACGATTTCTACCACATTTACAAGAATGTGGTTCTTCTACAACACTACACAACAGCTGAATGTAATCTGGACAACGGATTTGAGTATGTTGAAAATTTGTGACGCGTTATGGAAGCAATCGTTTTGGGAATAAAAGTGTTGGTGAAGCCACTTCCAGCAGCCTGCGACGAAATATCGGCAGTGGAGCCATCGAAACTGATAGAACGAATTAATAATTGATTCCAAGCACTAATTACGCAGAAGAGGTATGACAGATGTTTCCGACGACACTTAGTGTGACAGTGAAAACTGTTTATATCTTTTTAGGTTCTCTGCTACTATTTTTGTAAATGAAAGATGCACTTAAGTGTATTCAGCCATCTCTGTATGTCGAGACTATCGCAGTAATTCCTCCCCACACAACGTTCAACATCGAATTGTTGTTTCCAGATAGGTTCACTACTTATAAGTCCGAGAATTTCACCACAGGAAGTATAAATAAAGAATTTAATAACTAAGTATCTCAATACTTGCAGCCTGTTTTAAATGGACGGGTGTTTACTGACATTTTATTTGGCGAACTGCCATATTTAATTTAAAATATTTTGAGTGCAGTAGTTCATACGTAAAATAAATACCACATTATCTATGAATTGTGCACATCGCTGTTAACTTATTGAATCGTCACCCACAGTATCTCTAAAGCCGAAAAATCTACATGTCCGAATATATTTTTAAGCTTACTGCACTCGAAGACAGAGCAGACTTCGGTAAGCACTGAAGTATTGATGACTACAACATTTATTGTGCTACAAAAAGTTTTATGCCTAATGATAATATGTTGTAAGAGGTCCATGATTAAGAAATTCGTTGCTAGCGCACTCGAGCAGATGTAATTTCGATGGATTGCTCACGCGCTGCTTGCAATGTGTAAGCTATAAGAGAATCTCAGATCAAAGAGCAGTGTTGACTGCAATAGGAACTGTGTAGCAGTTGTAGTAGTTGTTGCTTGCGAGCAGTCTGGTGTATCGTGTTACCTGGGCCGGTCGTGTGCAGCGATGGCGGAGACTGAGCGTTGTAGTATAAGGTAAAAGCAGCGTCGCGCATATGTAGTATTGTTATATCAAGTCCCATGTAAATGTTTTAAAAAAGTCCCTTGATAATAATTTTTCTCATAAAAAGTAACTTTTGACAATCATTCATTTCAATTTAAAGAATTTACTAATTTCTCCAATCTTTGGTCATCCCGGTTATTGAAAAGAAACATCAGTTGTTTCTTTTATACATGACAAATCTATCGGCCAGCATTGCACTGAGCTGCTCCAGAAAAATTTCTTATAGGAGCAGATATGTACGCGTTATCCGGCGACGTAATTGAGGTAAGATTTTTCAGTTTATTCAGAATGAATTTTCAGGGCCATGATGCAGCACTGCTGATGTCCTAAATTTACCGGTTTAAATTCACAGTCATTATTGAAAGGTTATAAGTGAGCGACAATATTTTATCGAGAGGTTTGTCACATTGTATTATTGGTAGGTTACGCTAAATGACAATGTTATGGTTATATTTTTTACTGTTGGAGGTTTTGGAGTATATCTGTTGGAAGCTTACACTAAATGTGAATGATATAAATAATTATTGTTTTTACTGTTAGGAGGTTACGGAATTTATTTTGTGGAGAGGTTACAATGTAAGAGACGCTAACCCCCGAAAATGAGTAATATACCGTCGTTTCGTCTACACGTAAGAACAAGATGAGCTACTCCCTGCGGATGCCTAGAAATATTTCATGTTTCAAATGGCGTGTTATGACCGTTATACTCCTGCTTTCGATCTTAACTACAACAGGGCAAATAAGACACTGCACTTTATTTTCTCTGATATCTGTAAAATATTCCAAGGTCCATGATTTCCTCTTTGTTTCCTTTAACGTGTACTAACAGTGTTATGTAAGTACAGCTACTTCCCACTCAAGCCAACCGAATGATACAGCCCAAATGAAATGACCGAATTTTCTGGTGTGTTGCTTGGAGCTGCACGTCTACCAGATTCCACGTATGTTGAGCGCTGGGATTAGAAGACCATACCAATGTGTATGAGGCGGTGTATTGGCCCGTTCCGCTAGTCTACCTAACCTGTTGGCCTCAACTCCTCAGATCGCCGCGGAATCATGATGTCAAAAGCTTGTGTGCATTCCTTAGAGTCTCCCCATCCCTGCTTTAGAGCTGTGGCTGTGCGGTTCTAGGCTCTTCAGTCTGGAACCACGCTGCTGCTACGGTCGCAGGTTCGAATCCTGCCTCGGGCATAGATGTGTGTGATGTTCTTAGGTTAGTTATGTTTAAGTAGTTCTAAGTCTAGGGGACTGATGACCTCAGATGTTAAGTTCCATAGTGCTCAGAGCCATTTGAACCAAATGTTCAAATGTGTGTGAAATCTTATGGGACTTAACTGCTAAGGTCATCAGTCCCTAAGCTTACACACTACTTAACCTGAATTACCCTAAGGACATAAGACACATCCATGCCCGAGGGAGGACTCGAACCTCCGACGGAGGGAGCTGTACATACCTGACGAGACGTCCTACACCGCGCGGCTACCCCGCGCGGCATGATTTAGAGTCTCTTACGTTCCATGCATTCAAGTACTGAGAAGGCTACCTGCAATCTCTTTTGCCTACGCGCGTGTCAGCATAGTACTCTAGTGTCCGCATCGCTGAGGAAGCTCATCATGGTAACTTCTAAGGAAGTCGCAGTCATTACCACGCACCGAACAAGTATTTGTAGCCACATATCTAGGAAATTCATTCCTAAGCGACGTGGAACCTTGTGTTGCCGGAAAGTAACGTGAACAGCAGCAGTTACTTTGCCAATGCTGTCTAAGTGTACCAATCACGATTAGATCATCCTCTCTGTCAATCTGGTGGTATAGTGGTAAAGCTTGTTCTTGAGTAACGAAATGTCGGGGGGATCAAATAAAGAGCGATCCATGGAATTTTGTCAGCTTTAACCTGGCCTTCCCATCTCAATGATCCCCCAATAATGACACGTTGTTTGTATTCCACGTTAAGTTGCAGGTCCCCTTTCCTCAATAGGATTAGTGGGGAGGGTTAGATACACACAGGTCACTGAACTGGCGTCTAATGAAAACACTTGTGCCATTCTGTTGAGCCACACGGAATTTTTGTTATGGCTCTCCCTTTTTGTTCATACGTTTACCACCAGTCTGACATGAACGGTTCCATCACGAGCGATAGCATGTCTCCGCCGTCCGCATCGACTACGACCGCTAGTGACAGAAGTACACTGGACGTGTCATCGACTTTACATTTTATATACACATAAATAAATACACCTATATGCCGGCCGCGGTGGTCTAGCGGTTCAGGCGCTCAGTCCGGAATCACGGGACTGCTACTGTCGCAGGTTCGAATCCTGCCTCGGGCATGGATGTGTGTGATGTCCTTAGATTAGTTAGGTTTAAGTAGTTATAAGTTCTAGGGGACTGATGACTACAGATGTTAAGTCCCATAGTGCTCAGAGCTATTTGAACGATTTGAACACCTATATGTACACTAGGGTTTCGTGTATTTTGTTTGGGTCATATTATCCCAGAGCTAAAGTGAAAATACACAATCTTACAAAAGAAGTGAGGCCCAGAGAAGAGGAGGAGAAGACGAACTTAAACTTCGCGTTTTGAAAGGGTATGTAAAGTTATTTCAGTGGTTACAAAAATGTTCAAATGTGTGTGAAATCTTTTGGGACTTAACTGCTTCGGTCATCAGTCCCTAACGTTACACACTACTAAACTGAAAGTATCTTTAGGACAAACACACACACCCATGCCCAAGGGAGGACTCGAACCTCCGCCTGGACCAGTCGCTCAGTCTATAACTGCAGCGCCTTTGACCGCTCGGCTAATCCCGCGTGGCTCATTGGTTACAGAAACGAGTAAAATTTACAAGGAACTTGGTTGTATGAGTCCACTTACCAGTATGACGTTGCACCCCCTCTAGTCTGGGCATATGCACTGATTGGGTTGGGAAGAATGCCATAAAGCCGTTGTATCCTCTCCTGTGACAAGCTGGCCCGCAACTGTCGTATATTGTTTGATGTCTTAGATACTGGCACTGGGATGGAGGTGACGTCCTAGCTGGCGCCACGCACGTTCTATCTGAGCATCTCTTCTGATGACGTGGAGGTTGGGAAAATGCACTAGAGTCTGCCCGTTATTTGTCCAGGTGTGGGTCGCACGCTGTCACTCTTAACCCTACAGCTAAACCAGCTGAAAATAAATGGGTTTCATAAGCAATCGAGCAGCGGAAATGCTGAGTGTGGCAAATATGCGAGTTAAACATAAATAAAAGTGCTCGAACAGTCCACGGGTGTGCTGCCGGTCCATAGTGTCCAACGGAAACAATATTTCGGCGATCAGACATGTTACCATCGTCAGGTGCGCTGACAAACTGAGCTCCTGACGGCGGGCCGCCGTCTTAAATCCCCTCCCCTCGCGAGGCGTTCTCTCTGCGGTCCGCACCCGCGCGTCTGTGGTGGCGTCGGTGTTAACTGCCTCGTCCGCCCTAGTCGCCCTTTCGTTTCCTTTGCGAGGGGAGGGGATTTAAGACGGCCGCCCGCCGTCAGGAGCTCAGTTCGTCAGCGCACCTGACGATAGCGACACGTCTGATCGCCGAAATATTGTTCCTGTTGGACACTATGGACCGGCAGCACACCCGTGGACTGTTCGTGCAAGAAATACGCCGGGAGAAACTGCAGAATCACATAAATAAAATTGATTATTGATAAGTAATTGTCAAATGCTTTAAATTCAACAGTGGGAGGCTACGTCATTGACTTACGTTTATCTGGCTGAGTATATTTTCACCCATTGAAAATACAATAAATAGAATGATGGCGTTATCACTTGATTACTGCAAATCACATGGAACAGACACGAACTCATACGTTACTCTGTCGCTGTCTCGGAAGAGAAAGACCTCACACTTACCTGAGAGCGCCCTTATAAGACCCTGCGATCCCGCTAAACTACAGCAAAATCAACAAACTGATCTCCATTCAACTTATAAGTAAGTTATACATAATAATTATGCGTGGAGAGAGGCGTCTCTCTTAACCGCCCCTTTCCCGACCTCAGAATTATGTATGCCTAATAGTTCATTCATAAACAAAAAATACGTGTTCTGCACACTCGAGCTCAACACGAATTAAAAAGAAAAAAAGTATTGAAATTAACGACTACAAAATAGCATGGCTTATTCATAAAGAGGGTGTTTTCGTGTCATTTTTACTGGTGGTACAATAAGCTCCATTCATCACAAGTGTGTGTGTGTGTGTGTGTGTGTGTGTGTGTGTGTGTGTGTGTATGTGTGTGTGTGGAGAAATCGTCATTCTGAAACATTTGCATAATTATCTGTAATTAATTACTCCATAATTTATGCTGCGTGTTAGTTAACAATGTATAACAGTCGGCTACTATACCTGACTCCCTGAGCTGTCGTCTATCACACTGACTGTAATTGTCGCCCAATGAATTTACTAGTAATTACTTTTAATGTAATGGAATTGACACAGCTTCTATAATTTTTGCAATATAATTATCGTTTTTGGGCGAAGGCACGCACCTCACTATCGTGATCACCCTGGTGTATTTGAATTTCTGGCAAGACGCTCCTATGATTAATTTCTTAATTTCTAAATTATCAGCAACAGCTATTTTCCCATAGGTTGCGAAATCTGTTGTGTTGGCTGAAGAGCCAACACCATGTTACTAGACGAGGCCGAAATGCACGCGTCTTAGCTCACGCAGGCTGGTGTGAGGAGGGAAGGACTATGCTGACGTGAGGTCTGGAACATGACAAGGAATTAGAATTCAGAAAGCGGACGTAATTAGTTTGATACTTAACTTTAATCCATTAATGACGAACGTCGCTCTTGACGGTACATGATTCACAATATTATCTGTTCAGAAGACATAGTAACTGAATATTGCGCCCTGCTGGGTCGTAGCAAATGACGTAGCTGAAGGCTATGCTAAACTGTCGTCGCTGCAAATGAGAGCGTATGTAGTCAGTGAACCATCGCTAGCAAAGTCGGCTGTACAACTGGGCGAGTGCCAGGGAGTCTCTCTAGACTAGACCTGCCGTGTGGCGGCGCTCGGTCTGCAATCACTGATAGTGGCGACACGCGGGTCCCACGTATACTAACGGATCGCGGCCGATTTAAAGGCTACCACCTAGCAAGTGTGGTGTCTGGCGGTGACACCACAAAATCTGCTATTTTTGCCACGTTCAGTCACTGGCGAGACTACAACCATCTTTCCTTTTTCGTAGTCCTCGAGAACTGGCTAGACGATGGCCCAATCAACCCACCCTACCCTCACACTCGCCGGGTGGCTAGCGACAGCTCCGCCATCTGGTAAGTTTACAAAACACGCCATCAGCTGACAGTTTGGCAGTGGGTCCCATCTTACACAGTCAATTAAAAAATGAGATTGTTGCTTCCGCAGGTAGTGTTTTGAACCTTGCAACCAGCGTTGCTACAGTGCTAATATGCTCTCTAACCTTCGTAAGAAACACTGAAGATATTCTTTGTTTATTGGGATGTGGTCGGAAATAGCGTTGTGACACGAGCTCTCAGACTGTCTCCTCAAGGCAAACTAGTAGGTCTGCTATCAAACAGCAGTACCGTGCCTGCTCAAGGAAACTTGTAGTTCTACGAACAAACAATAAGACTATTGAAAGTGACTGATACTGTCAGGTGGCGTTCTGCACACATTAACAACACCGTCCTGCTACATTGTTCCAATGCTCTGAGCCCAGGCTGTTGATCTGCTACAACCATAAGGATCATTTGTATTTCAGTCCGTCATCATGAAAGAGTAGTTACCATCTCACGCAGAAGCTCATTCATCTCATAAATGCAATCCCACGGTCCCGTCTTCCTCCAAACACGCCAACTGACATGCCTGTGAAAGCGTTCAGCATAGTGAACATAACACAATCTTTCCTACAAGCAACTGTATCATAGTAATCTTTGTTTCTTTCGCTTGTGCCTTGTTCCCGCAATGACGCAGGGTCAGCATGGTTAATCGGAATTGGCAAGGTTAATTTAAGGGGTGGCCAGATGCCGCCCCGGGATGGAACTAGTGTACCCCAACTGTCTGTGTCTAGTGTAATCCATGGAATAGTGCGAATGTGTTCAGATGTCTGCGAGCCGTGGAACTGAGGCGGAACGTGGGGACTGGCCTGGTCAAGCCAAAATTCCCGAACCCCCCATAAAAGAAATAGCTAGCATCCTACAACTTATCACACAACAAAACTACTTCTCCTTTGACAATCAGTTTTACTCACAAGAAGATGGGCTTCCAATGGGGTCACCAGTCAGTGGAGTCCTAGCCAACATCTTTCTCAATCACATTGAAAATAAAATATTCGAAACAATAGTTAGACCCAAACAATACCAGATAATATATTGGTACCGTTATGTAGATGACATCATATGCCTTATAGATGAAACACCAAGTCGCATCCAACAACTCCACAGTGATATAAACAAAGTACACCCAAAAATAAAATTCACCATAGAAACAGAACACGACAAAAGGCTAAACTTCCTTGACCTCACAATATACAGACACAACAACCAACACCAATTCTCCATACTCAGGAAAGCGACCACCACTAGCACAACCATTCACAAAGACTCTAATCATCCGATTACACACAAACTAGCCAGCTTCCAATATATGCTACACAGACTAAACAAAACCCCACTCACTGATAACAACTACAAGAATGAATTGCAGACAATCAGACAAATAGCAGTGGAGAATGGATATGACACAAACACTATAGATAAACTAAACCACAAAATTAAAGCAAAACTAAAAAGGACACCCAACATACAAAATCAAAAACAAAAGCCTCAACCTACAAACACACAGAACCCACCAATGAACACACATGAACAGTAAACACCCACAATGACAAACAGATGGTTCACTCTCACCTATAACAACAAAACAGTACACAGAATAGGCAACATACTCAAAAAACAAGGGATAAAAATAGCCTACAGGACAGACAACTCAACACAGAAAAAACTAAGGACAACCAACACAAGCAAAGACAAACACAACACATCTGGTATTTACCAATTAACATGCCAGGATTGCAAAGCAGTTTATATAGGACAGACAACCAGAAATTTTAATACCTGATATACAGAACACAAAAGAGCATTAAAAAGTAACAGCTGTCATTCCACATTTGCTGAACACCTCATGGACAAGAAACATAGCCCAACAAACATCAACACGGATTTGGAAATTCTCAAATGCAGCAACAGCCCCTCACAAAAACTGATAATCGAAGAAAATTACCAGATACAAAAAGCCATAGTAGAAGGCAAACAAATAATAAATGAATACACAGCTCTCTGCAATGGCACTCTGTTCTCTTCCCTCAAAGAATTAACAGACAAAACCAACCTATAGAGATCTTAACCCCCTCCCCCACACACCAGAAAAAAAAGATCCTGAAACCTAAAATCTCTCTCTCCCTACCTTTCTCTCTCCCTCTCTTTCTCTCTCTGTCTCCCCCTTTTACACACACACACACACACACACACACACACACACACACACACACACACACAAATTAAAAAAAAATATCTCAGTCACCTCTGAAAGGTTCAAAACAGCCGTCAGGAACACCTTCAACTGTTCTACTGTCAGCCATCTTGTTTTTACACCTCCAGCTGTTCCACTGCCAGCCATGTTTTCTTTTTATAGCTGATAAACAGTGAAACAGTGAGTGACAGTGACAGTGGCAGTGGCAACTCAATATTCAGTGTTTGACAGTGATGAAGACGAAAAAAGAGTAAGTGAAACACCATCTAAATAGACACTCACACACACACACACACACACATAGAATTAAATAATTTCAGGCATAATAATAACATAGTTCTTCAAATCGTAATTCTGGCTTAAACAATTTATCTACTTTAAGGTATAAGTGGTTGCAGATGACAAACTGTCGGTCATTGTAGAAACACAAGACGTCAGAAAAACCACACCATGTGGTAAAAAGGTATGGATTTTCATAATTTATGTGTTTTTTCAAATATCTATAATTACATTTTTTTAAAACTAATAGCTACATGTATACAAAACAACAAAGAACGTTCTTTATATTTAACAGATGGAAAATAAAAGCCCACTGAGGATGCTGCAACTGCAGTGAAACATGTTTGGGTTATAAAACAAAACTGTGTTTTGCTAAAGGCGGACCCTATCCAAAAACATATATATATCTATGTTACTACCTAATTTTCCTTTGAACGTACCCACTGAAATTTTCTGGAGGATAATAAAACAGATTCGATTACGGGCCAGTCATGACACTATGTGTGAACGTCGTTACTTCATTTAAGCGCCCAGTCATCGACGACTACAGGTTCAGAACTGGCAAGTTATACGTGTTCGTTAAACTCTCCCCACATACACAGAGCAAGGTAGCTCAGACAGGCTGCCCCAGATACATACAGAACGAGTAAATATAGTGGGGGGCGGTTCCAATTAAGTTACAGTGGACATAGTTGGTAATTTTCTGACGTAATTTTTAACGTTTATAGCTGCCGACTAATGACACACGGTCTTTTCTAAATGAATTGTGTACCTTTCTTACGGCATTAAAAGGAGCTTTAGAAATTTTTCTATCTGCACAGACTTGAAAACGCCGCGAAACCGCCACTGTCTGCACAAATGAAACTACACTTGCCGACGATGGCTCCACAACGAATCCGGGGTGAAGGACCCAGCAAGTCGGAACAAATTCGACGTGCGAGGCGATCCACGGGACATCAGAAAATTCGGAGATCGCCTAGAAACGAGCACGCGGGAAAAAAAAAGTGAGTAGGAGTGCGAACGAGTGAGCGACTCGGCACGCGGAACCGACAGCACGGAGCGAACCGAGAGTCAGACCACTGTCGAGGTGCACGAGAGAGACAGGCCCGACGCGTACGTCACAGCACTTGACACTGCAGGTCTTAACGAATGCCGGCAGTCGTCTCCGGTCGGGAGCGAAAAACTTTCATACGAATTTAATAATGCTTGGCTGCGTGTTTAAATGCATACAAGTTCTCGATTGTACATGACAAAATACAGACCTTCAGATGGTAGCTTTTCGGGTATTGATTTCCCAAGGGCCCTGCACGGAGCCGAGCGAAGTGTAGCGGACAAGCCGACTAGGGTGTCGAGACAAGTTCGCTGCACGGCTCGTATATCTCGTTGGTCCCGGGTCAGAGTATGTTAACGTCAGCGTAAGAACCGATAGACCATGCCCATTGCCGCCAGGAGGTGAACGTCGGGGTCAGGAGCTCTGCCCATACAACGCTTGCGTGCGCCCTTCGTGACAGCATTCTCCACTATTCCGCTGCGATACCCGCCACGGAGCTGAAATTCATATATGGACTTCCGGTAACACGACATTAGTGCGCTACCAGCCCTCTTGGGGGACTGCAGCTTCATCAGTCCATCATATCGTTTAATTATTGGATGATTTAAAGTTTTCCGCATTTATTATCACTTCTTGTCTGTATTATACTCATTTAGTTGCATTTTAAATATGTTATGTTTGATATCTGCTCGCATCCCTAATAAGTGGGCAGAGTAAATGATTACAATCATGTCTGTTTTTGTATCAAACATACCATAAGCTTGTTTCCTCACACGGTCATCTTTGAACTTACACTTATGGCCATTAAAATTGCTACACCACGAAGATGACGTGCCACAGACGCGAAATTTAACCGACAGGAATAAGACGCTGTGATATGCAAATGATTAGCTTCTCAGAGCATTCACACAAGGTTGGCGCCGATGGCGACACCTACAACGTGCTGACATGAGGAAAGTTTCCAACCGATTTCTCATACACAAACAGCAGTTGACCGGCATACCCTGGTGAAACGTTGTGATGCCTCGTGTAAGGAGGAGAAATGCGTACCATCACGTTTCCGACTTTGATAAATTTCGGATTACAGCCTATCGCCATTGCGGTTTATCGCATCGCGACATTGCTGCTCGTTTTGGTCGATATCCAATGACTGTTAGCAGAATATGGAATCGGTGGGATCAGGAGGGAATACGGAACGCCGTGCTGCATCCCAACGGCCTCGTATCACTAGCAGTCGAGATGACAGGCATCTTATCCGCATGGCTGTAACGAATCGTGCAGCCACGTCTCGATCCCTGAGTCAACAGATGGGAACGTTTGCAAGACAACAACCATCTGCACGAACAGTTCGACGACGTTTGCAGCAGCATGGACCATCAACTCGGAGACCATGGCTGCGGTTTCCCTTGACGCTGCATCACAGACAGGAGCGCCTGCGATGGTGTACTCAACGACGAACCTGGGTGCGCGAATGGCAAAACGTCGTTTTTTCGGATGAATCCAGGTTCTGTTTACAGCGTCATGATGGTAGCATCCCTGTTTGGCGACATCGCGGTGAACGCACATTGGAAGCGTGTATTCGTCATCACCATACTGGCGTATCACCCGGCGTGATGGTATGGGATGCCATTGGTTACGTCTTGGTCACCTCTTGCTCGCATTGACGGCACTTTGAACAGTGGACGCACCATTTCAGATGTGTTACGACCCGTGGCTCTAGCCTTCACTCGATCCCTGCGAAACCCTACATTTCAGCAGGATAATGCACGACCCCATGTTGCAGGTCCTGTACGGGCCTTTCTGGATACAGAAAATGTTCGACTCCTGCCTTGGCCAGCATATTCTCCAGATCTCTCACCCAATTGACAACGTCTAGTGAATGGTGGCCGAGCAACTGGCTCGTCACAATAAGTCAATAAGTCAATAAGTCATGAACTGTGGTATCGTGTTGACGCTGCATGGGCAGCTGTACCTGTACACGCCATCCAAGCTCTGTTTGACTCAATGCCCAGGCTTATCAAGGCCGTTATTACGGCCAAAGTTGGTTGTTCTGGGTACTGATTTCTCACGATCTATGCACCCAAAATGCGTGAAAACGTAATCACATGTCAGTTCTAGCATAATATATTTATCCAATGAATATCACTTTATCTTCTGAATTTCTTCTTGATCTAGCAATTTCAATGGCCAGTAGTGTACATATTCACACATCAAAAAACTTTTATGTCACCCCAGTTCCCGAACTCCTGAAGCCAGACGTTGACTGTGTATACTGTATCACAAGACACAGTCCCTTTGACTGTTCAGAGATGTCACTAAAGCCGACCAAACATGTAAACAAGCATACATGAGCAGCGCCCATTAGACGGATGGGGTCCAACAACCGATCCGTTCCAGTCATTCCACCAGGAAGGAGGTACACGGCTCGTGTTGTCTGTGGTTGAACCATGCCTAGAGGTCAAGACCGCGGTTCGACTGCGTCCGCATTGTTACTTTGTGCCAGGAAGGGCTCTCGACAAGAGAAGTGTCCAGGAGTCTCGGAGTGAACCGAAGCTATGTTGTTCGGACAAGGAGGAGATACAGAGAGACAGGAACTGTCGATGACATGCCTTACTCAGGCCACCCAAGGGCTACTACTGCAGTGGATGCCCGCTACCTACGGATTATGGCTCGGAGGAACCCTGACAGCAATGCCACCATGTTCAATAATACTTTTCGTGCAGCCACAAGGACGTTGTGTTATGACGCAATAGGCTACATGATGCGCAACTTCACTCCCGACGTCCATGGCGAGGTCCATCTTTACAATCACGACAGCATGCAGCGTGGCACAGATGGGTCCAACAAAATTCCGAGTTGTACACTCCTTATTGGCATCAAGTTCTCTTCACCGATGAGTGTCGCATATCGTTTCAACCAGACAATCGTCGGAGACCTGTTTCGAGACAAACCGGTCATGCTGAACGCCTTAGACACACTATTCAGCTAGCGCAGCAAGGGAGAGGTTCCCTACTGTTCTGGGCTGGCATTATGTGGGGACGACGTATGCCGCTGGTGGTCATGGAAGGCGCCGTAACGGCTTTACGATACGTGAATGCCATCCTCCGACCGATAGTGCAACCATATCAGCAGCATATTGGCGAGGCATTTGTCTTCATGATGGACGACAATTCGCACCGCCATCGTGCACATCTTGTGAATGACTGCTTTCAGGATTTGATTTGATTTTGACAGGGAAGCTAAATAAACTTTGGTCTAACCCGCCACTGCCAGCACTGAAACCGAGTTTACTGTGCGGTATCGCTCCCTGTGTATCTAGTAAAGCCAACAAATTCCCTTAAATAGTGCGATGACTCGCTTTACCAGTTTTTTAGACACACTTTCTTCAGGTCTAGTTGTTCGGAAGATTCTGTATCTTTTGCTCTCCAATGCCATGCTTTCGAAGATTAGGGGTGGTGCAGTTTCTTCACCCTTATCACAGATCGTACATTTAGGGTCTTCTTCCGTTATACCCATCGCGTGTAGGTGTTTTTTGAAATTCCCATGGCCGGTCATCAGTCCAATCATGAGTTTGATCTCTTTCCCGTTCAATCCCAGGATTACAGAGCTTTTTTTTAAACAGGTCTTGGATATCATTACCTTACCATGTTTTTGTTTATGGACCTTGGTCCAATATTCTACGTGCTATTTTCTGAGCCAGTTCCGTAGTTCTAGTTTTATCATAGCCTTGGTGATCGTCACGACAGGTTATGGTCCAATAAATGGAGTCGTTGCCTCCACCCCGGCCAATCTGTCTGCTTGTTCATTGTCACAAATTCCCGAGTGGCCAGGGACCCACATTACGTTTACTCTAATGCTTCCCCCTTACTCCATCAGAGCACTTTGGCATTCTGCAACAACCTTAGATTTTGTTACAGGAGTTGCCAGTGATTTCAGGACTGTCTGGCTGTCTGAATAGATGTAGATGCTACGGTCCTTGTAGCACCTAGGCATATTCTCCTCCACACATGCACTGATTGCAGTAGTTTCAGCTTGGAATACAGAGGCCAGTTTTCCTAGAGAGATGATGCACTCCAGTCTTGGCTGCACCCCTTACACCTCTACCCCAGCGCCTTGATCTGATTTTGATCCATCGGTGAACCAAACAATGTCCCCCGTACGGTGTCTAACTGTTTCTTCCCACTGCTCCCTGCTTCCAGTTATTATGTTGTAAGGCTTGTTGAAGCAGTTGGGAGTCATTATATAGTCGGCAGGCATTTCCCCAGCCATTCCTATGTTTACCTCACTCACTATGTTACTGTGTGATTCTGGCTATCCCGATGAGGTCAAGTTTTTTGCCAGTTTTAAGTCTGTATGCTCCAGCTGCTGCCTCCATCTTGACCCAATGGTGTAGTGGAGGCATGTCGAGCATGGCTTCCATCCCAGCGGTTGGTGTGCTGCTAATTCCGCCTGTCATGGCTAATCAGACCAGTCTCTGCACCTTAGCAAGGTCCTCAGCTACAACTCGCTGTTCTACCTTCTTCCACCATACTACGGCCCTGTAGGAAATCCTAGGTCTAAGTACTGAGGTGTATATCCAATGCATACCTCTGGGGCTTAGGCCTCAGTTTTTACCACAGGCCCTTCTGGTACTCACTAGAGTACTTTTTGCCTTGCAGATACTCTCAATGTGAGAGGTCCATGTTAGTTTCTCATCTAAGGTTACCTATGGATATATCTCTATCGCCTTCACAGGTAGAGTTTCATCGAAGAGCTTTTGATTCCAATTAGAGTGTTGGATATGCCTCTTCGTAAATGGCACCACAACAGTATTCTTAGGATTAACCCTCAGATCCTATTTAATTCACCAATTTTGCATAATGTCCAATCCTCCTTGTGCCATATATCTAACTGTGTCAGTACCTTAGCTAAGTATTACTATGACAAGGTCATCTGCGTATCCTTGGCAGAAGCATTGCCTGGAATTTAGTTCCTCAATGAGTTCGTTCACCACTAGATTCCACGATAAAGGGGACAGAACTCTTCCTTGTGGGCAGTCTCTAGTGGTGTTAGTTACCATCTTTTCATTCATCATGGTAGCCTCTACCTTCCTTCCACTAAGCATGGCCCTGGTCCACCTAGATATAGTGTCCCTAGGTCATGCACCTCTGCTGCCCTTACCATGGAACCGAAGGTCGTGTTATTGAAGGCCCCCTCGATATCCAGGAAAATGCAGAGGGCTATTTCTTGGAAGTGAAGTGCTTTCTCCACCCTCCCAACGTGTTGGTGGAAAGCTGTATCATATGTTTTACCTGGTTGATATGCATGTTGGTTGGAATGCAGAGGGGCCCTATTTAGCCTCCTCTCCACAACGTATACATTAACCAGTTTTTCCAATTTTTGAGAATGACAGAAGACAGACTGATTGGTCTCATATCCTTGGCCTTCGTATATCTTTGGATGTCTTTGGAATGAAGACAACCTTCACTGCCCTTCAAACATTGGAAATGATGTCTACTACTAGGCTAACCCTGAATAACCTGCATAGGACTCTTATGAGATTATCTCCTGCCTGTTGCAGGAGAGCTGGAAAAATTCCATCTGGTCCAGGTGACTTGAATAGTTGCAATGATCCCACCGCCCATTGGATTATATTAAAGTCCTCACACTCCTTGGCCGATTCCCAGTCCTCTGAGTGCCTGAGAACCATTGTCTCTCCGGGATCACATTCTGGTCTGTGTTGTCCGGCAGAGCATATTGAAGACAATGAGTTTTGAGGAGCAGTTCCAGCATCTCATGTGCTGTCTTTGTATGTTCGCCATCCTCCTTCCTCAACGTACCTCCTGGATTAATTGGTACTCTACTGAGGATACTGTGAATTCTGGCTTGAGCAGTTGTGCTCTCCACTTCCTCACAGTATGCTTTGCATGATGTCTTCTTTGCTTGTCTGATTGCGAGGTTGTAGTTGACAAGGGCCTCACAATATTTAGCCCATTGTCGTTTACATCTCTCAATGTTAAACAGTCTTTGTACCTGTTTTCTTTGAATTTCTAAGTTATTATTCCATCAAGGCACATTCCTGTTTGTGCACTTCTTGGTGATTGTGCAGCTGTCCTGATATGAGGTCACTATAGCAGGGGTAACAGCCTCTGCTACTGTCTCAAACTCTACTGGATTCCTTATCGAGGTTTAAATTTCTGATAAGCCTAAGTCAAGGTCCCTCCTATATGTGTCCCAGTCTGTTTTCCTGGGATTCCTATAGGTTACGGTCTGTCTAATTCCCTTGAATTTAATGTACATGTGGTCCAATGAGGATGGCTCTAACACCACATGCCATTGTTTGACATAGCTGCCCACCATCATGGAACCAAAAGTTACTTCTTCCCTTCTGCTATTCCTGAATGTAGGTTCATTGCACCTATTCAGGACCTCCAAGTTGCTAGCTAAAAGATATTCAAGAAGGTACTCACCTCTACTGTTGGTGTCCTTGCTGCCCCACACAAGGGGCTGTGGGCATTGGTGTCGCATCCCACCAGCAGTTGGTCAACCTGCCAATTGCAAGCCTCTACCAGTCTCCTCACCTCCAAAGGAGGAGGAGATATGTCATTTTAACAGGCATTAGGTCCCTGGAACAGAAATCCATCAGTGGCATGAAAGAAATTCCATTTCTTACATAGATGTATGTTCTGGAGTATCTTAGATTTCTAGCATAAGTCAGCTTCCCTCCAGCGCCACCGAGGCCCTATACGCACCCTTTATATAAGTACAGTTCTTATATCAGGGCCATGTCCACTTCCTGCCTCCCCAGGTAGCGGCTCATGGCAGCAGACGCCCCTTTACTGTGTTGCAGATTAATATGCAGCACCTCCAATCACCGTCTTGTTGTCTTTGAGAACCCTGACAGTGACCTGCGAGAACCCTAAAAACAATTTCAGGTCCTGCTCTCGCATCGCTTTCAGGATCTTCTCTCCGATCTCCACCACCAGGCTTCGTCCTTCCGGTACAACCTTCTGTTTGATCACTCTACATCTACATCTACATCCATACTCCGCAAGCCACCTGACAGTGTGTGGCGGAGGGTACCCTGAGTACCTCTATCGGTTCTCCCTTCTATTCCAGTCTCGTATTGTACGTGGAAAGAAGCATTGTCGGTATGCTTCTGTGTGGGCTCTAATCTCTCTGATTTTATCCTCATGGTCTCTTCGCGAGATATACGTAGGAGGGAGCAATATACTGCTTGACTCTTCGGTGAAGGTATGTTCTCGAAACTTTAACAAAAGCCCGTACCGAGCTACTGAGCGTCTCTCCTGCAGAGTCTTCCACTGGAGTTTATGTATCATCTCCGTAACGCTTTCGCAATTACTAAATGATCCTGTAACGAAGCGCGCTGCTCTCCGTTGGATCTTCTCTATCTCTTCTATCAACCCTACCTGGTGTGGATCCCACACTGCTGAGCAGTATTCAAGCATTGGACGAACAAGCGTACTGTAACCTACTTCCGTTGTTGTCGGATTGCATTTCCTTAGGATTCTTCCAATGAATCTCAGTCTGGCATCTGCTTTACCGACGATCAACTTTATATGATCATTCCATCTGAAATCACTCCTAATGCGTACTCCCAGATAATTTATGGAATTAACGGCTTCCAGTTGCTGACCTGCTATTTTGTAGCTAAATGATAAGGGACCTATCTTTCTATGTATCCGCATCACATTACACTTGTCTACATTGAGATTCAATTGCCATTCCGTGCACCATGCGTCAATTCGCTGCAGATCCTCCTGCATTTCAGTACAATTTTCCACTGTTGAAACCTCTCGATACACCACAGCATCATCTGCAAAAAGCCTCAGTGAACTTCCGATGTCATCCACCAGGTCATTTATGTGTATTGTGAATAGCAACGATCCTATGACACTCCCCTGCGGCACACCTGAAATCACTCTTACTTCGGAAGACTTCTCTCCATTGAGAATGACATGCTGCGTTCTGTTATCTAGGAACTCCTCAATCCAATCACACAATTGATCTGATAGTCCGTATGCTCTTACTTTGTTCATTAAACGACTGTGGGGAACTGTGTCAAACGCCTTGCGGAAGTCAAGAAACAGGGCATCTACCTGTGAACCCGTGTCTAAGGCCCTCTGAGTCTCGTGGACGAATAGCGCGAGCTGGGTTTCACACGACCGTCTTTTTCGAAACCCATGCTGATTCCTACACTAGTCGAGCGATGTCGTTAACCGAGAAGTTGGACCAGACCAAGGTTAAAGCCTTGTCTGTGGCCCCGAGAAGGAAACTACTCACGGAACAGAGGAAAAAGGAAGGGAAAGAATGGCTTCCTAAAGGCAAGTGGAGGGAATTAAAGTGACTCTTCTGTCGAGACTTTTGGGTTCGGAGCCCCTATTTTCTCGAACATAGTTTTAGGAGAGACATCCTTAACGATCTTTGGCTCCCATATTGATACCTTTACGATCTTAAGAGGTTCCGCTGCCATCTTGACCAGCAGCTTCGCATCTTCCCATGGGGATATCGTGGGTACCTTGTCCTTAAGCCATTCCACGGTGTACACCCTCTCACAGACAAAAATGAGGGCACCACGATCTAGATAGACCCTCCTGAAGTTGGGGTCCGGACCATCGTCCCCCCCCCCCCCCCTGCATCTTTTCAAACAGGGACATCTGTACAGATTCCTCCTGCTGCGAGGTGATGGCAACCAGTGGATAGCCTTCCTGGATAACTGCCATCTTAAAAACAGAGCCTGTGGTACTATAGGTCTGTTCCCTATTTCTTGCCTCAGTTTCCTCTAGGCTCGCTTATCCAGGGAGGAGGGAGTCTTAGATTCCTCGCTTACCCTCTTGCTGCTTGTCTTCGACGTTGTGGGAGTCTTCGTATCCCCTGCAATCTGAGACAGTTTTTTCTTGGGTGCCTTAGGTTCATGTCACTTTAATTCCCTCCACTTGTCTTTAGGAAGCCATCCTTTCCCTTCCTTTTTCCTCTGTTCCGTGATTAGTTTCCTTCTCGGGGCCACAGACAAGGCTTTAACCTTGGTCTGGTCCAACTTCTCGGTTAACGACATCGCTCGACTAGAGAGACCAGCATGTTCCTCAGACATGAACCCTATATTACATGCCTTGGATAGACTGAAAAGGACAGCGTGACCCACCAACCATTCTGAGGGATCTACGCCGAATCGCCGTTGAGGAGTGGAACAATCTGGACCAACAGTGCCTTGATGAATAGTATGCCACGACAAGTATAGGCATGCATCAATTCAAGAGGACGTGCTAGTGGGTATTAGAGGTCCCGGTGTGTACAGCAATCTGGACCACCACCTCAGAAGGTCTCGCTATATGGTGGTACAACATCGAAACCGTCTGTGAATTGCTCGATTTCGATGCATTGTAAGTATATGACTTTTATTCTACTTTATTTTTGTTTCCATCTGCTTTGTGTAGTTTCTCATATGTAATGGAGAACACTATGTTAGCAACTTTTGACATACTTGGTATTCAACTTTATTACATCTTGTCCGGAATGCTTAAGTAACGTTTTAAGTAGTGTTGTTTCTTGACAGTGAGTGCTATGTATTTCACAGTGATTTGCAGAGCGTGAATGGAGATGTGGATAAATATGCTTTGTAGTCTTCGTGACTACAGTATTCTTCCTTGCAAATGCTTAACATGGAACAGCAGTTCCGCAAACGTGTTCACATGTTATTGACAGGTACTGTATACAATATATTTTAGCTCAAATCAATGCACTGAAATCATCCTATCATCCCGATAAAAATTTCGGAGTCCTATATTAAATGCGAGAAAGTACGAAAAACTGTTGCGAACGAAAGTAATGTAGATTATGAGCAATATACTTCCGTCGCATTTAAATCGACCAGTTCGTACAAGGATTCGTAAGCAGTAACAAATAGACATGAGTTCAAAGAACACCACGTGATGAAAACAACTTCTGTTTTATATGAAACAAAAACATACGAGCGATGGAACTTTAATACTGGCAACTATTTGTTTACAGCTCATATGGCGGCTTAAGTCAGGGTAGTGCAGTAGGTGGTATAGCACTCAGCAACCCCATCGGTCAAACAAATCAGTAACAGCTTGCGCTGTACGTGCTTGAGCATTGTCCTGCAAAATGATGGTCAGGTCCTGCAGAAAGTGTCATCACTTCTGTCTCTAAGCTGGTCGTAGGTTGTGTTCCAAAAATGAACAGCATAGAGAAAGAAGTGGTGACACTTTCTGCAGGATCTGAACATAATTTTACAGGACAGTAAGTGGATGCAAGCTGTTACTGATTTATTTCATTGATGGCGCTGCTAAGTGCTATACCACCTATTGCACTCCCCTGTCTTAAGCCCTCCTGAGTTCAACTCTATTTCTAAACTGAAGGAAACACGTCACGACATTCGCTTCGGATATGCTACAAATTCGTCGGGAATAGACCACGCCGCTCGAATTGTCAACACAACTGGCACTGCTAAGAATATCCTACGACTTCCAAATCACTGGCAGCGGGTTATGCAGAATGTTGGTGACTGCTTTGAAGGTCAGTAAAACTTTGGAACACGTATCTATTTTGTTCGAGCTGTAAATAAATAGTTAAAGTTCCAACCCTCGTATATGTTATCTCTTACCCCACCAAAACCGGTATTACAGATACGAGCAAAAATTAAGCACATTACGACCACCATCTTTGGAATGTATTTCTAAGATTGCAATACACACAAGAAGGTCGTAACGAAAAACAGAATGTGATATAATGAGCTTCTGCGTCACTTTTGTCAGATGATTGTTAGATTTTGGGAAGTGTAATCGATTCCACTTGATAACAGCCACACGGATGAAATTGCAATGCTAGATTTTACAAATTTTCTATGACTCTGAACCTCAGCTATAAGAACTTAATTTTAGTTACTGATTGAGATTTCTCGAACGTATTACTTAGTAAGACCACAGAAACGTTTCGAAGTACACGCTTCACCACCAGGTTATGACGCCCACCAATAAAGTATAAATAAAAATATTACCATCTAATATTCGTATTTCAGAAAGCAAGAATACGGATTTTCGCGCTATGTTTCCTGTATTTAATTTTCACATCCAGGCCACTAGGAGCGCTACTCTCATTTTCTGTTTTCGTATCGTAACACGGGCTTTGCATTACTTATAATTTCGCATTCTGTGATACCCACGCCAGTTTAGCTGCATCCATGTCGATGTCTCCTGACGGGAGATACTAAAGAATAGGACGTCAACGAAAGAACATACATGAAACTTGGTCAATCTGGAACAAGATAACAGTACCGGAACCACTGTCAAGCCACAAGGGAAAAAGTTCGAGAAGCGTCTGAGCTACTGAGCCATTTGAAATGAAACACTTCACTCGGGTAAGGTTTTTGTGTTTATTATTATGATTATTGTAGTAAGTACTGAAAGTGTTGACGTTGATGACTGATACCAGCTGTAAAGTGATTCCAGACAGACAACGCTGCTTGCTGAACCTCATTTGGACTTAGTGTATCATAGGCTCGTGTTATATGGCAAGTCATGTCGTCTGGGTCCATCGGTGTTCTTTGTAAACTTGTTCTTTTAAGTTTACTCACAGATAAAAGGTCAGAGATGGGTGTGCAGGCCATCTTATTTCACGTTTCTCAAATAATCCATCCAAAGAGTTCCGATTGTTCTGTTAAGAAAGTTCGTAGTTATCTGTTCGTAAAGAGTAGGACACGCATAATTTTGATGCCACACGGTACGAGTCGTATAACATCCCTTCCACAAGTTAAGTGGAATATCTTACTAATTCTCTCTTGAATGAATGGGCGACTGTGTAGATAAAAAAATGAAAAGAAAAAAACAAGAATATTATGAACGTTTGTGAAGTTAATTGTAGGACTTTTCCTTAAAAAAATCTTGAAGATTCTCTGAAAATAATAATAATAATTATCATTATTGTATCTCCAGCAATAGAGATTCGCTGGAAGAAGAAGAATTCTTCTGAATCTCGGCGATGTCGATCCCAGAACTCCACAGCTGCGGCGATCGGCGATTTAGTATTGATGGCTCTGCACAGTCTCAAAGAAAAACGGGAGGGGAATGAAAATGGCAGCAGATCCTTAATCGTCGTAGCGAGAATAAATCCAAGTCCGATCTATTGAATGTTAGTTTTGAGAAAAGACGGTAATGTCGCTCGTCACTGGTTTTGATCTGTGTTATTATAAATTCGACGCAGGCCCTTGAAATTATTTTCATCACAAGATGTAAATCTTGCTGGTAAAACTTAAACATGCGTAATGTCCAATGTGAAGTGTCAGGGTTTTGTTGCCTTTGAGGATGATTATATTCGCCGTTTATTCATCAAAATGAACTCTTACCAATTACAATGGTTGTTAATCCTTCCACCTTTTCTGTATAGACACCAAACATTAAAGTCACGATGGTGGACTATACCTTTCCTACAACAATATATACTTCACTCTACTACCGCTAGGAAGACAACACCAAACCAAAAAAAAAAAAAAAAAAAAAAAAAAAAAAAAAATTAGAAATTACATCCAAGTCGGCTAACAAAGCCAGAGATACAATGTACTACAGTCTCTTTTTAACATCGCTGCTGCCATCGCAGCCACTGTATCTTTGAGTGTCAATATTACCGTTGTAGTTTGTACTGATCGGATGTAAAAGAATAATTATGTAAAACATTTCAAAATATACGCGAAGTAAACATTTGGTCACTACCAGCTTGAAACAAAATTAAAATCATTTCCATCGCGTTGACACGTTGACCTAGTGTTGCCAACTTAATGGATTTTCCACTAAAACTGGAGGTTTCTACCCTCGTTTTGGTGGCGAAATATTGCTTCTAGTGGCTGGTAGATTTTATAGTAGTTTAGTGGAATACAGTTTCAGTAACGGAAAATTCTATTATATGTTTCGAAATATGTTATTTCTAATTTATTTGATTTCAGGAGTATTTAATTTTTACTGCGACCTCAGAACCATGTCGTGTCTGCAAGAGAACTGTAAAGAGATTTGTACACAAAAGTGTGAGGGCTGTAGGGAACTGTAGAAACAATTGGTTTCATGACGCCTGGAAAGCATTGAAATCGCAAGGAAACTGTAACATAAATGGATGGTTTTAATAACGATGTTTTAAAGTGCTCCATGTGAATGATGAATGCCCAACATAACAAAAACGTGTTACAGTTATGCATGCTTCAGTGGAAGTGCTTCGTTAAAGTAAAAAAATTTTAAAAGTCGCCTTGGTTCCAGATGTGTTCAGAAGAGTGTTCTTAGTTCACAGAAGTGACATAGGTGCAGCACGAACTATATCCCTTATAAAGATTCACGACACAAGAGAAGGAGGTAGTTCAACATTGTATTACCTTGATGAAGCATTCGTCAGTTAGAATAATTCCAAGACGATCTGCTGGAAAATGAGTGACGGTACTGGCGGTTTTAAAGTTCTCATAGGGATAGGTTCTCGTATAATTATTCTGCTTGCTGACGTCTGGTTTTATTTCCGAGAGTAAACTTTTATTTACGTGTAAGAAAAACAGCAAGTTTACCATTCGGCAATGAACACTGTCAGTTCCGGGGCGTGATTCACAATTCTTGTCATACCTTGCTTCGAAGTCGGTCACTGCCAGTTATAATTCAACTGTTATAGAGAAAACATCAACTGCAAACACCAGGAAAGCGAATATTTTTCTCCAACTTAAAAATATAAATATGAAGCACCATATAAACCAGACTCGTTAATATATACAAGTCACGTGACTGAACACACAAACTTGGCTTCCTTGCACATGAATGGGATCACACAATCTTCCGTTTACCCATGTATCATTGTCATTGTAGCCTCACGGAATAAATTTGGGCAAAGTGTTTTAAGGCTATGTGGGAGGAGAAAAAAAAAACGAAACGTTCAAGTTAACATACTGTGAATCGCTTGTGCATGAGGCAATACACAATGAGGTAACAGACAACAGCCCACCTGTAGCGTGGGCACAGTCTGTGTGGCATGCTGAAAAGCTTCAGAAAGAAGAATTTGATAGGGAAGTGATGATGGATATGAGCTTTGAACCTTTCATCGTAAATTTACAGTCAAATTGTTCGGAAACATATCAAATACACTCCTGGAAATTGAAATAAGAACACCGTGAATTCATTGTCCCAGGAAGGGGAAACTTTATTGACACATTCCTGGGGTCAGATACATCACATGATCACATTGACAGAACCACAGGCACATACACACAGGCAACAGAGCATGCACAATGTCGGCACTAGTACAGTGTATATCCACCTTTCGCAGCAATGCAGGCTGCTATTCTCCCATGGAGACGGTCGTAGAGATGCTGGATGTAGTCCTGTGGAACGGCTTGCCATGCCATTTCCACCTGGCACCTCAGCTGGACCAGCGTTCGTGCTGGACGTGCAGACCGCGTGAGACGACGCTTCATCCAGTCCCAAACATGCTCAATGGGGGACAGATCCGGAGATCTTGCTGGCCAGGGTAGTTGACTTACACCTTCTAGAGCACGTTGGGTGGCACGGGATACATGCGGACGTGCATTGTCCCGTTGGAACAGCAAGTTCCCTTGCCGGTCTAGGAATGGTAGAAAGATGGGTTCGATAACGGTTTGGATGTACCGTGCACTATTCAGTGTCCCCTCGACGATCACCAGAGGTGTACGGCCAGTGTAGGAGATCGCTCCCCACACCATGATGCCGGGTGTTGGCCCTGTGTGCCTCGGTCGTACGCAGTCCTGATTGTAGCGCTCACCTGCACGGCCCAAACACGCATACGACTATCATTGGCACCAAGGCAGAAGCGACTCTCATCGCTGAAGACGACACGTCTCCATTCGTCCCTCCATTCACGCCTGTCGCGACACCACTGGAGGCGGGCTGCACGATGTTGGGGCGTGAGCGGAAGACGGCCTAACGGTGTGCGGGACCGTATCCCAGCTTCATGGAGACGGTTGCGAATGGTCCTCGCCGATACCCCAGGAGCAACAGTGTCCCTAATTTGCTGGGAAGTGGCGGTGCGGTCCCCTACGGCACTGCGTAGGATCCTACGGTCTTGGGGTGCATCCGTGCGTCGCTGCGGTCCGGTCCCAGGTCGACGGGCACGTGCACCTTCCGCCGACCACTGGCGGCAACATCGATGTACTGTGGAGACCTCACGCCCCACGTTTTGAGCAATTCGGCGGTACGTCCACCCGGCCTCCCGCATGCCCACTATACGCCCTCGCTCAAAGTCCGTCAACTGCACATACGGTTCACGTCCGCGCTGTCGCGGCATGCTACCAGTGTTAAAGACTGCGATGGAGCTCCGTATGCCACGGCAAAACTGGCTGACACTGACGGCGGCGGTGCACAAATGCTGCGCAGCAAGCGCCATTCGACGGCCAACACCGCGGTTCCTGGTGTGTCCGCTGTGCCGTGCGTGTGATCATTGGTTGTACAGCCCTCTCGCAGTGTCCGGAGCAAGTATGGTGGGTCTGACACACCGGTGTCAATGTGTTCTTTTTTCCATTTCCAGGAGTGTAGAAGTGACGATTGTATTACCATGTTGCCTTTGGAACAAAGTAACAATATTTCCTAGTTTTAATGTGTGTCAACATACCAGTTGCATACATAACGAGAACTTCCTAGCCTTTCTAATTAGGACGTTGTATCCTTTTAATTACTCAAACTATAATGTTCAACTTATTGCCCAAGGAGAAGTTAAGCTTCTCTCACCATGTTATAAACCTCTGTCATTTTCAAGGCACGAACTTGCTAAGGCCATAAAATGACAGTTACTTGTTGAGATATCGGTGGTTTTCGATGCTATCGGTCAGATTCCCTGGAGTAATTCGCAGATGACGGTTAATTGTTTGCTTGTTCAATGGATTACAAATGCGGTCTCTTACTGTAATGAATGTCGACCGAGTTAGTTTACACTCATAACGCCCATTAACAACGAAAAATATGGCAACTTACTGACCATTTTTATGACAGTATTTTATGTTAATCTCTCCTACCACTAATTATTTTTCTCATGTAGCGATTACACTTAACTATAGTCAAAAAATTCAACAGACACACCTCACACAGTTAAAAAAATTCTGTTGAGCAGAAGCGGTTGTCAAGCAAATATAACGATTTCGGTTTCAGCTTAAAGTTAATTTTGTTGCACATTACATTTTTACTTATAATGCAATTCAAATCGCAATAAGCGGTAACTATTGCAAGCAGTTTCAATGACCATGTCGTTAGATAATTGTTATTTTGAGAAAAATTGTACTTCACGTCTTCACAAAGCTGAGTCAACTGTTCTCGGCTTCCGACGTCACGCTGACCAAATCTGAGGAGCAGTGGACGTAACGTCGTCAAGATGTGAATTAATATCTCTCCCATGACGACTGATCGAAACTGGTTTTAATATTTATTATTCCCCTCATACATTTGAACGTATAATACAATGTACCGTAGGCAAACGAGCCTGACTGTTGTCTGCAGCAATGCAGTTCGGCAACCTAGACTGTGTTTGGCCGCTGTCTGCTGCCGCGCATTTGCAACTCTCATCTCCTTATACACTACTGGCCATTAAAATTGCTACACCAAGAAGAAATGCAGATGATAAACGGATATTCATTGGACAAATATATTATACTAGAACTGACATGTGATTACATTTTCACGCAGTTTTGGTGCATAGATCGTGATAAATCAGTACCCAGAACAACCACCTCTGGCCATAATAACGGCCTTGGTTCGCCTGGGCATTGAGTCAAACAGAGCTTGGATAGCATATACAGGTACAGCTGCCCATGCAGCTTCAACACGATACCGCATTTCATCAAGAGTAGTGACTGGCGTATTGTGACGAGCCAGTTGCTCGGCCACCATTGACCAGACGTTTTCAGTTGGTGAGAGATCTGGAGAATGTGCAGCAAGGGCAGCACTCGAACATTTTCTGTATCCAGAAAGGCCCGTACAGGACCTGCAACATGCGGTCGTGCATTATCCTGCTGAAATGTAGGGTTTCGCAGGGATCGAATGAAAGGTAGAGCCGCGGGTCGTAACACATCTGAAATGTAACGTCCATTGTTCAATGTGCCGCCAGTGCGAACAAGAGGTGACCGAGACGTGTAACCAATGGCGCCGCATACCATCACGACGGGTGATACGCCAATATGGCGATGACGAATACACGCTTCCAATGTGCGTTCACCGCGACGTCGCCAAACACGTGTACGACCATCATGATGCTGTAAACAGAACCTCGATTCATCCGAAAACATGACGTTTTGCCATTCGTGCACCCAGGTTCGTCATTGAGTACACCATCGCAGGTGCTCCTGTCTGTGATGCAGCGTCAAGGGTAACCTCAGCCATGGTCTCCGAGCTATTAGTCTATGCTGCTGCAAATGTCGACGAGCTGTTCGTGCAGATGGTTGTTGTCTTGCAAACGTCCCCATCTGCTGACTCAGGCATCGAGACGTGGCTGCACGATCCGTTACAGTCATGCGGATAAGATGCCTGTCATCTCGACTGCTAGTGATACGAGGCCGTTGGGATCCAGCACGGCGTTCCGTATTACCCTACTGAACCCACCGATTCCCTATTCTGCTAACAGTCATTGGATCTCTACCAACGCGAGCAGCAATGTCGCGATACGATAAACTGCAATCGTGATAGACTACAATCCGACTTTATCAAAGTCGGTAACGTGATGGTACGCATTTCTCCTCCTTACACGAGGCATCACAACAACGTTTTACAAGGCAACGACGGTCAACTGCTGTTTGTGTATGAAAAATCGACTGGAAACTTTCCTGATGTCAGCACGTTGTAGGAGTCGCCACCGGCGCCAACCTTGTGTGAATGCTCTGAAAAGCTAATCATTTGCATATTACAGCATCTTCTTCCTGTCGGTTAAATTTCGCGTCTGTGGTATGTCATTTTCGTGGTGCAGCAATTTTAATGGCCAGTAGTGTACTTCCTTTCCGGTCGGCTGCTATGTGTGGAAACAACGTGCTAGGTGATGCGGGGTATAGTTAGGTTGCATCATACAGTCATTCTGTCGGGAAATACTCTTACGCCATCTGTTGGTGTTGTGTTAGGACTGTAGATTGGGCTGCCCTCTGTAGTGGATATATAAGTTCTTCGCTGTAAATGGACGTTGTGAAAATAAATGCGTGTGAGCAGAAGTTTTACTGTGACAATTCCTTGATTTAACTAGTGTGTAGCAACATTTTGGTGCCGCAACCCGTAAAGTGCATGAAGAGAAAGAGTGCTACTACAAATTAAAGAGGACTCGACACCGACAGGGGAGGTTTTGAGCGACTTCAATTTCAAACTACGGTCACGTCATGCCATGTTCAGCTCACACAGATAAGTTGCGGCATTGCTCTGAAGCTGCAACAAAGGATTCTACGTGTCGATTGATTTGTATATGGTTACTTGGTGCATGTTTGTTGGTGGCAGAGCAATGTAGGGCAGTTGGCGGATTATCTGCAAAGCACAAAGGGGACTGCTAAAGTATTAGTGGACTGCAGCGCCATCTGTTAGAAACAGCACTGCTAAGGGTAACGGCTCACACTCCAGGACAGCATCATCACTTAGTGACAGCATTCAACTGATGGGGGGTGTATTGTCCTTGAACGCACTCTCGCGACAGAAAGTAAAACCACCAACTCGCCATGACAGAAGCGGTAGCTACGAATTTGGGAAAATTGCGGCGTAAGCGGACGACTTTGCGACCGAATTCCACTATTTTTGTCAGCCAAATAAACGCTTTCGATGGTTCTACAGCAGCAGAAGAAGTCGAACACTTCCAGGAACATCTACAGGAAACAGTGGGAGAGTTGGCCACACTCAATGATACAATACAGGACTTGCTGGATGACTCTGAAGACGAAGCCGACACAGAAGCTTGGAAAGAATACACCAATAAATGGAAACGCGCCCTCCGAATGGCGAAAGGCCTTCTAGGAGCAGCACGCGCAAGGTACGGAAATGAGACGTCAGCGGCTCAACAACACGCCTGTATGGACATAAAACTGCCTACTATCAAACTGTACTCATTCTCAGGAGACATATAAGCTTGACCTCGATTTTGGGAGCAGTCCAGAGTTCCATAGACGAGAATCCGATGGTGACAACTATGAACAAGCATATATTCCTCCGTAGTTGTCTTGATTGGGAACGTAAGGACTTGATTGATGGCATTGCTATTACATCTGACGCATACAAGCAGACTAAGCAAATTTTGGATAAGAAGAGAATTATCCAAAGTCAACTGGATTTCGTGGAGGATGTTAACGCTCCGACTTCAGGCAGTCCTGAGGCTCTCAGTTCCACCTACAATGAGTGCCATAAGTCCAACCAAGCACTACGAGCACTAGGAGAAAATGTGGACTCTTATGAAAGGGTGCTTGCACCAAACTTCCTCGAGCCTTTCCTGAAGAAATTTGCGAAGATTGGCTTGTGCGTGCCCAATGACTCAGGATTGAAGAAAGGAACCTCACACGCCTTATGGAGTTCCTAAATGAAGGGGTGGAAGGAGCTATCAACACATGTAAAATTCGTAGAGATACTGTTCCACACGAAAATTATGTACCAATAGCATCTGCATTCCATGTAAAGGTTAAAACGAAGAGGGACAAGAAGGGAGGTTACACCATATTGTCCCACTTCTCAACGGCGATTCGACGTAGACCCTTCAGAGTGGTTGGTGGGTCACGTCATCAATAAACAGCCCTTTTCAATCTATCCCAGGCATGTTCGATAGAGTTCATTCCTGAAGAACATGCTGAGCACTCTAATCACGCGATGTCGTTATCCTGAAGGAAGTAATTCACAAGATGTACACGATGGGGACGCGAATTGTCGTCCATGAAGACGAATACCTCACCAATATGCTGCCAATGTGGTTGCACTATCGGTCGGAGCATAGCATTCACGTATCGTGTCGTATCGTATCCATGACCACCAGCGGCTTACGTCGGCTCCACATAATGCGACCCCAAAACAATGTGTCTAATACGTTCAGCCTGACCGCGTCGCCTCCAAACTCGTCTCCGACGATTGTCTGGTTGAAGGCTTATGCGACACTCATCGGTGAAGGAGAACATGATGCCAATGATGAGCAGTCCATTCGGCAAGTTGTTGGGCCCATCTGTACCGCGCTGCATGGTGTCGTGGCTGCAAAAATGGATCTCGCCATGAACGGCGGGAGTGAAGTTGCGCATCATGCAGCCTATTGCGCACAGTTTGAGTCTGAACACGACGTCCTGTGGCTGTACGAACAGCATTATTCAACATGGTGGCTTTGCTGTCAGGATTCCTCCGAGCCATAATCCGTAGGTAGCGGTCATCCACTGCAGTAGTAGCCCTTGGGCAGCCTGAGCGAGGCGTGTCATCGACAGTTCCTGTCTCTCTGTATCTCCTCCATGTCCGAACAACATTGCTTTGGTTCACTCCGAGACACCTGGACACTTCCCTTATTGTGAGCCCTTCCTGGCACAAAGTAAAAATGCGGACGCGACCGAACCACGGTATTGATCGTTTAGGCATGGTTGAACTACACACAACACGATCCGTGTACCTCCTTTCTGGTGGAATGACTGGAATTGATCGCCTGTCGGACCCCCTCCGTCTAATGGGCGCTGCTCACGCATGGTTGGTTACATCTTTGGGCGGGTTTAGCGGCGTCTTTGAACAGTGAAAGGGACTGTGTCTGTGGTACAATATCCACAGTTAACGTCTATTTTGAGGAGTTCTGGGAACCGGAGTGACGCAATTTTTTTTATGTGTGTAATACAGAACTTAACTGACAAAAACAATCAGTGAGACGAACAGAAATTTACTCTTTTATCCAAAGATAATAATTACAGTCAAGTCACCGCGATTTATGGTGGTACCTTGGACATTACAAAAGGAAGAAAATGGTCCTTAAAAGGATGTGAGATCACCAAGGTGGCAGTGCATGCTCTGCAACGTCCACCAACTCTGGCCACAAGATTAGTAAGAGTTCTTGTGGCAGGACGTTCCATTCATACACGTTTCCCCGGTGTATATCCCACACGTACTCGATGGGATTTAAGTTGGAGGAAGGGGCAGGCCAGTGCATTCGCTGGATGTCCTCTCGTTCCAAGAGCTCCTCCGCCTGCGATTTTCGATGCGGTCCCGCTTTGTCATCCATAAAAGTGAACTCAGCACTGAATGAACGCCTGGAAAGGCGCACATGAGGAACGAGTACAGTATGCCGAGAGGTGGGAGCATTAATGCACAGAGGAACGTTGTCGAACGTCATCTTTTTGGTTGTCGAGGGGCAATGGTGTGGGAGGGCATAATCTGCATGAGCTTACTGACCTCCAGATCTTTAAACAGGCCACTCTTATCAGTCAACGTTATTGTGCCACTGTGCTGCTTCATCCAAATGCGTCTTTCCAGCAATGTGTTGCTCCCTGACTTCATTTTTATGAATGACAATGAACGATTGCATCCCAATTTCGCAGGTCGAGGAGCTCTTAGAACAAGAGTTTATTCAGCGAATGGACTGGCCTGCTCACCTCCGGCGTAAATGCCATCGAGCAAGTGTGGGATGCGTGGCGACACGTATAGCGGCCCGTTCATATTCACCAACGACCATACAACAGTTGGCCATCGCGTTGATGGAGGACTGGAACGCCCTGCCATTAGAACTCACCAACCTTATGGCCAACATGGGAGCACGTCGTTGGGCATGCTCTGCTGTTCATAGAGATCACTCACCTTATTAAGAACTATGTCTCACCTTTTGTAATGTCCAGGGGCAACCATCAATTACGATGACTTCAGTGTAATTATCGTCATTGGATAAAACTGTCATTTTCGTTAGTCTCATGGAGTATTTCTTTCATTTCCGTTCTCTACAAGACTGTAGCAGTTCTTTTTACGTATTGTCAAAGCTCCTTTGTGATATATTACATATCACTGATACATTACAAGAAAGTTACTTTAGCTATGCACACCAGTTTACTTCACTTATTGTGCCTTTGTGTACCTCTGCATTTGAAGACCATCAGTCTGTTGTCTGCTGTTGTGATCAGACAACTAGCTCGTGTACCTCTTCACACTTTCACATATGATTTTAGTGTGTGCCCAATATCGCTAAAGTTTTGAAGCAGCGGTGCGGTTATATGATAAAAGATAATCAGATATTCCCAAGCCCTCAAGATCTGATCTGGCAGACATGACAGAAATATCTTAAAAATTGAACTGTGAAGAACGAAATACGCCAAGAAATGAAAACACCGACTGTTGAGAGTAATTCAACTAAAATCTTAAGGCATCAGCCATAGAAGCGTTCTACGAATGCTACATTCCAACGCATGCAATCCATTCTACGTTTAGCCTCATCAACAGCTTCGTGACAATGACTTTCAAAATCGATTATAGTTCTCGAAACGGTGTCCACAAATCTGTAAAGTTATACTTTCTGGGGAAGATTTTATACTGATGAATTTTGGGCAAATAAAGCTTCGTATTATGTACTGCCGGTCAGTTGAAAATCCACGCTGTTTGAGAGAAGTGGGTAACCAACGACGTTTGATCTGTTAGTACAGGCTTTTCCAGAATTACATCATTGGTCCCTGTTTTCTTCATGAGCTTCTAAATCAACTCAGGTACTGGCAGTTCCTAACAGTTATGCCGCCACAGTTGATGGAAGGCGTCTCACTGGAAATAAGGCAAGCCGTTGCGGTGATACTTCGCTATAATTTGATATTTCATTGCATTCTCTGCCTTACCACTCGTCTGCGAAAGTCGTCAAAGCGTCAACGCGGTCGGAATGTTTTTTACTCGTGTTAAAGGCTGGTAGTGACCAAATGTTTACTTCGAATATGTTTTGAAACGTAACGCATTATTGGTTATTTTGGTTATTTTCCATTCGATCTGGACAGACTTTTAAAAACTACGACGGTAATACTAACACACAAAGATGTAGTGGCTGCAAGTGGCAGCAGCGATGCTAGCAAGAGACTGCAGTACATTGTATCTCTGGCTTTGTTAGCCGACTTACACGTAATTTCTAATTATTTTGGTTTGGTGTTGTCTTCCTAGCGGGAGTAGAGAGAAGTATATATTGTTGTATGAAAGGGATAGTCCATCATTGCAATCAGAATCGTGACTTTAATGTTTGGTGTCTATATAGAAAAGGTGGAAGGCTTAAAAACCATCGTAATTCGAAAGAATTTATCTTGATGAATAAACGGCGAATATAACCATCGTCAAAGACAACAAAACAGGAAAAAGTAATTCATTCTTTTAAAATCCCGATACTTCACATTGGGCATTATATATGTTTAAGTTTTACCAGAAAGATTTACATCCTATGGTGAAAATAATTTCAAGAGCCTGCGTCGAATTTCTAATAACACGGATCAAAACCAGTGACGAGCGACATTGCAGTCTTTTTCCCAAAAGCAACTTTCAGTTTCATTTTCCTTCCCCTCCAGCTTTTCTTTGAGATTGTGCAGAACCATCAATACTAAATCGGCGATCGCCGCAGCTGTGGAGTCCCGGGATCGACGTAGCCGAGATTCAGACGAAGAATTCTTCTTCCAGCGAATCTTTATTGCTGGAGATACAATAATGATTATAATTATTATTATTTTCAGGGAATCTTCAAGATTTTTGTGAGGAAAAGTCCTGCAATTAATTTCACAAACATTTATAATAGTCTTGTTTTTTCTTTTCATTTGTTTTATCTTCATAGTCGCCCAGTAAATTAGACATTCATTCAAGAGAGAATTGTACATTATTTAAATTAACTTGGGTAGGGATATTATAAGAATTGGCGACAGTTCACAGGACTTTCGGGCAAGAAATACCAATTATATACTCCTATGTTTGTATGTATGTATCAATATTATTTGTGGCATGACACGTGCTTGTTCTGTGTGTTTTATGTACTGTAACCCGAACGTGACGGACTGAGGCTACTACTAGCAACTTAATGTTCATCGTGAGTATGTCACACATGAATTTCGTAGCAGTGTGAACATCAGGTAAGCCACAACCAACGTTCCGGTCCTGTTTCTCTCTTCTATCTTTTTCTAGAAGTATATTTACCTTACCTATTAATGATTTGGTTTATTTTTGTGAATAAATTGTATTTATTGTGATTTGTTGTATCTAGATAAGAGTGTGGAGCTATTCGTGGACTATACATATTATCATATGGTTAAGACTATGTTGCAAAGTAAGATGGAGCAGGAAGGTAATTTGCACGGAGTTGTACACGCAGTTGAGCAAGTTCCTGCAAGTCAGACTGCAGTTACAACTCAGGCACCGCCCCGTGGTGAAGAAACGAATATTAGAGATCTGCCCGAGACTACATTACAAATGATGCAGAATTTAACGACAGCTGTCCAAGCCTTACTGCACAGCAAGACAGTGTATCCCCAACTGTTCACAATGTAGATGCCGAACAAGAAAATATATCTCACATAGTGCATACCGTTGTTATTGAACAGGCTAGCTTATCTGCAAAACAAGATAGGTTAGGACAGAAACAAGACAACCTCGTAGCCGAACAGAGAAAGATTTCTGCCACTGTTAGAGATTTGGTTGCTAAAGTTAAAACATTACCTACCAAGTCAGATTTTGATCATCTCAGATCTGATGTTAATCACATAAACTCACAAATTGATTTAGTGGAGAATATGGCTAGTCTAAAAATCTCTCAATAAACTATTCCATGTGACATTTCACAAATTAAATCTAAGGTAGCAATGTTAGCAGACAAGGTCGAGGAAGTATCCCGGGTTGTGTTCAAGTGATTAGAACTAAAGTGTCACAATGTGTTGCTACACAGTTACGGTAAGCAATACAACAAATGCCAGCATCCGTAGTACCCGATATTGCACAAATGCAAACCGAATTTAGTAATGTAAATCAGCAAGTATCAGCCGAACTTATCAAATGGAAGGAAGAAATGGAGGATGACTGCAATAGAACCATTCATGACCTCAAGTGGAATATTTCAACAACCCATGTTGCTTTTTCTGATGAAATAAGGCCGAATTTTCAAGCAAAAACTACCGTAATGAGTAGCTCTGTACCGACAGCTGAAAGTGAAGTTGCGGTGTCAGACACATTTCATGGCAACATATCGAACAATAATCTGTACGCATAGATGCTCATGGAAGAGAAGCTACTAAAGCATCGACAATTTTAGGCCTTTCCACAGGAGGAGCGATCAGTTAATCCAGTCGTTTTGGTTCTAAGATATCGAGGAGTCTTGCCCAGAAAATCAGTTTCCTGGAAGGCTACATACAAGGAGAAGCAAGACTTTGGCGTACATACACTCCTGGAAATTGAAATAAGAACACCGTGAATTCATAGTCCCAGGAAGGGGAAACTTTATTGACACATTCCTGGGGTCAGATACATCACATGATTACACTAACAGAACCACAGGCACATGGACACAGGCAACAGAGCATGCACAATGTCGGCACTAGTACAGTGTATATCCACCTTTCGCAGCAATGCAGGCTGCTATTCTCCCATGAAGACGATCGTAGAGATGCAGGATGTAGTCCTGTGGAACGGCTTGCCATGCCATTTCCACCTGGCGCCTCAGTTGGACCAGCGTTCGTGCTGGACGTGCAGACCGCGTGAGACGACGCTTCATCCACTCCCAAACATGCTCAATGGGGGACAGATCCGGATATCTTGCTGGCCAGGGTAGTTGACTTACACCTTCTAGAGCACGTTGGGTGTCACGGGATACATGCGGACGTGCATTGTCCTGTTGGAACAGCAAGTTCCCTTGCCGGTCTAGGAATGGTAGGACGATGGGTTCGATGACGGTTTGGATGTACTGTGCACTATTCAGTGTCCCCTCGACGATCACCAGAGGTGTACGGCCAGTGTAGGAGATCGCTCCCCACACCATGATGCCGGGTGTTGGCCCTGTGTGCCTCGGTCGTATGAAGTCCTGATTGTGGCGCTCACCTGCACGCCGCCAAACACGCATACGACCATCATTGGCACCAAGGCAGAAGCGACTCTCATCGCTGAAGACGACACGTCTCCATTCGTCCCTCCATTCACGCCTGTCGCGACACCACTGGAGGCGGGCTGCACGATGTTGGGGCGTGAGCGGAAGACGGCCTAACGGTGTGCGGGACCGTATCCCAGCTTCATGGAGACGGTTGCGAATGGTCCTCGCCGATACCCCAGGAGCAACAGTGTCCCTAATTTGCTGGGAAGTGGCGGTGCGGTCCCCTACGGCACTGCGTAGGATCCAACGGTCTTGGCGTGCATCCGTGCGTCGCTGCGGTCCGGTCCCAGATCGACGGGCACGTGCACCTTCCGCCGACCACTGGCGACAACATCGATGTACTGTGGAGACCTCACGCCCTACGTGTTGAGCAATTCGGCGGTACGTCCACCCGGCCTCCCGCATGCCCACTATACGCCCTCGCTCAAAGTCCGTCAACTGCACATACGGTTCACGTCCACGCTGTCGCGGCATGCTACCAGTGTTAAAGACTGCGATGGAGCTCCGTATGCCACGGCAAACTGGCTGACACTGACGGCGGCGGTGCACAAATGCTGCGCAGCTAGCGCCATTCGACGGCCAACACCGCGGTTCCTGGTGTGTCCGCTGTGCCGTGCGTGTGATCATTGGTTGTACAGCCCTCTCACAGTGTCCGGAGCAAGTATGGTGGGTCTGACACACCGGTGTCAATGTGTTCTTTTTTCCATTTCCAGGAGTGTATGTAGTGTAGACGTGCCAGACGTATGAAGAATTTGAAAAGTCTTTTCTCAGCCGATATTGGTCCAAGGGAATCCAGGAGTGTTTGAAAACAGAGACGTACACTGCAGAACCCTCTTCCTTCAAATCAGGCAAGCTCCGGAAATACTTCAAGAAGTGTTTGAATAAGGCCAGATATTGGACCGAAGCAGTTCCTCAGAAGGACATAGCGCAAATTATTGAGGCCAATCTTCCGGTAGATGTGCGTGAGACGATAATTTACCCGCCAGAAGACAATGTTGAGGAATTTCTATCAGTGGTAGTCACAGTTGACTTTCTCCAAGAAGGTTTAAGACAAAGAAACCAAAACAGTAGTCCGTCTAATTGCTTTAATAAATATTTTGCAAACCAGAATGGACAGAACCAGAATAACAGGCAAAACAATTCAGGCAGCACGAATCACGCCGAACGTAAACGAATGAACAACGTTCAGCGACTTAATGCAAATGCACCGAATTTTCAACCTCGCGAAAACAAAAACAGGAGGTATCATAGGCGTTTTAATCCTATGTATCCAAACAACCAGAGCAACAACACACAAAGTAGACCACAAAATCAAGGCAACTGGCAGCAGCCATCAGACTCGAACCAGCCTACTGCTAGTAACAATCACAATAGGAGAATCAATCTGGTGGTGATTACCGATGTAACAGGTGAATCAAGACCACCAACCAATCAACAGTTAAACTAAACGCGACCGGATCGCGCCCTGGACCAGCGGTCGTCAGCGGAGAGAGGGGCTCCGACGAGAGAATGAGTACGTTCAGATGTAATAACGATCGTAATTTAAAGGATGAACTGACTGACGATGTAAGCAGATGTGCCACTAGGAGGACGACTGTTTTTACGCCGATGATTTATGCATATTCTGGGTATAACGGCCAAGGTAATTGTTGAGACAGGTGCCAACGTTAACGCTACTTCAGCATCTTTGTTTGACAAACTGTCTCGAAATGCAGATTGCCAATATTTACCGTAAGGAATTCTAAGGTAATTGGAGCTGTGGACAGTAAGGCTCAGAGTATACGTATACAGACTCTATTGGAGTTAAGACCAGGAAATGCAGCGATTTTACGCCCGTTCTTAGTAATTAGTAAGTTACTGGAGGACTGTATAGTAGGAATGGAGGTGACACACGAAAAAGACGTGCACTTCGACTACTCAGCAGGATACGCAGATTTTAATGTTGATGGTGAGAGGACTTGAGTGGAGTCGATACGGGAAGAGAGCACACACGGGCGGTTTTGTCAGGGATCCAAGAATATTGTAGAAGCTGATATTAAGAGAATTTCCACCTTGGATGATCATGTAATTTAGAAGACATCTGAATCTACTTGTCTGAGTGATAGTCAAAGAGCTCAACTGTCAAACCTTACGAAAGACAACCTAGTGGTTTTCGATGACAAGCCAGCCAGGTATCATCAAAGGATATATGTGTCACTTGGACGTATATCCTCATGACACACATTGTCATAGTTTTCACCCAACACTCTGGAGGCTACTTCAATCTGTTGACGAAGAAATTCATTGAATGATGGACTGCAATCTCATCGAGGCTTCGTCTAGTCCATATTGCAGTCCATTGTTGGTTGTACCCAAGTCAGGTGGTAAAATTCGCCTAGTTTTGTATCCCCATCAGGTCAACAAGATTATCGTTCCAGTCAGAACGCACCCCGAAAATACTGACGAACTGATTTAAAGCTTTCATGGCAAGAAATACTTCACCACATTCGACCTTCACACTTCGTACTGGCAGGTCAGGCTAGAAGAAGAATCTAAGAAGTATACAGCTTTTGTCTACGTGGGCAGAAGCTATCACTTTAAAATTCGACCATTCGGTCTGAGTTCAGGAGTCTTCATTCAGGCCCTAGATGCAGTACTCTGACCTGAATTGCGGAGCCAGCTAGCGCTCTTCATAGACGATACACTAATAGCAACAATATTGTGGGATGAGTAAAATCTCTTGTCAAGAGTTATATCAACATTTCAACAATCTGGAGATACTACGAATTTACAAAAGTTGCACTTTGCACTGAACAAGATCAAGTTCCTCGGTCACCAGATTCTGTGAAGGTAAGCGCCATAAAGTACTCTCCAACGCGCAGCAACAAGAAACGGCTGAGAGCCTTTTTCGGAATGTCGTCATTTCCTTTTTCGGAATGTCCTCATTTATTAGAAGATTTCTCGACGATCAAGTTACGAACGCGGACGAACTTCACCGATTGCTATGTAAAAATGTGTCGTGGCGGTCGGCAAGTGAATGCGATATTGCACATGGGCGCATCAAAGATTCCTTAGCAAATGCAAAAATCCTACCCAGACATATCACAGGAATTAAGACTAGTGATGGTTCTTTGAGCACTGGATTAGGCTCAGTGCTCTTCCAGACTAAACAAATTGCTGCAACGTTCTGCCCAATAGCATTCGTGAGCAGAATTTTGTCCTGTTGTGAGTGATCATATATGACAACCGAATTAGAGGCCATTGCAGTCGTATGGGTTTCTAAAAAATTTCATTATTACTTATATGGTGCATGCACAACAGTATACTGTGATCATCAAGCCCTGTCTTTCCTCTTTTTTGCTAGGCTTCACGCTGGACGCCTGCACTCCAGGAGTATAGCTTCCGAGTTGTATATATACTAGGAAGACAAAACCAAATTGCACATGCGCTCTCTAGACTTCCTGAAGGTTTACAATCTGAAGTTAGCACGGAACACGAACAGAATCAGCATCGTATTTTTCTGATGAGCGATGTGGAAAGTAAGCGGTACTGTAAAACCATGTAAAAGAATTTAGCAAGTTTACAAAGGGAAGGTTCCAAATTGGTCTTCAGTTCTAGCCAAGCTTAGACAGAGCAAGCAGCCACAATTAAAGAAGTTTTTCCGAATAATGAATGATGTACTCGTATTATTTTACAGAAGAAAAGAATCTTGAATGGCATGTGTGAATCCTGGCGGATTATGCTGAAATACTGATTGTACATAAGCATTATGTTTGGGGGCACTTCGATGCGTTGAAATGTGCGAAGAAGATAGGTACTTACTGATGCTCTCCCAGCTTCAGAAGAAAAGCACAACAAGTATTAACAAAATGTAAGATCTGTCAAGTAACTAAGCCGAATAACCAAGGCAATTTAGATATTTTGCATTCAGTCCTTCCTGAAAAGCCCTTGCAATTAATTTCTCTGGACGTTTGTGGTCCTGGGTCTCGTGCAAGAGGAGAATGCAAATACATTATTGAAGTGCTTGATACCTTTTAAAGTACATTCAGTTGTATCCAGTACGTATAGCAACCAGCAAGGTCATACTGGAAAAACTTTTCAATGCCTTCATTCCATTCATTGGAAAGCCAGAAGGAATTCTCACAGACAATGCATCTGTATTTACCTGTTACATCTGGAAGAATGCTATGCAAGCAGCAGGCATCAAACATATCAAAAGGAGTTTTTACCATCCTGAAGCCAGTCTGATAGAAGGAGACTTTGGAGAATTGAACCGGTTTATGAGAACTTATTGCTCCAACAATCAAACCAACTGGATTGAATACACTGAAGATTTTATTCAGATTATGAATAATTTGCCGCATACTACTACCGGATAAACACTGGAGAAACTAAAAAAAGAAAAACGAGTGGACAAAAATGTTACCAAGAATGCTACGAAACAGGATGAAGGGGACAAAAGATAGGAATGCTTACTTCAATATGGAAGCAGTAGCTGAAAGAAGAAAAATGACCAAAGGATAATTATAAGACAATTGTACGCTGTAGGCGATTTGATACTTCTGAGGTTGCACATCAAGCTGTCATCTATTGTCAAAAGGAATACGAAGTAGTAGGCCTTATATCAAGGCCCTTACATCATGAAGATTCCACATCCTGCTCTTTGGTCTCAGATTCTCTTACAGCTTACATATCGCAGGCAGCACGTGAGCAATCCATCGAAATTACATCAGCTCGAGTGCGCTAGCAACAAATTCTTTAATCATGGACCTCTTACAATGGACCAACAGTGGCTTGATGAACTATTGGATAGTATGCCACGACGAATACAGGCATGTATCAATGCAACAGGATATGCTACTGGGTGTTAGAGGTACCGGTGTGTGCAGCAATGTGGACCACCACCTCTGAAGGTCTCGCTGTATGGTGGTACAACATGCAATATGTGGTCTTCATGAGCAATAAAAAGGACGGAAATTATGTTTATGTTGATATCTATTTCAATTTTGTGTACAGGTTCCGGAACTCTAGGGACCGAGATGATGCAAAACTTTTTTTGATGTGTGTAGCAGTTCTTTCTACAAAACGTGTGGTCAAGTTTCCATCGAGCTATGTTGTTGATAGTGCGACATGATACGGAAGTTTGGCTTAAATGTATAATTGATTACGTTAGATATGGTAGGGAAGACCTGTGTCGGACGGCGTAACAGATTTTGGTGCACTGTTATTTTGTTACAATTGCACCACTTTTTACGAATGTTACGTTGTTGAAATCCTCTTCGACGGCTCTGTCCAATGGCACAGAGAAATTTCTATCATTTTTTTAAAAGAGGAAAGCAAAGTCGCCATTGCAGTTCGGCAGCTACGAACGTTAAAATATAGATGCGTACGACAGAAAATTCGCAGCTCTGCGTAACGTAACTTACTGGACACCACATTTCAATAAAAGCCGCACGAAAAAAATTAGTACATCTGGAAAGAACACATTGATTTTGATCCAATGACAGCATATGCCACTTTGGGCATAGTAGAAGCATTGATAATGGTTTCAACGTCATCCGCCATCAGACTGCGTAGTGGCATAGCTAGCAGAGCGCCATCTGTGTCTTCTCTTTTATAGGTAATGATCTCAGCCAGAAGACTCATTGTGGTGGAAACCATGCCACAGAGACGCGCTCGTGCTTCTTAAGCCAACTCAGCCAGTTTGAAAAGCGTCAAATTGCAACCTTCTGAAAGTGGGGACGGTCCTTTCGGAGAACTGCCACACGAGTTGGACGCTCTGCATCAGGAGTGCAACAACGTTCTTATCACTGGTCACATGAATATTGTCTCAATCGTAGATGAGGTTCTGGATGACCACGCAGCACAGACCCCGTCCAGAATCGTCGTATTGTAAGGACGGCAGTGGCAGATCGTACAGTTATCACAGCACAGATGAGAGGACTTGCGATTCCAGACGTGTCAAGACAATCTGTTGAAAACCGGTTATTAGCAGTGGGCCTACAGGTACGTACATCTCTAGCCTGTCTTCTACTCACGTCACGTCACGTCACAGAAGTGCACGGCTCTATTGGTACCGTCAAGAGATCACTTGGAAGATGCAATGGTCTTCCTGGCAGATTAAAACTGTGTGCCCGACCAAGACTCGAACTCGGGACCTTTGCCTTTCGCGGGCAAGTGCTCTACCATCGGAGCTACCGGGCGTGAGTCGTGCTTCGGTAGCTCAGATGGTAGAGCACTTGCCCGCGAAAGGCAAAGGTCCCGACTTCGAGTCTCGGTCGGGCACACACTTTTAATCTGCCAGGAAGTTTCATATCAGCGCACACTCCGCTGCAGAGTGAAAATCTCATTCTGGAAAGTACATTTTGCTTGCATGGCAAGTGATGGTCGTCTGAGCGAAGGAACAGACCTGGTGAGCGCTGTCTCATAAGTGCATTCGTCCAAGACACACTGGTCCCGTCCTAGACCTAATGGTCTGGGGTGCGATAAGCTACAACTCCCATTCACCTATGCTGTTTCTGGAACGGACGCTAGCCAGCGTTCGTTACGCGCAGAATGTTGTTAGACCTTTTCTATTGCTGTTCTTGCAAAAGTAAGGTGATATGTTGTTCTAACAGGATAATACTCGCCCACACAGTGCCCGTGAAGCCCAACGTGCTCAACAAGACCTGCAGCAACTTCCCTGGCCAGCACGATCTCCGGACTTGTCTCCAATAGAGGACATGTGGGATATGATGGAACGAGAAGTGACTCATGCGATACGTCAACCAAGAACTGTGGCAGAACGACGTGGACAGGTCGAGCAGGTCTGGAGTAACGTATCCCAGGAGAGGATTCGGCCCCCTGTACGATCAACTGGATGCCAGATTCAGCGCCTGATTGCCGCCCGTGGAGACCGCACCACGTACTAAAACCGGTGTTTGCCTGGTACCTCAGAACCGCTTGCGTATTGGTCTGTAAATGTAATCATTTCATGTATTCCATATTGCAGCTAGTCTTGATTGAAATGGAAACATCTAAAACGTGTACTAATTTTTTTCCGGCAGTCGATTTAGTAGTCCTTGATGTGGTGACCTGACATGGTTGTGCAGCAAATTCCTGGTATGAATCAATTTCGCTAAACGGTCTCGTAGTTCCGCCAGTTATTTGTTCGATCGAGCATCGAATCGATAGACACATAGTACATAGCACTTACATAATTTGTGTAACTGATTTCGTTGCCTTCTCGATGCATCTCGAATTTCCTCACGAGAAACACAAGCAGATGAATGGAGATTTTTCATGTTCAGGTGTCTAGTGCTAGAAAAAAAATTGATAATATACAGCGTCAACTTCTGTTCACCCTGAATCATAAAAAAGTGAGTTGGTAAGATGTATTTTTTGTAAACGATTTCTTGGGCGCTTTATAGAGAGAAAACATGGGGAGGCGTAGTTCAGGTTTTGTTCGGTTTATATCTGAGAAGGACGAAGACGGAAAATGAGAGACTTACATGCCCATTTAGCAGGTAACATATTTTTGACGAACTGACATCCCTCGTTGAATTTTTTGAAGAAATAAATACTTTCAAACCCGGCTTATAAGCACATATGGTGAAGATTTCAGCAGCAACAGATAAACTTGCCAGCTTTCTTGGCAAATGGGAGCTTTAGTGCAAAGACAGAGCTTTAGTTTACAGATGCATTAATTAATTAAGCACTTGTCATCAGTAACAAATTCTATTAGCAATTTTTCGCAATTTGGAAATAATGAAGTAAAGCCCTGGATTTTAAGACCAGCGAATGATTATACTTTTAGATAGTGAATATTAAAGGTGTTGTGTCCGTGGCTGGTACAGGTAGCATGGCTTACTACGATCACCACAAACGTTTAATATATGAATAATACGTCAGCACAGTAATTCATAACACGTTCAGAAAGTAACAGGTACACATAACTTTGCAATTACTGCATACTTTGTGTATCACCAATGTATGTAATTTCCATCATTGTCTGCACTCTTGGTAGCATGGTGAGTGCAGAGCCAGACAGAGAGTGCGATTCTACAGAGACTGGAGCTCCTTCGTGTGTTCTTCGGCTGACTTCCCCCAGACGACGGACTGACAGGGAGGAGCAGTGCCTTCTGCAGTGTGACGCCGACACCAGGAGGAAGCGTAGAAGTCGGGTTCAGCAAGGGATAGATACCGTGAAAGCGGTTGCGGAGCTAGGATTTCACTTGCTGGATGTGCTGGCACTAGGTACGTTGACTATCAAGAGTGACAGTGAGATAATGCGCCGTCGGCATTCTCCACCGTTGACAGATGGCAGATATTCTGCAGTGGCAGGACTTGTGACAGTCAGAAATGGTGTCTTTGTTGAACGTGAGGCGCCACATGACGGCCCACTCCGCGAGGGTTTCGGTGGCGAGCTACAGTCGGCGACGGAGGATGCACGCATTCATGCTCGTGGTGTACATAGCCGTACCGGCATCAGCATAGAAAGCTAACTGGACACGATGAACCGTGGATGTGAGCACTCTGAGCGGTTCAAATGGCTCTGAGCACCATGGGACTTAACATCTGAGGTCATCAGGCCCCTAGAACTTAGAACTACGTAAACCTAACTAACCTAAGGACATCACATTCATCCATGCCCGAGGCAGGATTCGAACCTGCGACCGTAGCAGTCGCGCGGTTCCAGACTGAAGCGTCTAGAGCAGCTCGGCCACAGCGGCCGGCCACTCAGAGTGCGCAGGGCGCCAAGGGCGGCAGTACCCAGAAGCGAGACGGTGGCTTATAGGCTGCGAAGTATGTGATTGCGCTCATCGATCCATGCACAGAGATTCCCGTGGGTTCCAGCATGGCCAACTGCAGTAGTTGTAGTTGGTAGTGTCGAAGACTGTTGCAGTGCCACCACTTGCAGTCAGCCTATCCGTCCAGAAACAGGACAAGTTCGGTGCTTTGACGTCGATTTCTGGTTTCAGGCATATTTCATTTGTCAAGCAGACGTCGATAGCTTCTTCGCGAAGGTATTGGCACAGTTTGTCAGCCTGTAGAGGATGCCATTCGCGAGACTGGTGACTGTCAATGCTTTAATGAAACTGTGTAGGTTTGCGATTGATAACCACTGGTGTGGCTTTCTTCGGTGCAGCGAGGAATTGCTGCGAGAGGACCACAATTCAGCTTAGTTGTGCTGCTGACGAGTGCTGAGAGCTGCATGCTGAGGACATTGAAGTCAACCTGGGAGGCAGCTGGTGCAACGCCGGCGCTGGTACCAGGGCAGTGGCACCTCAGTGGGAGAGCTCTGGGCGGCGGGCTCCGCTGATGTACTCTTCTTATGCTCTCCAGTCTTGGATCGGTCTCAAGTGCTTCGAATTGAAGGGCCCGATGACGGCAGAGGAACATCAGAGATGAATTATGGTAAATCTTCAGGCGCCCTCTGCTCTACTGGAGCATCCGAAGAAGGCATGCCGATACGTGAGGATTAGTGGCTTCAGACGAGGACGAGCTCGATGAGAGCTTCACTGAGGTTGCATGAGCGAATATAATGCCAGGACGAAACTTGGCCGATTTTTTTTTGTGTGTTATAGTAGAGCTGGTTGTCAATGTTGGCCGGCAATGGCACGTTTCCACACCTCACAGCTACGGTATCTTGCAACATGGCTTGCGGCATAGAGGGCGCATGTTGGCTTCTCCTTCTTCAAGAGAGGGCAGTCTGTTGTGATTTCTGACATTCACACATTCTTCTGGCGTGGAGCATTTACCAGCAACGTGGTTGAACCTTGACAGCGGAAGCAGTGGACTGGTTCTCGCTTCGTGGTTGATTACCTTGAAAACAAAAGCACTGGACTGGTCTTCGCCTGGGACGTAACTCTTCTGTCTCTGACTTCAGCAAGGCAGGTGAAATGCCACAGCTTCCTGTTCACCACAGTGTCTGCGGCGATGATCAGAGGGAGCGGCGTATCTTGGCGTTATCGAGACTGGTTCATCTTCAGGACAGTGCGTACGTAGAGCCAAAGGTCAAAACGAGCTCCTTTTGGATGTCTTTAGACTCCACGCTGAACGGTAGGTCACGCAGCACGATCCTTACGATGCGATCGGACTTGGAGGCGTGCGTATAGAAAGGGATCTATCAGAGGTCTCGTGCGTGACGCGGCGATAGTCATCGGCCGATTGGAGCATGACCTTGTAGAGCTCCGGGCTGGCCACCATCACATTGTAAACGGCCGTCGTCCATCTCCTGAGAAGTTGTTCGAGTTGACGATAAAGTTCCTTGAATTGCAGTATAATCGATGAAAGAGAGAGGTGCTTCCTGGCAGCACGAAGTAGTTCTTCAGGAGCACCAAAAAGCGCGGCGCAGGCATTGGAGACATCAGCTGGCAAGCGACGTGGGTAACGGCATTCTACGTCCAGGTCTTCCGGCTTAACGAAACCGTCAGCGCCGGGAGCGGGTGTCTGCTTCACTTCTTTCTCTCGCAGTGAACTTCTGCCACCAGACTTTCGAGTCAGGAACCAGAGCCGACAATGCGTCCTGAACTATGTCCATCGTGTGCCCAGTCATTCAATGATTCATAAGTTGGGGGCCGCCCACACAGACGTGGAGACCAAACCAAAAGTTCTACTGCCACCACCGTATATCATATTAGGTTTCAAATCAGGAATCACAGGATGTTGGCTGTGATGTCGTCTATACGTCTGGGTAGTATTATTTATTTATTTATTTATTTATTGTTCCCTGGGACCAAATTGAGGAGAAATCTCCATGGTCATGGAACGAGTCAATACATGAAATTATAATACCATAGTAGAAACAGATAAAATGAAATATAAGAAACAGATTCAGGTGATAATTCGTAAGTTTAAATAAAGAAAATCAACAATGTAACACTGGAATTTGGTTAATTTTTCAGTTCTTCCAGGAACTCCTCGACAGAATAGAAGGAGTGAGCCATGAGGAAACTCTTCAGTTTAGACTTTAAAGTGTTTGGGCTACTGCTAAGATTTTTGAGTTGTTGTGGTAGCTTATTGAAAATGGATACAGCACAATACTGCACTGCTTTCTGCACAAGAGTCAAGGAAGTGCATTCCAAATGCAGATTTGATTTTGCTAACAACAAACGACATTAAAGAAAATATATACTGTGAGGGCAATGTTAGAATTCCCAGACTATTGAATAGGGGTCGGCAAGAGGTTCTCGAACTTACACCACACGTAGCTCGAACAGCCCGTTTTTGAGCCAAAAATACCCTTTTTGAACCAGAAGAATTACCCCAAAAAATAATACCACATGACACAAGCATGTGAAAATATTCGAAGTAGACTACTTTTCGTGTTGAACTGTCACTTATTTCAGATACTGTTCTAATGGTAAATAAACCAGCATTTAGTTTCTGAACAAGATACTGAACATGGGCTTTCCACACCAGCTTACTATCTATCCGACGCCTAGGAACTTGAAATGTTCTGTCTCGCTTATAATATGTCCATTCTGTCTCATCAAAATATCGGTTCTTGTTGAATTACTCATTGACATGGTTCATCAGGAGACAGAAAGTGGACGAAAGCGATCGAAGGGTAGGGGTCTGTAAGGGCACAGAGAAAAAAAGTGCCAAGGCAAGGGACAAGGGGGAAAAAAAACCTCTGCAACAGTAGGATGGGCAGTAAGGGCAGTAGCGGCTTGCTAGCTGCGACAGTGCATGCAACGTGTGGTTATGTTAGTGCGAGGCATCGTGCATTGTTACCTTTGTCGTGGCGGGTGCTCGTTGTAGGTCCTGTTGCAGCTTCTGCGTCCCTGTAACAGTTCGAGGTCATCATACATTAATGGGCGATCGCCCATAGATCAGCTCACAGTGTAGGGGGAAGGGGGGGGCGCTGGTTTGCGTATTGTGTACAGTACGGCTTCCATGCGATTCCCTGTTTTTCGGCGGGTCGAGCATCTGGGGTTGCCAGTAGTAGCTGTGTTGCAGGGGCTCGCCAGTACTGTTGTGTTAGCGTGCTATGGACCACAGATGTTTAGTTTCTTGGTAATAGTGTCTTTGATCTATTTATTATGTTTCCATCTATGGTTGCGGTCGTAGTTCCCCAGAGAAAGGATAAACGGATTACGCGAGTGTCTCGTGTTTCTGTACAGTCGTGTGGAGAGTTTTTGGAATACCTGCAAGAGGGTATCTAGCCGATATACCCGGTGAAGATTCGCGGTGCGTGTGTAACGCGGAGCATTGCTTATGATTCTGAGTACTTTGTTCCGTACGAGCTCCAAACGGCACAGGTGTGAGGGTACAGTGTATCCCCAGACGGGAGCAGCATACGTCATTAGAAGTCTAGTAAGTGTGGTGTACATGGACCTGGACACCCTCCTACTCAGTGTGCTACGCCTGTTAAGCATAGGGTAGAGTTGTTCGATCCTCGCGTTTGCTTTGGTGGTCACGTGTTGAATGTGGTTCCCCCTCCCCCCCCTCCCCCCGAGTAGTTTCCGGTCCAGCCAGTCACCAAGGTATTTGACCTTCTGACGGAAACGTATATGGGCGTGCATGTAGTGTTATTGGGTTGCAGTGTTGATGTTTGTGCCGTAGTTTCGGTCTTCTAGTGAACAGAACGGCATCGCACTTGTCGACGTTTAACACGCCATTTCACCAACCAAGGCTCTGCCGCTCTGAGTGCAGTTACTTCAAGGACACCTCGTGCCAGACGCTCCGTAGCGTGCATTCCACAGACCACAAACCACCTCCATTTGCGATTTCTGTGGTATCAAACGAGAGCTAATTGGAAGGCAGATGGAGGCCTGTTGTGTTTTCTGACGAAACATGGTTCCGCATCGGTGCCGGAGGCGGCCGTGTGTTGGGTAGGAGGAGGCCATGCGAGCACCTGCATCCAACCTGTCTGTGGCCTTGACACATTGGACTTATACCTGGAGTTCGGTCTCGGCTGCGATTTCGAATGACAGCAGGAGCACTTTCGTGGTTATTCCACGCACTCTGACTGCAAATTTGTACGTCAATCTAATGATTCGACCTGTTGTGCTGCCATTCATGAACAGCATTCCAGGACGTGTTTTCCAACAGGATAACGCTGGCCCATATGCCGCTGTTGTAGCCCCACATGCTCTATAGAATGTGGATATGTTGCCTTGTCCTGCTCGACCAGCAGATAAGCCTGCAATCGAGCACATACAGAGCACCATGAGACGATAACTCCAGCGTCATCCACTACCGGCATTCACCGTCCCCCTATTGACCGACCAAGTGCAAGAGGTACTGTGCTCCAACCCACAGACTGACATGTTCAACAACTTCGTAGTGGAATAATTTTATGGTAGCAATGAAAGCACACAACCATTCTCATTGGGCAAAATTCATTGTGTTATAGCCCTGATTCGACTTACACAGCTATCTTCTGCTTTGCACGGATTGTCTTCGTCAAAGATACTTACTCTTAGAAACAGAAAAACAAAATTTGGAGGTTTCAGGTACTGTAGCCTACAGTTAATTTACGGTCATCCTGTAGATCGCTCCTGTGCTCTGTGCTCAATAAATGTATGCTACTGTTCGCACTGCACAAATTTATGTCTACCACAAATCTCATAAGTGAAGAGATTGACATCGATGTCAGTGTAAGAGTTCCCAGCTCGTTAAAAAGAGGCCTGCATAAGCTTCTAGAGATAACACCACTTACGGTCCAGAGGTTGTTAAAAACTTGCTGATGTGTATGAAGAGGAAAGTTTACAATACGTGCCTACTAGCAGTACTCATTTATCTACAGCTACATCTATAGTAGTGGGATATAGACTTCAAAAGCGAAAACCATTCAAAAACCAAACGTTCCGCTATTAATGGAGATACGCATGTTGGTAATAGGTGGGAGAGGCAATAAAAGTATGAAATGGAGCAGGGAAAAGACTATAATGGAAAAAGTTACGCTGAAAATGAAAAGGACGTGTGCGACATGTCTTACCAGTTGTTTGCTGTGTTGCAAGGCATAAGAGTGGTCAGACACGGCGAGACGTAAAGGAAAGTGGTTTTTCCAGCAATGGAATCAAACACTTGACGATGACAATGGTTTAGATGGTTCGCTTTTGGGCTGAAATTAATTTTTCTGCCGGAATTCTGTTGCTATAGAATGGAATCAATGAATGGAAGCATGTAAAGTAAACAAATTCTAGTGAATCACTGTTGCTGACTTTTCACAGTCTTCTAACCACAAAGGCGGCTGCAGTCATCTTGTGTTGTGGGTAGTTATCATGTACGCAACACCGGAGGTCAATTCCTGTCCTCTGTCTTACAACGTAGACTGCTGTGTTTGACTACTCGTGTGAAACTGTAAGACATCTGTCAATTTCAGAAAACATATGTGTATGCATCAGGTAGAGTGACTAAGCGAAGCATCATATTACTGTAACAACGGCATACTGTGGTACTACCTGGGGTGCAATATGCTCAGCGAGTTTTTAGTTCTTATTTATTTGCATTTCTTCTTGTGAGCGGAGAATAATGCGTATTGTAAACGGTTACACTTCGTGTTCGATTCTTCTTTTTATAATAAAAGTTATGGAAGCAAACGTTCGAAAGCTGTGAACTCTCTGAACAGTGAAAGTAAACAACGATAATACTGAGCATTGAAACAGGCCGGCAGCTGATACGCGTTCGGTTAGACACAGGTTGCGTCAAACGGACTATTATACGCGTATGCGCGTCCTTGTTTCAATGGAATTTACCAGAAGGTGCAAAAATATTCGAGATGTGTAAGCACCAACGTTGAACATGAAAAGCATACTCTAAATATTTCTATCTATAAATCCAAAGAAACACACGTTTTTCTCGAGGCGTTTTCCGACCTGAATATCGAGTTTATAAACCTGTTAGTCAACTAACTTGGCACTAGTACAGAGGTGCTGCACAACGGCGAACATATATCTGACAAAAGGATATGCCGTTTTCAGATGTGAGTGCAATTCAGAGTGCAGTGAAGTCCGTAAGACGAACCAAAATATCAAACGTTAACAACCATAACATATGCACAATTAGCAAGACATGTTGAAGATTCTCTCTCTTTCATTACTTCCCAGTCACAAATTGCTCGCCAAAAAACCAAAACCGTTGAAAATTATTAAGCAACAGTTATATTCCATCACATATTACTCAGAATGTGCCCTTTGCGGTTTCACATTTAACATTCATCAACGTTTCTGCTCGTAAAACATTCCGATTAAGACGTTATATTAGTATTTTTTGTTGCATTTGCTTTGCTACCTGCCAAGTGCCTGGTGGGAGTCGATGAATCGATAGAAATAGATAGTGTCATTATTCGATATTAAATCATTTTTGTCGATAACAACTTTATCTAGCAGGTAACACAATATATCAAGTGTCTGAGATGTCAATAAACGAGGTGACTTGAAGCTGAGTTACGCAGAATTTTTCAGAGATCGTTAACTCCATATGTCGCTTTCGTTCACCCGGACACCCCAAACAGTGTGGTCGCATGGATTGAACCTTTCGAGACAAAATGTCGGTTTTGAACCGTAACGTTTCTATGTGATGTCATAGTGCGTAGACTGATATAGAATACTACATTGGTAATATTTATTTTGTTTCTGTATTATTTTTATAATGTAGGTTGTAGTGGCGGTGAGATCCGTACCTTAACCCGAAGTCTAGGTTAGGTTGGAAAGTGGCCGATTGTGAGACGGAGAAGCCAACGAATGTATTATCGTAAGAATAACTACAACGTTAACCCGAACATTAGCGACGTAATTTCAGAGGTTATTCAGAGATATATACGAGCATTTTGGTATCAGGGACCCGTGGTCTCCGATGAATCGATTACAGAGTAATTTGATTTCCTTCGACAACCGTGGTTTGGTGACCAGCGCGGTGACCATGTGATGTCACATCCTCCGTGGATGGCAAACTTGTCGCCACACCTCGGTTAGGATGATTACAGCCTAACTCACCGTTGAGGATACCAAAGATACTGCAATATAAAGTATTAAATATTACCTAATGTATGTTTGTGGTTTTAAAAATGCACTAATTCACCGAATTATGTAGGTACAAAGGTAAAAATTGACACACATGCCTGAAATGACATGGGGTCTATTAACACTGAAACGAGTGCACAAACTGGTCTGAGCTGTTGCGAGAGAGAGGGAATCAAATGCGCCAGCAGTCGCACCGCGTTGAATTTACCAGGAAAGGCATTGTTATAAAGCTTTTCTATCAGAATGGAGAATCCGCCACTTCAGCCACACGATACTATCGCCATAAGAAGAGTATTCGAACGGGTAAAGGTCTTGCGACAAGTGTCGCTGTGAAGAAGATGTTCAAGAAGTTGGAAGCCACGGGTTGTTTAGACGATCGGCCCCGTAGTGGGCGACCAGACACAAGAGCTACTGCTACTCGGATATTTCAAGTCGAAATGATGATTTTAGCAGATGCACTTCCGCCTGGTGTTTTCAGAGCTCGTGAAGTCGCACGTCGCACCGACATTCCATGCGCTACTGTTTGGAGAGCACTAAGGCGTAGCTTCTAATGCCATCCGTGCAAAATCCAGCGCCATCAGGAACATGTTAGCCACCGGTTTTGTGGCGCAGAGAACATTTGCAGCGTGGGCACTTCAAAAATTGGGGGGGGGGGGGGGGGGGAAGTTGTCGGTTGGTTGTCTAACGTGTTGTGGACCGACGAAGTTCATTTCATGCTCCGAGAGTCCGTCAACACACACAACAGCAGAATTTGGGATACTGAAAACCCTAAAACTATCATGGAAACCCCATTGCATGACAAGTCAAGGTGTGGTGTGAATTTAACCACATTTATCGTGATCTGACCCTTTTTCTTCGAGAAAATTCATCTCGATGCATTTCAAACTGTCAGTGTGGCGGGTAGAGGGAAGCCGACGTTTACAAAATAACACCATCCCAAGACTGGCTTGTAAACACCCACTGGAAGGTACGACATTTATGCAGGATGGTGCTCATCTCCATATTACTAAACGTGTGGAAGATGTCTTGCGCACGTCGTTTGGTAAGGACGCCATACTGAGACGCCACTTCCGTTGTAAGGTCCCCAGATCTCGATCCGTATGGTTATTGGCGGTGGGGTTACCGGAAGTGTCAAGTCTCATCAGGGATGCTAAAAGACAACATCTGACGCAATTTCTCACCTTACCTACTGATACGTTGTAAGGTGCTGTTCACAATTTTGTCCCTCGACTTCAGGTTTTGTTGATGAATGATGGCCGACACGTTGAGCATTTATTATAAAAACATCGTATTTCAAAAATGTTCAAATGTGTGTTAAATCTTATGGGACGTAACTGCTAAGGTCATCAGTCCCTAAGCTTAACCTAAATCATCCTAAGGGCAAACACTTACACCCATGCCTGAGGGAGGATTCGAACCTCCGCCGGGACTAGCCGCACAATCCATGACATCAGCGCATCAGACCGCTCGGCTAATCCCGCGCAGCAGTCGTATTTCTTAAAAGATAATTGTTATGCTAATTATTGCTTTTGTATTATATGAAGCGTTATCTATTGTTCACATTGCACATTTTTTTCAATAAAAATCCGTGTCATTTCAAGCATGTATGTCAAGTTTTACATCTCTGTCTATATTATTCCGAGAAGTATTGAATTTTCAAATGTTAACGGACAGCTGGTCATCTTGTAAACAGGAATGATGCCAAGGTGTAGGATTACTGTCCCTAAATTTTGTGGCTCGTAGTTGCCATAAATTCAAGAGTTGATAATTTTCGCCATGATGGCGTTTTCTGTTGCAAGGGAGCCTTTTGTGCGTAATATGAGCCGTCCTCCGCGCATGGATACACCGAGGGCGTCAGGGGAAGAAGCCTAACAATTCGAGGAAGGCATTGCTAGTTAACGAAACTTAACTTTGTAGCATTTCCCAAAGCGTGAAAAATGAACACCAAAGGATTGACTATGAAAAGTAAAACCGTTTTCCCCCAGTCCAAACCACATGGTCCTGCCGTGTAAGTGCCATGCTGAGACAGTTAGGTAGATGATACAGGCATCTGGATGTCGTTATAATGTAACCGGTTGGTCCGAAAACCAGTACATAGTCTAGTTATTCGCTAGTTGCGACTCTCTGACCATCGTAAATTATGATGATGACTCTTAATTGCAAGCGCAGCCTGGACCACTGAGCTCCATGCAGCCACCATGGTAAACTACTTCGTTCTGTTGCCGTGTGCCATCACTAGACCAATCTCTCTCGCACTTCGCCCTCAATAATGTGTTCTACACTGATCAGCCAGAATATTATGACCATTCACCTACTATCGATATAAAACCGTCTAGGCGACAGCAGCGTCGCCTGGCGAGGAATGACTGCTGGTCAGACACACATGCTGCCTGCAATATCAGTGAGCGCGTTGTCCGTGTGTACACTCCTGGAAATTGAAATAAGAACACCGTGAATTCATTGTCCCAGGAAGGGGAAACTTTATTGACACATTCCTGGCGTCAGATACATCACATGATCACACTGACAGAACCACAGGCACATAGACACAGGCAACAGAGCATGCACAATGTCGGCACTAATACAGTGTATATCCACCTTTCGCAGCAATGCAGGCTGCTATTCTCCCATGGAGACAATCGTAGAGATGCTGGATGTAGTCCTGTGGAACGGCTTGCCATGCCATTTCCACCTGGCGCCTCAGTTGGACCAGCGTTCGTGCTGGACGTGCAGACCGTGTGAGACACGTTTCATCCAGTCCCAAACATGCTCAATGGGGGACAGATCCGGAGATCTTGCTGGCCAGGGTAGTTGACTTACACCTTCTAGAGCACGTTGGGTGGCACGGGATACATGCGGACGTGCATTGTCCTGTTGGGAACAGCAAGTTCCCTTGCCGGTCTAGGAATGGTAGAACGATGGGTTCGATGACTGTTTGGATGTACCGTGCACTATTCAGTGTCCCCTCGACGATCACCAGAGGTGTACGGCCAGTGTAGGAGATCGCTCCCCACACCATGATGCCGGGTGTTGGCCCTGTGTGCCTCGGTCGTATGCAGTCCTGATTGTGGCGCTCACCTGCACGGCGCCAAACACGCATACGACTATCATTGGCACCAAGGCAGAAGCGACTCTCATCGATGAAGACGACACGTCTCCATTCGTCCCTCCATTCACGCCTGTCGCGACACCACTGGAGGCGGGCTGCACGATCTTGGGCCGTGAGCGGAAGACGGCCTAACGGTGTGCGGGACCGTAGCCCAGCTTCATGGAGACGGTTGCGAATGGTCCTCGCCGATACCCCAGGAGGAACAGTGTCCCTAATTTGCTGGGAAGTGGCGGTGCGGTCCCCTACGGCACTGCGTAGGATCCTACGGTCTTGGCGTGCATCCGTGCGTCGCTGCGGTCCGGTCCCAGGTCGACGGGCACGTGCACCTTCCGCCGACCACTGGCGACAACATCGATGTACTGTGGAGACCTCACGCCCCACGTATTGAGCAATTCGGCGGTACGTCCACCCGGCCTCCCGCATGCCCACTATACGCTCTCGCTCAAAGTCCGTCAGCTGCACATACGGTTCACGTCCTTGCTGTCGCGGCATGCTACCAGTGTTAAAGACTGCGATGTAGCTTCGTATGCCACGGCAAACTGGCTGACACTGACGGCAGCGGTGCACAAATGCTGCGCAGCTAGCGCCATTCGACGGCCAACACCGCGGTTCCTGGTGTGTCCGCTGTGCCGTGCGTGTGATCATTGCTTGTACAGCCCTCTCGCAGTGTCCGGAGCAAGTATGGTGGGTCTGACACACCGGTCTCAATGTGTTCTTTTTTCCATTTCCAGGATTGTAGAATAGGAAAAGCGCACGAATATCTGAGTTTGACTGAGAGCATATTGTGATGGCCTGGGGGCTCAGGAGGAGCACTTCGGAACTACGCGACCTGTCGGATGTTCGAGGAGTGCTCTGGTTTCATCAACACGGGGGAATGCAAGGTGAAACCACATCCAGATGTGGCGGGGTTTTGCGGCCACCACTCATTACAGATGTCGGACGTCGTAGGCTGAACAGACTGGTAAAACAGGGCTGGTGGTGTACTGTGGTGGGACTAACATCACACTATAATGCTGCGTAGGATACAAGTGTGTCTGAACACACAGTGCATCCAACACTCTTAACGATGGGCCTCCGCAGCCGTCGACCCTTGCATGTGCCAATGTTAACACCACGACATCGGCAACTACGACTGAAATGGGCACGTGACCATTGGCTCTGGACGTCGGCACAGTGACAGGGTGCTGCATGGTCTGATGAATCCCGATATCTTCTTCATCATACCGATGGAAGGGCGCGAACCCGTCGTCTTCTAGGGGAACAGTTCCTCGACACCTGTGCTGTGGTACGAAGGCAAGCCGGCGGCGGCTCCATTATGCTCTGGGGAACATTCACGTGGTTATCCATGGAGCTAGCGTAGCTCGTGCAAGGCACCAGGATGTCCAAGGAGTATATAGTACATTGATTGCTAACGACGCACACCCTTTCATGGCGATTATGTTTACCGACAGCAGGCCGGCCGGAGTGGCCGTGCGGTTCTAGGCGCTACAGTCTGGAACCGAGCAACCGCTACGGTCGCATGTTCGAATCCTGCCTCGGGCATGGATGTGTGTGATGTCCTTAGGTTAGTTAGGTTTAATTAGTTCTAAGTTCTAGGCTACTGATGACCTCAGAAGTTAAGTCGCATAGTGCTCAAAGCCATTTTACCTACAGCAGTGACATTTTTCAGCAAGATAATGTGGCATGTCATAAGGTCAGGAGAGTGATGGAGTGGTTCGAGGAACGCAGTGCGGAGTTCCAGTTGATGTGCTGGCCCTCCAACTCGCCAGATCTGAACCAGATCGAACACATCTCGGATGAGACTGAAAGTGGCGTCAGAGTTCATCGACTCCCTCCCCGAAATTTACGGAAATTATGTGATTTGTGTGTACAGATGTTGTGCCAACTCACTCCAGTGGGCCGTCGATGTTATCCGTGCCACAGGTGGACATGCAGGCTACTAGCTCGGTGGTCTTAATGTTCTGGGTGATGAGTGTATTTCTTTTCTTAGTTTACACTCAGCCAACAAGGGAAAACCACCCGGCCGCACTATTTGACTTAGTGTGCATGAGCGATGTAGCTTGGGACTTATCCTCAGCTAGTGTATCTTCTAGCCCTTCACGCTCACACTAGTGGAGGGGTCCCCTGCTCCGTGTTACTTACTACCCAGGTTTGAATCCACCCGACCTAGTTGTTAACGTCCATCCACTGCAACTTGTGGGCAAAGAGTTAAAAGTCCTTTAATAATATATGTGTACAGATTTTCTCGCCCGACCGAGCATTGTTTCTCGTTTTTGTAATCTGTATCTTGTGTCAGTGCACCATTGCCACTAATTTCCGATCCTTCTGTTTCTTTGTTATATACCCCATTATTGATGTAATTATGGTCCTTCCTTTTTCAAATTGTATACTTATTGGACTATATGAAACAAAATCGTCATAACTTCTGAATGGTTTGCGTTAGGACGTTCAAACTGCACGGTTGGCCTCGGGCCACAATGGTAATTATGTGAATGTGAATATGGTTTGGTTTAGGAACGAAGCTCACTTTCATTTGGATAAGTTCGTCAATAAGCAAAACTGGCGCATTTTGGAGGACTGAAAATCAGCATTTCGCAATTGAGAAGTCTTTCCACCCTCAACGGGAGAATGTGTGGTGTGCAATGTCCAGTCATGGAATAATCTGTGCGATATTTCTTGATGGCACGGTGAGTACCAAACGGTCCGTGAAGGTTCTGGAAGATGATTTCATCTCCATTATCCAAAGTGACCCTAACTTCGACAAGATGATGTTCATGCAAGACGGAGCTCGACCGCATCAAACCAGAAGAGTGTTTGATATCCTGAAGGAACACTTTGGGGACCGTATTCTGGCTCTGGGGTACTCAGAGGTCACTGGCATGGGCCTCGATTGGTTGCCACATTCTCTGGCTCTGAACATTTGTAAGGCTGTATTTAAGACAAGGTGTACAGCAATAACCCCGAAACCGTTGCTGAGCTGAAAACAGCCATTCAAGAGGTCATCTCTAGCATCGATATTACGATACCTCAGCGGGTCATGTAGAATTTCGCTATTCGTCTGTGCCACATCATAGCGAGTGATGGTAGGCATATCGAAGGTGTCATAAATGAAACCGAATACCTGTAGCGACGTTTACGTGTTCAACAAAGTGTGTGCACGCCGTAGTTTGTAACTAACTTACCTTTTGTTCCATTTACTTCAATACTGTCATCCTGTAATTTTAAAATGGTCTGTAGTCGACTTTTATTTCATTACTGTCTTTATTCTACTGCCACTACGGATCTACTTCCTTGTGATCATGCAGATAAGATAGAGTCACACCTGCAGCAAGAAATGAATCTGATATTTTAAGGACGATCAAGGCAAGAAATAGAGCAGTGGGTTGTTGTTTCCAAGCCATACAGCCTGGGAATGCTCTTTCACCTTTTCATAACCGTAAATGGCATTCGTGGACTCCTTCTTCTGGGGCTTGTGAAGAGCCTATTTTACGAGTCTTCTGTCCGTGCTCACTTGGGCGCGGTTAAGAGAATTTTGCAGCCGCAGTGGTACACCAAATTATTGGTATTCTTGAGAGTATAAGAGAGTTGATGGTGCGTTGTTGTACTCTCCCTACTGCGATCATTCAGTAGTTGTCGACATTACCATTCTCTGAAAAGGAACAGTTCCAAGCTGTAGTGCACGCTGACAGAGGAAACACACTGTGAGAAAACTTTGCATGTTTCGTTTGAGATTTTTACATTGATCTGCGATTGTATAGTACGCTTTGACGATCACATATTGCAGGCTTTTACACTGTTGTGGAGGTACTTTCACAGAAACAACAGGAAACCGGGATAAGAGACCGAATAAATGATTCCTTTGTAACGAGCCACCGGAGACCACGGGCCCTTTCGCCTACGTACACAGATAAAATCCCTGACCAACCCCTGAAAGAAGTCGTGGTTCACTGTTTAAAATTGTCATGGTGCGTATTTCACGAATATTGGATTTCTATGAGAAGTAGTTGTTTTTGTCCGCCATTTTGACAACGTCATGCCTCAAACGAAGACTTACACTGAGGTGACAAGAATCATGGGACACCTTCTAACATCGTGCCGGAACTCCTTTTGTCCATCCTAGCGCAGTAACTGGACGTGGCAAGGACTCAACAAACTGTTGGCAGTCCACTGCAGAAATATTTAGCCATGCTGTCTCTAAGGCCGTCCATAGTTACGAGTGCGTTGCTGGTTCAGGATTTTGTGCTCGAGTTGATATCTTTCGATTCATCTCATAAATGTTCGATGAGACTCATGTCGGACTTTCTGTGAGGCCAAATGATTCTCTCGAATTGTCCAGAATGTTCTTCAAACTGATCGCGAACAATTGTGGCCCGGTGATTTGGCGCATTGCCACACATAAAAATTCCATCGTTGTTAGGGCTGCAGACGGCCTCAAAGTAGCTGAACATAGCCATTTCCAGTCAATGATCGGTTTAGTTCCTTGTAAACACAACCCACATTATTGCGGAGCCGACACCAGCTGGCACAGAGCCTTGTTGACAACCTGGATCCATGGCATCGTAGGTTCTGCGCCACACTCGAACCCTGTCATCAACTCTTACCAACTGAAATCGGGACTCATCAGACCAGGCCACTGTACTCCAGTCGTCTAAGGTGCAACCGATATGGGCACCAACCCAAGAGAAGCGCTGCAGGCGAAGTCGTGTTGTTAGCTAAGGCCCTCGCGTCGGTCGTCTGCTGTCATAGCACTGTCCTAACGAATACGTTCGACGTACGTCCCACATTCATTTCTGTGGTTATTTCGCGCAATGTTGTTTGTCTGTTAGCACTGACAACTCTACGCAAACGCCGCTGCTCTCGGCGTCGTCAGCCTCTGCGTTGTCCGTGGTGACAGGTAAAGCCTGAAATATGGTATTCTCGGCACACTCTTGACACTGTGTATCTCGGAAAACTGAATTCCCTAACGATTTCCGAAATGGAATGACTCGTGCGTCTAGCTTCAAGTACCATTTTGCATTCGAAGTATTTTACACTACTGGCCATTAAAATTGCTACACCACGAAGATGACGTGCTACAGACGCGAAATTTAACCGGCAGGAAAAAGATGCTGTGATATGCGACTGATTAGCTTTTCAGAGCATTCACAGAAGGTTGGCACCTACAACGTGCTGACATGAGGAAAGTTTCCAACCGATTTCTCATACACAAACAGCAGATGACCGGCGTTGCCTGGTGAAACGTTGTTGTGATGCCTCGTGTAAGGAGGAGAAATGTGTACCGTCACGTTTCCGACTTTGATAAAGGTCGGATTGTAGCCTATCGCGATTGCGGTTTATCATATCGCGACATTGCTGCTCGCGTTGGTCTAGATCCAATGACTGTTAGCAGGATATGGAATCGTTGGGTTCAGGAGGGTAATACGGAACGCCGTACTGGATCCGAACGGCCTCGTATCACTAGCAGTTGAGATGACAGGCATCTTATCTGCATGGGTGTAAAAGATCATGCAGCCACATCTCGATCCCTGAGTCAACAGATGGGGACGTTTGCAAGACAACAACCATCTCCACGAACAGTTCGACGACGTTTGCAGCAGCATGGACTATCAGCTCGGAGACCATGGCTGCGGTTACCTTGACGCTGCATCACAGACAGGAGCACCTGCGATTAAGTACTCAATGACGAACCTGGGTGCACGAATGGCAAAACGTCATTTTTTCGGATGAATCCAGGTTCTGTTTACAGGATCATGATGGTCGTATCCGTGTTTGGCGACATCACGGTGAACGCACATTGGAGGCGTGTATTCGTCATCGCCATACTGGCGTATCACCCAGCGTGATGGTATGGGGTGCCATTGGTTACACGTCTCGGTCACGTATTGTTCGCATTGACGGCACTTTGAACAGTGGACGTTACATTTAAGATGTGTTTCGACCTGTGGCTCTACCCTTCATACGATCGCTGCGAAACCCTACATTTCAGCAGGATAATGCACTACCGCCTGTTTGCAGGTTCTGTACGGGCCTTTCTAGATACAGAAACTGTTCGACTGCTGCCCTGGACAGCACATTCTCCGGATCTCTCACCAATTGAAAACGTCTGGTCAATGGTGGCCGAGCAACTGGCTCGTCACAATACGCCAGCCACTACTCTTGATGACCTGTGGTATCGTGTTGAAGGTGCATGAGCAGCTGTACCTGTATATGCCATCCAAGCTCTGTTTGACTCAATGCCCAGGCGTAAGAAGACCGTTATTACGGCCAGAGCTGGTTGTTCTAGGTACTGATTTCTCAGGATCTATGCACGCAAATTGCGTGAAAATGTAATCACATGTCAGTTCTAGTATAATATATTTGTCCAATGAATACCCTTTTATCATCTGCGATTCTTCTTGGTGTAGCAATTGTACAGTAGTGTCATAATCAGATCGGAAATTTTTCACAGAATCATCTGAGTACAAATGACATTTGCACCAATGCACTGCCCTTTTATAGCTTGTGTACCCGATACTACCGCCTTCTGTATGCGTGCATGTCAGTATCCAATGACTTTTGTCATCTTGATGTGTATTATCGATTCAGCCACCTCGCCGAGATTTTTCTCAGAGTATTTATGTGGTAATCTTTAAACAGTGATTATATGTAAGGAATGTAGTCTAATTTAAAAAGTGTAATCTAAATAACAGTTGTAAATTTGGAGGCAACCATTTGTGTTGATAAAATCTTCTCGCGTAATCAGCCGATTAACAGTGTCTTTACGACAGGCTTCCTGCTTATTGTCGGCAGTAGAATTTATCGAAAGGTTCTTGAAGACAGCGCTAATATGTTTACAGGTATCTTGCATATCTACATTCACAGAAGAAATGAAAAAGTTCCAGATTACGGTGCGATAAAATACGCAAAATCTTCGTATTCTTGCAGAAAACGTATCGTTTTAGTTCTGGAGGGAAGCGAACGGAGATTTAACTCCTAGATGACATAATCAATCGGTATCGAGTTACGCTGAGAACGAAGTCAGTGTTAAGTTTCGTTACGTAAGAGAGGAGAGTGGAGACGGAAACAGCTGTTGATTTTTCAGCCGGCATATAGGTTACGGCGGTTGCCCGGGCTGTAGCCCTAAGCGCGCATGTTCCAGGAGCTTAGCTCGTCAGCGCCGGGAATCGCGTAACAGTGAACGTGCGGCCGTCGCGAGCCGAGAGGCCTTGGCTACGGGCGGGCCGCCGCATCTGCAAACCTGATGGCTGGCCGTCGGGCCCGCGCCGGACCACCGACCCGCCTCCGAGGACAGCGGGTGGCGCCGCGCGCCGCCAGGTGGCAGGTCGGTAGCGCGCACCCTGTATAAAGACTTCGCCACAGGGATCGACCTGCTTTGCGTGCGCGCACCCGCTACGTCTTCGAGAAGCTCTCCTCCCCTGTTCCGCGCCAACAATGGTAAGTCTCAAAGCCTACGCTTTCCCCGTGTTGTTGTTTACTTTCCTGGGCTGCGTTTCTTTTTCCGTTTTGCTGCTATTCTAATCTTTACCTTCCAGTTTGCCACCCTTTTACAATTTTTTTTGTCTACCTTCGGGAACATAGTTTCTAACGTAGCAGGTGTTTCCTTCTGTTTTTCTGCTTTTACTTTACGTAAAATCAAGCGGGAAAAATTGCGTGATTCTCATACTGCTTACAGGGTTCAACACTGCTGAAACTATTCGTGTTTTACGATGTCGTTCTCCGCCAGTGACGTGTGTCTACGCGAAACAAGTTGCTGCTTACGTATGCGTAGTTAACGTTTACTGACTGTCGCAGAGAAGTGTGTGACATGCTCCCAACGGGCACCGTTTTACAATTGTTAATTCATTGTAGCTTTGTAAACTGATAAAAGGAAATATTAGGAGCTCATACCGTACGGACATCATTTTTAACTCACTGGAATGAACGCTGTGGAGTAACTTAATTTCTCGTTAATACTGCTGTTTAAAACAGGAGGTCGCTGTGCAGAAATTTTGTAGAATTTCGAAAGAAATCACAAAACGTGTGCGCGCGAAAATTATGTAACGCTACAGCTTAGCACGTGTGGAATGTAGGCACGTTAAAATACGCACATTAATCACAGAGTATCAATACTGCATCAGATGAGCAGCACTGAGAAAATTCTATGCGTTTTTCTTTGAGAAGATGCGCGTGTGACTATGTACAGAGTCTAATGAGCGACGTTATTCCTATTTCAGTAAGTAGCAGACTCAGGGATCGACTTAATCAGCAATATTTTTTTAAAAAATTTTGTTTTTCTGCGGATCTACAGGCTCCTAATGCTTAAGAAAAGGAAATGTGGTCCGTAGACCGGCCGGTGTGGCCGTGCGGTTCTAGGAGCGTCAGTCTGGAACCGCGAGACCGCTACGGTCGCAGGTTCGAATCCTGCCTCGGGCATAGTTGTGTCTGATGTCCTTAGGTTAGTTAGGTTTAAGTAGTTCTAAGTTCTAGGGGACTGATAACCTCAGCTGTTAAGTCCCATAGTGCTCAGAGCCATTTTGTGGTCCGTAGTAGGCTGTGATGTAGATGATCTTTATTTAAATCGTGTGATAAGCTCGTTTCGACGACTTGTCATTTTCTCTCAAATGATGTGAAGGGTTACTATGTATCTGGTTAAGGTAAGACGATATATATGTTTCTGAGAGGGGTACCCAGAAATGTCATTTATACTCGCAATCTTTTTGCGTTTTTGTTATCTTCTATCACTACTTATCCATTTTAGCAAAATACAAACCAAACATATAGGCATACGTTTATGTGTCTAAATTGAGGATTCTGCTCGTTCGTCAATAATAATATAATTTTAAAAATATGAAAATTGTGTATCTATGGATTACTCTTCTCTAAAATAATGTCGGTAGTTTGCCTTCTTGTGTCTATACGCAGCATTCAGACACAGATCACCTACGATGTAAGGCATTCGTTATGTCTGGCTCGCCAGCAATTAATGGAGTATTCAGTTTTCACTGTTTTATGAAATTTGTACTTATTTCGTATACTATTGCTAATGTATTGCATAAAATACTTTATTGTTTGTTTGTATGCCTTTTGTCTTTGGACGTTTTGTGTCTGATATACAACACATCAACCAAGTCTGGCATGGCAGCAATATATGTAATGTGCCTCTCACGTGTGCTATCGATAGTCGTATAGCGATTGGATGTAGGTATATCTCTGGCAACAAAATATCACCTGCCGTTAGTTGTCAAGCTGTAGCACTTACAGCAAAGGTCGCAATACCATGTTTAAATTGTCAAGTAAATGTGGACACATTCACAGTGTAAGGATGCAATATATTGTCTACTTTTTTTACGTGTAGTGAAAAATAATAAGACAGATTTGAAGTGTAATATGTAATATTACACATGCGGATAGGAATTTAGTACTATACGGTGCTATGTTAGTGTGAGGTGTTTAATGTGTTAGACATGGCAATGGATGCAGACAATGTGATGCTCTTTCCGTTGTTTTTACGGGTGCTCGAAAATGACAGGTCGTCGAAATTAGCTAATCTCATGGTTTAAGTAAAACTCATCCACATCACAGCCCACTGCAGACCATGTTATCTTTTACTAATAACTTGCTATAAAACTGACATTTGATACTGAATTTTAGTCAGTGCGGACAGCCGCCACACACACAGATGAGTTTCCTTTCTATGCAACAGAGGATACGTGGGGGGAGGAGGACAATTACGCGATGGGTCATAGTGAAATGCTCTTTTTGTACCGAAGCGACGGAGCCTGAAGAGAACCTGTATGTAGAAAGAAATTATGGTGTTTTTCCGTATAGAAAGTGGGCGTCGCGGTAACACAAGTATTTCCAACGTACGCCCCCTTACCGGCTGCAAACGAACTGACTGCTCTTGAATGCATGTGCCACTGCCTTGTCAAACTGCCTCCTATTGTTTCTCAGCAGCGGGTCCAAGTACGGTCCACTCACGTCAGTGTTAAGTTACTCCTCAATCGAAACTTTAATTTTAGCCTGACAGAACGCCTGCCCTATAATGAGTACTAAAGCTGCAAGTGTACGGTGCGATGGTAAACTTTTTCATCTCAAATAACTTCCTGTTCGCTAAAGATATTTATAATCTCTATTCAACTACAGGAATAGTATCGAATCTGGGACCGCATCAAACCAAGACCAATGCATTTTTACAACTTCTTTAATCGCGAGATACAAAACCATCGACGTTTCGTAAAGTAACTATATTTTTTGTGCCCGAGTTGTAAGAGCTGTATGCTACAAATTCAGTGATATTATTATTCTTTGTAAATCAGTCAGTAGCTTGCACAGTAAAAATACATTGAAGATAGAAATTTCTGTGCTGTTGTTGCGGGCATTTGATTGGCGCACCCTCGGATGTTTTCTCCACAATCCACGAATATCAGCGTTGCGCCGTCAAGGTAAGCGATACGAGATTTTCGCGCCACACTCGACGGACGTTTTTTTCTGTGATATATAAAAGGAGGGGCGCAGCTACGTAGTGGTTCAAATGGCTCTGAGCACTATGCGACTTAACTTCTGAGGTCATCAGTCCCCTAGAACGTAGAACTACTTAAACCTAACTAACCTAAGGACATCAAACACAGCCATGCCCGAGGCAGGATTCGAACCTGCGACCGTAGCGGTAGCTCGGTTCCAGACTGTAGCGCCGAGAACCGCTCGGCCACCCCGGCCGGCAACTACGTAGGGCAGCGGGGTGCTTGTCCAGGCTGTCGATTCCGTGAGGACATAGTATTGAACCGGGCGAAGAAAAATGAAAGAGGGTGAAAGTAAGAAAAACATGGAGGGTTTGAAGGAAGAAGGGGAAGAAGAAGAAGAAGAAGAAGATGATGATGATGATGATGATGATGATGATGTTTAGTTTGTGGGGCGCTCAACTGCGCGGTTATCAGCGCGCGTACAAATTCCCAACCTTTGCTCAGTCGAAACTCGCCACTGTCATGAGTGACGATGAAATGATGAGGGCAACACAAACACCCAGTCGTCTCGAGGCAGGTGAACATCCCTGACCCCGCCGGAAATCGAACCTGGGACCCCGTGCTCGGTAAGCGAGAACGCGACCGCGAGACCACGAGCTGTGGACGTGAAGAAGGAGAGGGCACTAAGACGGGAAAGGGGGGGGGGAAGGGGGAGTGTTATGAAAGATAATTATGAGGAGATTCGGCTTGAACTACTGGTGCAACAGTTCTGTAAGACCTACCGTTTCCAGGTACCCAGACAATTGTGTCTTGTTTTCAACAACTAGATGGAACCGTTCTCATTATACCACGTGAGACGATGCAACGAATGGGTAAAGCGCATTTTTTGCGTTTGTTGTTATGTATGTTGCGGCTTTGCACTGATACGTAATGAAACGATACAAAATAAATCACTTTATTGTTGCGAGCAATACGACTTTGGACTGTGTTTGAACTGTGTCATGTAACAAAGAATTACTGAAATATGTACCTTTTGCTTCATTAGAAAGTCGTGTTCAACTCAGTAAACGAATAAACAGGAAGGGCAGCGAGCAGTATTAAACACAAACTGGAGTGCTGTTGGTTGGTGGGAGAAAAAAAAAGGGGCGGGGAGGGTGTCGGAGTTTACACTGCACACAAATTCTTTAAAAAAGACCTTCGAACGCTTACGTTTATATTCCATGTTACCATACTCATCAATTTCAGCAAAACCTTTTATTGCTGCTCCCACTGTGCATTTTATTTACACCTACGTATATACTCCGCAAGCCACCGGAGGAGGGTATCACGTACCGCTACTGGTCATTTCCTTTCCTGTTCCACTCGCAAATAGAGCGAGGGAAACACTACTTTCTACACGCCTCCGTACGGTCCCTAATCCCTCTAATCATATAGTCGTGGTCTTTTCGCGAATTGCACGTTGGCGACATAGAATCGATCTGCAGTCGGCCTCAACTGGCGTTCATCTAAATCTCCGTAATAGTGGCTCACGAAAAGACGAAAAGAGTGCCGTTTTCCCTCCAGTGATTTCCATTTTAGTTCTTGAAGCATTTCCGCAATACTTGCTTGGTGACCGAATCTATCGGTAACAAATCCAGCTGCACGCCTCTGAATTGCTTCAAAGTCTTCCTTTAATCAGACCTGGTGGGGATCCCAAAAACTCGAGCAATAATCGAGAATTGGACGCATTAGCTTTCTATACACGGTATCCTTTGTATATAAGCTTCAATTTCCCAAAATTCTCCCCACAAAAGGCAAAGTCGAGCATCCGTCTTACCGACTGCCAACCTCATGTGCTCATTTGTACACCCTTTTTATTTCTGTCGTCAGTTATTTCGCTACCCAAGTAGTAAAACTCGTGTACTACTTTCAACGGCTTACTTCCCACTCTGATTCCTTCAGGATCACCTCAGCCAATTGGACTACGCTCCACTGCCCTCTTATCTTTACACTAGCCACTTGCTCTGCGCGGGTGATGCTAACTATTTCTTTCCAAACTAATTGTTTATGATACGTATTGATATACGCAACCCATTCTCGTGAATAAGTTATCTACTGGCGAAACCCGTATTAAAGTTCCTAAATAAATTCCTGGTTCAAAAAATGGTTCAAATGGCATTGAGCACTATGGGACTTAACTTCTGCGGTCATCAGTCCTCTAGAACTTGGAACGACTTAAACCTAACTAACCTAAGGACATCACACACATCCATGTCCGATGCAGGATTCGAAATTGCGACCGTAGCGGTCGCGTGGTGCCAGACTGTAGCGCGTAGAACCGCTCGGCCACCCCGGCCGGCTCAATTCCAGGGATAAACCTTCATAGACAACAGTGAAACGCAGTGGGCCACTTATTATAATATATACACTCAGGTGATAAAGACATGGTATAGCGATATGCACATATACAGTTGGTTGTAGTACGACGTACACGAGGAATAAAATGGCAGCGCATTGGTGGAGCTGTCATTTGTGCTCAGGTGATTCATGTGAAAAGATCTCCGACGAAGATAGAAGACTTTCAGCGCGGAATGGTAATTTGAGTTAGGCGTATGGGTCATTCAGTTTCGGGAATCGTTAAGGAATTCAGGATTCCGAGGTCCACAGTGTCAGGAGTGTGCCGACAAGACCACATTTCAGGCATTACCTAGCACCACGGACAACGCAGGGTCCGACGACCTTCGCTTAACGACCGACAGCAGCGGCGTTTGCGTAGAGTTGTCAGTGCTAAAAGACAAACATAACTGAGTGGAAAAAACCGCAGAAATTAATGTGGGACGTACGACGAACGTATCGTTTAGAACAGTGCGGCGAAATTTGGCGTTTAAGGGCTATGGCAGCAGACGACGGACGCGAGTGCCTTTGTTACCAGCTTCACATCGCCTCTCGTGGACGCGTGACCATATCGGTTTGACCCCAACTGCAGTACCGTGGCTTGGTTCCAATTTCAGATGGTAACAGCTGACGGTAGCGTCCGAGCGTTGTGCAGACGCCACGAAGCAATGGACGCAAATTGTCAGCAAGGCACTGTGCAAGCTGGTGATGACTCCATACTGGTGAGGGTTGTCTTTATCGGATCTTCAAGGTACATTTGGCTATCTGGAAGCCATTTGCTGCCATTCATGAGTTTCATGTTCGCAAATAACAATGGAATTATTATGATTGATAATGTGCCATGTCACCGGGCCACAACTGTTCGCGATTAGTTTGTAAACATTCTAGACAATTAGAGCGAACGATTTGGTTATCCAAATCGTCCGGACATTCATGGGACAAAAATGGTTCAAATGGCTCTGAGCACTATGGGACTCAACTTCTGAGGTCATCAGTCCCCTAGAACTTAGAACTACTTAAACCTAACTAACCTAAGGACATCACACACATCCATGCCCGAGGCAGGATTCGAACCTGCGACCGTAGCGGTCGCGCGGTTACAGACTGTAGCGCCTAGAACCTCTCGGTCAGTGCGGCCGACTTCATGGGACAGTTCGCGCACAAATTCCTACACCAACAACACTTTCGCATTTTATTAGGATCGGCTATAGAACCAGCACGGCTCAATATTTCTGCGCAGGGGATTGTTAACTACATGTCGAACCCATGACACTTCGAGTTGTTGCACTGCTGGGCCAAAGGAGATCCGACCACATATTAAGAGGTACCCTAAGACTTTTGTCACTTCACTGTAGAGCACTAATTGAAATGAAGCACTGCTGGTGCTTGGCAGAACGTGTTGATAATAATAAAAAGGGTTCGTAACGTTCTGCAAAACTGTATTTATTTGGTAACGAACCGGCTTCCGAATTTTTAGCCTGTCCTCAGGTGACAACTGAATGTCACAAAGACAGATAAACAAGATGTTCGGCATGCACTGATATTAACTGTACAGATACAAAAACGACATAGTATTTACAAAGGAATACATTACTTTTTTGTCACATAGAAATAATTACGGGCGTGGAAACAGTTTTCTGTGGACGTAGATTTAACAACAGATGAGAAATAAGATGAATTTGCAGTTTGTTTTCATTATTTGTAACGAACACTTAATTTAAGAAAGGGGAAAATGGAAACTGAGTATGATCATTTAACACCAAGCTGACATTCTGAGTCATGTGTTTATTGATTCCCGGTAGGATCATCTTTCTGCTTTTCTTAACAGATGTAAAACTTCAAGTTCAACATCATATGAATAGTTTTCTATTGAAAGATGATCAGCAGAGGTTTCGTTTTTCTTCCTTAATCTCCAGTTTCTCCCACGTTCAGGGTAGCCTAATTGCCATAGCTCTGCCTGTCTGACCAATATACACATTTTTACATAGGATGCATCTGATTTTATACGCACCGCTCTGTGTCAATGGTTGAAACTTGTCTTCACTACTAGATAAAAATTTTGATACGCTATAAAACGCAGGTGTGACTTTTCTACAATGTAGTCTGAAATGTTGCAGATATACGGCACTTCGTTTCCACTATCCTTTTTTGTTTATTAGAATTATTATAGATGACAAAAATGTGTTGTTTTCCTACGGAAACACTGTTATAATTGTATCTTTAGTACAAATAATATCTGTGTAGGTCCCATTTATATCTTTTTTCAACATTCAATTGTCACTTGAAAATGGCCTAAGATGTCAAACGTCACATCGTGACCAAACAAATACAATTTTTCTGGAAATTAGTAAGCGTTTTCCTTTTTAATATTAATTTGGATAGATTCTCCTTCATACCTATTTCAAGATTTTGGGATATTTATTTCATTTTTATTTTGCTTCCAGATATCCTTGCTGGTCACAGTTGCCTGGTTAACCTACAGTAGGCAAATCGTGTGTGCCACCTGCCTGTTAATTACCTTGTCCTGTATTTCATCTGTTTTGTAACGTATGTTCTGAGGCGGATCTGGGGTCTGGCTCAGCATTTACCTAAACGAGCATGGGAAACCGCCTGAAAGCCACATCCAGGCTGGCCGGTATATCACATCGACGGTCATTAAGGCGCTTCACGGCTTCTGTCCATTATGACACACCTTCCGGAGTCACAGGCTAGTGAGTTGTGTGTTATACTGTACGCGTAGCTCATTTACAGAATATATTAAGAACCTCATGTTTGTCCAGTCCGGTCATACAGTCCATCCACTAAAGCCATGTAGTCGACTCGTAATCTTCCTTTTGTCATTGCCAGTCCTAGATGACCTAGCTGAATCCTGGCGGTGAGTAGTTCTTACGCCAGAGTAATTTCAGCCTACTATCCCTAGGTTCGACGTTACTGTGTCATTGCGATATAGCGACTACTGCCAACTAGGCGAGGCCTTGGTAAGGCATCTAAGAGATATGGCAGAGGTTTACCGCCTGAGAGAAGACCGGTTCTGGGTACCGGTCTAAGGCAGTCGCTAATCATAGGAAGACGGGTCGTTTAAAGTCTGCTAAAAAGCCGTATCCTTTTGGATTTACTGTTAGTATTTTATTTAACACATACATTGATGTCTTAAGCACCTTCTTGCTTCCCAGTGTTTAAGAACAATTCGGGGATGGCGATTGCATCTTTCAAAACGATCGAGCATCTCTTCATAACCGGCCGGGGTGGCCGAGCGGTTCTAGGAACCTCGCGACTGCTACGGTAATAGGTTCGAATCCTGCCTCGGGCATGGATGTGTGTGATGTCCTTAGGTTAGTTAGGTTTAAGTAGTTCTACGTTCTACAGGACTGATGACCTCCTAAGTTAAGTCCCATACTGCTCAGAGCCATTTTTGAACCTGTTCATAATGCACGGCCTTTGGTGGAGTGGTTACACAATAACATCCCTATAAAGGACTGCCTGCACAGAGTCCTGACCTGAATCAAAAAATGGTTCAAATGGCTCTGAGCACTATGGGACTTAACATTTACGGGCATCAGTCCCCTAGAACTTAGAACTACTTAAACCTAACTAACCTAAGGACAGCACACAACACCCAGTCATCACGAGGCAGAGAAAATCCCTGACCCCTCCGGGAATCGAACCCGGGAACCCGGGCGTGTGATGCGAGAACGCTACCGCACGACCACGAGCTGCGGACTCCTGACCTGAATCCCATAGAACACCTTCTGGATGTTTAGGAACGCGTACGTCGGCCAGGCCTCACCGACCGACATCGATACCTCTCCTCAGTGCAGTACTCCGTGAAGAATGGTCTGCCATTCCCCAAGAAACCTTCCAGCTCCTGGCTGAACGTATCCCTGCGAGAGAGGAAGCTGTCATCAAAGCTAAGGGTGGGCCAACACCATACTGAATTCCAGCATTACAGTTGGAGGGCGCCACGAACTTGTAAGCCGGTGTCCGAATACTTTTGATCACATAGTGTACATCTGTACCGTACAAGCCACCGCACGTTGTGTGGGGTTGAATATATGGTGTACCCCCTCCCCCCAACTCCACTCACCCCGTCACCCTCTCCCCCTTCCACACACACAAACAGCAAGAAAATGGAAAGCCATCACATCTCTGTACAAGGCGGAATTTATTTATGTTACATATGAAATTGGAAAAGTTAGATGGCTATTGTTTCGTAGAGGAAAGTGGGCCCTCATTGTCACGCGCCTTTCTTGTCACGTGTCCCGTAGAAGACTGTTGAACAGCACTGTGGTCCTCTGCGCTGAGCAAGAAAATCCATGATGAAGTGCGCAAATCTTCTCCGAATCTTCTCGATCTCTTCAATTAATCCGACTTAGCAAAGATCCTCGATTGACAAACAGTATTCAATAATTAATCGAATGAGGATTTTCTGAGTGACTTCCTTTGTAGAATTAGGCTTTCTTAGGACTCTTTCATAAATCTGTACCACCTGTCTAACCCCTGGCTACAATTATGCGGCCTATCTACCTTAAACTACGAGGGTAATCCTAAAAGTAAGGTCTCCTATTTTTTTATGAGTACCTATACCTGTTTTTTCTACAATGGTTTACATCAGTTTACAGCTTGAACATTTAGCAAGTTTTCGACATAATCACCATTTCTGTCGATGCATTTTTGTTGACGTTGTGGCAGTTTTTGTGTGCCCGTGTCATACCAGCTCGCCGCCATGCTGTTCAGAAAGTTGTGAACCTCTTCTTTTACCTAGTTGTTGAAGCTGAATCGCTTTCCGGCCAAATGTTCTTTTAACCCAGGGAACAGGTGATAGTCACTGGGCGCCAAGTCAGGACTATAGAGTGGATGGGTGATTATGCTCCACTGAAACTGTTACAGGAGAGCAACGGTTTGCCGGGCGATGTGTGGACGAGAGTTGTCATGGAGAATGTGTACGCCTTGCTCAACATTCCTTTTCTCACGTTCTGAATTGCCCGTTTGAGTTTCTTCAGAGTCTCAAAGTACCTCAGCGTTAATTGCGGTCCCAGCGACTCAGCTTCGATGGCGAGGTGAAAGAAGAGGCTCATAACTTTCTGTCAGCATGACGTCGAACTGGTATGAGATGGGCATACAAAAACTGCCACAGCGTCTACAAAAATACGTCGGCAGAAATGGTGATTATGTCGAAAAATAGATAAATGTTCAAGCTGTAAACTGATGTGAACAATTGTAGAAATAAACAGGTCTATGCATTTATTAAAAAAATAGGGGACCTTAAAAATGGTTCAAATGGCTCTGAACACTATGGGACTTAACTTCTGAGGTCATCAGTCCCGTAGAACTTAGAACTACTTAAACCTAACTAACCTAACGACAACACACACATCCATGCCGGAGGCAGGATTCGAACCTGCGACTGTAGCGGTCACGTGGGTCCAGACTGCAGTGCCTAGAACTGCTCGACCACCCCGGCCGGCAGGGGACCTTACTTTTGGGATTACCCTCGTACTATAGACAGACATTGCTAGATGCTTATCTGTTGTAGCTGATTCGAGCAATTGATCGCCGCTCGCGTAGTACGACGATGATGGGTTTCTTCAATTCACCCAGATTACATTACATTGATTTTTGCTGAGTGTTATGAGCTAGTCTTTGCACCAGTTGCAATCTTCAAGTTTTCGTGCATTTTGTAACAATTTTCAATGGCGTAGCCTCTTTATATACATCGGCACAACGCTTTCTCACTCATGCTCCAATAGCTTTCACATCTGATGAATACACTGGGCACCTTATTTGAGCGACTTGGCCCGCGCCTCGTGGTCGTGCGGTAGCGTTCTCGCTTCCCACGCCCGGGTTCCCGGGTCCGATTCCCGGCGGGGTCAGGGATTTTCTCTGCCTCGTGATGGCTGGGTGTTGTGTGATGTCCTTAGGTTAGTTAGGTTTAAGCAGTTCTAAGCTCTAGGGGGCTGATGACCATAGATGTTAAGTCCCATAGTGCTCAGAGCCATTTGAGCGACTTCTTCACTTCCCTGCACAGGCTGTTGGAAACAGCAATAGCCCACGAAACCTAAGCTAGGACTCACCTCGTAATGTAGTGATCTAATATGTCCGTCCACCTCTCAGTACATACAATCTCTTCCCCATGCAACTGGCCTAGCTACTTGCACTTCTCGCACTGATGACGATTCCCTCCAAGACTATGAATCACGCTGTAGATGGTCCCATTATTAATACATAAGGGTAATTTGACACGTTACCTGATAAGTGTCAGTGTTCCACTGACCATGCAGCCTTTCTTACGCATTCGGGGGTTGTGGTGTCTTCGTCAAATGGTTGTGAGCCACGTTTTGGTTTCAGAAGCGCTAATAAAGATAGATGCAACTTCTCTTATAGTAGCAGAGCTGTTCCTTTTCACACTTTGGTCTGTACAGAGTGATCCATTGATCGTGTCCGGGCCAAATATCTCACGAAATAAGCGTCAAACGAAAAAACTACAAAGAACGAAACTTGTCCAGCTTGAAGAGGGAAACCAGATAGCGCTATGGTTGCCCCGCTAGATGGCACTGCCGTAGGTCAAACGGATATCAACTGCGTTTTTTTCTTTAAATAGGAACCCTCATTTTTATTACATATTCGTTTAGTATATAAAGAAATATGAATTTTTTTTGTTGCACCATTTTTTTCGCTTTGTGATAAATGGCCCTGTAATAGTCACAAACATATAGCTCACAATTTTAGACGAACAGTTGGTAACAGGTAGGTTTTTTAAATTAAAATACAGAACGTAGGTACGCTTGAACATTTTATTTCGATTGTTCCAATGTGATACATGCACCTCTGTGAACTTATCATTTCTGAGAAAGCATGCTGTTACAGCGTGATTACCTGTAAATACCACATTAATACAATAGATGCTCAAAACGAAGTCCGTCAACCTCAATGCATTTGGCAACACATGTAACGACATTCCTCTCAACAGCGTGTAGTTCGCCTTCCATAATGTTCGCACATACATTGACAATGCGCTGACGCATGTTGTCAGGCGTTGTCGGTGGATCACGATAGCAAATATCCTTCAACTTTACCCACAGAATGAAATCCGTGGACGTCAGATCCGGTGAACGTGCGGGCCATGGTATAGTGCTTCGACGACCAATCCACCTGTTATGAAACATGCTATTCCTGTTGGTGAATGACGCTTCGTCGCTAAATAGAACTCGTCCAAAAAATCTGTCATCGGCCCGTAATTCCTCTTGTGCCCAGTGGCAGAACTGTACACGACGTTCAAAGTCGTCGCCATGCAATTCCGGTGCATATAAATGTGGTACGGGTGCAATCGATGTTGATGTAGCATTCTCAGCACCACTGTTTTTGAGATTCCCATTTCTCGCGCAATTTGTCTGCTACTGATGTGCGGATTAGCCACGACAGCAGCTAAACCACCATCTTGGGCATTGGTTGCAGGTCGTGGTTGACGTTTCACATGTGGCTGAACACTTCCTGTTTCCTTAAATAACTTAACAATCCGTCGAACGGTCCGGACATTTGGATGATGTCGTCCAGGATACCGAGCAGCATACATAGCACACGCCTGTTGGGCATTTTGATCACAATAGCCATACATCAACACGATATCGACCTTTTCCGCAATTGGTACACGGTCCATTTCAACACGGGTAATGTATCACGAAGCAATACCGTTCTCACTGGCCGAATGTTACGTGACACTAAGAATTTATACGTTTGTGACTATTACAGCGCCATATATCACAAAGCGAAAAAAAGTGGTCCAACTAAAACATTCATAAGTCTTTACGTACTACACGAATATGTAATAAAAAATGAGGGTTCCTATTAAAAAAAACGCAGTTGATATCTGTTTGACCTATGGCAGCGCCATCTAGCGGGCCAACCATAGCGCCATCTGGTTTCCCACTTCAAGCTAGACGAGTTTTGTTCTTTGTAGTTTTTTCGATTGATGCTTATTTCGTGAGATATTTGGCACGGTCACTATCAATGGGCCACCCTGTATATCTGTATTCAGAACTTGTTGCACGCTTCCTTGGGCATCAAAAATGCTCACAACAGTCTCTTATCTAGTAACAGCGGTTATCTTCTGTTATGAGAAACGTATTTTCGACACGCCCTACAATTCACCACTTTGGCAACATTTTGACCCTCCTTCATGACGAATCGAGTGAGATGGCGCAATGGTCGGCACACAGGACTTGCCTTTGGAAGAACGACGGTTCAAATTCCAGTCAGGCGATCCACATATACATTTTCTATTATTTTTCCTTAATCGCTCCCGAAAAATGCCAGGATGGTTCTTTTTGAAAAGGGCACGGCTGATTTCCCTCCCCAACCTTTGGTAATCGCAGCTCGTGCTCCATCTCTAATGAATACAGGTATGTTATCGACGGGACATAAAACTCCAACCTTCCCTCCTAATGACAATCTACTGTTCTTCTGCGATCATTATCATTTCTAACGAAAGCACTTCAGCTGGCAGAACTAAACCCGAACAAAAGGGATTCTAAAATATTGAGATGTATCTGCTTTATATCCGTGAAGATTCTTTAACTGTAAAACTAAATTTATGTACAATCGATGTAGAAGACCAACCAACGTGAAGAGTACAGAACGTACCGTGTAATGGCGAATTATGGTCAGCAGATTAGCAAGATACCTCACAGATGCAGATGTTGAAACTAAAAAGCTTGGAAGAAGACTAGCCCTACCAACAGCCGTAGAAAGTGAACTAGTGGATGGATTACTTACAGTATGTGGAGGCCAAATTCTATGGTTTTACTCGTACTGATGTTCGAAAAATGGCCTACCAACTTGCAGTTAAGAAAGGGATTGCAGCAAACTTTAAAAATGAAATTGGTAGAAGGGTTTGGCTTGACCATTTTCTTCGACGACATCAAGATAGGCTTTCAATTACAAAATCAACCGGAAAGTTGTATGCTCGAGCCAAAGGCTTTACCCGTGAGAGAGTTAACTCATTCTACAACTTGCTACAAGCTAAATGTCTGGAACATAAATATCCAGAAGATCGCCTATGGAACGTCGACGAAACAGGCCTTAGTATGGTTCAGACTACGATACCGCAAGTAATTGCAAGCAGAGGTAAACGCCAAATTTGTGCTCTGACTGCTACACAGCGTGGGTCTCTAGTAATGGTCATCTGTTCAATGAGTACGGGAGGATCTTATGTTCCCCCAATGTTCATATTCCCGAAAACGAATATGGCAGATGTTCTTATGAAAGGTGCCCCTCCTGGGACAATTGGGAGAGCCCACCCATCTGGTTGGGTTCAAGTAAACCTATTCACGGACTGGTTGAAACATTTTGTTGAAAAAACAAAGCCAACAGAGACTTCGCCTATTCTACTCATCCTTGATGGTCACTTCTCCCATGTAAGGAATATTGATGTGATTGCTGTGGCAAGAAAAAGCTTCATCAGCATTTTGTCACTGTCTTCACACATAACACACAAACTGCAACTCCTGGATCGTACTTAAGACTCATTACAACGAGAGTATTCGTCAGTGAATGCTCCTTGAAAGCAAACCCGTTGGACCCTATGATATAGCGTCTTTGGCAAGGCCTATCTCCGGTGTACAACCAGCATTAATGCAGTAAATAGGTTTAGGGCAACAGGAATTTATCCCTTAGAAAGAAATATATTTCAAGATGATGAATTCATCGCTGGGGAAGAAGTCCTGATTCCTGCGCCTGCCGACCAACCGAAACAACTGGAACCCGAAAAGAGAGTTAAGACTGAAGAGGAACTTGATGCTATTGAAAAATGGTTCAAATGGCTCTGAGCGCTATAGGACTTAACATCTGAGGTCATCAGTCTGCTAGAACATAGAACTACTTAAACTTAACTAACCTAAGAACATCACACACATCCATGCCCAAGGCAGGATTCGAACCTGCGATCGTAGCAGTTGCGTGGTTCCCGACTGAAGCTCCTAGAACCGCTCGGCCACCGCGGCCGGCGATGCTATTGAAATTGATGTTTATGAGCCTATTAATGTTGGAATTAGTGTGTCTCCAAGGGATATCCATCCCATACCTGAGGAGATGAAAACCATCGTCTCGGGGGGAAAACCATGTGTTGCTAGTCTTGTGACAGGATCTACATATAAAAACGGATTAGAAGCTTACATAGAAGAGAAAAAAGCTGGCAGCAAATCTTCGTGACCGTGGACGTGGACGAGGGAAATTAGCAGCTATCAAAAGGAACTAGACTTACAACACAGCCTTCTTCTTCTGGAACACAATCTCAGAGTCGTAGTAGAGGGCGTGGTGCATCTGGTCGTGGAAGAGGCATTAGTAAGAATAGTCAACAGTTAAGAAAACTTTGATTAAGCAAGAAGAAACGCACAGTAATGACTCAGACTGTGTTGACGATGACGTCATGGGGCTCTCAATTGGTTCAGGTGATTCTCCATGTGACCTTCCAGTTGGAGAATTCCAGCCAGATAAAAGACGATGCTCTTTGCCTATTCTGTGATGGGCAGTTTTCAAATGATGTTCGTGGCGAACTGTGGGTGCAATGCCTAATGTGCTCTGTATGGGCTCACAACGAATGTGCGGGGCGGAGAAGGAGGACTATGTTTGTGACTTCTGTCGCTAGTACTGTGCTACTTTGTACTTTTATGGTTTTATATTCCATAATAAAATACGTATCTTAATTAAAAAAGCAATTCTTAAAATATACTGGAGGTCCACATTACAAACACAATGGGGGCCATATTAACTGCACATCTTGTTCGCAGTCAAATTTATCATCTTTGGGAAACAAAATAATTATAAATATCCAGAATGAGATTTTCACTCTGCAGCGGAGTGTGCGCTGATGTGAAACTTCCTGGCAGATTAAAACTGTGTGCCGGACTGAGACATTTTAAGGAATATAATCAATATAATGCCTTAGTGAACTGTCAGTAGAGTATAACTATATCAATTATGGTACTATTATTGTATTAGTGTACAATATTGTATAGAAAAACAAAAAACTGGAGGTCCATGTTACCACCACTTCCTACATACAGGGTGAGTCACCTAACATTACCGCTGGATACATTTCGTAAACCACATCAAATACTGACGAATCGATTCCACAGACCGAACGTGAGGAGAGGGGCTAGTGTAATTGGTTAATACAAACCATAAAAAACTGCACGGAAGTATGTTTTTTAACACAAAGTTACGTTTTTTTAAATGGAACCCCACTAGTTTTGTTAGCACATCTGAAAATATAAATAAATACGTAATCAGTGCCGTTTGTTGCATTGTAAAATGTTAATTACATCCGGAGATATTGTAACCTAAAGTTGACTCTTGAGTACCATTCCTCCGCTGTTCGGAGAGCACCGAATTACGTAGGGATCCAAAGGGAACGGTGATGGACCTTAGGTACAGAAGAGACTGGAACAGCACATTACGTCTACATGCTAACACCTTTTTATTGATCTTTTTCACTGACGCACATGTACATTACCATGAGGGGTGAGGTACACGTACACACGTGGTTTCCGTTTTCAATTACGGAGTGGAATAGAGTGTGTCCCGACATGTTAGGCCAATAGATGTTCAATGTGGTGGCCATGATTTGCTGCACATAATAGCAATCTCTGGCGTAATGAGTGTCGTACACGCCGCAGTACATCTGGTGTAATGTCGCCGCAGGCTGCCACAATACGTTGCTTTAAATCCCCTGGGGTTGTAGGCACATCACGGTACACATTCTCCTTTAACGTACCCCACAGAAAGAAGTCCAGAGGTGTAAGATCAGGAGAACGGGCTGGCCAATTTATGCTCCTCCACGTCCTATGAAACGCCCGTCGAACATCCTGTCAAGGGTCAGCCTAGTGTTAATTGCGGAATGTGCAGGTGCACCATCATGCTAATACCACATACATCGACGCGTTTCCAGTGGGACATTTTCGAGCAACGTTGGCAGATCATTCTGTAGAAACGTGATGTATGTTGCAGCTGTTTGGGCTCCTGCAATGAAGTGAGCACCAATGAGGTGGTCGTCAATGATTCCGCACCATACATTTACAGTCCACGGTCGCTGTCGATCTACCTGTCTGAGCCAGCGAGGATTGTCCACGGACCAGTAATGCATGTTCCGTAGATTCCCTGCCCCGTGGTTTGTGAAACCCGCTTCATCGGTAAACAGGTAGAACTGCAACGCATTCTCTGTTAATGCCCATTGACAGAATTGCACTCGATGATTAAAGTCGTCACCATGTAATTGCTGACGTAGCGACACATGAAATCTGTGAAAGCGGTGACGATGTTGTATGCGCATGACACTACTTTGACTCAGTCTACCGGCTCTCGCAATGTCCCGTGTACTCATGTGTGGGTTCATGGCAACAGCAGCTAACACACCAACTGCACCCGCTTCTCCTGTGACGGGCCTGTTACGGACCCGTTTGCGTGCTACGACCATACCTGTTGCATACAGTTGGCGGTAGAAGTTTTGCAATGTGCGGCACGTTGGATGCTCTCTGTCCGGGTACCGTTCTGCATACACCCTGCAGGCTTCAGCTGCATTTCGTCGACAATCGCCATAGATGAGTATCATCTCCGCCTTTTCAGAATTCGAATACACCACGGTCACAGTTCCTACAACATAACACAATCACAGACGTCTGGTAACACGGTGTACTACAGTTGGTCTGCGTGCGGAGATGAATGCAGAATAACAATAGCAGCAAGCGCTACATGCGCACTGCGACAGCTAGACCAAACCACAACAGTGCACTACAGCCACAATCGTAAACACGGTCGTCATCGTAAACATGTCCCTGCAGACGCTGCTCGCCGACCGTGGCCCGTGTTTGTTACAACACGCAACTGAACGTCGGAGGTTTCAAGCGTCAACTTTAGGTTACAGTATCTCCGGATGTAATTAACATTTTACAATGCAACAAACGGCACTGATTACGTATTTGTTTATATGTTCAGATGTGCTAACAAAACTAACGTGGTTCCATTTAAAAAAACGTAAGTTTGTGTTAAAACACATAATTCCGTGCATTTTTGTATGGTTTGTATTAAACAATTACACTAGCCCCTCTCCTCACGTTCGGTCTGTGGAATCGGTTCGTCAGTATTTGATGTGGTTTACGAAATATATCCAGCGGTAACGTTAGGTGACTCACCCTGTATAGTACTTTTCCCGGATTACATGCTTCATGCCAAACGTTTATCATATTAACTCATTTGTGAAGTAATCAGACGTTCGTAGCTGTTTTATACATCGGTCTGAGATTCCTTAAATACTTGGGAATAAGGGATTAGTGGTTATTCTCTATAATACGTAGCTTTATTACAGAAGAGTTGAGTGCGTTCGAAGGATGACTCGGTTTTAACGTCTCGTCGACGATGATGTCCTTAGAGACGGATCATACGCTCGTATGGAAGAAGAATCCTTCCTAAGGGAATTCTTTCATGTTACTCGTCCTTATGTACATTTCTTCAGTGTAGGAGAAAATAATATTTGGATGTGGGATGTACTGTTTATGTGTTTCTGTTGGTAGCCATCATAAGTGAAGAGACGATACAGTACATTTTCGGCACATAACTCATTCTTCTGCCATAGCACCAAGTGTATCAAGAAGCTTATCGGTTCATTCCAACAATAATGTCACATATTATTCTACGGTGTATTATGGGACTTCCACAGTTAAGCGCTGTCGAGCGTGGTCGGCACTTGGATGGGTGACCATCCGGGCCGCCACGCACTGTTGCCATTTTTCGGGGTGCACTCAGCCTCGTGATGCCAACTGAGGAGCTACTCGACCGAATAGTAGCGGGAGAGTGATATGGTGACCCCACGCCCCTCCTCTCCGCATCCACCTCTGAGTACGACACGGCGGTCGGATGGTCCCGGTAGGCCACTCGTGGCCTGAAGACGGAGTGCTTTGTATTACGGAACTTAACACAGGGTATTCACAAACAATCTGTTCAACAAAAAAGTATGTCTTTGTTTCCCCCTTTTTGCAGGCCAAACCCTGGTGATACAATTTCGTACACCGTTAAGATTCGAAGCAACTATCTTACGACTAAGTATTACATATCAATAATTACCGACCACTACAACGGCGAGTTGTTTCTGTTTCTTTTTTTTCTCGCAGAGAACATGTGTTCTACGTGACGTCGTAGACCATTTCCCCGCTGGGCAGAATTAACTCGCCGATGTTCCGTGATATCTGTAAGCAACCGGGAAGAACGCAGAGAACATGTTACGCATCGCTGGCGTGCCGCGGCATTGAAGGTTGTGATGCACCTAGTCTCTTGTGGAAGCAGGTGGCTGAAGTGCACTAGATAGCACGTCCTCCTACGACAGGGTTTCCGTGCGCTGTAAGAGATCGGAAAACATTCCTGCACTGCCGGTCGGCGTTCACCTCAATGGCGCATCGATACTTGACATGCATTGTCCCCAATGGAACTGATGAGGTATTAGTGTATTTCCAGGTTCGGTTACGTGTTTTCTCTTCGTGGTGCTAAGAGACGACAGTGTACCGCTGTGAAAGTTGTCTACAAACCCGTGCAATTTTTTTTACTGTTGAAAGCCCTCGTCTCTTAGGGCGTACATTAACCGTAAACAAATTTTCTTGTATCTCTAAGTAACTAGGTAATTGCCACAATGAATTTTCAGTCTGCAATGGCGCGTGCGCCGACTGGAAAATCCGTGACAGCCACTAAGCGAGTGATCGTCACATTTGTTTGCTCAAGAAGCATACTAACAATGTGGGGTAGCACCTCGGTCCGAATATGTACCGATGATATTATTAATAGTTAACCTACATAAACAGGTGTACTATGTGCAACCAACAGACCAGCTTTAGTAAAGGCAAGGTAAATTGGACGTTGGCCACTAGTACCGATGGTTAAAAGTCAGCATCTTTCAGAACACTCCATGTCGCCTCTCCTCTATTTCAGATCGCTGCGACACCAAAGTTGTTACACTGTAACTGCTTGACGAAGTTTGTTATGTTGTCTGTGTTCATTAATAACAGTAGATGTGCTTACAATTAAATGCCTTATGCAATGCCATACACGATCACAAACGTTTGCCAAATTTTTGAATGTCATTTTTCTTTTATTCATTGCGTTGTATTACAACAGCCTTAATTTAATTTCATATTCATTGCTACAAATAGGTACTTCGTTGAAGATGACCATCTCTCCAACTTGCATTCACGAATCCATGTTACTTCCGTATCAAAATTTATGCTACAGTGGACGATCAGTACGAGTGACACAGGCTCTTGAGTTGTCAATACTGGAAAAGACGGCTGGTCCCGGCAGAGGTTCGAGACCTCCCTCGGGCATGGGTGTGTGTGATGTCCTTAGGTTGGTTACGTTTAAGTAGTTCTAAGTTCTAGGGGACTGATGACCTCACAAGTTAAGTCCCATAGTGCTCAGAGCCATTTGGACAATTTTGATGCTGTAAGCAGTACCTGGATTCATACGAAAAAATGACGTTTTGCCATGCTCCCAGGTTCGTCGTTGAGTACATCATCGCAGGCGCTCCTGTCCGTAATGCAGCGTCAAGGGTAACCGCAGTCATGGTCTCCGAGCTGATAGTCCATGCTGCTGCAAACGCCGTCGAACTGTTCGTGCAGATGGTTGTTGTCTTGCAAACGTCCCCATCTGTTGACTCAGGGATCGAGACGTGACTACACGATCCGTTACAGCCATGCGGATAAGATGCCTGTCCTCTCGACTGCTAATGATACGAGGCCGTTGGGATCGAGCACGGCGTTCCGTATTACCCTCCTGAACCCACCGATTCCATATTCTGCTAGCAGCCATTGGACCTCGACCAACGCGAGCAGCAATGTCGCGATACGATAAACCGCAATCGCGATTGGCTACAATCGGACCTTTATCAAAGTCGGAAACGTGATGGTACGCATTTCTCCTCTTTAGACGAGGCACGACAACAACGTTTCACCAGGCAAGGCCGGTCAACTGCTGTTTGTGTATGAGAAATCGATAGGAAACTTTCCTCATGTCAGCACGTTGTTGGTGTCGCCACCGGCGCCAACCTTGTGTGAATGCTCTGGAAAGCTAATCATTTGCATATCACAGCATCTTCTTCCTGTCGATTAAATTTCGCGTCTGTAGCACGTCATGTTAGTGGTGAAGCAATTTTAACGGCCAGTAGTGTAGTTGCTAGATGCTTATGATAAAATGCGGACTGAGAACCGCGGGTGGCACGAATACTTGATTCTAGGCTGTGGCTGAGACAGTTCTCCGTAATAGCCTTTCTTCCGAAACGCTAATCCAGTAAGGTACATAAGGGAACATCTGTGGAGTTCTGAAGGTGAAGAAGATGCATTGGCGGTAGTAGAGCCTTGAGGGCGACTCCTTGAATCAGCTTTGATAGGTGCTTCGGTAGAGCACTTGGCAGGGAAAAGCAGAGGTCCCAGGTTCGAGTCCCGGTTCAGCACACAGTAATAGCCTGCCAATAAGCTTCGACTATATAATTCTTATTGCATTGTTATCAAATACATGTATTAGACTAAATAAGATACATTTTCTTCAACTTCTGTAGGTCTTCCTTAACTATAGGTATCGACTGGACGTTCTCCACTTTCCTCTGTCCTGAGCCTTCGTTAAGCTGTCGATAACTTCGACCACTTTTAATGTCATCCAGCATTCCACGACTACATTTTTCCTTTGATGACGCTTTGTTACAGGCAACTGCTTCGAAGTACATCCCCTAGCAGGTTGTTATCTTCATTCCCATCAGTTCCAACAGTTTTCCTCTCTTACCCTATAAGTAACTCTCATCCTCTGTACTTCATGCTATCAGTCTATTTAGCTTCAACAATTCTTCGCCTTAACCACATTTAAAAAGTCTCCTAGTATATCTCCTTTTTCTTTTAGACCGTTGATGACGTATTGGGATACGACCCATAAACTGCACATCGTCGATTCTTTAAAGATTCGGACTCACGTGCATAAAACAACTTTAAATGTCTGATTACTTTAGAAATAACTTAATGAGTTAAATATTTAACGTTAGCATATATGCGAGAAAAAGTCTGATTAAAGTTTGTTGGAAGGTGCTAAGTTTCCTCATCTCCAATTCTCGATGAATATAATCTGGATAATCTGAGGGCCGAGAGTTATTCTGCCTCAAGAGAAATACACAATTTCTAACTAATGATTGCATTGCGTACGATTGTAGCCTTTAAGACTAAATTGTGGCATAATTCCGATTTTTTAAATTCTGTCAGTAATTGTCTGAGATGTTGAATATCAAATTTTATCCCCCACTAGAAGCCGTGAGATAGGCTACCTGCAACTGTGAACGTGACCTGGGTTAGCCGTTTAGTAACATACACTTGTGTGCAAAACGGAGGCTCGAAAGTAACTTACGCATGATTTGTCACAGTTTACTAACATATCTCGTAAGACTGGGAGCACAGATAGAAAGAACTGCTACAATATACTACAGAAGCTAATGGAAAGAAATACGCAATGAGACAAACATAATGACACTTTATTTAATGACGATAATCACAGTGATGTCATCACGATGTATGATGGCCGCTGGATATCACAACAGGCGGGGTACGGTTCTTAACCGCGTGTGATCAGCCGGGCGGCAATGCCGGATGACCATCGTTGCCTGTGGACGTGCTTCAATACTTCTCCCCAACGCACCTCACATATGATCGATGAAATTTCAGTCAGGAGAACCTGTTGTTCAAAGAGCTCATCCACCTGCGCGATTAGAAGCGGTCGCGCGTTTAATCCATAAAAATCAAGTCGGGCAAAATGCACCCTCGAAAAGATGCGCATGGGGAGGGACTAAAGCTGTATTCACATTGACCGATGAGTGGACCGTATTCAAAGATTTAGATGTCAGCACACCTATGCAGCTTTATGCTTCCCCACGCCATAACACCTGGACCAACAAGACAATGATGTTCGACATCGATGTTCTCACCCCTCTCCATATGAGGGTACGAACAGCATTGTCGAACACGATCAATAATGTTGTACTGGCATACTGACACGCACATCTTTGAAATCTATATTGTGGTAGTTCTATGTATGGTCGAAGTTTCTTCGGGCTACGTCACTTGGCAGTGACGCATCATGCGAAAGTTACGTTTGGTACACGGTTGTAGATACTACACTCTAGACAAGGCATTTTGGCAAATGTCTTTTTCTCGTTTTGTCGAAATTATCTTTGCTGTGAGCAAGCCTTTCATCTAATCAAAAAGCTCTTTTAACCACGGATTTTCTACTTATTACCTTCACACATCTTTTATTGTCTCTCTAACATCATACGTGAACAGAATAAAAAAATACTATACAGCATGGCCATGAAGTTTTCCCCTCATAACAAAAAATTATTTCTAAGGAACTATATCAGATGCAACTATACGGTTTGTTTCAAATGCTACATTAAGTCATAAGGTGTTTTTTTATGGATACATTTTCATATGTGCTCAATTTCTTGCCTATAGGACATTTAGGCGGTACCCAGTTTCTTTCCATGTCTTTGCAAACTTCACTTCCGTCACCGCGTCTACAGCATGTCGTGTTCGAGCCGCGAGTGTTCACACATCAAGACCTGGTACATTCAACAATTTATTCTTAATGCAACCCCACAAAAATATCAAGACGGGTTATGTCTGGTGAACGCGGTGGCCATGATGTTGAACTGTCTCTATAGATCCATCCAAAAAACTGACGAGCCAGTAACCCTCAGGGTGGCGGTGCACCATCTTATTGAATCACAACCCACGGCTGAGATTCCTGCAACTGACGTGCGACGTAAAATTCCCACTCGTCTAGGTAAACTGTCATCGTGGTGGTAGACTGAACGAAAAAGAGAGGTCCAATAACTGTGTTGTGGTTGTGCCATAGCACACATTTCCTTTCGGGCTGTCCCTTATGTGCTGTATCACGATGTACGGATTCACCGACCCCCGGATCCGGACACTATGACTAATTACTTCCAGGAGATGTGAAAATTCGCTGCATCGAATGATTCCGACATGTTCCTGGTTAACTGGACATCATCAGGCTGCAAAGCTTGGAGGAGTTGCACTTTGTATGCATGGAAATGCAGCCGTTTGTCTATAATCTTCACCACAGTGCTCTGAGACATGCTAATTTGTCTGAAAACACGACATGTCGCTTTCAGCGGACTTCGTTGAAAAGCTATACCGACGGTTATCAACAGAGTCCTCACCCACCCAAGGTCTACTGCTTCTTGCCTTGTCACCTACACTGCTAGTTTCCTTAAACATTTCATGCCATTTTGAAGCTAGAACGGTCGCTGACCTGCAATAGGGGACAGTGTTTTATGCTTTCTCCTGCATAGCCGCCATGCTGACAGCAACACGCTTGAGTTACACTACCAGCAACAAGAGAGAATGAAAAGAAATTAGATGTTGACAGAGAACATGTGTCAAAGCACAAGTGTATCCATAATAAACTTCATGATTTAAGCTGCCAGCTGCAACAGACCGAATAGCTGTATCCAGCATAGTTACCTAGAAAAAAAATTTTGGAGTCAGCGAAGTATTTATGCTCACCCTGTACGATTGGCATATACAACACATTTTTACTGTCGTTATGACCAGCATTTTATTATTATTACGAACGCTGTCCAAACAGTTGCCTCCTTTAGCCTGTAAATAAAATACTGGATAGCAAAGTCAAATTTATGACGATAATGTTAAGCCTACATGGTTGCATTACTACTCAACGCAAGCGCCATTCAAATTCAAGCACTTATCTTTTAGCTGAATGACATATATCATCTGCATAACATTCTGCAGCGTGAGAAATTTAGAACCCAACGAGCCTAATTTGCGGAACCCTGATTGTTTGGTCAAGTTGTCATGTGCAATAATATGACAGTTTGTGGGAAGTTGTTCGATAGTTGAAATATCGTGCAACGGCGGTTTTCTCATTTTTTCTTTTTCCACATAAGTCTTCTTTGCCATTTAGCTGCTGACTGCCGACGGGCGCTTACTTATCAACATTCTTCCTTCCGCAATTAAATAAACGACACCACTGACGCACAATACCTTCACTCATAACATTTGTTGTGGTTAGCAGGAGAGCCAACCGTGTTTTTCTAAAGGAGGCCGAAATGCACGCGTCTCAGCTCACGCAGGCTGGCGTGAGGTCTGGAACATGACAAGGGAATTAGAATTGAGAAAAACGGACGTAGCTGGTGGAATACTCAACTTTAATCCATTCATTGAGAACGTCGCTCTTTATGATACATGATTCACAATATCAACAGTACGGATACTGGCGCCTTGCTAGGTAATAGCAAATAACGTAGCTGAAGGCTATGCAAACTATCGTCCTGGCAAATGAGAGCGTAGGAGTCAGTGAACCATCGCTAGCAAAGTCGGCTGTACAACTGGGGCGAGTGCTAGGAAGTCTCTCTAGACCTGCCGTGTGGCGGCGCTCGGTCTGCAATCACTGATAGTGGCGACACGCGGGTCCGACGTATACTACCGGACCGCGGCCGATTTAAAGGCTACCATCTAGCAAGTGTGGTGTCTGGCGGTGACACCACAACATTCGATCGGTGTACAGCTCAAATTTTGCGATTAATATCAAAAGTTTTCATTTTTTCTGCAAGTAAGACATCGCAGCATTTTCAGTTGCAACGTTCATTTCGAACGATTGCTGTAGGTAAACAAGAAGCAATGTCATTTCCTTGCTGTCACATGCCGACCTGCTGTGTATCAATGAAGCGGATGTTTCGTTCCTCCCCACTACTTTCCCTGCTAGTAATACCCAAATCTGGTTCTTGAAAATTGTTCTCCTGTTCTATCCAGATGGTGCTTATAGACTCGCACGACTATTCAGTTCTCTATCGGCAGCTTTTGAAACAATTCCTGCAGGACGTGAAAAGTAAATTTTATTGTTAATTTAAATACATAGTCATTGATATGGATTGAATTGGAAATATTCCAAATGTGTACCAACAACGATTTATTTTTTCTTATTGTGTTAGCAGTAAGATTTTAATGACATACTGTATCTGTGTATCCTGCGATATATTTTCGTCTTGGTTACTAGTATCAGTGTACCGTGGTTGTAAAATTTGTTTTATGTCGATGTCAAACCTTTGTTACGCCTATGTAGCTTCGAACTAGGGTACGAATTACACAGTCTACTTTGAATTGTCAAAACAAACTTTAATATGGAATATAACATTTCCACTATTGAGATGCATCTATGGGCACGTTGCGGAAGCCAATAAATTATAGAAAAAAGTGAAAACTTCCCATGCTATATGAAATCGGAGGTTATTTTCCTGAGACTTCTCATACAGACTGAGAAGAGAAGGACGCAGAATTCGTCTGTCCATGGAGTGCATCGTTCTACCATCTCGGTACAGAGTCAGATTTAAACTTTGCTTATATACTGTTAAAATTTTGTAAATTCATGGAAGCCATAGAGGCATAGGGGCAGTCAAATGAAAACACGGCAGATGGAAAAAAGTAAGTGGACCGTTTATTGTTGCAAAAATAATCGCCATAACTGTTAATACCTATATCCCACTGTAAGAGAAGACATTCAGTGCCTTCATGGAAAAATGTTTGAACTGCCTTAGAACCATGATTGTACCCAGACGTTTATCTCTTCGTTCAAAGCAAATCGGCGGCCATAAATTTCTTCCTTTGGGGCTCGAAAAATACGGAAATCGCATGGGGAGAAATCGGGACGATGTGGAGGATACGTAAGTGCTTGCCAGTGAAACTTCTGCAGATTAGTCGAAACAGCCTTGGCAACATCTGAGCGGTTTCTGCTACGTTGCAGTAGTTTCGCTGGAAAGCCGTTACCCCTCCACGCCGTCCTGATTTCTCCCCAAGAGATTTCCATGTTTTTGGAGCCCTGAAGAAAGCCATTTGTGGCGTCGAGTTGCTTCGGACAAAGAGATGTACGCCTCAGTACAATCATAATCCCATAGACATCCGCTAACATTTTTCCATGAAGGCATTGACCATCTTGGCTCTCAGTGGGTAAATGTATTAACAGTTACGCCGATTACCTGCGAAGTAGTAAACGGTTTATTTACTTTCCTTACACCTGTCTCGTTTTCATTTGTCTGATCCTTACAAATCAAACTATTATATTGTTATTGCGCATAGAACCTTCATGCCTTGTTACATTTATTTTTTGGGCGACGTTTCTTATTGATTTACCATTTTCAACACTGCAATGCTCGTCGAATTGTGTTATAATTTGTTTTCTCAGGAGATTAGTCGAGCTTGCCGAAAAACCCACTAGTGACCTGGTGGAAATGTGTGCAGTACGACTCTTTGTCTAACATTCTCTGATAGGCGCTTTCATTGTTATGTTTCCTCATCGCGAAGTCCAAAGTTTATCTACTATCACAAACGCTGTGAAATAACTACTCTGCAATTCACATTTATATGCATGGTAGAGAGTCTAAAATTATTTATTTCTGAATGGAGATGAAAGGAAATACGCGAATCATCATGGCAATACTATAATTTTTCAGTCGAATATGTTATTTATCAACTATAATACACATGTAACCCTAACCATAGGTTTCTAGTTCCACTGGAAGCACTCTAGAATTTTCATTTCGCTAGTACGTGCCCTAATGTCCTAATATAAGAGACTTGTCATTATCAACAGAAGATCTAAAATCAATTCGAGAGCAATTAAGAAGGAACCACCCACTAGAGCTATTACGTCACTATGCATAATTAGCGGACAACTTCTGGACGCTGAGCTTACGTAACGGAGCGGTTACTTAAGCAGCGATGGAGCGCGGCTGCCCTTCGCATCTGAATGTATATAGCTCTGTAGCTCGATTAAATGGAATTGATCTTTAACACCTTGCCTGTCAACAAGACAATTTTCATCGGCTAAGGGGCCTCTGTTTTTTCCCCTCTTTATGACAAGCGTCGCCACGTTGGTATGTCGTACGGCTTCTGCCACAGATGGCTTCCAAGGGCAGCGTACTCCTTACCGTCTCATTCCTTGCTTATCCTCCAATCTATACCCAAAATACACTCAGAATAAGAGTACCATCAGTCTGGAAGAGAACTGAAACAGTCATTGAAAAAGGTAGAATAGAAATACCATAGGAAAAGCGACCAATGCCAGAATGAGTCTTTCACTGTTTGCAAATTCCTTACAGGTTAACGCTATGCACAAGACTGGACTCTAATCGGAATTTTGCCTTTGACGGACAATGGTGTTACCGACTAAGCTATCCAGGCACGATTCACGACCTGCGCTCACAGCTTTATTTTAGCAGATACCTATCTTAGTTTCCGATCTTCAGCGAAACACTTCTGGATGTGTTAAAGGATTAGCATTCCTGCGAAAAAAGATATCGCAGACATGTGCTGGCAGAAGTGAAACTGTGACGACGGATCCTGAATCGTTCCTGTATAGCTCAGCTGGTAAGAGTGTACTGGCCAGAATTACGAGACGAAGATAGTGAACAAATGTGAACATATTAAAGAAAAAATGAGAAATATGGCATAAAATGCAGTGTGGAGAAACGTAAGATTATGGTGATGACTAGGGAATATAGAGACTGGAAAGAACCAGTTAATTTTAAAGGGCTGGAAATTAAAATTGTGGGTGGATGGGGGTAGGAATTATCAAAAGTTTGTAACAGGGCAATGAATTTTATCAGTTTGTGAGGAGGCTTAGTATGGGGAAGCGAGGCAACGAAGTGCTGTACAAAACGTACTTTACACCCATATTGACATAGCCATTGGAAACTTGAACAGTGACAAGAAGAGAATGGAGTAGAATCCAAGCTAGTGAAATGAAATTCTTAAGAAATATGTTAGGGAAAACTAGGAGAGACAGAGTGAGAAATAGAGATGTTAGGAAGAAAACTTGAGTAGAAACGTTGAATGGAAGAACTGTGAAGAGTGGGTTGAAATAGTTTGGAACTGTAATGAGGGTAGAAGAAGACCAAAACGAATGACGAAGGCCACGTTCGAGGCCAAGAGGGAGACGCAGAGCAGAATGACTCGATCAAGAACAGTCGAAGAAGAAGGAATCTGGACTCGAACAACAGTGTTATAGAAGAAGAATGATTGTGAGACGGAGGAAAGGTGCAATAGTAACCATAAATATTCCAACACGGCCTGCTGCCGGATGGAGAGAAACGGACAAACGAGGCGACAAATTTAGTAATTTACATGATAAAATTGGGTTTACCGTCGAACCTGAAAATAATGGTGAACTGCAATTCCTTGATGTGAATATCAAGGTACAACATGGTAGCCGTAAGCTCGAAGTACACAAAAAGTCGATAACTACGGATATTTTGATAATAAATCTTGTTATTCTTATGGCCAAAACCTGTGTAGCTTCCGCGGTTTTTGAAACGTGCGAAATTAATGGTCTGTGAGTGGCTGAGCCTACATTTTAGCGTCGATTGCTTTTCTTAGTTATGATGCAGAGTTCCTTGGTGTGAGGGGGAGGCGGACGCGGGAAATGTGATTTGGTGCTGTCTGCACAAGATACTATCGTCAAAAAAAAAATAATAATAAAAAAGCTCATCATTGTTGGACAATTCAAGGAATGAGCGGGGTTCATCTACATGTTCGTCGAAACACGCCTGGACAAATACAGCTGTGACCAAGGGATCCTTGTCCTTATTACGGGAGAACATCGCTACCAGGCTGCCATGAAGTGTAATACATGCATTACATCGCTTCGGAAGTCCATGGATAGCTCGTGAAAAGTATTGTTTTGGTGATAAGTGCACCGATTCGTGCCATTCACCTCTTCATCGCTTCTGAAATGCTTGCCTCCCAGCGCTTCTTAGAGTCGTCCGAACACATGGAACTTACTTGGGGTAAAGTCTTGTGAGTAAGGTAGCAGTCTGAGACATTCAGATTTCGTATTTAGTACTGCTGATAAGACTGAATTGGCTGTGTGTAGACGAGTATTATTGTGTAACAATGAAACTCCTGAAGTTCTGCTCGAATACTTCTGACTGCGGGTCGAAAATGCTGTCGTAGCAACTGAAGTATTAGTTAACTTGCGGACAATTTATTGACTCGCAGCAATACACTTACAACCCAGAATAATGGCTATTTATTTTATAGAACTATGTTCCTTTTCCTTCACAAACTATTCTACGGCAGCGATGTTTTCCTTCGTCACTATCCATACACTCTTTTCAAAATTATTGGCTTTCAGTATGTGCTCAAAAAAACAAAATTACAAAATACCACATACTACAGTTAGTAATTAGTAGAAAGAAAATAATCTTAATCAGACCGAATAACAGCACACGTTAGTAACCTCTTCGGAATCCGTTTCCCACATCCGGGCTGGTACCTATGCCTCACCTTAGTTACATGACTTTCAAATACTTCGCAAACGTTCACCCATTATCACATGCAATGACGCTAGGCGCAAACAGATACTTCTACATATATCCCATAATGGGAGGTGAAAAACGGATACGTCTATATACATCCCATAATAGCAGGAGGGTGTAAGGAAGAGCATCCGAGCACCCAAACACGGGATAAAATCAGGAAAGGAAGAAGGAATATGAAAATAATCTTCCCAAAACGCATAAAGATGGATGGGAAAGAAATTTCTTCTGTAACTATGTGCACCTACGAAACAAATTGTTTAGCAAACACAAAAAGAAGCAAATAAAAACTACAAATCCTTAACAATAAAACTACACTACTGGTGTATTTTCGAACCGATTTCTCATACAAAAACAGCAGTTGAGCGGCGTTGCCTGGTGAAACGTTGTGATACCTCGTGTAAGGAGGAGAAATGCGTACCATCACATTTCCGACTTTGATAAAAGTCGGATTGTAGCCTATCGCGATTACGATTTGTCGTATCGCGACATTGCTGCTCGCGTTGGTCGTGATCCGATGATTGTTAGCACAATATGGAATCGGTGGGTTCAGGAGGGTAATACGGAACGCCGTGCTGTATCCCAATGGCCTCGTATCTCTAGCAGTCGAGATGACAGGCATCTTATCCGCATGGCTGTAACGGATCGTGCAGACACGTCAACAGATGGGGACGTTTGTAAGACAATAACCATCTGCACGAATAGTTCGACGACGTTTGCAGCAGCATGGACTATCAGCTGGGGTTACCCTTGACGCTGCATCACAGACAGGAGCGCCTGCGATGATGTACTCAACGACGAACCTGGGTGCACGAATGGCAAAACGTCATTTTTTCGGATAAATCCAGGTTCTGTTTACAGCATCGTGATGATCACATCCGTGAACGCGCTTTGGAAGCGTGTATTCGTCACCGTCAAACTGGCGTATCACCCGGCGTGATGGTACGAGGTGCCTTTGGTTACACGTCTCGGTCACCTCTTGTTCGCATTGACGGCACTTTGAGCAGTGGACGTTACATTTCAGATGAGTTACGACCCGTGGACGTACCCTTCATTCGATCCCTGCGAAACCCTACATTTCAGCAGGATAATGCACGACCGCATGTTTCAGGTCCTGTACGGGTCTTTCTGGATACAGAAAATGTTCGACTGCTGCCCTGGCCAGCACGTTCTCCAGATCTCTCACCAATTGAAAACGTCTCGTTACAATACGCCAGTCACTACTCTTGATGAACTGTGCTATCGTGTTGAACCGGCACCTGAATACTCCATCCAAACTCTGTTTGACTCAATGCCCAGGCGTATCAAGACTGTTATTACTGCCAGAGGTGGCTGTGCTGGGCACTGATTTCTCGGGTTCTATGCACCCAAATTGCATGAAAACGTAATCACATGTCAATTCTAGTATAATATATTTGTCCAATGGATACCCGTTTATCATCTGTATTTCTTCTTGGTGTAGCAATTTTAATGGCCAGTAGTGTAGATAGCTTAGGCCTTAAAAATGCCATAGTGGCAGATGGCATTCCATTCGCTTTTAGGGTTGTGTATCTCAAGCGGTAAACACAGGAACCTTGCAGGACGGCTTCGTTATCCGACTGTCTGTCAGTCCGTCTGTTCACATGCTTTCTTTTCTGAGAAGCAGGCAGACGTATCAAGTTTAAATTTTTCAGATACTAACGTCTACGGTCCCTGGGCGGTGTGAAACAGTTAACGCTTCTAATTCAATGCAGTCAAAAAATACGACCGTTTGTCGCTTTTTTGACACTCGCAAACTCACTCATCAGAACCTATAGAGTACTTCCTGCTGCTCTAGAACCATGAACTGTGGCAGTACAAGTAAAGGAAAAAGTCCGAAAACTGTTAATTTATAAATAACCCATACAAAAAAAATATTTTTCATTTGTTATCCGACTACCTGTCTGTCTGTTATGAACCCTTCTTTCTCAGGTACGGATAGATGTATTGAGTCTGAAATTTACGTCACACATTAAGATCTATGATCCCTTGGCGCTGTAAGAACTCAAGCTTCTAAGTCACTGCACCTGTAGTATACTTCCTGTTGACCTAGAGTAATGAAATTTGGTAAGAAGCAACGTTTCACAGTACAACGAAAGGAAACAAATCCAAAATTGTTAACCAGTGATTAAATCACGAGAAATAAATATTTCTGTTGTCATTTGTTCTCCAACTATAAATTACAACATCTTGAAAGTCTTGGAATTCCCAGAACTGTTATCTTGGCAGTATCAATGCCGACAGCAGACACAAAGCGTCGAGATTTTAGATCCCCTGGTGGATTAGCAGTCTGTATAATCGTTAAGTTTGCACGGAACCGTGTGAGCGTGAGTCCTACACCAATCTGTCCAATATTTTCTCTGAATATGAGTTTTCACGTCCGTGTGATACGGAGAGCGGCGGTGTGGAAAATCACAGCTGACAGTCTCATTAACCGCAGTGAAACTTTCATTGTTGTTTATCCTCCTTTTTTTTCCTCGTCAGGTAAGCTGTTGTCGGGCCATTCATTAGAAGGGAGGAAGTCCTGGAACACTGAAGCTCTTGCATTCGTTTATGATGCCGGCCGCTGTGGCCATGCGGTTCTAGGCCCTTCAGTCTGGAACCGCCCGATGGCTGCGGTCGCAGGTTCGAATCCTGCCTTGGGCATGGAAGTGTGTGATGTCCTTAGGTTAGTTAGGTTTAAGTAGTTCTAAGTTCTAGGGGACTGATGACCTCAGATGTTAAGTCCCATAGTGCTGAGAGCCATCATTTCGTTTATGATGTCGCGGAACTCCTCATAATTGATGCCATCTTCTACTTAGTAAACTCATTTGCTTTTGTTATTCTACCATTATCACAATGAAAGAAGCTCTATAAACGTTCTTCTAAGAGCTGTGTATCATCTCGACTTTTTACTTAAGTGCAAACAACCTCTAGTCATCCATCATCATGGCACTATTCCGTTATGGTTCATTTTTTCAGTGGATGGCGTTTCATTCTAAGATGATGCGGGAAATAAGGAGATTGAGAGACACTGTAGTTGACAATCCCTGTGCCTTGCTGAACCGGAAATAAATCAGCTTATCGCAGCCATAGTTTATAAAAAATGTGATAGCCCAAGTAGTAAAAGAATAATTAAATCGTCGTTTCCCATTCATACAACTTTCTCAAAATTTCTGTCCTGCTTCATTGTAGCACAGTACCGAGAATTCGAACGTGATGCAGAAACGAAGTATTTTATTCATGTTTGGTAAAGACTGAATCGGGAGTGTCGCTAGGAGTGGGGGGTTCGAGAGCTGGAGTGATTGAAGTGAATCGATGAAGTTATGGTAACGACGTAACACTCGTACAACGTGGAGGAACAGAGAAATAGAGATAGAGAGAGATAGTGCAAGTGAACAGGAATGACATGATCTACTGAATGGATTGAACAGTCTAATGAATACAGAGTACGGAGTGAGAGAAAATCGAAGAAAGACGAAGGTAATGAGAAGTAGTAGAAATGAGAATAGCGAGAAAGTCAATATCAGGATCCATGGTCACGAAGCAGATGAAGTTAAGGAATTATGCTACCTAGGCAGTAAAATAACGGTGACGAACAGAGCAAGGAGGACATCAGAAGCAGACTATCAATGGCAAAAAGGGCATTCCTGGCCAAGAGAAGTCTACTAACATCAAATATCGGCCTTAATTTGAGGAAGAAATTTCTGAGAATGTACGCCTGGAGCACAGCATTGTATAGTAGTGAAACATGGACTGTGGGAAAACCGGAACAGAAGAGATTGGAAGCATTTGAGATGTGGTGCTACAGACGAATGTTGAAAATTAGGTGGACTGATAAGGTAAGGAATGAGGAGGTTCTGGGCAGAATCGGAGAGGAAAGATATAAGCGGAAAACACTGATAAGGAAAAGGGACTGAGGATAGGACATCTGGAGCTAGGTGGAGCTGTAGAGCGCAAAAACTGTAGAAGACAGAGATTGGAATACATCCAGCAAATAATTGAGGATGTAAGTTGCAAGTGCTACTCTGAGATGAAGACGTTGGCACAGGAGAGGAATTCGTGGTGGGCAGCATCAAACCAGTCAGCCCCACCCCCACCCAAAAAAAAAAGAGACAGAGAGAAAGAGAGAGGGAGGGAGGGAGACACACGGAAGCGCGCGCGCACACACACACACACACACACACACACACACACACACACAGAGCGAGAGAGAGAGAGTGTGTGTCATAAGGCATCTTTGTCTGGTGGATCAAAAGACCTGGTGCCTATGCAAGGCTTACGGGACAGCCGTGCAATAATGTCGGACGGACGGATCTACGACTGCATCTACATCTACATTATGCACGCCACCTTACGGAGTACACCACTATAATTTCCCTCCTTCCGTGCTGCATTCGTGAATAGTGCGTGGGAAGACGAATTTTTACAGCAGCCAGTTTCGTCCCGTTAAAAACAACGTGTTGAGGTTTATCTGGGAGAGAGTCCTGAATGCACTCACAAATCAGCTCGTATGATTATTGAGTAAACTGCAGTGTGGAACTGTATCGAATGCCTTCCTCAAGTCATTTACTCGGCATCAGACTGGGTACCTTTGTCTCCGGCGCTGTGGGTTTCGTAGACGAACACAGCGAGCTGAGTTACGCAAAATCTCTGTTTACGGTAATCATGTTAATTCTCATACAGATGATCTTCCTTCTCCAGAAGTACCACAATGCTTCAGCATAAAACGTGTTCCATAATATCTCATCACCATCGATAGCACCACTAGACATCAAACATAATGGAAAGCTCCGACCAATGGCAGGCAATTTGGGTATCTCAAACTACTGCAGTCAAACTATAGTGATGGTTTCTTCCACCCATGGTATATCATTCATCGCTATGCCTCGCACGGTGCTATTCCGTCAGACACCCAATGCCCTAACCACGTCTATAACCGATCTGCGTATTCGATCCCCGTTTGACCGTCAAGATTGAGATTTTCCGAGTTTTCCTTTTAAATGACAGTGGGTAACTTACGAGTCTGTGGTCTGTCCCGGAGCGCTTCTTTAAATCCTGACCTTTCTTGCTTACTTCTTTGTTCATGATCGCTAATTAGCGATCTAGCGATATGAGCTGCCAGCTGGACATCTAACGACTGACAAATATTTGTGCCAATGAGGAGGACCATAATGAACGGAAGAATATTAAAGTTGAACGGCCGTCGGTAGACTGCGCTATCATTAGAGGCGGAGCAGAAGTTCGGATTGAGGAACGATGCGGGAGGAAGCTGGCAGCACCCTTTTGAAAAGAATCATCCCGGAATTTGTCTTAATCGATACAGGGAATCCGCGGGAAACCTGAATCTGGATATTTAGACCGCGATTTGAATCTCCATCCGCTCGAATACAAGTCCAGTGTCTTGCTACTGAGCCACCTCCTTCGGAGAGCAGAAAATTTGTTACCACAATCATTTTGTCCATCTACCTCCAGAATTTCTCCTCCATTCTGAGACGAAGAGGGAGTCACTGTCCAAGACTGTGTCATTCTTGATTTCTACAGCGTCTCTTTGTCTCAGAGTAGAGGAGGAAGCCTGGAGGCAGATGGATTGTGGTAACCAATTTTCCCTGCCGTGCTCCATGCCTTGGTTCTTTGGATTATAGCTGTGGTGAACGATTCCCTTTTTCTCCTATAACTCGCATGTTTTCTGTGCCTCAGAAAATGTGGTTTGTTCGTCGGTCATCTAAACTGCGCTGCGTAGTCTTAAGCATACTATTTGTTTGTTAATTTTTCTCAAGCTACGAGGGACCGTTACATCGTAAAAAAGTAAAATATTGCTTGCAATACCTGTAAAGAGAATGACTGTCACGAGAAAGCCGTGCAACCTGAGTTCAAGAACTAGCATGTGTGTCTCAAATTTTTCAGTTTTGAATGAACTGTATTGAAACTCGAAGCAGCAGAATAGTTGTTAGCTGTCTATACGCTATTTAAGGAAGTATCATGCAAGCTCCAATCGTTTTTTGTCGAACATTCGCCGCCAGCTGTTGTGACCGAGTGGTTCTAGGCACTTCTGTCTGAAACCGCGCGCCCGCTACGGTCACAGGTTCGAATCCTGCCTCGGGCATGGATGTGTGTGATGTCCTTACGTTAGTTAGGTTTAAGTAGTTCAATGTTCTATGGGACAGATGACCTAAGATGTTAAGTCCTATAGTGCTCAGAGCCACTTGAACCATTTTTTTTCAACATTCGCCAGGTAACGCTGTATCTCCTAATAACCGCAAATCACACGAGGGTACAGTTAGAATCCCGATAAGCCTGAACAGCAGCCTGCACGACACTATAAATCGTTCTAACCGCCATTTTTCCAACATTTTTTAATCGTCTGTGATGTTGAGTGACAGGTTATTGGTCTGTTTTTCTTGTTGTGCTCTCCATTCAGAAGACTGGTTTGGTGCAGCTCTTCAAGCTAAGTTGTCCTGACCACCCCTCTTCATATCTGTTTAACTCCTGCTATATACATCTTTCTGAACTTGCTTATCTTTTATGATATCCATCACACACACGTCCCTCTTATCACCAAAGTCCGATTCCTTGATAGCTCAGGATGTATCCTATCAACCGATACCAACTTTTAGTCCAATTGTGCCATAACGCTTTTTTCTCCTGCAGTTCAATTCTTTACTTTCTCATTAGTTATCTGACCTACTTACCTAGTCTTCAGCATCCTTTTACAGTGCCACATGTCTTTTTGTTTGAAGTGTTTATTGTCCACGTTTAACTTACTATAAGCCTTCACTTCAAATCAATACCTTAGAAAGACTTTCCACCTTTCTTAAATTTTACCTTAGAAAGACTTTCCACCTTTCTTAAATTTATATTCGATGTTCAAAAATGTTGCTTTTCTTAGTAGTGGTCCAAGAACAGAACCCTGTGGTACACCCTGTCCCTACTTCAAAGCACCATAAGCAGATTCTAATCTGTTCTCTGTTGGAGGACAACTTTCTGGTTCCTATTTGCAAGATATGAATTGAACTATTTTTTAGTCTTTTTACCTAATTCCATGACGCTCCAATTTGTTTATATCCTGAGATGTAAAGCACTTAATTTTGCCCAGTTCTTGTTGTACTTGCCGTTAGCTACAACGTATACAGCGGGAGAGCGGGTTGGATCTGAAATAGGTGAAGAGAGAGCGGCTTTAGGAGTGGTGCGTGCGGTCTTGGCTTCCCAGAAATGTGAGTAGTGTAATCGGATCATGCCGCGCCGGACTGAAGCCACCAACCAACCCCTTTAGCGCGTGTGGGACAGTCGGCGCTCGTGCGCTGCCGTAACGGAAAGGATAACAGTGGATTAGGCGAAAATAATTCCCGCCAAGAAGGAATTTCCAGATGTGCGTAAGACACCCTTTGTCTCCAGTGGCTCGTTACAGACTAGTTAAATTTCGTTGGATTTCCTAAGTTCGATTTATCTCTGTATCAGTATAGTAATTAAAATATTTGCGCAAAAATAAATTGTCGACGATGTGTCCTACATTAGATATAAACTTGTTCCTTTCTCCCATGGTACTTGCTGCTGAAAATAGTAACGTCCGCTCTAATCCTCGCGCTCAAGCTTTCATTCAGCACGGCTCGAGTCTGTCTCGGGTTTGTTTCTACGTTAACAATGATACACAGCAGCATGGATAGGTTTAATGATGTTGAGTTGACAAATATGTATCTCGTGTATGGGTTCGCTGAACTCAGCGGAGTCGTTATCTGTGATATCAAAAGCAAGAAAAAGCCAAGTATAGTCCAAAAGTAAATCGAAACAACTCTTTCTGGACATTAAACACATCTGTAATCACACAATACAAGCGGGTGCAATTCTCGTTCCCTTCTCCGTAATTTTTAAATAACTGATTGTTTAGTCTGGCCATTGTGTAGAATAAAATACAGTTCCAGTTACAACATCAACTCAAGAGTACAATAGGTTTAATTTGTTATTTGTGAATCACCTAAGTAGGCAAAAGTTGTGAGACAGTAAGAGATTCAATACTTTCAGCATTTCGCGGCCCTGTCAGCAACTGTATAAATATTAAATTCAAAATTAACAGCCTCAGTTGCGGAGTTACCTAGATTTACCTAGGTTTCAATTGGGATAACCCAACCTTCTTCAGAATTACACTTACTAATGTTTGTCCATAATGGACATTGTAAAACTAAAAATACAAATACACCAAGTGTCGTCAAATTTTAAAAACTGAACTGAAGCTGCCTCAGCTCCACTTCCCGACCGCGATGCGGCAGCCACGAGTGTTGTTTCGGACATGGATATGTGTGACGTCCTTAGGTTAGTTACCTTTAAGTAGTTCTAAGTTCTAGGGGACTGATAACCTCAGATGTTGAGTCCCATAGTGCTCAGAGCCATTTGAACCATAGACGGGACTACTGCATGTTGGTGCCAATGTGACAAACAAGAATGTTCCGTATGTTACGAAAAAAGAAGGGGCTGCAGTAGAAACTTCCCACTCTTGGTGTACAAGACGTACATTTACAAACAGGAAGTTGGTACTGGCCCGGAGCAGTATCTTCTCGATTGATCAGCCTCTTTGCACCAAACATTCTTTTTTCGGGGGGGGGGGGGGGGGATTCATTCGATGGGTACGTCAAAATGAAGGACAAAAAGCAACCGACTTTCCCACGTTCATCAGGCGGTGCCACGGCATCGCATCGTTTGATGTTCGTGCAGATGAGGCAAAAACATCAATCTCATTTATACCCTGGGGATGGCAGTGGCAGCACAGAATCTTCTGGGCTGAGCAAGGACAGACACCGACTCTGCTAGCAAAGGTTCAGAGCAGACCGCGCTCCATCTTCTGCAGAAACTGCCCAACTCCACTAGAAAGTTGGCCCCTCCTAATGAGATCCACTGGCTGCCTTCTGCCGACAAACAGAAACTTGAGATCACACTGAGAGTGAACCTTCCCAGTAAGAAGAACGCAAGCTACAAAACAGTGGCAGAAAAATGAAACGATATCGTATGACTGTATCCCTCACTTTCAGTATGATGTTATCATATGACTTACAGGTGGAAACTGGAAATATAAATTTACGCATAAAGTAACATTATATAACTTTTGGTCGTCACAATTCCTTGTTGATGTATCCTACACCTTCACTGCATAAAATTTGACGAAATGCACGAAAACGAAGGTGTATCAGTCAGCAGCAGTACACACACAATTACGCCAAAGGGGCGACTAGAAAGGCGCTCGAAGGATGCTTTCCTTCATTATAAAACAATATTATATCATTGTTTCGTTTATCAGTATAATAACAACTATTTCTTTTTCCTGTCCTTCAAAGGGTCAGCATGTTAATTTTCGGATTTGCACCATACCTCCGGAACAGCAATTGTGTATCCCAAAGTATCTGCATTTAAGGTTATTCCATGAGAAAGGGCGTGAATGTGTTCTAAATGTTTGCAGATTTTGTAGTTGATGTGGGGTATAGGAACCAGCCCAGTATTCACCTGCTCAGTAGTTATTCAAAAATGGTTCAAATGGCTCTGAGCACTATGCGACTTAACTTCTGAAGTCATCAGTCGCCTAGAACTCAGAACTAATTAAACTTAACTAACCTAAGGGCATCACACACATCCATGCCCGAGGCAGGATTCGAACCTGCGACCGTAGCGGTCTCTCGGTTCCAGACTGTAGCGCCTAGAACCGCACGGCCACTCCGGCCGGCCTCAGTAGTGGGAAACCGATCAAAAACCACATCCAGGCTGTCAGCCACACGGCCCTCGTTCTACCCACACACCTCCAGAATAACACACCATTCTGTTTGCATAGTGACACTTGTTTTCTTTATTGATTTACCTATTTATCCTGACACCACTGGGGGCCATCAAACCCTCTTTACACCTAACCGGCATTCCGCATATTTTATACTATGTTGTTAATGACACATACAATGTATATTCAAAACTTATTGACACTTAACATGAGATTCGACACTTAAAAAACCTACAACATAAAACGTGGAAAACAGTTAAGAGTTATTGTAGAGAAAAAGAGAGATGTTACCCCATGAAAAGCAGAACAAAAAAGACAGGTATGGCTAGGTAAATTTAAACTGAAGGCACTACCTGCAATGGATGAGAGAAAGGAAGTGGAATGTGGAAGGTACTGAGAGAGAAAGAGATCGGTGGAGATGAGTAGCGTGGCTGATAGAGAAAAGAAACATGGAAAAGAGAGAAGCAGTTGGTTTACTGTTTGATATAAGGAAAAGAGAGGAAGGTACTGTCATTCGAGTACAGACTTGACAGTGGTGCCTGACGACCACTATGTCATCCTGAGGCAACGGCGTCATCGAGATACAGCATGGAGGGACATGGAGACAGAACACGGCTGTCCCGGTCGTTGCCGGGTTAGCAGACCTGGTACCGCGACTTCTATTCAAGTAACTAGTCAATTGGCACCACGAGGCTGAGTGCACCCTGTTGCAGTCATCCCACCAAGAAAGAATCCCTAGCAGTACCGGGAATAGAAGTCAGGTCCACCACATGACAGTCAGCCTCGTTGAGAGAAACATGTCACGCGTGTTAATTCTATAGGGAAATGTTACGAGACTGACAAAAGAAAACACTTCAGTTATCTTTTAAATGCAACGGGAAATAGAACGATGCGCAGTGTGCATGGTAGCTTATTACAGAGGCCGGCAGAAGCAACAGAGGAGTAGTGGATGAATATTTTTGATTTACTCCCGGGCACATCTAGGAAACTAGGTAAGTGAGCCTTGTATTATGCGTAATGACATCACAGGTTCTTGATCCCTAATGTGTGGTACTGGGTAAATGCAGCCTACGGAAACGATGGAATGGTCATATCATACGGTTGCTAGACCGTCTAGCCGCAACCATCCTTAGTGGACATACAAAGGCCAAACGGGGGTCAAATACACTGAAGAGACAAAGAAACTGGTACACTTGGTTAATATCGTGTAGGGCCAAAGCGAGGACGCAGCAGATGTGCCGCAACGAAACGTGGCATGGACTCGACTAATGTCTGAAGTAGTGCTGGAAGGAACTGACACCATGAATCCTGCAGGGCTGGCCATAAATCCGTAAGAACACGAGGGATGGAGATCTCTTCTGAACAGCACTTTGCAAGACATCCCACATATGCTCAATAATGTTCATGTCAGGGGAGTTTGGTGGTTAGCGGAAGTGTTTAAATTCAGAAGATTCTTCCTGGAGCCGCTATGTAGCAATTCTGGAAGGGTTGGGTTTCACATTGTCCTGCTGGAATTGCCCAAGTCCGTCGGAATGAACAATAAACATGAATCTATACAGGTGATCAAAAAAATGGCTCTTAGCACTACGGGACTTAACTTCTGAGGTCATCAGTTAAATGGTTCAAATGGCTCTGAATACTATGCGACTTAAGTTCTGAGGTCATCAGTCGCCTAGAACGTAGAACTAATTAAACCTAACTAACCTAAGGACATCACACACATCCATGTCCGATGCAGGATTCGAACCTGCGATCGTAGCGGTCACGCGGTTCAGACTGAAGCAATAATTTAATTGCTCCCTCGGGTATTGTGAGCAATTGGCGCATGTGGAAGGGGGACCTGCAAGGGTTGAAACAGGTGCAAGTGTAAGAACGCAAACGTTCTTTAAGAAAAGCAGGCTGTAAATAATAGGTTTAAAACAATAGTTCACTGGTTTTCTGCAAATAGCAACTCTCTCAGAAAAAAAAGTTGCGAGTGAAGTCCTACATCTCTCATAACTGCACCTCCCTAGACGTGAAGCATAGGCAAAGTAGTAAGGGCGACTTCTCAAATGGGTATACACATTCCTGACGATTTTAGTTGAGCTTAGAGGCTTGGCTTTTGGGCAACTGAGGTCTGCTACTTTTGCGCTTTCCTCATTGCAAGGCTTGCAGAGAGACGTTTTCGGCCCTAGTAAGTGGAATTTTTCTTATCCGTAGCGACTGTATTTTTTGCCCATTTGAGGTGTTGACGTAAAGTTACACCCAAGTTCTTCACCGCTTCATGATATGGTATTGGCATTCTGTCAGCACTTAAAAAAAGGAAAATAAAATTAACAAAAAAAGTGGGACATAAGTATTATTTGTGGGGTGCGTAGACTGTAAACACTGAAATCTTCTTTTACTTCCTACTCTTTCTCCGCGTGTTATTTCGGATTTTGCGTTGTTACTGGCAGAGGACTGTCTCGCGTTCAAGTGGGAGAAAGTCTTCTAAGTGTTTGCGTAGACGGGACGTGGGTAGCAGCCCAGTAGTTACCTAGTCAGATGCGGGGAGCCGTTTAAAAACCACAGCCAGGCTGGCCGGGATATCCAGTTCACTTCGTTAATCCGCTGGATCCACAACCGGCTCGACTCCTTGCCCCGGAACGCTCCTCTGACCGGGCGGTCCGGTGAAAAAACGGAGATGGCACAAAATATTAGCCTACGTAAGGCAGTGTCTGTCAGCGGCCTACAGCCAGAGGTACTAATTCTCCGCCCACGAGGCCAACATTTGCTGTCGCCTGATTGTCGAAACGTGTCCGTGACTTCCACACAGCTGGGTCTTAGATGACCTCGTCACCCAAGGATTAATTACACACTAAATCCCGTTACGTAACATACCAACTGACCATGCATAATACAAATATACGAGCCCTGCCTTTGATTTCGAAAGTCTTCATGTGAAAGATGGTTTCTTCGCTATTGTTGGCTTTTTGACAGTGGACCTTTCTTTCCGCATATTTAACTGTTGGGTGGCTAAAATAACTTGCGAATTCGTGAGGATTTGGTCCATCCATTTATAGCTGGCATTTCATTTCTTCGAGGCTGAGACGCAGCCTTTAAAATTTTAGCCGCATGTGGAAGGAACAGACTTCGAATCCGTATTAAAATTTAGATTCTTCGTGATTTTCCTAAATCATTTCAGATTAATGCTTTCCGATGCCATCCAAAAAATGGGACAGAACGAAACTAATCTTTGTGAAGTTGAGAAAAATGACGCTGCCATGTCGGCTAAGTGTCATTACGTATTTCAAATTTGACATACTTGATTACAAGTCTGAACAGTGGCGTAATTGATGAACATTAACAACCTCATGATTGAGGCAGTTTTTCGAAGTAGCTTACAGTGTTATATGGAGTAAAGATGTAGTTGTAGAATATACAAAAAAATATCTACAGCACTTGATCACGGAATGTATATGGCTCCTTTTATTGGATATTTGGATTGAAATATCCCAGATACCGAAACAGGGCATCAGTTCTTTTTCGCTATTGCCTCTGAGTGTACCTACAAAGGGCAACATTTCTCACGGATGTGCACAAGCAGGTGTTCAGTGAGGTAACATTCGTACGCATCTTTCAGCCCTCCTCTTCAAAGTATCACTAACTCCTGTGAACACGCCTGACTGACCTTGGATTTGCTACCGTGTGCGAAGTGGCGCAGTGGTTATCACCCTGGACTCTGACCATCCCGATTTACTTTTTTCCGTGGTTTCCCTAAATTACTCAAGACAACTGCCGTGATGGTTCCTTTGCAAAGGACGAGGCTAATTTCCTTCTCATCCATCATCATTACATGTCTGTCATTACATATTATGCCGGCCGTGGTGGCCGAGCGGTTCTAGGCGCTTCAGTCCGGAACCGCGCTGCTGCTACGGTCGCAGGTTCGAATCCTGCCTCGAGCATGGATGTATGTGATGTCATTAGGTTAGTTAGGTTTAATTAATTCTAAGTCTAGGGGACTCATGACCTCAGATGGTAAGTCCCATAGTGCTTACAGTCATTTGAACCATTTTTGGTACAAATGTCTCTTATAATCTTGAAACCTGTTTCCATTTTTCGTCATCAGTCCTTCGCAAGCCAGTTTCCTGAATAGTTTCGCCTGAATATCTGAAATGAGATACTCTCTCGGTTCTTAGGAATTTGGGTGCCATGTTGTTGCTGAACAAACAATACCTCGAGCTCTTGTCTCTCCGCTGATTCTTTAATTATTTCCGTTTGTTTTTGGACCGGTACTGTTTGCATGTCCTTACTTAGAATTGCCAACTCATCTGGAAAATTACACAGTCTTTCCTACTATTGGGTTCAAATGGTTGAAATGGCTCTTAGCACTATGGGACTTAACTTCTCAGGTCATCAGTCCTCTAGAACTTAGAACTATTTAAACCTTACTAACGTAAGGACGTCACACACATCCATGCCGAGGCAGGATTCGAACCTGCGACCGTAGCGGTAGCGCGGTTCCAGACTGTAGCGCCTAGAACCACTCGGTCACCCCGGCCGGCCCCTAGTATTGGGTCTTCGTAATTTGATTGGTTCTTATATTTTTAGCTCTGATTTTAGTTGTAATGCTCTTAGAATACTTTTTTTGAACTCAGCTGAATAGCAATGGACATTTTACATCACCTTGTCTCACTCTTGCTTTAATTTGAAAATATTCCGTAATTTTTTATTGAATTTTCCCTTAGATTCTGTGACACTTAATGGTTCACCAATAATGCAGAGCTTTTGGAGTCCAGACCTACTTCTTTTAGAATGTGGATGAGAGTTATACTGTCTACCGAGTCATAAGGCTTTTTAAAATATACGAAGGTACGAAGTACTTTCTTCCTGTAAAGTTTAGGTGGCTAAGAATTAGTTTCAGAACTATATTTGGTCTGAAATCTGAAAAATATTCATATCAATAATATGTGTGTTTTTGGAATTTGCGGGCGCTCAACGCCGATGTTACCAGCACCCATTAAAACATAGCATATAGTAATGAAATCTTCTTACGATTTCGGTATCAAAGTCCTGTGCCGAAAAAGATTGAGCGGATCCGTATCCGTCCTTTGACAGACAGTAAATCTAGTTCGTAATTGCTGTCAAATTTAGTTTTTGATGCATTATATGTTGTCAAACTCACCGAGTCAATCTCTAATCGACTGAAATAAATACATCTACGACGGACTAACAGGCGTTTCTTTCAGTTTTATATTTTAACCGTTTTAACACAAGTATTTAAACACCTGTTGTAGTGTACGATCTAGTCAGTTAATCATGTATATACAGGGTGGTCAGAAAATGTGCGAAATGCTTGTAGGGATATTACAGGGCAGCTTGTACTGAGACATAAATGTAAAGAAAGAAATTCGATACGTTGCTCCGTTTCCGAGTTGTTTAGCATAGAATTTAGCCAAACGGGGCGTCGCGCGCTCGCATTCAAGCGGCCTGCCAGGTGCGTTGTTGCCCAACGAGTGCTTTGTCTCGTTAGCTGAAACTTGAATGTACCCGCGCGACGACCTGATTGGCTAACTTCAATGCTAAATAACTCGGAAACGGCGCAACATATCGAATTTTTTTCTTAACATTTATGTCTCAGTACAACCTGCCCAGTAAAATCCCTACAAGCATTTCACACATTTTCTGACCACCCTGTAGAAACTATAAATTTTGAAATCCTGTTCCCCCGTGGATAAATTTCTGCTAACGCCTATGGTTTTACGATCGTAGCTCTGTGAGTCGGTTACGTAAATGAGTTTCAGATTTGAAGCTACTTTTCGACTGATCTTCACAAGGGGAAAATGACTGACGTGACTCATCGTTGCGATAGGGGAGGCTGAGCCTACTGTCGCGATATCCTGAGGCACTGAAAGTGTTGATAACCGACGGCCTTGGGGGAGCAGAGAGGTCAGAGCGGCACGTGTATGCCGGTAAAGCAGCAGGCCGCGCGCTTACGGTGCGTTACGTAAAGCAGGTAGGCCGGGCTGGCGCAGACGGCCGCCCGCACATGTTCCTTACGTAAGCAACCCGTCCCGCAGCCCGGCCGTCGATGACCGCTGCCCTGCGGACCTCTGGAGCCGTTCCAGCCGGAGGAAGCGCTCATTGCCACAATTAGGCGGCGCTTCCACCGTTCCAAACACCTATTCTCAAAGGAGTTGAAATCAGACAAACTAGTCGTCAGCACGAAACGTTATTAGTGGAGTGTACCAAATGGGAGACGTTCTCCTGGTAAACTACAAGGGGCTTTCAATAAGTAATGCAACACATTCGTTTTCTGAAAGAAGATCGATTTTATTCAGGATCCCGATACACCACGTTATTCGCGTCTCTTTTGGCTACCTATTTTTCTACATAATCTCCGTTCAATATGACGGCCTTATGCCGACTTACTGGGAGAACCTGTATGCCACCATGGTAGCACTCTACTGGTCGATTTCAGAGCCAACGTCTTGTTGTATCGCCGGCCGGGGTGGCCGAGCGGTTGTAGGCGCTACAGTCTGGAACCGCGCGACCGCTACGATCGCAGGTTCGAATACTGCTTCGGGCATGGATGTGTGTGATGTCGTTAGGTTAGTTATTTAAGTCGTTCTAAGTTCTAGGGAACTGGTGACCTTAGAAGTTAAGTCCCATAGCCTTCAGAGCCATTTGAACCATTTTTTTCTTGTTGTATCACTAACCTCTCCATTAACAATCCACGTACTGCCTCCCGCGGAGTGCGTCCTTCACTGGGCCAAACAAGAGGCAGTCGCAAGGTGCGAGAGTTGGGCTGTAGTATGGATGAGGAAGAACAGTCCAATGACGTTTTGTGTGTCCCTGTCGGGTGCGCAGACTTGTATGAGGCCTTGCGTTGTGAAAATTCGTTTGCATTTCTGTGGCGACGAACACACTCAAGTAGTTTTTTTCAAGTTCCTGGGCGTAACACAAACATTTCAGAGTTGATCGTTGCACCATATGGGAGAACACCAAACAGAATAACTCCTTCAAATACCTATAAGACCGTCGTCATGACTTTATCGCCTAACGTTTTACACACTACTGACCATTAAAATTGCTACACCACGAAGATAACGTGGTGCAGACCTTAAATTTAACCGACAGGAAGAAGATGCTGTGGTATGCAAATGATTAGCTTTTCAGAGCATTCACACAAGGTTGGCGCTGGTGGCGACACCTACAACGGGCTGACATGAAATAAATTTCCAACCGATTTCTCATACACAAACAGCAGTTGACCGGCGTTCACTGGTGAAACGTTGTTGTGATGCCTCGTGTAAGGAGGATAAATGCGTACCATCACGTTTCCGACTTTGATAAAGGTCGGTTTGTAGCCTATCGCGATTGCGGTTTATCGTATCGCGACACTGCTGCTCGCGTTGGTCGAGATCCAATGACTGTTAGCAGAATATGGAATCGGTGGGTTCAGGAGTGTAATATTGAACGCCGTGCTGGATCCAAACTGCCTCGTATCACTAGCAGTCGAGATGACAGGCATCTTATCCGCATGGCTGTAACGGATCGTGCATCCACATCTCGATCCCTGAGTCAACAGATGGGGACATTTGCGAGACAAAAACCATCTGCACAAACAGTTCGACAACGTTTGCAGCAGCATGGACTATCAGCTCGGAGACCATGGCTGCGGTTACCCTTGACGCTGCATCACAGACAGGAGCCCATGCGATGGTGTACTCAACGACGAACCTGGATGCACGAATGTCAAAACGTCATTTTTTCGGATGAATCGACGTTCTGTTTACAGGATCATGATGGTCGTATCCGTGTTGAGCGACATAGCGGTGAACGCAAATTGGAAGCGTGTATTCGTCATCACCATACTGGCGTATCACCCAGCGTGATGGTATGGGGTTACACGTCTCGGTCACCTCTTGTTCGCATTGACGGCGCTTTGAACAGCAGACGTTACATTTGAGATGTGTTACCTCCTGTGGCTCTACCCTTCACTCAATCGCTGCGAAACCCTACATTTCAGCAGGATAAAGAACGACCGCATGTTGCACGTCTTGTAAGGGCCTTTCTGGATACAGAAAATGTTCGACTGCTGCCCTGGCCAGCTCACTGTGCAGACCACTCACCAATTAAGAAGTCTGGTCAATGGTGGCCGAGCAACTGGCTCGTCACAATACGCCAGTCACTACTCTTGATGAACTGTGGTATCGTGTTGAAGCTGCATGGGCATCCAAGCACTGTTTGACTCAATTCACAGGCGTATCAAGGCCGTTATTACGGCCAAAGGTGGTTGTTGTTGTTCTGCGTACTGATTTCTCAGGATCTATGCACCCAATTTGCGTGAAAATGTAATCATATGTCAGTTCTAGTAGAATATATTTGTCCAATGGATACCCGTTTATTATCTGCATTTCTTCTTGGTGTAGCAATTTTAATGGCCAGTAGTGTATGTCCGGCCGGTCGGCACGCGAGACAGAGGACAGGTTTGAGCGACCTTGTTGCAAGGGTGACAGTCGCCTCGCCCAACGAACGGCTGACTGTGTTTTTGTTCACTGCTAGGTCTCCTATATGTGCCTATGAATACCACGCGCCGCCAACTTTCGGAACCTGAGTAAAGGTGCTGAAATGGGAATATTACATGGTGTCACGTAATAAATTCCGTATTTTTTCATTCTTAATTTGCCGTGACAAAATGTGTCGAATTGCTTTTTGATCGTCCCTCGTAGTTTCCATCAAAAGCGATCATACTGCAAATACTTGGAATTTTTCCACGAGACAAGCATGGCGCTACAATTCGTCTGCGGTACCTGTACACAGTAGACATCTGCAATGGCAAATCGCGGTGAGAGTGTGTGTATGTGTGTGTGTGTGTGTGTGTGTGTGTGTGTGTAGGACAGAGAGGGAGAGAGAGAGAGAGAGAGAGAGAGAGAGAGAGAGAGAGAGAGAAGGTGCATTGCCGCCTTGGTCTATAGTCGCCTACGCATGTTCTATTGGGACAGCTGTAATAGAACGTGTAGTGAGCTATTTCTGAGGAACACATCTGAAAGGTAACATTTTTCCTAATGGATCAATTTTTTTTATATATATATGAGAGAGTCAAATGAAAACCTCACATAGCCGCGCGGGATTAGCCGAGCGGTCTCGGGCGCTGCAGTCATGGACTGTGCGGCTGGTCCCGGCGAATGTTCGAGTCCTCCCTCGGGGATGGCTTTGTGTGTTTGTCCTTAGGCTAATTTAGGTTAAGTAGTGTCTAAGCTTAGGAACTGATGATCTTAGCAGTTAAGTACCATAAGATTTCACACACATTTGAACATTTTTTTTTATTTTTTAAAAAAAACCTCACATCCGCCACGACGGGTCCGCGGAATGGTTCCTTTCGACAGTAATCACCATACACGTTAAGACATTTACCCCACTGGGAGGCGATACTATCAATTTCTGTTTTGCAGAACTCGGGCGGCCGCTAACAGACCAACAATTTCACCTACTCTTGCACTTCCTCGTCCGACTGAAACGGACGTTCATGCATATTTTTCTTCGTGTCGTCAAAGGAGTGAAAAATCATGTGGTGAAAGATCGGAGCTGTACGGAGGATATTGCAGTATTGCCCAACCAAGTATAGTCTTCGTTCAGTTGGCAGTGTTGGGCCGGCAACGGGCTGATTCCGTCCGGCACGTGGGCGAACGGCAGAGCCAATAGCGGAAACGTCGCACATGTCCCCCGTCAATGAAATCCAAAACTGTTCACTGTAAGGTCACGATGACCTCCTTCGATTGCAGAGGTCCTCTGCTAGTCGAGTTTCTGGAGCGTGGAACTACAATCAACGCGCAGAGCTGTGAACACACTTCGCAGAAACTGCGACGCACCATTTAAGTCGAAAGGCCCTGCAATCATCTTATGACACGATGACGCCCGCCCCCCACACTGCCAATCGGACAAAGGCTACGCTTCGACGCTTTAGTTAGGAAATAATGCAACATCGTCCGTAGAGCCTGGGTCTGTCACTGTATCATTTTCATATCACTGACGAACGAAAGAACGACACGCGTGGGGCGGGTACTGTTGTGGATCCGTTAGCGGCCGACCGCGTTCTACGTAACAGGAAATATCGTCACGTCTCCCAGTGGGATAAATGTCTTAATGCGTATGGTGATTACTTTTGAATGGAACCATTACATGGTCCCGTTGTGACGAGTGTCCGATTTTTATTTGACTGACCCGCTTGAGAATTTACATTAGTTAGTTTTATTAATTTTCAAAATGAGGTGGAAATTATACTGGTCCAAAACACTTCAGTGCTTTATCGAGGCTGTTATCTGTCCTGGAGATTTATCGTTAATCAGTTACCACTAAATCTTGACGACATACCGAGCTGCAACAAGTGGGGTGGTACATGTTAAAAAAAATAATAATAAATTTAAAAAAAAATAAACTTAAGGTCCGAGATGCGGCATATCGCTCGTTTCCTGTGTTGTATTCAGCATACAGCAGACGACTATTAAACGACGCCTCCAGTAAAACTAGGCTTGATGCCCTGCCGTGCACCTGTCAAACTGAAACTTGAGTTCCTTCGAGAGGTATCGCTGCCGGCGGCTTGTCAAACGCTGGACAGGTCAGCTAGAAAAACAGCTCCCCCTACGCAAAAACTAAGCGACCTCAGATTACTTTTCACGCTCGTTTTCCAGTCACTGTCAAGCCGCGTTGCACTAGCTAAAAACCAGTCTGTATCTTCTTAATACGGTAAGAGCAACTCACAAACTAATGAACACAAAACTGTGTACTTCAGTCGGTGCAGTGCTCAAGGCAAGTTCTAATGTTGACGTTGTTATCAAAATCTGGAACATAGTTACTACTTTTAAATTATTTACTCAGTGCTGACTAGTCCTGTTCAGACAGAAACTATTAATTAAAGGCCAGTAACGCCAACGTTCTGGAAGATTCTGGAGCGTATCGTAAGCACGAACGTTTTATGGCGCTCCTACAGTAAAATATGCTTGTCTCAACAAATCAGTACAGGTTCAGAAACAAAACCACTTGTGTGAAGCGCAGATTTCTTGATTCACACACGATGTTTTGCAAACAGTAGGTGCAGGTGAACTGATAGATTTCGTCTTCCTAGATTTTCAAAAGACTTTGGACACTGCACTACATTTAGTAAAATATTCCACGTTACAACATCGTGGTCCCATGAGTTTCTTGTCAAAACCCAATGTTTCTTCCTCTTCTGCAGAAGACGTTTTCAATGGTGTGTAGCTTTTCCGGACGTCCCATTCACACGCTGGCCAGCTACTGAATGAGTCAAGCCATGATGTGCATCGGACCTTTGAAAATGCTACCAGAACCCTTCACGTCGTCCTCTGCAGATGCAACGAAACGTTGGATTTGAACGAGAAATTCTTGCGACCACGACGAGATAACACGGAATATTTCAGCAACTGTGACATTTCTGGTAGTGAAATTTTACATTTTACAATGTAACACATTGGCAACTAACAACCAAGATACGATGATAGTGAGATCTTCACAGATGTGGGATACCCTTGAGAAATTTTTCACTGATACCAAGACGTGCTGAAATGTATTGCCTCCGATTTTTATGTGAAAACTATTGAAGCTTTTTAAACAAACGTTATTAACATTCTACATGTTTATTCTTCATGTCTACGTATTTGTTTCTCCATATATTCGCTCTTGCGGCGAACATAAAAAATGCTCAAATGTGTGTGAATTCCTAAGGGACAGAACTGTTGCGGTCGTCGGTACCTAGCCTTACGCACTACTTAAACTAACTTATGCTATGGTCAACACACACACCCATGCCCAAGGGAGGACTCGAACCTCCGGCGGGAGGGGCCGCGCAATCCGTGACATGGCGCCTCAAACCGCGCGGCCACTCCGCGCAGCGCGCCGAACACATTTCTCCCGATACGAGACCAGTGTTTTGATATCGTCACTACAGAATGTTTAACTTCGTTGACGCAGCCACAACTCGTCTCTGCTTGCATAGCTTCATCACCATCAAAGTGGGGTCGTCGAATGTGTTAAAGTTTTGGGAACAGATGAAAATCAGACGGGACCAATTTTTCACTGTATGGGGGATGATCGACGACAGTGTACCCAAGGCGTCGAATTGCTGCAGACACCGCAGCGCTCATGTGTGATCTGACATTGTCATGCTGAATGAGAGGGTGCTACATGTGTGGAAGAACTCTTTCAAATTCGATACTCGATTGCAGCACGCAGTTTCTCACGTGATGACATAGTTGCGTTACACACCGCCATGTTACATGTTACAATTAGGGCCCTCCAGTGGCAGAGAGCTGCAGATATGTAGACGTGAAGAATAAAGATACAGAATTTTAATAATTTCAGGTTTCTTTAAAAAGCTGTAAGAGTTTCCACACAAAAAATTTGGAGGCATTAATTTCCTGCAGGTCCTCGTATAACCTGGTATTTTGTACTGGGCAAATGATCTAAAGAAAAGAAAGTAATAACGAGCGAGCCACAAAGAAGTGTAAAAGGATCACCAATGTGATTAGACACTTTTGTCTAGATCAGGGAGGCCGGCCGCAGAGGCCAAGCGGTTCTAGGCGCTTCAGTCTGGAACCGTGCGAACGCTACGGTCGCAGGGTCGAATCCTGCCTCGGGCATGGATGTGTCTGATGTCCCTAGGTTAGTTAGGTTTAAGCAGTTCTAAGTTCTACGGGACTGATGACCTCAGGTGTTAAGTCCCATAGTGCTGAGAGCCATTTGAACCATTTTTTCTAGATCAGGGATCCCAGTCTTTCCTCTGACGTAACACTTTCAGAATCCTGGTACTCTGATGAATCACCTGTTTTATTTTTAAGGTTAATAAAAGTAATAAAAGATTTAAAATCGAGGAAAGCTTATTTTAATCAGAACTACTTCAGTTAAAAATCATATGTAATAACACAACATCATAATAAAATCATTAAAAAATAAGAATGCTTGAAAAAACGCCATGTTAGGTTTTTCGCGGACCTCGTATTCACTTCCAGCGGAACACCAGTGTTCCCCGGTACACAAATTGGGAAAACGCTGGTCTGGACGGAAGTGTGTCACTGGACGATCAGAAGTAAATGAAGAAAAAAGGACAAAATTTTATCTGTGTTTACTGAACTGCAACCAGCATGAATATATGCAACATAATGCCACACCAAGGAGAAAGAACACGCTAGTAGATTATTCGCGCACGTTTGGAGCACACCACACAAAGTAAATACGTATGGGTACTATAAGGGACTCCCCATAATCTCCGTTCGAAGAATATACCGTCTACAATTGGTACGCCAATGACGCAAAATCGCCGTGAGCATTTAGGAAAATCATTTCACCTCCGCACCAGGTAGAAGATGTTGTTGTTGTTGTTGTTGTCTTCAGTCCTAAGACTGGTTTGATGCAGCTCTCCATGCTACTCTATCCTGTGCAAGCTGCTTCATCTCCCAGTACCTACTGCAACCTACATCCTTCTGAATCTGTTTAGTGTACTCATCTCTTGGTCTCCCTCTACGATTTTTACCCTCCACACTGCCCTGCAATGCTAAATTTGTGATCCCTTGATGCCTCAGAACATGTCCTACCAACCGGTCCCTTCTTCTAGTCAAGTTGTGCCACAAACTCCTCTTCTCCCCAATTCCGTTGATAAATTACTGTGTCGTGGTGCGTAAAGAAGGCCGTAACTGCTTGCCGCACATCCTCGCCCGACAGGAAATATCGTCCGTTAAAGACCTCTTTTTAAGGGACCGAAGGTGTGACAATGGCGTGGGGACACATCAGGACAACAGGGCAGTTGCTCGAGTGTTGGCAATACTTCTGCATTCAGACATGTGCGATATGGGACGTGCGTTACCACGAAGAAGCACTCCTTGTCACGCACTATTCCGCACCCCTGGTTTTCCGCAGACATGCTGCCCCGTACACATTCTCCATTCTCAGATGAATGTCTACCGCTGCCAGTCCTTCGACAGCCAAGAAAAGAATAACAACACGTTGGACCTGTTCGGACTCTTTCAGAAATAACGTCGCCATAGTTCACCTTGCCTAGCCTACATGTCGGTGCTTACATGCCAGCAACGGCATCGCTCTACGTTTCACGTACGCTGCAGCAACGCCTTCAAACGGAAAATTCTGATCGCCCCTTGAATTAAAAACCTATATACAACGAGACGACCACGTAAAATGCTTAGTATAATAGCGAATGGAAGTCTCACATTCGTTGAAGGGATGCTAATTAACAGCAGCTTAACTATAAACGAAACTGCGTATAAGACGCTAATGCTACTGTTTCTTAGTATAGTAATTAGTGATTAGAATACTCGTCAAATAAGACGACAGCAGATTCAAAATGAGTGAAGAGATGCGCAGCTAGGATCGTAACAGATCTGTATAACCCTCGCTAAAGTATAACAGAGTTGCTCAGGAAACTTAATGGGAATTTTTGCAAGAAAGGCGGCGTTGAAGGAATTCGAAGAAAGTGTGACGTTTCTCCCACCACTATCGCTTATCTTTGGTAGAATATTGAAAATAGAAGAGAGATTAGTGCGCGTATTCGAATGGAATAGGACTGAAAATTGCTAACACTGATACGAAATACCTGCTGTTATGTGCTGCACATTGCCTTGTGTAGAATACAGGGTGACCCAGAATTCCACCGATAAACGTTTAGATATGGAAGTATGGACCAAAACTTCTAGTAAACATGGGCTCTAAAATGTATAACTTCAGAATTACTAGCAGCTTTTCACCTTCGCTACTGTGTGACCTCTATACACAACAGGCGCTAACAGGCTTTCAGTTATTCATTCAGAGCCCATTTCTGCCGGACTTTTTTTCTTGTTTTGGCCCGTACTACCACCTCTCAAAATATATAATGCAAACAACTTGGAGCAGAAGATAAACAAGACCTCATAATTCTTGGGGTACACAGTTTAGAGCCCATGTACACTAGATTTTTTTTTGTTTTGTTCATACCTGCACATGTTGGTAATACAGAATTTATTATATTATCTTTAACAAATATACCGCAAACGGTAGACGGGTACTGGCTTTTGCACACAATGGAAGTGGCGAGAACTTCAATCGCACTTGCAAAGCTCAGGTGCAGAGAAATCTAGGGTAATATATGGTGCAAACTCGACACAGTATAACATCTAATGGCCTTGAGTTCCCGACAGCCATTAACTTCGTTGACGACCTTGCCCGCTAGCGGGGTATCCAAGGTTCCAGAAAGCATCCAGCTCCAGACAAATGGCGGCAAATTTTAGAAATTCACATTCTCTGCCGCAGACAGAGACGCAGCTTTAACAAATAGTGCTATGGGTAAGTCTTATCCAAAGTTTCGAGAAACGTTCGGCACCGATTTAGGACCACACCTTCGGGTCGCTTACGTAAAGTGGCCATCAGGATCAAGGTCGCCCGCTACACTGATGTAAATGGCGTGTTATGTACCACACAGTAGCAGCTTGGAATCCAGGCAGCCTCTAGGCCACGCCTCTGAGCTCTATATCGTCATCGGGTTCCTCGGCGTTGAAAATGGATGAACGGAACGTCGGAAATACGTTATGTGTGTTCTCTTGTCTTTGAAATGTTTGTATATAACTTCTCTGAATTGAAGAAGCGGAACTTGTCTGGTATTCACCATGACTAGTATGGAAAATAGCTTAAAAATTTAACATTATCTGAGTTTTCTCATCCCTGTTTCTTTTTCATCTCATCTATTAATTTCTGAATATTATTTCTCGCTATTTCTTGAAACAGGCAAGATCATCTCCAGAGCTGAGTCCTCCTTTCTGCTGCCATTAATTTGTGTTAGTCGTAACACCCATTCGAAAGGAATATTATGTTACGAGACAGGTACTTTACACCATATTGATAACACTTATGGCGTTAATGTAACACCACACATTTATTACCAATACTACTACTACTATAACCAGTATCATCATTATAACAAAAAAATAATTCCACGACACTTGATATCGGCCATAAGCACCTTTCACAATGAAACTAATTTTGTAGTCAAAACAGGGAGCAAAATAAGTAAGAATGGCATTATAACTAACCAAAGAACTAAACAAGGTTGTCGTCTTTCCCTAATTTTATTCAACTTACATATAAATGACATAAATGACATGATTAAAATCAGAATGAGCAAAAACAACAACAAAGGAATAAAACTAGATATGGATCGTGATACAGTATACAAACATTAATGTATGCTGACGAGCAGACTATAATAGCCACTTCAAAAGAACTACTACAACGAAATATTTTTAAATTAAAACAAATCGACCAAAATTATAATTTCAAAATATCTGTAGATTGTTGTGATGTAAACATACTAAGGATGTATTATCAAATGTAAAAGTGGGATCTGAAGGCTGCAGTCCTGTCAGCTGAAATAAATACATAAACAAATAGCTGAAAGGCACAACGCGGCTGGCTTGTGTACCAGATGACATAATATTTGATAACAAATTTAGAGTTCGTATCAGTAGAGTCGAAAGAGATCAGAAGACTGAGCAGACTCACTGAGATCGATGACAGCTGACACCAACTTCTATAACGTCTTGCGTTTCACTGCAACAAAATACTGATTAATATTCTTTTGCTTAATGTGTGGCACGGACTAAATAACGACACAGCACACGTTTTTCTGATATTAACTCATACTAAAAATTATACAAACTTCGCAGATTACGTACAGATACGTAGTAATTGCCAAAGGGAACTGTCTACTTATACATTATTAACACCCATTCAATTTTCTTGTTTGCGAGTCACAATCAAGTTTTATGTTCTGCTTACCAAAGATTGCCAGTTTTAGAGACAACGAGCAACGCCACATCTGTACCTACTCTCAGATGCGTTCATACATTTGCCTGTACTTTATAAATAAGAAGAAGATCAGAACGCCAGAAGAGGGTCATAACATTAATACGTGAACACAAAAACTAAATTACCAATTTTTCATATTAATTACACAAGAAAACCTATGAAACTTGCCTCATTCTAGAGTTATTTCTCCACATAGGTGCACAAAAGAAAATCATGTGGGTACGTAGCCGTTAAGAGTGGTAAAAAGGAGTAAATGCTTTCATATTCACAATTCTGATGATACATTCTCTATCACAAATTGAAATCTCCAATACATGAACGTCGAAGTTTGAAGTTCTATCAACTTCTGTACTACGTATCGGTCAGATGCTGTCGTAGAAATGACACTCGAAGGCAAGAACGTTTCGTGAAATCGTGTTCTAGAGACGTTCACGTCTGCAGGGTTCATTTGCGGTAACACACACAAATACCAGACAGCTACATTGCGATAACTGCTGTGCCACTAACGTTGTCAGCAGGGTTCAAAATGGCTCTGAGCACTATGGCACTTATCTTCTGAGGTCATCAGTCCCCTAGAACTTAGAACCACTTGAACCTAACTAACCTAAGGACATCAGACACATCCATGCCCGAGGCAGGATTCGAACCTGCGACCGTAGCGGTCACGCGGTTCCAGACTGTAGCGCCCAGAACCGCAGGCCACCCCGGCCGTGTGTCAGCAGGGGAAATCAAAATATCGCTGTAACGAAGTCTGTAAATAACGTTGCCTATTGGCATCGTTATTAAGCTTTCTTTTCTGTAAGAGTAACTTTGTGGTTCTTTGCCACTGTTAACAGAAAATTTGAAGTAAGTTTCTAATTTTTAATTTATTCATTTTGAATAGCTAAGATATCCGGCTTCCCTTATTGTACGGAAGCTATATTTGTTTTAGGCTACACCAAGTGGTCGGTGTGGAAGACGCAGAGCTAGACAGACCCAATTATTTCGTAGAGAAAATAATAAGAATGTGGACTCTCGTAATGATAATGCAACTGTTTTACTAAATGGTACATTTAAAAATGCTCGTTGGGTAATTCAACATAATTTTGACAGTTGTTAGGTAATTCAACATAATTTTGACAGTTACAATTGCGGTCTGATGAATTTATAGCGTAAATTTCATAATGCAGAACATTTCACTTCAGAGGTTACTGTAAGTGATACCGGGCCATTGACACTCTGTTGTCATAACGCTAAATTAATTTGCCGGCATTAAGGCAAAATTTATTTTTCCAACATACTTTATCAAGGACGCACTTCAAACGATCGAACAATTCCAGAGAAATCAACTAATTGTTTCAACAATATTCGTAGCTACAATGCAGAATCCGCTATATTCAGTTCTGACGCAAAACCTTCCGACGCAGTTTAACGTGGAGTAAAGATACGTGTCATTTTTTTATCGTCGATCAGGTCCAGTGACTTCTACGTACATTCACCATGTTATGTGCTGTTATATTTTATGACATCGACACAGTTAGTCGTATTTCAACCACAGGCAGAGAACGAATGTTAATTCATTGTCAAGTACTTTAATACTTTATTTTAATCCGAAGCTATATTACCTTCTACAGGGCCTCAAAGTAAAAATAAAAATAAACACTGACAACGGTTACAGAGTTGTGCGGGAAGCCATACCGATCGGTTTTCAAGAAGGCATCCACATCCAGAAGCGCGCGGCTTGGGCGTCGGGAAGCTTCTGACACGGGTGTGCGTCCCACATAACGTTAATAAATCCGAGACGTGTAGCACATCGTGCCACCTACATTACAAACGGGCTTCAAACTGCGTACATCCTACGTCAATGCAGAGTTTGTATCGGCGGTGCTTAGGCTCACGCACATTAACCAGTGCGTACGGTTCTCTATGAAGTATTTCAGTCGCTGTAAGGATTTCAACAATAAAATGTCCTCCGCTGACGTACAGGTGTGCAATACTCCATATTCTTCATACTACTCCACAGAAAATTGTCGAGAGGTGTCAGATCTGGCGACTGTGGTGGCCATGGACATCCAATAGGGTAGGCAAAACATCTCTAATAAATATGAGGTTGCTGCGTCTTGTTAGTCTGCGTGGCAGTTAGTATGATGGCCCAGTGATACGCTCACTAATTATCCCGGGCCAAATGTTTATACTGGAACTGTGTTGGCGATTTTGAATCACCTGTACACGCGGGTTTTCGTCCGCCCAAACATGCATGTTGTGCAAGTTTAATATGCCGTCACTGATAATCGTGCACATCCGCGAAAAGCATCAAGCTCGGAAATAGTGGCTGGAGTATGCGTTGTTGTAAGTACCACTGTGCAAAAGGCACCAGTCGTGAGTAGTCCTCCTCCCGTAATGCCTGCATTTTCTACAGATAGTATGGATAGAACCGGTGTTCACAGATAACTCACCACACGGCGCTTTTACCTCGTGGAGCGCCTGTACCACCTGCCGAATGCTCGTGGCTGGGTCCTCTTCGAACATTGACAGCATCTCCTCCACCAACAATGGTGTTCGAACCGAACTTGGACGATCCGTATCGAGTTTCAGCGCCCATTGGAGGACATACAGTAGACTGAGAATAAAAGTCGCAAGTACCAAGCAGAAAATGCTACTCTCTTACTGTACAATGGACACACTTAAGGCAGGAAACACTTAGTGCAACTTTCCCGCTACTCCGAGGTGCGTCTGGATGCTTGTGTCGTCCATCCGCAATACAAAGATGGTTAAAGGGTTGCATACCTTCCTTATTCAGACACTAAAACGAATCGGAGCAAACCGTCACAACCGTTCCTTCTCCGACTACGACACACTCCACCACATAAGCCGTGAGTTTCTAGGATATGAGTTCCTTCTTGAAAACCGATCAGTTTGCCTTCCCGCACAACGTACTAACGGTTGGCGGTATTTTTTTGGGACAACCCGTATGTTCGAACTCGGTTCAATAAAACAATAACAAACTGATTCTAACCAATAAGGAAGCGGATTATTGAGAAGTTTTATTTAGATCATACTAATTATGCTCATATTAATATTGAAACTGCAAAGCAGTCAGTATCTAAAACGCCCAAATTTGCACACCAGTCACTTCTTAGGCGAGCTTACAAATAGCACTCAAAATTAATGAACATGCTTCGTTAACAGTTTGTCAATGAGAGAAATTCTGTCAATATGGCTGTTTATCAAAGTTGTAGCTGCCTAAAATACAGTGCTGTTAGTATGACATTATTAGGGTCAACCATTTTGAGATAATATGGTGTACTGATATTGTTATGCATCGTACAGTAGCGATGAAACCAGTGAACAAAGTATCTGAATTTTAGAATGATCTGACAGTGTGATCTGATAACCGTCAACGGTTTTCCAGAGCACAGGAAAAAATTCTAAACATGATTGAAGCTTGCACATAAGAAATCTGAGTGTGCAAATCTACGGCTAATAAATCTGGATTGGGTAGATAATAACAGTAATGTAACAACACGTCACTGCCGGACAACACATTTTTCATTTCTTGCCCGATTGATGGTAGTGTGGTAGAAGAGATTGATTCTTTCAAATCGCATCACATCGAACTGGGGGAGGGGACGGGCGGATGAGGCGGAAGTGTGGCGGGAGGGGGGGGGGGGGGGAGTTTATCAAATGGTTCAAATGGCTCTGAGCGCTATGGGACTTAACAGCTGAGGTCATCAGTCACCTAGAACTTAGAACTACTTAAACCTAACTAACCTGAGGACATCACACACATCCATGCCCGAGGCAGGATTCGAACCTGCGACCGTAGCGGTCGCGCGGTTCCAGACTGAAGCGCCTAGAACCGCACGGACTCTCCGGCCGGCGAAAGTTTATCAATTGGGAACATTTGGGAGAAGATTTCCCGTTTCAGCTTTTGCTTCAGTACAAAGGTAAACCTCTCGATGGTTTAGTGAATCACGCTTAGTGAAATCATGGTTTTATTGATGACGCTGTTGTTTATATGAAAGTCTTATCCACAGAGTGTGAGTAATGTAGTTTTACATCCACACTCCACTGCCCACCATGTGGTGCGTTCGTGGCGGAGGGTACTTGATGTATCACAATCGTTTCTCCCTTCTTTCCTGTCACGTTCGCGAAATGGTTTGTTGCCAAGCTTCCGTGTGATGTAAAGTTTCTCTTCTTTTGTAGCCATAGCTGTTCCACGAGGTGTACGTGGGGTGGATGGTAAATTGCTTGACTCTTCTGGTAATGTGTGGTCTGAGAGAAAATTCTGAGAACGGACCTTTCAAGAAGAGTCAACAATAAACCTCTGCGACACGCACCATATTTCTCCCCGCCACCGTAGTTTAATAAGAAAACTCTGTGACGCCTCATGGTTACTAATCAAACTGATGACGCAACTCTCTCGTCGTCTATGGATCTTCTCTGTCTGCTCTACTAATACATCCCGTCGAGGGTCCCAGACTGAAGAGCAATACTCAAGAATCGCTCGAACTAGTCTTCTGTAGTCTAAGTGCTTCTTGAGTCAATTATATTTCATTGAGATTTCTTCAGTAAATTTTTGACATCTTCGTTTTCTAAAAATAACTGCGCAAAAGAAACGAAGAGACATTTTTTTAAACCCCATAACGTTCTCCCAGTGCGACGCAAAAGCTCAAAGTGTGCACAATGTTCCTGTGTAACGGTGCCAAAGCGTGACGCCCTGTGACGTCAACCTCGGGTTCGGCGACTCTTCAAACAGCAAGATGTCAAGTGCGGAAGCAAGGCCAGAGATCAGAAGTTCATGTGAAGTGTAAGGCGGGTTAATGATGTCACAATGGTACCACATTTCACCACAATTCTGCTCTACGCCACCGTGGAAGCGTCACACGATGGGATGGAAGGTCGTCTCACCCTCCGCCCATAAGCCACGTCCCAAACCATCTCTTGTAATAATGGTGATTGATATATGTATGTAAATATTTGCATCACAATCTTAAACTTCCAACTAGAAATATTACGAAATATGACTCCATTTTTAATAAATAAGTTTTATGACATTTTAAAAAAGTGTATGTAATTTCATAGCACTCTGCAGCTGATCATTCCATTGTATCACCAGTGGCAAACAAAGTTCATATAAGACAGACAGACTGAATCTAGCATAGTATGTGTATACTTGTAGTCGAGTCACAACTCACATATTGATATGATGCCGCAATGCTAGAGACCTTCACAACATCGTTGACTTTGAAACCATTGTGGTAGTACCACCTTAGCCCATAGAGGGCACACTGAGTATACATCGTCTGTACAGTTATTTTAAAGCTTTTAATTGATATTTTGTACAATATTTAAGTAGCTCCATGGTTGTAAAGAGATTTTTTATACATACCTATTTTTATGTTATTATTGTACTTCGTTCTTTTTTTTACGTTTTGAGGATTATGTGAACTCGTTTTACACTGATTGTTTGACGTGAGGTAGAGGAAGAAGAGGTAGGCGGTTAATGCGTAGTCTCAGAAGCCTGCAGAACCCGGTTCTCCAAATCTGGTGTACGCACAGGCCGCGCCTCTCTGCACGTTCGACTGTCTTAAAGGACCCACAATCACACAAACGCCCAAAAGGGGTTTTAAATGTTGTGTGATGTGGTTGGTGTCTGTGAGAGTAATTGTTTTGGTACAGCAGTGGTCCTCTTGGCCGTTCGCATCTGCTTGCCCGTACACAAACACCATCTCGGCTTTATCCTGATATGAGTACCGATCCATTGTGCTGTTTACAGTACGCTGCGACAGTCTCAGAGCCTGCAACGCACGAGAAACGCACGCCACATAGTCAGAAGAACTGTCATTCTTCAGGGTTATTTACCGTGACAACAATGTATTTCCATACATATTTTCATAGGACATTTTTTTTCGTCCATTTCCAGTTAGGAGTCCGACCCTGCAGTTTGTTGGTTTCATTAATATTCACCCTGTATTAGTAATCTAGTGGATAATGTCGGAAGCCCCATGAGACTTCGCAGATGATGCTATGATCAACAGGGTGTTATAAAAAGGTGCGGCCAAACTTTCAGGAAACATTCCTCACACACAAAGAAAGAAAATATGTTATGTGGACATGTGTCCGGAAACGCTTACATAGAGCTCATTTTATTACGTCTCTTCAAATCACATTAATCATGGAATGGAAACACACAGCAACAGAACGTACCAGCGTGACTTCAAACACTTTGTTACAGGAAATGTTCAAAATGTCCCCCGTTAGCGAGGATACATGCATCCACCCTCCGTCGCATGGAATCCCTGATGCGCTGATGCAGCCCTGGAGAATGGCGTATTGTATCACAGCCGTCCACAATATGAGCACTAAGAGTCTCTACATTTGGTACCGGGGTTGCGTAGACAAGAGCTTTCAAATGCCCCCATAAATGAAAGTCAAGAGGGTTGAGGTCGGGAGAGCGTGGAGGCCATGGAATTGGTCCGCCTCTACCAATCCGTCGGTCACCGAATCTGTTGTTGAGAAGCGTACGAACACTTCGACTGAAATGTGCAGGAGCTCCATCGTGCATCAACCACATGTTGTGTCGTACTTGTAAAGGCACATGTTCTAGCAGCACAGGTAGAGTATTTCATATGAAATCATGATAATGTGCTCCATTGACCGTGGTTGGAAGAACATGGGGCCCAATCAAGACATCACCTACAATGCCTGCCCAATCTTTCACAGAAAATCTGTGTTGATGACGTGATTGCGCAATTGCGTGCGGATTCTCGTCATCCCACACATGTTGATTATGAAAATTTACAATTTTATCACGTTGGAATGAAGCCTCATCCGTAAAGAGAACATTTGCACTGAAATGAGGATTGACACATTTTTGGATGAACCATTCGCAGAAGTGTACCCGTGGAGGCCAATCAGCTACTGACAGTGCCTGCACACGCTGTGCATGGTACGGAAACAACTGGTTCTTCCGTAGCACTCTCCATACAGTGACGTGGTCAACGTTACCTTGTACAGCAGCAACTTCTCTGACGCTGACATTAGGGTTATCGTCAACTGCACGAAGAATTGCCTCGTCCATTGCAGGTGTCCTTGTCGTTCTAGGTCTTCCCCAGTCACGAGTCATAGGCTGGAATGTTCCGCGCTCCCTAACACGCCGATCAATTGCTTCGTACGTCTTCCTGTCGGGATACCTTCGTTCTGGAAATCTGTCTCCATACAAACGTACCGCACCACGGCTATTGCCCCATGGTAATCCATACATCAAATGGGCATCTGCCAACTCCGCATTTGTAAACATTGCACTGACTGCAAAACCACGTTCGTGATGAGCACTAGCCTGTTGATGCTACGTACTGATGTGTTTGATGCTAGTACTGTAGAGCAATGAGTCGCATGTCAACACAAGCACCGAAGTCAACATTACCTTCCTTCAATTGGGCCAACTGGCGGTGAATCGAGGAAGTACAGTACATACTGACGAAACTAAAATGAGCTCTAACATGGAAATTAAGCATTTTTGGATACATGTCCACATAACATCTTTTCTTTATTTGTGTGTGAGGAATGTTTCCTGAAAGTTTGGCCGTACCTTTTTGTAACAACTTGTATAAGAAGGAAGAAACACCAAAAAGAACGAAGATTGGGATTTAACGTCCTGTCGACATCGGGGTCATTAGAGTCAGAGTATGGGATCGGACTGTTTTCAAGGAGTGGGAAGGAAATCGGCCACTTCCTTTAAGAGGAACAATCGCGACGTTTGCCTGGAGCTGTTTAGGGATATGACGGAAAACCTCAATCTAGATGGCCGGAAGTGCATTTGAACGCTTGTCGTCCCGAATGCGAGTCGAGTGTGTTAACCACCGCGCAGTCTTGCTTGGTAGCAACGCCAGAGGTCGTAGCAAACTACAGCAAGACCTGTACAGCAATGACGTTTGGCAGTTGACCCTGAACGTAAATAAATGTAACATATTGAGCACAAATAGCAGAAGAAATTACATTACAGGTGACGGATCACTAGAAACAGCAACTACAGTAAAATACCAATGAGTAATCAAGCGGAGCTACCTAAAATGAAAAGACTACAACAAATAATAGGAAAAGGAGATCGCACGCTAACATTTATTGGGAGAATCTTAAGGAAAAGTAATTGAGCCACGAAAGAAATTGCTTACAAAACACTTATTCGGCCGATTGTTGGGCAGTTCTCATCAGTCTGGGACCCTTACCATGTTGTTTTCGTCGAAGAAATACACAAAGTGAACGAAGAGCGGCGCCTTTCGCCACGGGGTCGTTTCGTCGGCGCGCGGCCTTTACGAAAATGCTCAACAAACTCTGCTGGTACACGCTACAAGAGAAGGGTTGTGTATAACGGGGTGGGCTACACCTAAAATTCCAAGACGGTACATTCTTTGAATAGCTGGACAACATGTTACTTCCTCCCTCATACATCTCGAAAATGACCACAACGAGTAATTCCGAGAAATTAGAAGTAATAGTGGTATACGGAGAATCATTCTTGCCACGCGCCGTTCGCAAATGAAACAGGGAAAACGGGGGAGGGGGGGGGGGGGGGTATCTAAAGAATCTAAGACTTAACAATTTAACGAGATGTAACCAAGAGGGCATTTTGAACTCTGCTCTCACCTTCGTCGGTGCCATACACACATAACGGAAAGCAACAAGCCGCTGTGAACGTCAGACAAACGGCATGCTCTCAGTCGATGTCGGGATCACAAGAGGAATTCGATCCCGAGGACAACTACACAATACTCGACAGTTGTGAGTAATCTTCTGTTCTCCTGTAGTTAACCTCTACAAACATCTTGTACCGTCATTCGTTACATCACTTGTCATACAACACTCTTCTTTTACTTTTTTTTCTTACATGACTATACACCTATTTCTACCGTAACTTTGCTACAGATCTGGATTCTTGAAACGTAAGATCATCGGAGCATGAAAGCTTATTCCAGAGGTCGGTTTGTAGATGCGGTGGAAGAAAACCAAGGACTTCTAACCGACCAGTTGAAAGTAATTCCGATGAAAAAATACCGAGTTACAGCTTTTTTGGAACACGAGTCTTTTTTTCTCCTCTTTCTCCTTTTTCACCGTGCTAAATACACGTGAACAGGACTGGAAAACATCGTTTCGACACCTTCTAAAGTAAAGGACAGTTCCCCTGCTCATAAAAAGGTAAACAACTCTTGTTGTTATGTAAGGCCGTAACCAAGTGCTACAGTCTCCTTTAACACATAAAAAGTGCATAAATTTTAATACATTTTAGAGCCGATACAGGTCACACGCATATATCACTTATTGCTAGAGACAGGACGAATTCGAGAAATGTAAAGGTAACGTCGGTGTACCCCATGTGCTATACGGCCTTCAGTACACACAGTGTATATAAATGAATCAGCAGATGACGTTGGATTTTCGCCGACGACTTTATCGTCTATAAGAACGTTGCAAAGCCAGAAGACAATGGCGAAATTCAGAAAGCTGTGCAAACGATACACGATTGGTGCAGGAACTGGCAGTTGACACAGAACTTGACTAAATACAACGTCCTGTGCGTAAATAGGTGAAGAGGTCCACTCCTGTTCGATTATCCTATCGCCAATACGTCAGTCGAAATGGTAACGACCATAAATCACCCAGTAATCACCTTTCCGAAGTGGCTAAACGGGGTGTGAGAAGAACCAACTAGACTGGTGAGCAAAACTTATGGACAAAACTAAATTTCGGATGATGTCTCACTGCTAAGTAACACTGTTCAATGAAACTTGAACTGTATATAGAAAAAAAACTGCTGCAGTATAATACAGTGCAGTTGACTACGTCCGCAGCTCTTGGTCTAGTGGCTAGCTTTGCTACCTCTGGATCACGGGGTCTCGGGTTCGATCGCCTGCCGGCTTGGAGATTTTTCCCTGCCCGGGGACTTTGTGTTTGTGTTGTCCTCATCATTTCATCATGATTTGTGACAGTGGCTAGACTGAACTGTGAAAAAATTGGACCTTGTAATAATTGGGACTTTGTACGGGCGCTGGTGACCGCGGAGTTGAGCGCCCCGCAAACCAAATATTATCATACAGGAGGCAACTGAAATAAATGCGCAGTAAGACGAAATGACAGCTCTATTGAAAGACAATAATTACACTGAATTCATCGCGGTTCATGGCGTCCCATAAACATTGCCAAAGACGGACAGTTGGTTCAAACAGTGTGTGTCATCACCAAGGACGGCAATGAATGCTCTGCAGCGTGCTTCCATACTGGCCAAAAATTTAGTAAGAGGTTCTTGTGATATGGCGTCACAAATTTGGTAAGGGGTTCTTATCTTAGGGCGTCACATTCCTGACTGACACTGGCCACAAATTTGGTAAGGGGTTCTTGTGATAGGGCGTCACATTCCTGACTGACACTGGCCACAAATTTGGTAAGGGGTTCTTATGTTAGGGCGTCACCTTCATGACTGACACAAGCCACAAATTCAGTAAGGGGTTCTTATATTAGGGGCGTTACATTCCTGACTGACACTGGCCAAAAATTTGGTAAGCGGTTCTTGTGAGGTTCTTGTGACAGGGCGTGACATTCCTGACTGACACTGCCCACAAATTTGGTAAGGGGTTCTTGTGAGGTTCTTGTGGTAGGGCGTGACATTCCTGGCTGACACTGGCCACAAATTTGGTAAGGGGTTCTTGTGATGGGGCATCACATTCCAGACTGACACTGGCCACAAATTTGGTAAGGGGTCTTGTGATAGGGCGTCACGTTCCTGCCTGACACTGGCCACAAATTTGGTAAGGGGTTCTTGTGATAGGGCATCACATTCCAGACTGACACTGGCCACAAATTTGGTAAGGGGTTCTTATGATAGGGCGTCACATTCCTGACTGACACTGGCCAGAAATTTGGTAAGGGGTTCTTGTGATAGAGCGTCACATTCCTCCACCAGCGAGACTGACAACTGCTGTACGGTGGTTGGCGCAGATGGACGTTCTGCAGTACGTCTCCCCAATGCACAAGACACGTGCTCCATGGTATTTAAGTCAGGGGAGCAGGCAGGCCGCGCCATTCGCTGAACATATCCTCTCATTCCAAGAGCTGCCCCACCTGCACTTTTCGACGAGGTTATGCATTGTCATCCACAGAAATGAAGGCCGAATGCACCACTGAAAAGACGCACGTGAGGAAGAAGTACAGTGTCGTTATAAGGTTAACTGGTAAGTGTACAGCATACCAAGATTTGGAGGTTAGCACAGCCACGCAACATTATGCCTCTCCACACCCAAACACCTGGCCCACCATCTTTGAAATGTTTCACCCATCTCCTAACATTACTGGCGCCCAACAATACCAGTAGAGAGTAAAAACTATAGAGGAATACATCCAGAAAATAATTAAGGACGTAGGTTGCAAGTGCTACTATGACATGAAAAGATTAGCACAGGATAGGAATTTGTGGCGAGCGTCATCAAACCAATAAGAAGACTGATGATTTATTTACGTGTGGTTACAAGTTTCTAGATGTGCTGATCAATTATACCGAATAACTTTTTTTGAAAGTGTCTGCAGAAATACAACGATTATGAGAATTTAGTAATTACGTCTGAGATTTCTCTGACGATCAAAGTGACTGCAATGGTGGTAAAATTGCTAATGTAAGTTCCAGTAACTCTGACAACGACGTACGAGCAGGTAACATTCTTTCACAGTACGCAGCAGGTTGTGCGGCAAGGTGAAAGCGCTCAGCAGAATAAAACTATGCGCTAAACCGGCTCTGAACATGGAACCTCCGGTTTTCGAGGCCGGCGCACCAGGTCCTACTGCACGAAGACGCGCAACGCCTTTATGCAAAGCCTCGCTTGCTGCAAACTGTAGGGCCCAGTGCTGCACGTACAACATGAGGGGCAAAACTGCTTTCTCTGGTAAACCGATAGGCGTTAACCGGCGACAGCCACAGCATAAATCTTATATCATCATAAATGCACTTTACGCAATATCAGTGTATCTACGTTGTTGTTACATTTACACTATGTGATTAAAAGTATCCCGACACCCCCAAAAACATACGTTTTTCGTATTAGATGCATTGTGCTGCCACCTACTGCCAGGAGCTCCATGTCAGCGATCTCAGTAGTCATTAGACACTGTGGGAGAAGCAGAAGGGGGCGCTCTGCGGAACTCACGGACTTTGACGTGGTCACGTTATTGGGTGTCACTTCCGTCATACGTCTTCCACACTCCTAAACATCTGCATGTCCACTGTTTCCGATATGATAGTGAAGTGGAAACGTGACGGGACACGTACAGCACAAAAGCGTACAGGCCGACCTCGTCTGTTGATGACAGAGACCGCCACCAGTTGGAGAGGGTCGTAATGTGTAATAGCCAGACATCTATCCAGACCATCACACAGGAATTACAAACTACATCTGGATCCACAGTAAGTACAATAACAGTTAGGCAGGAGGTGAGAAACTTGGATTTCATTGTCGAGCGGCTGCTCATAAGCCACACATCACGCCGGTAAATGCCAAACGACGCCTCGCTTGGTGTAAGAAGTGTAAACACTTGACGATTGAACAGTGGAAAAACGTTCTGTGGCGTGACGAATCACGGTACACAATGTGGCGATCCGAAGGCAGAGTGTGGGCATGCAAAATGCCCGGTGAACGTCATCTGCCAGCGTGTGTACTGCCAACAGTGAAATTCGGTGGCGGTAGTGTTATGGTGTGGTCGTGTTTTCCATGGAGGGGGCTTGCACCCCTTGTTGCTTTGCGTGGCACTATCACAACACCGACCTACATTGATGTCTTAAGCGCCTCCTTGCTTCCCACTGTTGATTAACAATTCGGGGACGGCGACTGCATCTTTCATCACGACGAGCACTTGTTTATAGTGTACGGCCTGTGGCGGAATGGTTACATGACAATAACGTCCCTGTAAAGGACTGGCCCGCACAGAGTCCTGACCTGAATCCTACAGAACAGCTTTGGTATGTTTTGGAACGTCAACTTTTTTTCATGCCAGGCCTCACCGACCGACATCGATACCTCTCCTCAGAGCAGCACTCCGTGAAGAATGGGCTGCCAGTACGCAAGAAACTTTCCAGCACCTGACTGAACGTATGCCTGCGAGAGTGGAAGCTGTCATCAAGGCTAAGGTGGGCCAACACCATATAGAATTCCAGCATTACCGTTGGAGGGCGCCACGAACTTGTAAGACATTTTCAGCCAGGTGTCCGGATACTTTTGATCACATAGTGTATGTCAGTTGCATTATTATTAATATTCATATCATTACTATACCTAATATTACACGAATAATGTTTCCAGCACACTATAAAGGGTTAGTCAAGTAAGACGTAACACCCCTTTTATTTCCTGATCGGTTTCAGATATGGAAACGAGGTTTTCTAAACGGTTCAAATGGCTCTAATCACTAAGGGACTTAAGATCTGAGGTCATCACTCCTCTGGACTTAGAACTACTTAAACCTAACTAACCTAAGGACGTCACACACATCCATGCCCGAGGCAGGATTCTAACCTTCGACCGTAGCAGCCGCGTACTTCCGGACTTAAGCGCCTAGAACCGCTCGACCACAGAACGAGGTTTTCTGGTTCAAAATGGTTCAAATGGCTCTGAGCACTATGGGACTTAACTTCTGAGGTCATCAGTCCCCTAGAACTTAGAACTACTTAAACCTAACTAACCTAAGGACATCACACACATCCATGCCCGAGGCAGGATTCGAACCTGCGACTGTAGCGGTCGCGCTGTTCCAGACTGTAGCGCCTAGAACCGCCTGGCCACTCTGGCCGGCCTTTCGTAGATTTGCTTCATTTTCTCGTTTCTTTTCATACGAGGCGTATTCAAAAAATAAAGGGAGTTCTGTAAATTCACATGTTGTATTAGTCAGGTACATTGACTTTTTTCTTTGATGTGTGATAAAAGCCGACCTGTGTGGCCGAGCGGTTCTAGGCGCTACAGTCTGGAACCGCGCGACCTCTACGGTCGCAGGTTGGAGTCCTGCCTCGGGCGTGGATGTGTGTGATGTCCTTAGGTTAGTTAGGTTTAAGTAGTTCTAAGTTCTAGAGGAGTGACAACCTCAGAAGTTAAGTCCCATATTGCTCAGGGCCATTTGAACCATTTTGTTGATAAAAATATGAGGTATCTGTACAGTGATATCTATTTGATATTTACTCTGTTATTTGCTGCACAAAAGATTACATTTCTTCTTATAGCATCGGTATTCTTTATTTTGTTTAAAATGGGTCGGATAATAAGTACTAAATTTTGCTATAAGAGCGAAATAAAATTTTACATTTGTTAAATACAGTTTTTAGTGAGTCATAGACCGCTATGAGTAAAACAGGGCCTTACGATATTTACTCTTCTAGTTCTTTACAGAACTCTACTAGCCTAATGTTTTCTGATGTTTTGGGTATGAAACGTTTGACAGCAAAATTTGTTCCAAAATTGATGAATTTCGAGAAATACAGCGGCGAACGCAAGTTGCTCAGGAATCGGTAGATGAAGCCAAGAGCGATCCAGAAATACTGAAACGTGTCAGACGAGTGACGAACTACGGATTTACGTATGCGACATCGAAAGTAAGGTCCAATCGACCCAGCGAAAGAATTCTGGACCGCCAGGACCGGAAAGTGCAGCCAAGTGCGAAGCTTACGCGCGTTGTGTTCATCCATTTTACCAGCATAGTGCACTGTGAGTCCTTGGCTTAATAGCTAATGAGCAAATGGTTCAAATGGTTCAAATGACTCAGAGCATTATGGGACTTAACATCTGAGGTCATCAGTCCCCTAGAACTTAGAACTACTTAAACCTAACTAACCTAAGGACATCACACACATCCATGCCCGAGGCAGGATTCGAACCTGCGACCGTAGTGGTCGCACGGTTCCAGACTGAAGCGCCTAGAACCGCTTGGGCACACCTGCCGGCGAACTAATGAGCAATAAGGATTATTAGGTAGAATTTCAATCCCGTCTATGTGGAGCTATCTGAAAACAAAACTAAGTCCTGGATTTTCTGCAGAACATTCAAGGGTCTCACATCAGGATGCTGCACCTATTCGTCACACTACGTTGTTTGTTCGCGAATTTTTGGCTAAAACCAAAATTATAATGCTGCCCCAACCTCAGTATTCAGCAGACATGGCCCTATGCGAATTTCTTCTATTCGCAAAAAATAAATAAAACGTGGAAAGACGGTTGTTCTACAAGCATAGATGAGAGTAAAAAAGAATGGCTGAGAGAGCTGAAAGCTATCCCAAAGATAGTTTCCATAAATGTTCCGCGAATTGGAAAAGGCGCTCGCGTAAGTGTATAATATATGATGGGGACTGTTTTGAAGGGGATGACATTGAGGCAGACGAGTAACGAAACAAGAATTCCCGTTATTGTTTGATCACACTTGGTACACCCTGCCTGATCGCCGAGATGGCCTGTTCTGTTACCCTGGATTGAGAATTAATAATCGTCCGCTCCGGATATGGACGGGAAAAGCATTTTATTTCCTCTGTTCGTCATTGTTTCTTCTATATGGGTGCACACAAAAAGCAGCAGTCTTCTTCTATTGCCTTTATCCCGTATCGACACGGGGTTGCCAGAGGCTGCCCGGATGCCCTAACGTCTGCGAGCGTTTTCTGAATGTTTAAGTCAATTTGCAACCATCTTGCATATAGTATCCACATATCCCGCTTAATGTACCTACACAAATACATCATTGTTCAGGGGATATGACGACATAAACATTAAGCACAAGGCCAGACGCTGCGCAGTACAGCCGGGCTTCTCTGCTGTTAAGAGAGAAAAATAATCGTTCGTGAAGGACACACGTGAAGGATAAACCGGACCTAATTGAAGTCAGATACATGACAATACACAAAAATTACGAGTACAGAATTGTTTATTCCTCTTGAAAATTCAGTATGGCATGAATCCACCATGGGTTGCAATAAAAAGCCGCTACGCTTCGTGTATCGTGGATTCTATACAGTTCGGATACGTGATGTGGTGTGCGTGGAGTGGGGAGACAAATATGTAATTCAGGAGAAATTTCTCTTTACGTTCTTTGTAAGCGAACCTTGAGTTAGTAAAATACTCTGTATGCTCCGTATCTTATTTTATTACAATTCTCGAGTCTTTCGAGATCTAAAATGTGGGAAGTATGATGGCTATCAACAGCATTAGCATGTGCGACAGTTCCAATCACAATCATGGTAGTTACCCTTGCATCTTTGTGATGTGAGGTAGGCTTTTTCTTAGCAGCTTCGACCTATCTTCTTTCTACAAGAAACAGCTGGGCCTGGATGACAACCCGGCAATAGCGGACGACAATCGCCTTCCCTCTCAATTTTAGCCACATTTCTCTGATACTCTTGCAGAAAAGTTCAGCATCAACAAACGTAAAGATCGTAGTAGAGAACGAATATGACATGTGGCGGGATTTCCAGTTTTAGTGGTCATTTTGAGCGGCAGTTGTGAGTGAACAAGAAACAGCGCTGGTTTCTGAAAACAGATTACTTTCCAATAGCACTCGTATTACGTTTATTGCAACACAGGGGAAACTCTCTTGCGCTGGATATCACTTTTGTTCCCTTTTTTCCCGACTGCGTCAATCGCAGATGGCGTTGACGGGGATATAGGCCTGGTGAAGCCTGGCACCATTTTCTCGCCCACTGATCTTCATTTCTCTGGAAAAATCCAAAAAAACGTAAAACTGTTACCTCACAGAGAGATGGTCAGTTCCACGTTACATAAAAGTGTCCGGGTTCTTTTGATGAGATTGCGTGTGCTGTTTCGGATCGGTTGCAATCTCAAGCGCCAGAACTTTGTGTAGAAGGAATTCGTGAACCTGTTAAGACAAGGTTACCAGACAGTGGTGCACAAGGACTTTGCAGGTGGTCCGCGTGCAAATATACAAAATTTTCATCGACACAAAGTTCAGTGGGCGATGCTTTGAAAAGGAAAATTGTACATTCTTTCTGGACGGGAATAAAAACTGAGTACCCTTCTATTTTCAAACAAGTAATCATATTTTTCGTGCCGTTTGTTACCACTTACATCTGTGTAAGTATGATTTCTCAGTTCTTGTACATTAAAAATAAATGCAGAAACAGAAATAATGTTGAAGACGACTGGAGAGATAAGTTTATCTCAATCGACGCAGGCTTTGAAGCACTGATTAAAGCTAGACAACAGCATGCTTCTAAATGAAACATGTAGATGTTCTAAATTTAAAATTAAGTAATTACTGATTTTGAAGTCTGATTTATTTACTCCGCCGGCCGGAGTGGCCGTGCGGTTCTGGGCGCTACAGTCTGGAGCCGAGCGACCGCTACGGTCGCAGGTTCGAATCCTGCCTCGGGCATTGATGTGTGTGATGTCCTTAGGTTAGTTAGGTTAAATTAATTCTAAGTTCTAGGCGACTGATGACCTCAGAAGTTAAGTCGCATAGTGCTCAGAGCCATTTGAACCATTTGAACCATTATACTCCCTATTCAGTTTATTATTCTTTTGCACAACTGCTTTCAATTATTTGTGACGTAAAAGTTTAATAAGTATTTTAAATGTGACTCTTCTCTTTGTCATTGACTATTTTAATCAGAAATAGTTTTATTTCATATTATTTTCTACAAAAAAGTATCACAGGTGAACATGAACGACTCTGTAAATTGGTGCTCCAACGAAACCTTCTTGTGTATGTCTATTTTATAACGACACAGTAACTGATTAGCACAATGCGAAAATCATACTTTTGTAAATCCTCGTCCCCAGTTTTGTAAAGGCCTCGTCGCTACTGCTGTGGAAGCCGAGTTGCCACTGTTGTTACGGTAGGCGGAGTTTGTGAGTTCGTGAAACTGTTTGTGGTGCAGTACACCGCTAAGACAATTTCTCCCTCCCACTATGCCCATTCCTACAAATTAGTAACAAAGTCGCCTAAATGTTTACTTATCTTTGTGATATTGCTTGTAATATAACAAAAAACAGGCCCTCAATGACTAAGTCCAATTATTTAAAAAGGACTGTCTGTTCACTTCTTTCACTAAATAAAGTTCCCTGTCTAAGTCAACTTTGGACGATGACCCACAACCAGGTGAGCGAGAGCTGTTCTTCTATCTTCCGACTAGGGTTCTGTCCGTTGTAGTCCGGTCATTGGCGGATTGTACTCGGCCGGTAATTGGCCGAGGCGAAGCCGATATCTTTATCCTCGGCGCCGCCCACGGCGTTGTGTAACTCGCTCAAGTGGCGAGTCTCTATGGCACTGGCATTAGTTCGCATCTTTGCGCCTCTGGTGCTTTTGCCCTGGCTATTTGTTGTTCCGACGACACAGCACATATGTTTGTTGCCAAGCACTGAGTAGTATTGCGAAAGTCATTCCCCACCATGTACCGTTCCTGACTCCTTCGACAGTTGTCGCAGAACTTTCCGCACCCCGCCCCCTTTTCCCCCCTCTCCCCAACCAACGGGTTCGTAAAAAGTGACAAACTACAATGGTACTCCATAATTTCTAAAAATGTCAAGTGGTACGCAGCGACAAAAATTCTGTGTATCCTTGTGTTAAGAGATACTGCTAATGCTTAAATGTGAACGGTGATTCTGCAGGGAAGCGATACTAAAAATATAGTGTTAACATTTACCAGTACATGTACTTTACCTATTCCAGTATTTCATTTATAGCCTACACAATTAATGTCAAATAAACAAGTACACGCACACACGCGAACGGCGTTCTATGAGCAGGCTATAAATCTTGGCAACAAACGAGTTGGCGTACGTGACCAGGGCGCTCTTCTGCAGGGCCGCTGTTACGTAAACAGCCTGTCCGGGCCCACGCAGAGACCTGCCGGAGCGGTCAGCCTTTGTATGTTATCGCAAAAAGCTAAGGGCAGGCCTTTCGCCTTCCGTTCAGAGCGCTCGTCAGTATCCCTGGCTGTTGGCCCACCACCAACCATCGTCCATTTCCCATGTTAAGCGTTTGCCAAGTCTCCAGACCTTGCTTAACTGGTTCCCCAGCATTCCCCAATCCTGAAGGCGAGTTTAGGTGTTCCCTCTCTCTCTCTCTCTCTCTCTCTCTCTCTCTCTCCGCTGTATGCTTGGCGTGCGACCTTTCATCCACGAAGATACAGCTCCTAATTGAAGGCCACAGCGTCTTGGTGTTTTTAAGCAGAATACCACATCGACCTTCACACAGTCCCATTAGAATGCTATCGAGCCTAGGGGAATAAAGTGACGGCACGTGGTTAGGATTACGCACTAAATTGTACATCCCATTTCCCCATCTCGATACTTGGGGTGGATTAGGAGCGCAAAGTCGGCGAAGTGGTGTGCAATAGAAAGACTTGCACTCCGCCATTGACCCGCACAAAATTTTTAATATAAGGGGAAGTCAAATGAAAACTCGACAAACGAAGAAAAGTAAAGTATTTATAATTTGAAAAGTAGTCGCACAATTGTAGCTGTGGCTAGCACAATGGACTCGCAGTCGGGAGGACGACGGTTCAATCCCGCGTCCGGCCACCCTGATTTAGGTTTTACGTGATTTCCCTAAAATCGCTCCAGGCAAATTCCGGAATGGTTCCTTTGAAATGGCACGGCCGACTACCTTCACCGAAACTTCCATAATCCCATGAGACCGATGACCTCGCTGTCTCGTCTCCTTCCCCAAACAGCCCAACCCAATCCCACAACTGTAAATATATTCATCCCACTGAGAGACAAGACGATCAGCGCCTTCATGTAAAAATGTGTGCTGTTGCCTACGGAACCATCCTTGTGCCCAGGTGGGCACATTTTCATCCGAAGCAAGTCGTCGGACATTATTGTCTCTCTTCGGGGTACCAAAAATACAGAAGTCGCATGGGAGTAATGAGCACTATGCAGTGGATGTAAATGAGCTTCCCGGCGAAATTCCTGCAGCGTAGCTGAAACAACCTTGGTATCAGGTGAGCGAGCATTTTGTGGGCCGGTTGTTTCGACTACGCTGCAGAAGTTTCGCTGGGAAGCCTTCACACCTCCTCCGTACAGTCTCGATCCCTCCCCATGCGATTTCGATATTTCTGGAGGTCTGAAGAAGAACATTCATGACTGTCGATTTGCTTCCGACCAAAAGATGCACGCTTGGGTACAACCATGGTCCAGTAGACAATCACAAAAAAATTTTCCATGAAGGCATTTACCGTCTTGTCTCACAGTTGGATAAATGTATTAAAAGCTACTATGATTACTTTCGAAATAATAAACAACTTACTTGCGTTTTTCCGTCTGTCTGGTTTTCATTTCACTGTCGCTTATATTAGAATGCTAAGCGTTTGTGAATCATTGAAATATTTACAGTCATGAGTTGTGTGTTCCGCCGGCCGGGATGGCCGAGCGGTTCTAGGCGCTACAGTCTGGCACCGCGCGACCGCTACCATCGAGGGTTCGAATCCTGCCTCGGGCATGGATGTGTGTGATGTCCTTAGGTTAGTTAGGTTTAAGTAGTTCTAAGTTCTAGGGGACTGATGACCTCATAAGTTAAGTCCCATAGTGCTCAGAGCCATTTGAGCCATTTGTTTGTTGTGCAACATTTAGCATCGCTGCTATTTGCTTCTAACTCAAAGTGTCATCTTCATCCAATATTGCTTGCAGTATGGCGTCTTCGAAATTTTTCGATGGTCTTCCACGCTCTTCATTTCTTACATCAAAATCATTACTTCTGAACCGTTGAAACCATCTTTTGGATGTTGCTTCGTGAGGACCGCACCATACTCCGACCCTACCACCAACTTTTACCAACTGAAACCGGGACTCGTCTGACCAGGCCACGGTTTTCCAGTCGTCTAGGATCCAACCTGTACGATCACGAGCCCAGCAGGGGCGCTGCAGGCGATGTCGTGCTGTTAGCAAAGCCACTCGGCTCGATCATCTGCTGGCATAGCCCATTAACGCCACGTTTCGGCGCGCTGTCCTAACCCAGACGTTCCTCATACGTCCCACATTGATTCCTGCGATTGTGTCACACAATGTTGATTGTCTGTTGGAGCTGACAACTCTACGCAAACCCCGCTGCCTTCGGTTGTGACGTGACGTGAAGGCCGTCGGCCACTGTGTTGTCTGTGTTGAGAGGTAACGCCTGAAATCTGGTATTCTCGACACACTCTTGACACACTGGATCTCAGAATATTGAATTCCCTAACAATTCCCGAATGGAAACCGCGTTCGAAGTCTGTTAATTCCCGTATGTGGCCATAATCAGGTCGGAAACGTTTTCACATGAACCACCTGAGTACAAACGACAGCTCGGCAAGTGCACTTTCCTTTTACACCTTACGTACACGGTATTACCACCATCTGTATTGTGCATATCTCATGACTTTTGTCATCTGAGTGTATACTGCTCCCTCTTAGTACCAGGTGTACCGGTATGAAATAAGCGTTTTTTGTGAAAATGAAACACTAATTTTGATTTGAAAAGTAAGAACATTTTATTCAAAGTACTGACCATTGCTTTCTATACATTTTGACCATCTTTCTGACAATAGAAACGTTCGTCTTTTGAAGCAAACCAATCAGACATACAATTTTCGACTTCTTCGTAGGAATCGAAGTGTTCCTCAGCCAATGCGTGTTCCATAATGAAACCAAATGGTAGTCGGAAGGGGCCAAGTCTGGTGAATACGGCGGGTGGGGTAGCAGCTCCCAGTCAAGTGTTTTGATTGTACCCTGAACCAGTTTTGCTTTGTGTGCAGGTGCATTGTCGTGTAAAAAAATTACTTTGCCATATCTTCTGGCCCATTCTGGTCCTTTTTCGATCAATGTATAATTCAAATTGATCATTTGTTGTCTGTAGCGATTAGTATTCACAGGTTCACCGGGTTTTAGAAGCTCTTGAAACACCACATCTTTCTGATCCGACCAAACACAGAGCATTGTCTTCTTGCCGAATCGATCTGGTTTTGCAGTCGATGTTGATCGTTGTCTCGGATTAACCCATGATTTTCCCGTTTAGGATTCTTAAAATAAATCCATTTTTCATCGCCAGTAACAACTCCAAGCAAAATTGATTTTCTTTCATGTCTTTGAAGCAAAATTTGACAAATGGTTTTTCGGTCTTCCATCTGTCTTTCATTCAGTTCATGTGGCACCCTTTTTCCACACTTTTGTATCTTTCCCATAGCTTTCAAACGGTCAGAAATTGTTTGTTGTGTCGGCCGGGGTGGCCGTGCGGTTCTAGGCGCTACAGTCTGGAACCGCGGGACGGCTACGGTCGCAGGTTCGAATCCTGTCTCGGGCATGGATGTGTATGATGTCCTTAGGTTAGTTAGGTTTAAGTAGTTCTAAGTTCTAGGGGACTGGTGACCTCAGAAGTTAAGTCCCACAGTGCTCAGAGCCATTTGAGCCATTTGTTTGTTGTGCAACATTTAGCATTGGTGCCATTTGCTTCTGACTCAAAGTATCATCTTCATCCAATATTGCTTGCAGTTCGGCGTCTTCGAACTTTTTTGATGGTCTTCCACATTCTGCATTTCTTACATCAAAATCATTATTTCTGAACCGTTGAAACCATCTTTTGTATGTTGCTTCTGATAGAGCATCTCTACAAGCTTTCGATGCGACTCTGCAGCACTTTTTTTCAAATGAAAACAAAAAATTAATGCTTTCCGCAAATCATCACTTTCTGGTACAAAATTCGACATTGTTAACACGATGAAAACATATGATTTGTTTGTTCCACGACTTGATCTATACTAAATACCTTTGACAGATGTCATACCAACCAAACGAAAAAAAATTAAGGCTCGTTCACAACAAATGTTCCCTATCGACACATTTGTATGTTAACGCTCACTTCATACCGGTACATCTGTTATATCTCGGGAAAATACTGTGAAGATAAAAATCAGAGGTATTTGAGCTCTCCTAGGTTTACCAGCAAACGTTTTCCCCAGTACCATTTGCGATTGGAATGGGAATAGTGGTAAATTTCAGTGATACACGAACCGTAAGGTAGCTTGCAGAGTACAGATGAATATACAGATTTGTATTATTTCCGTCATTCACGCATCACCTCTTTCGCATCTCCTCCGTTACATAAGTGGTGCTTCCGATAGTGAGACTGTCCTTATATAAGATTGGGCGTTGAAAGCCGGCGAAGAGTTCGCGGAAGGTCAATTGTTACGAGACACTACGAAAGTTGCATATCAAGCTGAAGAGGGAAGCTACAGTCCTTGACTTCGTAAGCAGACTGGGCAGGACAGGAAGTCTGACTCAGTGTTGTTGGACTAGACTACAGATAACTCAGATACGTATTCCTGCGAGACTGTCCATCAGGAAAATCAGTTTCCTATTTGTCTAAATCGCCTGCCTTGAAAACAGCTACTGTTCTTTTCAAATGGTACGTTTAATTTACCTCGTTAACGAAGGTTTTAAGGGGATGAAAATATGAAACGTTTGTTATGATGGTTTGAAGAGTGCTTTGTGTGAGTATAACGGCCAAGTCCAAATTTTAAGGTCCTAAATATCAGTTTAAGTGGCAGAGTCAGAAACGCACGATTTTTGCTCTGTGACTCCTCTTGCTACGTTCTTTGCAGTCGTAAGCCTAGGGACGCCATTTTTCGTTGCTTTGAGCTTTCAGCTATTGGCTAAACCGTTTGTTGACTTGTATTCAATTTCTTCCTATAGTAATGACGTAACAAGTGTGCTAGTTTCCAGGCAAAGAAAGGGCGGTATCTACCTCCAAAGTTTGCGAGGAGATATATGGAGGATGTGATAAAAGCAAATAAGACATACAAATATTAAAAGTACACGAGAAGTTTATACTCATTTATTTAGCGAAAGTTGTGCAAATTTTAGGTGAGGTGACAGTAATTCGTTAGTGAGCACAGAAACAAATGGAAGTGCCTCTGCTCAGAGGTCATCCAGAATATAACTTTTTCAGTATTCGTAGTAATGGCGCAGAACGCTCTGAAACCAGTGGCAGAAATGTTATGTCGGATATTAATATACTTTTAGAAACTAAGTTCGTTGTTAGTGATGAGTACCTAGCATGTATGACCAAGTACTGATACCTGCCTACTAGGGTTGGGATATTTTAAGAAAAAACACATGGAAGGTGGACCCCTACATTTCGTCACAAGTTTCATGGAATACACTTTATTGCTTAACAACAATATTAAAATTACAGTTTAAAAAGCATTGTTAAATGAATATAACGCTAACAATGATTTTTTAAAAATTGAACAGGCTCAATTCATTAATCACAAATTTCAACATTTACGCCATTAAGAACAGGGCTTGACACCAGAAGTATTTCTTTCGTAAATACAACAAAGAAGTCAGACTAACTAGTAGTGGCTGCACACGGGAACAACAAACAATTTCATCAGTAATATGGAATACAATGACAGCCACTAACTGTACTAACAATTTCCAAGCATGGGTAACACGTTAAAGAAGTGGTTAATGTTCATCGCCGGCCGATGTGGCCGAGAGGTTTTAGGCGCTTCAGTATGGGACCGAGCGCCCGCTACGGTCGCAGGTTCGAATTCTGCCCCGGGCATGGATGTGTGTGATGTCCTTAGGTTAGTTTAGGTTTAAGTAGTTCTAAGTTCTAGGGGACTGATTAAGGACATCACACACATCCATGCCCAGGCAGGATTCGAACCTGCGACCGTAGCGGTCGCGCGGTTCCAGACTGTAGCGCCTAGAACTGCTCTGCCACCCAGGCCGGCAAAAAGCGAACACGTCGCTGCTCCGGGCCCAGGGAACAGGAACGCGTCGTCCACTGCCAAAGCTACCCTGCCAACACATATCAAAAGGGAACAGTAATCGGTGCAAATGAGGCTACAGAAGAGAATGCCTAAGAGGCAGAGAATCAGCATTACGTGTACATGTACAAGATACATAGTTAACACTCCTTGAAATTACTTGTAATTTAGAAGCCGAAATACCAGCGCCTGCTGATGCAATGATTAAGCCATACTCATATACAAAGGGTGTTTTGCCTCTGACATAGTATAGTACAAATTTAATTTCGTCGAAGCATTTTATAACAGAGAATGCACGTACAGTTGCGCGGAGTATGGCCTGCAACAACAAATTGCGATCAGTTACACTGACTGATAATCATAGTCGCCGGCACGGTAGCTCAGCGTGTTCGGTCGGAGGGTTAGCTGCCCTCTGTGATAAAAAACTGAGTGAATGGATCAGTAACGAACTTCAATGGGCGTCAGGTGAAGTCCGCCACGAACAATTGAAACGAGCAATAACGAACAAAATGAGATTACAAAAAAAAAAAGAAAAAAAGAAAAAAAATTGGTCAGCGTGACAGACTGTCAACCCCAAGGGCCCGGGTTCGATTCCCGGCAGGGTCGGAGATTTTCTCCGCTCAGGGACTGGGTGCACATGTCCTAATCATCATCATTTTATCCTCATCGACGCGCAGGTCGCCGAAGTAGCGTCAAATCGAAAGACCTGCACCAGGCGAACGGTCTACCCGACGGGAGGCCCTAGCCACACGACATTCCATTCCACTGATAATCATACACACAATCACTCGGAGTTGCATTTATATAAAAGTTCCAATTGTACATTAACACAAACGTGGCCTTACAACAAGTGCCCAAAAAAAAATAGAAAACGACACTCAGACGTGAAGGAGCCGTTACTTTCAGGATTCCAGCCGGAGTGTTATTGCCTCCAATCCGTATAACCGGTCTTCGACGTGCCGTAAAATTAAAGCTTGCAGAGTAGGCCGGGAGCTTGTCGACCAGGTTACATGCGACGTCACAGAGTGTCTGTGGCGACGTCCTCTGCTCTTCGCGAAACTCGCCGCTATCAGTCCGTAAGCGAGTAGGCAAGGCTTGCCTCCGACCGATTTAACGTTCCATAGCTTCTCGAGGACCGTACCGGACAGCCGAAGTCTGTCAAAAGCAACAACTTGCCTGTCACGTGGCCTCCAGCCAACTAACTGTACCAGGACCCGCCAAATCAACAGCACACACTACCACCAAAGACTCTAGCTCGCGACTTCTGGTCGATATCGGCAACCCACGTAGTTCGTGGCGCTAGCGGAGTCCCATGCAGCTAAGTTATAGCTGCCACGGCTCAAGTACAATAAAATTTTAACTCAGTTTTTGTACTCTAATGTACCTCTTCTCTGAAACCATTCACCACAGAACAATGAAACTCTAACAATCAATTGCCATAGTATATGCACATCAAGAGGCATTCCTTTTTACCTTTCGAGCTGTACTATAAAAGATCGTAAGACTTTTTCAGTTTCAAAGATTTGATAGAAAAAAGGTTATTAATAATACATTTTTCAGAATAAAAATTTTAACATATTATTCTTGAAAAATGACAGCTTATTAACAAATAGTACACATGTAAGTGAAAAAAAATTCAGTGTTCTGCTGTTAATACATCCTGGAATAAAGTAAGCTGAAAACGGTAAATTTAACATAACTGAGATAGAAGGTGCCTTCTTCCCTTAATAAGTGGTAACAACTTTCTGCCATAAACTGTAGAATATGCAACGATTAGTTGTGTAAGGAAGTCCACCAACATAGCGCCGGACATTTCCACGAACACATCACCTAAAATTTCTTTTACTCATCTCACAACTAAATTTCTTCTTTGCACATCATTCGATACACAAGGAGTTGATTTTTAACGCTTTAAACATATCAGAACAGTTACGTATGGGGTATGCACATAAAATTTCTGCAAATTTTTGTTAGTAGAGACAGAAATATTTAACCAGTATAGCTGAAACCTACTTTACGATTACCTAAATTAAACTAAATTTATTCGATATTCGTAGCAGAAGCGGCATGCTTCCGCCCTTTACCTGATCAACTATAAATTTTCCGTATGATTATGTACTTCACTGTGGTTGTTATCGCAAACCATTCACAAAACGCGAGACTTCGCAGTCTTCTTTTGATTTATTCTCAGTACCCATGCTGAGTTATCTCTTGAAGTGAATATTCTTGATAGATTCCAACAAAATGGAATTGTCAAAGGGAAGGAATGAAATAAAAAATCGTAGCACCCTCCGGCAGATTCGGCCTGGATGACTAACGAGGACTTTTAACTGCGGTGCCACAACCAGTCTTGCGTCGAGGGCGTTTAATATAATTTGTTATTTACGTTAACATTGTAAACACACTAGATAACCCAACATAATGACATATAATAACTGTTTCGCCACATAAATACTTAACGTTGTAAACCAATATGCCCAGCTCCCAGTTGACCACGCGGCCTCAGCAACATGACACACATTATCAAAATGACAGAGCAACATTTGCCACGCCAAGGTTGCATGCTGATTTGTCGGAAAAGCATTTCGAACGATTGAATTCAATAAAAAGTCTTGTGGCTAGGGCCTCCCGTCGGGTAGACCGGTCGCCTGGTGCAAGTCTTTTGAGTTGACTCCACTTCGGCGACTTGCGTGTCGATGGGGATGATACGATGATGAACACAACACAACACCCAGTCCTTGAACGGAGAAAATCTCCGACTCGGCCGGGAATCGAACCCGGGCCACTTTGCACAGCATTCGGCCGCACTGACCACTCGACTATCGAGGCGGACATTGAATTGAATAATTTGCCCCACAATCGGGAATCTTGATAGTACAACTGCAGCTCCGACACTTACCACGTATAGGGTGTTCCATTTCCTGTTAAGACTTCTAGTGGTTGTAAAGGACTCTTGGTAGATAAAGTTTTGATGAGGAGCCCATTTCCGGAAAAGTACCGTTTGGATATGAAATAAGTTTGAAGATTGGATCACTATCAAACCTCCCGCTTTACGGTAGCCACACAGCTCTGGGTTGTGTGCACTGTAGGGGTACTCGTCGTGGGTTCTCTTCTACGTGACGAGGGACGCCTTCTTTAAAGTGGAGAGTACGGCGCGTCCATGGACGATCACATTCGACCCTCCTGGTTGCTAACATTCCAGTTCTTCGCAACCGTTATTGTAGTCGGGCGAAATTGGTATGTGATATCATAAACGTAACAGGGACGGCGCCCTTTCCTCAGCTTATCTGCAAACAGTGAAGTGTGAGATTTGAAAGTGATCCGATCTCCAAACAGTTTTTATATCAAAACCGTACATTTCTGTACATGGATTCCCCAGAAAAACTTTATCTACTAAGCCCCTTCTACAACCACTAGAGGAATCGTGATACAGCCTTCATACAGAGAAGAAGAAAATATGTTAAGGAACAAGGGTCTGGAAACATTTCATTTTCCATGTTTTATTTAATTTTCCCTCCATAATGCACTGAGGTGACAAATTCATGGCATATCGCCTAGTATTGTGTCGGATCTCCTTTTGCCAGGTGTAGTACAGCAGCTTGCTGTGGCATGGACTCAAAAAGTCGTTGGAAGTCCCCTGCAGGAATACTGAGCCATGCTTCCTCCGTAGCCGTCCATAACTGCGAAACTGTTGCCGGTGCAGGAGTTTGTGCACAAACTGACCTCTCGATTATGTCCCATAAACTCTCGATACGATTCATGTCGGACGATACAAGTGGTGAAAATCATTCGCTCGAATTGTCCAGAACGTTCTTCAAACCAATCGCGAACAGTTGCGGACCAGTGACATGGTACATTGCCATCGATAGAAACACGAAGCCCATGAATGGCTGCAAATAGTCTCCAAGTAGCCGAACATAGCCTTTTCCAGTCATTCGCGAAATCCATTCCACTTAAACACAACCCACACTAGTATGGAGCCACTATCAACTTGTACACTGCCTCGACAAAATGGGTCCACGGCTTTGCGGAATCTGCACCAAATTCGAAACTGTAACCAACTCTTGCCAACTGAAAACTGGACTCATCTGACCAGGTTATGATTTCCCAGTCGTCTAGTGTCCAACCAATATGATCACGAGTCCAGGAGAGATGCTGCAGGCGATGTAGAGCTGTCAGCAAACCCCATTAACGCCATGTTTCGGCGCAATGTCTTAACGTACACGTTCGTCGTACATCCCACATCCATTTCTGCGATTATGTCATGCAGTGTTACTTCTCTGTTAGCACTGACATCTATAAGCAAACGGACAAAGGATAAGTATTAAACTCGCCTCCTCCCCTCTCCTTCCTAGTGCACTTGCAGATGGTAGATGCAATGCCTCTGTATAAGACCAAATATCTGAACTTTTACGTCCTAATCAATCTTGATGCCGTCTATATAACGTCATTCCACAACAGGCGCTTAAACATCGTCGGTGATCTGAAAACACACATATTTTACAATTTGGTAAACTTGTAGAAACAAAAGAGCTCTGATTTATCAAACTTCTGTAGTAAAGGTCATTTACACTGTCTGATATATATATATATATATATATATATATATATATATATATATATATATATATACTCCTGGAAATGGAAAAAAGAACACATTGACACCGGTGTGTCAGACCCACCATACTTGCTCCGGACACTGCGAGAGGGCTGTACAAGTAATGATCACACGCACGGCACAGCGGACACACCAGGAACCGCGGTGTTGGCCATCGAATGGCGCTTGCTGCGCAGCATTTGTGCACCGCCGCCGTCAGTGTCTGCCAGTTTGCCGTGGCATACGGAGCTCCATCGCAGTCTTTACCACTGGTAGCATGCCGCGACAGCGTGAACGTGAACCATATGTGCAGTTGACGGACTTTGAGCGTGGGCGTATAGTGGGCATGCGGGAGGCCGGGTGGACGTATCGCTGAATTGCTCAACACGTGCGGCGTGAGGTCTCCACAGTACATCGATGTTGTCGCCAGTGGTCGGCGGAAGGTGCACGTGCCCGTCGACCTGGGACCGGACCGCAGCGACGCACGGATGCACGCCAAGACCGTAGGATCCTACGCAGTGCCGTAGGGGACCGCACCGCCACTTCCCAGCAAATTAGGGACACTGTTGCTCCTGGGGTATCGGCGAGGACCATTCGCAACCGTCTCCATGAAGCTGGGCTACAGTCCCGCACACCGTTAGGCCGTCTTCCGCTCACGCCCCAACATCGTGCAGCCCGCCTCCAGTGGTGTCGCGACAGGCGTGAATGGAGGGACGAATGGAGACGTGTCGTCTTCAGCGATGAGAGTCGCTTCTGCCTTGGTGCCAATGATGGTCGTATGCGTGTTTGGCGCCGTGCAGGTTAGCGCCACAATCAGGACTGCATACGACCGAGGCACACACGGCCAACATCCGGCATCATGGTGTGGGGAGCGATCTCCTACACTGGCCGTACACCTCTGGTGATCGTCGAGGGGACACTGAATAGTGCACGGTACATCCAAACCGTCATCGAACCCATCGTTCTACCATTCCTAGACCGGCAAGGGAACTTGCTGTTCCAACAGGACAATGTACGTCCGCATGTATCCCGTGCCACCCAATGTGCTCTAGAAGATGTAAGTCAACTACCCTGGCCAGCAAGATCTCCGGATCTGTTCCCCATTGAGCATGTTTGGGACTGGATGGAGCGTCGTCTCACGCGGTCTGCACGTCCAGCACGAACGCTGGTCGAACTGAGGCGCCAGGTGGAAATGGCATGGCAAGCCGTTCCACAGGACTACATCCAGCATCTCTACGATCGTCTCCATGGGAGAATAGCAGCCTGCATTGCTGCGAAAGGTGGATATAGACTGTACTAGTGCCGACATTGTGCATGCTCTGTTGCTTGTGTCTATGTACCTGTGGTTCTGTCAGTGTGATCATGTGATGTATCTGACCCCAGGAATGTGTCAATAAAGTTTCCCCTTCCTGGGACAATGAATTCACGGTGTTCTTATTTCAATTTCCAGGAGTATATATATATATATATATATATATATATATATATATATATATATATATGTGTGTGTGTGTGTGTGTGTGTGTGTGTGTGTGTGTGTGTGAAGAACTAAACAATGAAACTTCGCGATTTGAGAAGGCATGAGATGTTATTACAGTGATTAAAAATTGAGTAATATTTAGAAAGAGCTTAACAGGATGAGCCCAGTTATCACCACCGCGTTGCAAGCCTCTTGCCTGACGCATGCACTAATTCTGCCGGGAAGGGTGTCATAAATCCGGTATACTCTCTCGAGGCAGGCGTAGCTCACGAGTGTTGTAACAGGTCGTTGATACCCTGGATACTTGCACTGGAACGGACCTGGCAGTCGAGCTGGTCCTGCACATGGTTCTATAGGGGACATGCCTGCTGATTTTGTTTGCAGGAGTCTCGATGACTTACTATGTAACTGGGAGGTCTTTTAACTGCGGTTCCACAACCAGTCTTGTGTCGAGCAGCGAACGTTTAACATATTTTGTTATTTAAGTTAACATTGTAACACACACTAGACAAACCAACAAATGACATGTAATAACTGTTTCGCCACATAAATACTTAACAGGAGTACATATCCCCAGGTCGCCTTCATGCTCGACGACGATCGTCAACCGAGCTAATGTATAACGACACGGCACCCATCTCAGAACACTAAGCGATAGGCTGCCTACATGTTGCCAAAGTTGTTCCGAATACGCTGCAGAAATTTCGCTGGGAAGTCCTGATACATCGTCCATGCAGTCCAGATCTCTCCCCATGCGGTTTACAAGTTGTTTTTGTTGTGGTCTTCTGTCCAGACACTGGTTTGTTGCAGCTCTCCATGCTACCCTATCCTGTGCAAGATTCTACATCTCCATGTACCTACGGAAACCTACATCCTTCTGAATCTGCTTAGTATATTCATCTCCTACGATTTTTACCCTCAACGTTGCCCTCCAATACTAAATACATGTCCTACCAACCGACCCCTTCTTCTAGTCAAGTTGTCAAAAATATTCCTCTTCTCCCCAATTCTATTCAGTACTTCCTCATTAGTTACGTGATCTACCCATCTAATCTTCAGCATTCTTCTGTAGCACCACATTTCGAAAGCTTCTATTCTCTTCTTGTCTACCTTATTTATCGTCCATGTTTCAATTCCATACATGGATACATTCCATAAAAATACTTTCAGAAAAAGACATCCTGACACTTCAATCTATACTTGATGTTAACAAATTTCTCTTCTTCAGAAACGCTTTCCTCGTCATTGCCAATCTACATTTTATATCCTCTCTACTTCTATTATCATCAGTTATTTTGCTCCTCAAATAGCATTTCCTAATCTAATTCCCTCTGCATTACCTGATTCAATTCGATTACATTCCATTATCCTCGTGTTGCTTTTGTTATTGTGCATCTTATATCCTCCTTTCAAGACAATATCCATTCCGTTCAACTGCTCTTCCAGGTCCTTTGCGATTTCCATATTTATGAAAAAAGGAAAACATTCACGGCCGTCGATTTACTTTGGACGAAGAGGTGCACGATGAGGTAGAATAATTGTTGTGTAGGGAACGGTAAATATTTTTCCATAAACGCACTTACCGTCTTGCCCCACAGTGGGATAAATGCATTAACAGTTCTGGCGATTACTTTTGAAGTAATTAAGTTTACTCACTTTTTTCAATTTGCTTCGGTTTCATTTGACTGCCTCTTACAGTTTTATTTTTTATGAAGCTTTGCTGTTATTTTTTTCCTGTATCATTTTCTTACCGCGACCTGTTTTCTAATATCTAACTCTTTACAGTAATTAAATTTGATTCAGGGCATAGTATTTAGTCTATTAAGCAAATCTGAAACTGCATTTTGTTTGTGGTTCTGTTGGTGGTTGGAGATAACGTTATTATAGTGTCTGCTGTGAGTTTCCTATAAACATCAACTGTGTGGTCTGTATGTAACTGTTAAATTCCATTCTGAGGTTCATCAACAAGGAATTCTATACCACTGATTTACCATTACTAGAAAAACATGCCTTTGCATTCCATGACATGTTCGGAAATAATGTTTGCTCCATGGTTTACGAAGATGTTGGCTAGTACTCCGGAAACAGCTAAACCCATAGGTAAATCTTCTTTCATTTAATGTTCTTGGTTGAGTTTAAAATAGTTTGAGTTACAGAGTTGTAATAGTTTAATTATGTCTTCGATTTATTCTGTAGAAAGTTGGCTGTATATTCTCCTCATTCCTCCTGGGTGTTTCATCCGTTTCCTAGCAGAAGCACAATTACACATGCTTTCTACATTAAAAGATTTCAGTGCTACTGTGCATGGAACCTGTATGCCAGTTACGATTTATTTGTTGGCTGGTGGTTTCTATTGTTTTGTCAATTTCAGAACTGTAGTACTAGTTGAATTGTGTTTGCATTTGTTTTGTGAAGATATAAGTAGAGCTTGCCCAAAACCCACTATAGGCCTGACGAGAATGTCTGCCATACAAATTTTTGACTAGTACCTCCTGTAAGACCCTTTATTTTTTTCCGTCTACAGTTCATTCATTATTTTACAGCATTGACTGTTAGATGTTGCGTATGACGGAGAATGCTATTGTTTGTTACCTCATAAAATGTTAATAGTATTCCTTTCTAAGTGTGCATATTTTTTGTATCGCCAGTCACTGGAATTTGTTCGTAATTTCTGAGAAGTTCCCCTGCTGAGTAGACGAAATCGTAACGAACCGTGACATTGTATATGCATGCACATTGCACTGCGTTTGTTGAAGTCGCCTACCAGTCCATCCAAAATCATTTACTTGCATTTAACAATAATTTTCTACTGACTCGACCTCTGTATCCAACTGTGTCGTCCACGAATATTCTTAGAGATCTACCAACGTTATAAACAATATCATTTCTGAACATCGTGAAAGTTACTTTGCTATTTCAGTTCCTTGGGACACGCCATACCACGATCCTTGTTGAAACTGGACATAAAAAATCGTAAAAGCTTAACTATCTGAAATAACATTTCGTTTTTGAAACAGGCCGCTGTCTTTTCCACGCGTGAACTGTTTCGCTCAGTTCTAGTTGAAAGAGGATGAGACGCAGAGTTCGCTTATTAGAAGGCACATCAGCCTCTAGCGGTGTCCAGTACTGTCTCAGCCTTGGTCCTCTGCAGAATCCAAGGCTGCCTGTCGATGCGAGCAGTCGAGGTCAACCAGAAGGACTCAATCCGGACTTCTGCATCGGCACAAACAGCGAGCCACGACATAGGCCTATGCTTCAAATATCCCTCACCATTTTGCTTTCGTAAGGCTGAAGCGAAGCGAAAAAATTGCACTTTAAAACGTCAAATAGGATGGTTGACCAAGCAGAACACTAATAAATGCTTCTGGAGTTGAGCATCACGTTCTCTCATAACGTCTATCCTTTTCGATTGTTTTATGACACCATGATTCTGGATGCCTTCAGGGTGAACTCAGGACTAAGCAAGCCGTGAGCGATCAAAATTTCTGACGGCAGTAACTTCGGGGTCGAGCATCGGTCTGGCACAAATTTCGATTACACATATTTTCGTTACACTGCAGGTTCGGAATTTCTGACCAATTTTCACTACTATTCCATGTCATTATATCTTCGTAGATTTCATCCATATTTCAGTGAGTCTAATTACATTAAGCTCCGGACTAGCACGTCTTCGTCGCAGTTAAGCTGCACTAATAATAATAATAACAATAATAATAATAATACTTACTCCGTTAAGCTTACGGAAAAACTGTGACGTAAAACTGTCAGGACCGTACAGTGAAAGTGGTAGGTGTTCATCAAAGTAGATCTTGATGCTTTAACTGACGTGCGTGCTCCCTATTTAGTTCCCTTTCTGCATAGCAGACGAGCGTGTAGCTTTTTAGAGCAAATAACGCATCAGAATTAATGAATTGTCATTACTGCACGCTGTGCACAACTATAATTATTTATGCGACAAACCTAAAATTCCTTTAAAAAAATTCCTGCGAAAGATGTTATTTCAGTTTTTTGTTTTCTTTGCTAATTTGCACGCTGTTACCACAATGGTTGATTTTTACGAGGACTACATGACAAGTTCTTGGCCGGGCAAAGATATGGTGTTTTTGGTTTTGTTATATTGGTACACTTCAGCAATAACTACTTCTTACATGGAATCGTTATTCTTCAGTGCCTTTATAGTGTAGTTGTACTCCGTGTAATTCGTTGAAATGGATTGATTGATTTAGAATGCAGACAAAACTCTTTAGTTTTCGACAGTTTATCGCCAACGGAAATTATTTCAAACTTATCGAAGACGTAAAACGACTCTACTCGTTCGTTTCCAACATTTAAGAAATGGAAGGATTAATTAAAAAGTGGCGTTGTTTCTGTTGAAGATGAGTCGCGTGAAAGCGTACACCGAGAAATTACAAAATTTGGTTTTACACGATCAGTAGTTGAAAATGTACTTGAACCTGTTTAAGGAAAATTAAAGTTCACTTCAAACAGAAATGTTGCAGTGGTCGCTCTAGTCTCACTTACAACATTATCTGTCAACATTTACATGAATTCTCTAATTTGAGTCGTATAATGGATGTATCAGTTTAGGTTACCGTCGTATAAATGAAATGGTCTACTTGGCAGTAACGATGTCTGCTTTAATCCGGATTCAGGTGTTGCCTCCTAAGAGACAAATATTTTTATATCGTTCCATTGTAGGTAGAAATGATCATCAAAATAAAATAAGAGAAATCAGAGCTCGAACAGAAAGATTTAGGTGTTCGTTTTTCCCGCTCGCTGTTCGGGAGTGGAATAGTAGAGAGATAGTATGATTGTGGTTCGATGAACCCTCTGCCAAGCACTTAAATGTGAATTGCAGAGTAGTCATGTAGATGTAGATGTAGATGTAGATGTAGAGGGTGGTGTACTTTGGTACATTCTGCAGACTTCCACCTCTAGCCGAGCCTTCAATACAAGTTCAATATATTTTCTTATTCCATTTTTAAAGGAGGGCACTGACTTCTTACATGCTGCATCGAAATTACAAAAATTCTTCCGGAAATTTAAGGTTTTTCCAAATATAAAACCGTGTTCCAAGATACAACTGGTCGTCTACCTGGGCAGAAATATTCTGTTGGGGTTTAAAAGCGTTGCACGAGAGTATCTTGTTAACATTGTGCTTAATCGTTGTAATATTATTACTGTACTACACTTCAACAACCGATAAGCGGCAAGTTACAGTTTGAAATAGAAGCTATTGGAAACTAACACAAATTTCCATTTCCAAGATAGATGAAACACAGTTAATTTGCAAATATCACATGTTTCATGGTAGATGGCCTCCATCAGTTCTAGGTACAAGATGTTGCACGACCGATGAAGTACAGCTTAATCATCCACACAGTATAAAACTAGTTTTAAAAACGTATAGGGTTTTGCTTCCCGTAAAGTTCTGCAACTGAATAATTAACAGTATATTCCAAACAGATTTAATATATTAGACAGTACTTAAATATGAAGTAGTAGTAGTAGTAGTAGTAGAGGGGTTTTGGGCGCACAACAGCAAGGTCTTCAGCGCCCATTAAATATGAAGAATGTGAAATATTTAAAAGTGTAGTACAAAACATCAGCTCGTGTTTAACAACAACTTAAACTATAGGAAATGCCTGAAATTGTCTACGGGGCTCTCTAGCGCACGTTCCTTATTGTGATTCTAAAATCAGTCCCTGGGCTTACGTACCGACCAAAAAGCATATACAACTAGGTACAACATTCATATAACTACGTACAAAATTCTCCCCTATCTGCTCAAGTGCAGAGGTGTGGACGAAGATTTCTGACGTGACCGTGTGAAGCACCCGAGGTACATAGGAAGTACACATTAGGCGTACTTAGTATGGTCAAACAATTATCTGAACGTTGAAGTAAATGAAGGAACAATAGGATTTAACGTGCCGTCGAGGTCGCGATCATTGGAGGCGCAGTACAAGCTCAGATTGGACAGGGATATGTAAGGAAATCGGACTATCATCTTCGAGGATGTGATGCTACAATTTGCCGTAAAGGATTTAGGGAACCCATGAAAGACCTGAATCAAGACGGCTGGAGATTTAAACTCCGTTCCTTCCGAATGCAAGTCCTGTGTCTTACTCACTACGTAATCTTAGCCGTTTGGACGTCAAGAACCGATTCAGCTGAGTCTTTTTCCACTGCGATCACTGTTTTTCTGTCAGAATCTGTCACGAAGATGCACACACGTGGCAGTTAACAAGCAATGCACATGTGTACTAGCGGCTAAGATGATACCGTTCAAAAATTTTTACGAAATGCATGGGGACCTTCAGAAGATCGGCGTCTTGAACAAATATTGACAGCTAAGTTTGAACGTTAAAGTGACGTAATGCGCGTAAATGGACGTCTAACTACACGACAGAAGATCACACATAGCATCTAGAAGTTACTGGTGGATAGGCGGGCGCTACGGAAGTAGTGTGCAGCTAGATGAATATTTGGGTCGCGTGGGAGTCGAGTTCGGGTAGGTGGGGCGCTGAGACGACTTCTCACGTCAAGTTGGAAATCCGGTCAGGCACAAGTTGTTATTTGTCCCCACTGAATTATTTCAATGACCTCATGCTGCTGAGATCTGTAACTGACTTTCATCTCATATCGAGAAAGGCTACACAGGTTAGTTTAACGTGAGAGTTTCGCAGAAACGATAAAAGAACTGCAATGACAGGAGCTACAACAGCAATTTTCTGCATCGTAAGCGTCTTTCTAACAAAATAAATGGGGACCTTCAGAAGATCGGCGTCTTGAACAAATATTGACAGCTAAGTTTGAACGTTAAAGTAACGTAATGCGCGTAAATGGACGTCTAACTACACGACAGAAGATCACACATAGTATCTAGAAGTTACTGGTGGATAGGCGGGCGCTACAGAAGTAGTGTGCAGCTAGATGAATATTTGGGTCGCGTGGGAGTCGAGTTCGGGTAGGTGGGGCGTTGAGACGACTTCTCACGTCAAGTTGGAAATCCGGTCCGGCACAAGTTGTTATTTGTCCCCACTGAATTATTTCAATGACCTCATGCTGCTGAGATCTGTAACTGACTTTCATCTCATATCGAGAAAGGCTACACAGGTTGGTTTAACGTGAGAGTTTCGCAGAAACGATAAAAGAACTGCAATGACAGGAGCTACAACAGCAATTTTCTGCATCGTAAGCGTCTTTCTAACAAAATACAGACAGTTCATGTTTCAGTACGTCGAGAAACGTATTGCTTCTTCCAACATACGTCTTTCGTAATTACCTCAATGAAAAATAAGAGAATTTAGGAACCGTATGGAAAGGTAGTGACATTCTCTCTGCCTGCGAACCATCTGTGGGTGAAATGGGAGGATGAGTGATTTTCTTTCGGGGGTGGGGGTTGGTACAATTTTTACCCTCCACCATACACAGCACAATGACTTGTGGAGTAAAGATGTAGATATAGAAATGCCGTACTGAAATACGCCTCAGAGGTGGAGCTCTGTAGGCTCTAAGATGCAATCATTCTCCTGTATGTTCTCCTTAGTGCACATATTACAACCAGCTGCTACTCTGGAAGCATAATACACTACTGGCCATTAAAAGTGCTACACCAAGAAGAAATGCAAAATGATAAACGGGTATTCATTGGACAAATATATTATACTAGAACTGAGATGTGATTACATTTTCACGCAATTTGGGTGCATAGATCCTGAGAAATCAGTACCCAGAACAACCACCTCTGGCCGTAACAAAGGCCTAGATACGCCTGGGCATTGAGTCAAACAGAGGTTGGATGGCGTGTACAGGTACAGCTGCTCATTCAGCTTCAACACGATACCACAGTTCATCAAGAGTAGTGACTGGTGTATTGTGACGAGCCAGTTGCTCGGCCATCATTGACCAGACGTTTTCAATTGGTGAGAGATCTGGAGAATGTGCTGGCCAGGGAAGCAGTCAAACATTTTCTGTATCCAGAAAGGCCCGTACAGTACCTGCAACATGCGGTTGTGCATTATTCTGCTGAAATGTAGAGTTTCGCAGGGATCGAATGAAGGGTAGAGCCACGGGTCGTAACACATCTGAAATGTGACGTCCACTGTTCAAAGTACAGTCAATGCGAACAAGAGGTAACCGAGACGTGTAACCAATCGCAGCCCATACCATCACGCCGGGTGAAATGGCAGAATGCCGATGACGAATACACCCTCCCAATGTGCGTTCACCGCGATGTCGCCAAACACGGATGCGACCATCATGATGCTGTAAACAGAACCTGGATTCATCCGAAGAAATGACGTTTTGCAATTCGTGCACCCAGGTTCGTCATTGAGTACTTAATCGCAGGTGCTCCTGTCTGTGATGCAGCGTCAAGGTAACCGGAGCCATGGTCTCCGAGCTGATAGTCCATGCTGCTGCAAACGTTGTCGAACTGTTGGCGCAGATGGTTGTCTTGCAAACGTCCCCGTCTGTTGACTCAGGAATCGAGACGTGGGTGCACGATCCGTTACAGCCATGCGGATAAGATGCCTGTCATCTCAACTGCTAGTGATACGAGGCCGTTAGGATCCAGCACGGCGTTCCGTATAACCCTCCTGAACCCACCGATTCCATATTCTGCTAACAGTCATTGGGATCTCGACCAGCGCGAGCAAAAATCTCGCGATACTATATACCGCAATCGCGATAGGCTACAATCCGACCTTTATCAAAGTCGGAAACGTGATGGTATGCATCTCTCCTCCTTACATGAGGCATCACAACAACGTTTCACCAGGCAACGCCGATCAAGTGCTGTTTGTGTATGAGAAATCGGTTGGAAACTTTCCTCATGTCAGCACGTTGTAGGTGTCGCCTACAACGTAGGTGTGAATGCTCTGACAAGCTAATCATTTGCATATCACAGCATCTTCTTCCTGTCGGTTAAATTTCGTGTCTGTAGCACGTCATCTTCGTAGTGTAGCAATTTTAATGGCCAGTTGTGTAACATATGGCGGACGATGCAACGAAGGCATAAAAAGCAGATTGGCACAACAAAGAAGGCATTCCTGGAACACAGGATTATGTGGGGGTGAATCATGGACTGTGGTGGAAACGGAGGAGAAAAGAATTGAAGCATTTGAGATGTGGTGCCACAGAACGTTGTTGCAATTTAGGTGGGCTGATAATAAATGAAGTGCTTCTCCGCAGAATCGGCGAGGGCATAAATATTTGTGGAAAATGAAAGAAGCGACAAGATGATAGTACATGTGTCAAGACACTAGGGAATGACGGCCATGGTACGAGAGGCAGCTATAAAGGGTAAAAACTGTAGGGAAGCCCGTGTTTGGAATATATCAAACAAATACTTGAGGACTTAGTCTGTTAGTGTTACTGTGAGGTGAAGAGATTGGCACAGGAGAGGAAGTAGTAAATTACTGCATCAAACTAGTCAGAGGACTGATTTAAAAAGAATAAGTGAAGAATGTATCCACCCAGTTTGCCTAGAGATAGCCATGCGGAGCCAGGCGACAGATACACTTACGTAACGGTGACGTAACACTTCTGCAATGCAGAACTGGAGGCGAACCTGTAGAACCTATATCTGCGGAAATTGACAGTCATGCCCCAGACTTGAAACACGATTTCATAATTTATCACACCTGTTTCCTCCAATCGTTTGTGACCTGTGGACGTGTTTCTAAGTGCAGGACGAAGTACGAAGCAAAATCTTTATCTTGCTAAGATTGGTGGAGCGTAGCACCCAAGTTTCGTGCGATCTGCTGGTGCACACACTTTTGTTCTGTGCAATTACGCAGTCTTTAAGAATGCATTAAGTTGTTAGTATCCTACTTAAACCATTCGAATTTTCGATGGACCGAAATAAACAGGAAATGAGTGCTGTTTTAATAGTGCCACGGTAAAGACATATGAATCATGGTTATTGAAAGAAAGTAATGTATGGTAACTAATTTGTACATTACTTCTCTTGTTCCATCGTTATCTTTGCGCCAGCGTCTTTGGTCATATTGTAGTTTGATCGTTGTGAAGTTTTTAAAAATTGCGTGTTGTGAAGTAGTCCTTGTATGTTACGAAAATATGTAGATTAAGTGTTAAATCACAATAAACATCTAATAAAACACCCTCTTCCTTCCTTTCTAAAATGGCTTTTGTTCAGTTTGTCTTGTGAACGTGACTTTTTTACATCACGTATTTTGATTAGATTCCTCATGTTATTTAGTAGTTGATTATGGGAAATATTATGTAAACTTTTTAGAGAGCCTTAGACACCATCGTTCCGATTGGCAAATCCTAATCATGTGGTGATGATAATGATGCCATAGATAAGGCGTGTTGTGTAGGACTCCGTACACAACAGTAAGGAGAGGTGGGCTATAGAGTGGTGCAGCAGCTGTCTTGTAGGAAAGCTGGAGAGGAGCAGAAATGAAGAGCGAACAGTCAAATACAGCAAACAAAAGCTTTACTTAACTGATAGATTTCTCCAAGTGTACGAAAACTTATTAGAAATAATGCAGCAAGAAGTAAGAGTTCAGCTAATACAATAACAACAAGGATGAGGCTCTCTGAACTGAAGCACGAACGACGGTGTCGGAGCCGCGTTTAGGCGGCGTCTGCGTAGCGTGACGTAGCTAAATGGCTTCCAGTACGAATGAGTTGTGTGACCGCCGCCGGCAGAGGACCAGCTGGAGGCTTGGTCAGTGACCGTTACCATTTGGTCTGCCGAATCCCGCAGGACCGCCATCGGCGTCTGTCGAAAACTTGCGTTGCCGTTGCCAACTTTGAGACACCAGTGTTGTGAGATCGATACGTGATATAACGAGGTGTGTGTAGCTTTCGCCTGATTGATAAGAGGCCTTGGCCATCGTTCATTTTTTGATTTACCGCTACTGCCAGCGACTGCAGCGCAGCGACAACAGCGCAGACTCGCGGCGGAAGCTTGAACTATGGCATGGGCAGTATTCGCGTCAATACCCAACTTCAGGTGCGCAATATTCAACTGGAACCCGTCAGGCCAACATCACATTCTGAAATCTTTCCCGAGAAAGAGGTATGCTGAAACTTTATCACACTCTTCTGTCATAAAATAGAAAGAGTTTTAACGTTTGTAACGGAATCTTCAAGAGCTACACGAACACTTAAATCTGCTTTTCGATCAAACGATGGGCCTTGGTTTGCTTGAAGCTGTACCTGCAGTTCCATAATTTTAAATGGAAAGGCTGCTATCTGATCCTACAAATCCTTATGCGAATCACTACTGCCTGTCTTTGGAGCTGCCGGCCTGTGTGACCGAGCGGTTCTATGCGCTTCACTCTGGAACCGCGAGAACGCTACGGTAGCAGGTTCGAATCCTGCCTCGGGCATGGATGTGTGTGATGTCCTTAGGTTAGTTAGGTTGGTTTAAGTAGTTCTAAGTTGTAGGGGACTGATGACCTCAGATGTTAAGTCCCATAACGCTCAGAGCAATTTGAACCATTTTTGTCTTGGGTGCTTCTTTCATTTTTGAACGCGTACTACACATTTCGTCCACCACAATTAGTGACATGCGCAACAAAAGTTAAACAAAAATCTGCAAATATACCAAGAGTTCTTCTTTGATCTCGACATCCGTGGCATCTGAAAATAAATTAAACACATCAAAAGGGAAAGGAAGGAATTCTTCGTTCTTCTCCGTCGTCTACTACATTCTGTGCATCTTGGTTGACTTGGCAGGCGTAAAGCAGTGCTTTAGCCACACACAAAATCGTCTCCTCGATGTCGACGTGGTAGCAACGCGGTGAGGCAACGACAATGTGGACTTCCGCCTAGTTCCCGCCCAAAGTAGTCCATTATTTATGCAAAATACAACAAAGATACACGAAGAGGGCATTTCTGGAAGAAAGACGATGTTGTTCCCGCTAGACACTGTTGGATAAATTTAGAGTACCAATATTGGAGGAAGCCTCCGACAGTCATCCTGCCTCCAACGTGTTCAAATGGTTGAAATGGCTCTAAGCACTATGGGACTTAACATCTAAGATCATCAGTCCCCTACCCTTAGAACTACTTATACTTAACTAACTTTAGGACATCACACGGATCCATATTCGAACCTGCTAGCGCAGCAGCAGCGCGGTTTCGGACTGAAGTGCTTAGAACCGCTCGGCCACTGCGGCCGGCACCAACGTGTCTTGGGAAGAAACCGAACGTGATGGCACGGTGGTGAGAATCTAGAATCGTATTCGGGAGGATGTAGCTTCAAATCCTCATCCAGCCATCTAGGGTTAGCTTTTCGGTAATTTCCCTAAATGCTTTAAAGTCATGCGCGGACGAAACCTATAATACAGCACGGCCAATTTTATCTCCCGTCCATCCCAATCAGCCGGCCGGAGTGGCCGAGCGGTTCAAGGGTCTACAGTCTGGAACCGCGCGACTGCTACGGTTGCAGGTTCGAATCCTGCCTCGGGCATGGATGTGTGTGATGTCCTTAGGTTAGTTAGGTTTAAGTAGTTCTAAGTTCTAGGGGATAGATGACCTCAGAAGTTAAGTCCCTTAGTGGTCAGAGCCATTTTTTGAACCAACCACAATTCAAGTTTGTGCGCCGACTCTAATGAAATCGACTTCCTTTTTCTTTTTAACATAGGGACGTTGAGAATGAGACAAGATTCGAGCACGCACAGAGGCGTATACTGTGTGCAACACTATTAAAGGGTCACTGTTTCGAAATGACGTAATTGTCTCTTAAGGCAACGCATAAGTTTGAAATGTGGCTCAAGGTGCCTGCCGCCTTCCCCTTCTAATGGTGCAAAAACGTTGTGCCCTGCGACGTTACAAGCGACGCTTCTTACAGCAAGGTGTCGACATCTGAGAAAAAAGCCAAGAGCTCATAAGTTCATTTGAGGCGTAAGGTGGGTTCATAATATACATTGTCACCACCAAATTTCATCAAAATTCCGCCCAACACCAGCATGGACGTTTCACACTATGAGAAGGACGTAAAGTCCCCTGTTCTGCACATTTCCCCACTTGTTTTGATGCCTCTGCTATCGAGGTCACAACCGGCACTGAAATCACGCGGTTTTCATATGAGGGGGAGAGGGAACTATTTAAGCCATACCGCCACTCAGAATCAACACGAAAAGGCCTGAGGATATGGCACGTAACGCGTGAATGAAAATTCCCGTTCCTTTGCGGCGTTCATTTACAAGCTTTTCGTGGTCGGAAGCGACAGTTCGCATTGAGAAGAGCAGCAGCAGCAGGGCAACATTCCTGACAACGTTTGACTCTGATCACCCCCACGCACACCACCCCCCCACGCAGGGCGGCAACGGGTGTTGCGTTGACAGCCTTTATGCCATATGGCCTTATTGATACGTAATCAGCATGGTTTCAGAAAACGTAGTTCTTGTGCAACGCAGCTAGCTCTTTATTCGCACGAAGTAATGGCCGCTATCGACAGGGGATCTCAAGTTGATTCCGTATTTCTAGGTTTCCGGAAAGCTTTTGACACCGTTCCTCACAAGCGACTTCTAATCAAGCTGCGGGCCTATGGGGTATCGTCTCAGTTGTGCGACTGGATTCGTGATTTCCTATCAAGAAGGTCGCAGTTCGTAGTAATTGACGGCAAATCATCGAGTAAAGCTAAAGTGATATCAGGTGTTCCCCAGGGAAGCGTACTGGGACCTCTGCTGTTCCTGATTTATATAAATGACCTGGGTGACAATCCGAGTAGTTCTCTTAGGTTGATCGCAGATGATGCTGTAATTTACAGTCTAGTAAGGTCATCCGAAGACCAGTATCAGTTGCAAAGCGATTTAGAAAAGATTGCTGTATGGTGTGGCAGGTGGCAGTTGACGCTAAATAACGAAAAGTGTGAGGTGATCCACATGAGTTCCAAAAGAAATCCGTTGGAATTCGATTACTCGATACATAGTACAATTCTCAAGGTTGTCAATTCAACTAAGTACCTGGGTGTAAAAATTACGAACAACTTCAGTTGGAAAGACCACATAGTTAATATTGTGGGGAAGGCGAACCAAAGGTTGCGTTTCATTGCAGGACACTTAGAAGATGCAACAAGTCCACTAAAGAGACGGCTTACACTACATTCGTTCGTCCTCTGTTAGAAAATTGCTGCCCGGTGTGGGATCCTTACCAGGTGGGATTGACGGAGGACATCGAAAGGGTGCAAAAAAGGTTAGCTCGTTTTGTATTATCACGTAATAGGGGAGAGAGTGTGGCAGATATGACACGCGAGTTGGGATGGAAGTTATTAAAGCAAAGACGTTTTTCGTCGCGGCGAGATCTATTTACGAAATTTCAGTCACCAACTTTCTCTTCTGAACGCGAAAATATTTTGTTGAGCCCAACCTACATAGGTAGGAATGATCATCAAAATGAAATAAGAGAAATAAGAGCTCGAACAGAAAGGTTTAGGTGTTCGTTTTTCCCGCGCGCTGTTCGGGAGTGGAATGGTAGAGAGATAGTATGATTGTGGTTCGATGAACCCTCTGCCAAGCACTTAAATGTGAATTGCACAGTAATCATGTAGATGTAGATGTACTCAAGTCTTTTCGTGTCCATTCTGAGATGCGGAGTGTTTTCCTTGGCCACCGACCGCGTGATTACAACGCTAGACGTGATGGTTCTGACTTCCATCGCAGAAGTGTCAAAAGGAGAGTTGAAATACGGATAAGATTCGGTTTGACGTTCTCCCCATCGCGTGACACGTTCACGGTGGCATTGGGTAGATTTGTGGTGAAATTTGGTGCCAATGTGACGTAATGTACCCACCTTACACCCCACATACACTTTTGAGCCCCGTCCATCTTTTTCCCTCGTGTTTTGACGCCGTGCTGTTTAAAGCGCAGCCGGAACGACTAACACGTCGAAGGGTTCCACCCTCTTGTATCATTACAGAGAATGGTTGTAGGCACCTTTGGGTCAAATTTCACAGTTACGTGGTTATCAAATAAATGGATCCTTTAATTAGGTTGCGCAGTGAAGATAGTAAAAAGCAGGAATATACCAACTACAGTGCAACACATGTGATGGAAGGTATATAGGACAAACCAGTAGAACATTTGACACCCGGTACAAAGAACATATCAGAGCATGGAAATATGGAACGAGCCATTCAACTTTTGCAGAACATTTGAGAGAAAATAACCACAAACGTACTTTAAGAGAAAATGATATGAAAATAATTAGAGTAAATAATGAAAGACATCTCCTTACATTACAGGAAGATTATCATATATACAAAACAAAGGCTGAAAAGAAACAACTACTAAATGACCAAGTAAATATGACTAAAAACTCACTGTTTACACTGATCGTATAATAGACAGAAATCCCAACAAATGATTACACAGCTGATTCCTCTCATAAGTATATACAGGAAAATATAATAATAATTATTATTATTATTATTTTTTAAGAATAAATAAGTAAATAAAAATAGTAATAAGAATAAAATAAATAATTTTTATTTTATTAAAAAATCCCCCTCACTAATACACAAAACACACACACACACACACACACACATATATATATATATATATATATATATATATATATATATATTGAAACTCTGTATTAAAAAGATGGCAGTTACACTCATGTGTAACGTAAACAGTGAACTGAATGCGAACTGTAAGATGTCCACCTGGTTGCCAGATGAGAAAAAGCAGTTTACTTAGATGCAATGAATAACAAGTTAACTGTAAGTACCTCTCCATTTTTTAAAAAAACGTTAAGAGACTGTTTTTAAATCTATAACCTAGATGTGAAACCATAAACTATTTGTAAAAATGGACAAATCATGTAATATTTCAGGATACCCACTGAAGATGCCTTGTAAAAAAGACAAAACGCGTCTGTGTGCATAAATAAAAATAAAAATTTCGATGTGCAGCATGCAAAAAAGGCATTTTCTTTTAAACAACTGCAATTTATACTAATTTTCCGTCATTCAGTTCGTGAATGGAGTTGGACAGACGAATTTACCTTTACACTGTACCCCACCACAGAGTGTTTGGACGTGAAGAACATCGGGTGAATACTTTTTCTGTGATGAAGGGCCGTTGTGGGCCATTATACAGGACTGTCCACTTAAATCCTCAGGGGAAGAGTAGGGTTTGGCGTCTTGACGACAATGGTGTCATTGCAGACTACAAAATCGGACTGGGGAAGAAAAAACGGCTGTGTAACTTTCAACGGATCCATCCTGGCCTTCGCCTTACCGATTTAAAGAAAACACGGAAATCCTAAATGTGGGTGATAGGACAGGGATTTCGATCGGTATCCTTTCGAATTCGAGTCCAGTGCCTTAACTACAAAAGTCTCAGGAAGATTTTGTATAGCTCAGGAACACTGACCGTTTGCGCATCTGACAGCAGCTTGGTGACGAAAAAATGGCCCCTGAGCACTATGGTACTTAACTTCTGAGGTCATCACAAACATCCATGCCCGTGGCAGGATTCGAACCTGCGACCGTAGCGGTCGCGCAGTTCCATACTGCAGCACCTAGAACCGCTCGGCCACCCCGGCCGGCAGCTTGATGACGCTTCATACTTTGTTATCGGAGTATCTATCAGGTCACTGGCACATGTAACCAACTTATTTTTCAGTTCTGAAATTAAAAAATGAAAAAAAAAAAACGCTTTTTCCAGCTGCTTTCTAGTGTGGACTCTTATTTTAGATCGCGGTGTCTGTGAACAACTGTTATTATGCAAAGAACACAAGTCCAACTGCGGCAGTTTAAGCTTTCATTATGAGATCAAAAGTGAATTCACAATGAAAACCTCATTGGGATACAAGCAGGGAAAGAACTATTCAACAACGTCGAGAGTGACCGGTTTTTTGCAAAGTGTTTAGTGAGTGGGAGGTCACTGAGATAGGGGACTAGCCACAGCAAGACCAGCGCGCGCCTCTAGATAGGATAGATTACAAGGTGCAGAAACCGAATGCCGCTCCAATATGACAGAGGGCTGAGCTACGGTTGCAGTCTCACTTTTTCCATCTCGTGCGACGTCCGCGCTTGTAACTAGAACACCGTCCACAGGTTGTGCAGACCTACGCAGATGATGTTCCCATTAGTTTTTACGAGGGCGTGCTGAAAAATAATACCTTCCAGTTATTGATAACTCTTCAAGCTTTTTAAATAAAACAAACGCTGTCAACATTTTATATCTTTGAGAGCCGAGTTTCTCCCGGCATTAACAACGTTCAAATAACTTTTGTAAAAACGACAATTTGTCTATGGAGTGCGTGATCGATTATTTTGTAAAAAATTTTTGTTTATCTATAGACGCAATCACATGTTTATGACACAGTCATGACCGATTTCGGCCATACAGTGACCATCTTCAGATTCTAAAGGCGGCATACACTGAACACAGGTTCATGTGTTGTCAAACTCAAATAACTTTCGGGGATGCAGCCGGGTGACGTCGTCGGCAACTGCTGATATTTCGTCAGGACCTCACCTGCCATCTCCAAGGCAAAACTAACAGCAAGTAAGCGCATTTTGCCTTGGAACTGGCAATGTGTGCTCCTGTCGAAATATAGGCGGCCGTCGACGACGTCACCTGGTGGCATTCCCGTAAGTTATTTGAACATTCTACATGTTTATTCTTCGTATCTATATATTTGCAGCATTCTGCCGCTGGAGGGCTCCGAAGAGTAACGTGTAACATGATGGTGTGGAACATAACTATGTCGGTGCGTGAGAAGCAACGTGCTGTAATCGAGTTTCCAACCGTCCACACATGGAACACAGTCTTCTTCAGCACGATAATGCCAGACCACACACGAGCCTGCGACATTTTCAACAATCCGACGCTTTGGTCCACTGTCATCGATCGTCCTCCATACAGTCCCAACTTGGCCCCATCAAGTTTTCATCTGTTTCCAAAACTTAAAGAACACTTTCGAAGACTTCACTTTGACAGTGATGAAGCGGTGCAAGCAGAGGTGAGGTTGTGGCTCTGTCAGCAAAAGTCAAACATTCTACAGTGACGGTATCAACAAACTGTTCTCTGGTTGGGAGAAATGTGTTCGTGGCCAGGGTGACTATGTTGAGAAATAAATATGTAGATATGAAGAATAAATATATAGAATGTTAATAAGGTTTGTTTTATTTAGAAAGCTTTAAGATTATTCACATAACAAATTCGTAGATTTTACTTTTCAGCAGACAGTTGCATTTGTTCATCTCGTTTGCAAACCTCAGATATTTCTCGCAAGGTCTGGTTCGGTTCTGTGGCTCTCCAAAAACACAGTCCTCGTTAATACTATTTGTTTTCCGGTTTATGAAATAACGAACCATGTTGGAACAGAATTTTCAAATATACCACGATCGCCACTGATGACAGTATGGGACATTACATTTCGCCAGTATCAGTAAACGTGTCATTCAGTGTACGAAACACCGATTTCTGAATCTGTCTGAATCTGCTGTTATTCCAGTAATTCAGAGGTTCCGAAAATTTTTGGTGCTGCAGTGCACTTTACCTCAAAGACCTCAATGATGGAAAGTCGTTCGCCTCCTATCTCTTCTCTACAAGTTTTTACCAACTTCACATAATTTCAAGCGTGTATTTGCGGAATTTTATAATCAATATCTACTACAATTTCTGTTGCCTTGTTTCAGAGACCCTCTTGTATTATGCTGTAGCAGGTCTTCCCACGCGTATTGCCAGTTTCGTCGAGCAATGTTACGAGGGTAATCCCAAAAGTAAGGTCTCCTATTTTTTTTATGAGAACATAACTCTGTTTGTGTGGCAGTTGGTCACACTGTTATGAAAAGTGCTTCACGCGCTGAGTGTAAATATGCGCTCGCCCCGCTGAGTCTTGGCTTGGCAGCCGTTGGAGCTCCCGTTGGATGTTACCGCCAAGTGCGAATTGTGCGCAGTTATTCGGTTTTTGAACGCAAAGGGCACTGCGCCGATTGAAATCCATCGCCAATTGACGGAAGTGTATGGTGAGTCGTGCATGGATGTCAAAAATGTTCGTAAGTGGTGTAGAGTTTGCAGCTGGTCGGACCGAAATTCACGACGAACAAAGGAGCGGGAGACGGTCAGTTTCTGAGGAGACAGTTGAAGGTTGAGCAAAGCTTGCGTGAAGATCGGCAGATCACCCTGGATGATCTCTGCACGTTGGTTCCTGAGGTTTCCCGAAGCACCGCTTACAGAATTTTAACGAAAACATTGAACTATCGGAAGGTGTGTGCAAAATGGGTGCCACGCTTGCTGACTGAGGGCCACACGCGGCAACGAGTTGATGTTTCCCGCGCATTTCTTCACCGCCTTGCAGCCAAACAGGACAACTTTCTGCACTCAATTGTCACGGGTGACGGAATCTGGGCATACCAATTTACACCTGAGACCAAGCAACAATCACGCCAAAGCCAAGGAAATTCAAACAAAAACACAGTCTGCCGGTAAAGCCATCACAACCGTTTTTTGGGATCGCAAAGGGGTATTGTTGGTCGACTTTATGCCCACTGGGACCACAATTAACGCTGACGGGTACTGTGAGACTGAAAAAACTCAAACGGGCAATTCAGAACCGGAGAAGAGGAATGTTGAGCAAGGGCGTACGCATTCTCCGTCACAACGCTCGCCCACACATCGCTCGGCAAACCGTTGCTCTACTGCAACAGTTTCAGTGGAACACAATCATCCACCCAGCCTATAGTCCTGACTTGACATCCAGTGACTATCATTTGTTCCCTAAGCTAAAAGATTTGGCCGGAAAGCGATTCATCTCCGACGACGAGGTGAAAGAAGAGGTTCATAACTTTTTAAACAGCGTAGCGGCGAGGTGGTGTGACATGGGCATACAAAAACTGCCACACCGTCTACAGCATTGCATCGACAGAAATGGTGATTATGTCGAAAAGTAGCTAAATGTTCAAGCTGTAAACTGATGTAAACCATTGTAGAAATAAACAGGTCTATGTAATTATAAAAAAATAGGAGACCTTACTTTTGGGATTAACCTCGTACTTGGCAGTAACACAAGAGGCGAAAATTACTTTCGTCCTTACGTTTTGCACGATAGTGTAGTCTTTTGTGTGTCCTAGCATTTCGGCTGTTTCTTCATTTAAAAAGTCCCACAAACTGCCTCCAATTCTCGACCCTTGAACCCAAAATGGGCACCAGAGCACAGTTATTAGCGTTGCCGGCCTCGTTGTCAGCTTCATTTACCCTAATCCTTGATTACAGTTTTTATTGCACAAGCATTACGGTATGCTACGTTTCTGCAGACAGCCAGGAACAATGTGCTACACCAGTAACAGACCTCTTAAAATGTGAGTTGGATATCATCGTCTATTGGGGATGCTATTTACGTTCACAACAGGAACTGCTACACGTGGAAAGCTGTGAAGCGCGGCAAACTCCTGAGCTTTATGTAGAACGCCCCATCATTCGCTGCCCAGAATGTGTAAGCCTTCACCACAACACAAGAGAGAGGCTCTTTCCCTCCTTCCTGTTGCATAGGGCTGGGTGTTTCGCAATCAACACCGAAGTTTTAAGGGTTTGTAGCATTTATTACATTCGATTTACCATTATAAATAATATACCAAATGAAAGAGTAACACAAACAGTTTTTCTTACAGCTGTTCAATGTGAGCACCATTCTTCACACGGGCCACATCGTATTGATAGGCGAGGTCTTCCCAAACCTTGATCTCAACAACTGTTCCAATCCAATTTCTCAAACTGGTAGATACGGTGACAGCGGAGGCACATACTCACGAAGATTTACGAACCCCCAAAGGAAAAAATCGTATGACGTCGGAATATTGAAGGAATGCGAAATAAGCTCTGTCATCTGGCCGCTTGCTGCAATCCAACAATATCGTTTAACCAATCGCCTACTGAGTTATGCCTGTTAGGCGGCGCACAAACTTACTGCGAAATAAAGTTCTGTGGTTTAGATGCTTCCGTTATTCTTGAAGAATCAAGTTACCCAAGATTTCGAGCAATTCTTTTCATTTTTTGTTGAATTTGCCACTGTGGTGTCAAGGTTCTACCGCATACTGGGACATTAGTACGACATGTACGTTTTAGTAGTAACATTCTGATATTCAATGCCACGTTGTGTTTGACGCAACATCCCTATGTTACTTTCAGTACTGTAACAAACATATACAACTAATAATGTTAGAAGATCCGATGATGGCAGCGTAGATCTGCCGAAAATGATCATAGCAATGTCAAACGCACATCAGATTCTTCCAATAGACAAAATAGCCATAGTTATAGCGCACCGAGATAAGAAACATCAGTTACAATTGTCTCACCAATAAAGAAAGGCTCATAAACTTTCTGCCACAAAAAACATTCAATTTAAGGGAGACTCGTTGAAACCGTACCATCTCGTGGTCATTTGCTGACCCCCAGATGCGCAAATTTCCACTTAGGAGAAATGTCCATTCATCACTGAAGACGACACGAGCCAAACATCTTCATCATGCAGCAATATATCGTTTGCAAATTTGGTACATAAACGACAGTCCGTAGAGCGTGCAGCAACTGTGAGCGACAGGGCGTAGTAGCAATCGTCTCCTTAAAAGTCTACGCACAGAGACGTCACTGAAATTGCTAATTCACGACAAGCTTCCCTAATTGATTTGGGGGGGGGGGGGGGGGGGGGGTTCGTATGAAAGACACTCTCATTCGATCAGCAAATTGTTCAGTCACTCTTGGTCGTCCCCTATTCTTCCTTGCAAAGGAAACGGGTGTCTTCATACATGTGATACCATCTACAGATGTTATTATCGCTTTGAGAATTACAGTAGAACTTAATACAGAACGCACGTTGGATTGTTAACAATAGATTCAGTCCTTACAAACTATGAAACACAAAAATCTTTCTGTTCACCAGTCGTCCTTTTTGCTACTAGTGCATTCTAGCGGAAGATACAGGAAGCAGTGTATGTGCTTGTGCACAGGTACACAAACAAAACTGTTTGACATGCTCTTTGATTTGGTTTACTATTTACGGTTGTATGTTGGCTGTAATAAATGCTACAAAGTCTTAAGCCTCGACATTAATTTTGAAACACCCACATTGTAGTACAGGTATTCACAAACTACATAATAAACGCTCTATAGAAGTTTGTATTAGTACAATGCAGAAGAAGAAAGGTATCGTGATATATGCTACTCGGAGACATAAGGAAAAATCTCTCTTGTCGACGCCAGGGTAGTATTAATTTTTATTTGCTTCGATCGCTTTCCTTATTGGCAATACTAATGTGTGTTGTCAGTAACACAACAGAGATATTATTAGCAAATGATTTTAGCTTAATACCGCATTAAACTTTTACGCTTAGTATGTCACTTTCAACGGAGGTACATTGTGGATCTGCGAAAAAGCGATAACACGAGTCTTTGCGGAGTGGAAATGATTGGCACTTCCGCTTTGGGACTGTTCACTATAAACAGCTGAGACATTCAGAGTGGTGGATAGCTGAAGTGAAAGAACTAAAAGGAAGAACCGGTGAACATTGCAATGTTGCATTTCTCGTGTAATGTTACGTATCTTAATTTGCACTATCTATTTCCAAGTGACTTTTGAATGAAATCTGCAAGATCAGCATATCAAATTCTCTGTCCTTAATCTTCATCTACATCTACATCTACATTTATACTCTGCAAGCCACCCAACGATGTGTCGCGGAGGCCACTGCCCAAAACAGTCTGTAAAATTTAATTGTGGGGAGTATGGAGGCTATGTAAGTAGGCTGTTTAGGTTTTTATGTTGGTAATGCCACGTAGCGTTCTGTATTAAAATCGCTGACTGCGCTGTGTGCAGTCTGTGTCTGGTTGGACTCGTTGGAAGTTATTCGCCAGTGTAGTGTTGAACAGTTGGATGTGAGCAGCCCGTAGCGTTGAGCAGTTGGAGGTGAGCCGCCAGCAGTGGTGTATGTGGGGAGAGACATGCGAGAGTTCTGAAATGTTAATATGAGCGGACGATCTGGACGTGTGTCCGTCAGAAAAAGGAAGTGTGTTAAATTGGACGTCAATACATATAATGACTTTTGAACACTATTAAGGTAAATAGATTATTTGTTCTTTACCAAAATCTTTCATTTGCTAACTATATACCTATCAGTAGTTAGTGCCTTCAGTAGTTAGAATCTTTTATTTTGCTGGTAGTATTGGCGCTCACTGTATTGCAGTAGTTCGAATAACGAAGATTTTTGTAAGGTGATTCCTTTAGTAGGAATTATTGAAAGTCAGATTGCATTGCCCCAAAATTATTGTGTGTCAATTTCGTGATGATCAGTAAAGATAAAACTGTCTCAGTACGTTCAGTTTCACTCTGGAGTTAGAAAATCAAGTAACGTAGTAGTTTTGCCAGCTCAGTCATTCTTTACATACAAAGGGGAAGTTTCACAATGGTGCATTTCTCGTGTTATGTTACATATCTTAATTTGCACTATCGATTTTCAAGTGACTTTTGCATGAAATCTGCGAGATCAGCATATCAGATTCTCTGTCCTTAATTTCTACATATGAATTAAATTAAAACGTGTCAGGCACTGCAGCCACAATGTCAATTACAGTCTGATACAGAAGGAAGCAAGTCCGTGGATACAGTGACACTCGACCTAAGACAGAATACGTTGCTGAAGCTACAGCCGGGAGTAACGATAGCTTGCACCCTAAAAGGATATCGTCATCTCGCCACATGTGTGCGGCAGTCAGCATACATCCAGTCCTTAGACGGATAAGTTTAGCTCACAATTAGTATAGGAAATTTCAATCACAGTACTATCATAATCTAAGTCTCAATGAATATGAATGTCAGCAGTTCATCATATAACAACATATTTCATCTGAGATAACTTATTAAAAGGTCTCACCTGCAAAGACCACTGGAACTGATTCATTAGTTTGACGGCAACTGGTAGCTACTAGGCTGGCTATTGGTGGAGCATGAGCGCTATGAATTAATTTAAATGCTACATTAATCTTTGCAAAGAAGGGAAAGCAGAAAGGTGGAAGGAGTCTATATAGGATATTTACAGGGGCGATTTTCTTGAGGACAAAATTATGGAAATGGAAGAGGCTGTAGATGAAGATGAAATGGGAGATATGATACTGCGTGAAGAGTTTGACAGAGCACTGAAAGACCTAAGTCGAAACAAGGCCCCGGGAGTAGACAAGTAGACAACATTCCATTAGAACTACTGATCGTCTTGGAAGAGCCAGGCCCAACAAAACTCTACCATCTGGTGAGCAAGATGTATGAAACTGGCGAAATTCCCTCAGACTTCAAGAAGAATATAGTAATTCCAATCCCAAAGAAAGCAGGTGTTGACAGATGTGAAAATAACCGAACTATCAGTTTAATAAGTCACAGGTGCAAAATACTAACACGAATTCTGTACAGACGAATGGAAAAACTGGTAGATGCAGACCTCGGGGAAGATCAGTTTGGATTCCGTCGAAATGTTGGAACACGTGAGGCAATACTGACCCTACTACTTATCTTAGAAGAAAAATTAAGGAAGGGCAAACCTACGTGTCTAGCATTTGTAGACTTAGAGAAATCTTTTGACAATGTTGACTGGAATACTCTCTTTCAAATTCTGAAGGTGGCAGGGGTAAAATACAGGGAGCGAAAGGCTTTTTACAATTTGTACAGAAACCAGATGGCAGTTATAAGAGTCGAGGGACATGAAAGGGAAGCAGTGGTTGGGAAGAGAGACAGACAGGGTTGTAGCCTCTCCCCGATGCTGATCAAAAAAAAAAAAAAGAAAAAAAAAGGTTCAAATGGCACTGAGCACTATGGGACTTAACATCTATGGTCATCAGTCCCCTAGAACTTAGAACTACTTAAACCTAACTAACCTAAGGACATCACACAACACCCAGCCATCACGAGGCAGAGAAAATCCCTGACCCCGACGGGAATCGAACCCGGGAACTCGGGCGTGGGAAGTGAGAACGCTACCGCACGGCCACGAGCTGCGGGCCCCGATCCTATTCAATCTTTATATTGGACAAGCAGTAAAGGAAACAAAAGAAAAATTCGGAGTAGGTATTAAAATCCATGGAGAAGAAATAAAAACTTTGAGGTTTGCCGATAACATTGTAATTATGTCAGAGACAGCAAAGAACTTGGAAGAGCAGTTGAACGGAATGGCCAGTGTCTTGAAAGGAGGGTATAAGATGAACATCAACAAAAACGAAACGAGAATAATAGAATGTAGTCGAATTAAATCGGTGATGTTGAGGGAATTAGATTAGGTAATTAGACACTTAAAGTAGTAAAGGAGTTTTGCTATTTGGGGAGCAAAATAACTGATGATGGTCGAAGTAGAGAGGATATAAAATGTAGACTGGCAATGGCAAGGAAAGCGTTTCTGAAGAAGAGAAAGTTGTTAACATCGAGTATAGATTTAAGTGTCAGGAAGTCGTTTCTGAAAGTATTTGTATGGAGTGTAGCCATGTATGGAAGTGAAACATGGACGATAAATAGTTTAGACAAGAAGAGAACAGAAGCTTTAGAAATGTTGTGCTACAGACGAATGCTGAAGATTAGATGGGTAGATCATATAACTAATGAAAAGGTATTGAATGGAATTGGGGAGAAGAGGAGTTTGTGGCTCAACTTGACTAGAAGAAGGAATCGGTTGGTAGGACATGTTCTGAGGCATCACGGGATCACTAATTTGTTACTGGAGGGCAGCGTGGAGGGAAAAAATCGTAGAGGGAGACCAAGAGATGAATACACCAAGCAGATTCAGAAGGATGTAGGTTGCAGTAGGTACTGGGAGATGAAGAAGCTTGCACAGGATAGAGTAGCATGGAGCGCTGCATCAAACCAGTCTCAGGACTGAAGACCACAACAACAGCAACAACATTAATCTTGCCGAAAATGTACAAATCGCACTTGTACTTTTTCAGAACACATTGCTTCCTAATATATAATCTCATGGGAAAACATCTATTCTTAAAACTTTTTTCGTACGTATATTCAGTTTTCTTGCCTGCCTCCGCAGCTGAGCGGTCAGCGTGCGCGGGTGTCATGTGAAAGATCCACGGTCAATTCCCGGTACTGTCAAGGATTTTCCGTGGTGTTAGGATTGGAATGGGTCACTTCTAGAAAAACCGCGACGGATGATAGAGTTAAGACAATGGATTCGCATCCACGAGGACTGAGATTCGAATTCCGTCTCGGCCGCCGACATTTTGATTTTCCTAAGTATCCCTAAAAAGGGGGAGGACCGAATCCGATCTTGTTCTCCGTCTCTAATGTTCAGGTCACTGACCTCCTCCTTTGTAGGAAAGACACAGTATGCTGCTTGATATCAGTTCTCTGCATAATGTCATACTGTGACATACTATACGTTGCGGCTCCCTCATTAAAGAAAACGAAGTCAAATAGCTCAAACGGACCTTTCTTCTAACATAGAACGACGAGATTCATCACGAAACCGATCTATACACCTCAATAATTGTTCTAAGAGTTTTTTTTTTTTTTTTTTTTTTTTTTTTTTTTGCCATGGAACCCTTCAAGACTTTCTATTGTCAATAGTAATGGAGGGGGAAAACTGCACTTAAATTTTTGCTTGATAATGTTCAGCTCTTTGGTTTTGCGCGTCTGTAGAGGTGTAGAATTTTATCCGAATATTCGTCGTTCTACGGATCGGAGCGTGGAATGTCAGATCCCTTAATGGGGCAGGTAGGTTAGAAAATTTAAAAAGGGAAATGGATAGGTTAAAGTTAGATATAGTGGGAATTAGTGAAGTTCGGTGGCAGGAGGAACAAGACTTCTGGTCAGGTGATAAACACAAAATCAAATAGGGCTAATGCAGGAGTAGGTTTAATAATGAATAATAAGCCACGGCTGCAAAATACTAACGCGAATTCTTTACAGACGAATGGAAAAACTGGTAGATGCAGACCTCGGGGAGGATCAGTTTGGATTCCGTCGAAATGTTGGAACACGTGAGGCAATACTGACCTTACGACTTATCTTAGAAGAAAGATTAAGAAAAGGCAAACCTACGTTTCTAGCATTTGTGGACTTAGAGAAAGCTTTTGACAATGTTGACTGGAATACTCTTTTTCAAATTCTAAAGGTGGCAGGGGTAAAATACAGGGAGCTAAAGGCTATTTATAATTTGTACAGAAACCAGATGGCAGTCATAAGAGTCGAGGGGCATGAAAGGGAAGCAGTGGTTGGGAAAGGAGTGAGACAGGGTTGTAGCCTCTCCCCGATGTTATTCAATCTGTATATTGAGCAAGCAGTAAAGCAAACAAAAGAAAAATTTGGAGTAGGTATTAAAATTCATGGAGACGAAGTAAAAACTTTGAGGTTCGCCGATGACATTGTAATTCTGTCAGAGACGGCAAAGGACTTGGAAGAGCAGTTGAACGGAATGGACAGTGTCTTGAAAGGAGGATATAAGATGAACATTAACAAAAGCAAAACGAGGATAATGGAATGTAGTCAAATTAAATCGGGTGATGCTGAGGGAATTAGATTAGGAAATGAGACACTTAAAGTAGTAAAGGAGTTTTGCTATTTAGGAAGTAAAATAACTGATGATGGTCGAAGTAGAGAGGATATAAAATGTAGACTGGCAATGGCAAGGAAAGCGTTTCTGAAGAAGAGAAATTTGTTAACATCGAATATAGATTTATGTATCAGGAAGTCGTTTCTGAAAGTATTTGTTTGGAGTGTAGCCATGTATGGAAGTGAAACATGGACGATAACTAGTTTGGACAAGAAGAGAATAGAAGATTTCGAAATGTGGTGCTACAGACGAATGCTGAAGATTAGATGGGTAGATCACGTAACTAATGAGGAGGTATTGAATAGGATTGGGGAGAAGAGAAGTTTGTGGCACAACTTGACTAGAAGAAGGGATCGGTTGGTAGGACATGTTTTGAGGCATCAAGGGATCACAAATTTAGTATTGGAGGGCAGCGTGGAGGGTAAAAATCGTAGAGAGAGACCATGAGATGAGTACACTAAGCAGATTCAGAAGGATGTAGGTTGCAGTAGGTACTGGGAGATGAAGCAGCTTGCACAGGATAGAGTAGCATGGAGAGCTGCATCAAACCAGTCTCAGGACTGAAGACAACAACAACATTCTTCAAATCACCCTTAAACAGATAATCCACGTCTTTGTGCCATATCATGAGCTGACTCGCTAAAAAGTCACGCAATTATTGGCCGGGCTCTGTCCTTGGAGAATACCAACCAGACAATGCTTCACCCGTAATTCGCAGTACCATTCCATCCAATATTACAAATCCAACAAACTGCATTGACTCTTCGAAAGTTAACATTACAAATCCAGTAGCAGCTATTGACATCTTCGAATATTTGGCCGCAAGTCATCGACCTTTCGACTAATTTGATACTGGCCTCTGTCTTTCCCTGTCATATGCTAATACGAGTATTTTCATTGCTATGTAGCTGCTAAACTATGGAGGCTGCGGCGATAGGACTAGACTCTGGCACTCGAACTCCCGGGTTCGACCCCAGAAAGGGCTGAGGATTTTTCCTCGTTCCTCCAGGGAAGGTCCAGGTCTACTCACACAGCAATCAAATGAGCACTGGACATATTTCCTAGTCATAAAATATGACCAGGGCGAAGGGCTCCTCAGCCTTCTCCTCCCTGTGCCTGAATGAAAAAAGGCTGCACTCTACCTGCAGGCGGGCCAGTAGAACACTCATGGACTTGCGCCACAGGCGGATGTAAGGAATACAAGCGCTGTAGCGAAGCAACTCAAATCACTTAACAAGGGCAAGTCTTCCAGTCCAGAGTGCATACCAATTAGGCTCCTTCCAAAGTATACTCATGTAACAGCTCCATATTTAGCAATCATATACAACCGGTCGGTAAAGATACATACCTATAGACTGGAAAGTTGCTCAGCTCACACCAGCACTCAAGAAAGGAAATGGGAGTCATCCGCTGCATTACAGACCCATACCATTAATGTCTATCTTCAGTAGGATTTTGGAACATACACTGTGTTCGAACGTTATCAATTACCTCGAAGAAATCGCTCTGTCGACAAACGGCACGGATTCAGAAAATATTACTCTTGTGATACACACTTAGCTCTTTATTCGGACGAAGTGCTGAGTGCTACTGATAAGGGATTTCATGTTGATTACATACTTTTAGATTTACAGAAGGCTGTTTACACTGTTTCTCACAAGTGGATTGAATCAAAATTCGGCCCTAAAAAGTATTGCCTCAGTCGATTTCGTGATTTTTCTGTCAGAAAGGTAACAGTTCGTAGCAACTGATGGAAATCATAGAGAGAAACGGAAGTGATATTTGGCGTTCCTCAAGGAAGTGTTATACGCCCTCTTCTCTTCCTAATTTAAATAAAGGATTTAAGAGAGAATATGAGCAGCCCTCTGAGATTCTTTGCCCATGATGCTGTCGCTTACCGTCCAGTAAAGTCATCAGAAGATCAAAACCAAATGTAAAATGATTTACACAAGATACGTTTATCTTGGGAAATGTGGAAAGTAAGAAATCATACCCATGAATACTAAGACGAATCAGTTAAATTTTGGTTGTATCGTAGGGTCTAAGTCACACAAATTCAGTTCAGCTAAATACCTAGGGATTACAATTAACAAAACCTAGGAATTACATTTGCAAACGACCTGAATTGGCACGATTACGTATAAAATGTTTCGGGGAACGCGAACCCAAGACTACCTTTTCTTGGCAGACCACTCAGCAAATACAACTAATCTACTATATAAACTACCCTACGCTATGCTCGTCCATCCTCTTCGGGGATGATGCTGTGCTGTCTGGCGTCCTCAGCAGATGGGATCGACGGAGAACATCGAAAAAGTTCAAAGAAGGGCAGATCGATGTGTATTATCGTGAAATAGAGGAGAGAGTGACACGAACATGATACGTGAATTGGGTTAGCAAGCGTTAAAGTAAAGGCGTTTTTCGTTGTAGCGAGATCTTTTTACGAAACTTCAATAAACAAATTTCTCCTCAGAAAGCAAAAGTATTTTGTTGGCGCCCAACTACAGAGTGAAAAATAATCATCATAAAAATAACAAAAATCAGAGCTCGCACGAAAATATTTAAGTGCTCGTTTTCTCCGTGTGTTGTTAGAGAGCGGAATTCTAGAGAAATAGCCTGAAGGTGGATCCATGAGTCCTCTGATAAGAACTTGGGTGTGTATTCCACAGTAGTCGCGAAAGTGTAATAAACTATTAGGCCCTACATCATTTATATTCTATCTTGCACACTTGAATATCCTAGTCCAGCTGTTCCAGCTCGAGTGCTAGACATGAGCATCACAGCGCCCGAGGGGAAAACGTGCATAATGGCCTGGAGAAAGATCACGCGCGGTCAGCCAGGGAATATGGCCATAGTGTACGCAATCGCGTACCTCGTGCTGACGTCCGGTCAAGAGTTGGCAAATGGTTGCGCATGTGCAGGATGAGGAGTGAATGCGGTGCAACAGGTCCACCTGGCAACTAGCCTACGTAAACTACCCGCTCCTGCCCCCTGGTTAGCTGCCAGTGCCTTTGCCCCATGGGGTATCATTGGAACAGCCTCTACTCAGTTGTATCTCTGGCCCTGCTATGGTCTCCTTCCAGTGACCTGTTCCTAGATGCCATATCAGATGTCCCACTAACTTCTCTCTCATTGCGGTAAGCGCATTCTGTACAGCATATATTGTTTCCACTACGTTCTTTATAGTACCTCAGTTGGTACTTTATCTGTCCACTAAATTTTTAAAAATTCTTTGAGCTCCACATTTCAAAAGGTTCTAGATTCTTATTCTCTGGATTTCTGACAGAACATGTTTAAGTTCCATACAGTGCTATTCTCCAGACATATACATTCAGGAACTTGTCCACATTCATATCAGCGTCTGTTAGCAGTAGAAGTTTACTGGAGAAAGATGTCTCTGTACCCATCTCCTCCTGATCTCTTTCTAACTTCACCATCAGTGCAGGGAATTGGGAATTCCAGACAACCTCCAAATGACCTTTTGATGGAAATCGCTAACATCAGCATCAGCTTTCCTGGAATTGCAACGTCAGCAGAATTTTTTCCCACAATTGCCTCCTCCTCCCCAATTTCCTGAAATTACCTCCCCTCCCCCCATCCCTCCCCTCCCCCCTGTGCCCAATGTCGTTACACATCATCGTCATGCTCTCAGCCAATCGGTTTGGCGCCCTGGTGACTGACATATAGGCCAATAGCGTGCAAGTCCTGCCTCCCAATTCCTTGAACAACTTTACTTCTTATAAATCGATTGTGTGATCATCATCATTCATTATCTGACCTACAAATCCAGGAAATTCTGGGGAAAAAATTCCACTGACATTGTGATTCAAGGAACACGTGCTACGTTAGCAGTTTCCACGAAGATGTCATTTGAAGGTTATCTAGAATGCTTGCCCTCCCACTACCTTTGTCTCTGTACTTTTGTTTCTTAAGCTATTTTCTCTGTTAAATATACTTTCCTCCCATTATCCAAAGTCTCGCTTATATCTGGCAAGAGGAGCTATGTTGTCTATGAAAATTTGCATTGTCATTTGTTTCCCTTACTCTTTTATTACTCTTCGGAAATTTCCTTCCACTTTCTTCAGTGCTTCTTACACACAAAAATTGAGCAACAGTAGCGATATGCTGCAACCTTCCTCAGTGGCCATTCACTACTATCATATATATAGCTGCTCATTCCAGAACATGTTGCAGCCTCATTTCAGTCATCGTGATAGATACAAATAAACATAGCACATAAACTCCAAATTTTATGTTCTTACAAAAAGCTTCTGTTCCAGAACATACACTGACAAGCCAAAACCTGCTTAACTGCATGTTGGTCTGTCTTTGGAATGAAATATAGAAGCGATTCTGCGTAGCGTGAATACTATAAGTACGTGGTAGGTTTCCAGAGGTTTGTGGCATCAGGTAGCAATGCACGTCACATAATACCCAAAACTTATTTTTGGTAGGCCAGACGTCAACGTGAGTTCACTTTCACGCTTCTAAAGCTACTGTAGGACATTTCTTGGCTGTTACCTTGACAGTTATCCTGCTGGAATATGCCATCCCACTGGAGAAGTCGTCAAGCATGAAGAGATGCAGAGGGTCAGTAATATTGTTAACGTAGTCCACGGCAGTCATGCAGTCGTTTAGAGCCACAGGTCTCATGAAAGCCAAAGTGAATAAGTGAATGTCCTCAATAGCATCTGTACTTACAGATTGCGTGGACGGTTAGGAAATCGTCCACACAGTCTGTAATCACAGTTCAAAACATTTCTACTTAATAGAAAATACTAACCACCAGAAATGTTTATAATCTATAGGTACAAAATGTAAATTAAATAGCAAACATATGTACATATTCCAGGCCACTGATGACGCCTTGCAGAAAATAAAGGCGAAACGCGTATGGCACTAAAATTGTGTTTTATTCAGTTGCTGTCAGACGCTGAATAATTAAAAATTATCAATATACCGTAATACTACATGTAACTGAGGAAGACAGGACTACAAACGTTGAAGTGTTCATAATGTTTTCGTTCATAGTGCATGTAGTACACTCACTGAAACAAGATTAGGATAAATATGGAGCGAGCTTCTCTGCTCGATGCTTACGTAACTCCAGTTCGATCAGAATACGTTCTAATGCTCTCGTTTATGGCACTGGAGCAGACTGGGGAGTTTTCTTTGGAAATATATTGAGAGCCATTTTCTTACATAATGACATAAGGAATGGATAGCAATTAAGCTATAAGTAAGTGTGGTAGAAGCACAAGAGACAAGGCAAATTTCAAGGTGCGGGACACTAAAATGAATGTGAAGTGCCTATGCGTGAGTGAACGCATTTTTTCCGCCAAGATGAGTTGCAATGAACGGTGAAGAAGTCAAGGCGCCGGTTGAAGGCCAGCTTACGTAAGCAGGTGGACGGCGCCGCGTGGTTGCTGGCTGTACAAACACAACAGCCTCCAAAGAGATGCTACACGTATAGACGTAAGCCAGTGGTCGCCCGCCGCAGCTCGCGGGCCTTTATGCGACTGTTCGTCCCCATGAATGTGCTTCTGCAACAAAATACCACATGCGAGCGCACACATACAGTGCGAATGAAACTTGGCGGCCTACGCACAGAAGTAGGTTTTCGGCCTGGGCGTTAGGCGGGGGTGTAGATGAGTCAGGCCACCTCCACTCTGCGCCACCCTACACACTTATCTGCTTGTGACAATGTGCTCGAAAGTGGGGGATGAATAATGGTTATAAGTCAGGCACGCGGGATAACTTTTTCACGTTCTGAAGTTCACGCAGTATAAAGCAGCGGCAGAAATATCTACTCCGTTGAAGAGTGTGGAACTGTTTCTCGTGAAGGTAGAAAAACGCGTGCGATCGGGCGAAAGAAGATACGTATACAAGCAGTGAACTAACGATGAATCATTTGGAAAGCGATTTAATAATTATTGAGTCGGAATTAAGTGAAACGGATGACGATAGGAATAAAGAAATATAAGTTCATGCAATCACAAATAAACATACCTGTACATATGACTAGTTTTCTTATTTATATTTTTACATTCTTAGTTGATGTTTGTGTCTTTATCTTTAAGCAAGTACTCTGAAGTGAAGATTTAGCCGATTTTTAATGCCTGGTTTGTGTTCCTGACTCACAGTCAGCCGAAAAACTAGAGTTTGCTGTTCTTTCCTTCTTCGATTGTATATGTGCATACGAGCAGTCATTTTCTAGCATAACTTTATCAAGAGTAAACTGAGAAGTCATCTTATTGCTGAGAACCTGGAATTTTACCTAAAATTAAAAACGACATAGAAATCTGATTCATCCAAACTTTCCAAGGAGATGAAGGCCATTCTTCACATCAGTTTTTGTCAGTCACTCTCAAGATTTAATTTTATGGATACCTTACAATCGAATTTTATCAATAAATAATGTCGTTATTGTGACATAAAATTTTATTCAAGATACGTAAAGTTTGGGTAAGACTTGAAATGTCTTAATTTTAGGGAGCTTTGTAGAGTGTAAGAAGATCTATTGTCGAGTATTGAGAAAGGTATGTTGAGGTGGTTTGGACATACAGACAGGATGGATGAAAGGAAGTAGACGAGTTTAGATGGAAAAATAGGAAGGGGTCGACTTCAGCGAATTAAGTTAAAAGAATTGGTTCTTAAAAGTAATTTCAGACATCGTACTACTGATAAATGACACTCTTGACTAATGAGTTTACCAACCTCTGATGTAAGCGAAAAAAATTCCGCTGGCAGTTACGTCTCCTTCTGGAGCTGATCTCTGTCCTTCGCCTTACGTATTAATTTTACTGTATTACGCTGATGGAAAATGGAAATGAGCGTTTGGCGTCATTGGCCGGCAGGCTTCTTGCGGGGCAGGTCCGGCGGCCTTGGTGCAGGTCTTAGTACATTCCACTCCTCATTGGGCGACCTGCGCGCCGGATGGGGATGAAATGATGATGAAGACAACACAACACCCAGTCCCTGAGCGGAGAAAATCTCCGACGCCGCCGGGAATCGAACCCGGGCCCGTAGGACGACAATCCGTCACGCTGGCATTACGCTGATCCTTGGCAACCAAGTAAAAAGACGCAGTGGATAGAATGCTGGACCCACACTAGAGACATGCGCAGTTCGAATCCTCGTCCAGCCATCCAGATTTCGGTCTGTCAAGGTTCCATAAACTGCTTAGAGCGAACGACAGGATGGTTCCTTTTAACACGTCACAACACACACACACACACACATTTGTCCCATCCGAGCTGGTGCTCTGTCTGAGACCGCGTCATAGACGTTGCTTCTTCCTCAGGAACTCTTTGAGCTTCGCCAAAAGGTGGTAATCAAAAAGATCTGGTTCAGACCTTAGAGTGGAAGGTAGAGAGATCGATCCTGTACCTGACAGACAGATTCTGCCCTTATTTATCTTTGGTTTAGTACAGTAGCGGGGATGATCCATACTACAAGCAGACGCGGTTTGGCACCCACCCATAGTTGTAGCGCATTCTTCAGACTGGCGTGAGCAACTATGCCGAGCAGGTTACAAGCAGGAGTGGTCTGCGATATCGTTTATGAAAGAGAATAATTTTAAGAATGGTTTTAGTTCCGTAGCAGCCGGCCGTAGTGGCCATGCGGTTCTAGGCCCTACAGTCTGGAACCGTGAGACCGCTACGGTCGCAGGTTCCAATCCTGCCTCGGGCCTGGATGTGTGTGATGTCCTTAGGTTAGTTAGGTTTAAGTAGTTCTAAGTTCAAGGGGACTGATGACCTCAGAAGTTGAGTCCCATAGTGCTCAGTGCCTTTTGAACCATTTTGAACCAGTTCCGTAGCTGACGAGTGTATTTTATTTAAAAGGCTACCGCTGAATATCGAACAGCGGCGGAAAACTCAAAGGGAACCGCGTAAAGCGAGTGATAGTGACTGTAGAGTGAGTATGAATAGATTACATAGATACATATTACTTGTGCTTGAAGAACATTAAAGTCATGGTTTACTCAAGCGGAGTTTCTATCCATGAAGACTATCACTATTGTCTTATTAGTTTGGTGGGAATAAGTAGACGGAACCCGTGAATGTTGCAGTCGGGTGCGCGTCTGTAGGAGCACAGTTAGTAATTTCAATAAATTGGCACATGTATCTTGGGCATGAGTTGGTCTTCCTGTGCTATCACAATTTAAAAGTCCGATGCCTAGAACTTTCGACACCCAATTATTTCAAACATTTCTTTAACCAAAAAGATAAGCGCCTTACAAGAGTGAGCAATCAAAAATTTCCCATCCACACTAATCCTGTAAGTTTCTGGTTGCAGCAGCAGTGTGAGAACGGGCATAGCGGCGAATAAGCACGGTGCCGCGAGAAATTGCTCCAAGATAATTGTTCTGGATTGCTCGTCGCAGCTTTTTTATGATGATACAATACCCTGTCCATCGTTGACAAATACTACGCCATTATCATCCCAAAAGCACCGTCACCATGAGTTTTTGGGTTGACAGAGTTTGCTTGAAGTTTCGAAATTTTTTAGGTGATTACGGATGATACCATTCGGGTGATTGGTCTCTGGTGTTAAGAGAGACAGTGACGTCTCATCAAAAGTAACAATTTGATCGATAAAGCCATTTCCATTTGCATGATATCAATCCATCAGTCTTCTCTGTGCTTCGTGTTAGTCACCCAGCTGCTTGGGAACCCATCGGGCACACACTTGGTTAAAGCCAAGACATTCGGGCACAATCCCATCAGTCACAAAAAAAGAAAAATGTTTGGGGAAGAAATGTGTGACTCGTATGGAGTTACGTGTCTCTCTTTCATAATTCCGCTTTTGACTCAATTCTGCAAATAATATATGATGAGTGACGGACGCACTGATCAAGCTTCTCAGGCACATTTGTTCGTCCACAGTTCAACATTTCACACCACCTCCCCGCGTTTCTTTCGCTCATTAGTGCATCACCATACACGTCCTTTAGTTTACGGTAAATTTCTACGGGTTTCAACTTCCGAACATTCAAAAATCTATGTAACACCGCGAGCCTCACACTCGAGGGGATTTTGTATTGCACAATTCATTCGCAGAATCACAGAACTTGTTTTTTATTGCACCCATGCAACGCGGAGACGTAATGTCACGGAAATCAGTAGACCTTCGACAGAGGTCAGATGTCAATCTGAGCGCCGAGAAGTGCAGGCGGTTATTAATTCCTAGGTCCTGACATCAGAGTTCCTTTAACAGGAATGTAAGCTCAATAATGTTCAAGATACTAGTATATTGAAAGATGTTCCCCCGATGGTGGAACTCCACCTCACAGACCAGACGTTTGCATAAACAAATCGAGCAGTCGCCTTTGAATACATTCATAACCGAAATCTAGTCAGGCGATTTACACTAATTTTTTGGCGAGGTGCCGTAAATTCGTCACCACATAATCATCATTACAGTAGGCTTTCGTGAAATTTGATAGATAACATCCCCAACGTAACCCATATTTCACTAAATGGCGCTCCCACGCCTAAAAGATCTCAGCTACCAATATGTGTTCCACTATAGATACAGGCAATAAATTATTTTACAACAATAATCTGTGACAATCATTGCAGTGCAGTGCAGAAAATGGTTAATCCGTTTTCCTCTCTTGAACTGTCTTGTACACTTCCAACTTCACTAATATTAGTTTTCTTCCTTTGCATAAAAGTAGATTAAACAATGAAAGCTTTCACTACTGGGATGTAAAGCATCGTAAAGTGTGGTACGACAAAAACAAAAGACCACCATGAAAATGCCCATATAAAAAGGGCATGACTGACTCTGAAGGTGGATTGACATCAGAAGTGAAATTTATGCAACTGCACGTCCGAAATTTTATTGAAAAAAAAAAGTAACAGAGAACACGCATTGTAGAGGAGACAAAGATTGGAATATATTCAATAAATAATTGCAGATACTGGGTGTAAGTGTTGTTCTGAGGTGAAGAGGTTGGAACAGGAGAGGAAGAAGTTGCGGACCGCATCAAACGGGTTACAAACTGATAACTTAAATAAAAAGAAAAACTGTCAAATTTTTCGTGATCGCGCCACTGCAAAACAGGTCTGCGCATTTAGTAATAAAAAAAGATAAACTGTCGGCGATATTTTACGAGCCCGTAACATGACATTAAAAATACCAAGATCACATAATAAATAAGTAACCAAAGCAACTGTGAAAAGTATCAATCCACGAAGTGCTATTAGTATATCACATAGTCCTGTGTCCATCTGCTGATGGAACCCTGTACTGTGATACTCAACATGGGCGATAGTAGCCGATCACGCAACAGGGGCGACCGGTAGAAGGCGCTGCCAGATGGCTTTTTGCGTACAGTGAATACCGGTTACCGGTTCCCTGCGGCAAAACGCTGAGCAGGCCTGCGGCAAAAAGCTGAGAAGGCGTCTTTCCCTCCATACACGCCGCCGTAATGTCTCCTGCCGACAACGTTGCTTGTTCAACAGCTCCAGGCACGATCAACGTACCAGAGCAAAGGACAAGGTGCTATAAAATCTTTTTATTTCTCTCTCAATAAACACGAGACACTTAATGAATGTACAGTGACAAGAACAAGATGCTCTTGGTTTGGCACTTCATCCCGTGTTCCAAAACAGAACAAATGACTCAAATGACTGAATGAGCGGTCGGCTAGACCAGTAGTTCACATTAGCTCAGTACTCACTTCCTGCTTTAGCGTAATGCGGTCAACATTCAGGAAATCAAATCCACGTAAATTTTTGTGTCTTAGTAGCTGCAGGAACAATCAACATAACATAGAATTTTGGCAAAAAATGACATACTGTCCATGAAGATTAAGTAATTATTTCCTTTTATATGTATTTTTTCCATGACATAATCACGCCTTTCAACGCCTTGAGAAAACAGTTTCTGATCAGAAGTATCCAGACATCTATGTGCAACGCAGAACTGACCACCAGGAGTCACGAGAGGCGGATTTTTCAGTATAAAAGCAGACGTGGAGTAATTTTTGTCAGTACAGAAGCAGTAACAGCAAAATGGATCGGATAAAAGAGTGACTTCAAGCGTGAACTAGTCGTTAGATACCACTCTTGGAACTGATGAATCAGGAGCATTTCAACTCTCCTAAAGCTGCCCAAGTTGACTGTTTGTTGGTGACATAACTGTCAAGTGGAAACACGAATGAACAACCACAGTTAACCAAGACCAGGCGGACCTCATGTACTACGGACAGGGTCCGTCGAGCATCGCGGAGAGTGGGCGTAAATAATCGCGTGACAACAGAGAAAGAATCCACTCGCGAGTTCCAAAGTACTACCAGTAGTAAAGCTAGCAAAGTGACAGCGCGAAGGGAGTTAAAAAGAATGGGGTACAGTGACCGAGTAGCTCCTCATAAGCCATACATTTTTGTGCCAAATGCTAAACGATGCTTGGGATGGTGTAAAGTGCGATGGCACTAGACGTGGATGAGTGGAAATGAGTGACTTGGAGTGCTGAAACATGCTATACCCTGTGGCAATCCGATGGAAAGGTTTTGGTTTGGCCAGTGCCTGGAAAACGTTACCTGCTGCCGCGTACAATGCCAATAGCGAAGTACGGAGAACATGTTGTTACTGGGATGTTTTTGATGGTTAGTGCGGTTCCTCAATTTGGCTGACACAAACATGCTTCACCGTACTGAACCTTCATTCGTCGATGAATTTTAATAGGTTTCACACCTTCACTACACAAAGACCGAGTAACAGAACACTGTTCTTCACTGGTGCAAGTCGCAAGTGGGGCGGCCATCTTTATACTGATACTGCGACGGAGTGTGTGCATCTGCACTATGCTGCCACCTACAGGACATTCTGCACGCTGTTTGTAGCACACTTACCAACTTACAGGATAACGGTACGAAATTTCGATTTGTTATAACAAATTTAAGGTTTTCATTTGGCTCACCCTCGTACATTAATGCTTGCAGCACGTTCCTTAACTCTGAAAATTACCACTGACTGATCAAAACAGGGCTTGGCGTTGGCAAATGATCACGCGGTTCTGTCAAATGAATCATAAATAATGAAGCACAGAACACAGAACTGTCGCCTTCACCGCCTCCTACCACCCCATTTTCGATACTATGCCCACCTGCTCCCCCCCCCCCCCCCCCCCTGCACCGCTCCACCCCTTCCCTGGCACCTCTTTTCTTTCCACTGTCTTCTCTAAAATGTGAAGCCGGCCGCGGTGGTCTCGCGGTTCTAGGCCCGCAGTCCGGAACCGTGCGACTGCTACGGTCGCAGGTTCGAATCCTGCCTCGGGCATGGATGTGTGTGATGTCCTTAGGTTAGTTAGGTTTAAGTAGTTCTAAGTTCTAGGGGACTAATGACCACAGCAGTTGAGTCCCATAGTGCTCAGAGCCATTTGAACCGTTTTTTCTGTCATTACATATTATGCCGGCCTCGGTGGCAGAGCGGTTCCAGGCGCTTCAATCCGGAACCGCGCTGTTGCTACGGTCGCAGGTTCGAATCCTGCCTCGAGCATGGATGTATGTGATGTCCTTAGGTTAGTTAGGTTTAAGTAGTTCCAAGTTCTAGGGGACTGATGACATCAGTGTTGAGTCCCATAGAGCTCAGAGCCATTTGAACCATTTTTGGTACAAATGTCTCTTATAATCTTGAAACCTGTTTCCATTTTTCGTCATCAGTCCTTCACAAGACAGTTTCCTGAATAGTTTTGCCTGAATATCTGAAATGAGATACTCTCTCGGTTCTTAGGAATTTGGGTGCCATGTTGTTGCTGAACAAACAATACCTGGAGCTCTTGTCTCTCCGCTGATTCTTTAATTATTTCCGTTTGTTTTTGGACCGGTACTGTTTGCATGTCCTTACTTAGAATTGCCAACTCATCTGGAAAATTACACAGTGTTTCCTACTATTGGGTTCAAATGGTTGAAATGGCTCTTAGCACTATGGGACTTAACTTCTGAGGTCATCAGTCCTCTAGAACTTAGAACTATTTAAACCTTACTAACGTAAGGACGCCACACACATCCATGCCCGAGGCAGGATTCGAACCTGCGACCGTAGCAGTCGCACGGTTCCGGAGTGCGCGCCTAGAACCGCGAGACCACCGCGGCCGGCTTCACATTTTAGAGAAGCCAGTGGAAAGAAAAGAGGTGCCAGGGAAGGGGGGAACGACGCAGGGGGGGGGGGAGCAGGTGGGCATAGTATCGAAAATGGGGTGGTAGGAGGCGGTGAAGGCGACAGTTCTGTGTTCTGTGCCTAGTTCTAGGGGACTGATGACCACAGCAGTTGAGTCCCATAGTGCTCAGAGCCATTTGAACCATTTTCTAAAATGTGAAGATGGTCCCTAGGAGGTGATAAAGCACTCTGGGGTGAACCACACATGGTTAAAACACCTCAGTAAGAATCAGAATTAGAGACAGCTGTTGCGTTGGGGAGAGTGTGAGCGTGTGTACGTGAGAGAGAGAGCTGTTGTCGCCATGGTATTGGAGTAGCTCAAAGTATCGAGTGCCTGAGCTGTCGCCATCCGTCAATATGGATGCTGAGCTGAAGCTGGGCAAGACACGATTATCAGAGTATTTGATAGCGGTCATATCGTTAGTATTCTTCACAGACACTGGGCTTATCACCTTCACAGTGCTAAGGGTTAACTATGAATTCCTTGCCTCCGGGAAAGTCGCCGAAGTGGCGTCAAATCGAAAGACTTGCACCAGGCGAACGGTGTACCCGACTGGAGGCCCTAGTCACACGACATTCTTCTCTTCTTCACTATACAAAATAACTACTTTTTCTTATTAGTCACACGCTATTGTTGACTGTCCGCCTGTGCAACCGAGTGATCAGCGCGCCTGACTACCATGTGGAGGAAACCCAGCTCCGATTCCCGGTACTGCCACAGATGTTTCCTTGGTGGGTGAATTGGTACGGGGTGCATTTAGTCTCGTGAGGCCAACTGAGGAGCTATTCAACCGATTAGTAGCGGTTTCAAGGTCAGGGAACCTGACGACGATAGGGATATCGGTGGGCTGACCACATGCCCCTCCGTACCGCACCCGTTAACACAACTGACAGAGGATGACACGGTGGTCGTCGGTTCTGATTGGCCCGTCAGTGCCAGAACGGGAAACCTTACTTTATCTTACCTACCTACTATTGGCTCTTACCACTTGAGCCGCTTTGAACCCGAATACCATTCCTTTTGCAATATCTTTTCCTCTGTTGTACTATTTAATATTGTTCCTCCCATGACGTTTTTCCTGCTTAGCTATCGTTTACATTAATTACACAACTTATATTCTGTTAACGTTTCATAGAAAGCCGTCCTTCAAAATTATGAGTGCCTCCATTAGATTCCGGCGACCCATTAATTACCTGCAAACACGCGCGCTCGAATTCCAAAAACATCGCGCTGCCAGCGCTGAAAACTCAACGAATGGCCGTCTGGAAAAGAACTTGGCTCCAGGTAGATCTAATCTGCTCACAGAGAGAAGAAACGTGCACCGTGCTGCGAGACATTTTTTCGAGTTCGTAAGTGATTTGTCTCTCAGATGTAGACGTAAATGGAAGGTAGATCACTGTGAAGTACTAGCTATTTTGTGAAGCGTCCTTTGACAATCGACAGTCTGGCCTTAGATTGTAAATATACAGTGTGTCCCAGAAGGGATGGCCGTTGTTGAGGCATATGACAGGACCCATCATTCGAAGCAAAAAGGTTTGATAAATATGAGCTCTAAAATGCATACCTTAAGACTACGAGCACTTCTTCAGTAGAAGAGACGTGTGCCACAGTAGCGAAGATGAGCAACTGCTCGTAACTCTTAAGTATGCGCTTTAGAGCTCATGTTTGTTAGACCTTTTCGGTTCGAATGATCGCTCCTGTCGTGTCCCTGAATATTGGCCATTCCTTCCGGATCACATTGTATAACACATGGCGAAATCACTGTGGCATTTATGTGGGCCTATTTTTCATTTGAAGCCAGAATTTGTGTTCTTCATATTTTTTTACACCACCAGAATCAGTTGGATATTGTTTTAGCATAAAAAAACACATTTTCCTACTATTATTTCCTTTTTACAAAAAGCGCCTTGAGTGGCCCATCAGGTCACAATGGTACAGTCAATGACAAGCATTACTCCATGAGAACAGTTTTTCCTCTCATTGACATGCAAGAACACCTTACATTCGGAACACTTAGAATGAGATCCCGATTATATATCATACACAGCACTGTTTCAACATCTCCCACGGCTAGAAATTAAAGTTTTCATTTAAAATGAAAATTCCATATTTCTTCCTATGTTCTGAAGAGACTTGTGATATGTTTCTTTGGCCTGTAAATTGATGAGTCCGAATTCTTCAGTAACTTGTTCTGTTCCAGGAACACTGCTTTCCTCATTTGGTGTATCTGCATTATATGGTAAATCCCACTTCGAACAACTCCAATGTCTCTTTATCTCTGTCATGGACCGTGCAGCTGGTCCCGGCGGAGCTTCGAGTCCTCCCTCGGGCATTGGTGTGTGTGTTTGTCGTTAGGATATTTTGGATTAAGTAGTGTGTAAGCTTAGGGACTGATGATCTTAGCAGTTAAGTCCTATAAGATTTCACACACATTTGAACATTTTTTTTCTCTTTATCTTTCAACTTTCTTGTCACAGCTTATTTTGAAGAAAAATGAAGCTTTAGGCCTGAAGGGAATTAAAAGTACGGAATTTTTCATACGAACGTTTTCTAAAAAATCTTCAATATTTTGTGCTTCTGGAACATTATTAGCGTTAGTAAAATTGCCACGATACGGAGGAAAAATACGAGGACCAGATTATTGCTGGACGAACTCAGAATCAGGTACAGAATGACCAACTTCCAACTGCACGCAATGACCGACGTGACGCAGTGATTAGCGCACTGAACATGCATTCGCGAGGAGGGCATTCAGATTCCTTTCCGGCCACTGTGATTTAGGTTTTACTAAATCGTTTAAGGCAAATTCCGGGCTTGTTGTGTCTTTAAGAGGGCGCGGCCAATTTCCTATCCCATACTTCCTTAATCCGAGCTTGTACTCCGTCTTTAATGACCCCGTCGTCGACGGCACGTTACACCTTAATCTTCCTTCCAACCAACACCACGCAACCAAATAGCGCGAGGACTGCACTCGTTGAAATTCAGACCACTCTGAACCAACAGACAAGGCATCCGTGAAAGTTCTACAATGTGTTAACAATGTACCAAACTAGCAAGGTAAACTCCCTACCGCATCCCACACAGATTTAGTGGCAATATGGCCCAGTGGATAGCCCGTCAAAAACAGGAAGAAGATGAAGCGAACTGTGGAACAAGTGAACGATCCAAGCTCAAGATGTGCAACGTTGAGAGAGTTGCAAGAATCGTGGCCTCGTGGTTGTGTGGTCACGGTGTTGGTCTGCGAGGAGGGTGGTCCATGTTCAAACCTCCCTTGTGCCTCCCCTTTTCTCACAAAAATATGAACTTTACGTCCGGTCACTGACGTGTCTATTCTCCTTGGCAATTGTCATACTATACATTGGTTATAGAATATGAAGTTGATGCACCACGAAGATGACGTGCTGTAGACACGAAATTTAACCAACAGGAAGAAGATGCTGTGATATACAAATGATTAGATTTTCAGAGCATTCACACAAGGTTAAAGTCGGTGGCGACACCTACAACGTGCTAACATGAGGAAAGTTTCCAACCGATTGCTCATACACAAATAGCAGTTGACCGCCGTTGCCTGGTGAAACGTTGTGATGCCTCGTGTAAGGAGGAGAATTGCGTACCATGACGTTTCCGACTTTGATAAAGGTCGGATTGTAGCCTATCGCGACTGGGGTTTATGATATCGCGACACTGCTGCTCCCGTTGGTCGAGATGCAATGACTGTTAGCAGAATATGGATCGGTGGGTTCAGGAGGGTAATACGGAACGCCGTGCTGGATCCCAACGGCCTCGTATCATTAGCAGTCGAGAGGACAGGCATCTTATCCGCATGGCTGTAACGGATCGTGTAGTCACGTCTCGATCCCTGAGTCAACAGATGGGGACGTTTGCAAGACAACAACCATCTGCACGAACAGTTCGACGACGTTTGCAGCAGCATGGACAATGAGCTCGGAGACCATGGCTGCGGTTACCCCTCGACGCTGCATAACAGACAGGAGTGCCTGCGATGGTGTACTCAACGACGAACCTGGGTGCACGAATGGCAAAACGTCATTTTTTCGGATGAATCCAGGTCCTATTTACAGGATCATGATGGTCGTATCCGTGTTTGGCGACATCGCGGTGAACGCACATTGGAGGCGTGTATTCGTCATCGCCTTAGTGGCGTATCGCCCGGCATGATAGTATGGGGTGCCATTGGTTACACGTCTCGGTCACCTCTTGTTCGCATTGACGGCACTTTGAACAGTGGACGTTACATTTCAGATGTGTTACAACCCGTGGCTCTACCCTTCATTCGATCCCTGCGAAACCCTACATTTCCGCAGGATAATGCACGACCGCATGTTGCAGGTCCTGTACGGGCCTTTCTAGACACAGAAAATGTTCGACTGCTGCCCTGGCCAGCACATTCTCCAGATCTCTCACCAACTGAAAATGTCTGGTCAATGTGGCCGAGCAACTGGCTCGTCACAGTACGCCAGTCACTACTCTTGATGAACTGTGGCATCGTGTTGAAGCTGTATGGGCAGATGTACCTGTACACGCCAGCCAAGCTCTGTTTGACTCAATGCCCAGGCGTATGAAGGCCGTTATTACGGCCAGAGGTGGTTGTTCTGGGTACTGATTTCTCAGGATCTATGCACCCAAATGGCGTGAAATGTAATCACATATCAGTTCTAGTATAATATTTTTGTCCAATGAATAACTGTTTATCACCTGCATTTCTTCTTGGTGTAGCAATTTTAATGGCCAGTAGTGTATTACCGTCGCAAGTAAATGTGACGAATAGTGAGAGCAGAAATGGCAACAACAAATAAACGGCTGTGAACTATGTTACAACGAAGGAATTCACAAGTCAAAACTTCCAATACGGGACGCAAGAGTCATAACGTGTGGTACTTGTGTAGAAGAAACAGGAGGTACATACGTATGGAGATTCCTTCCTTACACCACGCTCTTCCAAACGGACGTTACACCACGACACAAACACAAATTTGAATACTGCGAAAAGGCAGTGATCGGACAGATAGTCATAATTTTATGGAAAAAGAGGCATTTGAACACCATGGTCACATAACCAACTGGCTACTCACATTTGGTCGATGTTGTGCATCTTCAGCTAGGAGCGTCCAATGCTTGGATTTTGCTTCCTTTTTGACAGTTCAATACACCTTTTTCCTGCTTTCTTGCTTGAAAAGTAACGGGGCGCCGCAGTTCCGTAGGGCCTCAAACCGTACGGAATATTATATGCTCTTAAAAAACGGGAAAGAGGACTCAGAAGTTCCGCCAGATATAAAATGTATTAATAATTACGGTGTGCCAAATTGGGACTGAGTAACGGGGCTGCTGTTGTGTGTTGCAGGAGAACGGAAAGACCATCGAGCCGTCCGGTCTGGCGCAGATCAAGTTCGATGGCGACAGCCCGTTCGAGCTGTTCCAGTCGTGGCGAAAGGACGCCATCAACACGGACCTCGTGCTGCCCGACGCTCTCACGTTCGCCACCTGCAACGGGTAACGACACCAACTGCTCTCCGTCTTGCCAGTAGCCTTGCCGCCGTGGTAACACCGGATCCCGTCAGATCACCGAAGTAAGCCACACTGAGGAGCTTCTTGACTGAGAAGCAGCGGCTCCGGTCTCATAAACTGACATACGGCCGATGTCCTGACCACATGCCCCTCCATATCCGCGTCCAGTGACGCCTATGGGCTGAGGACGACACGGCGGCCGGGCGGTGCTGTTGGGCCTTCATATCCCGTTCGGGAGGAGTTTAGTTTTTTTTGTACAATAACAAGGGGTCAGTTGCTCGGAACCATGAAAGCGAATGACATGAAATAAAAACTCAAGCCGCTATTTTGTAGGATCTATAAAAACTAATACAAAGTTACAATCGATCAACGTCGCATTTACCGACGTGCCTGTAAAACATGTTGTAAGGCAATAAAGCGAAACGCGTCTGGTGAAAAAATCACGCATTTTTGTAGTTGCATCGACAGAACAGAAATACCCTCAAGAATTAGAAAGCAGCCGGCCGGTGTGGCCGTGCGGTTCTAGGCGCTTCAGTCTGGAACCGCGTGACGGCTACGGTCGCAGGTTCGAATCCTGCCTCGGGCGTGGATGTGTGTGATGTCCTTAGGTTAGTTAGGTTTAAGTAGATCCAAGTCCCATAGTGCTTAGAGCCATTTGAGATAGTACATCCTTCCTACAGTCCTTATTTGGCTCCCTCGAATTTTTATTTGTTTTGTCCACTCAAGGAGGCATTACGTGGAAATAAGATTCAGAAACAACGAGTAGGTCAATAATTTTGTGGGAAAGTACGTTAAACAACAAGACAAAGACTTCTTTGCATCAAGAAAAAAACTAGTTCATCGTTGGGAAAAGTGTTTTAAAATTGGTGGGGACTGATGACCTCAGATGTTAAGTCTCATAGTGCTCAGAGCCATTTGAACTATAAAGCAACCACGGACACTATGGCCACACAAATGAAAAATTTAATGTCACACATTTTTAGTTCGGAAGTACTGTATAGTTTCATTGAACTGTGCTGTATTTTTTAATACGTTTCAGGAGAACTTTTAATGTTTCGCGGACAGTTGAGAGAAACATGGTGCCGGTCACGCAATTTAGTGGGAGTGAGTGGGGGGGAATTAATGTAGTTCCGGAAACACGTTTCAAGATCTGACGATCTTGGAGGCCGCAGACTATGATAAAGATCCTACACCTACCCCCACATCCCGCGTGTAGGAACTGTTTCTCGAATATAACGCCGGGTTTTAAGACGAACATGTAACGATGACATCTTCACGCTTTAATATTGGACGGTGAGAGATGATTTCAATCGCTTTCCGTCTTCATTTGGCTGCCCGTGAACAGCCAGTTGAAATCAGTGTCCCGTCACTCACGGATACATACTTCAAAAGGTTGAGTTTTTTTCCTTTTTTTATGCAAGGCTTATTGTTGAACTGGTGACGAAACTTAGATCGTACTTGAATAACAGATTCATTATTGCGAATTGCAACACATAAATCTATTTTTCCTGAGGTGTAACCATCATGGTAAGTCCGACGAAAACAAAAGCAATTTTCACTCAAAACAGCTATTTCAGTTATTAAACAGTTAATACAAGTGTGGAGTATACTGTATTTAGTGATAATCAAATTATGTAGTGACGTATCAGATTTGTTCCTGATCATGAAGTTTCCTTCTAGTACAAATATGGAATCTGCCTTCCGTTTTCAGAAACAACGCACATATGCTTGATAACGAAAGTCTGTGTGGGGCTGAGATTCTTGTTTTATTTTTTAGGGACGGGAAGGTGACGGCTCGTACAGTCCGCCTCAGGAGAATAGAGCCAGACGGCTTCGTCATCATGACAGACCGCCGCAGCCGCAAGGCGAGAGACCTGGTGAGTCCACACCTCGAGTCCACCTATCGTTAGCATACCGCTCAACTAACACCACTCTCAGTGATTCTACAATTAAGGTAAAATTGTTTTCGTTGTCTCTGATACTTTCGACGGCATTTATTTATTTTGCTAACATGCGACTCCATTTCTGCAACACCAGTAAGTTCTCATCACAACGGGCGCCTTAATCTAAAACCTAACAAAAATGCGTTATTCACCATTATCACCAGCTACTGCGGGATAAAGACCTTCACTATTCTATTCCATGCGTTATGATCTTCAGCTATACGCATCCATGTTAACATCCTCATCTACAATTCGGAGGCCAACATACGATTTATAGTGGAGAGTATTTCTGGTACCAATGTAACTTCTCCCTTTCTCAGTGTAACAGAAATGATGAGAGGAAAGAAAGATCACCCATTAATCTCCGTTGTTGTTGTTGTGGTCTTCAGTCAGTCCTGAGACTGGTTGGATGCAGCTCTCCATGCTACTCTATCCTGTGCAAGCTTCTTCATCTCCCAGTACCTACTGCAACCTACGTCCTTCTGAACCTGTTTAGTGTATTCATCTCTTGGTCTCCCTCTACGATTTTTACCCTCCACGCAACCCTCCAATACTAAATTGGTGATCCCTTGATGCCCAAGAATATGTCTTACCAACCGAACCCTTCTTCTAGTCAAGTTGTGCCACAAATTTCTCTTCTCCGCAATTCTATTCAATACCTCTTCATTAGTTATGTGACCTACCCAACTAATCATCAGCATTCCAGCATTCTTCTGTAGCACCACATTTCGAAAGCTTCTATTCTCTTTTTGTCTAAACTATTTATCGTCCATGTTTCACTTCCATACATGGATACACTCCACACAAATACCTCCAGAAAAGACTTCATGACACTTAAATCTATACTCGATGTTCACAAATTTATTTTCTTCAGAAACGCTTTCCTTGCCATTTTCAGTCTACATTTTATATCCTCTCTACTTCGACCATCATCAGTTATTTTGCTCCCCAAATAGCAAAACTCATTTACTACTTTAAGCGTCTCATTTCCTAATCTAATACCCTCAGCATCACCCGATAAAATTCGACTACATTCAATTATCCTCGTTTTGCTTTTGTTGATGTTCATCGTATATCCTCCTTTCAAGACACTGCCCATTCCTTTCAGCTGCTCTTCCAGGTCCTTTGCTGTCTCTGACAGAATTACAATGTCATCGGCGAACCTCAAAGTTTTTATTTCTTCTCCGCGGGTTTTAATACCTACTACGAATTTTTCAATTGTTTCCTTCACTGCTTGCTCAATATACAGATTAAGTAACATCGGGGAGAGGCTAAAACCCTGTCTCACTCCCTTCCCAACCACTGCTTCCTTTTCATGTTCCTCGACTATTATAACTGCCATCTGGTTTCTGTACAAATTGTAAATATCCTTTCGCTCCCTGTATTTTACCCCTGCCACCTTCAGAATTTGAAAGAGTATTCCAGTCAACATTGTCAAAAGCTTTCTCTAAGTCTACAAGTGCTAGAAACGTAGGTTTGCCCTTCCTTAATCTATATTCTAAGATAAGTCGTAGGGTCAGTATTGCCTCACGTTTTCCAATATTTCTACGGAATCCAAACTGATCTTCCCCGAGGTTGCCTTCTACCAGTTTTTCCATTCGTCTGTACAGAATTCGTGTTAGTATTTTGCAGCCGTGACATTAAACTGATAGGTCGGTAATTTTCACATCTGTCAACGCCTGTCTTCTTTGGGATTGGAATTATTATATTCTTCTTGATGTCTGAGGGTATTTCGCCTATCTCATAGATTTTGCTCACCAGACGGTACAGTTTTGTCAGGACTGGCTCTCCCAAGGCTGTCAGCAGTTCTAATGGAATTTTGTCTACTCCCGGGACCTTGTTTCGACGTAGGTCTTTCAGTGCTCTGTCAAATTCTTCACGCAGTATCATATTTCCCATTTCATCTTCATCTACATCCTCTTCCATTTCTATAATATTGTCCTCAAGAACATCGCCCCTGTATAGACCCTCTATATACTCCTTCCACCTTTCTGCTTTCCCTTCTTTGCTTAGAACTTGGTTTCCATCTGAGCTCTTGATATTCATGCAAGTGGTTCTCTTTTCTCCAAAGGTCTCTTTAATTTTCCTGTAGGCAGCATCTTTCTTACCCCTAGTGATATGCACCTCTACATCCTTACATTTGTCCTCTAGCCATCCCTGCCATCTCCATATAAGTTCCATTTTCACTGATTTTGTAGTCACGGTCATTCGCCGGACATTCACCGTTCCTCCAAAACGTTACGAGAGTCATTGTATTCCCAACATATATGTGACGTCAGCGAAATCACTGTGGGGGAAACTTGAATAACTAAAACAAGAGAAGTGCGTCAAGCCATTCTGTTGCAAGTAGCCGACGTCGGGTCGCACTGTGTCAACGCTGTTACGCAACAAATGGCAATGAAGTATTTTCTCAAAATAAAGAGTTCACAACATCACCCACAATGTACTGAAAAATAAAAAAAGTATGAGCAAAGTTTGCCCAGCACACATCGACCCCCTTACAAAAATGACAACGCGTGAACGCCTGCTGCGACTGAATTGAAATGCAAAACGCCGACATTTCGTTTCTGGGACAAAATAATCACGGCTGACGAGACTTGGTGTTATCAATAAGAGCCTACCAGAAAACGACAAAATACAGAAATTCGCATGAAGGATCAACGCTTTGACGTCATAATCCACATTCAAGATAATGTGACACGAGAGTTGAAAACCGTTCCAAAAAAGGGCTTTTCTCACAGTTTCACTTGGTTGTATGAACGTTCTGTGCTTTATACTCAAGTGGGGCAGACTGTGGAGAACATCTAAAACATTAAAATCACCCTCTTAAAGATTATCTTTTTTATTGACGTGGCGTCGAAACTTTATGGACTGACACGGTATGTGAGAGTGAATGAATATTTTGCCCGACTCTTCTTGCAGCTCACGCTCTCAGAGGTTCAACAGTAAACGTCTCCATGATGCACAACGCCTCTCTTGTAGTGTCCGGAAAAGGAGTTTGATAACCATCTTCGTAAAGCTCTCGCGCTTATTAAACTATCTCCGGTGACGAAACGCACCGCTCTTTGTTCGTATCTTCTCTACTCGCCTACTAATGCTACCTGATAAACGTCTGTCGAACAAGCGTTTTCCAAGCCACTTATGACCCGTGTAAATTAGATTTTCTTAAAATTCAGGCTGTGATCTGCTTTTCCTACAACCAACTACACGTGAGCATTCACATTATATTGCTCGGACGGTTACTCAATAAGTACTGTACCGTTATTACTGTCACAATAAGATCATGACACGATTTTCCACATTTCTGTAGTCTAGCATATAAGTTCTGCTTCACTAGCTTCGCCCACAAATGAATACTGCTTTCATTTATCGTATCTAATACATTTTAGAATCAGTCGAGGTACACAGTTCTTATTGCTTGAGTTAAATCAGACGCAAAATGCTGTACCTCGCCTCTGTTAGAGTTGCGCCTTATTTGCCGATAATAAGTGATTGTTACATGCATTCAGTAAACGTAAGCCCCAAATTCCTAATGTACCGAGTTGTACTTTTAGTTAGGTGTGGTTTACTCCACTACAGTTTTGCTGAAGTACTTGCTCATATTTTGCATGGGATGTGCCACCACTTCACAATTATTACACAAGTGAAGCAACTACAAGGGGAGGAATATAAGAAATAAAACGACGGGTTGAGACGGTATGCGACTACAAAATCAAGACGATCTACAAGCAACTTGGCGGCGAAAATGAAACGATCGTATGGAATTGTTGGCTGGGAGGTCCCATTCGCGTTCGGGCGCCAAGTGCAAGTCTTATTTCAATCGCATTGGGAGACTTGGGGCCGACGATGAGGATGAAATGACAATGAGGACAACACAACACTCACTTCACAAGCGGAGAAAAATCTCCAACCTGGCCCGGAATTGAACGCGGGCTCAGTACATGGGAGGAAAGCACGTTACCACCCAATTAAGCAGGCGGACAACTTAGCGGTATGAGTCCAGTTATCAGTATAACGTTTCACCGCCTTTGGCCTGGATGCCTTCATTTATTCCATTGGGAAGTGATTCATAAAGCTGTTGTTTCCTCTTTTAAGCAAGGCGCTCTAAAGCTGTTGTAACTGATCCTTGATATCCTGGATAGCGGCAGTGGGACGGGGTTGAGTCCGCTCTGGATCCGCACCTGTACTTTCAGGGTCAGATCTGGGAGATCATAGAGACGCGTCCCATGTGTGGGCGTACATTATCCTATTGAAAATTGGCACTATTATGCTGTCCCATGAGAAGTAACACGTAAGTTGTTCGTGACACACCGCCGTCAGGATATCCTCAATCACTGTCATTGTGTGTCCGCTGCCTCTGGACTACGGGGTCCCAGGTTCGATTCCAGACCGGGTTGGGGATTTTCCCTGCCCGGGGACTCGGTGTTTGTGCTGTCCTCATCATTTCATCATCATCATCGTTCGTGAGAGTGGCTGACTGGAATGCGAAAAAATGGACAGTGTCAAAATAGGAACTTTGTACGTACGCTGATGACCACACAGTTGAGCGCCCCACAAATCAAACATCGCCATCATCACTGTGATGTACAGAGCTATCAAGTATGACTTCACGTGACGGTTTATGGTGATCGGACGGAGCCCTTACGGCACAACAGCAGTAACACCGCTCTAGCTCCCCAAAGCATTGGAAGAAATGAAGCACTACCAAGTTTCCACTGTACTCGCCAACGATGGTTATTCAGGGTAGTGCACAACCGTGTTTCGTAGCTGAACAACAAGAGACGCGCTATTCATTAGCAGTTCACGCTTCCCAGCGGCAGTACTATTCCAAATGCGTCCGTCTGTGCTGCGGTGTTAACGGTATCCTAAACGAGGCGGTTTCTGCTAGTCTCACACCAGTGATGCAGGATGATACAGACTGTTGCAGGCAGTCCATTATTGTTCTCCTATGGCAGGCGCAGATGTGAAGGGTGGTCGACCGGAAACTTGACGACGAGTATGCCTACCCTTAACTTTCCCATGCAATCCAACATCGGACCACTGTTACATATGGATGTCCCACAAATCTGGATACTGCGCGAATCGACTCGCCGCCTGGACGAACATTCACAATGAGACCCCAGTCAGGTGCTGTTAACGCTGTCTCACACGAATTCGCGGCATCTCCATGCCCTTCACAGTGATCACTCAACATGTGCTGCTGGTCACTCCTCTATTATACCCCTCCTATGCCTGGTAACAACACTCATACCAACAACACTAATGCACTACAGTGGCTGTTCTTCCTGTCACCGAAAATTGCTACTCTCATCATGTACATGCTCGCCAATGGTATGTACATCTACAGCTACATTTATACTCTGCAAGCCACCCAACGGTGTGTGGCGGAGAGCACTTTACGTGCCACTGTCATTACCTCCTTTTCCTGTTCCAGTCACGCACGGTTCGCGGGAAGAACGACTGCCGGAAAGCCTCCATGCGCGCTCGAATCTCTCTAATTTTACATTAGTGATCTCCTCGGGAGGTATAAGTAGGCGGAAGCAATATATTCGATACCTCATCCAGAAACCCACCCTCTCGAAACCTGGCGAGCAGGCTACACCGCGATGCAGAGCGCCTCTCTTGCAGAGTCTGCCACTTGAGTTTGCTAAACATCTCCGTAACGCTATCACGCTTACCAAATAACCCTGTGGCGAAAGACGCCGCTCTTCTTTGGATCTTCTCTACCTCCTCTGTCAACCCGACCTGGTACAGATCCCACACTGACGAGCAATACTCAAGTATAGGTCGAACGAGTGTTTTGTAAGCCACCTCCTTTGTTGATGGACTACATTTTCTAAGGAGTCTCTCAATGAATCTCAACCTGGCACCCGCCTTACCAACAATTAATTTTATATGATCATTCCATTTCAAATCGTTCCGCACGCATACTCACAGATATTTTACAGAAGTAACTACTACCAGTGTTTGTTCCGCTCCCATATAATCATACAATAAAGGATCCTTCTTTCTATGTATTCGCAATACATTACATTTGTCTTTGTTAAGGGTCAGTTGCTACTCCCTGCACCAAGTGCCTATCCGCTGCAGATCTTCCTGCATTTCGCTACAATTTTCTAATGCTGCAACTTCTCTGTATACTACAGCATCTTACGCGAAAAGCCGCATGGAACTTCCGACACCAGCTACTAGGTCATTTATACAGCGTGTTACAAAAAGGTACGGCCAAACTTTCAGGAAACATTCCTCACACACAAACAAAGAAAAGATGTTATGTCCTCATGTGTACGGAAACGCTTACTTTCCATCTTAGTGTTCGTACGCTTCTCAACAACAGATTCGGTGACCGATGGATTGGTAGAGGCGCACCAATTCCAAGGCCTCCACGCTCTCCTGACCTCAACCCTCTTGACTTTCATTTATGGGGGCATTTGAAAGCTCTTGTCTACGCAATCCCGGTACCAAATGTAGAGACTCTTCGTGCTCGTATTGTTGACGGCGGTGATACAATACGCCATTCTCCAGGGCTGCATCAGCGCATCAGGGATTCCATGCGACGGAGGGTGGATGCATGTATCCTCGCTAACGGAGGACATTTTCAACATTTCCCGTAACAAAGTGTTTGAAGTCACGTTGGTACGTTCTGTTTCTGTGTGTTTCCATTCCATGATTAATGTGTTTTGAAGAGAAGTAATAAAATGAGCTCTATGTAAGCGTTTCCGGACACATGTCCACATAACATATTTTCTTTCTTTGTGTGTGAGGAATGTTTCCTGAAAGTTTGGCCGTACCTTTTTGTAACACCCTGTATCTATTGGGAAAAGCAATGGTTCCATAACATTCCCCTGTGGCACGCCAGAGATTACTTTAACAATATGCTCTGTTCTGTTTGCTAAAAACTCTTCAATCCAGCAACGCAGCTGGTCTGATATTCCGTAGGCTCTTACTTTGTTTATCAGGCGACAGTGCGGAATTTTATCGAACGCCTTCCGGAAGTCAAGGAAAATGGCATCTAGCTGGGAGCCTATATCTAATATTTTCTGGGTCTCGTGAACAAATAAAGCGAGTTGGGTCTCTCACGATCGCTACCTCCGGAATCCACGTTGATTCCTACATGTACGAAGTCACACTGAGATACGTCTATATCTTCTGGTTGCTTCACATATTTTTTCAACCAGTTTAGTTGTTTATTTATAGGTCCACACGAACTATCTTTTCAGCTGTTTGCACGAAGGGTGTGATTTTATTCTCCATAACGAACTTTCTGTAAATACTACTATTGCCGCCTGTACTTAATATAGCCCGCAATTTATGGGGTCATTCTGAATGTGTTTGCAGGCCGAAGTTCCGTCTGGGGCGATGGTGTTCCTCTGGTGTTACGTGGACGACGAGGGCCGGACGATCAACAGGCAGGTGGGTAGCCGCACTGCGCGCGACAGCCGCACACCTGTGGTCTCATCTTGTAGGCTCAGATTTTCAATTTTTCAGCTGTTATGTACTTTCCTGATACGATTTCTTGTTTACTGACTACATTGTCTGTGATTAGTGAATTAGGAATTAGTGTAGTTCGGTGGCAGGAGGAACAAGACTTTTGGTCAGGCGGTTACAGGATCATAAATACAAAATTAAATAGGGGTAATGCAGGAATAGCTTTAATAATGGATAGGAAAGTAGGAGTGAGGGTAAGCTACTACAAACAGTATAGTGAACGTATTACTGTGGCCAAGATAGACATGAAGCCCACGCCTACTACAGTAGTACAAGTTTATATGCCAACTAGCTCTGCAGATGACGAAGAAATTGATGAAATGTATGATGAAATCAAAGAAATTATTCAGATAGTGAAGGGAGACGAAAATTTAATAGTGATGGGTGACTGGAATTCGGTAGTAGGAAAAGGGAGAGTAGGAAACGTAGTAGGTGAATATGGATTGGGGCTAAGAAATGAAAGAGGAAGCCACTTGGTAGAATTTTGGACAGAGCAAAACTTAATCATAGCTAACACTTGGTTCAAGAATCATGAAATAAGGTTGTATACATGGAAGAACCCTGGAGATACTAAAAGGTCTCAGATAGATTATATAATGATAAGACAGAGACCTCAATCTATTGGTTATGAACTATAGATTAAAACTGAAGAAACTGCAAAAAGGTGGGAATTTAAGGAGATAGGACCTGGATAAACTGACTAAACCAGGGGTTGTACAGAGTTTCATGGAGAGCATAAGGGAACAATTGGCAGGAATGGGGTAAAGAAATACAGAAATACAGTAGAAGAAGAATGGGTAGCTTTGAGGGATGAAGTAGTGAAGGCAGCAGAGGATCAAGTAAGTAAAAAGACAAGGGCTAGTAGAAATCCTTGGGTAACAGAAGAAATATTGAATTTTATTCATGAAAGGAGAAAATATAAAAATGCAGTAAATGAAGCAGGCAAAAAGGAATACAAACGTCTCAAAAATGAGATCGACGGGAAGTGCATAATGGCTAAGCAGGGATGGGTAGAGGATAAATGTAAGGATATACAGGCTCATCTCACTTGATGTAAGATAGATACTGCCTACAGGAAAATTAAAGAGACCTTTGGAGAAAAGAGAACCACTTGCATGAATATCAAGAGCTCAGATGGAAACCCAGTTCTAAGTAAAGAAGGGAAAGCAGAAAGGTGGAAGGAGTATACAGAGGGTCTATACAAGCAGTTGAACGGAATGGATAGTGTTTTGAAAGGTGGATATAAGATTAATATCAACAGAAACAAAACGAGGATAATGGAATGTTGTCGAATTAAGTCGGGTGATGCTGAGGGAATTAGATTAGGAAATGAGACAATTAAAGTAGTAAAGGAGTTTTGCTATTTCGGGAGCAAAATAACTGATGATGGTCGAAGTAGAGAGGATATAAAAAGTAGACTGGCAATTGCAAGGAAAGCGTTTCTGAAGAAGAGAAATTTGTTAACATCGAATATAGATTTAAGTTTCATGAAGTCATTTCTGAAAGTATTTGTATTGAGTGTAGCCATGTATGGGTGTGAAACATGGACGATAAATAGTTTGGACAAGAAGAGAATAGAAGCTTTCGGAATGTGGTTCTACAGAAGAATGCTGAAGATTAGATGGGTAGATCACATAACTAATGAGCAGATATTGAATAGGTTTGGGGAGAAGAGAAGTTTGTGGCAGAACTTGACTGGAAGAAGGGATCGATTGGTAGGACATGTTCTGAGGCATCAAGGGATCACCAATTTAGTATTGGAGGGCAGCGTGGAAGGTAAATATCGTAGAGGGAGACCAAGAGATGAATACACTGAGCAGATTCAAAAGGATGTAGGTTGCAGTAGGTACTGGTAGATGAAGAAGCTTGCACAGGATAGAGTAGCATGGAGAGCTGCATCAAACCAGTCTCAGGACTGAAGAACACAACAACAACAACAACAACAACAACAATAGAAAATTATCACATGCGAAGAGAAATATGTTTCTCATCTGCATATTTTGTTGCCAAAAATAAGCGGAGCTATGATTAAAATAGCGAACTCGTATTACCGATGTTGGGGTTCGTATTCTCATTCAGTTTCAGTACTTGACGAAATCGGTGTAGAATGGTGATATGATACTTTCTTCAGCTAAAACCCATGTGTTCATGTCCCTATTTTTAAGGCTAGATTGAGCACATTATTTACGAGGTATTTGCATTGGAAATATTACTGCCTTACGACTTCTGAGATGCCGTCTCATCCAGAGAATTACGGGGACATCTACACTCTGAAACAAAATTAGTACTAATGCTTGAATTAATAATAAGATTATTGACCAACAGCAGCTTCAAAGAAAAAAACTAGTTGTTTCTACAAAAATTTACAAAAAAAATGAAAAATATTAAGTGTTAAATGACACCGATGAATAGGTACGAGGTTATTTCATAAGAGACAGATGTAGATATAGAATATGTAATCATTTTCGTGTGGCGTGTTGCCTAGTGCAAGCCTACCAACTGGGCGACACTTCGGCAGCGTCAATGTTCGAGGTGTTCTCTGTGTTAGGAGGAAGGAAGATGAAGTAATGCTCTCTTCAAAGTGAGGTTTCTAGAAACGGCGTGCAAGCTCGTATTTAATAAGAATGCGGATGAAAATCGGTCGTGGTTTTGTTACGCAATCATGTCGGTATTTTCCTTAAACAACTTGGGAGGATATAGAAAAAGCCGACCGAATTTGCATGGGCGGGCGGGGATTTGAACCCTGCTAATCCCACAAGCTAGCGCAGCGTCTTTCCGTGATTCCCCTAAATCGAATACGGCGAATTATGGCATGGTTCGTTTGAAAAGGACACGTCTGAGTTCCTTCACTCTCTTTCCCGCAGTCTGTGCTCATGCACCATTTCTAATGGCCTTATCATTCACCGACTATTACCCGGAGTCTTTTTTTCTTTCCTCTGTCATAGTAACAGAGGTTGGTTAGATCGCTGTTAACAGTGTTCTACGTCCACATTCGATGAGACGCTGCGGACAGGTTTGAAATTAAGCCAAAAACCCGGTGTAAAATCTAGAGATCAGAAGCCTTATGCCACCATCTCGTCTCCCATGCCGTTAACAATCGTATACTGGAAACGATTTTTTTTTCATCATCTAGAGTCGAATCTGGAACGTATTCGTCGCGAGCCGTCGCTTAAGCGTGAGTTCCCCGAGTACAGAGAGACATAAAAGCTGAGTTACCTCTGTACCCTTGGGCGAATGCATACAGGGAGGAGATGGAGTTCCAGTTTAAAGATCCAAAGCCTGACAAAGAACGAAAGTATTCGAGCTCGAACACATTCTCAGCACAGTCACATCAAGGATCATTTAAAGGTCCCTTGTTGCACCTGTAATATTGGGGCCGCGCAGAACTTATATTAGGTTTTGAAGGTAGGAGACGAGGTACTGGCGGAAGTGGAATTGTGAGGACGGGTCGTGTGTCGTGCTAGGGTACCTCAGTTGGTAGAGCACTTGCCCGCGAAAGGGAAAGGTCCCGTATCCGAGTCTCGGTCCGGCACACAGTTTTAATCTGCCAGGAAGTTTCCAACTCTATATATTCTTCCAAGAATGAAATGGACATGTTCGGACACGTCCGAGAGAACAGACACCACATATACAGGATGATTCACGAAGGTATGGAAACATTTTAATACGTTATTCTACCAGTAAAACTGAAGAAAAAAGTTCACGTAAACATAGGCCCACATATGTTTAGTTAAGGAGTTACGGTTAATAAAAGATTTTTGCCTGAAATTTAGCGACTTCACTAATATAAAGCCATCGCAAAACTGTAGGACGTTAAAGTACGATTTCCATTTATTTTCTTGTTATTGATCTGATGAATCTAATAAAACATGCCCCAAACGTGTATCTGCAATAGTTTTCCAGAGTATCCAAAGAAGCAAAGACGTAATTTCGTAATTTTTTTCATTTATCAACTACTTGGCTCAATTTATTTTTTAAATTCCAGACAATTGCTCAAAGTTTTCAACAGAAGTTGTAGACAAATTAATTTTGGAAAAATGATGCTAATAACGTTAACTGAAACTGTATGAATGTGTCAGATAATCTCCTTTTATTAATACCATAGCACACGTGAATTCATGTTAAACCAGAAAAAACAAAGTTTAGTGTTAAGGAAGTTGGACAGTGTACATACGGTTTCCCAATATATTCACAATAAATGTTAAAACAACTCACAAACGGTTGCCAACAATGACATAAACGTTTCTACATTCTTAATGGAAAATAAACAAATTTACTTGTGTAACAATCTTTGCTCTCTGGATGTTCTGGAAAACTACTGCAGATACACGTCTGGGGCATGTTTTATTAGATTCACCAGATCAATAACAAGAAAATAAATGGAAATCGTGCTTTAAGCTTCTACAGTTTTGCGATGGCTTCATATTAGCGAAGTTGCTAAATTTCAGGCAAAATCTTTATTAGCCGTATCTCCGTAACTAAACAATTTGCGGACCTATGTTTATGTGAACTTTTTTCTTTAGTTTTACTTGTAGAATAACATATTGAAGATTTGCATATCTTCGTGAATCACCCTGAATAATCAAGGCCAGGACAACTAAAGATCGCTTCAGTGCAGCTGCATACCAAGTTCGAACTCTAATGGGAATCGGCGAAATGCCGCGCGTGATGAGGATAATGGACAAGGGCATTACGTCAGTAGTGGGTGGACAGGAGCGCGCAAGAGTAGTCCACGCAGTTGCGATGACCATTGTGTCTGCGTGGTGTGCTGAGCAGATCATCTGCGCCTGAGCAGCAGAGTCGGGTTCGAATCCTGGTCCGGCACAAATTTTCAACTTTGCCCTTGAATTTACTATCAATACCTACTGGCAGCTAATGTCTTTAACTCCTTTGTGTCTTCATTCATAGTGGCTGCAGGATCCGAAGGGAATCTGTTCTTTCGAACAGACACCACATATATAAAACGTTTTAACTGTCGGTTTTGAATCCACATTTGCCGACAAAGTCGCTAGTACTTTGTGACTCCTCATCTGGACATAAGAATGAACAAGTACTATTTGGAAGACTCTGGAGGAAACGATGTAGCTCTAAAAATAATCCCACCAAAAACTAAAAAATGTGTACAACCTCTGGAATTGTACTTGTTCACTAAGTATAAAATATACGCCAAAAGAATAGCAGACTCTCTTAAACTAAGTTCCAGGGACATGCAGCCAAAACTGCAAGATAGTTTAATTTTCATGAAAATACCGGGTGATCAAAAAGTCAGTATAAATTTGGAAACTGAATAAATCACGGAATAATGTAGATAGGGAGGTACAAATTGACACACATGCTTGCAATGGCATGGGGTTTTATTAGAACCCAAAAAATACAAAAGTTCAAAAAATGTCCGACACATGGCGCTTCATCTGATCAGATTAGCAATAATTGGTTCAAATGGCTCTGAACACTATGGGACTTAACATCTATGGTCATCAGTCCCCTAGAACTTAGAACTACTTAAACCTAACTAACCTAAGGACATCACACAACACCCAGTCATCACGAGGCAGAGAAAATCCCTGACCCCGTCGGGAATCGAACCCGGGAAACCGGGAGCGGGAAAAGAGAGCGCTACCGCACGACCACGAGCTACCAATAATTAGCATAACAAAGTAAGACAAAGCAAAGATGATGTTCTTTACAGGAAATGCTCAATATGTCCACCATCATTCCTGAACAATAGCTGTAGTCGAGGAATAATGTTGTGAACAGCGCTGTAAAGCATGTCCGGAGTTATGGTGAGCCATTGGCGTCGGATGTTTTCTTTCAGCATCCCTAGAGATGTCGGTCGATCACGATACACTTGCGACTTCAGGTAACCCCAAAGCCAATAATCGCACGGACTGAGATCTGGGGACCAGGGAGGCCAAGCAAGACGAAAGTGGCGGCTGAGCACACGATCATCACCAAACGAAGCACGCAAGAGATATTTCACGCTTCTAGCAATACTTTGTTTCGTTTTGGTTCTAATAAAACCCCATGTCATTCCAAGCATGTGTGTCAATTTTTACCTCTCTATCTACATTATTCCGTGGTTTATTAAGTTTTAAAATTTATACTGACTTTTTGATCACCCAGTACAAATGGCTCTGAGCACTATGGGACTCAACGTCGGGCGTCATGAGTCCCCTAGACTTAGAACTAATTAAACCTAACTAACATAAGGACATCACACGCATCCATGCCCGAGGCAGGATTCGAACCTGCGACCTTCCGGACTGGAGCACCAAGAACCGCGTAGCCACCGCGGCCGGCCACCCGGTACAGTCTGTCATTTACAGTTATCTCTGGGACCAATGCTTCGTCACGCGTGACAGAACGCCGGTTCAGATGGTTCAAATGGCTCTGAGCACTATGGGACTTAACATCTGTGGTCATCAGTCCCCTAGAACTTAGAACTACTTAAACCTAACTAACCTAAGGACATCACACACATCCATGCCCGAGACAGGATTCGAACCTGCGACCGTAGCGGTCACGCGGTTTCAGACTGAAGCGCCTAGAACCGCACGGCCACACCGACCGGCCAGAACGTCGGCTACAATATTGGTGAACCTGTGAACTATTTCAAAAATGTCACTGACATGGCGATCAAAACTGATAATGCAGAATGTGCTGTTACGATATGTGATCAACTCGCTTGTCTTCACTGGGCATTCTGTAGTGATTCATATTCCTTTGTGCATTTTATTGAAAGCCATCACTTGCATTTATAGTTAAGATACCTGCATTGGGTTGATTTCTACAAAGACATCTGCAGCGACTTCTAGAGCACATGTGCAGAGTCTTGCAAAAGTTTCTTCAGTACAATGAGAGTTCCGTAATTATCCTGTAATCAAAATTTCATTTCTTTCGAACTTAAGTATTTTCCTTGAGAGACTACGTAGCGAATGTCGAAGACAAAGAAGAGGACATTGACATAAGAACACCGGTGACGGCGTGGTAACCCGACGCCTCCGGTCGCGGGGCTGTATAGCCACCCATGAGACGACTAGCTACTGGCAAGACACAGCCGTTCTTTTACGTAACATTTCCGCTTGTTAGCGGCGGCCCATCGAGAATACACGTAGTGAGACCTCGATCACGACAGCCACGTTCTAATAGAAATTCTTGCTGACGGAGAAAGTAGTCCAGAAGCTAAATATTATGAAACTCGGTAAGGGAGTGTTAGAACGTAAAACCCAATTAGATCATAGTGATTTTGTGATTAAAATCGTCTTCCCTGCACTGGTGCCTCTTATATAAAATATTTATCACATCAGAATACTAACGTAATTGGCAAGTTACGCACACTGGCAGAATTATAGTCAAGCTGTGTACGACGGGCGTTCAATAAGTAATGCAAAACATTTTTCTCTGAAAGCAGGTTGGTTTTATTCAGGATTCCAGTATACCATATTATTCATCGCTCGTTTGGCTACAAAACCCTATTTGTCAACATAATCTCCGTTCAATGCGACGAGTCTATGCCCTCGTGGTTCCACCCTACTGGTCGACGTCGGAGCCAACGCCTGCTATCTGCATCAGTAACCTCCCCATCATCCAAGTGCTGCTTCCTGCGGAGTGCATCCCTCATTGGGCCAAACAGGTGGAAATCGGAAGGTGAGAGCTACGGGCTTATAGGGTGGATGAGGAACAACACTCCAATGAAGTTTTGTGAGCTCCTCGGAGGTGCGCAGACTTGTGTGAGCCCTTGCGTTGTCAAGGAGAAGGAGAAGTTCGTTTGCATTTTTGTGGCGGCGAACACGCTGGAGTCGCTTCTTCAGTTTCCTGAGGATAGTACTGCTATGTGCGGCCGGCTGACACTCGGGGAGATCGGACAGGGTTGCGCGATCTTGTTACGAAGATAGGACACTTCGCCCAACGTCTCACCATGCTTTTGTTCGCTGCAAGCGCCTATGAATATCAGCGATGCTCTGATTTACCGGCAGAATAAACTCAATGAAAGCCCTCTGCTTGGAACCCACCTCCGTTACAGACGCCATTTTGCCGTTACAGACGCCACTCTGAAGGCTACGTATAGTGCTGCCCCCAATTGGGTCTTCATAAAACTATAGGAGATGAAGCTGGAATATTCCACGATGTCCCACAACAAATTCAGCATTTTTTCAGCCGAAATTGGCCGAGAAAAAAGTGTTGCATTAGTTATTGAACGCCTCTCGTACATGTTCATTTACATACACTGATGAGCCAATACATTCTGACCACTGCGAACGACGAGACTGAATTTGCCTGGTGGTGTTGCGGCCGTGTGACGCGGTAAGGAAAGTATATCAGCGGAGTGAAGGTGAAAGGGAAATGATTCCGGTGACGACACGGGTCGCAAATGGAGAATTCCGTTGATAGAATCGACTTGGATAAAAAGCAGATACGTATGGTCCAGCACCTGGAGACGAGTATATCGGAAACGGTGAATCTGGTCGGCTGTTCACGTGGTGCAGTCGTGAGAATCTGCGGAATGCACTTCTAAGACGGTGAAACCACGTGTGGGCGACGAGGTTTTGGACGGTCGCTCCTCATCATTCTATAAATCAATCCAGGCGGCGATCTGTGGCACATCTGGAGGCAGAGTGCACTGATTGCTCGAACGGACGAAAGTGTTTTGGAGGACACCGTCCAGCGCGCATTGTTCGACATGGGTCTCCACAGCAGACGAACCTGCGTGCTCTCACATTCACCTAACGACATTATGAGTTACGCCTGCTATGGGCGCGCGATCATCAAGATTGACCGTGGATCAGCGCAAATGTTTCTTGTGACACCAGGCAGATGTTCGAATACGCCCCCATCCAAAAGAACAGGGAATCGAAACATACATACAGCCATGGATCAAATGGCTCTAAGCACTATGGGACTTAACATCTGAGGTCATCAGTCCCTTAGACTTAGAACTACTTAAACCTACCTAACCTAAAGGACATCACACACATCTATGCCCGAGGCAGGATTAGAACCTGCAACGGTTCCGGACTGAAGCGCCAGAACCGCTCGGCCACAGCGGCCGGCTACATACAGCCATCTACATCTACATCTACATTTATACTCTGCAAGCCACCCAACGGTGTGTGGCGGAGGGCACTTTACGTGCCACTGTCATTACCTCCCTTTCCTGTTCCAGCCGCGTATGGTTCGAGGGAAGAACGACTGTCTTGTCTGAAAGCCTCCGTGCGTGCTCTAATCTCTCTAATTTTACATTCGTGATCTCGTCGGGAGGTGTAAGTAGGGGGAAGCAATATATTCGATACCTCATCGAGAAACGCACCCTCTCGAAACCTGGACAGCAAGCTACACCGCGATGCAGAGCGCCTCTTTTGCAGAGTCTGCCACTTGAGTTTGTTAAACATCTCCGTAACGCTATCACGGTTACCAAACAACCCTGTGGCGAAACGCACCGCTCTTCTTTGGATCTCCTCCATCTCCTCCGTCAACCCGATCTGGTACGGATCCCACACTGATGAGCAATATTCAAGTATAGGCTGAACGAGTATTTGTAAGCCACCTGCTTTGTTGATGGACTACATTTTCTAAGGACTCTCCCAATGAATCTCAACCTGGCACCCGCCTTACCAAAAATTAATTTTATATGATCATTCCACTTCAAATCGTTCCGCACGCATACTCCCAGATATTTTACAGAAGTAACTGCTACCAGTGTTTGTTCCGCTATCGTATAATCATACAATAAAGGATCCTTCCTTCTATGTATTCGCAATACATTACATTTGTCTATGTTAAGGGTCAGTTGCCATTCCCTGCACCAAGTGCCTATCAGCTGCAGATCTTCCTGCATTTCTCTACAATTTTCTAATACTGCAACTTCTCTGTATACTACAGCATCATCCGCGAAAAGCCGCATGGAACTTCCGACTAGGTCATTTATATATATTGTCAAAAGCAATGGTCCCATAATACTCCCCTGTGGCACGCCAGAGGTTACTTTAACGTCTGTAGACGTCTCTCCATTGATAACAACATGCTGTGTTCTGTTTACTAAAAACTCTTCAATCCAGCCACACAGCTGGTCTGATATTCCGTAGGCTCTTACTTTGTTTATCAGGCGACAGTGCAGAACTGTATCGAACGCCTTCCGGAAGTCAAGAAAAATAGCATCTACCTGGGAGCCTGTATCTAATATTTTCTGGGTCTCGTGAACAAGTAAAGCGAGTTGGGTCTCACACGATCGCTGTTTCCGGAATCCATGTTGATTCCTACAGAGTAGATTCTGGGTTTCCAAAAACGTCATGATACTCGAGCAAAAAACATGTTCTAAAATTCTACAACAGATCGACGTCAGAGATATAGGTCTATAGTTTTGCGCATCTGCTCGACGACCCTTCTTGAAGACTGGGACTACCTGTGCTCTTTTTCAATCATTTGGAACCTTCCGTTCCTCTAGAGACTTGCGGTACACGGCTGTTAGAAGTGGGGCAAGTTCTTTCGCGTAACGAATTAGCCATGAACGAAGGCCAGTGGGCGCAGTGTTATGCTATGGCAGACAGTCAACTGGGCTGCAGTAGGACCTGTGGTAGTAACAGACTGTGGACTAGGTGAGCACTTTTAGGGCTACCTGCATCCTTTCAAGCTCGATGTCTTTCTCAATGGTGGTGGCATCTTTGAGCAGGATAACTGTCTTCTCACAAGTCCAGAAACATGCTACAGTGTTTGAGAAGCATGACGGTGAACTCATGCTGACGTCTTAGCTAGCAAATTGGTCTAATATGAACCCAACTGAACACAGCTGGAACGCTGTCTGGTGCCAGTTCCACATCTGCTAACCACCCTCCCGTACTTCACAAAACTGCGTGATCTAGGCATAGATATCTGCTATTACCCAAACACTGGTGTACTACTCTAGAAATGATCGCACTAGCATCTTGTGACTTCCTTTGTTTGTGCACTGTGCTTTCCCAGAACACGTCCGACAAATCTGAACCTTCCATTCGCGTTTCCTTCTGCTTATTTTATGTGTCCCATTCCATACCGCATCTTAGTATTGCGCTAACCTTGTAATTGGACACTCTAGGGTTCTTTCTCTTTCTTATAGATATTATCTATCAGTTATCCACATTTGAAGAGAGGTTCCATTCATTATACCAAGCGGAAATATTGTGTGTTTCTGCATTCTTTACTGTGGCCTCACGGCGATACTTTCCCATAGACGACGGCATTGTCAGCGAAGAACACGACAGTGCTGCTGATCCTACCTGTTAAACTGTTTATGTGTACTGAAAGTATTAGATGTCCTTTTACTCTTCCTTCGGGCATGCCAAGCGTTACTTTCGTTTGTGTTCAACATTCGCCATCCACTGTAACATTCAAAAATTCATCAAGCCAGTTCCATATCTGTGAAGATAGTCCATATGGCAGTGTCTTGGTTATTAGCCAACAACGAGGTGTGTGTGTGTGTGTGTGTGTGTGTGTGTGTGTGTGTGTGTGTGTGAGTGGGGGGGGGGGAGGGGGAGAGAGAGAGAGAGAGAGAGAGAGATTCCTAAGGGACCAAACTGCTGATGTCATCGGTCCCTAGATTTACACACTACTTAAACTATCTTACGCTAAGGACAACCGGCGGGAGGGGCCACACTCACCAACGTGGTATAGCATCGAACGTCTTTCGAAGGCTAAGGAAAGAAATCCACTCTTATGACACAAAACATTCTGACTACTTGCTTAGCAAAGTGTTGGTCAACATCTGGGACGCAATGCAGCAACGAGTCTGCATGGCACCAATTCGGCAAGTCCTTCGTTTGGTTCCGGAGATATGTGGCACCAGATGCCTACGTACAGGTCATTCAAATACCATAAATTACGAGCTGATGGTCTGTAGGCACAGAGCTGGTGCCCCAGATGTGTTCCATCTGACTCAGATCACGCGAATTTGGTGGACAACGCCATCAACGTGAGTTCACTATTATGCTTCTTAAACCACTGGAGGCTGATTCCTGTCTATTATACACACACAGTTATCCTGCTGGAACACTGCTATCGCCATCAGGGAAGATGCAAATCATGAAGGGATGCACATGGTCAACAATAATGTTCTTATGGTGCATTCCGTTACTACCACAGCTCCCATGGATGCTTGCATATCCAAACACAGCCACTAACCTAGTGAAGCAAGAAACGCAGTTCATCTGATTAGGTGGAACATTATCACTAACCCATGCTCTAATCTTGACAATCCCACGCCTACCTGAATCGCAACTTATGATCTCATTGGGTCAACATGGCAACACATAAGGGTCATTTGCTGTGGAGCCCCATATTCCACAACGTACACTGAATGGTGTACTCTGAAACAGTTGTGCCTGCACCACCATTCTACTCTGTCTTCAGATCTGCCACACGACACTACCTATACGGTGTTACAGAGTGGGCAAGCCTCTGATTTACACATTCAATGATAAGGTGTGGATGTCCAACTTATTATCATCTACTCGTTGGTTCACTGTCCTTCAACCACCTCCCATAAATGCCAACGACAGTAGCACACTAATAGCCACTGTAAGGTGGCTTTCCATCTCAAAGTGGGTAGTGTTCATCATGATTTGACTCATCAGTGTGTGTGTTCACCTGCATCTACTTCTTTGCAAGTTGTCATGTAGGAAGAAAGCAAGCTGCTTCACACACGAATGAGCAGGAAGCATCTGCTTTACAGATTTGTTAGATCCAAAATTTTCCACGCAGGCGCTGCAATGGGTCACCCATCCCATTTGGAATTGTTTCATAGTCTTTAACTGACGCCATCCTTCCCCAGCATTCCCTGTTGGTGGGCTCTTCAGGATCATAATAAGTTCCCTCTTGCCTTCTGCCTTTGCCAGTACCCCAGATTATCTGCACAAGATTCCTCTCGGTGGGTGTCTGTATCTCTGGCAAATGAGTTGATCATATCTCATCAGCATAATCTCTCAACATCACCATGCAGTCCACATAACAGTTCGCCAGTCAGATGGACTGATCATTAAATGAACTTTCTCTCTCTCTCTCTCTCTCTCTCTCTCTCTCTCTCTCTCTCTCTCTCTCTCTCTTTCTCTCTCTCGCTCTCCCTCTGTCTCTGCCCTTTACTGTCATTTTAACCTTGTTCCCCAAGCAGGAGATGTGAGGGAGGGAGGTGAGGTTGAATGCTGTCAGCTGTAATACATTTGTTTTTCACCCAGAGAGATTTTTAAAAGAACATAGTTATTGACAACACTAAAACATGTTAAGTTACACGAATTTTATAGCAGTGCCTTTCTTGTAGCTTTCTTGAAACATAAAAGCAGATTCTTCTGTGTTTCGGAAGTGAACAGTAAGCAATGAGGGTTTTTGAGAGAGACTATTTTGGACTACCTTGCTGAACAAAGAAATAACAGAACATGTGCAAAGCTTTAAATACCTAGGAAGAAGGATTGAAATCAACTAGAAGAGCAGCACAAAAATTAAAACTAGGATAGAAATGGCGATGGAGGCATCCTGTAAGAAAAGGAAAATTTCCTGCAACAATGCACAAAACGATTTGAGGAAAATACTAATAAAAATGTTTTGTATGGAGTGTCCTCCTACATTATGCCGAAACACAGACACTGAAGAAGGAAGCCCTGGTGATGTGGACATGGAGGAGAATGAGAACAAGCTGAATGGATAAAGTGAAAAATGAAGAGATACTCAGAAGAGTGAGGGAGCAAAGACAATTAATGAATGCAATATAAAGAAATTGTATTAGTCATATAACGAGAAACAGTCTTTGAGGGATATGTGGATGGCAGCACGTACAGAAACGTTAAGAAGGAAACAATGGATCGCAGGAAATGGAAACACGAGAAACCTGTTAATACAGCAGAAAACTGATGGTAATGGTTATTATTATTATTAATACTACTATTATTATTTATTTTTTAAGGATGTAGGATGGAGAAAGTGGGGATTGTTATAACCGTGACAGAAACGGTTGAGGAGTTGCCGCTAACGACAACGCGGCGGGACCGAATGGGAGCGACCTGTGAACAAACAAACAAGACAGACGAACAGGAATGGAAGGACAAGCACGATGACGGGCAACCGAGAAAGAAATCAAGATCAACAACAAAGTATTAAGCAATGGGGTCACTAGAGATAACCTAACGGAATCAAAACAATGTCCACTTGTAAGTGGGAAGTAAGCACACGCAACGTAAACACGATGTCTGTCAGCGAGATATCAACCAACTCAACGCGAATACCAGACTGCCTCGCTGAGTGAGAGGCAGCCCCGTAAATACACGACAGGGTATGTCGCTATTGGCCGCTTGGATCGCGTATCACGTGCTCCACAGTGGCGCCCTCAAGTTAGATTTTGGGCCAGGAACGCGCACAGTCACGGCATATGGCGAGACTGCTGCAGAATCTCTAGTGGTCATCGAGTTCCATGCCGTCTGGCGCGGATTCCAAACCCGCGGCGCTCGGTTCTAGATCCCTCCCCCCTGAAACTTGTGCGTCGCCGCCGATGCCCCCTTTTACTGCCTCCCCGCGGTGGGCGGCAGATGGGAGAAGACCCAGGCACCTCAACTGCTGTTGTCAGGGAGGAAGGGACGTTCGAGGTGCCCATGACTGCCAACACAGAGGCCAGGGCATCAAAGGGAGCCTCCGAACCACCTGGTGGCATGGAGGGCCAACAGCAGGCTCGCGGGGAGGCAGTAAACGGGGGCATTGGCGGCGACTCGAGGACCACGTCTGTACCCGAAGGAGGGAGTGTAGGAAGAGGCGACGGCAGGAGTCCCGCGGAGGTACACGGGCGGAGCTGGTTATGATGGCGGCGCTCCAACCCTATCGAGGTCACACGCTGCCCATGGGCCACAACGACGGTGGCGGGCGTCCAACCCGCCTTGCTCCCGTACAAGCAGCCCCACTCGGCCGCGCCGGGGTCGTAACACTGAGAGGGCCAGGAGCTGGGGTGGGAGGGTGACGGCATCAAAAACTGGAGCAGGGTCTGCGTCTGTGCCCCATGGAGGAGCTCCGCCGGACTGTCCGTCAATTGGCGTTTTGCGATATGTGCTCAAGAACAGGGTGAGGGATGTTAGGATCGCCTTTGCCAACTGTTGTTTAAATGTGCGGACAGGCCTCTCTGCTGCGCCATTGGAGGAAGGATGGAACGGCGGGCTACAAATATGTTTGGTACTGTTGGCCTGACAGAAGTCGTGGAAGGAGGGTGCTGTGAATTGGGGGCCATTATCGGAGACCAATGTGTGAGGCAGGCCCTCAATGGCGAGAACCTAGGCCTAGGTCTCTGTGGTGATGGATGCCATGCGGATGACATATGGGTATTTGGAGTAGGCATCAATGATAAGTAACCACAGGGACATCAAAACCCGGCCCGCGAAATCGAGATGGAGCCCCAGCTGGGCCTCGTCTATGTCACGAGGGCGGAACCCGCAGAGAAGCATGGATCACTGCCACTTGCGGCCGCACCATGAGACGCTCGTTAGCTGCCTGAGCCATTTCAAATGAGAGGGCAACGCAGAGAATCTCTTCCCACCATGAGACGCTCGTTAGCTGCCTGAGCCATTTCAAATGAGACGGCAATGCAGAGAATCTCTTCCCACCATGAGACGCTCGTTAGCTGCCTGAGCCATTTCAAATGAGACGGCAATGCAGAGAATCTCTTCCCACCATGAGACGCTCGTTAGCTGCCTGAGCCATTTCAAATGAGAGGGCAATGCAGAGAATCTCTTCCCACCATGAGACGCTCGTTAGCTGCCAGAGCCATTTCAAATGAGAGGGCAATGCAGAGAATCTCTTCCCACCATGAGACGCTCGTTAGCTGCCTGAGCCATTTCAAATGAGAGGGCAATGCAGAGAATCTCTTCCCACCATGAGACGCTCGTTAGCTGCCTGAGCCATTTCAAATGAGAGGGCAATGCAGAGAATCTCTTCCCACCATGAGACGCTCGTTAGCTGCCTGAGCCATTTCAAATGAGACGGCAATGCAGAGAATCTCTTCCCACCATGAGACGCTCGTTAGCTGCCTGAGCCATTTCAAATGAGAGGGCAATGCAGAGAATCTCTTCCCACCATGAGACGCTCGTTAGCTGCCTGAGCCATTTCAAATGAGAGGGGAATGCAGAGAATCTCTTCCAATGAGGGATTATCGAGTTTCAACGCAGCAGTGCGGACTTCAGGATCGGGAGCCAGCTGAACCACCACATTCCTGATCAGGGAGTCTGCATACAAAGCCTTACACTGCATCGACGGCTGAGACCTTGCAAGTCCGTGACCCAGGAACGATGTGATTTATTGGTTCAAATGGCTCGAAGCACTATGGAACTTAACATCTGAGGTCATCAGTCCCGTATAACTTAGAACTACTTAAACCTATCTAACCTAAGGACATCACACACATCCATGCCCGAGGCAGGATTCAAACCTGCGACGTAGCGGTCGCGCGGTTCCCGACTGAAGCGCCTAGAACCGCTCGGTCACCCCGGCCGGCGGTATGATTGACCAAGCTGTTTATGGCACTGGTGGAACTCCAGTCGAGAGGCGACCACATGGTAGCGCTGTGAATAATAATTTGTCAGCAAAAATCCGATCTCCTGGAAAGAGGGAGCCACAGGATCAGACAAGGGTGCCAACTTGCGGAGAAGAAAGAATGTGCCTGGGGAGGCCTAAGAAAGAACAACCACCACTGCAATGGGTCATCTGTGACTTGAAAAGCCGCGAAATGTTGTTTTAGCCAAGGTAAGTATTTTTCCCAGTCTTCTTTAGCGTCATTAAATGGTGGGAATGACGGTGGATGTGGGAAAGCATCGGACACCCGAGTACTCGGAAGCTGTTGTGGTAATGCGTCCCAGGCATCGACTTTGGCCGTTAGCAACCGCATCAACTTTTGTAAGGTGTCTAACTGGAGCTGCTGCTGTTGCATGAGCTGCTGCTGTTGTTGCAGAAGACAGACCAACTTAGCCTCCATGCAAACAACTGTTATCATTTACCTCAATGCCAAAGTGTTATAACTGTGACATGAGCAGTCACGAGGTTGCCACTGACGAAAACACGGTGGGACCGAATGGGAGCGGCCCGAGGACAAACAAGACAGATGAACGGGAAGGGAAGGACAAGCATGACGACAGACACCCAAGTAAGACACCAAGATCAACAACAAAGTATTAAGCAACTGGGTCACAAGAGATAGCCTCATGGAATCAAAACAACATTCACTCATAAACGGGAAGTAAGCACACGCAATGTAAACATGATGTCTGCAAGCAAGATATCAACCGACTCAACGCAAATACCAGACTGCCTTGCTGAGTGAGAGGCAGCCGCCTGAATACATGACAGGGTATGTCAGATTTGGGGCCAGGAGTGCATGCAGCCACAGCATACGGCGCGACTGCTGCAGAGACCAGAGACTTCTAGTTGTGATCAAGTTCCATGCCATCTGGCGCGGATTCGAAACCCGCGGCTCTCGTTGCCAGAGGGATGATGACAATGGATAACACTGCTGGGCGGCAGGGGGAGGACAGTGTGGATAAGAAGAGGAAAAAGAGTATTCTGCTGGAGCTGGAAGGATGGGTAGGTCTGTGGGCAGATTTAGTGGTCAAGTGGGGAGATGTTTCATTGCAATAAGATGTGGACAGTGTGCATGCATAATGTTGGCAGGGATGTGCCAATGAAAGTGTGGCAGAGTATGAGGGTTGGCAATTGGAGAAGAAATGATTGAGTGCTTGGTGTCAAATAAACAGGAAATGCAGGAAATATGCAGAAGTCCAATGTGTGAGAGCAGAGTGGGGAATTTATACGTTCATACAGGATTTGGGTGGAGTACAGATGGTGGATATAAAGGTGAGGCTCGGTGCATGCCATTCGAGAATTTACAGTGAATGATAGAATTTAGGTTCCATGGAAGTCCTGGTGACGTAGCTTAATTAATATGTCCGATTAAGGCCTTGAAGGCGTGTAGTATCTGTGAGGGATGCAAACCCTACGATCACCTGATTAGAAGTTCTAGTAAATTTTGGGTATTCTGTTGTACGTTTAGTAGATGGTCTTCCATGATAGTTTCTGGTCGAGAGCTACTTTGAGATATTTTAATGTTTTGGTTAAGTCGGCATAACGGTTGTAAATGATCAAGTGGAAGATATTGAGGCATGAGTTATGGGCAGTTTGTCCTCTAATCATTACCTGGATCTGGGAAGAGTTGATCTTGAATAGCCAATGGTTGTACCAGGATGTAATCTGAATGAGATGGACTTGAAGAGACTCATACAGAAGGAGAGGATTTAGTCACATTGGCAGTGTAGAGCATCTTGGATTGAAGGCTGACCCTTAATAAGCTGACCAACATTATTAGAATGTCTTTAGCCTCTTAAAAGCAACACATGACTGCAGTTGTGCAAGTACACAAGACTTTGTCCAACCTGTTGCCTCTAAGCTCAATGCATGCTTACCATGTGTTATCCGGGGAAATGTGAAAGTAATAGCTGACTATTTGCCCTATATATGATGTAGCAATTGGGTCTTATCTTCACAGTTTACACAAAACATTATAAAGCCATCAGCAGAGTGTACCCGGATCCTCCAGAAGAAAGTAAATTACAGTTTACAGGTCCATCAATGACAAGGCCGTTAGGGCCTCAAAGCACAAGATCTGATTGGGAAAGGACAGAGAAGAAAATTGAGAGATCCTGACTTATGGCTTAAGCAATTTAGGGAAACACCGGAAAACTTAAATCTTTTAACAAGGAAATAAAGCCTAGTCTTCCTGGATGTGTAACATACAACTTAACCACTGAGTCACCTCACTTGCTTACAATCTTTGACACAATGGGATTCCTCGTGCTTTGGAAAACACCGTTCATGGAGTAATCAGTATCAGCATTGAAATGTCTATGTATTCTGATTTCTTAGTTCTCTTTCCATAAAACAGTCCACAAGAGTGTAGCTGACATGTACACATACTCTTGTACACCACCTTCTACCACTGGAGACCTCATTTTCAAAATTACTATTTACAAAATAGTGGTAAAATTTTGTTATTCACTGGGAGTTTTGGTATGTGTGGTTCTTGTAATGATTTTGTTCAAATTTTCAATTCCACATGCAAGTTTTTGCTGGCAATTTTCTTAAAATGACTGGTGTTGCTCATATATATATATAGTATGTTGCATAGTATTGTGCAATAAAAAATATCTTTATTTAATAAGTGAACTGCCATCCAGATATAAACCTAGTTAAGGGAAACTCATTAGGATGAAGTGTCATCATGTAAATCTGTTTATTAATGAATAAATGCCATTAATAAAAAAAAAACATGGAAACTCCAGGTAGGAATATCAACATGGTAGGAAAAGACAGATTCCTACTTAACATCATGAAGACACATCAAGTTGCAGACAGGCATAATTCAAAGGCACTTATAGCTTTTGGCCACAGCCTTCACCGGTAAAATACAGAGATGGACTTCAAGGGACTGCTGAGATTTCAGGAGGGTAAGTACAGGTTAGGAAGCACATGTCACCTAAACATGACTACCAACTCCAGCATCTCAGACTGGAATGGCATTGCAGCTTGGGATGCAGTAGTCGGCGGTTGTGTATGCATGACGTGTGCTTGCTTGTGTTTCACTGTGTGTGTGTGTGTGTGTTTTCTCCAGATGCAGGAATGTTATTAAAGTACAATATAATTGTTCTTATTTGCACAAAATGATTTTTTAATCACATTTAAATTGATTTCAGAAGTCCATTACAAAAATTATTCTGAAACAACTGACATTTTCCCATCGTATACCTGGATTAAAATGAAATACTAATATGCCCATTACATTAATAATCATCTCAGAATCACTTTATTGGGTGTTTGTAATTACTTTGAGACAAATAGAATCTTGACAGGTGGACTTTAATTTCAGTGCATAGTGGTTTTCATTAATAGGCCGTTTGTGGATGATGCACTGATGCTGAGCAGCGACATACAAGTCAGCAGGCAACTACTGTAACAAGCCTATAGCTGTGGCCAGAGCTGGATCAGATATCTAGAGTCAGCAGTAATGTTCCTGAATGAGTTGAGTTATCCCTGAGGAAAATTCATCATTATATCTTACTAGCAAGCTCATGTTATTCATCATACCAATATAATTATTCAAAAGCAACTTTGATTACTGTTGTGTAACACCCCTCTTTCCCAAGCTAAAATACATTTACTATATAAGTTCCTTTTGTAAGCATTCCTGTGTAACATTTAGTTTAGCTCATAGAAACACCACATCCTGTTAAGTGACAAATCATCTTATGTGGAGGCCTGTCCATTGCACATTATCCCTGAGCTATAGGTCAACAACCTATCTTTTCCAGACGTATGATGGCACCCGGTGTCCCTCTCTATCTCTATTGTCTAGTGGGTTATTTTTTCTGTCTTGAGACCTACCTCACACAGACACACCACAAAACCACTGCATTAAAAATTCTTAACATTGGAAACATTCAGTATGAATATACCTCAAATGAAGTTCTGCATATAAAAAAGATGAATGCATAATTCTGATAAGAAAAAATTTGAAAGCCATTCGAAAATCATGAATGTAAAAATTGAAGTGGTACCTGAAGACTGTCTGACATTGTGAAACATGCATCTATTATCACATACTATATGCAAAGCTATAATCAAACCAATTGTTTTGCAATCATGGACATGCACCAAAAAAGAAGAAACTATTTACAATGGCAGGAAGGCTAATAACAGTTCTTTCTTGGGATGTGCAAGGCATCATCTGTAAAAAGTAACATAATGACAAGTCATATTAAGCAATTTTAGTAGATTGTCTCCATAATGAATTCAAGCAGGAATGATAAGGTGAGGCAAAAAAATGCTCTTCAGCAGGACAAATCACATGAAAATGCCTACTAATCCAAAATAGGAATGCGGGTAAGCTACTACAAACAGCATAGTCAATGCATTATTGTGCCCAAGATAGACACGAAGCCCACGCCTACTACAGTGGTACAAGTTTATATGCCAACTAACTCTGCAGATGATGAAGAAATTGAAGAAATGTATGATGAAATCAAAGAAATTATTCAGATAGTGAAGGGGGACAAAAATTTAATAGTCATGGGTGACTGGAATTCGGTAGTAGGAAAAGGGAGAGAAGGAAACGTAGTAGGTGAATATGGATTGGGGGTACGAAATGAAAGAGGAAGTCGCCTGGTAGAATTTTATGCAGAGCATAACATAATCATAGGTTGGTTCAAGAATCATGAAAGAAGGTTGTATACACGGAAGAACCCTGGAGATACTAAAAGGTCTCAGATAGATTATGTAATGGTAAGACAGAGATTGAGGAACCAGGTTTTAAATTGTAAGACATTTCCAGGGGCAGATGTGGACTCTGACCACAATCTATTGGTTATGAACTGTAGATTAAAACTGAAGAAACTGCAAAAAGGTGGGAATTTAAGGAGATGGGACCTGGATAAACTGACTAAACCAGAGGTTGTACAGAGTTTCATGGAGAGCATAAGGGAACAATTGACAGGAATGGGGGAAAGAAATACAGTAGAAGAAGAATGGATAGCTCTGAGGGATGAAGTAGTGAAGGCAGCAGAGGATCAAGTAGGTAAAAAGACGAGGGCTGGTAGAAACCCTTGGGTAACAGAAGAAATATTGAATTTAATTGATGAAAGGAGAAAATATAAAAACACAGTAAATGAAGCAGGCAAAAGGGAATACAAACGTCTCAAAAATGAGATTGACAGGAAGTGCAAAATGGCTAAGCAGGGATGGCTAGAGGACAAATGCAAGGATGTAGAGGCTTATCTCACTAGGGATAAGATAGATACTGCCTACAGGAAAATTAAGGAGACCTTTGGAGAAAAGAGAACCACTTGTATGAATATCAAGAGCTCAGATGGAAACCCAGTTCTAAGCAAAGAAGGGAAAGCAGAAAGGTGGAAGGAGTATATAGAGGGTCTATACAAGGGAAATGTACTTGAGGACAATATTATGGAACTGGAAGAGGATGTAGATGAAGATGAAATGGGAGATATGATACAGCGTGAAGAGTTCGACAGAGCACTGAAAGGCCTGAGTCGAAACAAGGCCCCCGAGTAGACAACATTCCATTAGAACTACTGACGGCCTTGGAGAGCCAGTCCTGACAAAGCTCTACCATCTGGTGATAAAGATGTATGAGACAGGCGAAATATCCTCAGACTTCAAGAAGAAGATAGTAATCCCAATCCCAAAGAAAGCAGGTGTTGACAGATGTGAAAATTACCAAACTATCAGTTTAATAAGTCACGGCTGCAAAATACTAAAGCGAATTCTTTACAGACGAATGGAAAAACTGTTAGAAGCCGACCTTGGGGAAAATCAGTTTGGACTACATAGAAATATTGGAACACGTGAGGCATTACTCACCCTACGGCTTATCTTAGAAGCTAGATTAAGGAAGGCAAACCTTCGTTTCTAGCATTTGTAGACTTAGAGAAAGCTTTTGACAATGTTGACTGGAATACTCTCTTTCAAATTCTGAAGGTGGCAGGGGTAAAATATAGGGAGCAAAGGACTATTTACAAATTGTATAGAAACCAAATGGCAGTTATAAGAGTTGAGGAGCATGAAAGGAAAGCAGTGGTTGGGAAGGGAGTGAGGCAGGGTTTTAGCCTCTCCCCGATGTTATTCAATCTGTATATTGAGCAAGCAGTGAAGGAAACAAAAGAAAAATTTGGCGTAGATATTACATGGAGAAGAAATAAAAACTTTGAGGTTCGCCGATGACATTGTAATTCTGTCAGAGACAGGAAAGGATTTGGAAGAGCAGTTGAATGGAATGGATAGTGTCTTGAAAGGAGGATATAAGATGAACATCAACAAAAGCAAAACGAGGATCATGGAATGTAGTCGAATTAAGTCGGTTGATGTTGAGGATATTAGATTAGGAAATGAGACACTTAAAGTAGTAAATGAGTTTTGCTATTTGGGGAGCAAAATAACTGATGATGGTCGAAGTATAGAGGATATAAAATGTAGACTGGCTATGGGAAGGATAGCGTTTCTGCAGAAAAGAAATTTGTTAACATTGAGTATTGATTTAAGTGTTAGAAAGTCATTTCTGAAAATATTTGTATGGAGTGTAGCCATGTATGGAAGTGAAGCATGGACAATAAATAGTTTAGAAAAGAAGAGAATAGAAGCTTTCGAAATGTGGTGCTACAGAAGAATGCTGAAGATTAGATGGGTAGATCACATAACTAATGAGGAGGTGTTAAATAGGATTGGGGAGAAGAGAAGTTTGTGGCACAACTTGACTAGAAGAAGGGATCAGTTGGTAGGACATGTTCTGAGGCATCAAGGGATCACCAATTTAGTATTGGAGGGCAGTGTGGAGGGTAAAAATCATAGAGGGAGACCGAGAGATGAATACACCAAGCAGATTCAGAAGGATGTAGGTTGCAGTAGGTACTGGGAGATGAAGAAGCTTGCACAGGATAGAGTAGCATGGAGCATCAAACCAGTCTCAGGACTGACGACCACAACAACAACAAGAACAACAACAATCCAAAACACCTTTTTTAATGTTTTTAAATTTTTCAAAATGTAAACTGTTATCTGAAAAACTATCTTCAAGAATGGATGTTACTTTGCTTCATTTACATTAAATCTTGCCTTATGGATGTAGGCATGTGAAATACATACCTGAGAACCAAGGACCTTACAAGTACAGCCTGCTGTCTGTCTGCAGCATATGTTTCCTTGCCAGCAAGGCTGAACTCATGAAAGTTCTGGGATGTGTATTCAGTTCCTTTTGCTTCTTAAAACAGAGTTCCATCAAGTCCTCAATTGTGCCAATCACTACCTAGCAGAGTTGACATGTTCAGTGCTCTGTGTTGCAGGTGCGTGTGGAAGGGGAGGTACTGGAGCTGCAGCCAGAGCAGTACCAAGATCTGTATGATGCAGAGCCACTCTTCTGCAAGATCCGGTCTCACATCTGCCAGCAGGGAAAGCCTGTTGACTGGTATGAGCACAAGCGCCATCATGATGAGGTGTATGACCGTGTACGTAATGAGGGCCTCGAACTGCCCATGCCGCCTCACTTGTGAGTACACTATGCTTCCTGTCTTCTTACTCCATGTCCCAAAAGAATAAAGAAACTTGTTTAAATCCTTAATCTGTTGGCATATTTTTCATCTAAGAGAATATATTGTACTTAGAAACTAATTGAGTTGTTCCATATCATAGTGGGAGATCACTGTTATGACCCAAGGAATATTGAAATAAATAAATAAATGAAACCATGTGAGTCAGTAGAGCCTCAGTGACTTGCAATACCATCACTCAATGGTCCATGGACCATGTGTGTGTATGGTCTTGTTACAGGAAGAAGTTCCCTGGGTCTAATATAGGCTAATGCTGGTAACGAACGTGTCACAGAATGTGGTTGAGCCTGAAATCTAGAGAAATTCACAATATGTCTGATACAGTTTTGACAAGGTTATACAGACTTCTTAACTGATGACTCTTTTGAAAGATTTCAATATTGATTTTCTGTCAAATACCGGAAGTGCTGATTGATGTTACTTGATATTCAACTTTCAATACCTTTACACATTGTAGTCTCCATTGCAAATTGAAAGATATAATGCAGTGCCCAGTAACAGTTTGTTATTAGACCCAGTTACCTTCAATGATTTAGATATAAATGTGATATACAGTGATTTATCTGAATATGATGATCGAATCGAGTAGCAGTAGCAGAGTTGTTGTTGTTGTAGTAATAGTAGTGATAGTAACAGTATAGTACAGTTGAATAATTCATCTGTGTATCACTTTGAGATGGGCAGTGGAATGTCACTGTATTAACTGAAGACTATAAAAATAATTCATGTATTCAGACACAGGCATTTACACAGTTGCAGGTCTAGTTGGGCACGACTGGACAGATAATCGGCCATGGCTTACAGTGAGAACCAACCTATTTGTCTGGCGTAATTTAGGGAACCAAGAAAAAACCTAAATTAGTATGACAGTATGGGAATTAGAGCTTCCAACTACCCAAATACAAAACAGTGTGTTTAAAATAGTGCACCTTTATTCAGTTTATTCTTAGAGTACAATACTGTTTTGATTCCACTAATTTCTCAACATAAGTCACCACACATTCTAAAGACATATTATTTCACGATGTAAAAATCTAATGCTGCAGTGTTCAGCAGTGTTCATTCATTTCTTAGTGCCAGTCAGTGCACACACTATCATCTAGCATCAGAAGCTTGGCACTAGCAACAGCTCATAGCTAAAATTAGTAGGGATGCTGATCCATAAAATTATCTCTCTTTGTTTTAAAATTGTGTAAAAGGAAATAAAGATTTATAAAAAAGAAAATTTACTTAGAAACTTGATAAAATCATAAAAGAACAAAATCAAACACTTTTTACTTACTTTAACCTAAACTGTTACTGTTGAAGCTTGATCTATCCATTTGGAAATGAAATCCTTTCTTTTGTCATAATTCGCATTAAAATGTGAATAACCTTGTCCTTCAACACTGAATGACAACTTATGTATATTTCTCTATTGAAAGCTCTGTAAGTGCATTTAGTCTTCTCATGCTTTTCTGTTTTCTGTCTCTTTTTTATATTTGTAAAACCAGCTTTTGTCCATGTTACATCACCTCAAAACAGCCTACACAGAAACCAAAAGAGTGCTTAATAATAATAATAATAATAATAATAATAATAATAATAATACTTAAGTCACAAAGTCAACTTCTCCATTAGCTGCATTCAGAATTAAAGCTGTAAATATACAAGGGTCATTTGGAAAGTAGAGAAGTTTTCTTTGTACAGAAATTTTTATTTGTTATAATTAAATGAAACTATATTTTACAAACAATTTGATACCCAAGCAACTCTTCTGCATAGTCGCTATTCAAATTTAGGCACTTATGGTACCATTTTACCAGCTTGTCTGTGCCTTCTGCATTCTCAGTTGCTGCCAAGTTGTTGATCCACTGATTAACAGCTTCTTTAAGTTCATAACCACTTTTGTAGCACTTTTCACTAAAAAAAACTTTCAATTTGGGGAATAAATGACAATAACTTGGCGCTAAGTCTGAAATGTATGGCAGATTTTAAAACATTCCCCACTGAAGCTGCCGCAACAAGTCCTGTGTGACTCCTGCAGCATGAGGCTGTTCACTATCATGAAGGAGGATGAGTCCACTGGTTACCATTGCATGCTACTTGTTTAATGGAGCAGTGATGTCATTGAAGCATCTGACAGTAGGCTGATGCCTTTATGGTCTCATCTCTAGGTATGCAGTCGATGAATGGGAGACTCTTACAGGCACAAAACACTATAGTCACAATCTTTGTTTAACTTTTTTGGCTTTGTTGGGGATTGCGAATTCCACCATTCCATTGACTGACACTTTGTTCCTGGTGCAAAATGTAATATCCAAGTTGCATCACCCCTGCCAATGTGATTCAAAAATACATCACCATCCTTTTCACAGTGGCGGAGAAATGTCAATGCAGCTGCCATTCGTTTGGTTTTGTGTTCATCTGACAAAATTTTGAGGAACCCACCTGGCACACATTTTTTATAGCCTAGTTCTGCACTAACAATCTTCCACAACACAGGTCTTGAAATGCCTGGAGAGAATGAGTGCAGCCAACTAATTGTGAAACACCTATCTCCTCAATTTTTTGTTTAAACAATCCTTGCTTTGAGTCAATCAGACATCACTGGGATCCAGCACAAGCAATCGTCATTGTGAGCATTCTTCCATCTACCATTAAAAATGCTATACCACCTCTGAACTGATGCTTCATTCATCACATTACCATTACCTGATGGCTAAAATGCATTTTCTAAAGTAAAATTTATGACTTGACCAGAACTTAACTTTGTTCTTAGCATCCATGGGGAATAGTCACGTGTCATTTTTACCTGTGTATATATTCATCCAATAAAGTATAAGTCGACAGTACCATGCCGTACCACATTTATATCATACACGCACCATTCTTGGCTTTCCTATATCTTTTTCATAACTCAGGATGGCTACTGACATTAAATTTAAGAATTGAAAACAAGTATAAACATAGAATTTTAAAAAAGCACTGATAACATTAAATGTTAACATTAATATTGGTGGTAATGGGGAGAACTGGAGCCATTACTGATGGCAATGAAGTTTGATTTTCATTTCGTGTACTGAAGCTTCCTTTCTTTAAATCATAAGTCGTCTACCTGTTTTATGTCTTCTACAGTTTTAACCCTCTAAAGCTCCCTCTAGTGCCATGGAAGTTATGATATGGCCTGGCGTTTTAAAAATCCTATCATCCTGATCCTTCTTATTTTTAGTGTATCTGTATATTCCTTTTTTCACATATTCTGCAGCGAAACTTTTCATTCCGTACCTTATAAGTCCACGTTATTCTCAATGTTCTTCTATAGCACCACATCACAAAGGCTTTGATTTTCTTCTTGTCTACTTTTCTAACTGTTCATGATTCACTGCCACTCAATGCTGTGTTCCAAATGCTCATTCTCAAAAATTTATTCCTCAAGACCCTATTTTTAGTTAGGAATATCCTCTTTGCCTATACTAATTTACTTTCTATGTCTACCTTGCTCCATCGATCTGTGATGTCCCCCTTCCGTGTCTCCCCCACCAAGGTAGCAGAATTCCTTAACTTCATCTGCTTTGTGGTTACCAATTTTGATTTTCAGTTTGCTACTAATCTAATTTCTGCTACTAATTACTTCCACCTTTCTTCAGTTTCCTCTTAATCCATAGTTTGAAATTCATTAATTTTCATTCCATCTAACTCATCCTGTAATTCTTCTTTACATTTACTGAGGATAGCAATGTCATCAGTGAATCATATCATCGATATATCTCTTTCTTACATCCTGACTATTGCTGACTTGACTATTCTTAATCTTTCTTTGCAAAAAGTAATGACTCAGGGCATTTCCTGACAGATTTAAATAAGCTGGAGTAACAACAGCCTATAAAACTACACACCTGTTTTGGCCATAGTATAAAAAAGTTTTCAGAAACGTTCTTTGATTGAATACCCACTCATTTTCCTAAGCAGGACTTGTTAACCATTAATCCGTTAAACTTTCATAAATAATTCTCCACAGTAAAAGTCACACAGGATATTATAAATGAAGTCCTTGCAAAGTTCAACAATAAAAATTATCCATATACCATGGAGTAGGCAAGACCTTTGATTGTGTGGCCCACAAAATTTTACTTGGCAAACTAAACTACTATGGCATGTCAGCATTCCAGCATGAAAATGTCTTAACATCATAACAGGAACAAGAGAGCTGCACTGAAAGAATGTTTCTCATAAATAAGTATATGATATGAACAATCATTTGGGGCAAAAAAAAATCTAGTAAACATGGGCTGTAGAATGCACACCCTTTAAACTTTGAGAACTTTTTCAGCTTCAATATTGTGAAACAAATACCTTCTTCTACAAGCCATTTGCTTTAAAAAGAAGGTTTCATAAATGATGTCCTAGCAAAGTTCAACAATAAAAATTATCCTGAAGGATATACAGCACCATGGATTAGACAAACCCTTTGATTTTGTGGTCGAAAACAAGAAAAAATTATCTAGTAAATATCAGCTTTGAAATGCATACCTTCAGAGCTATAAGTACTTGTTCAGTAGAAGGGATGTGTTTCAGAGTACTGACGATCAAAAGGTATTCATAGCTCTTAAGATGTGTGATTCAGAGCCCAAATTTACAAGACTTTCTTGCTTCAAATGATTGTTCCTGCCACATACCTAAATACTGACCATTCCTCCTGGGACACCTGGCATAAACTAATTAAGAGGCTCAATTTGGCACATTTTATACTTGGCATTATCTGTCATTGTTTTAGCCTAAAGAAAAGGGTATTAACTTGTTTTACATACTCTCTCTCATAGAATTATTAGTTCAAATCAAACAATGGAAAATCCAGAATGGAATGTAACAATATTATGAAATGGAAAGTTGTCACTCACCATATAGCAAAGATGCTGAGTCACAGATAGGCACAACAAAAAGACTTTCACAATTAAAGCTTTCGGCCAGTGGCCTTCGTCAACAATACTCATGCGCGCGCGCACACACACACACACACACACACACACACACACACACACACACACACACACTCATGCAAATGCGACTCTCACACTGAGTGTGGTTTCAGTTGCCTGAGACTGAAGTTGAGTGTGTGTGAACTGCATTTGTGTGTGTGTGTGTATTGTTGATGAAGGCCAGTGGCCAGAGGCTTTAATTAAGAAAGTCTATTTGTTGTGCCTGTCTGCGACTCAGCGTCTCTGCTTTACGAGGAGTGGCAACTTTCCTTCTCATAATAGAATTATTAATTTAATATTCAGACAGCTATACATGGCTTTGAAATTGATGTGTTACACTGAAACTAAGCGGAAAAAATCTTAAAATGAGCCATCACGGCTGACTCCTGTAATTGTCTGTATTAAATTGTAACTATGATTGAAGAAAATCATCAGTCATGTCTTCTGAGGAAATGAACCTAAAGTAAATAGGGTACTTTATTCTTTTATTTTACTTATTTAATTTTGTCGTTTGATCATGTACAGTGTAGTGAACTGGATAATATCAGATACTTTATTTAAATATAGTGATAACAAGGAAAAATAAACATTCATGTTTATTTGTACTTATACTACAAATTCATACAGTCTCTTAGTGTAGAAAAGCATAGGTACTGGGGATATCTTTGATAGATTTTTCAAATGCACTGTTATTTATCACATACACTATGTTTGGTGGTGATTCATTGAGCAATTTTAGACACATGAAATGTGTGTATCTTACACTAACTTGTAATGGTTGGGACAACATGAAAGTTTTGTTTAATCTTCTATTGTTGTTGTGTATAGTACCATGTTTAATAGTACTATGAAGAACTCCACCACATTTTTAAATATACAGTATATTAGCTTGCCCATAATATATATGCACTGTGGTGGTAGACCTTTTACAATTGTAAACACTGGTTCAGATGGTACCCTAGCTGTGCTGCCTGTTGCAATCTTAATGGATCTCATTTGGATTTTGAAAGTCTCCGAAGCTGCTGGAGTGTTTCCTCAAAATGTGAGGCCATGTTTCAGATGTGCACTGAAATATACACATTAAGCTATCATTAGTGGTTGCTCACTGAGCATCTTTTCTGTTTATCCTTAACTGCCCATATCCACTTTTCATAGTGATGTGCTCAACATGTTGTTTTCTTTTAAATCACACCTTGTCCAAATACCAAGAAAGATTGTTGCAGCTCTATTTGCAAAGGGTTGGGTTGTTTATGAGACTTTTGAAGCAATCCATTTCAGAAGAACCACAATTTCCCATTAAAATATACAAAATTTACTTTCCTGTCAATCTCACCTCTTCATCTGCGGTTCAAAATGACGTTCATTATTCTAGAACAAAGGTTTCCAACAGGCTTCCATAAATACAAATATAGATAAGGAATTATGACACCTAACCACTTCAGAAGGAAATTTAAAAAAATTCGTTCATCAAATTCCTATAAGCTACATAGCAATAACAATGTTTATTGCAAAGCTACGTGATAAGTTGTAATATATTGCAAGTGGTATCTTTTTATTACAGATGTAGGTAATGATTTTCTCTGAATGACATCAATGATTTCATCTTAATATTAAGCTACCAGTATGAGTGAGAGAATTTTCTGTTAAGCTACTAAGATGTACTCAGGTGTCATAGGTACAAATTACAATCAGCAATAGAATGATAGTTTATTGTTAACACAGTGTAGTGATTAAGTTTAAACACAATGCTTGCCTTTTTCTAATGTATGCCTTGACTAATTTCACATCCAAGGAGGATTGGATCTATGGAACACAATGAATGTTACGTGTATATGTACGTATAATCAAATGTTTTAGAACAAAATTATTCATTCTTTTTTTAATTAGTTAATTTTAATTATGGCCATATCAACTTTTAAAGTAGTAATTAAAGACAGTGTTGTTCCTTCAGAGCTGTGAAGGGTTGTTAACAATCACATTTGTTAAAGTTCCTCTCCAAAGTCCTCTCCATTCTTTTCAAACTATAGTCTGCCATTCCGTAAGATTTATTTACTTACCCCAAACTAAGCCACTAGTAACAAACATTCTGCTCTGTTTTCTGTAGTCTGATTTATCAACATCTTGTTTTGTATTATGTCACAACAGCTTGAACTTTTTCAGCAATGTGCACAGTAACATTTACAATTTACTACAGCAGAGTCCCACTAATCCAAACTGCAGTAATCTGGAAATTCAGTTAATCCGAACATGAAAAATGTTAGTCTAAGTATGGAAAACTGTGATGTAAAGTGCTGCACATACACACTATTTTAATTTACTCAGTACAGTAAACATGTATTAGAAAAATTGGCAAGAAAACATTAGGTTTAAGCAATGAATAACAATGAAAGAAAAGCTGTCAAAGTTATTAAAAGACAGCAGACATTTTATTCCTACTTTTTAGATGACAAAAACTCAGCCATTGTTTTTTGGCTTAATGAAGACAGTCTGTTATATGAGGCATAGTTGCACCATCATCTCATAACCATCAAATCAGCAGGTGTAGCAGTGGGATGTTGCTCCAAATAACATAGCATGAGGTCAAAGGCTTCTACTGCAACACTGTGTCACTTTCAGCCCCATTGTCACTTCCGTCACAGCAGTCCACTTCTTCCTGGTCTTGAGTCACAGCAGCAACTAAATAAGCATCAGTAAGGTTCTCCACACATGCCCCATCAGCTGCCATCCACTCATCTGTGTCTCCTTCACTAGCTTATTCACATTCAGGGATTTTCTGTATCATTTCTGGTAGATTTTCCTCTTCATTTTCAACTAGGTTGTCCTGATATTCAAGAGATGTCCACAGTTTTCTCCACGATTTTCTCAGAGTATTTTCTGAAATATGCTGCCATGCCTCAGCGGCCCAATGAACAACATCCTTCACATTGGTCTTTTTTATTTTCTCCACTAAAGGAATGCTATCATCTTAGATCAGAATTCTTAAAAATTGATTTCTGTAAATCAGTTTTAATGTTTGCAGTACACCCTGGTCCATTGGCTGTAAAAATGGTGTAACCTTTGGAGCAAAAACTTCACCACAATTTCTCCATCACGTAATTCCTCAGTGCTGGGGTGAGATGGTGCGTTATCAATCAAAAGGATTGCATGGGGAGACAAATGATTTTCCTTAGAAAACCATCGAACAGAGGGAACAAACTGGCCGTGAAACCATTCTTTGATCAGCTTACCATCCACTCATGCTTTTTCTGGTTGCGATAATATACAGGCAGGGACTTCATGTTGCAGTTTTCAAAAGTTCTGGGCCTAGCAGATTTGCCGATCAGCATTACAGACAGCTTGTGATTACCAGCAGTGTTGTTGCACACTAATAAAATCGCATGATCTTTGCACATTTTAAAACCAGGAGCATGGTCTTCTGCATTTGATGCCAGGCTTTTTGATGGCAATGCCCTAAAATTAAGGCCAGTCTTGTCAGTTTTATACATTTGTTGGGGAGAATACTTTCTCTCTCTTATCATTTTTTCAAACTCACCCAAGTATTCCTTCACTGCATCACGGTCAGAAGAAAGCTTCTCTCCAGTAATTGTTAGCAGATGGTTTCCATGACCTTTTTTAATGTGTCCAACCAACCCATAGTTGCACTAAAACATTCATCACCATTTATTGACTTGTTCAGGTATACAGCCTTCTCCTGAAGCAGTGCTCCACTCAAAGGAGTTCCCCTTTCTTTTTCCTGTGTAAACCAAAGGACAAGAGCTTCATTCACTTTATTGTACTGGGACTGTTTCAAAGTCTGCCGAATTTTGAATGTTTTTCCCCAAGACGTTGCACAGGACTGTTCAAGCTTCACTCGGTTCTTTTTCCAATCACAAATGGTTGCTTTAATGACAGCCAGTTCCATTGCCAGTTTAGATACATTCTCACCATTGTCCATCTGCTTAAAAGCATTCAATTTGTCTTTGAGAGTTAACATTGTACCTTTCCATTTACTCATGGCAAAAATATGTACACCACTACACCTGAATAAATACAATACAACTGTTACGTGTGCCAGCAGTTGATAACTAACATAACCAAGCGATGTGCAAGCCAACTGGCAGTGCACTGACCTCAGACACTACAAAGATCTCAACAATGCACAACAGCAAGGGCAGGGAGTGAGAGTGAGCCATTATTCCCACAATTGTTCCCATTTGTTACCGTGGTGTACCAACTTATCTGCTTGGTGTACTTCATTCTAGAAACTCGTCACCATAATTCTGGCTAACCTGAACAAATTAGTTCGTATTAACGGGAATCTACTGTAATAATAAAAGTTAGCCTTTGCCATACACCATGCAGTGGCTTGTGGAGTATGTATGTGGATGTAGATACACTACTCACAAATCTATTTTGAATCAGCTATATGTTATATGATGGGTGTTCAATAAGTAATGCAACAAACTTTCTTTTTTTATTCAGCCAATTTCAGATGAAAAAAATGCGGAATTTGTTGTGGGGCATTGTGGAATATTCCTGCTTTGGCTTCTATAGTTTTATGAAGTTATGACAGGTGGTGGCACAATATGCAGCCTTCAAAATGGTGTCTGTAATGGAAGTGTGTTTCAAGCAGAGAGCTTACACTGAGTTTCTTCTGGCAGAAAACCAGAGCATTGCAGACACTCACAGGTGCTTGCATAATGTCTGGCAGTGAGCACAATCGCATTGACTCACTGGGCAAGGCATCTGATATTATCATAACAAGGTTGCACAAACCTGTCCAATCTCCCATGTGCCAGCCAGCCACACACAGCTGTGAATTCTGCAATGTTGAAAGATGAGGACACCCTCATTCAAGGTGATCAATGGGTCACAAAAAAACAACCAAACAATGGTTCATCACTTGAAATTGAAACAAAATGGCAATCCACTGAGTGGCACCATGCCACCTCTCCTCCAAAGCAAAAGTTCAAAGCCACACCCTCAACTGGTAAGCTCATGGTGATGGTCTTCTGGGACTCTGAAGGTGTTATTCTGTTTCACGTCCTTCCTTGTGGTGCAACGATCAACTTGGATGTGTATTGTGCCTCCCACAGGAAACTGAAGATGCAATTCAATATGTTCCCCATCACAAAAATGCAAATAAACTTTTTCTCCTCTACAACAGTGCAAGGCCTCACACAAGTCTGGGCATTGGAGAGGAGCTCACAAACTCCTTTGGACTGTTCTTCCTCATCCACCCTACAGCCTGGACCTCACACCGTCTGACTTCCATCTGTTTGGCCCAGTGAAGGATGCACTCCACAAGAAGCAGTTATGTGGATGAAGGGGAGATAATTGATGCTGCAAGACATTGGCTCTGATATTGACCAGTAGAGTGGTACCATGTGGCCTTACAGGCCCTCCCAGTGACGTGACCTAAGGCTGTCCCACTGAACAGAGATTATGTTGGAAAATAGGGTTTTGTAGCCAAAAGGAATGGGAATAAAATGATGTACTGGTTCCAGAATAAACCCAACATGCTTTTGAGAGAAACAATTATGCATTAAAAACTGAAGCCCCTAATACATTTTATCAAGCTGCAGCACAACATCTCTGTAGTCATGGATGTATGGTGGGGTTCTCACAGAGAGGATACATTGCAATAAAGTTCGTATAATATGATGGATATTGATGTGACACTTGTGCTCCCACAGAAGCAGCACAATAAGTAACAAGACACAGCAGTGGCAATAGCCTTGCAGTTGCTGCTAGCCTCAATGCGGACAACTTCCGAATATGTCACATATTTACTTGAGCCTGGAGCTCCAGCATTAAAAGTGATTTTGGTGTGTTAACCACATTTGGTACACAGCATAGCATGACCTAAAAGGTGTCAAACATAAACTAGCCAGTGACTACATTTTTTACTGCAAACTTTTCAAAATATTTGCTGTGTTTTACTTAATTTCAAGGTATCACAATAGATATGGGCAATAGTGAAAAGAAAACTAGTTCACTATCAAACTGTGACATCAGACAATAAGATGAAAAATAATCTTCTTTTTTTTACTGAATAATTTCCTCAAAATTGAATGAGAAGATTGTATAACAGATAACACACACCAAACCAAAAACAGTAGTTTTAATTTTTAGGTAAAACATAGAAGTTTCACTGAGAAACTAACTACAGTTTCACCAACAAAAAACATTTTTATGCACATCAGATGACTCAACATTTCCCTCCCCATGCCTCATACTATACAGTTGTGTGGAGCAACAACCCCATGTTGCATCAGGCAATATACGAGTATCAGAGAACTGTATCAGTGTTATATTGTTGTCATCCCATTGCGAACCACTTAAGCTGCTTCAATTATATTCCTGCACACTCCATCAATGTGGGTCACATATCATTTCACATATTGCACTGCCTCAGTGAAAAACATGCCTGACTGTCATCGAAATGTGGCATAGGCATTGTTTGAGGAGTTTGAAATAAATATTCATTTATGATTAGTTACATTTACCAAGGCTGGGTAAATTATGTATACAGAATGTAAATGATCACTATTAAGCAACAGGAATAACTCTAAAAAGAAAAGAAATTTCCAGCAGGTAATATCACAAATATATTTTTTGAAGCTAAACGGTTCCACATATTCAAGTCACTGCATGCAAAGACTGATATCAGTTGTACTGAAATAAATTCAAGAGTGTCATAGCTATTTAAATTTAAAATCTACTTGAGTTTACAATTTCTGATAGCAGTTTTCTTCACTGGATATGCCAGAATGGGTTCATAGATTTGATTTGTTATTTATATTATAAGTTAATGAGATTTTGTTAGATATTTCACAATGAAGAGCAAGTAAAATGTATATTCTAGTAACATGGAATTATTGTAGCTGAGAGATTATTAATGCTGAACGACTGAACTAGTTATAGCAAATGATTGTAACCCATTCTGGAGCACAAAAAGCACAAATTTAAGATGTCAGATTTCAGGAACTGCAAAAAGTGGGTTTCTTTTGGAAAATAGAATGCACATGTTGAAAAATATGGCAGGAATATAGCCTTCCATTCTAATAGTATTACTGGATTGGCTACTTTTCATTACATTACTGTGTTATTAATATCTTGCACTTATTATTTAACAACAATTAGTAAAGCTTGACTTATTATTTCTCTCTATGCTTTCCTGTTTCAGTGTGGCCTACAAGCTTGTGGCGAACGTAATGGATTTTTATTACGCTTATGACGAACTGATTGGTGACAGATTATTGTTCGTTCTTGACCCAGATACAAAAAAATGGAAGTACAATCATGTATATGCTTAAATACATTAAGAACTACAAACACTGCCATTTGTTTATGTATTACCATTTTATATCAGCGTTTTCATAAATTAAATGAACTTTATTGTGTATCACACTTTTGTTAGCAGTTTTTCTTTGTATGTCATATATAATTATTTTTGAACAGATGTATTTGTTACACTATCAAGTTCATATGTGTAAAAGAGAATACTCTTGAATGTGCTATTGTGATCTTTTGTAAAAATAAAGGTGGAAAAATGATAGTGGTTACAGCAATTATCTTTCAAAGCTTCAAAGTTATCACTTACTATTGATTTCTTTTGGGTTATTCAGTGTGTGTCTATGTTAACATTCCTCATTTTCTGTCAGGACTTAATATATATATTTGTTATACTTTGTTAAGTATGAAATTGTATTCATTTTTGTTTATATGTACAAGCCTACAATTTATGTTTGTTACAACAGTTATTTTCCTCACATTACTTAATAAAATCCATCTTATATATGTATTACATACGTAAATTGAATACAATTACAATATTAGCATGCTGAACACATTTCTGTACCTTTATTGCTTCTAAGGAAATGAGAGTATGTATCATGAATATGACAGTTCATTGTCATATAGTTTGTGTGTCTGTTTCTGTGAATTCACATAATTTAACATTGCCAGGATTGATCATCACATCCAGTTGGGTAATTTTTAATTTCCTATTCCATACATTGTTACTTTCTTCAGTGGTGACACACCACTTATATCAGTCACACATGATATCTGTTTTACTACCAATGAAGAGAGATATATACTTACAGAAAATGTAATTAGGGTTTACATTTATAGATTTTCATTGACATTTTACTGATGCTTAAGGATATATTAGACCAACTTATTACCCAATAATTCAGTCACTCTACCTCAAAAATTATTGGGACCAAATATCATTGTTATTTCTGTTTCTCACCAAGGCACAAGAGTGTAGTAGTATTTACTATAGGTCTTATACATGATTTACCTGTGTGTTTAATGTGCCAAAATAAATCATACTTTTGAACATACAATTTTGTTTTCTTTCGCTGTTGAAACATATGATTCTGTTATCTTTCTATATGGGAATAACAAGCAATGTGAGATTAACAAAATCCAGACATAAACTGAGTACTGTAACAATGTAATGTGAATAATATATGAGGGTTGCCCAGAAAGTAATGCACCACATTTTTTTTTTCTTCAGCTGTTATTCACTGAACGTAATGAGAACTAAACACATGAAAGAAAGGTGTTTTATCTACATATGCTGTTTTTCCACGTAATCTCCATCCCATTCTATGGCTTCCTCCAGCATGAAACAAGGCATGTATGTCCTGTCAGTACTAATTTTTGTTGTGTAGTGGAGCCAGTGCTTCACTGTGTTAACCACCTCCTCATTGTCCTCAAAATGTCTTCCATAAATGGCATACCTTGATGGCGAATGACAAAATCAGCTCACTGCAACATGTCGGTGTGACAGCTGTGGATGTTCATCCCGACCACTGCAAATCATGGAGCACCACTGCGCCGCCTTCTGATGACCTAAACCTCCTTACCCAGGGACTAACTGTACTTCTGTTGACATCAGGTGCTCCATAGACTTTACACATTCATTTGTGAATATTCTCCACAGTTTCTTTCTCTGCAGTGAGAAATTCAATGATGGCACATTGCTCGTAACATACATCACCTGCAAACACCATTTTGAAATTGTCCTGCAGTTACGCTATCTGTTGGAAATGACAGAAACTTGGCACACTCACTCAGGAGACTTCAAATAATACATACATAAAATTTTGCATTTGTAGCATTGTTTTCGACTGAGAAAAAAAAGTCGTGCATTACTTTCTGGGCAGCCCTCATCTATGCAGCACATAAGGTGTACAAAAAATACTGATGATTGCTATATGTTAATCTTAAATACTTTGGCCAAAATTAATAATGTTTGGAGTATGCAGAAATAGATATTAATGGGAGGTAAAAATTTTGCTCGTTTTAGTAAACAAGACACACCACTAGGATAAGAATAGTAAATTCACTAGGAAGGACTGGAATTCATATCCCAACATAACCATCCAGACTGTTTTCCAGGATTTCCCTAAACTATACTGAGAAAATGACACGATGACTTCACTGAATAGGCCATAGGCATTTTCTTTCATAATTGTTGTCCGACAGACTTAATGCAATTAATGAAATGAACTGAAGTCATAGAACCAGATGTTTAGTTTTATGCTTAGAGCAGTTCAAGAATGGCTGTATGGAGGGGAACATAAATAAATAGGAGGGGAAAATGGCCTGTAGTTCATTTAGTAAGTTAAATAGATTTTTAAAATTAAGATACTGTTGTCTCAGAAACAGAAAGTTTGCAATAAGTGTGTACCAGTTTCGGCAACAAGAAGTCATCTTGACTGGTCTAGCACACCTACAACATTTCTGCTGCTGCCAAAAACAAATTACTGCCCAGCGCTCCACTTTATCAATGAGCTACATTACTTTATTTTGGTTTCTTTAACAGCAAGATATGATTATGTATTTGGAGAGATTTCAGCATGTACAATGACAACAAGAAAAACAAAAAAACTATGTATATAACTTTATTTTTTGAAGTTATCATTAAAACTTTCACTACTCCACGTGCACCAAAGAAACAGAGAAGCCACTGGTGGGCCAACAACTTTTTTTAGTGAGGGAGGGGCGGGGGGAAGAGTGGGTAAACCCATTCACCAATTGTGGAGGGGCAAGAAATGTAATACCTGACTGTTCAGGTCAATCAAACCTATTCAGTGATTTCGTCTAACATGAATTAGACATACATTTTTCAGCAAAACTACTTAGCAAATATGTATATCAATAGTGTAGAGAAATGTTTAAGTAGTCAGTGCAATGTTGTTCTACAAAGAGAAACAACTCATTGATAAAAAAGTCATAAAAAGGACCCAGTTTTGTAGATTCTGCTTCTTGGAAGCAACTTCATTCCTTTAATTTTGAAGAAGACATCACATAGCTGGGAAGATATTAGTTCTACTTTTCTCAAAGACCATCAATTTTACTGTGTACTGCAATAACAATCAGCCACTGATAAACCCAATTTATAGAAACACTGTAGTTCACATCTTAACTCAAAAAAGAAAATGTAATTTCTGTGGAAACAGTACAGTTATCTTGTTTCTTTTTAGACTCCAAAATGTTTTACATGCAATTTCTGAATGTAATTCTATTTTCCTCAGTCTGAGAACAAATTATTTCATGACATCTGTAAGATTAATTTCCCCAGCTCTGATTTGATTAACATAAAGCCACAAAGATGTCATTGTTGATCTGAGGCAAATCTTAAGTTGTTGCAAGGCATTGAATGGTCTCTTGGAGGATGTTAATGATAGTGGACCTGTCATTGTCAAAATGATGAGACGATAACTTCCCAAAACAGTTATTTTAACACTACTACACTCAGCAATAATTTGTCTCACAATAGAGGATGCATTACATGGTTCATAGTATTTTGAGCTATACATTAAGCCTTTCCATGTCAAAGTTCAGTGTGTGCACTCCAAGTAACTCTTCCAAATGTCATATAAATGGAGGATCTCTTCAATATGAGATAATTGCTTTACATCCTATTTGTCAAACCTTTACTCAAACTTATTCAGAAAGAGATCAAGAATTTCAAACACATCTTTCTTACTTCTTCATTCATGGGACAACTCTACAGGAACAGACAATGTTACTGTGTGTTTCGCCACAAGAGATGCTCTTAGAATGTCTGCATAACATTTCCCTCTGATTGCATCAAACTTTCAATTATCTAGAGATAGATACATTCAATGGTGACTACCACATAAAAAATAGTGTCAAGCTTTCCGAGCTGCTTTGCATTGTCTCGCAGGACTTCCACATCTGATTGAACTCTGTGCATTCAACACTTAGATGACAATTGCTACTCAGCATATAGTGGAGATGCTGAGTTCCAGTTAGGCACAACAAAAAGACTGTCAGGAAGTGAGCTTTCAGCCAACAAGGTCTTAATTGAAAACAGACAACAAACACACACACACACACACTCACACAAACACAACTAGCACACACATGAACCAGTCTCTGGCTGTTGAAGCCAGACTCAGTTTCAACAGGCAGAGACTGTGGTCATGTGTGTATGAGTTGCATTTGTGTGAATGTGTGTGCATATTTTGCCAATTTTCAGCAAAGGCCTTGTTGGCCGAAAGCTCACTTTCTGACAGTATTTTTGTTGTGCCTATCTTTTCATAAATTTGTTATAGTTACCCTGGATTCTACTTGTTCAATACTTAAGTTACTGTGTTCTGGATCAATTCATAGTTTTCTCTGCAATGCTTCACAGATTTTACCCGTACGGCTTATTGGGCTGGGGAAACTGATGTCAGCTGTTGAATTTATAGATTTGGATTTTTTCTTATTGACACTTTATACAGATTCTAGAATTTTATGTCATATGTCTTTCACAGTTACCAGCACATTGGAAAATAAAATGGATCACTGCGTCTTGAAACTTCTTGTGATTCCAGAAACAGAAATTATTACTGCAGTGGATGGTAAAAAGCTCTTTGGCTGGTCCTGAAGGATTACCCCCCCCCCCCCCCCCCCCCCCACACACCACTCTGTTGTTTCATTCAGACATATTAGCTGCACCATTGAAACAATGGGCATGTAGAAACTAAGTTCTTAGTGAGAGTCTTAAGAGGTATTTAATAGCTGCCAATGGAACTGCCCCCGAGTTCAGCAAAATGTATAACCCCAAAAAGAGTTATTTTTCTTTGATCAGCTGAGGATTGCTGCAGTGTACACAAAGAGTAAACTGCTCCTGACCAGCTAAGTCCATCATTGAGTATGCCAAAATTCTGTGAAGTGGAGAATTTTTCATTTGCTTATCAATGTTTTTGCCTATCATAAGAGACATAATGAGCTTTATTTCATTTTGTATCACTGACACTAACATAGTGTTGTGACATTTCACCATTATCATCAGTTCTGGTACATCATTCTTTCACTCACTGAGAGGTGTCATCAGGTTTGCAATGATTGTTCTACTGTCTCTTGGTGTGCTTCCTGCTTGGTCCAAGAGTATGAGTTAAGTGACAATTCCTAGTAAAGGGTTTTCCTTCCTCCCAATTGATCAGCAGATGTGCTGTTTTCACATTGTGAATAATTGTAACTGACTCTCAATGAAAAAGATTTTTCTCATGTACTCTGAACTTTTCTGTATGCTTTTTCCAATAAAAGAAACTGTGGTGGAAACTGTTGGGTGGAGGGTGTGGGACAGTAGGTTGCCACAGATCAAGGCCAAGATGATTTTAGGAGTGGAGAATGTGACATAAGGTTAACTTCCACACGAGCAAACCAGAAAAGCTAGTGCTGGAAGGGAGGATCCAGATGGCCCAGGTTGTGAAGTGGCCATTGAAATCAAATGTGTTATGTTCATCTGTGATGCTGGAGTGGGAGAGATTCAATTTCAGAGATGTGATGTATGTAGTGTGGATTGTAGAGGAGCAGTATCTTGTGGTGGGAGCAAAAGTTGTTATGGGATGCATGGGACTTGGATATGTGTTTTGCAATAAGGTTGTGTGTACAAGGACTGGCGGAACCTGAAAAGCTGAATATCATTGTGAGAAGAAGGATGCAATCCACAGAATAGAATTTTTATGTTTAGACCATTGGGGGGATTCTATGGGATAGGAAGCATTTAAGAAACAGGATGTGGAACTAGGTTTTAGCCAGGGAAAGGGACACATTCTGAACAGGTGCAGTAATGTAGAGCAGGGGTCCAATGTGCCTGAGATGGCATTGGGGAAATGGAATTTATGTAGTAAATGTGGAAATTAAGATTGTAAGGAAGCTGGAAAATACATACAGATGTGAAAAAATACACATAAATATGTAAAAATAAGCACACACAGGAAAATATGTAAATGTAAATAAAATAGAAAGAAACTTCCACATGGGAAAAATATATTAAAAACAAAGATTCCAAGACTTACCAAGCAGGAAAGCGCCGGTAGATAGGCACAATAAATAAAACACACAAACACACAAACAGAATTTCTAGCTTTCGCAACCAACGGTTGCTTCTTCAGGGAAGAGGGAAGGAGAGGGAAAGACGAAAGGATGTGGGTTTTAAGGGAGAGGGTAAGGAGTCATTCCAATCCTGGGAGCGGAAAGACTTACCTTAGGGGGAAAAAAGGACAGGTGTACACTCGCGCACACACACACACATCCATTCGCACATACACAGACACAAGCAGACATTTCAAATGTCTGTGTATGTGCGGATGGATATGTGTATGTGTGCGAGTGTACACCTGTACTTTTTTCCCCCTAAGGTAAGTCTTTCCACTCCCAGGATTGGAATGACTCCTTACCCTCTCCCTTAAAACCCACATCCTTTCGTCTTTCCCTCTCCTTCCCTCTATCCTGAAGAAGCAACCGTCGGTTGCGAAAGCTAGAAATTCTGTGTGTGTGTTTGTGTGTTTTATTTATTGCGCCTATCTACTGGCACTTTCCCGCTTGGTAAGTCTTGGAATCTTTGTTTTGAAAATATATAAAAATACACAACACAAATATGTAAAAAAGGTACAAAATCTTGTGTCCTGAGATAATGATGGGGAGAGCAGGGGAGGGGGAGGGTGATTGATTAGACTGAGGTTAACAATTTTCTGTCGCACATGTAGGTGTGGAGAATCTGCATCACATCCTTCCTTTCACAATGACCTTCATCTGTTCCAATTCTGCCAGTCCTTGTCTGTCATGAACTTGGTACTGCAAAAACACGTTTCAATGGCCCAGGCATCCCAGAAACACCTCTGTTCCCCCCACAAGATACTGCTGCTGTGCAATCCCTACTACATACATCACATCTCTGAAATAATTGCTTGATCTCCAGCACCTGGAAGAGCATTCTCCCTACATTATCCAGCCCGCTGACATCCTACTGCCGTCTCGGGGCACTACTATCCAACCCCTATCATACCATAGTGTTCCTCTTAGTCAACCCCACATAATACCCAGACTCTGCCTGTCTGACCTTTTAAACCTACCACATCCCCCAAAACTCCCTACCAACAGTCCACAAAATCCAGAGTCAAAATGGTCCCACAACACTGTTGTTAACCTTTCCACCAAAATCCTCAGTCCCATAGAAGTTTCAGTCATATGCAAAGGCCTCACCTTCAGCTCCATACTCTGTCTCCTGATCTGTGCAATGGAAAATCTTCATCACCTATCCCTCCAAGAAAAGACAACCTAATCCCAACATTGAAACTTTTGTGTCATACCACCATCCAACCATGATCCTCCCACCCCCCATCTAACCACCCCCTGTTCAGCTCACAGTAAATCCTTACCATCCTTCTCAGGTCCCTTCCTAAGAATACCAACTTTTCAGCAGAAGAAAAGACAGCCATACACAGCCTCAAAACAGATCCTGACTTAATTATCCTACCTGCAGATAACCAGCTGTTGTTATGAATCACAGTGACTACATGGTGGAAGGCTTCTGCCAATTGTTTGACTCCTCCACCTATAAGGTCTGTCAGATTGATGCTAATCCAGAAGGCTAGCCGCTTCAAAATGCCTTAGGCCGTGGTTATAGTGGAGCAGTATGGCACAACAAAAGGAGAATGGCGACCAGAGTAGTGTTGATGAAATAAACCTGTGCAGTTCAGTGTGTGTGAGTATTGTGGTGCTGCAAGTAGAGTGCACAGACCACAGTGGCACTGAGTGAACCAAACGTGTTTGCTTTTGAGCACAACAGATCTAAAACTTATCGATTGTAAGATTTGATAAAATGCCTCATCTACAGATATACCTCAACTCCAAATAATAGAAAAGCCAATACAACTGATAGGTTCGGCAGTGTAGAGTCTAGCAATATATTAAGCTCTCCTTCTCACATCATGTGAAATAATCTAGGAGAATAAAAACCTACCACCTTTGCTTTTCTTCCCATATCCCCCAACATCAATTATAATGCATTTCCTCTGAGTGCATGCAACTGGTTGCAGTAAGATTGAATGAAAATTTGTATAACTATAAAATACCATACCAGAATTTTCTGGGCATTTCAGAGCAACGTGTTTTCTGTCAATGATATATAAATCATTTACAGAATTTAGAAAATCATCCTCACAAGGCATTCACATGTGGAGTGACTGGGAGCAACCCACATCACTTTCGTAGTTGACTATACATTTCTTAAGGCGGTTGCAAATACTATTGTGAATGTCAGAGCTATTCTTGGAAACTTCTTCTGATTTCTAGACACCTGTAACAATCCTCATTTCATAAGCTGTTGAGTACACTTAAAAATGACATTATTTTTTATTTTTTATTATTTTATTATTATGGATTCTTCCATTACTTTTTGGTTGAACAATTCCATAAAATAGCTTTGTTCTGCTGCATTTTGTTTATTTCAAATTAGTTTTCAGTTCATTAAGCCATTTTCAAGAAACAACTGACTAGTGTGTTACCAAAGAACCAATGTCCCTTTCAGACGCTAGTCAGTTGTTCCCCAAAGATGGTCCAGTATGTTCAAAGCCAGCATGAAGCAAACAAAAGTCAGTAGAACAAAAACAGTGTTCTTGTTATTCAGTCTTAAAAGTAACATTATTTCATTGGAAAAATGTGTTGTGGCTTGAATATTGGTTAGATACGGAAGTTTTGCCTATTACTCACATGACAAAATATTCTCCTCTTTGTGTACTATCATTTGCCAAAATCTTGTTATGATATGTCAAACAGTTTATGAGATATGAGGAATATTACAAATATTTCAATTTGAATTTTTCACTGGTGCACAAGTTTGGAACAAAGTAGTTTACATATGAGCCATTTCCTTGAGATTGGTGATACGACAGTGATTTCTATCTAAATTTAAAGAATAATTCAGTATACAAGCTACATTTCATATGTAAAAATATATTACTTAAAACACACATCAAATGCAAATTCATAGCGACCCCTACTTTTCAATGCAAACTTTTCAAATTTCTTGCATTAATTTACTTAACCCCAAAATTTCACAGTAAGTATGACTTTGGTGAAATGATGGGAAGTTCATCATGAAGCTGATTAGTAAAGCCATAAGATGGACAAGAATCAATTTTTTTACAAGATAGTTTCTGTAAAATTGTCTGAGAAAAATGTTCAAATGTGTGTGAATTCCTAAGGGACCAAACTGGCGAGGTCATCGGTCCGTAGACTTACGCACTACTTAATCTAACTTATGCTAAGAACAACAAACCCATACCCAAGGGAGGATTCGAACCTCCTTTGAATAAAGTTCTTCCAGTAGATTTTAGAATGAGGTTAACCACGCCATTGACAGTGTGCTGATTGCAGAGGAGAGAAGGGAAAAGCATAATGAGGTTTTGGATATAGTTTTGAGTATTTTCTGTAGTGTGCGTCCATTCTCAACTTAGAAAAATCAGAATTTGGTAGTTGTAGGGGAAATTTCTTGGACATATTGTGCATCAGGGATTCTACCTGATCTAAAGAAGATTGGGGCAATTAGAGACTTTCCTGTTCCTTAAATAAAGGAACGTATTCAAGCATTCTTGGGTTCAATTAATTTTCATAAAAGGTTGATGGGGAAGAAAACTCCTTGGGATTAGGACGCCCATGCACAGGCAGAATTTGAGTGTGTGAAATAGACTCTTAGGGAGCACCTATCCTGTCACACACAGAATTAAGTAAAGATTTTTGTGTAAGTTCATGTAGTTCTAAGATGGGTTTTGGTGCTGTGCTCTTCCAAGAATCTGACGTGAACAGAGTGACGAAGAGTTATACTACTGCTTTGTGAGCTGGGTGTTCACTACGACTGAAGACAGTCCGGCTTGCACAGTTACCATCCACACAGTTAAGGGAATCTACTGGCTGCGACATGCTTTCCAGGTCCCACTATACCTTGGCATGAAGCGATGCTGCGGCAGCTGCCTGACACAAGCTCTGTCTTCTCTATTGCGCTGCTCCACTATATTTGCAGAACCTCTGGCCTGAATGCATTTCCCTCCTCATGCCTATGACACTCCACACACCCACCTTCTACATTTTCCCCAACATCCACAAACCCAACAATCCTGGATGCCCCATTGTAGCTCCAGTTCCTTCACCAACTCTCCATGATCCCTTTCCCTTTACCTCTTGGGCCACTACTCATCACGTCTTTATACACCAACATCCTTACCACTACTGAACACTACCTCTCTAAATGTCCCTCAAACTCTAAACCCACTACCTCATTCCTCATAGACCCTACTAACTTTGTCAAAACACACAATTACTTCTCCTTTGATGGGAAGGTATACAAAGAAAAGTAGAGCAGCACAGTCATAGACACATGCCTGGCAGCCTCCTATACTAATGTGTTTATGGGCCATCTAAAGGAAAGCTTCCTAGCCTTCTAAAACCCCAGATTCTGTGGTTCATTGATGATATCTTCTCAGGATCAAGACACCCTATCCTCAGTCCATCACAACCTCAACACCTTCTCTCCCATCTGCTTCACCTGGTACTACTCAAACCAGTGTGCTACCTTCCTGGATGTTGACCACCTCCTCACTGATGGCTTCACCCATACCTCTGTCCACATTACACCCACTAACAACCAACAGTATCTGCATTTTGATAGTTGCCATCCCCTCCACACTAACAGATCCCTCCCATACAGATGGGCCACCAAGAGATGCCATATCTGCAGTGACAGGAGCTCCCATGCCCCGTATGCTGATGGTATCACAATAGCCTCCACAGATAGGCACTATCCCCCACACTTAGTCTGCAAACAGATTTCTAATGCTATGTCCCAACACACGCCACCCTCTCACCACCCCCAAGAACCAGTTACATAAGAGTGTCCCCTTTATCACCCATCACTACCTCGGACTGAAACAGCTGAAACACACCCTTCATCAGTGCTTTGATTATATAACATCATGCCCTGAAATGAGAGACATCCTACCCAAGATCTTCCCCACACTTCCTGAATTGGTGTTTCATTGCCCAACTAAGCTCCTCATTCCCCCTCTTCCCCGCAGCCACCAATGCTGCACTTGGCACCCTTGTCTTGTCACTAACTAGTCCCTGTACACACTATCAACCTGTGATGACTTCTCTCTGCTCACCTGTACCCTGATATCCCTCCACTTTCCTCACCCTACTCCAGGTTGCTGCTTCCGTTAAATGCAACACAGCTGCATTCCTACCATAGCAGCCAGAAATAGTTGTCATATGTGTGGGGTGTGCTTGCGTGTGTGAGCATGTGTGTGTTTTACGTTCTGGAGAAGGCTTTTGCTGAAAGCTCAATGTATAACAGTCTCTTTCGTGGTGCCTGTCTGCAACTCAGCGTCTCATCTTTACTGTGAATAGCAGTATATCCCATTAATAATATTTACGACAATCTGGAGAGACTTGAATTACCTTGGTACAGTCTTAGGTTGCTAGAAGTTGATTCTACCGGCCATTTTGAGGATGAGTTTGCATTTCCCACATTCATCTTGTCATATATTGCTCCTGAACTACTTTGACCTAAACAATAAAAAAAATGTAGTTTTCAAAACACAATTTGCTAAATATCACTTGTGCCAGTTGACACTTAAAAATAGGAATCACGAATGCAGTGCTGCAAATCCATTAATGTGGTCAGATAAGAAGTTTTATGCACAAGCAAAGTGTTACAGATGGCATCAAAGTTTAATACACCTTTTCAAAAACTATTCCCTGTTTCTCCTCTTTGAAGGGTATTAATGTGAAACATTTTTTGATTTCAATTAGAATATTGTCAGTTGTTCTGACTTCTTTTCTGTTTCAGATTTTTATTTTTCAATTTAACCCTACTATTAAGAGATTACAAATAAATTATTTTTGTGAATATTTTCTAGCTTTCTTTCATAATTCGTTGCTACTCTGGATTTAATTATATTAAGATGTGGGGACAATATGTTACCATAGGCTGAGCCTGGGTTTACAAGAGAGGTCAATGTGTTTAGGGATAATTCCCATCTGCACATTTCAGAAAAGCTGGTGGTGGAGAGGAGGATCCAGATGGCTTGGGTAGTGAAGCAGCCACTGAAATCAAAGTTGTTACATTCAGCTGCACTTTGTCCTATAGAACAGTCAACTTTTCTCTTGGTCTCAGTTTGACAGTTGCCGTTGATCCTGGTGGACAGCTGGTTGGTAGTCACACCAATATAAAAAGCTGTGCAATGATTGCAGCAGAGCTGGTAATTGACATGGCTGCTTTTACAGGTGGTCTGACCCCTGATGATGTAGGATAATCCTGTGACAGAACTGGAATATGAAGTGCTGGGAGTGTGAATTGGGCAGGTCTTGCACCTGGGTTTTCTACACGCGTTTGATAATGTGGCAAGGGGTTGGGATTGGGAGTGGCATAGGGATGGACTAGGATGTTGTGGAGTTTTGGTGGGTGATGGAAGCCCACTTTAGAAGAAGTGGGAAGGGTCTTGGGTATGATGTCCTTCATTTCAGTGTATGTTGGCAGGTAATCAAAGCCCTGATGAAGGATGTGGTTCAGTTGTTCCAGTCCGATGTGGTATTGGGTGAGAAAGGAAGCACTCCTATGTGGCTGGTTCTTGAGAGTGATGGGAGGATTGAGAGAGTGAGGGGAAATGTCACAGAAGATCTGTTTGTGGACTAGTTCTGGGGGACGTGGCCCATCTGTGTGGGAGGGATTTTTTGGTGAGAAAGGGATAACAGCTGTCAAAATACAGGTCCTGTTGGTAGTTGGTAGGTTTAATGTGGGAAGAGGTACAGGTGGACCCATCAGAGAGGAGGAGGTCCGTGTCTAGGACGGTGGCACACAGGGTTGATGAGCACCAGGTGAAGCGGATGGGAGAGATGGTATTGAGGCTGGGCAGGATTGAGGATAGGGTGTCTTGGCACTGAGTCCAAATCATGAAGATATCACCAATGAATGTGAACCAGGCAATTTGAGAGAATAGGAAGGTCTCATATAGATGGTTCATAAACAGGTTTGCATAGGAGTGTTACATGCGCCTGCCCATGGCTGTGCCACAGATTTGTTTCTGTACCTTCCCTTCAAAGGAGATGTAGTTGTGGATTATTCTGAAGATTAGATTAGATTAGATTAGTTTTTCGTTAGTAAGGTGTTTGAGGAATGAGGTAGTATTGGCTTTGGAGTCTGAAGAATGTTGGGAAAGATAGTGTTCAATAGTGGTAAACCTAAGGCAATAAAAATACGTAGCTCGCTGCAAAGCAGTAGTCCAAGTTAAAACGATTGGGCCCGAAAAGCAATCTGTAAAATAAGGGTATGTCTCAGTGACTACAAAGAATGGTAGAAATCGGGAAAACCATTATGTTGTAAGAATATCCGAATAAACAAAAGTAAAATAAACGCAGCCTAACGTCCAGTTGGAACCAGAAAGAAATAAGTAAGGCTGAACACACATATTATCCGTACACTACTGCTAAGGGAGGTAACTGGGCATCAAACAGTGATGGCAACGACTGGTTGAAAACAATCAATTCATTTGGTTGTTGGAAAACAATCGACTCATTCGGTTGTAGTTACGGGTATCATTTGAAGTATTCATTCATTCTCTAGAGTGAAACTAATCTGTGGGAACAACCGAATGAAAACAATCGTGTCAGCAGGTTGTAGTTCTACATGTCGGTTGGATTATTATTCATTTAATTATTTCCGGTGAAAGCAGTCAGAGGGAGCAATCGAATGAAAAGATTTGACACTGTTGTAGCTTTGCATATTGAGTGAATTATTCATTCTTTCTTTTCAAGTGAACACAATCATTAGTTTTTCTGTCGGTTGAACCATTTTTTTCACATTTTCGGATTTTCATCTCACTATAAAATTTGAATTTTTTCGAATAAAACGATATATATATTTTTTTACACATTCAAAATGTGAAAAAAAAATTTTTCAGTCCAACTCCCCGTAACACACTGAAATCTGTTAAGCAGCTTCTAGAACCTTAGGTGAATATGAATATTATGCCTGGCTGGCTCAGAGATTTTCTCCGCTCAGGGACTGGGTGTTGTGCTGTCCTTATCATCATCATTTCATCTCCATCGACAAGCAAATATATCACTTATAAACTCACATGGGAAGTATTTTATTTATTTTTTAAAATGTAATCTACATGGATTCTTTACTTAAAGATCTAATAAAATCGGTAATTTTTTTTTATATAGAAGGCTGTGGATTGCTGTGTTATAAAGGTTAAATTACGTGTTTGTATTGGTAGCACTGTCAAAAACAGTATCTTATTGTTTCATACATAAACAAGCGTTGTATGTCCAAGTGCTAACGTTTTTTCCGAGGAAAAGTGAAGAATAGATTGGTAAATCTCTCAAAAAGTAAAGTATGACGTCAAAACGAAGTGTTTTTAAGAAACGTGGGTTTAATGGTAAAAGATTTTCGAATAAAGGGAAACATTGTGTATAGCAGGTGTCACGTGAAGTTAGAGACAATGAAATACAGGCAAACTCGTCAATATCTAGAGAAACACCCACTAATGCTTCGAAGATTAAAATAAAACGTTGTGATACACAGTTTTCTCAAAACGAAAGTGATGTAAATGGGAGGTCAAGTTATATTCTGAAAGATTTACATATCCTAACAAGGGTGTTAGGTGAATGTGTGTGTTGTAAAATATGTGGAGTGCCAGTCAGTTTACATGAAGACAGTGAAGTATCAAATGGACGAACCAGGAAACTTATCATCAATTGTGCCATTTGTAAACATAATGATTTTGAAGTAAATGTTAGGTAGTTTTATGGATTGAGAGCTATTGGCAAAGGACACACTGCAGCAGGAGCAGTGTGTACTGTGATGAATATGCCATGCCCACCTCGTAATATTGACAAGTATGCAGGGTTTATTGGAGCTGCTGTGGAATCTGTTGCATGAGAGTCAATGAAGGGTGCTGCAAACTAGGCCGTTGAAATAAATGATGGTATGAATGGCATACCAGTATCTTTTGATGGCACTTGGCAGAAATGCAGCTACAGTTCTAAGGCTTCTGTTGCTAAGGCGACCAGTGGGGATACTGGAAAGGTAATAGATTTCCGGATTTTAACCAAATATTGCTATATATGTAAATCAGGGAATGAAGAAGGGCTATCTGTGACAGAAATTGTTCAAGTGGTGGTATGGAGGCCTCTGCAGCTATTGAAATTGTTAGTCGATCTGTGAATGAAAGAGAAGTATGTTACACTCAGTTCTTATGTGATGGAGACTCAAAAGCATATAACAGTGTAGTAGCTGCTCAGCCTTATGATGAGAAGATTATCACAAAACTGAAATATGTTGGTCATGTCCAGAATAGGATGGGCACCAGGTTAAGGAAGTTGAAACAAAGTTTGAGAGACAAGAAACTTTCTGATGGTAAAACAACAAGAAGCAGGCTGACAGACAAAATGATTGATGAACTACAGCAGTATTATGGGATGGGCATTAGAAATAATACTGAGGATTTGTTGAAAATGAGGCAGGCAGTACAGGCTACATTTTTCCACAGACTGTCAATTGATGAAAATCCAGTACACCACCTTTGCCCTCCTGGACCTGATTCATGGTGCTATTACTACAATGCCCAGTACTCAAACAGTTCATACAGCCATACACATTCCATCCCAGCAGCTGTCATGGTTATCATAAAACCCATTTACAGAGACCTGGCAAATCCTGAATTACTGAAGAAATGTCTGCACGGTCAGACTCAAAATCCCAATGAGTCTTTCAATAGTCTTAAATGGACTCGCTTACCAAAAAATGGTTTTGTTGGAATGAAGACACTAAAGTGAGGGGTCAGTGATGCTGTTATTGCTTTTAATGATGGCAGTAGGGTGAAAGTGCTACAGCATTTGAGAATTAATTATGGAGTAAACGGCATCAGAGAACTTGAACAGATGGACAAGGTTCGCATTGATAAAGCGCTGTTGGACACTAAGGAGTCGAGAAAGAAGAAAAGAAGAAAAAACTTGGAAAAAGATCAAGAGGATGATATACAGTACGGTGCAGGGTGCTTCTGATTCACTAAAAATAGAAAGTTAAGCATAAAAAATGGCTCTGAGTACTATGGGACTTAACATCTTAGGTCATCAGTCCCCTAGAACTTAGAACTGCGTAAACCTAACTAACTTAAGGACATCACACACATCCATGCCCGAGACAGGATTCGAACCTGCGACCGCAGCAGTCCCGCGGTTCCAGACTGCAGCGCCTAGAACCGCACGGCCACCGCGGCCGGCAGTTAAGCATATATTAAGTGAGTTACAGTCATGTGAAACTTTAGAGCATCGAGTGACCTTATACTGAGTGCACTATCCGAAAATTACCTCGAGCAATTAAACAGAGAACCGACTCGTGGAGATAACATCTTGGACCTACTGATAACAAACAGACCCGAACTTTTCGACTCTGTAAGTGGAAAACAGGGAATCATTGATCATAAGGCCGTTGCAGCAACCCTGAATATGGTAGTTAATAGGAATATAAAAAAAAGGGAGGAAGGTTTATCTGTTTAGCAAGAGTAATAGAAGGCAGATTTCAGACTACCTAACAGATCAAAACAAAAATTTCTTTCCCGACACTGACAATGTTGAGTGTTTATGGAAAAAGTTTAAGGCAATTGTAAAATGCGTTTTAGACAGGTACGTGCCGAGTAAAACTGTGAGGGACGGGAAAAACCCACCTTGGTTCAACAACAAAGTTAGGAAACTACTGCGAAAGCAAAGAGAGCTTCACTCCAAGTTTAAACGCAGCCAAAACCTCTCAGACAAACAGAAGCTAAACGATGTCAAAGTTAGCGTTCAGTGAATTCGAAAGTAAACTTCTATGTACCGACTTGTCAGAAAATCCTAGGACGTTCTGGTCTTACGTTAAATCAGTAACGGGCTCGAAACAGCATATCCAGACACTCCGGGATGATGATGGCACTGAAACAGAGGATGACACGTGTAAAGCTGAAATACTAAACACCTTTTTCCAAAGCTATTTCACAGAGGAAGACCGCACTGCAGTTCCTTCTCTAAATCCTCGCACAAACGAAAGAATGGCTGACATCGAAATAAGTGTCCTAGGAATAGAAAAGCAACTTGAATCACTCAACAGAGGAAAGTCCACTGGAACTGACAGGATACCAATTCGATTCTACACGGAGTACGCGAAAGAACTTGCCCCACTTCTAACAGCCGTGTACCGCAAGTCTCTAGAGGAACGGAAGGTTCCAAATGATTGGAAAAGAGCACAGGTAGCCCCAGTCTTCAAGAAGGGTCGTCGAGCAGATGCGCAAAACTATAGACCTATATCTCTGACGTCGATCTGTTGTAGAATTTTGGAACATGTTTTTTGCTCGAGCATCATGTTGTTTTTGGAAACCCAGAATCTACTCTGTAGGAATCAACATGGATTCCGGAAGCAGCGATCGTGTGAAACCCAACTCGCTTTATTTGTTCATGAGACCCAGAAAATATTAGATACAGGTTTCCAGGTAGATGCTATTTTTCTTGACTTCCGGAAGGCGTTCGATACAGTTCCGCACTGTCGCCTGATAAACAAAGTAAGAGCCTACGATATATCAGACCAGCTGTGTGGCTGGATTGAAGAGTTTTTAGCAAACAGAACACAGCATGTTGTTATCAATGGAGAGACGTCTGCAGACGTAAAAGTAACCTCTGGCGTGCCACAGGGGAGGGTTATGGGACCATTGCTTTTCACAATATATATAAATGACCTAGTAGATAGTGTCGGAAGTTCCATGCGGCTTTTTGCGGATGATGCTGTAGTATACAGAGAAATTGCAGCATTAGAAAATTGCAGCGAAATGCAGGAAGATCTGCAGCGGATAGGCACTTGGTGCAGGGAGTGGCAACTGACTCTTAACATAGACAAATGTAATGTATTGCGAATACATAGAATACATTGTATGATTACATGATAGCGGAACAAACACTGGTAGCATTTACTTCTGTAAAATATCTGGGAATATGCGTGCGGAAAGATTTGAAGTGGAATGATCATATAAAATTAATTGTTGGTAAAGCGGGTACCAAGTTGAGATTCATTGGGAGAGTCCTTAGAGAATGTAGTCCATCAACAAAGGAGGTGGCTTACAAAACACTCGTTCGACCTATACTTGAGCATTGCTCATCAGTGTGGGATCCGTACCAGATCGGATTGACGGAGGAGATAGAGAAGATCCAAAGAAGAGCGGCGCGTTTCGTCACAGGTTTATTTGGTAACCGTGATAGCGTTACAGAGATGTTTAGCAAACTCAAGTGGCAGACTCTGCAAGAGAGGCGCTCTACATCGCGGTGTAGCTTGCTGTCCAGGTTTCGAGAGGGTGCGTTTCTCGATGAGGTATCGAATATATTGCTTCCCCCTACTTATACCTCCGGAGGAGATCACGAATGTAAAATTAGAGAGATTCGAGCGCGCACAGAGGCTTTCAGACAGTGTGAACCATACGCGACTGGAACAGAAAAGGGAGGCAATGACAGTGGCACGTAAACTGCCCTCCGCCACTCACCGTTGGGTGGCTTGCGGAGTATAAATGTAGATGTAGATGCAGATGTAGAAGCCATTCCTGAAAATTTACATTTTCTGTTGCATTTTTCCCAAAATCTCAGAAACTACTTTGAGTAGAGTATTGAAATTTTCAGGGAGTTATAACATACATATCCTGGGTCTATTGAACTAAAAGAAGAACGTAATGTGAAGTATAATTAAAATTATTCAGGATAGTTTACAAAAAATTACACAAAATTTTAGCCGTTTAATTAAAAATTGTATTTCTAAAAACAGTGGCTGAAATGCATTTATTGTAGTTCAGTAGACTCAGAACATACAGTTTTATGTCCTGCAAAAGTTTCATGTCAATGACTACAGTGGTTCCTGAAATACAGGGAAGCCAAGTCACTAAATTTAACAGTGTCAGGATAGGATGTTCCAGTTTCCCTTACGCTGACTATATTTTCTAGAGTCACAATTGGAGTACATTAAAAAATTCTGATGTTACAAAAAAAAAGTCTGAATTGAACGTAATAAATGCAAGCCATCACTTTAGTTTATTACTAAAACTACATTAATTTATATTTTATTAGTACCGTCAAAGATGAAAGAGTGTGAGCAAGCATACAGTATCCATCAGTACTGTAAATTTTATTCAGCATGTCTGTATTCTTCACCAGCCTAATGAAAACATTAAACTCAAGTTTCATAATAATTCATTCTGGTCACTAACATTGCTTTCTTAGTTTCTACAACAAACTGTGTTTTGTCACTGCTCCTTACAATACTTACTTGGGGAAAATACCGTTTCAGTAACAGCATACCGATAGAAGTGAAATGACTCGTTTCATGAAAGTCCGTCACATGTTCTGCTACATCTAAAAACAAATTTTCTTTTTCTAATACTGACAAAGCTGTTAATACGAATAGGACCGAAGACTGATACCAGTCAATTTGGTTATGTCTATTTTGTAACTGTCTGCTAGGTGAAACGAAATTGACCTTTATAATATTGCAGCAGTTGTAACATATGCTAAATAAGCGAGGCTGTTTTGGCACAAATAGTCATTTTTTTCTACCTCTTTTGCACAATTAAGACGACAGAATACAATCCATGAAATACCAATATCAAATGCCTATTAGGCCTACTACAAGCAAAAAGTTTTATGTTAGAGAAGAATTTCACATTTCATTCATACGCTCCAGTTTCTCAAGCATGAGATCGAAAAGTGGTACTACGAAATTTTTATATCAATTTGGTATCGTCATTTTCTTCCATATAGTTTGCGTGATGTCCACTTTCTTCTCCATCCTTATCCTAGCAGACAATCTCGTCATCTATAGTTCTGCAACAATTCCTACCATTGCCAAAATTCATTCTCTGGTTAATTTCACTAATCCTGCCAGAATCAGCGGTTTAGTTTCCCCGCGTTTATTCTCTGGTCAAGCTTTATCGTGTTCCTATTAAGAGTTTTCCGCGCTATTAAGAGAATAGAACTTAAACGGCTGCTAACCGGAGCTGTGCAATTGCCCCTTTTTAGTGTAGCGATCTGGCAAAAATTTTCTGTCAAAATTTCATTTTCTTGGATACACTGAGAAGATAATATGTCATCTTTCTTACCCGTTATTTCTGTTAGTCATTTATTTACACTCCGTTAGTCTGAATCTATGGATTTCACTAATACTTATAACAGCGATCATCATTCGCACACCCAATCAACCACATAAACAAACGGCGTTTGGCATTCACCCGTTGGGGTTTTATTCGGCTCAGCTCGTATAGCCCGTCCCCTTTTGTCTGCGGGAGAGTTTTCTATTTCTAGATACGACGGGATTCCCCTGGCAGAGACATCACGTGCGCTATCACGCATTTAAAAATCAACTTATGGTTCTTTCAGAAATCAACTTAGAATGTGTTCAAAAACCAACGGAGATGCGTTTCAGAATCACATGAATAATCGGTAGACCAACGTGCGCTGGATGCTAGGCGCTTTGTGAAACAATGTTTTTTTTTTTTTTTTAATTCTTCAAGAATATGAATTTGGCCCCCCTGGAATTACCGCCCGGGACAGATACCCCGATTTGCCCCCCCCCCCCTTTCCCTTCTCCCTCCATCTTCTTTCCACCACCCAACAGAAGAGAAAGCGAGTTAATATTGCACTATCATCCAGTTCTGAGTTACTGAAAGTTTTTAAGGCTTAATTTACGAGGAAATTAATTTTGCAAAATTTGTACTGAGCAAACAGAGAAGACAGACCGAAAAACAAACTACCTTCTACCACACATCAGACTCGGAAGCGAGTTAATAATCATCCAATTGTGAGCAATGTTCGAAGTAACAGGTCTCTAGCTTATCGGGAAACGAGTTAAAAAAAACTGTAGAATTTGTACCGTAAAAAAACAGATGAGAAATCTACCTAATAAAAATGTGTTAAATGTGGTTATCCATTTTTATATACACAAATTTACAGTGTAACCAATCAAAAATTGACATTTAATGACACAAGTACGAAAATTTTATTTCAGTAAGTAAATATATTCACATCTCCTTAAAATAAGATGCTTTATTTATTACTAAAATGTTGTCAACACTAGTCATGTTTCATGTATAACCGAAAAGGCTGAAAAAGTATGTTAGTAATGTCGCTCAAACGCAGTGAGTAAGTGAAAACATTATATAACAGCCGAAACCGACGGGTACGCGTTTCACTCGGTTGTTTCGCATTGAGTAAAACTATTCAAACCTGATGCGTGAATGAAAATGTTCATTTAACGGCCGCAACCGACAGAGACTTGTTTCAGTCGGTTGTCTTACACTGAATCAAACCATTTAAACACGGCGAGTGAGCGGAAACTTCATGTAGCTGATATGGCTACTGAGACTAGTTTCATTCGAAAAAACAACCGACTGACAAATCGATTTTTAAAAACAGTCGACTTTCCTATCACTTACATCAAACTGAGATGAATTGGCAGAACTCTGTAATGAAACCGCGCGGTAAAACGGCGCATGCGCGAAGTTACAGAAGGGCCGAATCATGTGTAGCTCCCATGTACAAATCACCGGAGGCCGCATTTTAACAGGACGAAACCGGTCGTGACCTTTCAGTATAGGACATCAATAGCCTGAGTCGAAGACTTTTTATTATCATAGATGCAAAATTAAGTATTACCAAGTTTTTTTCTGATGGTATTTGTCTGGAGAGCAGCAGCCTTGTACGAAAGTGAAGACAAAAAGAGAAATATATTTTGAAATGTGGTCTACAGTAGAATGCTGAAGATTAGATGGGTAGACTGTATAACTAATGAAGAAGTTATGAATCGAAATGGAGAGAAAAGAAGTTTGTTGTACAATCTCGTTAAAAAAAAGAAGGGGCAGGTTGATAGGACACGTCCTGAGACGCCGAGGAATAGTCCAGTGTGTAAAAGAGTTGTGAGAATATCGTAGGCTACTGCAGACTATTATAAGTAAGTGTAGGCTGTGGTAGTTTTCCTAGTAGCCTTTGTCAATTGCCCTGTACCTTCGGTGTGTTTGATACCTATCGGGTAGGAATGATCATCAAAATAAAATACGAGAAATCAGAGCTCGAACAGAAAGGTTTAGGTGTTCGTTTTTCACGCGCGCTGTTAGGGAGTGGAATGGTAGAGAGATAGTATGATTATGGTTCGATGAACCCTCTGCCGAGCACTTAAATGTGAATTGCAGAGTAGTCATGTAGATGTAGATGTACCTCATATCCATCGCTCTGTTTATGTACGAGAGTTACAGTCATGTGAAACTTTAGAGCATCGAGTGACCTTATACTGAGTGCACTATCCGAAAATTACCTCGAGCAATTAAACAGAGAACCGACTCGTGGAGATAACATCTTGGACCTACTGATAACAAACAGACCCGAACTTTTCGACTCTGTAAGTGGAGAACAGGGAATCATTGATCATAAGGCCGTTGCAGCAACCCTGAATATGGTAGTTAATAGGAATATAAAAAAAGGGAGGAAGGTTTATCTGTTTAGCAAGAGTAATAGAAGGCAGATTTCAGACTACCTAACAGATCAAAACAAAAATTTCTTTCCCACCACTTACTGTGTCATTAATGTACTGTACCAACTATACCCGACTATAATTTTTGTAGTGCGCAAGTCTATTTGGTAATGAAGGGAAGTGTCGGGGGAAACAATGGTAACGGGAGACGTAGGATCAGCTACGGTAAATAGGTTCAAATAGATGTTGTTTCAGTAATCATGCTGCCTGCACGTATAACTTGGAGAGGTGCTTTAATCGGTGTTAGGACTGAAGACCGCTATAAGCAGACTACGCACATAAAGAAATACTCAAAATTAATAAATAAGAAGTTAAAAGCTTACTGGTCGGTACTTAGAGACTCGCCAAGTAGTTCACTGATTTAGCGTTAGTGGTGTGTCGGACTGTGACGAGGAAGCGACGAGCAGCGAGGTGGCTGGGCGAGTGTTCACGGTAAACAGAAATGAATCATATCAGCAGCGGTGATAGCCACGCGGGAATCCGAGCGGAACGTCAGCGGTAGGAAGTAGCCAGAGTACGCCGCCGCCGCCGCGTCTGCATTCCGGAGAGGGAGCGTGGGCAGAAATCTCGTGCTGTACATACCTCCACATCCGCTTCGCACAAGAGGTGGTACGCGGCGACAGCGAACTAGAGGGCAATCAGACGACAGACCAAACAATTACTTCGTTCAGTGTTCTTATGCAGGCTCTCATTGCTTTGTAAAGGAAAGTTGCAAGCAGACGTTCCGCGAATGTCTAGTTCTACATCTACATGGATACTCTGCAAATCACATTCAAGTGCCTGGCAGAGGGTTCATCGAACCACCTTCACAATTCTCTATTATTCCAGTCTCGTATAGCGCGCGGAAAGAATTAACGCCTACACCTTTCCATACGAGCTCTGATTTCCCTCATTTCATCGTGGTGGTCGTTTCTCTCTATGTAGGTCTGTGTCAACAAAATATTCTCGCATTCGGAGGAGAAAGTTGGTGATCGGAATTTCGTGAGAAGATTCCGTCGCAACGAAAAACGCCTTTCTTTTAATGATGTCCAGCCCAAATCCTGTATCATTTCTGTGACACTCTCTCCCCTATTTCGCGATAATACAAAACGTGCTTCCCTTCTTTGAACTTTTTCAATGTACCCCATCAATCCTATCTGGTAAGGATCCTACAGAGCGCAGCAGTACTCCAAAAGGGGACGGACAAGCGTAGTGTAGGCAGTCTCCTTAGTACGTCTGTTACATTTTCTAAGTGTCGCGCCAATAAAACGCAGCCTTCGGTTAGCCTTCCCCACAACGTTTTCTGTGTGTTCTTTCCAATTTAAGTTGTTCGTAACTGTAATACCTAGCTATTTACTTGAATTTACGGCTTTTAGGTTATACTGATTTATCGTGTAACTGAAGTTTAACAAGTTCCTCTTAGCATTCATGTGGATGAGCTCACAGTTTTCGTTATTTAGGGTCAACTGCCACTTTTCGCACCGTTCAGATATTTTTTTCTAAATCGTTTTGCAGTTTGTTTTGATTTTCTGATGACTTTACTAGTCGATAAACGACAGTAGGAAACGTAGTAGGTGAATATGGATTGGGGCTAAGAAATGAAAGAGGAAGCCACTTGGTAGAATTTTGGACAGAGCAAAACTTAATCATAGCTAACACTTGGTTCAAGAATCATGAAATAAGGTTGTATACATGGAAGAACCCTGGAGATACTAAAAGGTCTCAGATAGATTATATAATGATAAGACAGAGACCTCAATCTATTGGTTATGAACTATAGATTAAAACTGAAGAAACTGCAAAAAGGTGGGAATTTAAGGAGATAGGACCTGGATAAACTGACTAAACTGAGTGTCCTGCAAACAACCGAAGACGGCTGCTCAGATTGTCACCCAAATCGTTTATATAGATAAGGAACAGCAAAGGGCCTAAAATACTACCTTGAGGAACGCCAGAAATCACTTCCGTTTTATTCACATAACTCAGACGATATTCCATAAGCACACAATTTCACTACAAGCCGCTTGTGTCGACGTAATTAAATAGCTAAGGGGAAGAAAGTAGATCACGAGCTTATTGCAGGAACCATTACGACATTAGCCCAAAGTGATTGCGGAAAACGGCGGACGACCTGTATTAGGAGAAATATTCTCTGACGGTCAGCCTAGTTGTTACCTTTGTTATTGCCGTTAATTTTTAATTACATATATACGAGGTAGATTCAGTAGTTAAAGTGACAAACTAATGTAGAAAACAACTGCGAATTTCTACAATCTGGATTGTAGACTTGGGACTTGGATCTACTTAAACCTAACTAACCTAAGGACATCGCACACATCCATGCCCGAGGCAGGCTTCGAACCTGCGACCGTAGCAGGAGCGCGGTTCCGGACTGAAGCGCCTTGAACCGCTTTTTTTTATATAAAACCTTTATTAAAAAACAATGTTACACATTCCAAATACATACTAAGTTATACATAAATGAAGTTATTAAAACAAAACGGTTTGATCATTTCAATTGCGCTGATGTTAAGGGAAGACAACAGAAGATTGTGTTACTGACTAAATCACCAGAAAGAATTAAGTTAAACATAAATACTTGAGAATGGCGGAAAGGAGATATATAACAAAGTTGACAAGCCTTCGAAGTACACACTCTGGACATTAATTGAATCAATTATCTGAAGTGATCAGATCTATATAATCAGTCTTTCACTACAAAAATGAACAGGGCAATGTGCCAGCCATTGAATATTACATTTATCGGATAGAATCTTATGGTTTTAACCAATCGATAAGGACATTTCTATAAAAACAATCTATTTCCAAATTTCTAGTATAATCCAATTTATGCACCTTTAATGTTTTGTGTTTGGCACTATTAGACATACGATCTCAGTGTCACGTAAGTTCTGTACATTAGCTTATAACTTTTAAAAAACTGCACTCTGAAGTAGAAAAAGCACACATCATAAATATACTGTAAAATCTTAAATAGTATCCTTAAGGTAACTACAATACATCACTGTCAACACAGTCTTCTTTTTTATATTAACCAATGCCCATTCTTTCAAATACAATTTTTAGCATATTACCGAACTTTTTCTTGTGATTCGAATAGCTTCTAATTCTGTGGAACTCACACAGCATGTGTACCTTGAACACTATGATGCTATCGGATCCTATTTTGTTAAGGACGTAGTTAACAAAATTTCCCAGCAACCAGTATACAGCGTTATTTTTTGCTTCTGGGAAATAGCGTGCTTCAGGCCTGTGTGTCAATGACAGCGATATATACTCAGGGGATGTTCTTGTAATCAGAGCTATTTGCTCCCGGATCCACTTCCAACTATTCATGTGACCACTGCAAGTATATCTATGAATTACTGTGTCAACTAAATGGAATTGTTGACATAAATTTGTTTCACAGAGTCCGATTGCGTGCAGCTTCTCATTGGTGCTAACTATGTTGTTAACTGTCTTGTACCATGACGTTTCTATATTAGACGTGAGCACATTAGAACTAATGTTTTTCCAAATCTCAGTCCACTCAATGTTTCAAAACTGTCGTTCTATTTTGTTTCTTCCTTCGCTTTTCTTTCGTTCCCGCATTATGGCTCTCGATGTTAAGTGTCGGGACTGCCTGAGTTCGACACTGACATAACTAAACTCAACATAGAAAATCCTCACGTGCTGTAAGCGACTGTTGATATTCTGCACGTCAATCGGGGGAAGCAGGCTTGGAGGTTTAATGATCTCGAAAAGTTGGCTGGTTATGCTTTCTCGCGAAAAAAAGAGCAGAGGCTTTATCCGTTATATCAGTTAATCCTAGTCCACCATTTTTAGGATCTAAAGTGGCTACTTTAGCAGGTACTCTGAACACTTCACCTCTCCACAAAAATTTTGTGATTTTGGACATTATTCTCTTCGCCATCATTCTCGGTATTGGAAACAGCTGGGCAGTATAATAAGCCTTTATCAAGGATGCATGAGTTGATATACTGTGTTCTTTGAACTTGGTTCATAAATCGAGTTAAATTCTCTGCAATGGCTCCTTGCACTTTATCTGCTGCAACTTTCCAATTTAAAGCCGTCATTTTCATAGGGCATGCTGTCAGGGTGATCCCAAGTGTTTTATGTTGTCGAACAAATTTTGCCCACTCGACGTTGATATTATCAAAACCTCTCAGAATTAACATCTTACTTTTTTTCCGTTTGCATTGGCTCCAGATGCTCTACAGTACGAATCAATCACTGTTGCTAGCGTGGTTACCTCGTCATTATTCCTTATAACGACCCCTATATCGTCAGCATAGGCTCTTATAACTGTTTTATTTCCTGATAATGTTAAGCCTTTTAATGTAGCATGGACATGTCGGAGGAAAGGTACCAGCGAAATTGCGAAGAGCGACATGGACAGAGGACTTCCTAGAGGAACACCTCATTGTATTTGCATCGGTCTGGATTGTTGACAATTCACTGCTATTTTAGCATTGATTCCAGTTGCTATGTTCTTAATCAACTGTATAACCCTATCGTTGAAACCTATTTTCTTCAATGTCTGTAGAAGATATTCATGGTTTAATACATCGAACGCCTTATAAAAATCTAAAAACAAAAAGCACACTTTATGTTTGTTACAGAAGTTATTGCAATGATATCCCTGAATTCCGCTAGATTTTGAAAAATGGTTCTGCCTTGCGCACAGTTCTGATGTTGACTAATAATTTTATCTGTAAGGCATGAATTTCTGTTCTTTATTATTCTAGCTATTAATTTATAATCAGAATTCAGCAGTGAAATTGAACGAAAATTATTTAAATCTTTGTTTCCATTATTTTTTGGCACCAGGACTATTTTACTCTCCTTAAACTCAGCCGGAATCATTTTACCCTGGAGAACCTCATTTACAATATCCGTGATTTTCGCACCTACTATTGGCCAGTAACGGATGTAAAACTCTGCTGGCAGACCATCCGGTCCTGGTGATTTTTTTGGTGGTGAGGAGCACAGAGTCTCATACACGTCTTCTTCACTGACAACCTCGAGAAAATTTTCGTTGTCATCTTCTGTCAGCTGTGGGGCTAGGATGTCAAGAATGTTCCAAGGAAGCATCACTACTTTGATGTACAGAATATAGCTCGCAATTATAGCGATAAGTCTCGTCCATGATATCCTGCTGGGTTCTGAGAATCGTACCGTGTTTTGTTCGAATTTCTTCAATAAAAGTCCTTCTCCCGTTTTTCGTATGCTTCACTAACTGATATAGGGAAGTAGTTTCATCTGCTGACACTGAATTTGCCTTCGATTTTATTTTCAACCCTTCCATTTGACTTCCCTTGATATTAAGTAACTTGGCTTTGACTTTTTTGATGTCTGCTATCCGAAGTGAGGAACCTGCTGAGACTTGATCATATAGATCTCTCAAAACGGAATAGTAATGCTCTATAGTGCATTTCATTTCCCTTGCGCTCTGGGCACTATATTGAATAAGAACTTTCCTCAACTTTGGCTATGCCATTTTAACCCACCAGTCAATAGCAGTGGCATATCTACTACGGGCTCGCAGGCATATTGCCCATGTTTCTTTAATCAGATCTTCTAAATCATGATTTACTAATAAGGAAGTGTTCAAATTCCACTGATTCTTGAATCGGCGAACCGGCTGTCTTGTTAGATTTATGCAAGCTAAGACACTTGAATGGTCTGAAAAGTACGTAGGAATTGTTTCTACTTTTGTCACGGAAGTTACAAGATTTTTAGAAATATATAGTCTATCAATCCTGCTACGTGATGTTGCCGTGACATAAGTGAACTCAACAGTGGAGGGGTATTTGATTTCCCATATATGCTTTAATTCTAAACCAGTAACTAATTGTTTTAGTTCACTTGAGAAATTAAAATTAGGTAACTGATCTTTTCGATTTAAAATACAATTAAAATCAACTCCAAGTAATATCTGTCTTGACGATTTCCTTAACAAGTGTATCAGGTCATCTTTGAAGAAACGTGCCCTGTCAGCTCGATGAGAACTTCCTGAAGGGCGTACCAGTTGATGATAGTCACATCATAGATATTTAGTCCTATTCCCCTTCCGGATTCCAGTCGTTCCATCTGGCTTACTGTAATCCCTTCCCTCACCAAAATAGCTGTTCCAACACTTGTTTCGTGAGACACATTTATGTAACTGACAAAACCGGGAATTACCAAATCCGAAATTAGAACTTCTTGTAACAGGGCAATATCAGTCGCGGATTCGTACAAAAATTCCTTAAGGGTCGATAATTTCAAACCGGTCGTGATTTTATTTATGTTTATAGTAGTGACAGAATAAGATTGCGTCATTGTGCTGTCAATATGTAGTTGTTTTGTTGAACTAATTTAGTTTACACTTACAGTTAAGCTGTAATAGTTTTCTCGGAAGGCTGAACATGGAATAACACTTCAATCAGTTTATTAGTTATTGTTCCGTTTTTTTTCTACTTCTGATGTTTTCTCTTGTACCGCAAGCAGACTGATTGCCTGGTAAACTTTCTGATTTTTCCTCCAGTGATTCGTACTGAACATTCTTTGGGCTTGGGTCGCCCCTACCGGATTTTCCCTTCCCTTGGTTACGAGCTACATTCTCAATTGGTTGCGTCGGTATTTTACTTCGCGGCTTATCTGGAGCAGCAGCAGACGCTTTAGCAATTTCGGTTGCCGGCGCCTGCCCTGAGGTGTTGACCGTGATTTCAGTTTGGCCACCTCTTCCTCGTTCTTTATTAATATCACTCACTTTCTGATCGAGGGAAACAAGTGGAGACTGCACTTTTGCAACCTCTCTGAATTTGTTTATTAACAGACAGATTCTGATCTTGGCAGTCGACTACTGCACCTGTTTCTTGCAAATTAATGCTGCTTACACCCCCTTCATTACCTGGTACTGTATGTGTATTATCTTTCTGTTCATTAGTTTCCATTCGCATTTTGCCTTCAGGTTCCTCTGCCTTCTCATCGCACTGTTTTTGCTTGCGAAGTGAGGGAGTGGGACAAGACAGCTCGTCCTCTGAACAACTATCAGTTATCTCCAGAGGTCGTTTTTTCGGTTGCGTTTCAGTTTCACGGGTAGTGGCAACAGGGTTTCCTTTTGTTGTTAACGGGGGAAATTGACTGTTATCGTGAAGGGAGACATCAGCTTGGCCCGCTGCGTTAACATCCTCAACCAGTTGTTCCGGGCTATTCTTTGGTAACAGATCATTTAAGGTAAGTTTCTGACGCTGCATCAAATTACTTTTAAGAACAACAGTTCGCCGCGGACATTCCTGTCTGAAGTGGCCGGTTTCGTTACATATATAACATGTAGCTTCCTGACCTGTATAAACAATTTGTGCCTTATACCCACAAACAGTTATGTGAGATGGAATATTCGACTTAACGTCCATCTCTATCCAGCGAACCCCGTTAAAACACTGCAGTTTAAAGCGAGGCGACCATCTTTCATTTGCAATTGATTTAACGTCTCCGTAGTTTGAAAGAGCTTCCTTAATCTTATCATTTTCAATTTCAATGGGAAGATTCAAGACACGAACGGTTTTGTAATGAATGTCCGCTCTATAGATGGACACCTTACTTTTATAACCATTTCTATGCACAAAATCTACTTCATAGCCCCAATTTCGTAACGCTTTATCAACAGTCTCAGCACTTATGAACTTGACAAGAACACAGTATTTTTCCTGATCCAGTTGACAGGTATGAACGGTTTCAGAATTTAGACCAATTACCTGTGTAATCCAGTCATCTATTTCCACGGATGACGGCTGAACAGGACGGGATTCCCTGTCAAAAGCAAATACCAGAGTATTCTTCCTGAGGTTTGTAGCCATGGTTAATCTAGCGAAGCAATTTCGGTTAAACAACCGAAATTCCAAGTAACAGCAGCAAGACCAGAAAGAACGATCAGATCACAAGGAACAGGAACGAACACGGAGGTGAACGGACGGACGGCACTCGGCGAAGCACAAGTACAGCGATGTAAACACTGAAGTGCAGCGCAACAGTTAACAACGGCCACTCGCGAGCGCGCCTGAAACGGAGCTATGCCCAAAGTGATTGCGGAAAACGGCGGACGACCTGTATTAGGAGAAATATTCTCTGATGGTCAGCCTAGTTGTCACCTTTGTTATTGCCGTTAATTTTTAATTACATATATACGAGGTAGATTCAGTAGTTAAAGTGACAAACTAATGTAGAAAACAACTGCGAATTTCTACAATATGGGACTATTATTACTTTTCAACACAATCCCCACCGATTTTAAAACACTTTTCCCAACGATGAACTAGTTTTTTTTCTTGATGCAAAGAAGTCTTTGTCTTGTTGTTTGAGGTACTTTCCCACAAAATTATTGACCTGCTCGTTGTTGCTGAATCTTATTTCCACGTAATGCCTCCTTGAGTGGACAAAACAAATAAAAATTCGAGGGAGCCAAATAAGGACTGTAGGAAGGATGTACTATCTCAAAAATGGTTCAAATGGCTCTAAGCACTATGGGGCTTGGATCTAATTAAACCTAACTAACCTAAGGACATCACACACATCCATGATCGAGGCAGGCTTCGAACCTGCAACAGTAGCAGCAGCGCGGTTCCGGACTGAAGCGCTTAGAACCGCTCGGCCACAGCGCCAGTTGTACTATCTTCCATCCCATTTCTTCAGTGGTTCCTTGGGTCAACTGCGGTGTGACGGCGAACATTGTCGTGTAACAGTAGGACACCTTTTCTTCGAGATCCGTGCTGTTTTTCTCTCATTGCCGGTTTTACTTTTGTTCATGAGGAAATCGGGGTAGTAGGCACTGTTTATTGTGTGCTGATATTTCAAATCATCACTAAAGTCGGGACCATGGGAATTCCAGAAGACGGACAATTTCATCTTTCCCACCAATATTTACTTTCTGAATTTCTTTCGGCAGGTGTGTTGTGGTTACAAACAAAATTATTTTTATCCGTCAGCTGTTCTCACTTCATCACAATGACGTCAACCTGAATACATGAAAGTACAAAATTTCTCTTCAAATCGTTTCATTATTACACCAATTCGTCCCTTTAATTAGTGCCTGCTCCTCGTAAATGTGTGCGTTTCAATTACCTTACGCTGAATTTATGAGTCAATAACACAAGAACATGGAAACTACTCCAGTTACGAGGGGGATTCAACAAGTTATGCGACATTTTTTTTTCTCGGCTAATTTCGGTTGAAGAAATGCGGAATTTGTTATTGGTCATTGTGAAACATCCTCACTTCAGCCCATATAGTTCCATTATGTTCCGATAGGTGATGGCGCTTTACGTTGCCTCCAAAAGGGCGTCTGTAGCGCAGGTGCGTTCCAAGCAGAGAGCTGTCACCGAGTATCTTTTGTCGGAAAACCAGAGCACAAAAAAATGCTTAGGAACTCGCAGAATGTGTACAGAGCGCTGACAGTCAACAAAAGCACGGTGAGTCGTTGGACGAGGCGCCAGTCATCGCCGCAACAAGGGCGCGCTAACACGTCCTATCTCCCGCGTGCCGGCCGGTCGCACACAGCTGCAATGCTGGAACGTGCGGACACTCGAGATGATCGAGGTATCACAATCAAAAGCCTCGCCGCACAACTGAACGCCTCTGCTGGAAGTGCTGACACACTCGTCCGCACGTTGGGATACTCACAAGGGGTGCGCCCCCTGACTTCCTCGCCGCGTAGCAGAAGAACATAAAGAGCAATGTAGGATCATCTGTGCGGAGTTGCTTGCGTGTAATGAGGCTGATCGTGACAATGGATTAGCGCCACACCATCTCTCCTGCGAAGAAAAAAATCAAAGCCTCACCCTCCGCGGGTAAAATCACGGGATGCTCCCTCACAATCCAAAGGCCAGCTCTGAAATGTATTGTGCTGCTCTCAGGAAGTTGAAGAAACGACTTTAGTTTGTTCGTCGGCACAAAAATGCAGACTAACTGCTCCTTCTTCACGCAACGCAAGTCCTCACACCAGTCTATGCACTCGAGAGGACTTCACACAACTTCATTAGACTGTTCTTTCTCATCCACCTTACAGTCCGGATCTCGCACTTCCCGACTTGCATCTGTTTCACCTAATGAAAAGCGCACTCCGCAGGAAGCAGTCCATGGATGCGTTAGGTTATTGAGGCAGCAAGACGTCGGCTCCGACTTTGACCAGTAGAGTAGTACCACGCGGGCATACAGGCCCTCCCGTAAGATGGTGTACGGTATGTTGAAAATAGGGTTTTGTAGCCAAAGGAGTGGGGAACAATATGGTGTATTGGAATCTTGAATAAAACCAACCTGCTTTCAGAGAAAAATCACTTTGTCTTCAGGCCACGAGTGGCCTACCGGGACCATCCGACCGCCGTGTCATCCTCATGGGAGGATGCGAATAGGAGGGGCGTGGGGTCAGCACACCGCTCTCCCGGTCGTTAAGACGGTATTCTTGACCGAAATCGCTACTATTCGGTCGAGTAGCTCCCCAGCTAGCATCACGAGGCTGAGTGCACCCCGTAAAACTGCAACAGCGGATGGCGGCCTAGATGGTCACCCATCCAAGCGCCGACCACACCCGACAGCACTTAACTTCGGTGATCTCGCGGGAACCGGTGTATCCACTGCAGCAAGGCCGTTGCCGCTTTCAGAGAAAGAAATGTTGTATTACGTACTGAATGCCGCTCTTTGTTGACTAACTGGGCAAAATATCTGTTATTCCCTTAAATGATTACAATAATGGCACTGGAGTATTGTAGACGGCATATGACAGATACCAGTGGTCATGTGACTCTCTACCACTGACGAAAGTCATGGCAACGAAATGATATCGGTTGTATAGAATCAGCACAGTAATATGTGTTGACGTGGAGACGTAACAGAATCGCAGAAAAAAGGCAACGTGCTTGGACGTGCCCATGAGTACAACGTGGATGAAGTTGCCTGGTTTGTTGGTGTGTAAGATCTGATTGTCAACCATGTCTTACAAGAATGGTGTAACGCTCGAAACTGTATAACACAGTGGCCGTAAAAAGAATCAAATAAAGACCCTAACCGACAGGAACTGGAGATGAATATAGGCCTATGCCAATGACAATCGGTTTCAAACCAGCTAGTAATCGCTTCTATCAGTGAATGCTTGCCCATCTCAATCACCAAGTACGTAGCCAGGATTCTGTCAACGTGGAGCTCCCATTAAAGAGGGCCTTAAAAAGACCCACTTTTTCATTTTATTCTGAAAAATTAGTTTTTTATTATTTTTATGTACATAACTTGCTTTCGGGGCGCCTTCGTACAATTAAAACAGAAAAGATTTTCTTAAAAATGTGTAACGTATATTCTCATACACACTGAAGTGCCAAAGAAACTGGTATGCCAGGAGTATCCAAAAATAAAGATATGTAAACAAGCAGAATATAGCGCTGCGATCGGTAACGCCTATATATAAGACAGCAAGCGTCTGGCGGCTACTGCTTCTACAATGGCAGGTTATCAAGATTTAAGTGAGTTTGAATGTCGTGTTAGAGACGGCGAACGAATGATGGGACACATCATCTCCGACATAGCGATGAAGTGGAGATTTTCCCGTACGATCATTTCACGAGTGTACCTAGAACTTCATGAATACGGTAAAGCATCAAATCTCCAACATCGCGGCGGTCGGACGACTGAAGAGAACCGTTCAATGTGACAGAAGTGCAAACCTCCAGCAAATTGCTGTAGATTTCACTGCTGGGCAATCAACAAGTGTCAGCGTGTCAACCATTCAACGAAACGTCATCGATATTGGCTTTCGGAGCCGAAGGCCTTTTCGGATACCCTTGATGACTGCTCGACACGAAGCTTTACGCCTCGTCTGCGCCCGTCAACACCGACATTGGACTGTTGATGATTGAAAACGTGTTGCCTGGTCGGTCGAGTCCCGTTTCAAATTTTATGAATTGGATGGACGTGTATGGGTATGGAAACAACCTCATGAATCCATGCAACCTGCGTGTGAGCAGGGGACTGTTCAAGCTGGTGGAGGCTCTGTAATGTTATGGGACGTGTGCAGCTGGAGTGATATGGGACCCCCGGTACGTCTAGATACGACTCTTGACAGGTGACACGTACGTAATCGTCCTGTCTGATCACGTGCATCCATTCATGTCCATTGTGCATTCCGACGGACATGGGCAATTCCAGCAGGAAAACGCCACATCCTAAACGTACAGAATTGCTACAGAGTGGCTCCAGGAAAGCACTTCTGAGTTTAAACACTTCTGCTGGCCACCAAACTCCGCGGACATTATTTCAGCAATCAACTTGAAACAATAGCAACCAAATTTATTAAAAAAAAAACGGATTACACAAATACTATGAGCTACACTTTTGGGATCTTAAAATTTATTCACGAATTAATTTCAACTAGACTTCTAACGTGTGCGGGCAAATAAAATGGGAGTCTCTGAAGAGATGTTTGGCTCGCCTTTGATGCACCTCTTTTCATTTAAGCAGAGAGGCTGCATCTTTAAGGGTTGTGTTCCCTGCAAACTGGTTGTGTTCACAGCAAAAATAAAACGAAATGCATCACAAAAAAAGATTCTAATATTGCATGCTTTCCCTATAATTGTTCGTTTCTCATCATTTGATAGTGCATGAATGCATGCATTTTTCGTTGTGCAGGGAACTGGTGGCTTCAGTTATAGTGTTATAGGAGCGTAAATAGATTTTGGACGAAATGAGACGGGAATGCAGGGCGCAGTTGACTAGGTCGAATTCAAGGAGCCCTTTAAAAAACCTTTTAGAACCGAAGTATAGACCGTGCAGTCATCACACACCCCTTCCGCTCTTCCCAAACCCTCACCATCGTTCCTTATCGGAACAATTTTTGCACGGTCTAGGTGACCAGATTGGGAGATATTTTGTCATTTGCACTAATAATGATAGAATTTTGAGTAAAACTTTTCAAGAAATATAACTATCACCGTTTGGGAAACTTTTTTGTTGATCAACGCGAATTTTGGGGCGATACGGGCAAATCCAAATGTTTTTTTATGCACTGATTTTAATTTAATTTTATCAGTAATAATGTTTACCGCTCCGCTGCCCTGTGAAGTAATGAAATATTGGAATCCCAAGCCAGTCTCCAAGTAATGACTTCCGTGCTAACATTAAACTGCTGTAGATAGGCAGCTACTTAGGCTGTTATAATAGTGTACACGTATTTGTAACTTACCATAATCCTAGGAAACTAATCAAAATCGGGTTTCCTCTTCTTTCTTGTTACATTCTTATCCCCAATTAGAAACTATCAGAACAGCGATTAGCACAAAAACGATAAACGGCAGCACTTTTGTTACATCCAGCTGCAAGTAAGAACTGAACTAATAAAAAAAAAAGCAGCTGCCCTCAAGTAAGGCTAACAATGTACAATAATTGGTCTTGGCAAAATTAGCATAAGGCGATAGCCGATAGTGATATAGATATATACCGATAAATCAATTGTAATGATTCGTAAATGGAGTGAAACTCAGGGGCGGCGAATTATTAACGCCGAGAGTAGTATAGCCTGCGAGAACTGGACGTTCTGTGTTACGGAGGCATCTCTCTGGAATAAGTAACCAAAGATGTATACTGGAGGACTCTGTGTGAAGCGATTACAGAGATCGGATGTGTTTTATGTTGGGGAGATTTTGCTATTTTTGTACGACGCTCTTAAGCTCCACTGTGAATGTTTAATTAGTCGTTGGCACAATAAACAAACTCAAGGAAATTACGCATTCAAGGTGTGTATTTATCAATTTATAACAGATTTGACAAACATTCTTCAGATATCACGTGACGTAGAACGATCGGAGGTGCAGTATGGAATGATAGTGCGAGCCAGCATCTTTTCACGGTCAGTACTCTTCGAGAGAATATCTCAGAAGCAATAAACTTTTCGTTGATAAAAAAATAGACATATCATCCATACGCATCATACAAGATAGCACCTAGTTGTGCCGAACGATCTTCGTAGCGAAATAAACATTTTAGAGATTTCAGGTGGAGCAGTTCCGATGAGGAGTATCAGCGAGATCGACACTGCGGGACATGTTTCCAGCTCTCCTGTGGCGTTTAAAAATACCAAATATTCTTGAGCTTTTAAAAGACTGAAGCTAAGACCTAAATAAAACCAATGTAAATCATAACTAAAAATATCAAAAACAAATTAAAGCAGAGAATTTTCTTAAACAAAATTTCTTAAATAAATAAATAAAAATATAATAAATTATGGATGGCCTCGTTGGCTATCGATAGTTCGTAGCCCGTTTTCGTCGTATGATTGAAAATCAGAATATAAGGAGCGGACAAAAAATTTCCGTTCGAAGGCCATACAGCCCAGAATCAGTATGCCACTCAGACAAAATCGCCGTGGGCATTGAGGTAATCATTCTTCCACCGTAGCACCAGGTTGAAGATACCCGTTTGGTAAAACGCGGTGACCTGCTGAGTGAAGAGGTCCATAACTCACTGCTGCACACTCTCGTCCGATAGGAATCGTCGACCCTTCAAGCCCTATTTTTTTAAGAGACCGAAGTTGTGATGATAGCATCGAGGCAGATCAGAACTACAGGGCGGGCGCTCAAGTGTCTCCCACTTGAGTTGACAGTAATTCTGCATTATGAGACTGGCAATATGGGGAAATCTGTTATTATGAAATAGCAGCGGCCCTTTCCATGGCAGTGGGCTTCAACAGACATACGGCTCCCATACGAATTCTTCATTCTCCGATGGATGTCTACCCATATTTGTCCTTCGGCAGCCGAGAAAAGAATAACAGCTCGTTGGTCCTGTCTGGACGCATTTGGTAATAACGTCACCATACGTCATGTTTCCGCATTTACCACAAGTACGTCGGAGAGACGCGAATTCCACGCTAATCTTTTGCGCACATGTCGGTGCTTATATACCATCATCGCAGTCGCGCTACGTTGCATATACACAGCAGCAACGCCCTCAAATGGAAACTTTTTGATCCGCTTTATGTCTTTCAATTTCACTACGTAGCAGGTCGTGTGTAATTTCATTTAGGTGATGGATGGGGGAGAGGAGTTCGGATCCCCTGGTCCCACCCTTGTTTTCCTACATCCTTGCAACCAGTTTCCGAGCGATCCTTGCGAAGGGAACGGCGTGCGATGGATATTTGGGAGTCGCGTACATCAAAAAAGCCATGTTCGCACTGGCACATAAAGCTGCGCATATTCAGTGTGCTGGACAACACAGAAACTAGGTCGCAGCTGAATGGACGTTGGTCGCGATTTTGCCTCTTTCCAAATGATGCCATGCCCACTGAGGTGTTTAACCTGCACTGTCTGGCAGTAGTAGCCAGACTGGAAGTGTTTTTGTGGGTGCCTACCGTGGACATGAGCTGGAATGTTTACTCCATCTTTCTCGCCGACACAGCTGGAATCACTCAACTCATACAATCACATGGGTGTAACAAATGAAACAAATGAAATGATCACACAGGATGAGTCGTATGAGAATCAGGTGGCACGATCGGTTCACTGGAAGGAGATTGCTTGCAAACTCTCGAGTGATCCATCCCAGGATATTGCTCAATTTTGTTGGTTAGTTATGTGTTCCATAGATCAGTTGAACGATTCTTTTATCGAAATGATGTGGAACGCGCAAGTTTACAGGATATAAGTTATATACGTGTTTAGTGTTAACATTAGCGAGTACATATCCTTTTTTTTATACACACTATCTCTTTAAAGATGGAAATTCATGCATGGAATACTAAGAATTAGCCATGAGAAATGATTTTAGATTAGGCTAAAAACTTGCTTTGCTACCTGAGAGACATGTTATGTTATTGGGAAAAATAATCAAAAATTTTTGTAGCTGCATACTCCTTTTTGAGCTACTGACAGCTTTAATAATGGACAATAATGGCCATTTTTAGGCGAGGACTTCACTACTCTTTTCAATTAGTGATGATTTATTTATGATGAACTTCATTAGCGAATATACATGGTGCAGTTAAAATGTTTATAAGACATTACTGAGAGGGAATATGCTAAATATGCCAGGGGGCCGATTGGTTTATTTCCAAGATCAGCAATTCTACGAGGAGCAACAGCGGCTGAACTTAATTGTTTGAGAAGCTCAATAATATGCTTCTTCCAGTTTAAGTTTTCAGCAATATTTACACCAAAAAATTTGGAGCATTCTACCCTATTTGCTGACTCCTGTTCGTGTGCTACTTCAATTGTTGGTCTGACTCTATCTGCTGTATAAAACAAAATATAATTTGTTTTCTCAAAATTAAGAAAGAGTCCATTTTCAGAGAACCACTTTAAAATCCTTTGGAAAACATCATTAACAATCTTTTCTGTTGCTTTTTCTCTAACAGGATTTATTATAACTCTAGTGTCATTTGCAAAAGTATCAATTCTGCTTGTTGAATGTTAAGTGGTAGGTTGTTCAAAGATATAAGGAACAGGAGTGGACCCTAAATTGAACCCTGTGGGATTCCCTCTGTGATTTTTCCGGTCACTACAATTTTCTACCTTTCTAAGATTCTTTGAATTATTCAGCACAACATCTTGCATTCTGTTTGTGAAGTACGAGTATGATTCAGACAAGTTCTGTGCAAGGCCATGATTTCCATAAAACGGAAGTTTTTGTACAAGTGTGGTTTCTGTACAAGTTAAGACTAACTGGGGATACTGAACGAATGCACAACCGGGCAGCACGAATGGTCAACGGTTTTTTTGACCTATGGGAGAGAGCGTCAAGGAAATGCTGAAAATTCTTAATTGGCAGACGCTCGAAGATAAACGCCAACTATCTCCTGAAAGCCTACTTACTGAGTTTCCTGACCCAGTATTATGTGAGGTATCTAGGAACACAGCACAGTTCCCTACATATCCGAAGTGATCCAGGAGACGAGATTAGACTAATTATAGCGGGCATAGAAACCTTTCAGCTTGTTGTTGCACGTTAGTCATGCTGTGGCCAGTGACTGGAGGAAAACTAAGGTCACATTGATCTATAACAACGCTTGCAGATGTGGCCCACAAAACTACCGTCCAGCCTCACTGATGTCCATCTGTTGCACAATCCTAGAACATATTCTGAAAGGAGCTTCTCATCCAGGCCGTGTGGTCCGAGATACGTCGACCGGCTGCCGTGTCATAGATTGCCTTACAACGTCACGGCGGATGTGGTGACAGAGGGGGGGGGGGGGGGGGGGGGGAGGGGCGTTTGGTCAGCACACTGCTCTCCCAGCTGTTGTGCCGACATTTCAGACCGTGTATCTGCTACTTCTCATTCAAGTAGCCCCTCAATTGGCATCACGAGGCTGAGTGCTCTCCGTACGTGTCCTCCTACCAACATAAAACCCTCGCCAGTACTGGGAATCGAACCCAGGTCCTCTGCGTGGTCGCTATCTACCGCTATGCTGACCAGTCATCTACAGAGTTGGACAGAGTATATTCTGAACTCAAACAAAATGTGATATCTGGAACAGAATGTCTACGCGCATGCTAATCACCACGGATTCCGTAATCAGCCGTCATTTCTCGCATGATATCATGAAAACCAGAAATCAAGGCAATCGTGGATGCAAAATTTATTTATTGACATCCGAAAAAATTTTGCGGGCTACCACACAAACGCTTATCAACAACACTGCAATTATGTGTGGTATCAAACAAAATTAAATGATTTCTTGGTACAGAGGATGAGACAAGTTATCTCGATAGGGAGTCATCGACAGGAATAAAAAAAAAAAAAACCTAACGCTTGCCCCTGGGAAGTGTGGTAGGAGTTGTGTTGTATATTAGGAACCTGACAAAGAATATTAATAGCGACCTCAGATTTTTGAAGGTTCTGCAGTTATCTGTAATGAAGTAATATCGGAAAAAAGCTAACCAAATATCTTTTCAGATCTTGATAAGATTTCAAAGTTGTGCGATGACTGACGCCATCTTTCAAATGTTCACAAATGCAAAACTTGTGCACCTCACAAAATGAAAAAAAAAGATATCATTCTATGACTTTAATATCAATGAACCACAATTCGAGGCAGACAACTCACACATATACCCGATTATGATAACCTGTAGGGAAAGGACGTGACTTGATCGTATAGGCTCAGTCGTTGGCGAGGCAGGTGGCAGACGTCGATTCATTGGCAGAATAGTGGGGAAATGTAGTCAATCCATGAAGGAGATTGCTTGCAAATCACTCGTGCGTCCAATCTTAGGATATTGTTGAAGTGTGTGTGTGGGGGGGGGGAGCGGGGGGGGGGGGCGAAGTGACATACGAAATAGCAGTATAAAAAAAGGGGAATGTTGAACGTGAACAAAGAAGATTGGCATTGGTAGTGTTGTTTTTTTTTTTAATTATAAAAACTTCTCCAGAAAAATAAGATTTTTCCAAATGTGGAAAAGTGCTCCAAGGAACAACATTGCAATTTAAAAGTGTTGGAAACGAGAAAGTTTTGTCAATATAGTATTTAATAGTCTGTTAAATTGTTGCTCTACGAAGTCTCATTAATCAGTCAGTGAAATCAACGTACTTAGAATTTTTACAAAAAAACTATTTACGAGTTGAATAGATTTTCCCCTGAAAGGTACTGAAAATAACATAAATTTTCGTATTCAAGGCAGGTAAAATTTCAAATGAACATAAACAGTCTCGACCGTAAGAAACCTTTATTTTTGTGGTTACCGGTCTCGGTCAGATTTTGATCATCTTCAGATCTCATATTCTAGTGATAGGCGGTGACGGTGAACGGAGCAGACGTTACGACTCCAAGAACGCAGTTGACGTTCGTGGAGTCGTAACGCCTGCTTCGTTCACCGTCACCGCCTACCATCATGGTATGATGTCTGAAGATGGTCAAAAACTGACCGAAACCGCTAACAACAAAAATAAGGTTTTTACGGGAGACACTGTTAATGTTCATTTTCAAGTACTAAAAATACGCTGTTCTCCACGAGAAATGTTCTAAAAAATTAGAGGTAAAATTTTTAAGACATTATAGAAACTCAGTTCATTTGGAAGTATCGGATGTTCCATGGTGGAAGACTTTCTAGCGTTTCACGATACAAGCTAACGTAAGACTGATGAAGTATAGGTTAACCATCCGCACATTATATACAGGAAATTCTAGAACTAAGTAATTAAAGTATCTTCCAAACAGCTTTACTATATTAGCAGCACTTAAACATTTATAACTAAACGTATTTGCAAATGCTACACAAAACTCATGTCTCACAACAACAAAAGCAGCAGAAAATGCCGAAAACTGCTTGTGGCTGTCTTTAGTGTGCATAGCTTCAGGTGATCGTAATCACTAGGTAGAAACACTGATCAAGAAACATCAAGTGTTCCTCCAGATACAAGACTACTTCATTATCAATAACTGCATTATTTCCAAAAACTCTCAGGTTACTATAAACATCGTCTGCCAGGTCATTAATAAACAGCATGAACACCAATGTTTCCAATAGACTTCCCTGGGGCATGCCTGAAGATACCTCTACATCTGACTATCATATGCTTCATCTTCCCTACCAAGAAATCTTCAAGCCAGTCATAAATTGTATTTAGAATCCCATATGATTGTACTTTTTGTACAGGATAGACCAAGTAGGTTGTAGGCAGCTTGGGAGAAGTGGATAGTCAGCCTGAATTAAATTCATAAAATCCAAAAATATACCTGGTTATCATTGCAAATACAGGTTACAAAGGATCCTCCAGGAACAATATGCCATGTGCTCGTCGCATGCGCAAAATAGTGGGTATCCAAAGTTAAAAATTGTTAAGAAAGGACTGTGATATTTCAGGGCGACTGCGGAATAATAGAAAAAGACGAAGTCAGGGACTTTGGCAAGTTACAATAAAGGCAGGGACAGATGGCCTAAGCCGTCTAGGAGATCTAGAACAGAAGGGAGCGAGATTCAGAAGCGTCTCTCTACATGTGGACACAGGAGGCAGGCACATGATCTCTCTAAGCCTGACTATGTGTGCAGTGTCTTGGACATTGGTCTTTACCAGCACCCATAAAGCAGCACATGTAGCTGGAATGTGGAACGAATGGGTACTGAATGCAAAATCTTAGCAAGACAGAAATGCAAGAAATATTTTAATTTCTTAGCGTCCACGCTGCGACTGATAACTGGATCTGTACATACAATTACAGGAGTGCATATTTTGCTAACAAACGTTGGTGTGGTACCTTCTCTTTCCCCTTTATTTTTCATTATACTTACCGACACAATTGTGACAGAAATCAAGGACATAGGAACTGAAGATCTCAATGCTTTTGCTTTTGTTGAGGAGAATGCCATTTGTGGAGAGAAGGAAATGGAGGTTCAGGGGAAACTAGATTACTGGAATAAAAAAATTTAAAGAATTCAAGTTAACTATAAGTAAGACCAAAACAGTGGCAATGAAGGTGAGTAAGACACACACACCTTGTAAGATCATACTGGAAGGAGAGAGGGCTGAATATGTGAAAAATTCCAATTATCTGGATAGTGTCATATCAAGTGATAGAAGTGACAAACTAATAGTTTTAAACAGAGTGGCAAAAGGATCCAGCTTCTTTCACCAAGTAAGAATCTTAATCTACGACAAGGGAGTCCCTTTAAGAGCTAAACAGACCATGTATAAAACCTACCTCCTGCCAGTCATGATGCATAGTCCGTAGACCTGTCACGAATAAGAGAGAAGAGAGTCAGATGCAAACATGTAAAATGAAGTTCCCTAGGTCAGCTCTATAAAATAAAAAAAAAAAACAGGAGAGAGAGTCAGGAACTGAAATATGTAAGGCGAGGCCTGCAAGTGACCTTGACCATGGAGGAATGGTTGAACGCTGTGAGACTGAAGTGGTGAACCGAATGCAGCCGACTCGAACTCCATGTCAGAAATTGGGGATGGAGATTTCAGGAAAAAAACCGATTGGGCGGCCTAGGAAGAGATGGACATACAAAGGTTAGGAAGATCTCAAGAGGAGAGCAGTAACGTGGGATGCAGTGGAGCGAGGAAAGTGGAACCAATACAGGAACAGTCGGAATTATAGTTGTAAATTGTTGTAGTTGTGCTGGAAAAGTCCCTGAGCTTCAAGCGCTAATAGAAAGCACAGAAGCTGATATCGTTATAGGTACAGAAAGCTGGCTAAAGCCTGAAATAAGTTCTGCAGAAATTTTTACGAAGTCTCAGACGGTGTTCAGGAAAGATAGATTAGGCAGAATTGGTGGTGGAGTGTTTGTGTCTGTTAGTAGTGGTTTATCTTGTAGTGAAGTCGAAGTAGATACTCCGTGCGAATTGGTGTGGGTGGAGGTTATACTTAACAGCCGAATTAAGTTAATAATTGGCTCCTTCTACCGACCCCCAGACTTCGACGATACAGTTGCGGAACAGTTCAGAGAAAGCTTGAGTCTCGTAACAAATAAATACCCCACTCATACGGTTATAGTTGGTGGGGACTTCAACCTACCCTCGGTATGTTGGCAAAAATACTTGTTCAAAACCGGTGGTAGGCAGAAAACGTCTTCCGAGATTGTCCTAAATGCATTCTCCGAAAATTATTTCGAGCAGTTAGTCCACGAACCCACGCGAATTGTAAATGGTTGCGAAAACACACTTGACCTCTTGGCCACAAACAATCCAGAGCTGATAGAGAGCATCATGACTGATACAGGGATTAGTGATCACAAGGTCATTGCAGCTAGGCTCAATACCATTTCTTCCAAACCCATCAGAAACAAACGCAAAATAATTTTATTTAAAAAAGCGGATAAAGTGCCACTAGAAGCCTTCCTAAAAGACAATTTCCATTCCTTCCGAACTGACTATGCGAATGTAGACGAGATGTGGCTCAAATTCAAAGATATAGTAGCAACAGCAATTGAGAGATTCATACCTCATAAATTGGTAAGAGATGGAACGGATCCCCCGTGGTACACAAAAAAGGTCCGAACGCTGTTGCAGACGCAACGGAAAAAGCATGCGAAGTTCAGAAGAACGCGAAATCCCGAAGATGGGCTAAAATTTACAGACGCGCGAAATTTGGCACGTACTTCGATGCGAGATGCCTTTAATACGTTCCACAACGAAACATTGTCTCGAAATTTGGTAGAAAATCCGAAGAAATTCTGGTCGTATGTAAAGTACACAAGCGGCAAGACGCAGTCAATACCTTCGCTGCGCAGTGCCGATGGTACTGTTATCGACGACTGTGCCGCTAAAGCGGAGTTATTGAACGCAGTTTTCCGAAATTCCTTCACCAGGGAAGACGAATGGAATATTCCAGAATTTGAAACACGAACATCTGCTAGCATGAGTTTCTTAGAAGTAGATACCTTAGGGGTTGCGAAGCAACTCAAATCGCTTGATACGGGCAAGTCTTCAGGTCCAGATTGTATACCGATTAGGTTCCTTTCAGATTACGCTGATACTATAGCTCCCTACTTAGCACTCATATACAACCGCTCGCTCACCGATAGATCTGTACCTACAGATTGGAAAATTGCGCAGGTCGCACCAGTGTTCATGAAGGGTAGTAGGAGTAATCCATTTAACTACAGACCTATATCATTGACGTCGGTTTGCAGTAGGGTTTTGGAGCATATACTGTGTTCAAACATTATGAACCACCTCGAAGGGAACGATCTATTGACACGTAATCAGCATGGCTTCAGAAAACATCGCTCTTGTGCAACGCAGCTAGCTCTTTATTCGCACGAAGTAATGGCCGCTATTGACAGGGGATCTCAAGTTGATTCCGTATTTCTAGATTTCCGGAAAGCTTTTGACACCGTTCCTCACAAGCGACTTCTAATCAAGCTGCGGAGATATGGGGTATCGTCTCAGTTGTGCGACTGGATTCGTGATTTCCTGTCAGGAAGGTCGCAGTTCGTAGTAATAGACGGCAAATCATCGAGTAAAACTGAAGTGATATCAGGTGTTCCCCAGGGAAGCGTCCTGGGACCTCTACTGTTCCTGATCTATATAAATGACCTGGGTGACAATCTGAGCAGTTCTCTTAGACTGTTCGCAGATGATGCTGTAATTTACCGTCTAGTAAGGTCATCCGAAGACCAGTATCAGCTGCAAAGCGATTTAGAAAAGATTGCTGTATGGTGTGTCAGGTGGCAGTTGACGCTAAATAACGAAAAGTGTGAGATGATCCACATGAGTTCCAAAAGAAATCCGTTGGAATTCGATTACTCGATAAATAGTACAATTCTCAAGGCTGTCAATTCAACTAAGTACCTGGGTGTTAAAATTACGAACAACTTCAGTTGGAAGGACCACATAGATAATATTGTCGGGAAGGCGAGCCAAAGGTTGCGTTTCATTGGCAGGACACTTAGCAGATGCAACAAGTCCACTAAAGAGACAGCTTACACTACACTCGTTCGTCCTCTGTTAGAATATTGCTGCGCGGTGTGGGATCCTTACCAGGTGGGATTGACGGAGGACATCGAAAGGGTGCAAAAAAGGGCAGCTCGTTTTGTATTATCGCGTTATAGGGGAGAGAGTGTGGCAGATATGATACACGAGTTGGGATGGAAGTCATTACAGCATAGACGTTTTTCGTCGCGGCGAGACCTTTTTACGAAATTTCAGTCACCAACTTTCTCTTCCGAATGCGAAAATATTTTGTTGAGCTCAACCTACATAGGTAGGAATGATCATCAAAATAAAATAAGAGAAATCAGAACTCGAACAGAAATGTTTAGGTGTTCGTTTTTCCCGCTCGCTGTTCGGGAGTGGAATAGTAGAGAGATAGTATGATTGTGGTTCGATGAACCCTCTGCCAAGCACTTAAATGTGAATTGCAGAGTAGTCGTGTAGATGTAGATGTAGAAATATAGGCATATCACTCGCGAAGTTCCTACCCGGATCGCTGGAAGGAAATACTGATCATGGTGATGGAGTACCTAGTCAAATGCTCAAATGCTTTACCCAAAGTCAAGAAACAGTGCACCTACCTCATCTGCTTGGTCACTGGCTTTGAGGATGCCACATGGGAACAGCGCAAGTTGGGTTTCATGCGTTTTCGGGGTTCGTGGTGGTTGACGTTCAGAAGGTCATTCAGTTCTAGCCACTTCATTACGTTTAAGCTCAGAATACATCCTAAGATACTGCAAGAGATGGACGCAAACGAGACTGGAAGGCAGTTTTGTGGATGACTTGTGCTACCCTCCTTGTAGACAGGTTCTCCTAGCCAATGGGCGCAGATTTTTGTTCTAACGGTCGACGGTATGTTGTGGTTAAAGTGCTGGTGCAGACGCAAGTTGTGAATAGAATCTGACAGGTATACCATCGTTCCGTGTAACTTTGTTTAATTTTAGCTACATCACTGACAACAGCATCTGTGTCACTCATTTCTGTCGTGTTCGCCCCCGGTAGCTGACAAGTGGTGCCGGCACGATAGCTCAGCGTGTTCGGTCAGAGGGCTGCTCGGCTCTGTAATAAAAAACTCAGCGAAGGAATCAACGATCAATTTAAATGGATGTCTTGTGACGTGCGTCGAGACTAAACGCAACGAACAATACCGAACAAAATGGGGCCCAGGCTCGATTCCCGGCTGGGTCGGAGGTTTTCTCCGCTCAGGGACTGAGTGTTGTGTTGTCTTAATCATCATCATTTCATCTCCATCGGTGCGCAAGTCGCCGAAGTGGCGTCAAATGGAAAGACTTGCACCCGGCGAACGGTCTACCTGAAGGGAGGCCCTAGTCACACGACATACCATACCCACATTTCTGCAGTGCTGCCAGAACTGAACTGGAGCAGTACTTCTGCATCTTACTTTGTTAAGGAACTTTTGAAAACGAAGTTCCGCATTTCTAGCTTTACATTTTTAGAAGTAATTTCGGTTCCCCTAACAGACACGTAATCCTCTTCAGTTATGACATTAAGGTTGTGTTCTTGCTGATGCTGCAATTGTTGTAAGACCCTTCCTGTCACCACGTTCCCATGATTACTCTCGATTAATCGCAATACAAATTAAGTGCTTAATTCGTGTCTGTAAGCAAGATTAAGTTCGAGTTTGCATGGAACGGAAAGCCATTGGGCTTCACATGTTACAGGAAATGGGCTAGTTATAGACTGAAGGGTCAGCGGTCCACGTTCATGTTCCACAGTGCGTTCTGAAGTACTATACTGCATGGACAACGGGCATAATGTTAAAGGTCGTCTTGGGTTATCACTAAGGATCGCGACCGCTATGGACCTTTGGTACTCCAGCCAGCAACTGTGATAGAGAAGATGTTAAGTTAAATGTTGCGCGCTTCCTTCAGTGTATTCGTGGCTTGTGCCCGCTAAACCCACTGGACTCGTTTTCAGGAGGATGGCGGTTCAAATCCTTGTCCAGTCATCCAACTTAGGTTGTCCATGATTTCCTGAAAGCTCTCAGTATGAACACCAGGATGCTCCCTTTGAAAGGCCGAGGCCTATTTCCTTCCCCATCCTGCTCTAATTCGAGATTGTGCTCCGTCTCTAATGACGTGGTGCTCATCGAGACATTAAACTTCTTTTCTTCTTCCTCTCTTTCCATGTGTCACTACATTCAAGAAAGCAACACGTCCGATCAGGATGTACGCTTTTACTTTTCAATATAATAGGGAAAATATATTTCCTGGTTGATACGTTTGCCAGACTTTGTTATTGACTGGACAAGATGTTTCACTTGCGGTACTCAGCAAATGGACCCCACTAGTGCCTCCTAATGAACTGAAGACCTGTATCGAGAAGCGAGGAAGTAAATAATGCATATACCTGTGTATTTCAGTTGAGATGGAGACTTTGATGCTTCAGGTGTTCCACACAATCTCCTCCCACTTCAGTTCAAAGCGCAGAACGTCCATACAAACCTATCAAACTACGAGTAGAGTCCTTCTTCGTAATGTTGTTCAACTCGCACGTCACATTGGCAGGAATGCCGGTTATGGCGTCAAAGCGTTGACCCATCATGGGTATTTTTGTACTTAGTCCACTTAGTCGTTAATAACACCATATCTCGTCAGCTGTTATATTTTTTCCGGAAAAGAACTGTCCGTGTTTTGTATTTCAATCAAGTCGCGGCAGACGTCCACGTGTCGTCCTTTTTTTCTTTTTTTCTTTTTCATACGGATATCAAGCCGTGCAGGGCACACTTTACACACACTTCTGTTGTCACAAAATTCCGGAGAATGTCTCGAACACTTGGTTTAGAGACGTTGCTCCGTTGACATACTGCGGTCATCCATTACTTAACACTGTATGCTCACAGCTGACTGTTCGAATGCACATCTGTCCTTTACTGTTGTCGGTGCAGTAGTTATTGGGCTGCCATCGCTTATCTGCCAACAATAAAAGGAGTCTCGGTACTTTTTGGACGGACGGTGTACTCTCATGTATCCATGACCCTTGGCGATTCCTTTCTATGCAAAGCATTTTGATGACAATTTTAGACGTACTTGCTTTCTGTATACCTTACTGGCAACATGTCTTCATTTAAAAAGAACATACATAAAAATACACATTTGTATGAGTGTGTGTGCTTTCCAACACATCTCTGGAACGCCTGGAGTAATTTCAAGAAAACTTGGTACACACATGATTTTCTATTTGGAGTAAAAGTATACTGTTGGACTGGTATTCTCTAGCGCTCCTTGGAACTGGGGTGGGGGAAGCGGAAGCAAAGGGGTGAGACGGATGTTGCAGACAAATCTCATTCCTCTTCCTATGTGGTATAAGACTGCGATTATTAATTATCTGGACAATGCTTGATAATTAGTTAGTGGCAATAAGCTCACTGCACAAAACATTAGTCTCTCCTTAAGGAAAGTTGGAAGTGAAATTCAGTCAAAATAATTAATTTTGTTTTGTTTTCGTAAGTTACGTCTTAGTCTGACGATAATATGTCTGGTATGTATATGTTTGATGTAGGCCTATATTAATAAAAAAGATAGAGGATTTTCTAAATGACGACATGCGCCCTTCTGTCTACTGTGAGTAGAGCGTGTTTATCCCGGCTGCAGTAGACTTTCTTCGTCTGTGCTCTGTTCTTTGATCACTGCTTTGCAAGTTGGTCGGCCTGGTGCTAAGCGAGTCAGTTCAGTGTTCTGTTTTCGGTTTGCTTGCCGTAGTGATTCGAAATACTACTTGATTTTAGGAATTAATGTTATTGTGTTTACAGATACATTTTATCCGTACAGATCGTAACAAGAGGAAAATAAGTAAGTTTAACAGTAGGAACAAGTTTAAAGGTAACAGAGGATCCCTGTCATTCCGTTCAAAGAGCCCCGAGTCATGGTGTATCAGCGTGCTAGCGCAACTGGTGAATAATATAAACATAAACATCCCCTGTCCACAGCTCGTGGTCGTGCGGTAGCGTTGTAGCTTCCCGCGCCCGGGTTCCCGGGTTCGATTCTCGGTGGGGTCAGGGATTTTCTCTGCCTCGTGATGCCTGGGTGTTGTGTGCTGTCCTTAGGTTACTTAGGTTTAAGGTGTTCTAGGGGACTGATGACCTCAGATGTTAAGTCCCATAGTGCTCAGAGCCATTTTTAAACATCCCCTACCAATGTCCATAGCTGTTCTTATAAACCCTGTCTATAGAGATTTAGCTAACGAAGAACTTTCCTGCTAAATGGACCCATGCATGAACTCGAGATGCCAACGAACGTTTCTACAACTGTGTGTGGGAACGCTTGCCTGAAACAGTGTTTGTGCGCTTTAAACCCCTAAGAACTGGTGTCATGGGTGCAGTGTTGTGTCAATAGGCTGAAAGTTTTCCGTGATATGGGCGTAGAACCTGGTGCGAAACTTGGTAAAGAGATTAATTATGCCACTTTTATTAAAATGTACTAGAATTATGACAATGAGATAAAAGGTTTGACATATATTTAGATACTATTTTTTATGCCAGTTTTTAGGTCACATAGCGGTTTTTTAATTTCTACTGTGGTAGCAAATAATACAGTTTGAAGAAAATATGACAACAAATATATGTTTCAAATTTCGTTTGATCTGAACACATTATTTTTGAGGGAAGTGTACCTATGGAAAACGATAAGAAATTAGCTAATGACCTGGTCCCCTTAAAAGAGCACACTGATCATTTTGAAGCGCTATAATTGTACAGCTATAAAATTAGTAGCTGATGGCCATGTGGCTCTCTACCGCTGACCTTCGTCGGGACAGTGTAGCTGTGTGTATGTGCCAGTCGGTTGTATGTAGTCAGCGCAAGAAGATGTTTCGACGTGAAGAAAAGAGCCTTAACCTCTGGACGTCTCCACGACCACACCGTGAATTACTGAACTGTATGAAATAAAATCGTTATAACTTCTGAACGGTTTGCGTTAGGACGTTCAAACTGCACGGCTGGCCGTAGGACATGGTGGGAATTAGTATGCGCATGTGCACGGGCCTTCTTGTTGTCGGACATTTGGACGTGAAAATGTCGAGGTACAGCGTGCCTGAGGGCATAGCGGCTGTGGAAGCCTACCATGCGAGCAATAACTGCCCAACTGCGGCTCAAAGAAAGTTTGCGACCGAGTTCAAGCTGAAGTCAACCGGTCCAAGTGTGTTGACAATCAATAATTTGAATCGCAATTTTGAGAGGACGGGTAGTGTTCGTAAAGACATTGTTGGCAATGTAGGTCGTCCATAAAGGGTGAAAACACCTGAAAACATTGAGAAGACACACTCTTTGTTTCATGTCATCCCCAGGTAACCGATCAGATGAGCTACACAACAGGTGGGAAGCAACTGGGAGATACTGCGAAAAATTATTGTTGAAGACCTGCATTTCTTTCCATTCAATATTCAAACCCATCAGCCATTAAGCACCAAGGCCAAGGCACAGCAGTTTTGTTCCAACAACACTACTGTCCACAGAATTGACGAACAGGACTTAGAGGGGAATATGGTTTGCTTTAGCGACGAAGCCCACTTTCATTTCGATGGGTTCATCAGTACGCAAAATTGGCGCACTCAGGGGACTGAGAATCTGCATTTCGCGATCCAGAAGTTCTTCACTCTAAACGGATGACTATGTGGTGTGCAATGTTCAGTCACAGAAATGACATGCATAGCCCCTGAGGAGAAAGTTACGGCGGTAGGGCCGTGGGAGCTCAGAAACATCAGCATACAGACTCTCAATTGGGCTGGTGTAAAAGGCGCCCGTGGCCGAATGGATGCCATGATGGTGGATAGTGTTGAGATGGCATAAGAGGGATGGACACACAGACGCATAAACATAGCACCTATAGTCGAGTTCCGAATGGACAAGGGACCGGTACAAATGGAGGATGGTGGTTCGATCGGCACCCCAGGAAGTACCATTGAGGACAAGTAGGAGACTGAGGGACCGCGTACAGTGGGCTGCCAGGTAAGACCCATGGGAGGACCAAGAGAGGTCACTATCGAGCATGAGCCCCAGAAATTACGTAGTTTCAACGAACGGAAGGGCAACAGGCCCAAGATGTAGAGATGGTGGAAGAAACCATTGGCGCCGCCAGAAATCCATACAGACGGTTTTGTCAGGGGAAAAGCGAAAGCCATTGTCGATGCTCCAGGAGTAAAGACAATCAAGACAGCGCTGAAGAAGCCGCGTAGTGAGACAGGACCGTAGATAACTGCAATAAATGGCGAAATCGGCTACAAAAAGAGAGCCGGAGATGTCTGGCAGGAGACAGGCCATTATAGGGTTAGTGGTGATAGCACAGAGGACGACGCTCAGGACGGAATCGTGAAGCACATCATTTTCCTTGATAAAGGTGTTCCACAAGGCAGAAGCCACATGCACTTTGAAAACATGGTCCCGTAAAAATGCCTGAAGAAAACAGGCCAGGCGCCCACGGAAGCCCTACCTATAAAGAGTACGGAGGATACCAGTTCTCTAGCAGGTATCGTAGGCCTTCTTCAAATCGAAAAATAGGGGCATTGTCTGGGATTTCTGCAGAAAACCATTCATGACATGGGTGCTCAAAGTAACGAGATCGTCACCTGCTGAACGCCGAGCTCAAAATCCATACTGTGCATTCGTTAGTAAATAAGACTCGAGCCACCACACCAGCCGGTCATGAATCATACGTTCTCTCACCTTCCAAACTCAGCAGGTAAGAGAGGTGGGGCAGTAGCTATAAGGTAGGTTTTTGTCCTTGCCGGGCTTAGTTATGGGTACGATGGTGGCCTCACGTCAGCGTCCGGGAAATGTGCCCTCTGCTCAGATACGGTTGTACAAGTTAAGCAGAAAGTGCTTGCCCGCAAGAGAAAGATGCTGCAACATCTGAATGTGGATGACGCCCAGCCCTGGGGCGGTGGATCAGGATGAACTGAGAGCATGATCGAGCTCCCTCTTAGTGAAGGCGGTATTGTAGCACTCACAAATCGGAGAAGAGGCGGGTATCATCTGAGCCTCCTCCACTCGTTTCCGGAGGAGGAAAACAGGGTGATAGTGCGAAGAGCTCTAAACTCCAGCAAAATGGTGGCCCAAGGAGTTGGAGACAGCAATAGAGTCCACAATAACATCGTCTTCTACGGTCAGGCAGGAAATTTGGGAATGGATCTTGGTTCCAGAGAGCCGTCGGAGGCTGGCCCACATGACAGAGAAAGGGGTGTAAATGTTGAAATAATTAGTGAATGAAAGCCAGGTAGCTCGTGTGCTATCCCGAAGGACGCGACGACACTTTGCACGCATCTATTTATAATGAATGCAGTTTGCCGTCACAAGATAACAGTTAAAAATACGGAGAGCACGTCTCCGTGCGCGAATTGCATTGCAGCATGCCTCAGTCCACCAAGGGATTGGAACACGATGTGGTAAAGAGGAAATGTGATGAATGGAACGTTCTGCAGCTGTAAGGATAACGTTGGTGAGATAGTCCACCTAGTCATCACAACTGGGTAAATCTTGCTCTTCGAAGGTCGCCAGGTCTAAGGGGCTGCAGTCATGAACTGTGTGGCTGATCCCGGCAGGGGTTCGAGTCCTCCCTCGGGCATGGGTGTGTGTGTGTTTGTCCATAGGATAATCTAGGTTAAGTAGTGTGTAAGCTTAGGGACTGATGACCTTAGCAGTTAAGTTCCATAAGATTTCACACACATTTGAACATTTTAAGGTAGCTAGAGAAGAGTAAAGCTGCCAGTCAGCCTTAGTAAGCAACAATTTGGGCGTGCATGCAGATCGGGTAGGAGTCAGCAAACGGAGAGCACAGGGGAAATGGTCGCTCGAGTAGGTGTCAGAAACAACGGACCACTCAAGACGATGGGCAAGCTGGGCAGTGCAAAAGGATAAGTTCAAATGGGAATAGATATGCAAAGAGTCGGAAAGGAAAGTAGGTGTTCTGGTGTTATGACAGAAGAGGTTAATTTGGTTAAGAAGGTCAGCCGAGAAGGCACCTCTCTGACACGTTCTGGGAAACCCAGAGGGGATGATGCGCATTGCGCATTGAAGTCACTGTGTAGCAAAAACGGGGGAGATATCTGCCCAATGAGCTGAAGGAAGTCTGCCCTGGTGACATCGAAGGACGGAGGTACTTGAATAGTACAGAGGGAGAAAGTCGGGCGGGGAAGGAAAAGGTGAACTGCAACAGCTTGAAGACGGGTAGTCAGGGAGATTGGTGACTATGAAGGTCATCCCGCATGAGCAGCATGACGTCCCCATGAGACGGAAAGCCGGCCTCAGGGGGAAAGTCAAAACGAATCAGTAAGTAATGCGATAGCTCAACACAGTCGTGAGGGCGCAATATCGTTTCCTGAAGGCGGAGTACAGGGGGATGCTTTGATGCTAAAAGCAGCCATAGATCCTCTTTGTGGGAGGGAATGTCGCGAACGTTCCATTGGAGGACAATCATGAGGAGAAAGAGACGGAGGGGTGTCAGCTCGGCGGCCGCCAGGTGACAGCCGGTGTGGAGTCGCTACTACAGGGCACGGAAAAAGGAGGATCCTGCTCCATGGGGTCACATAAGCATTGGTTTGCTTGTGCGGTCGGTTTGTGGAGTCCAACGCTGCAAAACGGTTGGTGGTGCGCACCAGCGGGACAGAGGCCGGCCGGATTAAGGTAGCACGTGGCGACAACGCCGAACAGGACCTTCGAGTTGCCTTTAGCGGAATTCTTTGGGCCTTTCCGGTTAGAGGAAGACTCGGGTGTTGTTTGGCTGGAGGTACAGAGGCAGTATTCAAGGGAGTACTCCTTCTGTTCTTTCCTGCCTACTGGTTGTGTAGTCGGTGGCTTCGCCCCTTGAGGCGAGAGTTTGACGGCTTATTGCACAGCTAGACGGGGGAAGTGCGATACTACCTTGACACTGGGTGATTTTACAACCTCCGAGCCGAGTTTGAGGTGGCCATGTCCTTGATAGAGCGAGGGGTAACAAGAACAGAACTATAGGTGCCAGACGAGAGAACACAGGGTTTGCGACTATCCAGTAACTTGTGAGCTACTGGGTAAGGCACTTTTTACTTTGCCCGAATCTCTTGGACATCCCGCTCATCTAGATACACCGGACAATCCGGAGAGGTGGTGGCATGGTCGCCATTGCAGTTGATGCAGCGGGGAGAAGGAGGCGGACAATCGCCCTCGTGTGCACCCCTGCCACAGGTTACACATTTGGCTGGGTGTCGAGAAGATGTTCTAGTGTGGTTAAAATGATGATAGCAGTGCATCGGGTTCTAAATGTAGGGCCGGACTGTGATAACTTCATAGCCTGCTTTGAGCTTGGACGGCAGCACTACTCTATCAAAGGTGAGGAAAAGACTGCGGGTGGGCACTAAGGAGGAATCTACCTTTTTCATTACACGATAAATGGCAATGAGACCCTGATCAGAGAGGTAAAATTGTATTTCGGCCTCGGTTGGACCGTCAAGCAGCCTGGTGTAAATTACACCAGGGGAACAATTCAAAGTTCTGTGGAGAAGCGAGGCAGCAAGCACGTGTTGTGTTTGAGAATCAGAAGCCGTGTCCAAAACCAAAGTACCATTCCGTAAACGAGAGCAGGGTTTCACAGGGCCAGCAATTGCATCAACACCTTTCTGAATAATAAACGGATTGACTGTGGCGAAGGGCTGTCTGTCTTCAGTACGTGAGACCACAAGAAACCATGGTGCAGCGGAAGGGTCTTCGAATCAATAGCCTCATTACGTTTACGTTTTGTAGACGTTGATTGGTAAGACGGGTGACTCATTGCGAGAAAATCCCCCATGATTGCCAGCGTCTCTGATGGCGAGCTCTAGGCGCGCAGTCCGGAACCGTGCGACTGCTACGGTCGCAGGTTCGAATCCTGCCTCGGGCATGGATGTGTGTGATGTCCTTAGGTTAGTTAGGTTCAAGTAGTTCTAAGTTATAGGGGACTGATGACCACAGCAGCTGAGTCCCAGAGTGCTCAGAGCCATTTTTGATGGCGAGCTCCTTCCAACTGGGGGCTCCCTTCACAAGGGGGCACACAGCCTTAGGTGATTTTTCACACCTCAGATCACACCTCCCGAACATCTGACAGAGGGACCAATCTGCCCAATTTGAGAAGGTTGCAGGTCTGGCAATCACCGCTCCCTGCGCCTGGCCTATACAGGGGTACTTGCGAACCCCACCTGTCGACCCGGGGCTGGGAATTACACGTTACCCAGTCACCTGTTACGCGTCAGACGCGAGGGCCGGCCTTTAGGAGTGCACAGGGAGGAAGAAGAAAAAAAAAGGATCCTCAAACGCCGAAGCGGAAGGACGAGAGGAGAAGGGAAACATAGAAAGGAAAAGGGAGCCAAAAATAAATGTGAGACTGTTCATATGTCAGCGACAGTCTCACCTTTGTTTTTGGTTCCCCTTGCATGATTCATTTGTCATTTGTAGTCCATCACTATTAAATTATGATGCTCACAGCGCCATCTATTGGTATATTTTGTAACTATTTATTTTTATTCTGCCATACATTTTCCCCCTTCTCCGATATTATTCCATTGCAATTTGACGTCATTTTGAGTAGTTATTTTATTTCTACAGCTGTTTGATAGTTTAACTTTAATTATAATCACCCTGTATATCGGAAGACAGATGCACGGTAAAATCACGGATGAAGTTAACGGAGCTTTTGTAGTTCACAGTTTTTCTCTGTTGGATGGTACAAAAAAAAAAAGAAAACAACGACCGAGAGAATGTTTGAGTGACGGACGTGAATGCGCCCTGAGGGATGCAGATCTTCTTCAGACTGTAGACCAGTAAATAATTTGGAAACGCACAGCAGTGCAGTAGCAAAATCCTCGTCCTTCATTCAGTTTATACTAACTTGTGTCACAGGAGAAGGCTTCGCTTTGGCCCTGAGCTTACACATCGAACACCTTTGGTGGAGCTACGACAAAATGTCCCCATTTCCACTGAGTGGTCGCAAAAGACGGTCTGTCGCATGAACTCAGCTCAACCTGTTTCTCCACGGGGTTCTGAAAGTGGTAGATATAGCGCTCTCCAACTTGTGTTCAATTCCGACTTAATTGGGATGATCACATGGAGGAAGGAGCAAGGAGGGCGGGGCAGAAACTGAGGAACAGTTACAAGATGAAGAGGGACTGTCTAAAGCCAAGTTGAAGTTTTACTGTAGCAGACAGGTTCGAAAAAGGTGACTCACTTCGAAAAGTGAGAGTGATATGAATATGATTCACCAGTGTCTGTGATCATTAAAAGACGACTCCATAGCGTGCAACTCAAGTACGAGGGTCAGTCAAAAAGTAATGCCTCCTTTTTTTTTTCTACGTTTAATTGTCAGGAAATTTAAATGCAATTACATAGGTTGAAAACCACAACATTGAGGATCATTTTGTCATTTTTCAATGTAATCTCCGCCCATCTCTACAGTTTTGGTCCATCTTTGAACAAGGGCATGTATCCCAGCACGGTAAAAATCACAGCTCTGCTTCCTAAGCCATTGACGCACGGATGTTTTGACGGCCTCCTCATCTTCAAAATGAATCCCACGATGAGCTTCTTTTAGTGGCCCGAACAGATGGAAGTCTGATGGTGCCAGGTCAGGGCTGTATGGGGGATGAGGCAAAACTTCCCATCCAATTCTGACAATCTCGTCAGAGGTGTGACGACTGGTGTGTGGTCTTGCATTGTCATGCAAAAGAAGAACATCTGCCATTGATTTTGTTGGGCGAACTCGCTGAAGACGTGCTTTAAGATTTTTGAGGGTTGTGACGTATTGAACAGAATTTATTATGCATCCCTGCTCCAAAAAATCAACCAGAATCACACCCTCTGTATCCCAGAAAACTGTTGCCATAACTTTCCCTGCCGATCGCACAGTTTTAAATTTTTTCTTCCTCGGCGAGCTTGTGTGACGTCACTCCATTGACTGCCTCTTTGATTCGGGTTCAAAAAAATGCACCCATGTTTCGTCCCCGGTCACAATTTTTTTCAGAAACTCATCTCCCTCCAAACGGAAGCGCTGCAAGTGTTGGGAGGCTATTGTTTTCCTTGCCTCTTTATTCTGATCGGTTAACATTCTTGGAACCCACCGTGCACAAACTTTTGAGTACCCCAATTGTTTAATAATCGTGATCACACTGCCTTTACTAAGAGAAATAATGCGACACACTTCATCTGCAGTCACCCGACGGTCACCACGAATGATGTCATCAACTTGCTGAATGTTGTGTGGAGTCACTGCACTCACCGGCCTGCCGCTCCGCTTTTCGTCAGTCAACGGTGTTTGCCCTTCAGCTTCCTTACAACGACGAACCCATCGTCTAACAGTGCTGACATCCACTGTCACAACACCATACACCTTCTTCAGTCTTTCATGAATGCGTATGGGCGTTTCACCTTCTGCATTCAAGAATTCAATCACACAACGCTGTCTCAAACGAACATCGATGTCGGCCATCTTACAAACTTCTGCTGTGCTGCCACCTGTTGACACAGAAAGTTACTACTGCAGTGGATTGCAGAAGAAGGTTTGAGGAATGGCGCCAAATTCAAATTTTTCACTTAACTTAATTTTTTTAAGTAGAAAAAAAATGGGAGGCATTACTTTTTGACCGACCCTCGTATGTGGATGATTGGACAGACTTGATTCCAAATCGCAGACAGCATTTTCACCAGAAATTGTAACGCCGTCAGTAACTCTTGTGTTTGCCTGTAGACCCAAGACCGCTTTTTATGCAGAGTGACAGTAACATAGTAGTTATGATTGTGCTTCTAACAGTGCAGTCCTTACGAGAAATGTATGTTGCCAGCGGCACAGAGTCCTCCTGTGGTCAGCTTCAAATGTCGGTGATTCTCAACGTGTCCCTCGGAAAGATCATTGTCTTCTCTCCAGGGATTCCCATTTGAATAACCTGGTGAGTGTAATCCGACTACTAATAAAGAAAAACTACTCGCCATGCAAAGTGACTCTCATGATCAATTTAATTAATTAGCCTATCAATTTGATATCAGGGCGCGCCGCGTGGCGGATGGAAGTGATGGCTAGGGCACCACGGATATGATTCTTAACTAGGCTTTTTTTTTCGTTCCGACGATATCTTTTAACGATATTTGAATCACTGACCTACGCAGTGGGAGACGACCATCGTCTTAAAATCAGACGTATTACCGAATTTATGAAGTGATACGTAATATAAATCTTGTGTGTACAACTTTTCTGTGCTGTTACCTTAACAGTGAGGAAGCGACCTGCGACAGTGGTTTATCTTAGCAGTCCATCACAGCCAAAAATGAGTTTTAAAATTCTAGTCCTGTGATGCAGGACGTAACAGACAAGAAAAGATATTTTTCTACCTAATGAAAGAATAGTTAGAGGGAATATAACCTATGCCGTAGTTCTGTGCGGGATTTTCACAACAAGTAAAGATACTTTAGCGATGTATTGTCCGCTTCATCTACATCTACATGGATACTGTGCAAATCACATTTAAGTGCCTGGCAGAGGTATTCATCGAACTACCTTCACAATTCTCTATTATTCCAATCTCGTATAGAGCGCGGAAAGAACGATTTCCCTTATTTTATAGTGGTGATCGTTTCTTCCTATGTAGGTCGGTGTCAACAACATATTTTCGCATTCCGATGAGAAAGTTGGTGATTGGAATTTCGTGAGAACATTCTGTAAAACGAAGAACGCCTTTCTTTGAATGATGACCAGCCCAAATCATGTATCATTTCAGTGACACTCTCTCCCGTATTTCGCGATAATACAAAACGTGCTGCCCTTCTTTAAACATTTTCGATGTACTCCGTCATTCCTATCTGGTAAGGATTCCACACCGGGCAGCAGTATTCTAAAAGAGGACGGACAAGCGTAGTGTAGGCAGTCACCTTAGCAGATCTGTTGCATTTTGTAAGTGTCCTACCAATAAAACGCAGTCTGTGGTTAGCTTTCCCCACAACATTTTCTATGTGTTCCTTTCAATTTAAGTTGTTCGTAGTTGTAATTCCTAGGTATTTAGTTGAGTTTCGGCCTTTTAGATTAGACTGATTTATCGTGTAACTGAAGTTTAACGAATTCCTTTTAGCAGGCATGTGAATGACCTGACACTTTTCGTTATTTATGGTCGAAAGCCAATTTTCGCACCATTCAGATATGTTTTCTAAAGGGTTTTGCAATTTGTTTTGATCTTCTCATGAGTTTATTAGTCGTTAAACGACAGCGTCATCTGCAAACAACCTAAGACGGCTGCTCAGATTGTCTCCCAAATCGTTTACATATATAAGGGACAGCAAAGGACTATAACACTACCTTGGGGGCCGCCAGAAATCATTTCTGTTTTACTCGATGACTTCCCGTCAATTACTACGAACTGTGATCTCTCTAACAGGAAATCACAAATCCAGTCACATAACTGAAACGATATTCCATAAGCAGGCAATTTCACTAAGAGCCGCTTGTGTGATACAGTATCAAAAGCCTTCCGGAAATCCAGAAATTCGGAATCGATCTGAAATCCCTTGTCAGTAGCACTCAACATTTCATGCGAATAAAGAGCTAGTTGTGTTTCACAAGAACGATGTTTTCTAAACCCATGTTGACTGTGTGTCAATAGACCGGTTTCTTCGAGGTAATTCATAATGTTCGAACACAATATATGTTCCAAAATCCTGCTGCATATCGACGTTAACGATATGGGCCTGTAATTTAGTGGATTACTCCTACTACCTTTCTTGAATATTGATGTGACCTGTGCAACTTTCCAGTCTTTGGGTACGGCTCTTTCGTCAAGCGAACGGTTATATATGATGTATGGAGCTTATGCATCAGCATACTCTGAAAGGAACCTAATTGGTATACAGTCTGGACCAGAAGACTTGCTTTTATTAAGTGATTTAAATTGCTTCATTACTTCGAGGATAATCACTTCTACGTTATGCATGTTGGCAGCTGTTATTGATTCGAATTCTGGAATACTTACTTCGTCTTCTTTTGTGAAGGCATTTCGGAAGGCTGTGTTCAGTAACTCTGCTTTAGCAGCACTGCCTTCGATAGTACCTAGACTGCTGTTGCACATAGAAGGCATTAATTGTTTCTTGCCGCTAACATACTTCAAATACGACCAGAATCTCTTTGCATTTTCTGACAGGTTTCGAGAAAAAGTTTCGTTGTGGAAACCGTTATAAGCGTCTTCGATTGAAGTACGCGCTAAATTTCGAGTTTCTGTAAAAGATTGCCAATCTTTGGGATTTTGCGTCTGTTTAAATTTGGCATGTTTGTGTCGCTGTTTCTGCAACAGTGTTCTGAACCGTTTTGTGCACCAAGGAGGACGAGCTCCGTCGTTTGTTAATTAATTTGGTGTAAATCTCTCAATTGCTGCCGATACTGTTTCTTTGAATTCAAGCCACATCTGGTTTACACTTATATTATTAATTTCATCTATCTTCGAAAATAACTACTATAAACGGGAGGAATCTACATTTTGTGTGGGACTGGGTAAAGTGGGTTTTTTAAACTGGGTGGTCTATGTCACGGTGGACTTGTTTAGCACTATTGTATACGTCCAAGCTGCAGCTGGTTGTTTCGCAGTGTTGCAACGGCAGTTACAAGGAGTTGGGAATTGTAAGTAACGGATTAGCTCAGTCTGTGACGGGTACAAACAATGCGCCGACCTGTCTGACCTTGCTCACGGCAGCGAGGACTGGCAAAGTGATCAGTGTGCTGGGTGAGCGCGACAGAAGCGGACGTGTTTGTGTTGCGTGAGAGAAGATTCGAAATGATGGGTGTTTAAGCAGATCGTATTGATAAGATCCGAATTCCTACCTCGTCAATCATCCACGTATGTCCTCCATGACCAAGGGTGGTGCACTCTGGTGTACAAACGCGTCCAAAACTGCGGCTGTGGCCGCGGCTGTAGTTTCCTCCGCTTCCTGAACGTTGGCGCCAGCAGCGTTTGACGGGCTTAGCGCGCTAAGCGTGGACGTCTGGCAGACGAATGCGCGGAATGTGCGAGTATATTAGCGATCTCCGACGTCTGCCCACAGAAACCTTTGCTACGGACTGGGTAGTAGTTCAAAATTTATCGTGTTTAGCGCTTCTCAGTAAATCGCAGTGGACTCTGTCTTGCAGTGGTATTTGCTGTTGTCTATCCTGTTGCTATAAGACTCGAGGGGCATGAAAGAGAAGCAGTGGTTGGGAAGGGAGTGAGACAGGGTTGCAGCCTCTCCCCGATGTTATTCAATCTGTATATTGAGCAAGCAGTAAACGAACAAAAGAGCCGGCCGGTGTGAGCGTGAGCGCTACGGTCGCAGGTTCGAATCCTGCCTCGGGCATGGATGTGTGTGATGTCCTTAGGTTAGTTAGGTTTAAGTAGTTCTAAGTTCTAGGGGACTGATGACCACAGATGTTAAGTCCCATAGTGCTCAGAGCCAGCCACTTGAAACAAAAGAAAAGTTCGGAGTATGTATTAAAATCCATGGAGAAGAAATTAAAACTTTGAGGTTTGCGGATGACATTGTAATTCTGTCAGAGACAGCAAAGGACTTGGAAGAGCAATTGAACGGAATAGACAGTGTCTTGAAAGGAGGATATAAGATGAACATCAACAAAAACAAAACGAGGATAGTGGATTGCAGTCTAGTTAACTCGGGTGATGCTGAGGGAATTAGATTAGGATATGAGACACTTAAAGTAGTAAAGGAGGTTTGCTATTTGGGGAGCAAAATAACTGACGATGGCCGAAGTAGAGAGGATATAAAATGTAGACTGGCAATGGCAAGGAAAGCGTTTATGAAGAAGAGAAATTTGTTAACATCGAGTATAGATTTAAGTGTCAGGAAGTCTTTTCTGAAAGTATTTGTATGGAGTGTAGCCATGTATGGAAGTGAAACATGGACGATAAATAGTTTGGACAAGAAGAGAATAGAAGCTTTAGAAATGTGGTGCTACAGAAGAATGCTGAAGATTAAATGGGTAGATCACATAACTAGTGAGGAGGTATTGAACAAAATTGGGGAGAAGAGGAGTTTGTGGCACAACTTGACAAGAAGGGACCGGTTGGTAGGACATGTTCTGAGGCATCAAGGGATCACCAATTTAGTGTTGGAGGGCATCGTGGATGGTAAAAATCGTAGAGGCAGACCAAGAGATGAATACACTAAGCAAATTCAGAAGGGTGTAGGCTGCAGTACGGACTGGGAGATGATGCAGCTTGCACAGGATAGAGTAGCATGGAGAGGTGCATCAAACCAGTCTCAGGACTGAAGACCACAACAACATCCTATCATGCAGTAGGGCTTCCTCCTTCCGAATGTAGCGGAGAGGAACAGCTTAGGGGTTATATAGTGCTTTAAAAACCGAATCGCGACGTCAGATTCCTGACTGATAGCGATCTCTGACATCTAGCCATGAACAGCTTATTACTACCTATCGGATCGCGGTTTGTGTGTCGTGTTTAGTGCTTCTCAATACACTGCAGTGGGCTCTGTCTTGCAGTGGTATTTGCTGTTGTCTCTATTCTATCACGCTGTATAACCTTCCTCCCTCCTTACTAATGTAGCAGAGAGAACCTATTTAGGAATTCTTCTAAAAACCCAACCGTGTTTCTGATGGTTGTACTCTCTTTCCCGGCTGGCGCGGTCGGGGCTAGCCTGCAGACGGCGGACGGCGCGCTTTACGATCGCGAGTTTGTGTGATCAGCAGGATTTTTTTTTCTTTTCCAAATATGTTTATTGGAAACTTTGAGTTGGGGGAGAGCGTTTGTATTCTCAAACTTCGGTGTGTACAAGACCTCGGATATATTTAGTTACTTCATCAACCCATGGACGTTGCCGAGGTGGGTAGCTTGCGTGCTTTAATGTACAAATAACCGTGAGTAGTAGGGCTAACTGCGTTTCAGTGCAATTTGTGTGGATTGCCTACATTCACAGGCAAACTTGTTGTTCTCTACTGTTCTACACTCCTGGAAATTGAAATAAGAACACCGTGAATTCATTGTCCCAGGAAGGGGAAACTTTATTGACACATTCCTGGGGTCAGATACATCACATGATCACACTGACAGAACCACAGGCACATAGACACAGGCAACAGAGCATGCACAATGTCGGCACTAGTACAGTGTATATCCACCTTTCGCAGCAATGCAGGCGGCTATTCTCCCATGGAGACGATCGTAGAGATGCTGGATGTAGTCCTGTGGAACGGCTTGCCATGCCATTTCCACCTGGCGCCTCAGTTGGACCAGCGTTCGTGCTGGACGTGCAGACCGCGTGAGACGACGCTTCATCCAGTCCCAAACATTCTCAATGGGGGACAGATCCGGAGATCTTGCTAGCCAGGGTAGTTGACTTACACCTTCTAGAGAACGTTGGGTGGCACGGGATACATGCGGACGTGCATTGTCCTGTTGGAACAGCAAGTTCCCTTGCCGGTCTAGGAATGGTAGAGCGATGGGTTCGATGACGGTTTGGATGTACCGTGCACTATTCAGTGTCCCCTCGACGATCACCAGAGGTGTACGGCCAGTGTAGGAGATCGCTCCTCACACCATGATGCCGGGTGTTGGCCCTGTGTGCCTCGGTCGTATGCAGTCCTGATTGTGGCGCTCACCTGCACGGCGCCAAACATGCATACGACCATCATTGGCACCAAGGCAGAAGCGACTCTCATCGCTGAAGACGACACGTCTCCATTCGTCCCTCCATTCACGCCTGTCGCGACACCACTGGAGGCGGGCTGCACGATGTTGGGGCGTGAGCGGAAGACGGCCTAACGGTGTGCGGGACCGTAGCCCAGCTTCATGGAGACGGTTGCGAATGGTCCTCGCCGATACCCCAGGAGCAACAGTGTCCCTAATTTGCTGGGAAGTGGCGGTGCATCCCCTACGGCACTGCGTAGGATCCTACGGTCTTGGCGTGCATCCATGCGTCGCTGCGGTCCGGTCCCAGGTCGACGGGCACGTGCACCTTCCGCCGACCACTGGCGACAACATCGATGTACTGTGGAGACCTCACGCCCCACGTGTTGAGCAATTCGGCGGTACGTCCACCCGGCCTCCCGCATGCCCACTATACGCCCTCGTTCAAAGTCCGTCAACTGCACATACGGTTCACGTCCACGCTGTCGTGGCATGCTACCAGTGTTAAAGACTGCGATGGAGCTCCGTATGCCACGGCAAACTGGCTGACGCTGACGGCGGCGGTGCACAAATGCTGCGCAGCTAGCGCCATTCGACGGCCAACACCGCGGTTCCTGGTGTGTCCGCTGTGCCGTGCGTGTGATCATTGCTTGTACAGCCCTCTCGCAGTGTCCGGAGCAAGTATGGTGGGTCTGACACACCGGTGTCAATGTGTTCTTTTTTCCATTTCTAGGAGTGTACTAAGAGGATTAAGACCCCCTGGGATAATCAGTTCTTTTGTGTGACATGTTATGACCCCCTGAAGTTAATCCTTCCTTTTCATTAACAAGACGTTAAGTTGTTGCTCCCCCACCTCTTCTCTACGTCCTCCTCCCCCATCCCTCTGGGAACTCCTCTAGCGGATACAAGCACACTTTTGATATCAATTTGATTGAATAATTAATTAAATCGATCAGTTAATTAAATCCATCATCTGGGAAACCCACAATACTTCCCCTCCCCTCCCCCTTTTGGGAATTAAAGAGAAAAACTCTCAGTTGAATGGCCATTTGAAGGGAAATCTATTACAGTGTATGGAATATTGTTTAAAAAATTTAGTCAATATAGGTTGTTTATTCATTTTAGAGAATCTTGTGAGTGCATGGAACATTGTTTCAACAGTTTGGACAATATGTGGAATATTGTTTATTTATTTATGGCAGTGTATGGGATATAGTCTAGTTAATTAAAGAATTTGATATGAAATCGATTGCAGTATATGGAACATTGTTTAAAAAATTTAGACAATGTGTGTCAAGGCGATTTTTGTAATATATTTATTCACTTATTTAAAAACTTTGTCGGGAAACTGACTGCACTGTAAGGAATACTGTTTGTTTAAATACTTTATTGGTGACAAGACAACATGCAATATTTAAACAATTGCGGTGCTTTTTTCTGATCGTGCATGGAAACGCTGAGTGAGCTTCGTTTACATTTGTTGCTGCAGTCAGGGATGTTAAGGCTCTTATTTTTTGTTTTCCTCACTTTTCGAAGCACATTGGTGTCTAAGCACAGACGGGAAGATCGGAACAATTATACATCTACAAGTTATATTTCGAAGCCCACCGCCGCTTTCTGCAGACGGGCAAATTACGAGAATTTCAGCGGCAAACTATTTTGTACAGATCGAGGAACATACATACATATAGCATTGACAATTTAATACTACAAAATGTTCTACGAATGGAATAAATTGCGGTACTGTAGCCACTGTTTGAGATCTCCTGTGTGTGTCTTATCATCAGAGCGCCGCCACGAAGGCTAAAACAGCCCAATGTCCTAATTACAGATCACATTACTGAACATCACTGACGACGTACCAAATATCAACCTCATTTGATCTTGCGCTCCCCTAACAAAGCACCAAGTGGCTGCACTCTGTTGATTGGGAAATTCCACACTCGCTTCATGTCTCTGCCTCTCTCAAGAGGCCACACCCTGTTTGTCTGAGTGAACCAACATCTCCAGACATGAAGATGGACGTTTTCATCTCCCGTCAAAACAATGTATTCTTGTTGCCTAATAATAGAGACAAAGGGAAAGCTGACGCAATTTCGTTAATCCATTTGCACTACCCTGTCAAATTAATTGTTTAACAATTTACCGGAGTCAAATGGATCGCTTAAAACACTCACCTTCACCCTACGCTGATCCTTGATCATAATAAATCTGCGCAACCATTATGCAAATCAGGTGATGAAATTTCCGTCACAAATAGAGTTTTGCACGTCGTTGATGACGTTTCCAGACAAGGGTTCCTATGTAAAACTTGGTCTACTAATTTCAAATCCCTTCTATAATCCACGAAAGTGAGTAACATGAATTCTAAAACATCCTGTATGTAATTAAAGGTGAAGTAGTTTAAATGTATTGATACATTCAGGGAAAATACTATTTGCACACATGCTGAAAGCTAAGATTGTCGGCGACAGGAAAAAAGTTAATATCAGTCCTAATTCATAAACTGTCTTTCCACATCTCTCCTAATAGCTACTGAAGTCAGCCACTGCTGTGAGAGTTTTCTCATGGTCAACGCTTAATAATTATTGTGTAAAGAAGGCGGTACACAACGGCGTAAGAAGTCATGTAGATATTATGATCACTACTAAAAATTACTTATCGCCGACATGAAACACAACGTTGAGCAATGATGACTATATCGTTAGGCATGTCGCGCACAGTGTCATTTGATTGACAAAGCTGGCAGAAAGAAGAATCAGAATATTAGCAGCTCGAGTTAAAGTGCTCTTCGTCAATAATCATTAGAATTTCTTACGCACTTGGATAAATTTTTAATGATACGTGCATGGAAATCGTATATTTCTAGACACCACGGTGACGCGCTCGATTTGTCGAACAATGTCTATAAGAGCAAAAATAGAGGTTACTTGTTAGAGGAATCTCGTAGAAGAATGCGTAATTTATCGTATTCTGACTTTCCTGTAATCACAAGATTTATAAAAGTCTTGCTCCTCAATCAGAGACTGCCTCAGATAAGCTTTATAGAGAGTCTGGATGGATGGTTTACAAAATCAAATTATTCCGATTGTCACCGAAAAACCAAACGATACAGAGATTTTCATAGTAGACTTGCCAACGAAGAAAAATCGGAATGAACATTGTTAGTAGACATGGAACGCAATATCAGTGGCACATGGCACTGGGCGATTAAGTAACAGATGGTTCGCCACTCTCGGTTTCTCAACTCGGCGCTCAAGAGCAAACAAATTGTTGCTACCAAGACACTAAGAGCAGCTAGAAAAATTCATTTTTAACCATCAGCCGTTTATTTAAAAACCTATAGGTCTACCTGTTTCGGTCGTGAACCATCTTTACAGGACGTAAGACGGAAACAGATCAAGTAAAAGCTCTGACTATTGATTGTGCATTATCATTGTGACAGCTTTCAGGTTGTACCAGCCCAAAAGGAACATGAAACATGCCTTTACCTGAACTGTTTTCACCTTACGTCCTGTGAAGTGGTCTATGAACGAAACCACTACACATGTAGGTTTCAAAATAAACATCCGATGGCTAAAAATACATTTTTTTTCAAACTAAGACATTAAGAGCAGGTTTCTCGAATTCTAGTAAAATGAGACATTTGTTAAAATTAAAACCCTCTTCAAGATGTGATTCCTGCTTCATTGACGACGACGGTATACATTTACTAATAAAGGCTGATAAATACAAGCAATCATCCAAAAACAATTACACTACACAATATTTTCAAAATTAAGGATTATTTTTCTTTTAGGTTAGCTCTTAGGGCCACAGATAGGTCCGTTACCAGATGTGCTTGACATTTCATCTGTCCTTGTAAAAGGGGACTTTCAAATTTGAGGATCTTTGCTTAAGTTAAAACATATGTGAGGATCTTTGATTAAGTTAAAATATATTTGAATTTTACATTAAAAATTATGGATTTTATTGTTATGGCGCTGCAGGCTATTGTACTCTGTAGATTAATTAATTATAAAATTATATTTTATATTTTGTTATCAACTCAGCTAAATGTCCTCCTTATATCATTATATTCTATAGCTACTGACGGTGAAATAGGCTTTGCCTGAAACCTACAAAATAAAATAATGCTTACCCCGAATATTACTGCTGTGTCCAAGATCTCCATACTTACTAAATGTACATGCCTGTGAGAATTTATGTTATGATTCCACAGGAAGGTGTAATCGATTTGACACGGACTGGCGCAACTCAGATGTTTGTTGGTGGCGTACCTTCTGTCTGCTTTCGTTGCTCCTTTTCTTAGTGCATTTCACGGTTGCTGATCGAGAACAGAAACATTCATGTTGCTAATCGTCTCGTCTCAAACCGTTCCTAAGTAACGGCGTTGTCCGCGACAGAGACCCCTGAATTGTTAACAACGTCACGTCGCGGTATGTTTATTCTGAGGAAGCGCGGAAAATCATCACCACGCAGTTAAGGAAGTAAATAGCCTTGTGATTTTGTAAATAATAATACGAAGAAACAGGAAAAACTAGGAAAATTTGAATGGGAAGGATAGATGGAAAATTTAGTAATATCGATCAGTAAGGAGATGTCTTCAGCTGTACTAAACTAATTAAAGATTGTTTTGGAAATAATCCTGATGTAATGACATGTTTATCATTTACCTCCTTTACCCAGGTCAAAGATCACTCTGCATCAGGATACGAACTTAGTTAATTGAGCCGGTCTTGTGTGACCAAGCGGTTCTAGGCGCTTCAGTCGGGAACCGCACTGCTGCTGCTACGGTCGCAGGTTTGAATCCTGTCTCGGGCATGGATGTGCATGATGTCCTTAGGTTAGGTAGGTTTAAGTAGTTCTAAGTCTAGGGGACTGATGACCTCAGATGTTAAGTCCAATAGTGCTCAGAGCCATTTTTATTAGTTAATTGATTATGTGGAACGAAAGGAAGCAGATGTGAGCAAGTTTGTGAGCCAAGGCTGTGACTGAGGATCCGTCATGGCTAGCGTATACAATGGTGTGCAAAAAAAAAATCGAGTCATAATTTAAACTTAGCCCTCAAAGGGCGTTGTAGAGACCAAGAGGATAATCAAGAAACAGCCTTAAATTTCGAAAAGTTGCGATAAGCCACAATTTTTTTTTTTTTTTTGTAGGAGTTCACAACTTGTTCTGTTAGTACTTCTAAGACAAAGCTAAAAACAACAGACCCAACGTGTTGGGGTAGTAGATAAAAAACTCACCTACAAACTTAGAGATTCAGTGACGTTCTTAACGTTTTAACAAACATAATTCGTAAAAGTAATATATGTAACGAATATTGTGTAGCACCACGTCCTAAAAACAAAGTCTTGCCGTTTCAGATTTAACATAAGGCACTAGAAGAATTAATACACCATTTGAGACCTTGGAGTCTTGGAATATGAACACCTCATTTGCAGTTGACGTCTTAGGAATGATATTGTCAGGAGTAAAGATGAAAGATTAGGGTTTAACGTCCCGTCAACGTGGAGGTCATTAGAGAAGGAGCACAAACTCGGATAGAGCGAAGATGGAGAAGGAACCATCCTGTCATTTGCATCAAGCGATTTGGGAGAAATCACGGAAATTCCCAGCCTACATTTGTATGACTCTCTCCAATTCACACTTAAGTGACAGAGAGGGGACATCAAACCACCTTCGTTCTATTTCCCTACCATTCCGCTCTCGTACAGCTCGCGAGGAAAACGAACACTTAAATATTTCCGTGTGAGCTCTGATTTCCATTATTTTACTACAAAGAACATTTCCCCCTTCATAGGTAAGTGTCAACAAAATTGGAGGAGAACGTTGGGGATTGAAATTTCGTGAAAAGAATTTGCCGCAAAGAAAAACGCCTTTGTTTTAATGATTGCCACCCCAATTGGGATATCTGTCCATACACTCTCTCCCCTGTTTCGCGATAACACAAAACGAATTGTCCTTTAAACTTACTGAATGTCCTCTCTCAGTCTTATCTCGTAAAGATCTCATGGTACCAGCAACACTCTGGCAGAGGAAGTACAGGGGTAGTGTAGGCAGTCTCTTATGAGACTTGCATTTTCTAAGTGAAGTGCCCGTAACACACAGCTTTTGGTTTGCCTTACCCAAAACATTATCAATGACATCGTTCCTGTTTAATATGGAGGTAAAAAATGAAGGGAGGTAGAACTTTAGACCTACGCTGTACGTTGTTTTGAAGCCAGAGTGAGCTGTGTCTGCCGCCATTTTAAGAAGCCCAAAACATTAGAAGGTTACTGTTTACGATTTATGTCGTGTGCGCACAACAGCTGTTTTAAATACTATAAGTTACAGAGCTTACATGAATAACATAGCGTCAGGAAGGCAATTTCGAACGTTTTTCCTTTTCTTGAATGCGTATTTACTCTAGTAATACGACACATTTGCCCTCGTTAACATAACTTGTTTTTTGCTGCTATATTTCGGATAGCGAGAAAGAGAAGGAAGTGATGTGAAAAGCATGCTGTTGCAATCCATTTAATTCCTCTTTTACTGTATTTGTATAGATAGCAAATGAAACTGGGACTCAGAAAAAAATGCTTGCTTGCTTATTGGTATCGGTACTGCTTCTTGTTCGATACATTTTCACCTGGTAACTCGTATTCAAAACATTTTTGGTGTTCGCTTTTGCAAAAAAAAACTCACCTACGTGTTCTTTGCTAGCCCATAAACGTGTGCAATCAGGAAAGGAGCAAGGCATGCTATCGTATCTTGTGCTTGTCAGCAAAGTGAACAATTACTGAAATATCAAAGAAACAGAACTGCATAGAGGTATACCTCTATGCACAATAGAATTTTCGTTTTATTAGACTGTCAGAGAATTAGTCTCACTGTAGGCTACCAGTCTTCTCACTATGAAATCTTACTTATGATGGGCCATTCAGTGTGTGGCTACAGCTTCCATATTTGTGGAATGCTATAAATGTGATAAAGGTCTCAAACGCTTAAGACCCCTTAAAATGGACATTTTGCTTTAACACATATGTGAGTAACTTTTTATTAATGATAGTCTGACTTGTGTAAGATGTAAGACTACCTCTCCAACAGTAACCTATTTGCTTCTTTCCTCGGTATATTTCTCACCAGTAAGTACGTCAGTTTTTCAGGAATAACCAAATATATAACTGGAAAGCACGTCTACTTTGATCATCTTCATTCCACCACTGAATTTCATTTTGAGGGTTTCGAAGTATGTAGGTCTATAGCATGCTTTGTGATACGCCAACAGTTAGTTACTTAGTTTCATGTTCCATGTATCATTTGCACTATAAATCGTGCTGATATCGAACGATTCATTATATAGTGCATCAATTTCTTTTTGTAAATATGTCTCCACTCTGATTATTTGTTAATTTTTAAGTTTTTTTAATTAAAGAAAAGAAGATGTTAGTAACTGCTACCCACCACTATTACACATTACAGCAGAATGGGAGGAGTTATCAAAGAACAGCGTTTTCAGTTTAGTTTCAAATTTTACGCTGCTGTGTGTCAGGTATTTTATATCGGGGTACGGGTCAAAATTTTTGCTTGCAGCATTGTGGACCCCTATTTGTGCTACAGACAACCTTGATTTGGCGTAAGGAATGTTAATTTTTTGCTTTCGGTATTGCAATTATGTATATCATTCTTGCCGTTAAAGTATAGTGGATTATTTACAACAAACTACACTGTGAAACGGATAGAGTGCTACTCACACGCCTAACACAAGGCAGGCACGATTGTTCACATAAATTTTCACCCAAACTCTTCTTCAGAAGGGAAGCGCAGCACACATGCAAATTCATACAATCAGACACACAAAACTCATGCACACATGGCCGCTGTCTCCTGCTATTCTAGCCATAATCTTTTTAAAGGAGGACGAAACGTGAAAAATGAATTATAATAACCAGTGAGACGAATTTAGAGCATTAGATGCCCCAACAATCAGCGCGGTTACCTAGCCGTGTGTTGTGTGGGGACTAGACCCTTGACACAGTGCGGCTCGGATGTCAGAGCGTTTGTGACTTGGAAGGCAAAGAAAAACACAAGAAAGAAGAGAAAGAACGGATACTCAGTAAAGTAAGGCACATCTAATGTCCAGTGACAGAAATAAAACCATTACAATAGAAGTAAACAGTGTAACAATAATTCATGTACACAAAAGAAAATATTGCTTGAATTGTTCCACTTACGTATGAAATTTGATTCCTTTAAACTTTAGATTACCATCGTATCGATAGTACACCCGCAAAAACGCAGGCAGGCATTTTTCATGAAGTAGCTACGTCTCCACAAACTTAAAACACCCAACACTGTCGAAACGGCACGAGTACGTCAGAGTGACGTCATGGGATGTATTACCGCTGTGAACCAAGGAGGTATGTATGCCATTAACCCAGTGTTTTGGGCTGGTTAAGATGGCAGACACCAGCTTCAAGCTTGTGGCGTAATGAGACCTCTCCTTTTTTACCTCCATGCTATTTAAGTTGTTTGTAACTATTATTCCTAGATATTTAGCTGACCTGACAGACTTTACATTTGTTTCATTCATGGAGTAACCGAAATTTAACGAATTCCTTTTAATACTCATGTGCATGATCCCGCACTTTTCATAATTTAGTGTCAATTGCCACTTTTTACACCGTACAGATACGTCGTCTAAATCATTTTGCAATTGGTTTTGATCTTCTGATGACTTTACTACCCGGTAAATGACAACAGTATCATCTGTTTACATTCTAAGATGGCTGCTCGGATTGTCTCCTACATCATTTACGCAGATCAGAAACAACAGAGGATGCATAACACTTCCTTGAGGAGTGCCAGATATCACTTCTGTTTTAAGCGATGACTTTTCGTCAATTACTGAGAACCGTGGTCTTTCCGACAGTAAATCACGAATCCAGTCTACAACTGAGACGATACACCGTACGCTCGCAATTTGTTCAGAAGCTGCTTGTGATTAACATTATTGAATCAATTTGAGATCCTCTGTCGATGGTACTTATTACTTCGTGAGAATAAAGAGCTAATTGTCTTTCACAAGAACGATATTTTATGAATCCATGTTGATTTTGCGTGTCAATTGATCATTTTCCACGAGGTAATTCATAATGTTCGAACAAAGTACATGTTCCAAAGTCCCACTGCTATTTGACGTCAGCGATACCAGACTACTCCTTATCTCCTTTCTTGAGTACTGGAGTGACCTATGCAACTTTCCAGCCTTCAGGTACAGATCTTACGTCTAGCGAACGCTTGTATATGATTGTTAAGTATGGGGCTATTACGTCAGCATGTTCTTGAAGGACCCTAATTGGTATTCAGTCTGGACTGGAGAACTTGTTTTTAGTAAATGATTTAAACTGCTTCGTTACACCGAGGGTATCTGCCTCTGAATTAGTAATGTTGTCACCAGTTCTCGATTCAAATCCTGGAACATTTTCTTCGTCTTCTTTGGTGAAGGAATGTGAGAAAAGCTTATTTAGTAACTCAGTTTTAGTGGCACTGCCACTGGTAACGTTACCATCGCTATTGCGCAGTTGAGGTACTGAGCGTGTCTTGCTGCTAGTGTACTTCACATACGAGCAGAATCTCTTTGGATTGTCTGCCAGATTTCAAGAGAGAATTCCATTGTGTAAACAATTAAAAGCATCTCGCATTGAGGTTTGTGAAGCATTTCGAGTTTCTGCAAAACTTCGCCTATCTTTGGAATTTTGCATTCTTTTCAGTTTGACATTCTTTTACACTCCTGGAAATGGAAAAAAGAACACATTGACACCGGTGTGTCAGACCCACCATACTTGCTCCGGACACTGCGAGAGGGCTGTACAGGCAATGATCACACGTACGGCACAGCGGACACACCAGGAACCGCGGTGTTGGCCGTCGAATGGCGCTAGCTGCGCAGCATTTGTGCACCGCCGCCGTCAGTGTCAGCCAGTTTGCCGTGGCATACGGAGCTCCATCGCAGTCTTTAACACTGGTAGCATGTCGCGACAGCGTGGACGTGAACCGTATGTGCAGTTGACGGACTTTGAGCGAGGGCGTATAGTGGGCATGCGGGAGGCCGGGTGGACGTACCGCCGAATTGCTCAACACGTGGGGCGTGAGGTCTCCACAGTACATCGATGTTGTCGCCAGTGGTCGGCGGAAGGTGCACGTGCCCGTCGACCTGGGACCGGACCGTAGCGACGCACGGATGCACGCCAAGACCGTAGGATCCTACGCAGTGCCGTAGGGGACCGCACCGCCACTTCCCAGCAAATTACGGACACTGTTGCTCCTGGGGTATCGGCGAGGACCATTCGCAACCGTCTCCATGAAGCTGGGCTACGGTCCCGCACACCGTTAGGCCGTCTTCCGCTCACGCCCCAACATCGTGCAGCCCGCCTCCAGTGGTGTCGCGACAGGCGTGAATGGAGGGACGAATGAGGACGTGTCGTCTTCAGCGATGAGAGTCGCTTCTGCCTTGGTGCCGATGATGGTCGTATGCGTGTTTGATGCCGTGCAGGTGAGCGCCACAATCAGGACTGCATACGACCGAGGCACACAGGGCCAACACCCGGCATCATGGTGTGGGGAGCGATCTCCTACACTGGCCGTACACCTCTGGTGATCGTCGAGGGGACACTGAATAGTGCACGGTACATCCAAACCGTTATCGAACCCATCGTTCTACCATTCCTAGACCGGCAAGGGAACTTGCTGTTCCAACAGGACAATGCACGTCCGCATGTATCCCGTGCCACCCAACGTGCTCTAGAAGGTGTAAGTCAACTACCCTGGCCAGCAAGATCTCCGGATCTGTCCCCCATTGAGCATGTTTGGGACTGGATGAAGCGTCGTCTCACGCGGTCTGCACGTCCAGCACGAACACTGGTCCAACTGAGGCGCCAGGTGGAAATGGCATGGCAAACCGTTCCACAGGACTACATCCAGCATCTCTACGATCGTCTCCGTGGGAGAATAGCAGCCTGCATTGCTGCGAAAGGTGGATATACACTGTACTAGTGCCGACATTGTGCATGCTCTGTTGCCTGTGTCTATGTGCCTGTGGTTCTGTCAGTGTGATCATGTGATGTATCTGACCCCAGGAATGTGTCAATAAAGTTTCCCCTTCCTGGGACAATGAATTCACGGTGTTCTTATTTCAATTTCCAGGAGTGTATTTACACTTCGAGTGGGCTCCTGAACTAACAGTTCAGAGAAAGTATTTAGCACGATTGTGGATGAAGTTTTACGCCTAGCACCGACTTTAAACATGTATTTCCGCCAACATATCGAGGGTAGATTGAAATTACGAAAAATTATAATTGTATGAATGGAGTACCAGTTTCAAATAGGAATCAAGTCGTTTTTGAATTGTTCGCCAACTGTATCATCTGAGTCGGGAGGTCGGTAAAAGGAAAAAATAGTTAATTTATTCTCGTTGTAAAGCGTAACCTCTAACAGTAGCAAGTCACAGGAACTGTCTACTTCAGTTTCGCTACAAGACAGACTACCCCAACAGCAACAGACATCACCGTCAACTGTACTTAATGTATCCTTTCTGAACAGCGTTAGGTCCTTTGTAAAACTTTCGGCTGAACGCCAGGTTCTGGAGCCTTTTGTGCTTCTGTGCTTTCTACTAACGCCAGGAGCGGTGGTCATCAGTCCCCTAGAACTTAGAACTACTTAAACCAAACTTACCTAAGGACATCACACACATCCATGCCCGACGCAGGATTCGGACCTGCGACCGTAGCAATCGCGCAGTTCCGGACTGAAGCGCCTATAACCGATCGGCCACCACGGCCGGCCAATTTTCTATTAAAACAGCTATAACTCCTGGGTCAACTCTGTGCCTGTGTTCGACCTGCATCCTTTGAGACTGAAACCCTTTCTAATCTTTCCCGACATTCTCTAACCAAAAAAAAAAGACGCCAAGTCCACTCCACTCAAGCCCACTCCATACAGCCCCCGCTACCCAGTAGTTGCCTTCTGTACATAGTGGACCCCTGACTTATTAAGCAGGTCCCGATATCCCCCCACCCTTTGATGAAAGTAGAGGAATCTGAAGCCTAAATGCTCGCAGAACTGTCTCACCCTCTGATTCAGACCTTTCACGCGGCTCTGTACCCAAGGCCCACAGTCGACAGTGCTGCAGATGGTGGGCTCTGTCCTCGCCTCGCAAGCAAGACTGACAGTCTTTACCAATTCAGATAGCCGCCGGAAACCAGAGAGAATGTTTCTAATCCAAAGCGACACACACCATTAGTACTGACATGAGCACTTGCACTTGGCTGCGCCCTATGCTCTTCATGGCGTCGTGTACACAGAGTGCACAATCGACTTATTTCCTTCCCTGGAAGCCTTATCCCGAAGGGTTTTCTTTACTTGCCTAACATTGGAGCTTTGAACTACCAATCATCGCACACCCGGAGACTGCCCACATCTTGCAAGTAGAGAGCCTTCCTCTGTAAGATGGCAAGCGGCTGCACCTCGCTCATGATCTTTCTCAACCACATTGTTGTTGTTGTTGTGGTCTTCAGTCCTGAGACTGCTTTGATGCAGCTCTCCATGCTACTCTATCCTGTGCAAGCTTCTTCATCTCCCAGTACTTGCTGCAACCTACATCCTTCTGAATCTGCTTAGTGTATTCATTTCTTGGTCACCCTCTACGATTTTTACCATCCACGCTGCCCTCCAATGCTAAATTTGTGATCCCTTGATGCCTCAAAACATGTCCTACCAACCGGTCCCTTCTTTTTGTCAAGTTGTGCCACAAACTCTTCTTCTCCCCAATTCTATTCAATACCTCCTCATTAGTTTTGTGATCTACCCATCTAATCTTCAGCATTCTTCTGTAGCACCACATTTCGAAAGCTTCTATTCTCTTCTTGTCCAAACTAGTTATCGTCCATGTTTCACTTCCATACATGGCTACACTCCATACAAATACTTTTAGAAACGACTTACTCACACTTAAATCTATACCCGATGTTAACAAATTTCTCTTCTTCAGAATCGCTTTCCTTGCCATTGCCAGTCTACATTTTATATCCTCCCTACTTCGACCATCATCAGTTATTTTACTCCCTAAATAGCAAAACTCCTTTCCTACTTTAAGTGTCTCATTTCCTAATCTAATTCCCTCAGCATCAGCCGATTTAATTTGACTACATTCCATTATCCTCGTTTTGCTTTTGTTGATGTTCATCTTATATCCTCCTTTTAAGACACTGTCCATTCCGTTCAACTGCTCTTCCAAGTCCTTTGCTGTCTCTGACAGAATTACAATGTCATCGGCGAACCTCAAAGTTTTTATTTCTTCTCCGTGAATTTTAATACCTACTCCAAATTTTTCTTTTGTTTCCTTTACTGCTTGCTCAATATACAGATTGAATAACATCGGGGAGAGGCTACAACCCTGTCTCACTCCCTTACCAACCACTGCTTCCCTTTCATGTCCCTCGACTCTTATAACAGCCATCTGGTTTCTGTACAAATTGTAAATAGCCTTACGCTCCCTGTATTTTACCCCTGCCACCTTTAGAATTTGAAAGAGAGTATTTCAGTCAACATTGTCAAAAGCTTTCTCTAAGTCTACAAATGCTAGAAACGTAGGTTTGCCTTTTCTTAATCTTTCCTCTAAGATAAGTCGTAAGGTTAGTATTGAATCACGTGTTCCAACATTTCTGCGGAATCCAAACTGATCTTCCGCAAGGTCCGCTTCTACCAGTTTTTCCATTCGTCTGTAAAGAATTCGTGTTAGTATTTTGCAGCTGTGACTTATTAAACTGATAGTTCGGTAATTTTCACATCTGTCAACACCTGCTTTCTTTGGGATTGGAATTATTATATTCTTCTTGAAGTCTGAGGGTATTTCGCCTATCTCATAAATCTTGCTCACCAGATGGTAGAGTTTTGTCATGACTGGCTCTCCCAAGGCCGTCAGTAGTTCTAATGGAATGTTGTCTACTCCCGGAGCCTTGTTTCGACTCAGGTCTTTCAGTGCTCTGTCAAACTCTTCCCGCAATATTGTATCTCCCATTTCATCTTCATCTGCATCCTTTTCCATTTCCAGTACATCGCCCTTGTATAAACCTTCTATATACTCCTTCCACCTTTCCGCCTTCCCTCCTATGCTTAGAACTGGGTTTCCATCTGAGCTCTTGATATTCATACAAGTGGCTCTCTTTTCTCCAAAGGTCTCTTTAATTTTCCTGTAGGCAGTATCTATCTTACCCCTAGTGAGATAGGCCTCTACATCCTTACATTTGTCCTCTAGCCATCCCTGCTTAGCCATTTTGCACTTTCTGTCGATCTCTTTTTTTAGACGTTTGTATTCCTTTTTACCTTCTTCATTTACTGCATTTTTATATTTTATCCTTTCATCAATTAAATTCAATATTTCTTCTGTTACCCACGGATTTCTATTAGCCCTCGTCTTTTTACCTACTTTATCTTCTGCTGCCTTCACTACTTCATCCCTCAGAGCTACCCATTCTTCTTCTACTGTATTTCTTTCCTCCATTCCCGTCAATTGTTCCCTAATGCTCTCCCTGAATCTCTGTACAATCTCTGGTTCTTTCAGTTTATCCAGATCCCATCTCCTTAAATTCCCACCTTTTTGCAGTTTCTTCAGTTTTAATCTACAGTTCATAACCAATAGATTGTGGTCAGAGTCCACATCTGCCCCTGGAAATGTCTTACAATTTAAAACCTGATTCCTAAATCTCTGTCTTACCATTATATAACCTATCTGATACCTTTTAGTATCTCCAGGATTCTTCCATGTATACAACCTTCTTTTATGATTCTTAAACCAAGTATTAGCTATGATTAAGTTATGCTTTGTGCAAAATTCTACCAGACGGCTTCCTCTTTCATTTCTTTCCCCCAATCCATACTCACCTACTATGTTTCCTTCTCTCCCTTTTCCTACTGACGAATTCCAGTCACCCATGACTATTAAATTTTCGTCTCCCTTCACTACCTGAATAATTTCTTTTATCTCATCATAGATTTCCTCAATTTCTTCATCATCTGCCGAGCTAGTTGGCATATAAACTTGTACTACTGTAGTAGGCGTGGGTTTTGTGTCTATCTTGGCCACAATAATGCGTTCACTATGCTGTTTGTAGTAGCTTACCCGCACTCCAATTTTTTTTATTCATTATTAAACCTACTCCTGCATTACCCCTATTTGATTTTGTATCTATAACCTTGTATTCACCTGACCAAAAGTCTTGGTCCTCCTGCCACCGAACTTCACTAATTCCCACTATATCTAACTTTAACCTATCCATTTCCCTTTTTAAATTTTCTAACCTACCTGCCCGATTAAGGGATCTGACATTCCACACTCCGATCCGTAGAACGCCAGTTTTCTTTCTCCTGATAACGACGTCCTCTTGGGTAGACCCCGCCCGAAGATCCGAATGGGGGACTATTTTACCTGCGGAATATTTTACCCAAGAGGACGACATCATCATTTAATCATACAGTAAAGCTGCGTGCCCTCGGGAAAGCTTACGGCTGTAGTTTCCCCTTGCTTTCAGCCGTTCGCAGTACCAGCACAGCAAGGCCGTTTTGGTTAATGTTACAAGGCCAGATCAGTCAATCATCCAGACTGTTGCCCCTGCAACTACTGAAAAGGCTGCTGCCCCTCTTCAGGAACGACACGTTTGTCTGGCCTCTCAACAGATACCCCTCCGTTGTGGTTGCACCTACGGTACGGCCATCTGTATCGCTGAGGCACGCAAGCCTACTCACCAACGGCAAGGTCCATGGTTCATGGGGGGAGGCCCAACCACATAGAGCAACTGAAACCTGTTTGTCAAACGAACTGGAAAAGTCTATCGCAGCGTGCTGTACTTTGGGACGACATTCCACTCGACTACGCGTGACAAATCCACATGAGTGTTGGCAGTAACTGGGTCTATCACAGCAGTGGACCAATTGGAGGACAAAAAAAAATTGTTCAAATGGCTCTGAGCACTATGGGAGTTAATTTCTGAGATCATCAGTCCCCTAGAACTTAGAACTACTTAAACCTAACTAACCTAAGGACATCACATACATCCATGCCCGAGGCAGGATTCGAACCTGCGACCGTAGCGGCCGCGCGGTTCCAGACTGTAGCGCCTAGAACCGCTCGACCATCCCCGGTAATTGGAGGAAACATAGGAAGTCCTGGACGTCACTTGGGTCCACAAGTCCAGCTCCTCACAGTGATGCCCACTCGCAATAGCCACAAATTGCATGACAAGCCACCACAGCTTGGAGCTGTGAGCGACAATTCTCCAACTCACCTACATCGGAATACAGCAATTAGAGTCTCTATACGTACTAAAGACGGCGGTGCTTACACTAAACAGTTATTAAAACCCTAGACTGTGCCTAGTAAGCGCACGAACATGCAATAAATTTAAGAACTACACTGCTAAACACAGAGGAAACTGAAAATATGTCGCTCCTGTCGCGAAGTCGTAAAAATAATTTATAAATGAACGCTGAACTCGCCTGTGCCGTTGTAGGTACGGAAGCGGCCATCTTATTTATATGAACTGGCGGACAGGGATTTGAATCGGCGTCCTCCCAAATGCAAGTACAGTGTCTTACCACTGCGATGTACACTGAGGTGAGAAATGTCATGGGACAGCGATATGCATGCAAACAGATGGCAGTAGTAACATCGCATACACAATGTTTAAAAGGGCAGTGCATTGACAGAGCTGTCATTTCTACTCAAGTATTCACATGAAAAGGTTTGCGACGTGATTATGACCGCACTGCAAGAATTAACAGATCTTGAATGCGGAATGCTACTTGGAACTAGATTCAAGGGACATTCCATTTCGGAAATCCTTAGGGAATTCAGTATTCCAAGATGCACATTGTCAAGAGTGTACCGCCAATACCATATTTAAGGTATTACCTCTCCCCAGTGATAACGCCGTGGTCGACGGCTTTCACTTAACGACCGAGAGCAGCGCCATTTGCGTAGAGTTGGCAGTGCTAACAGACAAGCAACACTGCGTAAAATAACCTCCAAAATCAATGTAGGACGTACTGCACACGTACTCGTTACGACGGTGAGGCGAAATCTGGCGTTAACGGACTATGGCAGCAGACGACCAACGCGAGTGCCTCTGGTAACAGTACAACGCCTGCAGCGCCCCTCCCCGGCTCGTGCCAACATCGGTTGGAACCTAGACGACTGGGAAGCCGAAACCTGGTCAGATAAGTCCCGACTTCAGCTGGTATGAGTTGACGGTGGAGTTCTACTGTGGCACAGGCCCCACGAAATCAAGTACCCAAGTTGTCAACAAGGCACTGTGCAAGCTGGTGCTGGCTGTATTTACAGGGTGTTTCAAAAATGACCGGTATATTTGAAACGGCAATAAAAACTAAACGAGCAGCGATAGAAATACACCGTTTGTTGCAATATGCTTGGGACAACAGTACATTTTCAGGCAGACAAACTTTCGAAATTACAGTAGTTACAATTGTCAACAAAAGATGGCGCTGCGGTCTGGGAAACTCTATTGTACGATATTTTCCACATATCCATCATGCGTAGCAATAATATGGCGTAGTCTCTGAATGAAATTACCCGAAACCTTTGACAACGTGTCTGGAGGAATGGTTTCACATGCAGATGAGATGTACTGCTTCAGCTGTTCAATTGTTTCTGGGTTCTGGCGGTACACCTGGTCTTTCAAGTGTCCCCACAGAAAGAAGTCACAGGGGTTCATGTCTGGCGAATAGGGAGGCCAATCCACGCCACCTCCTGTATGATTCGGATAGCCCAAAGCAATCACACGATCATCGAAATATCCATTCAGGTAATTAAAGACATCGGCCATGCGATGTGGCCGGGCACCATCTTGCATAAACCACGAGGTGTTCACAGTGTCGTCTAAGGCAGTTTGTACCGCCACAAATTCACGAAGAATGTCCAGATAGCGTGATGCAGTAATCGTTTCGGATCTGAAATGGGCCAATGATTCCTTTGGAAGAAATGGCGGCCCAGACCAGTACTTTTTGAGGATGCAGGGACGATGGGACTGCAACATGGGGCTTTTCGGTTCCCCATATGCGCCAGTTTTGTTTATTGACGAAGTCGTCCAGGTAAAAATAAGCTTCATCAGTAAACCAAATGCTGCTCACATGCATATCGCCGTCATCAATCCTGTGCACTATATCGTTAGCGACTGTCTCTCGTGCAGAAATGGTAGCGGCGCTGAGGGGTTGCCGCGTTTGAATTTTGTATGGATAGAGGTGTAAACTCTGGTGCATAAGACGATACGTGGACGTTGGCGTCATTTGGACCGCAGCTGCAACACGGCGAATGGAAACCCGAGGCTGCTGTTGGATCACCTGCTGCACTAGCTGCGCGTTGCCCTCTGTGGTTGCCGTACGCGGTCGCCCTACCTTTCCAACACGTTCATCCGTCACGTTCCCAGTCTGTTGAAATTTTTCAAACAGATCCTTTATTGTATCGCTTTTCGGTCCTTTGGTTACATTAAACCTTCGTTGAAAACTTCGTCTTGTTGCAACAACACTGTGTTCTAGGCGGTGGAATTCCAACTCCAGAAAAATCCTCTGTTCTAAGGAATAAACCATGTTGTCCACAGCACACTTGCACGTTGTGAACAGCACACGCTTACAGCAGAAAGACGACGTACAGAATGGCGCACCCACAGACTGTGTTGTCTTCTATCTCTTTCACATCACTTGCAGCGCCATCTGTTGTTGAAAATTGTAACTACTGTAATTTCGAAAGTTTGTCTGCCTGAAAATGTACTGTTGTCCCAAGAATATTGCAACAAACGGTGTATTTCTATCGCTGCTCGTTTAGTTTTTATTGCCGTTTCAAATATACCGGTCATTTTTGAAACACCCTGTACATGGAATGGACTGTGTCCTTTGATCCAACTGAACTTATCATTGACTGTAAATGGCTATGTTCGGCTACTTGCAGATCATTTGCAGTCGTTTGAGCGTGGGAATTTGTCTGGATCACGATGCGCCATATTACCAGGCTAAAACTGTTCACGATTAGTTTGAAGAACGGTTTGGAAAGTTCGAGCGAATGATTTGGCCACCCACATCGCCCAACATGAATCCCACTGAACATTTATGGGACATAATCGAGAGGTCTGTCCGTGCCCAAAATACTGTCATGCGTCATTGAGCAGGTCCATTAACCATTGGACCACCTCTGGCTCTTATGCAAGCAGTTATTCGACTTGGCATTGATTGATAGAATTGTTGGATGTCCTCCCGAGGAACATCGATCCAAATTCTGTCCAATTTAAGCGTTAGATCGTCAAAATCCCGAGACAGTTGAAGGGCCCTGCCCATAGTGCTCCAAACGCTCTCAACTGGGGTGAGATCCGGCGACCTCACTGGCCAAGGTAGGGTTTGGCAAACATGAAGACGACCAGGAGAAACTCTCACCATGTGAGGGCAGTCATTAACCTCCTGAAATGTAAGCCCCGGATGCATTGTCATGAAGAGGAAACAAACGGGGTGTGGAATATCGTCGACGTACCTCTGTGCTGTAAGAGTGCCACGGAATACAACCAAAGGAATGGCCCTCGAAACATCACTCCTGGTTGTCGGGCCGTATCGCGGAAGACAGTCAGCTTAGTATGCCACCGCTGTCCGATACTCAACGCCGAAGACATTTCTACTCAAATCAATGAGATTCCAGGCCAAAGACGTGTCTGGAGACGCCCCAAACAGCAGTAGGATACCAACCAGACTGTCGCTCGACTTACGACCCGACAACCAAGTGTGTTGGTCTCAGGTGCCATTTCTTTTCATAGCTAGTCTCCTTTGGTTGTCATCTACGGTATCCTTACAACATGGCGGTACGTTGGCGTTATCCTACTCCCCGTTTCGTTGCCCTTCGTGGCAAGTCATCCTGGGCTTACATTCCAGCAAGATATTGCCTGGCCGCACATGGCGAGAGTTTCTACTGATGGTCTTTCTGGTTGCCAAACTCTACCTTGGCCAGCAAGGTCACCGGTACTTTCCATTTTAGAATGTTTGGTGCATTACGTGCAGAATACTAGAACCAACTCGGCGTTTTGACCACGTAACGCGCCACTCGGACAGAATTTGGCGCGATATGCCTCGCGAGAACATCCAAAAACTCTATCAATCAATGAGAAGTCGAATAACTGCTTCCTAAGGGCCAAAGGTGGACCAATGTGTTATTGACTTGCTTAATTTGTGAAGTTCTGTCTTTCCAATAAATCTTTCAATTCTTCGGAAATAATAATCACTTGTTTGTTTGTACATGTACATCACATCTAACGTTTTACATCCCATTCGGAAAATTTCTTCGTGATAGGCCGTTTTATTACCTTAGTGTGTATTTGCTCCGGGGCACCCACGGCTGTATTTATGACTTCGGTTAGTATTGTGCATTGCAGAGCTTTAAGAGTAAGGTTTTACAGGAAGAAAAACAGCGTGGAAATGTTATGTGAAATGAAGGATATTTTATTATTAAGATTATTATTACTTACTTGTGTTACGTTTTTTTACCAAACCCGTACGCGTCGCCTACGTAATCCTTCACTGTTGAATGTATTGTTTGACAGGTTGTAGAGGGTATTTAGGAACTGTCTGAAAAGCTTATAAGGGTGTTCCAGGCCAGGTTGTGCTACGAAATAACTGTTAAGGAAAAAATTCCGTAAGTTTCACCGTTTCCGAGTTCTTTAGCACTAAACTAGTGGTTGCGGGCTTAAATTCAAACATTTCCGCGCTCTAAAATGCGGTAATAAAAAGACAACCTTGGGTCCCCGAGTTACCACTGGTCAAATACTCATACCAGTTGAAATGTAGCTTTATCGAGGTGATAAATTTAAGCTAGGTGACTAAAAGCTACGTTTGTGTGAGGGAACCAAACGAAGAACAAGTGGTGACACTGATTCTAGCAGGCTGTTTGAATCTGCACGCATAACGACCTAAATGGCTAACTACATTCTAAATAACTCGGGAACGGCGCAACGTATCGAATTCTTTTCTTAACAACTATTTCTCAACTCAACCACCCCTGGTACGCGCTTAGAAGCTTTTCAGACAGTTTCTGAACACCTGTATATGAACTGCATTAAATACAGTGAAAAGTTTTGAAGTAGATCGATAGCGATGAAATCAGAGAAGAGAGAATGGCATGATATAGAAGAGCAAATCGTCCAGATGTGCTGAATCGGCAATTTCATGAACTGGTAGTGAAAACTGAAAATTTTTGACGGGGAGGGAGGCGTAGCTGTGAACAGCACGCCCCTTTCTTTATATTGTGATGCTACCGGTACTGTGGCCTAATTCGCATTATATTCTTAGTTATGTTTGACGATGCATAGCTACTTGGTTTATACTTCTTGAAGGTGCCGTTCAGGCTTTATTTTCTTAGGATACGTTTTAAAGAGATGGTTCAAATGGCTCTGAGCACTATGGAACTCAACATCTTAGGTCATAAGTCCCCTATAACTTAGAACTACTTAAACCTAACTAACCTAAGGACATCACACACACCCATGCCCGAGGCAGGATTCGAACCTGCGACCGTAGCAGCCCCGCGGTTCCGGACTGCAGCGCCAGAACCACACGGCCACCGCGGCCGGCTTTTAAAGAGATCTAAAGATGGTTGGTACGGGGCGAAATTGATAGTCGTACGACTGTTTTTGTGAGAATTGACTGAAGACAAAGAAACAAAATCAATACTTCCGGGATCACTGTTTTTATTTACCACAATGCACCAGTTTGTAATACCTACTTTAATTATTGAATATCTTCACTTACTTTTCTTATCATCCTTTATAATTTTTCTTGCTCCCCATGTGCCATGTATTAATTACACGGACTCTTCTGAATTACTAAATTATTCTCTATGCATTTCCCTGTGCTTGAATGTATGTATTTTAAAGGATTTCAGATTTACTGTACTGCACCTGTCTGAATATTACTAGAGGGATGCGTGCCTCAACGATACAGATAGCCGTACCGTAGGTGCAACCACAACGGAGGGGTATCTGTTGAGAGGCTAGACAAACGTGTGGTTCCTGAAGAGGGGCAGCAGCCTTTTCAGTAGTTGCAGGGGCAACAGTCTGGATGATTGAGTGATCTGGCCCTGTAACACTAACCAAAACGGCCTTGCTATTTTGGTACCGCGAACGGCTGAAAGCAAGGGGAAACTACAGCCGTAATTTTTCCCGAGGGCATGCAGCTTTACTGTATGAAGAAATAAAAACTTTGAGGTTCGCCGATGACATTGTAATTCTGTCAGAGACGGCAAAGGACTTGGAAGAGCAGTTGAAAGGAATGGACAGTGTCTAGAAAGGAGGGTATAAGATGAACATCAACAAAAGCAAAACGAGGATAATGGAATGCAGTCGAATTAAGTCGGGTGATGCTGAGGGAATTAGATTAGGAAATGAGACACTTAAAGTAGTAAAGGAGTTTTGCTATTTGGGGAGCAAAATAACTGAAGATGGTCGAAGTAGAGAGAATATAAAATGTATACTGGCAATGGCAAGGGAAGCGTTTCTGAAGAAGAGAAATTTGTTAACATCGGGTATAGATTTAAGTGTCAGGAAGTCGTTTCTGAAAGTATTTGTATGAAGTGTAGCCATGTATGGAAGTGAAACATGGACAATAAATAGCTTGGACAAGAAGAGAATAGAAGCTTTTGAAATGTGGTGCTACAGAAGAATGTTAAAGATTAGGTGGGTAGATCACGTAACTAATGAGGAGGTATTGAATAGGATTGGGGAGAAGAGAAGTTTGTGGCACAACTTCACTAGAAGAGGGGATAGGTTGGTAGGACATGTCCTGAGGCATCAAGGGATCACAAATTTAGCATTGGAGGCCAACGTGGAAGGTAAAAATCGTAGAGGGAGACCAAGAGATGAATACACTAAGAGAGATGAATACACTAAGCAGATTCAGAAGGATGTAGGTTGCAGTAGGTACTGGGAGAAGAAGAAGCTTGCACAGGATATAGTAGCATGGAGAGCTGCATCAAACCAGTCTCAGGACTGAAGACCACAACAACAACAACTGTCATACAACAGTATTATGCAGTGAAGAGCCATAGAAACTGATTCACCTGCCTAATATCGTGTAGGGCCCTCGCGAGCACGCAAAGTGCCACAACATCTACATCTACATCTACATCTACATGACTACTCTGCAATTCACATTTAAGTGCTTGGCAGAGGGTTCATCGAACCACAATCATACTATCTCTCTACTATTCCACTCCCGAACAGCGAGCGGGAAAAACGAACACCTAAAGCTTTCTGTTCGAGCTCTGATTTCTCTTATTTTATTTTGATGATCATTCCTACCTATGTAGGTTGGGCTCAACAAAATATTTTCGCATTCGGAAGAGAAAGTTGGTGACTGAAATTTCGTAAAAAGCTCTCGCCGCGACGAAAAACGTCTATGCTGTAATGACTTCCATCCCAACTCGTGTATCATATCTGCCACACTCTCTCCTCTGTAACGCGATAATACAAAACGAGCTGCCCTTCTTTGCACCCTCTCGATGTCCTCCGTCAATCCCACCTGGTAAGGATCCCACACCGCGCAGCAATATTCTAACAGAGGACGAACGAGTGTAGTGTAAGCTGTCTCTTTAGTGGACTTGTTGCATCTTCTAAGTGTCCTGCCAATGAAACGCAACCTTTGGCTCGCCTTCCCGACAATATTATCTATGTGGTCCTTCTAACTGAAGTTGTTCGTAATTTTAACACCCAGGTACTTAGTTGAATTGACAGCCTTGAGAATTGTACTATTTATCGAGTAATCGAATTCCAACGGAGTTCTTTTGGAACTCATGTGGATCATCTCACACTTTTCGTTATTTAGCGTCAACTGCCACCTGACACACCATACAGCAATCTTTTCTAAATCGCTTTGCAGCTGATACTGGTCTTCGGATGACCTTACTAGACGGTAAATTACAGCATCATCTGCGAACAGTGTAAGAGAACTGCTCAGATTGTCACCCAGGTCATTTATATAGATCAGGAACAGTAGAGGTCCCAGGACGCTTCCCTGGGGAACACCTGATATCACTTCAGTTTTACTCGATGACGTGGCATGGACTCGACTAGTGTCTGAAGTAGTGCTGGAGGGAACTTACACCATGAATCCTGCAGGACTGTCCATAAATCTGTCAAAGTACGAGGGGGTGCAGATCTCTTCTGAACAGCACGTTGCAAGGCGTCCCAAATATGCTCAATAATCTTCATGTCTGGGGAGTTTGGTGGCCAGCGGTAGTGTTTAAACTGAGAAAAGTGTTGCTGGAGACACTCAATAGCAATTCCGGACGTGTGGGGTGTCGCATTGTCCTGCTGAAATTGCCCAAGTCCGTCGGAAGGCACAATGGACATGAATGAACGCAGGTGACAGACAGGATGCTTACCAACCTGTCTGAGTCGTATCTGGACGTATCAGGGGTCCTACATCACTCCAACTGCACACGCACCACACCATTACAGACCGTCTACCAGCTTGAATAGTCCCCTGCTGACATGCATGGTGCATGGATTCATGAGGTTGTCTCCATACCCGTGCACGTCCATCCGCTCGATACAATTTGACCAACTAGGTAATATGTTTCCAGTCATCAACAGTCCAATGTCGGTGTTGACGGCCCAGGCGAGGCGTAAAGCTTTGTGTCGTGTAGTTATCAAGTGTACGTGAGTGGGCCTTCGCCTCCAAAAGCCCATATCGATGATGTTTCGTTGAATGGTTCTCGCGCTCACACTTGTTGATGACCCGGCATTGAAATATGCAGTAATTCGCGGAAGGGTTGCACTTCTGTCACGTTGAACGATTCTCTTCAGTCGTCGTTTGTCCCGTTATTGCAGGATATTTTTCCGGCCGCAGCAGTGTCGGAGCTTTGATGTTTTACCGAATTCCTGATATTCACGATACACTCGTGAAATGGTCGTACGGCAAAATCCCCACTTCAACGCTACCACACAAATGCTGGGTCCCATCACTCGTGGGCCGACTATAACACCACGATCAAACTGACTTAAATCTTGATAATCGGCCATTGTAGCAGCAGTAACCGATCTAACAACTGCGCCAGACACTGGCTGTCTTATACAGGCGTTGCCGACCGCAGCGTCGTATTCTGCTTGTTTATTATTATCTTTATATTTGATTACGCCTGCCTGTACCAGTTTCTTTGGCGCTTCACTGTATCTTATAACTACCTGACGAACCCGGCAATCGCCGGATATTCATTTTACGAATTGTGTATTAGTAACGAAAACAAAAAATTAACTGCGTTTGTGGTGAAGCACCGAAAAAATTTCATTTCCATATATTCGTGAAAACGTTTTCGAAATTATGGAACAGTCGTACAAAGAAATAAGCATTATGTACAAATGTGTGAGGACTGTATCCAAATCAAGAAACTTGATCCCGGGCAGTTTTTGTACGCTGGGCGCAGCTGTTTCGCGTGTTTACAACACGATCTTGAAAACATCGCCTTTTCATGCCTCTATAGATAACTATCGTTTTCACCTACAGCCTTTTTGCGCTTCATATTTTAAAGGTACCAGGTGTCAGCGATTTCTTAAATTTATTCGAGAAAAGAAGTGTCTTAAGTGTAAAGAATGCATGATGCAGCATTTCTTCACGTATCTCCTGAGCTGTGTGTGGTACCACGATATACTTTCGTAGGTGCATTTAGCGGCATATGTGGATAGTGCCTCCGAAATTTATTGCGAACGTGGTTAGCAGCAAAGAAGTAATATATTTAAGCATCATGCATGATGTAGCAGTTTTTCGCTCATCTCGTTGTTTGTGACCTCATATCTCTGGAACTATGATAGGTATGTGGTTCGTACCCCCACAGCGATTGTTGTCTGACTGTATGGGCTATTTGGTTGAAATCGATTCATTGGAACATACATACACACACACACATATACACATGCATTTTTGTCGTATGTACGGATTACGAAATATCGCTTGCCTGAAAATGAGCCCTCTGCATTAAGTTATTGTATAAGAACAATAAAAGAAAATTGTAGTAGAGATGATCTATTCGTAAAAGGCAGGACACCTTACACCATAACTTTACAGTGTCATGTGGTGATTTATAGTGATTTGTACTGCGAAGATGTAGGCTCAGAGAAACTTCCAATATCACTTGCGTGCATATGCATTTATGTTGTGCGCGTAAATGCCAGCATTTGTGTGTGTGTGTTAGAGAGAGAGAGAGAGAGAGAGAGAGAGAGAGAGACAGAGAGAGGGGGAGAGAGATTGGACTGAGGTGAGCGTGGGGGTCATGTTGGAGAGGGGAAAGGGCAGTGAGTGCAAGAGAGGAGATACTTAACTGAACTAGCTGTGGTATTTGAAGTATTTCAGGGAACAAACGGTATCGGGGCATACAGCTAGCAAGCGCACAGAACCGTTGTTTGTGTAGTGACATGGAATCTCTAGTTTTAGCTAAACCGATTTCACTCTAACAATGATTCTGAAAGTGCTGGTTTGGTTGCTAGATACCTACTCCCACAATCAGTCTTCGCTCCATGTAAATGATCCAAGTTATTTTAAGGAAGGAAGGAAGATTAGGGTGTAACGTTCCGTCGACATCGAGATAATTACAGACAGAGCGCAAGCTTGGCATGTTACAAGGATCAGGAAGAAAATAATCAGTGCCATTTCAAAGGAATCATCCCGGTACTGCTTAGAGCGATTAGGGGAAATCACGGAAAACCTAAGTCTGTAATGTGAATCATCGTGCTCTAGAATGCGAGTACAGTGTGCTAACCACTGCGTCACCTCGCTCGACTACGTAATTTGTGTCGTTATTGGATTGTCGGGTTGTTACTTGCTTTTTAAATGTTGAGTAATCTGTACAAAGTGATTTTGTTTGACAGAAAGGAAAAGAATAAGTACTGAATCTACCAGGAAGTTTATCGTTCTCTCTACTGGACTAAACAGCGGCACGTATTATTACTGTATGATAATAAGTGCTATCAAATTCACTGAATTAACAGAGTCGAACTGGTTGCCAGAACCGTGCGTAACTGGCTAATTTTTAAACTGTTGTATCCACTCTCTCTCACAATGGCGAAGGCTCTCGTACTCAGTGACAACACATTAGCTAATTCTGTGCACAGTATTAGAAAAATATCTTCCTCAATCGGAAATTTTCTAGCCACTAAAAGTCTTCAAAATACCTTCTTAAGATATTTATAGATGTTAAGAAATTCGCCCATCCCCCCATTTCAGAAATTCTGTTCTCTCTACTGCCAGTCTGCATTTTATATCCTACTTTGGCCACCATCATTTATTCTGCTGTCCAAATAGCAAACCTCACCTATTAGTTTTCAGTGCTTCATCTCCTAATCTAATTCCCTGAGCATCGCCTCATTTAATTCGAAGACGTTCCAGTGCCTTTGTTTTATTTCTGTTGATTTTCATCTTATACCCTCTTTTCAAGACACTGTCTATTCCGATCAGCTATGCTTCGAAGTTCTTTGCCGTCTCTGACATAATTACGTCACCGCAAATTTCAAAGTGTTTATTTCTTCTCCCTGAACTTCGGTTCTCTTTACAAGGTCATTCTAGGTTTCCTTTACGGTTTGCTCTTTGTATAGACTGAATAACATCGGAATAGGCTAGAGCCCCGTCTGCTGCCTCACTCCCTTCCCAGCCCCTGCTTTCCTTTCATGTCCTTGGGCTCTTATAACTGCAGTCAGCTATTGGAATCAGCTTGGTCAAAAGCTTTCTATAAAACTTGCATTTCCTTAACCGATCTTCTAAGATAAGTCATAGGGGCAGTATTACCTAGTGCGTTCCCACAATCCTCTGGATCCCAAACTCATCTATTCCTAGCTCACACTGTATCAGTTTTTCCTGTGTCAATGTTTTGCAACCATAATCCTTAAACTGATAGGTCGAGAGTATTGGCACCTATCAGCACCTGTCGTCTTTGGGATTGGAATTACCACATTCTTCTTGGAATCTGGCAGTACTTTCCCTGTCTTACATATATCTTACGTATCAGGTAGAAAAATCCTGTCATGGCTGACTCTCCCAAGAATATCAATAGTTCCGAGGGACCCGGTCCACCGCTGGGGGTCTAGCATCCACATAGGTCTTTCAGCGCTCTGTCAAATTCTTTGTGCAGTATCATATCTCCCATCTCATCTTCAGCTATTGTCTCTTCTCATTCTATAATATTTCCCTCAAGTTTGTTACCTTATATCAACCCTACATATTCCTCCCACTTTCCAGCTTTCCCTCCTTTGCGTGGTAGTGGCTTGTTATCTAAGTTCTTGACATTCATACAGTGGCTTCTCTTTTCCCTACAGGTCTCTCTACTTTTCCTATAAGTTGCATCTATCTTTCCTCGATTTTCACACGTTTCTACAGCCTTTCATTTGTCGTGGAGCCGTTACTTCTTAGCCATTTAACACTTTGTATCAGTCTCATTTTTTTTAGATTTCCTAATTCCCTTTCGCTTACTGTACAACAAAATAAAAGATACTAATCTCATAACAAAATAGGTATCTTTTATTTTATTTTATAGACCACAGATGATGCCAAATAGGAATGGGTAAAACATGATGGTAAAAACTAAAATAAATATTCTGTTGCAAAAGCCTCTAACATATTGCAGAGCAATAATGTTCCACCAGTGATCACTTAGCGCTCTTTCAACGGACATGATATAGGAGAGTACAATAAAACATTTGTCACGCAAATAAAACATTTTTCCCATAAACTGAGCGAGGCGGCACAGTTGCAACACATTGGACTTGTATTCGGGGAGACAGCAGTTCATATCCACGTCCGGCCATCTCGATTTAGATTTTCCATAAATTCCCCAAATCGTGGTTCCTTTGAAAGAGTACAGACGATTTCCTGCGCAATATTTTCTTCACCCAAGTTTGTGCAACGAATCTGATGCCCAGGTAGTCGATGGGACGTTAAACCCTAGCCTCTCTTCCTTAGTCCCGCACGCCTCAATTGGCGCGAAAAAGTTTTTAAGTTAAATAACCCTTCTGAAACAATCTCCCCCTCTTCCTCGTTCTCCTCCTTCTCCCCCTTGCTTTCCTTGCGACTTCACTGACATTCGTATTAAAATCGTACATACCATATTTCGGGGGCTCTGATAACTACGACATTCGATCATCGTCTTTGATCAGAGCCCTTTGGTCAAATCTTTGGTCAGATCTTTGTTCAAAATAAGAATGTTGGTGCCAGATTTGATCAAAGTTCGCCATATTGTACACTTCTTTGATTCGGTTTGCTTGCTGCTAACATAAAAAATGATGTCAAAGTTTACTTGGTGTGTGACTACATCCAAACCGATAGTAAACATGTATGAAGACCATGAAATTCTTCTTAACACTAGGGACACTGGTTATTATGCTGATGTCACAAACTTTCAGGGTTGATCGAGAAGGATAAATGAGTCAATATGAGATAAGGGCCTGTAGTCCAGAAACGATCGAGTCGAATGTTATGAGCGAAAACCTTTGCCACCTTTGACAGCGGAATATATGTACCGGTACTTTAATTGCTAAAACTGTACGATAGACGACTCTCAGATATGGCAATACGGTACAAAACATGAATGGATGTGTAGTAAATATGGGGTCTAAAATGCCTACCCTAAGAGGTAAGAGCACATGTTCATCTACGCTATTGTGAAACACATCTCTTCTTCAAGTGGCCGTTGCTCTTACGGTATGCATTTTAGAGCCCATATTTACTAAACATTTTATCTTGTTTTAGTGCATATTATTTTTTCCAGAAATGTGAAAACCAAAGAGTTTGCAGTAGAAGAGGTCATTTTACAGAATTTAAGAGGGGCAAGTGCTCACAGGTCTTAAGGTAGGCATTTTACAGCCCATGTTTACAAGACTTTTTTTCTAGCTTTTGCCTATCCTATAATCTTAGGAACAACAGCAGCGATACATGTGTTCCACTGTTAAAGGTATCAGAACCATTTTCGCTTCTAGCTTTTGACTAGGACGTTTGCGGAACAGAGTCCCTTACCTCAAATTGATATACGAGTATTTATCCTTCTCCAGCATCCCTGAAGGTTCGTAACACCATCACGGAATCACCTTGTATATTGCTTCATATGTTTCTGGGACAGTTCATAACACAAAAGAAACAGAATGGCGGCAATGAAATTTTGTGCCGGGCCGGGACTCGAACCCGGATTACCCACTTATCACGAGCGTACGCCCTACTGTTAGGCTACCCGAGCACTACTCACGACCAGACCCAAACTTCTATATGCCGTCAACGATGTGTCTTCAACCTGTACTCGAACGTCCATTATGTATACAGGGGAGACATTTTACTTGGAAATCGCTTGCCCCGTGTCGGCTTACAAATACGACATTCCAGTGCCTGTGTTAATGCGAATTGCGACATACGTCTCCGAAGGAACATTGTGCCGTAATACGGAAAAACACAGGCAGTGCAATATCGAATTCTTGAAATGGTACTCTGTGGGATACCAGTATTGTATCGTAAGCTTGAACAGCCTTTGCTGGTTGCTAAAAATCTTAACGTAACCATGGAAAGATTTTTAGGAGAAATTGCATTTCTTAAATGGCTATGTTCTTTGCAAACGTGAGGGGTTACTTTCGAGAAGACAAATTGAAATGTTTGTTCCTTCATTCTCAAATAATTTTCGTAGCTGTTTATGTCTTCGTGGTGTCGCTCACGAATCAAATTCTGTTGAACACTCCGAGCTTCTCTTCTCGCCACTCACAGTTTCACCCACAATCATTTACGTTTCTCTTTCTTTTTAAGCTCCAGTGAAGTACTGGTAACTGAAGAAAACTTCTCAGGCCAAAATTTCTGAAAAAGCATTTTCTGGACTGAATGATTTCGAAAGAGGTCAGCATCGGATCTTGTGCTTTTGAATTTTTTTCTGCCACATTATTTACGACATCAGTGCTACAAGTCGCATCACACTGCACACACTGCTCAGCCAGAGCATGTTGACCACCGACTTGCTTCCGATATACAACCGTCCAGGCGATAGCAGCGTCATCTGGCGACGAATGACTACTAATCAGACACACGCACGGAGCATGTAGCATCAATGAGCGTACTGCCAGGCACTTAAGTGTGATTTGCAGAGTATCATGTAATGAGATATAGATGTGGAATGGGAAAGGCGAGCGATCTATCTGAGTTTGACCGAGGGCAGATTCTGATGGCTCGGACGCTCGACACGAGCATTTCAGAAGCGGCAAGACTTGCCGGGTATTCGAGGAGTCCTGTGATTGTCTTCAACAGGTGGCGAAATCAAGATGAAACCAAGTCCAGATGTCGTGAAGTTGGGTCGTCACCTCTCATTACAGATGTCGGAAGTCGCAGGTTGGGCAGACTGGTAAAACAGGACAGGCGGCAAACTGTGGCGGAACTAACGTCAGGCTTTAAAATTGTTGGATGCAAGGTCCGCCAGTTATGCAAAACATAGTTTTTCCAAGTTCCCAAACATGTTTCAGCACCCCTGTGGCATCATCAGTGGGTTTCTGTTTTATTTAATCTATAATGTGAACATTATCCCCCCCTCCCCCCCTTGAACCATGGACCTTGCCGTTGGTGGGGAGGCTTTCGTGCCTCAGCGATACAGATGGCCTTACCGTAGGTGCAACCACAACGGAGGGGTATCTGTTGAGAGGCCAGACAAACGCATGGTTCCTGAAGAGCGGCAGCAGCCTTTTCAGTAGTCGCAGGGGCTACAGTCTGGATGATTGACTGATCTGGCCTTGTGACATTAAGCAAAACGGCCTTGCTATGCTGGTACTGCGAACGGCTGAAAGCGAGGGGAAACTATAGCCGTAATTTTTCCCGAGGGCATGCAGCTTTTAGTATAACGAAGATGAAATAGAATAAACAGAAAGCAAAAATAAAACGTGGCCAAGATAGACACAAAGCCCACGCCTACTAGAGTAGTACACGTTTATATGCCAACTAGCTCTGCAGATGATGAAGAAATTGAGGAAATGTATGATGAGATAAAAGAAATTACTCAGGTAGAGAAGGGAGGACGAAAATTTAATAGAAATGGGTGACTGGAATTCGTCAGTAGGAAAAGGGAGAGAAGGAAACATAGTAGGTGAATATGGATTGGGGGGAAGAAATGAAAGAGGAAGCCGTCTGGTAAAATTTTGCACAGAGCGTAACTTAATCATAGCTAAAACTTGGTTCAAGAATCCTAAAAGAAGGTTGTATACATGGAAGAATCCTGGAGATACTAAAACGTATCAGATAGATTATATAATGGTAAGACAGAGATTTAGGAATCAGGTTTTAAATTGTAAGACATTTCCAGGCGCAGATGTGGACTCTCACCACAATCTATTGGTTATGAACTGTAGAATAAAACTGAAGAAACAACAAAAAGGTGCTAATTTAAGGAGATGGGACCTGGATAAACTGAAAGAACCAGAGGTTGTAGAGAGTTTCAATGAGATCATAAGGGAACAATTGACAGGAATGGAGGAAAGAAATACAGTAGAAGAAGAATGGGTAGCTCTGAGGGATGAAGTAGTGAAGGCAGCAGAAGATCAAGTAGGTAAAAAGACGAGGGCTCTTAGGTAACAGAAGAGATATTGAATTTAATTGATGAAAGGAGAAAAAATAAAAATGCAGTAAATAAAGCAGGCAAAAAGGAATACAAACGTCTCAAAAATGAGATCGACAGGAAGTGCAAAATGGCTAAGCAGGGATGGCTAGAGGACAAATGTAAGGATGTACAGGCTTATCTCACTAGGGGTAAGATAGATACTGCCTACAGGAAAATTAAAGAGACCTTTGGAGAACAGAGAGCCACTTGTATGAATATCAAGAGCTCAGATGGAAACCCAGTTCTAAGCAAAGAAGGGAAGGCGGAAAGGTGGAAGGAGTATATAGAGGGTTTATACAAGGGCGATGTACTTGAGGACAATATTATGGAAATGGAAGAGGATGTAGATGAAGACGAAATGGGAGATAAGATACTGTGTGAAGAGTTTGACAGAGCAATGAAAGACCTGAGTCGAAACAAGGCCCCGGGAGTAGACAACATTCCATTAGAACTACTGAAGGCCTTGGGAGAGCCAGTCCTGACAAAACTATACCATCTGGTGAGCAAGATGTATGAGACAGGCGAAATACCCTCAGACTTCAAGAAGAATATAATAATTCCAATGCCAAAGAAAGCAGGAGTTGACAGATGTGAAAATTACCGACCTATCAGTTTAATAAGTCACAGCTGCAAAATACAGGTGAATGGAAAAACTGGTAGAAGCGGACCTTGGGGAAGATCAGTTTGGATTCCACAGAAATGTTGTATCACGTGAGGCAATACTAACCTTACGACTTATCTTAGAAGAAAGATTAAGAAAAGGCAAACCTACATTTCTAGCATTTGTAGACTTAGAGAAAGCTTTTGACGATGTTAACTGGAATACTCTCTTTCAAATTCTGAAGGTGGCAGGGATGAAATACAGGGAGCGTAAGTCTATTTACAATTTGTACAGAAACCAGATGACAGTTATAAGAGTCGAGGGGCATGAAAGGGAAGCAGTGGTTGGGAAGGGAGTGAGACAGGGTTGTAGCCTCTCCCCGGTGTTATTCAATCTGTATATTGAGCAAGCAGTAAAGGAAACAAAAGAAAAATTCGGAGTAGGTATTAAAATCCATGGAGAAGAAATAAAAACTTTGAGGTTCGCCGATGACATTGTAATTCTTTCAGAGACGGCAAAGGACTTGGAAGAGCAGTTGAATGGAATGGACAGTGTCTTGAAAGGAGGATAAGATGAACATCAACAAAAGCAAAACGAGGATAATGGAATGTAGTCAAATTAAATCGGGTGATGCTGGGGGAATTAGATTAGGAAATGAGACACGTAAAGTAGTGAAGGAGTTTTGCTATTTAGGGAGTAAAATAACCGATGATGGTCAAAGTAGAGAGGATATAAAATGTAGACTGGCAATGGCAAGGAAATCGTTTCTGAAGAAGAGAAATTTGTTAACACCGAGTATAGATTTAAGTGTCAGGAACTAGTTTCTGAAAATATTTGCATGGAGTGTAGCCATGTATGGAAGTGAAACATGGATGATAAATAGTTTGGACAAGAAGAGAATAGAAGATTTCGAAATGTGGTGCTACAGAAGAATGCTGAAGATTAGATGGATAGATCACATAACTAATGAGGAGGCACTGAATATAATTGGGGAGAAGATTTAGCATTGGAGGGCAGCATGGAGGGTAAAAATCGTAGAGGGAGACCAAGAGATGAATACACTAAGCAGATTCGGAAGGATGTAGGTTGCAGTAAGTACTGGGAGATGAAGAAGCTTGCACAGGATAGAGTAGCATGGATAGCTGCATCAAACCAGTATCAGGACTGAAGACCACAACAACAACAAAATTATGTGGATATTTAGTTCAAACAACAATTCATTTTTCTTTTTGGTTAATACCTTCACTCTCGGGTTTGGAGTGTGAAGGTATTAACAAAATAATTGTAAAGATTCCGCCTCGATTGCAAATTGAAACCGGATGTTGACCTAGGTTTCGGCGTGGATAACAACGCCTTCTTCGGAACACGCTAAAACTACAAACTGCCTAGAGACGCATGGTCCAATATTAATACAGAACGCCCAAAAGAGCAAAAAACAAATTGTTGTTTGAACTAAATATCCACATAATTTTGTAATTATTTAGTAAAAATGTTCACATCACAGTATAAATAAAACAGAAAGCCACTGATGATGGCACAGGGGTGCTGAAACATGTTTGGGAACTTGGAAAATGGTGTTTTGCATAAATCGCGGACCTTACATCCAACAATTTTAACTGCAAACACAGTAAACACGAAGAGCTGCAAATCCAAAATGATGAATATTAGAATTTAAGGCTGGGCAGATAAGAAGTGTGTCCAAACACTCAGTGTACCAAAAACTCCTAACGGTGGACCTCTGCAGCCGACGACCCATCCATGTGCCAATGTTAGTACCACGACATCGGCAACTACCACTCAAATGGGCACGTGACCATCGGCACTGGGCATTGACGCAGTGGCAGAGCGTTGCATGGTTTGACAAATCCCGATACCTTCTTCATCATGCCGATGGGAGGGCGCGAATCCGTCGTCTTCCAGGGGAACAGCTCCTTGACACCTGTACTACGGGGCGGAGTCAAGCTGGCGGAGGTTCCATTATACTCTGGGGAACAAACACGTGAGCATCCATAGGTCCACTGGAGCTCGTACAAGGCACCATGACGGCATTGGTTGCAGACCACGTACATCCTTTCATGATGATCAGGTTTCCCAACAGCAGTGGTATTTTTCAGCAAGATAAGGCGCCATGTCACTAGGCGAGAAGTGTGATGGTGTGGTTCCAGGAACACAATGGCGAGTTCCAGTTTATGTGCTGGTCCCCCTGCTCGCCAGACTTGAACGCGATAGAACACATCTGGGGTGTGCGACTCTAGTGTCAGAGTTCGTCGCACTCTACCAGGAATTACGAGACTTGTGTGTGCAGATGTGGTGGCAACTCCCTACTACGACCTTCCAAAGCCTCACTGCTTCCACGCCACGCCACGACGCTTCGCCTCTTGCCAAAGCTGGACGTACCGTCTATTAGAAAGATGCTCACAATGTTCTGGCTGATCAGTGTACGTACACTCCGCTACCATTAAGTTCACTACACATCGGCATGTCAAATGTAAAAGTATTATGTACAAACATAACCGTAATTATAACGAGCCGATTGCAAGTGTTCATTTTCACTAGTAGCATAGCTCTGTCGAAACCGGTCATCCAATAAAATGTTTTCAGCGGTCTTGGCTTGTGAAGTTTTCTTCAGTTAGCTTTCATTGCAGTCCGCCCCAGACTGACCTTGTCAGCTATATATTGGTCAAAGAAGTTTGGCAAAATCTTTGAAAAAGATCTTTGAACAGAGAACTTTGACACTATAATACAGGCCTCATTGTTATCAATATAATTCGGACGCAAAGGTTATTTTTGTGAGAAACAGAACGAGTTTTGCCTCAACGAGGCACTAGGAACCGAGGATTGAAAATAATCAGAAAACAGTCCTGTTTAACTTACGCAAGTTTGTCAGTAGAGTCTGAACTCACCAAGTACTTTCAGTGTGTAAAGTTCGAGCTTCAAGTGTTAGCTGACCCAAGTTCAGAACTACACTTTGCTGGAAAATCAGAAATAAATCTTTTTTTAGAGAATGTTAAGTTGAAACTTAGCATTTTACAACGAACAGAATATCAACGTTGCTCGATATTATATTCAAGATCATACACTTTCTAGATGATTTGGCTTGGTCGAAGGCAATCGAAACCGTCAAGGACTTGCTTGCAGCCTTTGAAACGACTTTCAATGATACTGGGCAACACGTTGATACGTGAAAGGAAAACAGATAAACCAAAGTTGGTTTATGGAATGAATATTATAGACTAGCACGAGAAAAAAACAATTTACAAACTGTAACAGAAAAGGACCTGCCAATATAGTTCAGTTATTAAAGATCGCATTCTAGATCTTGAACAACATTCATTAGAAGTATGGAATCACGTCAAGGACACTATCTTATGTCTGAAAGATTGTCCGAAAAAGCAGTATGTCCTCTCCGTCAGCAATGGCACGGACTGAAGGGGAAACGTTTCTCAAGAATGTTATTTTTGTAATCTGTAAACAAAAAGTTGTAAAATACGTAATATTATTTATTGCTGTATTTACTGATTATTAAATACGCTTTTACAGGTTTCTGTATGTTGCTGTTTACGCCATTCTATAAACTCTTCATTTAACATAGATGTTAAAATCGTCGATATTTGCCAACATCGTTCGACCCTAATCACTACGATTGCATGGGGCCCCCATAATCGGAATTCGTAAAAGAATTTTCCCAAACCGCTTCTGGTTTGTCGTGTAACAGCTCCAATATCGATCCCGGAAATGAGGTTCTAGCATGCAGATATTCTCTTCAACAATCGGTTTTCTCTTCCATGCAAACGCACAACCGCTTCCGAAACGTGCTTGCGACTTCAGGTTACGTCTTACTTTTTCAAAAACAATTTCGGCTGGTCTGGAAAGAATAGAAAAAAGATTAGAGTTGAATGGCCTGTCGAAATCAAGGTCATTAGGGACGGAACTAATCTGGACTCAGTTACGTTTTGCGCAGAGATGAAGTAGTAATATTAGACTGAGTATGAAGCTGTCTACATCAGTTCATCTACATCTACATGTATACTCCGCCAGCCACCCAACGGTGTGTGGCGGAGGGCACTTTACGTGCCACTGTCATTACCTCCCTTTCCTGTTCCTGTCGCGTATGGTTCGTGAGAAGAACGACTGCCGGAAAGCCTCCGTGCGCGCTCGAATCTCTCTAGTTTAACATTCGTGATCTCCTCGGGAGGTATAAATAGGGAGAAGCAATATATTCGATTCCTCATCCAGAAACGCACCCTCTCGAAACCTGGACAGCAAGCTACACCGTGATGCAGAGCGCCTCTCTTGCAGAGTTCAAGAGAAGTAGTCATTTGTGCTGACTAAATCAGAAACTGGAACAGCTGATTCAATATGCCATTTCTGACGATCGGAAAATCGATATTTTTCCGGTCAAGGTCTTAAACATGTAAACACGTCAGCGAGAAACGGTTTCAGAAATTCTAGTTTTACCTTCCGAAAACTGTGTCTCATGTAAACGTAATAACTGGTTACTTTGCTCCAACATACTGACTATGTCGGAACAGATAATTTACAAACGTCATTCGCATAAACTAAATGGCCCCTGGAAAAGCGGGTATGTGATCGGAAAAGCATAATCCGGTTCAGGCCTACCATGTAAACACGACAGGTACTGTCAGTCGGTAAACGAAATTCTATATTAGTCCTCCGCAAGTTGTGCCGGTAGTAAAAGTAGTGTGTGTGTGAGTCAGCCGGCTGCTCCGTGTGGCTCTCCGTGCACGTGGTGACTGACGAGACGAACAAACCGGTTTCCCGAGTCGTGGCGCCCATTGTGTGCTCCCTGCCCCACGCTTGCCTACTCCACCCTCGCAAGGATTCTCCCGTACCAAGGTGGTGAGCACCGCGCGGGCAGAATACTTCTGTCGAGCGTGCACACCTGCAGCCCAAGATACCGTGAGAAGTACGCCCTTTGGCTCCTCCACCCCAGTTGCCTCTTTCTTCTATCTGCAGGCGTTGCCGACTGCGTCTTCGCTTACTTCTTGTCTGCTGCTAATGGTAACGTTTAAGGGAGAAAACGTCAATCTGTATGTCAGTTTGCAGATCGGTTGGGCTCTCCGCGGCTAGAGTGCTTCGTGTGCTACACGATTGGTATTTCGTCGTCGTCATACAACAGGCTATGATGCAAGGGAGGGAGGGGAGTGGTTTGATGGGCGTCGTGACATCGCCTCCCCTCCCCCCTCTTCCCCTTACACTCTCACCCAGAAAGAAACTTTCATAACAATAATTGATACATTTTATTGATAGCTGAGCTCCGTAGCCTTGGATCATATTCCTTTAAGAAACGTATTTTTATTTGCGACAATACGTGTTTAGACTTTCAACCATCATCAAAAATGGCTCTGAGCACTATGGCGCTTGACATCTGAGGTCATCAGTCCCATAGAACTTAGGACTACGTAACCCTAACTAACCTAAGCACATCACACACATCCATGCCCGAGGCAGGATGCAAACCTGCGACCGTAGCGGTCGCGCGGTTCCAGTCTGAAACGCCTAGAACCGCTCGGCCACACATCTTCAGTTGCTGTAATAAGAGCTTCTTTCAATAACTGATATAACACTTCCTTTTCTTGAATAAAATGTTCTCGGTTTTCCAACCGCGTCGATTGCTTAAAACTACTCCTTGGCCGTTGTCAAGTGATATGACTGCCAGTGGGCTGCTGTTGCGCCCTTGTATACGCTGGCTGCCGGCTGTGACGTCACTGGTGCCCGTGACATTGCCATGTATGGGCATGTTTTGAGTCGGCGTTCGATGTGCCCTCTTGAACCACGCGATCGCTGGATCCCACGCAGCGCTGAGCTGCAAGCCACCGTCTCTATTCAGAGTGTTTGCGGTAGTTTTTATTTCAATAGCTTCCTTTATTAAACTGTCCCAGAAGCAGGTAGTGCGAGCCACGACAGAGGTATCGTCGAGTTTTATGTGGTGGCCCTTTTCTAACGCATGCTCAGCTAACGCAGATTTCTCTGGATAGCGTAGGCGATAATACCTCTCGTGTTCTTTCCTGCGTTGTTCCACAGTGAGCACTGTTTGTCAGGTGTACTTATGGCCACATTCACAAGGTGTTTCGTAGGGTCCTGGTGTTCTGCGACCTACTGCGTCTTTAACTGGTCTCAGTAATTGACGGATTTTCGTTGGAGGCCTAAAGATTGATTTAATCTTGTGTCTTTTCAACACGCGCCTTATCATGCCCGACACAGAGCCGCAGAATGGCAGCAAAGCAAGTTCCTTTTCCTGCTCTTCGTCGGTGGTCTTATCCTGATATTTCCCAGAAATCACCTCTTTTACTTGATGGGCGCTGTAGCCGTTATTCCTGATAACCTTGCGTAGGTGGCTCAGTTCATGGAGCTGGTTGCCGTCGTCTGATATTACTCTTGCACGATGCACCAATGTTTGTAATACTGTGCACTTCTGTGCTGGATGATGATGGCTGGTAGCGTGCAGGTACAGGTCTGTGAGGGTGGGTTTTCTGTAGGCGCTGTGGACAAGGCACCCATTTCGTTTATGGTGGACAAGGGCGCCCTTTTCTTGGCCACTTTCTCCTGAAAAATTGCTGAATTTATCGCGGACATTATGGAAAATTTCCACTTCAACGCCTACAGTTTCATAGAATTCTGATAGATGTCGGCGCTTTACGCAGCCTTCGAAATAGCATCTGTAATAGAGGTGCGTTTCAAACAAAGAGCTGTCGCTGATTTTGTTTTGGCGGAAAACCAGAGCGTCACAGATATACGGGGCGTCTGTAGTGAACAAAAGCATGGTGAGTCGTTGGGCGAGGCGTCTGTCATCATCGCAACAAGGTCGCGCAAACCTGTCCGATCTCCCGCTTGCCGTCCAGCCGACTGCAACTGTGACTCCTGCAACGGTGCAACATGCGGAAACCCTCATTCGAGGTGATCGACGGATCACCAATCACCAATCACCATCAAACACTTCGCTGCTAACTGGACGTCTCTGTTGGTAGCACTGACACATTAATCCACCAGTCAGGACACTCAGAGATGTGTGCCCCATGGGGTCCTCGCTGCTTAACCGAAGACCATAATGGGCAATAATGGACCATTTCTAATGAACTGCTCATGCGTTACAAGGCTGATCTTGACAATATTTTATCGAACGTCGTCATAGACGATGAAACACGGGTTCCCTATTTCTAACAGGAAACAAAACGGAAATCCATGCAGTGGAGCCACACCACCTCGCCCCCGAAGTTCAAAGCCGCACCCTCAGCCATTAAGTCATAGTGACAGTCTTGTGGGACTGCGAATGGGTTATTCTGTTTGATGTCGTCTTTTATGTTGCAACGATCAACTCTGAAGTGTGTTGTGCTACCCTCAAGAAACTGAAGAAACGTGTTCGTCGCCACAAAAATGTAAACGAAATTCTTCTTTTCCATGACAACGCAAGGCCTCTCACATGTCTACACGCCAGGGAGGAGCTCACAAAACATCTTTGGACAGTTCTTTCTCATCCACCCTACAGCCCGCATCTCACACCTTCCGACTTAGATCTATTTGGCCCAATGAAGGATGCAGTCAATGCTAAGCAGTACATGGATGGCGGAGAGTTTACTGATACAGCAAGACATTGACGTGGAATAGTAGTGTGATACCACGCAGGCATACAAGCCCTCCAATTACTGTGGCGCATTACACGGAGATTATGTTGAAAAACAGGGTTTTCTAGCCAAAGGGGTTGGGTTTAATGTGTTTTATTAACGTCGTGAATAAAACCAACGTGCTTTTAGAAAAGGATAGAATTACGTTTTGAACGCCCTTCGTATATATTCAATTTACAGCTGTACATCGTTAAAACATCGACAGCAACTTGGATGGTGCAGCTGGCTTGCTGATCTGCTTTTTGTTGTTCCGATATTCATCTTCATGATCGTGCTACAAACTGTTTCACTTGTATTTTGCACAAAAATAGCGCAACATGGCGGATTCTGCCCTGGAGCCAGCGCTGCAGCTCGTTGCTCCGACTTGACATGTGACGTACACTATGTGATCAAAAGTATCCGGACACCTGGCTGAAAATGACTTACAAGTTCGTGGCGCCCTCCACGGGAAATGCTGGAATTCAATATGGTGTTGGATCACTCTTAGCCTTGATGACAGCTTCCACTCTCGCAGGCACGCCTTCAATCAGATGCTGGAAAGTTTCTTGTGTAATAGCAGCCCGTTCTTCTCTGAGTGCTGACTGAGCAGAGGTATCGGTGTCGGTCGGTGAGTTCGGCCACGAAGTCGGCGTTCCAAAGGATCCCAAAGGTGTTCTATAGGATTCAGGTCAGGACTCTGTGCGGCCCAGTCCATTACAGGGATGTTACTGCCGTGTAACCACTCCGCCATAGGCCATGTATTATGAATAGGTGCTTGATCGTGTTGAAAGTGGCAGTCGCCATCCCCGAATTGCTCTTCGACAGTGGGAAGCAAGAAGGTGCTTAAAGCATCAGTGTAGGCCTGTGCTGTGGCTGTGCCACGCATAATAGCAACGGGTGCAAGCCCCCTTCATGAAAAACAAGGCCACACCATAATACCACCGTCTCCGAATTTTACTGTTGGCACTACACATGCTGATAGATGACGTTCACCGGGCAGATGACGTTCGCCTTACCCACACCCTGCCTTCGGATCATGACATTGTGTGCCGTGATTCGTCACTCCACACATCGTTTTGCACTATTCAATCGCTAATGTTTACGCTCCTTATACCAAGCGAGGCGTCGTTTGGCATTTACCGGTGTGATGTGTGGCTTGTGAGCAGCCGCCCTACCACGAAATCCAATTTTTCTCACCTCCCGCCTAACTGTTATAGTACTTGCAGTGGATCCTGATGCAGTTTGGAATTCCTGTGTGATGGTCTGGATGGACGTCTGCCTGTTACACATTACGACCCTCTTCAACAGTCGGCGGTGTCTGTCAGTCAACAGACGAGGTCGGCATGTACGATTTTGTGCTGTACGTGTCTCTTCACGTTTCCACTTCACTATCACATCAGAACCAGTGGACCTAAGGATGTTTGGGAGTGTGGAAATCTCGCATACAGGCGTATGACACAAGTGACACCCAATCACCTGACCACGTTCAAAGTCCGTGATTTCCTCGGAGTTCTGTTCTCTCACGATGTCTAATGACTACTGAGGTCGTTGATATGAAGTGTCTGGCAGTAGGTGGCAGCACAATACACCTAATATGGAAAACGTATGTTTTTGGGGGTGTCCGGATACTTTTGATCACATAGTGTATTCGTTATAACCGAACTAACGACCTATGTAAGAAGTTCTGTATCTACATTTATATCTTCCTCTATACTCACTAGCCATATTACGGTGTCCGTAGCCATCTTACGGTGTGTGGCGGAGGGTACTTATTATACCACTGTCATTTCCCCCTTTTCTTGTTGAAGTCGCGAATGCTTCGTGAGAATAACAATCGCGAGTAAATCTCTGTATGGGCTCGAATCTCTCTAATTTTACCTTCATGATCTTTTCGCGATCTACGTATATGTAGGAGGAAGCAATGTGTTGATTGACACTTTTACAAACGCACGGTCTCATAACTTTACGAGTAAGCCGCATTTGTGATGCAGAACGCCTCTCTTGCAGCGTCTGCCACTGGAATTGGCTGAGCATCGCCGTGACGCTTTCGCATTTCCTAAATTAACTTACAATGAAACACCCTACTCTTCTTTGTGTCTTCTCTATTTTCTTTAGCAATCATATCTGGTACGGATCCAAAATTGCTGAGCAATACTCAAGTATTGGTCGAGAAGGTGTTTTTAAAATACCTCCTTTGTTGGTGGACTACATTACTCTGAGGATTCTTACAACGAATCTGTCACACGTCTGCTTTACCTGCGATATATTTTATATGGGCGTTCTACTTTAAACCGCTCCGTAAACATACCCCAAGATATTTTATGGTTGTAATTGCTTCCAGTGAGTACTCTGCAATCGTCTGATCATATCTACATTCATACTCCGCAAGGCACCCAACGGTGTGTGGCGGAGGGCACTTTACGTGCCACTGTCATTACCTCCCTTTTCTGTTCCAGTCGCGTATGGTTCGCGGGAAGAACGACTGTCGGAAAGCCTCTCTAATTTTACATTCGTGATCTCCTCTGGAGGTATAAGTAGGGGGAAGCAATATATTCGATACCTCACCCAGAAACGCACCCTCTCGAAACCTGGCGAGCAAGTTTGACACGATCTTTGCATTCGGAACTCATATTGAAACTTACAGTAGATTTTCGGCCATCATAAATGACGAAGTAAGTGAGCATAAATTATGTTACAAAATTCTACAACAGGCGGACATCAGAGATGTGGGCCTATAGTTTTGTGCCTCTATTCGATAATCCTTCTTGAAAACGGGAATGACCTCCGCTTTTTTTTAATCATCAGGAATGCTTCACTCCTCCAACGTTCTACGGTTCACTACTGCTAGGAACAACTTCTTTCGCATATTCGGTGTAGAATCATATTGGCATTCCATCAGCTACATTCTTAGACCAAAGAAAAAGACGCTCCACGATGGAATTACCCGAAAGGGTCGGAAATCGGTAAATGTGATGTACATCTACAGAAAAATTAATGATTACATTTTCAGAAAAAAGTGGATAACATATTCAAGAGAATGAGCTTAACAGGTTGAGGAAGTCATTAACTCGTTCGTACACCTCCGGCCCTTATGACAGAGTTATTGGATGGCCTCCTGAGGGTAATCGTGCCAAATTCTGTCCAAATGCGCGTTAGATTGTCAAAATCACGAGGTAGTTGGAGGGCCCTGCCCTTAATGCTCCATACGTTCTCAGTTGGGGAGAGATCCGGAGACCTTCATGGCCAAGGTAGGGTTCAGCAAGCACGAAGGCAAGCAGTAGAAACTCTCCCCGCGGGCGGGCGGGTATTATCTTGCTGAAATGTAATCCCAGGAAAGTTTGCCATAAAGGGCAACAGAACAGGGCGTAAAATATGGTCGAGGAACCGTTGTGCTGCAAGTGTGCCACCATGCGCAACCAAAGGGATCCTGCTATGGAAAGAAATGGCACCCCAGACCATCACTCCTAACTGTCAGGCCGTAACAGTCAGGTTGGTATCCCACCACTGTCCGGTACACCTAAAGACAAGTCTTGGATGGACATGGGGGCTCAGTCCTGAGTGGGACTCGTCACTAAAGACAACTCTACTCCAGTCAACGAGAGTCAAGGCGTGTCTGGAGACGCCTCGGATAGCGGTCGGATACTAACCTTACTGTCTCCTGCCAAACAGGGGTGATAGTCGGGGGTGCTATTCCTTTACGTAGTAACGTTCGTTTGGTTGTCATACGCAGCAACCTTTCAGCACAGTGGTACGTCGACGATATTCTACACCCCGTTTTGTTCCCCTTCATGACAAGCTGCTCTTGGTCTACACCAAGATAATTCCTACCCACACATGGTGAGAGTTTCTCCTGGCTGTCTTGGCGTTTCCCAAACCCTATCTTGACCAGTAAGGTCGCCGGATCTCTTCCCATTTGAGAGCATTATGGGTAGGGCACTCCAACCATCTAGGAATTTTGACGATTTAAAGCTCCAATGGTACAGAATTTGGCACGATATCCTTTAGGAGGGCATCTAAAAGATCTGTGAATTAATTTCAAGCCAAATAATTGCTTGCACAGGATCAGAGGTGTTTCAACGGTATATTGACTTGTTCAGTTCGTGAAGCTGTTTCTCTTGAATAAAGCAGCCAAATTTTCTGAATTTGTAATCATTTGCTTGGCTGCTCATGTAGATCACATCTATCAATTTATCGATTTCCGTCCCATTCAGACAATTCCTTTGTGTTGCGTCATATATTTTTAACTTTTTAATTTCTTTAGGGTACAATGGTCTTCTCTCTTTTGAGCGCCTTTGTAGTTTACCTGTACCACGGTCACTTATTTCGATAACTGTAATTTTTACTTTCTTGTGACAATTTAAAGGAATAAGTACAGTGTGATCTCCCTCAATGGAGCACTTTTGGAAAAAAGCGTTTAGTACGAAGAGAGCACGGATTCTTTTTTACTTTATCGAGTCAACCAAAACATAAATACGCTCACCTCAATTTTCTATATAGTATCCTGATCCTGGTACGCATTTTTTTTCCTTCGAGTTGTCAATTTTCTGACGTCGTCATCGAAGAAGGGACTTGTGTGCAGCTAGTTGTTCACGAACTCTTCTGCCGGTGCGTTGTCATCAAACCGGGATCCTCCAGGTTCTTCTTTCAGACGTCCAAACATAATTTAGTTGAGTTCACCAGTGACGATGTCTTGAGCACTTCCATGGCTTACTGCTACCACCGATGCAGTTTCGGAAACATTTGTGCGCCAATCTACTGGAATAAATTCCTACATGTGACCAATGTTGTTTGGTGTGATGTTTGTCAGTGATCGTCTTTGGCGCGGTACGTTTTCCACAGTACCTCCCCTGTCACAAATGCGTAAAGCCAATCGTACACTTGAGTCTCCGAAACGATTTCTTCCCCAAAGTGTGCACGGAGCCTTCTCAAAGCTTCCGCAGATCTGACGCCTTCTTTCGCGAGGAACTTGATGGATATGCGCTTCGTAAGAGATATGTGAACCTCTTTCTCCCACATGGTGACCTGAAGGCCAATTAACCCTGGCCGTCAGGGCACCATCACGTCACTGCACCGTCACGTCACTGCACCGTCACGTCACTGCACCGTCACGTCACTTCACCGTCACGTCAGGCTGTATTCACACCGTCCGTCCCATCACGTCACATCAAGTCAGTTCAAGTCACGTGATCCCAACTTGCATGGCTGTCTACAGCTGTTTCTCCGCGGGAATTACGATCTTCACAAGATGATTTTCAACTGTTTCTACTCGCGAAGTGCACATGCACTAACGCGGTAGCTTATATATGTGTGAGCTGGGCTGCATATTTAAACGGAAATGTCTTTTATCGCATTCACATGATTTGCAGCTTGCAGGGATAGGTAGTACATTAAAGGAAGACAGACGTACAAAACATCTCAAAAAAGAAGTGTGGGTCCGGTACAAAAGGTGAATGTCACACTTTATACAAGGAGCTCAAGGAAGCAGAATCTGCATTTTGCACAATATTTTAGAAAGTCGAAGCACCAGTTCTTTTCATTTGTTACGTCAAATTGTACGCAGAATTACTAAAAGGAACACAGTGCTACGTGCTGCCATCACATTCCATGAAAAACTGGTTTGTTTAAGTTAGTGATCAGTCTAGTTTAAGTTTTTATGCAGTAGTCATATATGTCTCAATTCCTTTCCCTGAAAAGTGTGTAGTTCTTCTTTAAGTCTTGTATTTGGCTGTTAATAGTTCAAATATCTTATGTGTACATGTGTTAGCTACTGAAACCACATTAATATTGACCAGTGATGCTTTCAAAATTGTTTCACACACAATTCAGAGAACTACTTAACAATAAAGAAGCCTGCCATAAACACATATTTAAACAAACGCCTCTAACACATTATTTGATGCATACTTCACGAAAAAAGCATTTTTGCGACTATTGCAGTGTTTGAAGATTTCTGTCCTTTTCTTCATGAAACATTAGAAATGCCTTACGACATACAAATGAATTCCACTAACTAATGATCTGACCCTATCCAAAGCACTTTTTCGACTTCAAGTTGAGGCCATATTCCAATCCTTTTCACTGTAAAATATTAACTATTGTACTGGTATGTATAAAAATTTACTTTATAAATGTAGTAGAGGGAAAGTAATTTAGCACTCTCATGTCGTACACTTCAGATTGCTGCCTCACTGCTTCAATTAATCTTTCGCCATTCCCTATCAAATTATAGATTTTAATAACAGAAATAACGAAACGAAACAATCTATAATGAATAACAAAAATAATGAACAACAAAGACTTAGAAGGACAAGTGATATCAAGCACGGAAACCGCAACGAAACGACATGTGGGGATGAGCGCATGGCTGTGTATCGGGAGGATTTAGTTTTGGGGTCACGTGATCAACAACGGACGAAGACATCAGTCGTCAAATTTTTCTACCCAAGAAACCTTGACGTTGTCGTGACGTGACGTGACGTGACGACCAATGTGGATACCACCATTTGAAATGCATTGCAGAATGTTTCGACAGGACGTGGTGTGACGTGACGGCGAGTGTGAATTGGCCTTGACTCGAGCGGACGTGTCACGCCAACTGCGGCGCCGCAATGATGTTCCAGATATATCCCCAAACCACCACACTGTCAAGATCGCACCCATTTTCATCCACTATCACAGCCGCCAGGTTTAAATTCCTGTTCACAAGTCCTCGTGTTTCAGCCTTGTCCATGTCACCCTCCATTTCATTACCATTGTAGTCACAGAGTTTCTGGACAGATGGCATCGCCCTAGAAAGTCACTGCGTCTTCTAGCGCTTCATACTTGTCTGCCCAGTCACATCTGCTCACAGTGTTGTGCTCAGACTCTTACTGAAAGGTTACAAAATAACGTTCAAAAATGGCTCTGAGCACTATGGGACTCAACATCTCAGGTCATCAGTCCCCTAGAACTTAGAACTACTTAAACCTAACTAACCTAAGGACATCACACACATCCGTGCCCGAGGCAGGATTTGAACCTGCGACCGTAGCGGTCTCGCGGTTCCAAACTGAAGCGCCTAGAACCGCTCGGCCACCAGCGCTAGACTGCAAAATAACGGATGTGCACCAGCTGAACTATTCAGGTAATGGATTGAAATATCTCACAGTGAGAGATTGGAAGCGCCAACTGCCTTGCCGCAGCAGTAACACCATTTCCCGTCAGATCACTGAAGTTAATTCCTGTCAAGCCTCGCTAGCACTTGCATGGGTGACCGTCCGGGTCTGCCAAGAGCTGTTGGCAACTGGGGCCAACTCAGCCCTTGTGAGGCCAAATGAGGACTGAGAAGTAGCGGCTCCAGTCACTAAAACTGACAACCGCTGGGAGAACGGTTTGTTGATCACATGACCCTCGATATACGCATCCAGTCATGCTTATCAGCCGAGGATGAGATGGCGGTCGGTAGGTACCGTTGGGCCTTCCGATGTTTCCTTCGACAGAGTATAGATTGGAAGGAGCAATCTGCATTTGCTTTGAAGAAACGTTTAATAGTCAAGATCAGATTCAATACTACTTACTCCTGATGACTAGTTTTATTAGTTAAGACTATCATGTTCTGAATTTATAGGAACTTATTATTATACGTCCTGTAATTAGGCATGTCCATAAACATAATATTCTACTGCTGCTTGTTAGACGTTGGCTGTGTAACAGTGCACATTTTTGCACATGTTATGTTTACATGAAGAGTTAAATACCTCTTCAAATGTCAGTATGTGGATTCGCGATGTATTTAACTCGTCACGTAAACGCAAATATGTGCACAAATGTGCACTATTACGCAGTTCAACATCTTAACAAGCCCAGGAGAATGTTGTGTCTGTGGACATCCATAGTTATACAATGTGCTTTTTAAATGTACTGTTTTTATTTGTGACAAACTTGTTTTCATTTTTAACAAACCTGTGTGAAATTGCGTCAACATTATAATACTCATAATGGAACAGAACGTATAACAACAAGTCTTTTGAAGATCAGATCGTTGAAATTGTTCATCAGGAATAAATAGTATTGAATGTGATCTTGGCTATTAAAAGTTTCTTCAGTTTAGAGACTGTTGCTCAACATCAGTACCACAACTGGTTATTGCAATCTGTGCACGATGGAGTAGCTGATCCTGAGAAGTTCCGCCTTTCTGATGAAGCACAGCTGCATTTATCCAGAGTACCTGAACTCACAGAGCAGTCGATACTGGAGTTCTAAAAATCGTTAATAGTTACATCCAGAGCCTCTGCGTGAGATGAAACAGGAGAGTGTTGTGCAATTAATGCAACAGAAATTAGTGGACCGATTTATTTCCACTAAACCATAATTTGCGGTAGATATGTGCGCAGTACATATACTGCAGCCTTTTTTCGCAACATGAACAAATAACGAGAAGATCTGCATTTAACTCATGTAGAACAACAACACTGTCAGTGTGTCTTTGACAGTCTACGACGACATTTCCTGTCATCAGCAGCACAGTTTGTGCACACCTCTGTAAGCAAATGTTGCTGTCCCACCAGTGTGAAGAGCTAAAGGCACAGCGATTTTCTCGGAATTCTTACCTATACCTAGATCGCCCCTACATATCGCAGTTGGTCAGATCGATACACCCTTATCCAAGTCCGGCCAACAGCCTGCGGCGTATGCGGCAATCGGAGCCTGCCGGTTCGGTACGCAACAGTGCATAGCGGAGGGTACTTTGTATAAGTGTTAAGTCTGGGCTACACGTAACGTTTCGTATTCAGCCTTACATGATCACGCCACAATTGTCAAACAAAACGTTATGTTTCACAGAGTTGCATGAAATGAATGAAGACTGACAAGGTCACAAAAGAGTGATGGGCTGGAGCTTTGCGTTCGTGCAAGCCTCCCGCTCAGTCTGTGCATGTAGAAGCACTTCAGTCCTGTCGCTCACACTTTGCTCTGCTGCCAGTCTACTCTCCGTCACGCATGATGTTCCGGCTATCACTTCACTGCGTGCAATGGCAAAAGAAATAGCGACACTGGTCTCACGAATTTTTCACGGAGTTCATATAGACCTGTTCCAAACTTTTCCTTGCCTCTGATAAGTAAAATCTGAGGGTTATAGCAACCGAGAGAAGAAAACCCAGGCATCGCTGCTTTAGTTAATAAATACAAGTAAATGGATCCCAATCTACATCTACATGGATACTCTGCAAATCAAATTTAGTGCCTGCCAGAGGGTTCATCGAACCATCTTCACAATTCACTATTATTCCAATCTCGCTTTGCGCGCGGAAAGAACGAACACCTATATCTTTCCGTGCGAGCTTTGATTTCCCTTATTTTATTGTGGTGATCGTTTCTTCCTATGTACGTCGGTGTCAACGAAATATTTTCGCATCTGAAGGAGAAAATTGTGATTGGAATTTCGCGAGAAGATTTCGCAGCAACGAAATCACCTTTGTTTTAATTATGTCTTCTTCAAATACTGTATCACTTCAGTGACACTGTACCCCGTATTTCGCGATAATACAAAACGTGCTGCCCTTCTTTGAACTTTTTCGATGTACTCCGTCAATCCTATCTGATAAGGATCCCACACCGCGCAGCAGTATTCTAAACGGGGACGGACAAGCGCAGCTGAGGGAATCTCCTTAGTAGATCTGTTACATTATGTAAGTGTCCTGCCAACAAAACGTAGGATTTGGTTAGCCTTCCCCACAACATTTTCTATGTGTTTCTTCCAAATTAAGTTGTTCGTAATTGTAATTCCTAGGTATTCAGTTGAATTTACAGTCTTTAGATTTGGCTGATTTATAGTGTAACCGAAGTTTAACGGACTCCTGTTAGTACTCATGTGACAGCCCTCACACTTTTCGTTGTTTGGGTCAATTGCCAATTTTCGCACTATACAGATATCTTTTCTAAATCGTTTTGCAATTTTTTTCTATCTTATGATGACTTTATTAATCGATAAACGACAGCGTCAACTGCAAACAATCTAAGACGGCTGCTCAGATTGTCTCCCAGATCGTTTATATAGATAAGGAACAACAAAGGGCCTATAACACTACCTTGGGGAACGCCAGAAATCACTTCTGTTTTACTCGATGACTTCCCGTCAGTTACTACGAACTGTGACCTCTCTGACAGGAAATCATGAATCCAGTCCCATAAATGGGACGATATTTCTTAAGCACGCAATTTCACAACAAGCCGCTTGTGTGGCACAGTGTCAAAAACCATCCGGAAATCCAGAAATACAGAATCAATCTGAAATCCCTTGTCAATACCACACAACACTTCATGCGAGTAAAGAGCTAAAGCAACAAAAGAGTTAGTCACCAAAAAGATCGATTTCTTATGAACAGTTTGTCGCAAAGACAATCCTTAAATAAGAGCCACCGTGCGATCTGGAGGTGGGAACGGAGAAATTTATAAACCTTCTTTGTGGGACTTCTATTTATTTTCGTTCTTGTACACTATGTTATCAAAAGTATCCGAACAACCTCAAAAACATACGTTTTTCATATGAGGTGCATTGTGCCGCCACCCACTGCCATGTACTTCACATCAGCGACCTCAGTAGTCATTAGACATCGTGTGAGAGCAGAATGGGGTGCTGTGGGGAACTACTCACTGACTTCGAACCTGGTCAGGTGATTGGGTGTCACTTGTATCATAGGTCTGTACGCGAGGTTTCCACACTCCCAAACATCCTTAGGTCCACTGGTTCTGATGTGATTGTGAAGTGGAAACGTGAAGGAACACGTACAGCACAAAAGCGTACAGGCCGACCTCGTCTGTTGACTGACAGAGACCGCCGACAGTTCAAGAGTGTCGTAATATGTAATAGGCACATATCTATCCAGACCATCGCACAGGAATTCCAAACTGCGTCAAGATCCACTGCAAGTACTGTGACAGTTAGGCGGGAGGTGAGAAAAAGGATTTCATGATCGAGTGGCTGCGCATAAGCTGAAGAGTATATAATGCAACCGTTTCCATAACAATTCTACCTACGTGACGATTATCCAACAGCTAAAGGATAGACTAGAGCAAAAAAACAGAACGAAAGTTTGAACAGTGTAGCTGCGCGATTTGCCGCCGTCTTTTCATCGGTTTTAAATGAGCTTGCGTTACCTTTAGACCAGGCTTTAGACGTTGTTTGATGTATTCCGCTCGTGATTGCAGCCAAGAAAAATTACTCTCTGGATCCGTCCGTACGTACTCACATCTTTCATATCCGAATCCCGTGATCCTATACGATGGAAGTAGCAGAATTGTCCCCCGATCTACTTCTAATACGGGTGCTTTGTATTTACCAAACTGGGTTTCGCGGTAACAGTATCGACTGCCTTCTATGGATTCTCCTTTAATTTTGCCGAGCGTTTCAGTAGCACCATCGCATGAGCTGTACCGACCAGCTGTAAACTTAGCGGCTCGTCGCTGCATTCCTTCGAGATTCGCTGTCATGGTTGCCTGATGAGGACACCAAACGCTGCAGCTGACTTGTTTGGTATGTAGTACTAGCGTCGTGAGTGTGTTTTCCTTAACAGATGCACCACACTTTTTCCACAAATCTCCCAACGACTCTAAATCTTTCTTTCGCCTTTCCTAATATTGATTCCACATTCTCCTACCATTTTTCGTAACGCCTACTATTGGCTTCATGTACTGTGTATACACAATACAGGGTGTTTCCGTTAATGATATCACAAACTTTCAGGGACCATGGAGAAGAGGGATGTGCCAATTTGAGGTAGGGGACTCAGGCCCAGGAACGACGGAGTCGAAAGTTATAAGCGAGAACCGTTCCGAGCCTCTGACAGTGTGACTCTTCTGTTGCAAGGTCTTTGCTTTCCATACTTTTGGAGGAGGTAGTGTGGACAAAAACAAGAAAAATTTCGTATCAAACATGGGCTCTAAAATGAACAGCTTAAGAACTAAGAGCACAAGAGGTGTTTCACAGTAGCAGACATGAGCAAGTGCTCATGGCTCTTAAGATATGCAGTTTAGAGCTCATTTTTACTAGATATTTTTTTCCTATTTTAGCGCATACTACCTCCTCTCAAAAAAATCGAAAGCAAAGAGCTTCCATTAGAAGAGATCTACAGCCAGAGATATCTGAACGATGTTTGCTTATAACTTTCGACTCGGTCGTTTCCAGACCGGGGTCCCTTACATCAGATTGATAGGTTTAACTTTCTCCATCATCCTTGAATGTTCGTAACATCATCACGGAATCATTCTGCAAACAGGCCGGTAAGTTTACTACTAGTCATGTATCAGTATACTAAAGTTTTCTTTTTTTGTTTGTGATGATTATCTTGCCGTTCTCCACATTTGAAAAGAGCTGCATTCAACACACCATGTGGAAGTACACGTTGTTCTGTATTTCCTTGCAATCATGGAAGACGGTGTTTTCTGTAAACGACGCCGCCATCGCCGAACAACCTGATAGTGCTGTATGATAAATTATTTATATGTACTCATATACAAAACATTAGTAGCTCAATCGCACTTCACTGTGTTACATACGATGTTACTTCCGTTTCCGCTTAATATTGAACATCCAGTGTGACAGACTGAATCCTATTGTCAAAAATTCTGTGAGCCAATGGTACTATGAATAATTAATCGTTTTTATAGTTCTACTTTTTCCAAATATTACATGTATGACTGATGCTTGAATGAAACTTTATACTCACCGAGTTTGCGCTGTGGCCACCAGGCGGTGTTACGATTGCAGTACTTTGACGAAATGGCGACGAAACACTTGAGGATGAACATTTCACATCCAAGCTAATAATAAGAGACCAAGCAACCTTTCATTTATCTGGAAAGGTTAATCGGCACAACATGAGAGTGTGAGGTACTGAAAATCCTCATGATATTGTGGTGCCTGAAAGAGATTCGCCGAAGGTAAATGTCTCCTGTGCAATGTCACAGACGAAGCAGTATGGGCTGTTTTCCTTTTATGAGAAGACTGTAACGGGCACCTGTTTTCTCGATACGTTGCAGTTGTGGTTGTTGCCACAACTGAGAATTCCAACAAGATGGGGCACAGCTTCTTTGGACCATCGATGTTCGTCGCTGCCTGAACGATGAACTTCGGCATCGTTGGATTGGGCATAGGGGCGAAGATGATGTGGCTCTGTTCCCTTGTGCACCCAGGTCGCCTGACCTAACGCCATGTGACCTTTTCCTATGGGCATGTAGACTACTGGCCATTAAAATTGCTACACCAAGAAGAAATGCAGATGATAAACGGGTATTCATTGGACAAATATAGTATACTAGAACTGACATGTGATTAAATTTTCACGCAATTTGGGTTCATAGATCCTGAGATCAGTGCCCAGAACAACCACCTCTGGCCGTAATAACAGCCTTGATACGCCTGGCCATTGAGTCAAACAGAGCTTGGATGGCGTGTACAGGTACAGCTGCCCATGCAGCTTCAACACGATACCACAGTTCATCAAGAGTAGTGACTGGCGTATTGTGACGAGCCAGTTGCTCGGTCACCATTGACCAGACGTTTTCAGTTGGTGAGAGATCAGGAGAATGTGCTGGCTAGGGCAGCGGTCGAACATTTTCTGTATCTAGAAAGGCCCGTACAGGACCTGCAACATGCGGTCGTGCATTATCCTGCTGAAATGTAGGGTTCGCAGGGGTTGAATGAAGGGTAGAGCCACGGGTCGTAACACTTCTGAAATGTAACGTCCACTGTTCAAAGTGCCGTCGATGCGAACAAGAGGTGACCGAGACTTGTAACCAATGGCATTCCATACCATCACGCCGGGTGATACGCCAGTATGCCGATGACGAATACACGCTTCTTATGTGCGTTCACCGCGATGTGCGTTTACAACCTGGATTCATCCGTAAAAATGACGTTTTGCCATTCCTGCTCCCAGGTTCGTCGTTGAGTACACCATCGTAGGCGCTCCTGTCTGTGATGCAGCATCAAGGGTAATCGCAGCCATGGCCTCCGAGTTCATAGTCCATGCTGCTGCAAATGTCGTCGAACTGTTCGTGCAAATGGTTGGTGTCTTGAAAACGCCCCATCTGTTGACTCTGGGATCGAGACGTGGCTGCACGATCCGTTACAGCCATGCAGATAAGATGGCTGTCATCTCGATTGCTACTGATACGAGACCGTTGGGATCCAGCACGGCGTTCCGTATTACCCTCCTGAACCCACCGATTCCATATTCTGCTAACAGTCATCGGATCTCGACCAACGCGAGCGGCAATGTCGCGATACGATAAACCGTAATCACGATACGCTACATTCCGACCTTTATGAAAGTCGAAAACGTGATGTTACGCATTTCTCCTACTTAGACGAGGCATCGCAACAACGTTCCACCAGGCAACGCCAGTCAACTGCTGTTTGTGTATGAGAAATCGGTTGGAAACTTTCCTCATGTCAGCACTTTGTAGGTGTTGCCACCGGCTCGAACCTTGTTGTGAATGCTCTGAAAAGCTAATCATTTGCATATCACAGAATCTTCGTCCTATCGGTTAAATTTTGCGTCTGTAGCACGACATCTTCATGGTGTAGCAATTTAAATGGCCAGTAGTGTATTAAGTATTGTGTTAACGCACCACCACTGTCAATAACATTGGAACAGCTGAGAAAACGCACCAATGCTTCTGTGATGACCACTGACAGCATCAATCGAGAAACGTAGCGCAGCATGCCACGGCACGGGGTCCTGTCGGTAGCTTCCAGAGCCTCACTGGCTGTTCTTTGTGCATGTTTCGCAGCGGTGCGCGCTGCAAAAGTGATAATTCAGGCTTTTGACTGGTGGCCACGTTAATGTGACTGCACAGTGTAGAATGGAACTGCGAACTGGTAATCCTGGACGACTACCGACTGCAAGATAATATTATCCACGCGAATTGGGGATCTGGGGATCTACAGTATTGCTGGTGGCTCGCATTAACGCCATTTAACCCTTTGTTTGGCAGTAATAAAATCCTTGCTAGATTTATTATTTTCTTAACATAGGTATATCAAGTAGGTATCAAATTACCACAAGTACTTGAAGTTTTATACGTGTTTTGCAGCAATTTTACTGTCTGCGGTGTCACAGCAAAACCGGGACGGTCATCCAGATTCAGGTTTTCTGTGATTTCCCTCAATCGCTGAAGGTAAATGCTGTGATGGTTTCTTCGAAAGGGCACGGCCGCTTTCCTTCTCCAACCTTTCCCTAATCCGAGCTTGAGCTCCTCCTCTAACGACCTCGTTGTCGATGGGACGTTAAACACTGACCTGCTCCTCACTGCAACGCAATGACGTTGGCATTGCGCGCGTATCTCCTGCTTCATTTCATTATCCATTTAGTTTGCGGAATGCATAGTTCCCTCTTGTTATTGTCGAACCAGCTGATGCCCCCATAAGACCCGCACTGACAGCAACTCGAACCTTATTCAGGTTCATTCTGTCCTCTATAATTATTTCGAGAAATATTATGTCGATAGCGACAACAGCCACATCGAGAAATTGCCATATTGTCGCAGAAGAAGTTGAGTAGCGCCGTGTTGTAGTGGTTATAATGCTAAAGTGTTGCATTGAGAGTTGTTAGTTCAAAACTCACCTAGGCTGTACAATTTTAGTTTCTATATTCTGTTCGAGTACATTCTAGAAGTATCCACAAATGTCAAGAATCATGGTACTGGAATGTTCTGTAGCTGTATATATACTGTATGTGTTCTGGCCCGAGGCAGTTCGGTCCGCGCTCTCGTATGTGCAAGTGCTGAATAAACCTTCGTTATATGAAGTTACTGTTCGTCATTCATCTAATTACACCTTCTTCTACGTGGCAATATAATGGGATGTCATCATTTCACTTTCATTGTCAGTTTGTTTTACTGGCAGTTTTTTTTTTTTTTTTACGGAAGTTTAGGTCGAAAGCTGATTAGAACTGCACACATCAACACCAACCATCGACAAAAACTGAATTTCTCTGAGTTGCATTATCAAAAACAGGAAATTACTCGGAGACAGCAGAGAAACATAAGCTACAGTGGTAATCTCAAGGCCAGGAAACGTAGGAAATGTGTGCTATTGTACGCAGTATTCTGGATGTGACGCTAGTGGCGGATGGCTACCAGTCAATGTCATGCTTCCGCTATACACGCCAGTTAAGTAGTCGATCTAATAAAAACTGGAATCGAACGGTAACCAAGCTACTGAAAATAAACAGTGGGTAGAGCTGGATGTGGCTCATAGTCGGTCCAGAAATAATGACGAAATGCGCAAAAGTGTACAGGAAACCTTCCGAAACACAGATCATGCGCTTCTATGCAAGATGTCGAAGAAGACATGAAGATGCTTAGATCACTCTGTAAGTCACGATGGTACACATACAGATCCGTTTGGTACATCGTTTTTATACAGCATGGTCATAAAGTATCGATCTGTTTGTAAGAAATAATGGCTGCATTTTCATAACACATAATTATAATACGTTCATATGATAACGTGGGCTTTTTTTTAAGGATAATCGAGAAGAATGCTTACCGTAAAAGAAAGTGTGGCTGTTGTTAAATGAGTAATGGTGCCTGTTACCTTCAACGGAGATGCAAGAGGTATTCACTCGGAAATTTCACGGGCCAGCACCCATAAGTGTAAACATTCTGTTGCTTGTCAATAAGTTCCAAAGAACTGAGAACGTTGACTATGACTCATGCTCTGGGAGACATCCTGTACCACAAGAGACTGTTCAACGAATCAGAGAAGCAATCGAAAGAAGTCCATATGCTTCAACTCGTCAAGCAGCGACTAAGACTAGCAAATATCAACGACTTTGAAAGTTTAACGCTTTACGCTAGAGAAAACAGCATACCACATTCAATGCCTCACAAATTAGACTACGGAAAATACACAGCACGTCAAACTGTGTGTAACTATTTGATAGAAGCGGCACACAAACAATACCTCATTGGTATTTCGTTTACCGATGACGTCAAATTCCACTTCTGAGGAAAAGTTAAAAAACATAACTACCACATATGAGGTAACGAGCCACCTCAAGCTTACAACCGAATAGCAAAGAGACACACCGAAACTGAGTGCGTGGCTTGGATTCACAAACACTACTACAGTATAAGGACCCTTCATTTTTGCAGAAGAGACAATTACAGGAAACATTTATCCCGAATTGTTGGAGCAACTTCTGGAACCACAGTTTCATCAAGAAGGCATTCCAGACGCTGTACTGTTCCAACAGGTTGGAGCAGTGCCTCATTTCGCTCTCTCAGCAAGGTAGAGTACCTAAATAGAAGATTTGCCACCAGATGGATCGGCATAGGTTCGCCAAGACAGTGGTCATCAGTCTCAACCGATTTGACACCACCTCACTTTGGGGTACGTTAAGTTAAGGGTGTACAAAAGAAAGGTAAGCCATCTCCAGGATCTAAAGGCGTGTGTCCAATAACACGTAGCTCCCTCAAGTAACTTCGACAAGCACTTGCTGAGGTGCTTACATCAGAACAAAAACATACGAAATTTTACTTCTGCAAGTAACTTGGTCAACTTAATTTCAGGAACCTGCTGCAAGTGCTTACAGAAGCGTTTCTACTAGAGCCACGTCATGGGATAGCCAGGTGGAAGTTTTCAGTGCCGAGCTTAAAAACCAGAGCAGCCGCCGCCGTTGTTTCATTGTTGTTATTATTATTAAATTATCATTATTATCACTTGCGAACAGGGCAATGTTTAGCAATTGCTAAATATGTATGGAAATTGCACAAACATCTCAAATTGCTTGCTCCCCCTCTCTCTGTCCATCTCCTCCCCATCTCCCCCCCCCCCCCCCCCCCCCAATCTCTGTGTGCATAACCACATCTCACCTCTTGCTGTCCATTGCCTCCTCTCTACGACCATTTCGGTTTGAATGTTCGTTAAGAGTATTGTGCGAAAATCTGAAGTTTCTTGGTAATAACGTTTCTCCTTGATATATTACACGTATATTTATCATATGTATTTTACAAAAATATGTAGCCTGTGCCCGATCGAACGTTCATTAGAGCACCGTGAAAAATTTGAAGTAAATGGGTCAAGAAATTTCGAGAGTTGTGGTAACTAAGCTTCCCCTTTATGTTTTACGTATATTTGTATATATTATATACATTATAAAAACATGTAGCCTATGTACAACAGAACGTTCGTTAGTGCGTCGTGTAAAAATTTCTAGTAAATCGATCAAAAAGTTTTCGAGATTTTCGATAAAAACGCTTCCCTTTCATATGTTGTTGTTGTGGTCGTCACTCATGAGATTGGTTTGATGCAACTCTCCATGCTACCTCATCCTGTGCAAGCTTCTTCATCTCCCAGTACCTACTGCAACCTACATCCTTCTGAATCTGTTTAGTGTATTCATCTCTTGGTCTCCCTCTACGATTTTTACCCTCCACGCTGCCCTCCAATACTAAATTGGTGATCCCTTGATGCCTCAGAACATGTCCTACCAACCGATCCCTTCTTCTAGTCAAGTTGTGGCACAAACTCCTCTTCTCCTCTATTCTATTCAATACCTCCTCGTTAGTTATGTGATCTACCCATCGAATCTTCAGCATTCTTCTGTAGCACCACATTTCGAACGCTTCTATTCTCTTCTTGTCCAAACTAGTTATCGTCCATGTTTCACTCCCATACATGGCTACGCTCCATACAAATACTTTCAGAAACGACTTCCTGACACTTAAATCTATACTCGATGCTAACAAATTTATCTTCTTCAGAAACGCTTTCCTTGCATTGTCAGTCTACATTTTATATCCTCTCTACTTCGACCATCGTCAGTTATTTTGTTCCCCAAATAGCGAAACTCCTTTACTACTTTAAGTGTCTCATTTCCTTATCTAATTCCCTTAGCATCACCCGACTTAATTCGACTACATTCCATTATCCTCGTTTTGCTTTTTTCGATGTTCATCTTATATACTCCTCTCAAGACACTGTCAATTCCATTCAACTGCTCTTACAAGTCCCTTGCTGTCTCTGACAGAATGACAATGTCATCGGCGAACCTCAAAGTTTTTATTTCTTCTCCATGGGTTTTAATACCTACTCCGAATTTTTCTTTTGTTTCCTTTACTGCTTGCTCAATATACAGATTGAATAACATCGGGGAGAGACTACAGCCCAGTATCACTCCCTACCCAACCACTGCTTCCCTTTCATGACCCTCGGCTCTTTAACTGCCATCTGCTTTCTGTACCAATTGTAAATAGCCTTTCGCTCCTAGTATTTTACCCCTGCCCCCTTCAGAATTTGAAAGAGAGTATTCCAGTCAACATTGTCAAAAGCTTTCTCTAAGTCTACAAATGCTAGAAACGTAAGTTTGCCTTTCCTTAATTTCGCTTCTAAGATAAGTCGTAGCGTCAGTATTGCCTCACTTGTTCCAATATTTCTACGGAATCCAAACTGATCTTCCCCGAGGTCGGCTTCTACCAGTTTTTCCATTCGTCTGTAATGAATTCGCATTAGTATTCTGCATCCGTGACTTATTAAACTGATATGTATTTATATATTAACGTAACTATCAACTCGTTTTTTTCTTGTGACAACATGCGACAGCAAAATTGTCAAATTGAATGCAGAATTTTTTCTTTTCTTTTTCATACCAAAAAAGTATCCACTATTACGAACGCAGGAAAATAAAAATCAATTAAATCGCCCGAAAGGTTCTCAAATGATGATCTTTCACACCTGATTTGAATTTCCGAATTTTTCGGCGCATTTTCCAAAAATTTGTGGACTTGACGAAATTCCTTTTTTTCCCCTGTGGGGGCATAGGGCATCCAGGAAAACTCGCCATCCGTCTCTGTCTTTGGCCATTTGCCTCAATTCTGCCCAGGTCTTGCCAACTCTCTAAGCTTCCCCTTCCGCTGTCCTCTTCCCTGTGCGCCTAGGTATTCCTCTCTTCTTTGTTCCCTGGGGATTCCATTCCAGTGCTTTTTTCTCGATGACTCCATTTGGTTTCCTCAATGTGTCTCAAACACCCCCACTTTCTCTCTCTTATCTGGTCTTCTATAGGCATCTAGTTTGTTATTCGCCAAAGCTCCTCATTGTATGTTTTTTTTCTGGCCTCCAGATATTCATGATGCGTCGGAGATATCTATTTATGAAACTTCGTAACTGGGATATTATCTTTTCCATTTTCCAGCTTTCGCTGGCGTACAGAAGGACAGCCATCACATGTGTATTAAAAAAAATTGTTTTGTACGTGATATTTCTATTTTGCCATATTGGATACAATTGCATGAAGGTAGCATTTGCCTTTTTAATGCAGTTTTTCATGTCATCTCGAGCCCCACCATCTTCCGGCACTGTACTACCCATGTACGAGAATGAGTTGACAGTCTCCACCCGCTGCTACCTTATTAACAGCAGCACCTTCACGTCCCCTGAATTTACTCTTATTTCCTTTTTTTTGCCTATATTTATCTTAAGGCCAGCAGTCTCTGCTTCTTCTGTCAGCAAGTTTAATTATCTTGCATACCAATCGCCCTTTGAGCTAATAAAACTACATAGCCTGCAAAAGCCAAATCCTCCAGACGTTTATGGATCCCCCATTGGATTCCTCGTCTCCTCCCTGTTGTGACTGTGCTCGTAACTGAGTCTAGAACAATTGGGAAAAGTGTTGGTGATAAAATGCAACCCTGCCGGACTCCAGTTGTTACTTTTATGGGCTCTGTCATATTTCCTTTGTCGAGTACGCAATATTTGTAGCCATCATATAGATCTTTTATGATGTTTAAGATCTTCTGTGGTATACTATACTTCCGCAACACCTGCCAGAGCACTTTTTGTTTCACGGAATCGAAGGCCGTTTGAAAATCAACGAATGAAAGGTACATAGTTTCTTGGAATTCTTTGCTTTGCTCTAAAATGATCCTAAGAGTGTTAATAAGATCAACACAGTTGCGGTATGCCCTAAAACCAGCCTGTTCTTTACGCAGTCGATTTTCAAGAGACTCTTTAATTCTGTTTAAAATAATTCTGGTGCAGACCTTACTGGGCACTGACAATAATGTAATATCATGTCAGTTGTTACAGTCTGACAATTTTCCCTTTTTTGGGAGCTTTACCACCAAACCATTTTTCCACTCCTTTGGAGATTTCTCTTCAAGCCAAATATGCTTCAACAAGGGATGGAGCATTTTAGCAGTAGTTTCAATATCGGCCTCTATCGGTGCTATGTTATCTAGGCCTGGAGCCTTTGCATTATTTGGGGTTTTCAAAGCAATCCTAATTTCGTCCATTGTGGGGCACTGTAGACTTACATCTTGATCTTCTTCGAGTTTCTCTGGAAGATCTCTTACGTATTCCTCCTGGTTGTCTTCACAGTTTTACAGTTCCTTGAAGTGCTCCTCTCATCTCTGTTGCTCTGCCTGTTGAGTTATAAGCATCACCCAATCCTTGTTCTTAACTGGTCCTTCAAGTCTGAAGTTCTTCATTGACAACCTTTTGGTTGTATTGTAGATCTCTTTCATATTTCCTTGTCTTGCTGCCTCTTCTGCTAACTTTGCTTGCTCATCTATCCATTTCCTTTTATCTCGACGTACCCATATTTTCACTTTTTTATTCGCCTCCATGTATTCTTCATGCGCTTCGCTCTTCTGCGCTCTTTTCTTACAAAGATTTAACTTAAGTTTTAGTTCTTTCCTAACGCTGATTTCATTCCATATAGCATCGGAGATCCATTCCTTCCTTTGATGTGCCTTAAATCCTAAGGTTTTTTCTCTCACATCTAAATAACTGTCATGATTTTTTTGCCAACCTGTTTCAATCCCCTCTTCCATAAAGTTTTCTTCAGAGAGGACCTGGAATCTGTTTTTTAGTTCAAAGGCAAATGTTACTTTGATCTCTTGGTCTTTTAACCTTGCCACATCCCCTTTATTGTTCCTGTGATTGAGCTTGGTTCTATTTGCCTCCATTCAAACCTTGTCCTCACAATTACGAACGTAACAAAGACAAAAATGAACCACATCTGTCGAGCCGTTCTTAATTGATGATATTTCATATATGCAGCAATTGATGTTAACTTCTGACCCTTCCGTTGGATTTTCCAAAAAAAATTTTACATACCAACCGTGCACTGACAATAACGAACACAACAAAAATTTTGATTGAAAAATTGGATACATGGGCTTATGTACTTAGATTACCATGAACATCTCTTGAACGAAATACAAACAGGGTAATTCGCTCAGATTAAAAATCTGAGAATATCTTACGCATGTTTCGAAAATCTCTCGTCTACGTCTACTTCTACATCTATGCTGTGAAGTGCATAGCAGAGAGTATGAGCCAACGTAATAGTTGTTATGCCTTTTTCCGGTCCGTTCACGCACGGAGCGCTAGAAAAATGATTGCTTAAGTATCTCTGCGCGTGGTGTAATTAATCTAAGCTTCTTCTCACGATCCCTATGAGAGAGTTATGTAGGCGATTGTAGTACATTCCTAGAGTTATCATTTAAAGCCGGGGAAGCTTCATTAGTACACTTTATCGGGATAGTTGCTATCTACCTTCAAGAGTCTGCCAGTTCAATTCTTTCAACATGTCAGTAACAATCTTTCGTGGGTCAAGCAAACCTATGGTCATTCGTGCTGCCCTTCTCTGTACACGTTCTGTAGCCCCTGTTAGTGCTATTTACACTCGAGCAATATTCTAGAACCGGTCGCACAAGTAATTTGTAAGCAATCTCCTTTGTACACTGGTCGCATTTCCAGTATTTTACGAACTAATCGAAGGTTGCCATGCTCCCGGCGGAGGTTCGAGTCCTCCCTCGGGCATGGGTGTGCGTGTTTGTCCTTAGGATAATTTAGGTTAAGTAGTGTGTAAACTTAGGGGCTGATGTCCTTAGCAGTTAAGTCCCATAAGATTTCACACACAATGAAGGTTGCCATCGACAGAGACTATGAGATCGTTTCACTTCATGTCCACGATAAACGTTAGACACAAGAGTTTGTAAGATTTTAGGGATTCCACCTGTGACTCATTGATATTATATTCACAGGATAATATGTTTTCTTGTTTTGTGAGGTGCACAATGTTACATTTTTGAGTATTTGAAGGAAGCTACTAATCATTGCACCACTTTGAAATTTTAGCAAGCTCTGAGTGAATATCTGTACACCTTCGTTCAGACTATACTTCGACTTCGTTGTAGATAACTCTATCATCTGTGGAAAGTCTGAGTTTACTATTAATACTGTCCGTAAGATCGTTAATATTCAACATGAGCAACAAGAGATCCAACACACTTACGTAGGGTACATTTCAACATCTGTCGATGACTCTCCATCCAAATAGCATTCTGCGGCCTTCCTACCAAGAAATCCTCAATTATGTCACATATTTCATGTGATAACCCTCATATGATCGTAAGTTTGATTATAAGGGTAGGTGTGGTACTGAGTCAAATGCCTTACGGAAACCGATAAATACTCAATACATCATGTGAGAAAACTGCAAGTTGGATTTGACATGATCCATGTTTACGAAATCCATGCCAGTTGGCATGGAGGAGTTCGCTCTGTTAGAGATACCTCATTATGTTTGAGCTCATAATTTTTTCTAAGATTCTACAACAAATGAATGTCAAAGATATTGGACGGTTTTTTTGTGGGTCACTCCTATTAATTACCCTTCTTTTATTACCTGTGCTATGGGCTAAATCAGATGCGAATTTGGCATAGAATCTGATGGCGGTTCCATCGAGCCCAGGGATTTTTTTCAATCTTAACGATTTCATCTTTTTCCTCGACGCCACTGTTGCCAATATCTGTCTCACTAATGTATTCAGCGGCACGTACTTTAAATTGGGGCAGTGCTGCTGGGTTTTTCTTTGTAAAGGAACATTTGAAAACAGAGTTGGCATTTCTGCTTTTGCTTCGCTACTCTCAATTTCAGTTCCTGAGTTGTCCATGAGTGGCCGGAGACTAACTTTGGTACCACTAACAGCCTTTATATACGACGAGAATTTCCTTGGGTTTTCTGAAAGATCTGCTAAGTTAGCCACTGAAGGCTTCACGCATTGAGCTCTTGACTGCAAAACTCATTTCATTCAGCATCTTTCTATCTATAGCCCTATGTTTTGTTTTATATCTCTCATACAACAGTCTTTGTTTCCTTACAAAATTTCTTTACAATGACTGTATACCATGGAGGAGCTCTCCCATTATAAACTTATCTACTGTGTACATGTCTATTACAGCATGGTCAACTATTCTTTTAAACTTGATCCATGTTTCCTCTACGTGCTCCTGTCCTGAATAAAAGTTTCAAGTTCTTCATTGAGACACTACTGCTTCTCTGTCTAGGTCTAGTTTGCTGAAATATTTCTGCTTGTTGTAGTTGCCCTTTATGTTTTGGTACTCATTGTTGCCGTAAACTGCCTCATGGCCACTGACACCATTTTCAATGCGAACATGCTCAACGAGGTCAGGCCTGTTTGTTACCATTAAATCTAATAAATTTCCGTCACGAGTGGTGTTTTGAGCTATCTGTTCTAGGTAGTTTTCAGAGAAGTCATTTAGTAGCGTTCCACAGGACGTCTGGTCCACCTTTAACATAACTATAATTATCCCAGTTGATGAATGGATAATGAAAGTTTTCACCAATGATTACAGTATGATTAGGGTACTTACGCACAGGCGCACTGAAGTTTTCCCTAATTTTCTAGTTACATCAGGAGGTGAGTTTGGTGCTCGACATACGGACCCCTTTATAATTTTATGACCATCGTTGATACTGTATCTTGCCCAAACAATCTCAGATGCAGCTTTAATTTCTATCTCAGTGGATGTGAGTTGCTTGTCTACTGCGACAAATTCACCACCTCCTTTTCGCATTTTCCTATCCTTTAGGAACTAACAAACTTTCTGTGCCTAATACTTTGTGAACTTCAGTGCTATTTAGGAGCGCTTCAAAAAATGGCACTTCGTTGCGAATGGTTCGGATGTTAACCACTAGAATATTAATACTCTCACCTGCGGGATGCATTTCGATAGATTTTACGCTGGTACTTCCGTGTTTCCTACAGCTATCATTATCTGGATTGGATGGAGAGTCGCCTAATCTAACAAAAGGGGGAGAGGGAGAGGGAGGAACCAGTGCATGCACCCTATAAGCAGTTAGTTACGTGGATAGTTGCCTCTGATGTGTAGTGCACACCTGACCCTTTTAGGCGGATCCTACAACTTTCAACCCTATGGCGCAAGTCTAGGAAGTCACAGGCTGACTTGTCACAGAACCTTTAGAGTTTCTGGTTTAAGCTTTCCACTCGACTTATAACCAGGGGGCCACGATCTCTTCTGGGGATAATGCTGCAGATTGTGAGTTTCGTTGAAAGTCCGTGAGTAAGGTTGGTACTCTCAACCCTCTCTGCTTGTCGCTGGAACGATCCAAGTATGACCTCGGGGGCCAGACGATGGGCATAGTTTGTTCCAACGAGCGCCACAATCTCTAGTTGGTTGCACCTTCTTCCCTAAATGTCTGCCGTAATGGCCTCTTCAGCATGATACATGAGGCATCCAAGCATACCTGAGTGTACCTGGTGTTCATTCCCATGCATTGCTGCAATTTACCATTATTCGCCGTACGTTTGAACTGCCGACGATGACGGCTGTGGTCACAGTAGCACCGATATCGGTGGATTCCACCGACGAGCGACATCGGCCGAAGACGTCAGGTCTGTTCAAATCAGTACATCACTACGTGCGCAATCACGCTGTAGCCGATCTCATTGTCTGAAGGTACAGACTTCGAACGACAATAGGTGAAATTCAAATGGGTATGTTTTCGTCGGTAAAATCGGCCGACGTTCTCACACACGGAATGTGGACTGTGAGAAGCTGAGAAGTTTAGTTGTAGAAAGAGAGTGTGGAATCCTGAGAATCAAAAATATCATAATCGGGATTTAGTTCGGAATGTATGGACTGAAATCGCAGGTTTATAGAAAACCACAAGTAGGCAAAATCTATATTGGCGATTTTAAGCGTAAGTTATAACCTCAAAAATAATTTGTTCAAGTGAAAAGGTTTCTGTACTTCTGTTTATCGTTACTTTAGTGCATCTTTTTTGGGGTGTGGTGGGTGGGTATTAGGTGTCTACAAGTCACTATTACTGCTTATTGGCGTTTTTATGCCAGTAGTGTGGTGATTCTGTTATATGAAGTGGTTTGAAAATGCGATGTATGTGGTTCCACTTTTCAGTGCCTTAGGTGTTCCGAGTATTTTTTTTCTAAACTTTATGCTTGTCTTTCACACGTATGCTGAATTGCAATCATTGAAGGTTAATTGACGTATGACTGCACAACTTCAAATAAATACAGCGAAACAGAGGTTTGTAATATTATTTTTGAAGGTCCCACAAACCCTTTTTAGCATGTAACAGAACGTTTTTTACTTCATCTCATATATTCGTAAACTTGTCTGGTTATTGCGCTAATTGGGGGAGAACGTGCAGTACTCGCCATGTTCCTTTCGAAACAGATACAGCTCATTACACGCATTCGGCTGCTTTTCAACAGCAACAGCCACACTGCTGCACTCGTCTCCAAGCACAGAGGTGTCGTGGTATTCATCCCACGCCAGGTTAAAATCTAATCTATTTCATTCATAGGACACATTCTAAAGCAATCTAACCTCCTTGACCCTTCCACAAAGTGACGGAGGAGATCGGACGCATCGTGGCCACGCCGTCGGCCGACGTTATCGGGCGACCTCTGGCGACGGCGTCTGACAACTGCTGTCGGTGGTACTGTGGACGCAGCCTAAAAGACACCTCCCCGTACTCTTGTCTATTGCACAATAAAATAACCGGCAAAAGAATACAAAAATGCTGCAAGCTGTGTCACCAAGAGAGAGCATTTTAATTACTCTTCGATTTTTGCAAACGGTAGTTATTACTTTATCTACAAATGCAATGCATTCGATAACAGGATACAAAAATGCTGCAGGCAATATTATCAAGAGATCGCATCTCAATTGGTCTACGATTTTCGCAAAGGGTACGAAACAGATTTACATTTCCGCTAAGATTAAAAAATCAGCTAAAATTTAAAGACGTCTCTACTTACTTCCCCAGCTGGTGAAACAAAGTAATCAATGAAGTCAGTTCGCGCTTGCTGGTCGACGGTGGCCAGTTATGTATGTTTAGGGGTTCCAAAGATAGAATTGTTTCGGACCATCTGCCTCTTCGCGATTCTCCTTTCCGACACTGACATTTCGTATGGGTGTTGAACACACAAAACTTGTGCAAGTTTCAGAAAAAGTTTCAGCATCTGGCAAATTCAGCAAGTACTTGCAACCAACTATTTTGACTAACTTGCGGAAACTAAGTTTACGAAGAAGCTTGCAAAAGTCGTTTTGCTCGAGATGTTTCCACGTCAAACAACTTGCAAAAGTAGCTTCGGCAAGCTACTTGCGGAAGTTTACTTGCTAGTGGGCACATGCCTATAGAGCATTAATCTGGGATGCAACATGGGCTGTATTACCAGGTATGCAGCCGGCCAGTGTGGCCGAGCGGTTCTAGGCGCCTCAGTCTGGAACCGCGCGACCGCTACGGTCGCAGGTTCGGATCCTGCCTCGGGCATGGATGTGTGTGATATCCTTAGGTTAGTTAGGTTAAAGTAGTTCTAAGTTCTAGGGGACTGATGACCTCAGATGTAAAGTCCCATAGTGCTCAGAGCCATTTGAACCATTTTTGAACCAGGTATGCTTCAAAATATATGCACGTCTGCTCTTCAGCGATTGGAGTAACGCTGCGAAATGGGCAGAGGCCTTGATGAAGTGTGATGAAAATGTATACATAGAATGACAGTAAACATACTCGCGTGTTGTGTAATGCATACATTATTCCCTTGGAAATGTGTATAAGTACTTCAATATACAACGTACTGTTTTGCCTAGGCAGTTAGGACACATTGTACAGGGTGGTAGAGAAGTCCCCGTACCCCTGTAGCCCCTGTTTAGTATCAAATGTTGTCATGCAGTTTGGTTGATACGTTACTTCTCACCAGTTGTTGGAATTCATGGTTATATGTTTTCGCAGTCGCAGTAGAGTTTCAATATGTAGCCATGCCACACGTACGCGGTCATAGTTACGCCACTGAGGAACGTTTAATGGAAAGTGTGCAGGTGGACGAACGACAATACACAGGGCAGACAATAAGACAGATTATGGGAGCTTTCCAGGAGAGATTTAATAAGGCTCCATCGCTGAAGGCAACACTTCTGGGTTGGAAAAACTTGCTTTTGCTTTTGGCAGTGATATAGACAGGCCGCGAAAAGGAAGGAACAAGACTCGAGAACTAAAAGATGCAACAGCCTCTGCTTTGACCAAACAATCTGCTATGAAGTCGACACGTAAACGTTTTCGTAACAACGAGGACAACAACGTGAGATCACACGAAAAAAGACGTTAAGGTCAGACATTATGAATGGATGATGATGATGATAGGTTTGTGGGGCACTGAACTGCGCGGTCATTGGTGCTCGTACAAAACACAGTCCAATCTAGCCACTGTCACGAATGATAATGATGAAATGATAAGGACACACAGGATCACCCAGTCCCTGTACAGAGAAAATGCCCAAGCCGGCCGGGACTCGAACCCGGGACCCTGTGATTCAGAGGCAACAACACTAGCCACTAGATCACGAGCTGCGGCCATTGTGAATGGATGGTAACTGTTGTTTGCTTCTTAATGGTCTCGATGGGCTATGAATCCATCACCTTCAGTGCGAATGCACAATCACGTTCGTCTTCCTACAGGAATCGTTAAGTAGAGAGCATGGAGCACATGGACGGGGACTGTGGATTGGTGGCGCTTGATGGGAATGTGGATCGGCCGAGGGGCATACCGAGATATTGCGCGCAATTGCGATAAACACTGTGTCCGGATGACAGTGGATAACGCAACTGCCTTGTAAGCAGGAGATCCCGGGTTCGATTCCTGGTTTGGCACAAATGTTCACTCCTTGCTGCTGATTCTGCATGCAGTCCCTATGCAGATGATGTCAAGAGTTCCTTCCCTTCCCTTTCATTTCTCCCCCCTCCCCCCTCCACCTTCAATTTACATAATATGTTTCACAGTTGCGCATTCTGAAATAACAGACACCATGCATTCATGTAAATGGGCAGCGATGACAGGAAACATCTACTTGGAACGTACTGTTTTGAAGGGTCTGTGTATGATGCAAAGTATTTACACATGGTTAATACCTCAGCTTGGGGAAACGGTGTAAGTAGGCTGTTTAGGATTTTATGTTGGTAACGCCATGTAGCACTCTGTATGAAAATCGCTGACTGCGCTGTGTGCAGTCTGTGACTGGTCGGACTCATTGTTGACATATTTGCCATTGTAGTGTTGGGCAGTTGGATGTGAACAGCGAGTAGCGTTGTGTAGTTGGTGGTAAGCCGCCAGCAGTGGTGGATGTGGGGAGAGAGATGGCAGAGTTTTGAGAGCGGACGATCTGGATGTGTGTCCGTCAGAAAAAGGAAATTTGTAAGACAGGATGTCATAAACTGCTATATATATATTAAGACTTTTGAACAGTGTTAAGGTAAACACGTTGTTTGTTCTATGTCAAAATATTTCATTTGCTAACTATGCCTATCAGTAGTTAGTGCCTTCAGTAGTTAGAATCTTTCGTTTAGCTGGCAGTATTTGCGCTCGCTGTATTGCAGCAGTTCCAGTAACGAAGATTTTTGTGAGGTAAGTGATTCACGAAATGTATAGGTTATTCTTGGGGTGAGTCATTCTTTTGTAGGGATTATTGAGGGTCAGATTGCGTTGCGCTAAAAAAAAATGTGTGTCAGTTCAGTGGTGGTCAGAATAAGTAAAGAGACATGTCTGAGTAGAGAAAACTTTTGACATTGTTGACTGGAATACTCTCTTTCAAATTCTTAAGGTGGCAGGGGTAAAATACAGGGAGTGAAAGGCTATTTACAATTTGCACAGAAACTAGATGGCAGTTATAAGACTCGAGGGACATGAAAGGGAAGCAGTGTTTGGGAAGGGAGTGAGACACGGTTGTAGCCTCTCCCCAATGTTATTCAATCTGTATATTGAGCAAGCAGTAAAGGAAACAAAAGAAAAATTCGGAGTAGGTATTAAAATCCATGGAGAAGAAATAATAACATTGAGGTTCGCCGACGACATTGTAATTCTGTCAGAGACAGCAAAGGACTTGGAAGAGCAGTTGAACGGAATGGATAGTGTCTTGAGAGTAGTATATAAGATGAACAACAAAAGCAAAACGAGGATAATGGAAAGTAGTCGAATTAAGTCGGGTGATGTCGAGGGAATTAGATTAGGAAATGAGACACTTCAAGTAGTAAAGGAGTTTCACTATTTGGGGAGCAAAATAACTGAAGATGGTCGAAGTAGAGAGGATATAAAATGTAGACTGATAATGGCAAGGAAAGCGTTTCTGAAGAAGATAAATTTGTTAGCATCGAGTATAGATTTAAGTGTCAGGAAGTAGTTTCTGAAAGTATTTGTATGGAGTGTAGCCATGTATGGAAGTGAAACATGGACGATAACTAGTTTGGACAAGAAGAGAATAGAAGTGTTGGAAATGTGGTGCTAGAGAAGAATGCTGAAGATTAGATGGGTAGGTCACATAACTAACGAGGAGGTATTGAATAGAATTGAGGAGAAGAGGAGTTTGTGCCACAACTTGACTAGAAGAAGGGATCGGTTGGTAGGACATGTTCTGAGGCATCAAGTGATCACCAATTTAGTATCGGAGGGCAGCATGGAGGGTAAAAATCGTAGAGGGAGACCTAGAGATGAATACAGTAAGTATATTCAGAAGCATGTAGGCTGTAGTAAGTACTGGGAGATGAAGAAGCTTGCACAGGATAGAGTAGCATGGAGAGCTGCATCAAACCAGTCTCAGGACTGAAGATCACAACAACACCAACAACGTTCAGTTTTGCTCAGCTGTTTGAAAATCAAATAACGTAAGAGGTTTATCAGCACAGTCATTTATAATTTTTCTAAGGGGACGTTACAACGGGCCTCTCAGAACTCTTACGGTTACAGCAAGACGGAGCGTCTTCTCACTCGCGACTTCCTAAATGAACACTTTCCTGGACGGCGGATAGGTCGTGGTTCGTCACCGACATGAGTTCCGTTGAAATGGCCATGAAGAAGTCCTGACAACTCGTTGTGGGAAGTCATAAAGGCGCATGAATGTGCAAGCCGTTATGCTACAAACGAAGAACTGCGCAGTGCTGTGAGGAAGTATTTCGCACTATAACATCAGACACCCTCAAAAACGTGTTAAGGGGGGTAGGACGTCAAACGGGTCCACTTGGAGGAGGAGAGACACCACAGGACATTTTAATTTCCACTGTCTATACTTTTACAAGTAAATTCATAAAACTTTTGTCAGCTTGACCAGGAAGGATTCGGGATTCACACTCGCAGCAACGGAAGTTCAAAAACATAACAAAATAATTTTTTTACATGTGAAATTTCATCATTTTTCACTTACTATTGGCTGCATTTGTTGCTATAGGTACACTTTTCTTCATAAGTAAGAGAGACTGTTCGATGAATTTTGCACAGGATACAAACCATATTTGCAGGTCTCTGAAACTCTAGAATTATTTAATTTATAAAAAAATGAATGAGCTATTACGTTTTAAGCTTTATGTTTAGAAAAAAATCAAATTTTGTAGTTACTCAGTTTTGACCACTGTTTTTAATAGATTTGGAAAATTCTAGAGTTTCATACGCCTGCAAGTATGGTTTGTATGCTGTGCAAAATTCATTAAAGAATCTCTCTTACTTGTGCAGAAAAATGTACCTATAGCAACAAATGCAGCCAACAGTAAGTGAAATAATGATGAAATTTCAGATCTAAAATAAAATTATTTTGTTATGTTTTTGCACTTCCACTTCTGTGAGTGTGAATCCTGAATCCTTCCTGGTCATGCTGACAAAGTTTTATAAATACATTTGTAAAAGCATAGACAGCAGAAAATAAAATGGCTTGCGGTGCCTCTCCTGCACCAAGTCGGTCCGTTTGACGTCCTACCCCCCTCCCCCAGTAAGGAGGACTCGGAGGCGCATAGAAATGTGTTTACAGGCTGATGGGGAACGTACAGATCTACTGGACACTAATTAATACGTAATTAAGTAATTGTGCTAAAACAAATCGGGGACTTCTCGCCCAGCCTGTACAACTGCACTGAGGGAGAACCACCGGACGCGGTTACGGCATCTTCCGTCCTGACCTCGACCTCAGGTACAATCCGCACGCGCGCCTGCCCTGAAGGCTTGGCGGCGGTGTCAGATGGACTCCTCACTGCAGCCTCCCCTCCCAGCGAGAGAAGCCTCTTGTCCGGCCGCCGTGGTGGGGATGAGTGTCCGGCATTGCGCCGGAAACCTCCACCAACAGACAACCGGCTGCCCGCGCCGAGTCGTAGAGCAACACGGAGCAGTTCGCCTCTTCGCTTTGTGCCACCCGTCCTCCGCCAGCTGCATTCGCGCCACTGACGGGCACTAAGGCTGTCAGGAACAGCGCAAGTCCGGTCGCGCAGTCTGTTGGCAGCACTGCAACGGTTGATAGCAAGCGCTTCGGCCACGCCGCGGCGTGAGAGCGTTGCAAGCGAACTGTAGCTTCGTAGCAAAGAGCGTAGTGCGCGCGTCCGGCAGGTGCAGCAGGGCGGGCTAACCGTGTCGAGAGCCGCAAACATGTGCGTAGCCGGCGGCGGAAAAGTGTGTGCCCTCGTGCTCGAGGATGGCACCGTGCTGCAGGGGTTCAACTTCGGAGCACCTGTGGATTCCCAGGGCGAAGTTGGTAAGTAGAGGGCAAGCATTTGCAGTAGCGCCCGCGCTTTCTGAAAGCGGCGAGGCAACCACGTGCTGAGTAGCGGACGCGGAAGACTTCCCGCTAGTTCGCGGCCGATCAGCTGTTCTGCAAGCCATACGCCACAGTGAAATACGATTGCACCGTCATACTAATACGTGCTGTTATTTTCTTTCCAACTACCGGGAACTATGTTTTCAACGAGTTTGTTATCACTTGTCCTGTAACTATTCTAAACATAAATAATATACCGTAAATCATAATCCTTCAGTACAGTAGTCTTTGTTTAAACGACCAGTAAGAGCATACCAGTTTCTAGCGCTCTTACCGTCAGTGTCACTACATACATCGAATGCGGAAGCACTGGGATGCCTGTACTGCTATTCTAGATTTACCGGCAAATACTGGGATATTGCCTATTACCATTAGACCTCCTATTCTTCCCCAAGTCAAGAGTTTGCGCCCTATCTAATGAGGTCGTCGACGATGGGATTTTAATCCCAAATCTGCCACCGTACTTCATATTTATAGGCGATTGCCCAATCATTGTTTTCTCTTCCAATGACAAATTGTGAAAGTCTGTTGTGTTGATTACAAGTAAAAATGGCTGGGATCAAAAATAACGGCTTGTGAAAGAGCCGTATAGAGATCAGAGCGCTTTTGCATTAAATACGTGAATCCCAGTAAAACTAGCTAAGAGCTCAAAAATGCATGGCCGTGTTCGCCATCTAAGCAGTAAGGTATATTTGGTTGCGATGTATTTTCCTCAGTTTCAATATACAGTCTTGGTGTTTTCAATGCTCGCAGTAAATAAAATATCGGAATTCGTAACATTCCTTATCATATATCCAAGTTCTAGGGTACTATCATGATCGCGTATACATTTCTAGGATTGTGTGCGTTTCTTACGAAAGTAATGAAACGAAAAAAAAAAAAAAAAAATGTGCTGTCAGCGTCCTCGCAACGGTATCAGTTTGATGACTACATTCGTATTATTCATCCGTCGATAGAGACGGAGATAGGTACTGAAACTTCAGTGCAAACGTCACGCACTTCCCGCCTTCTTTACGACAAATCGCCAACAAGGCGGGGGCCGCCGGTTCTCGTGCAAACAAGACAATCAGAATAAACGACAAAAACATATGCGTTTATTTGGAGAAGGGGAGGATGTCTGCGTTATGGTGAGTTTCCACAACCATGTACGTTGCACCCGCAAATGAATGTCGAGGAAAATAAGCCATCAAAATAGTTATTCCGATGAAACTTACTGTTCGCTCTAAATTACACGAATTAACGGAGGCTTTACAGAAGCAAGAAAAATTGTTGTGGAAAACCAGATGTGTAGGATGCAAATCCCGGTCAGCTCAAGCTAAATTGTTTAGCCTGGTTTTGTTGTTTCATAATTTATTACAAATATTGCCCTAAGCGGTTACACCGGTGTTCGTCTGAAGTGTCGCAAATAGCCTTAGTACCTCAGCACACGTGAGAGGAAAAATTTCTAAGGAAGATTCACCGTATACTACAAAAAGCACTACTCTTTTTTGAAACATAATAGTTGGTCTATTTTTATATGTCGGTGTTTAGAAGCTTACAGATAAGTGTTCAACATACAGTGGTTCTGTAGAAAATTCGAAAATATCCTCGCAGATAAATAACGTGTTTCAGTCGTGTTTATGGTGTATAGTCAAATTGCTAAGTTCTCGTAGTAGATGTGGCTTCTTGGGTTCTACCTTTCTGCAAATTCCCCTGCTGTTGCCCAACTGCTTTTATTGTCTGGCCGATTCCACGCTTCTTTTAAATTGTATGTAAACGGAAAGATAAATGGGAACCGAGCAACTGTAATTATTTGCTGCATTGAGTTGGTACTTAAAAATGAAACTGGTGAGATAATAAGTCTGTCGGCTGCTGAGGAGGGAAGAGCGACAATTATTAGTGTCGAGCCGTTATCTGCTAATAATTTAATACCAGACGCAGTACATAGTTTTGCTAACGCACACACTGTCGCCGGTGTCCTGCTTCCGGTACACTGTCGGCCACAGGGTGGGTCGCCTTTAACCATGCTACAAAGAGTTACATACGTGTTTGGTCGCGCAGAGTGCAGACTATTTCGTCGCAGTCCTTCATGATCTTTGCAGATTCTCGGCATCGAAAATCGGAGATAGTGGGTTCATAATCGGATATAGGGGTTGCATTTTTAAATACAGTATTAAATACAGTATTTTTAAATACAGTATTATTGGGTGTCACTGTGTCTAAGCAGAGAGACTTCTTCAAAAATGACACGAATACAGAATGTCTGCTGAGGAAAAATCAACGTTATCTGTCGACCATCTTCATCAAACATCAGGCATGATTGCTTTCTCCTCCCACATACATGGGTTTTCATTTCTTAAAGTTGTTAATAACCAATGTCCTCAAGCTTCGTTGGAAGACAACACGTCCTGTTTCCTTCACCCACCCTTGCTCTATCAGCTTTTTTTCGCTCCTAATGACCTCGTCGTCGATGGGATATTAAAATCTGATCACCATCCCCCCTTCTTAAACGCCTAGCAATTCACTCCCACAACAGTTATCTTTAGCAGGGTCATTTGTCAGCGCATTTTATCGCTGTGGCATGCCGATTGGGCCACACTTACTGAAAACAAGCTTCGGGCCTTGAATCCTCTCCCCACGGCTTGGACGACCTCTTCACGCCCTTCTCGGCGAGAGGTCGTCGTTTTGGCCCGGTTACGAATTGGACACTGCCGGTTCAGCCATCGCCATCTGCTGACGGCTGCGCCGGCGCCGTTCTGCCCCTGTGGGCAATTGCTGACGGTACGCCACATTTTAACGTCCTGTCCGAATTTTAATACACTGCGCGTTGATCTTGGCCTGCCATGTACTCTAGATACCATTTTAGCGGATGACCCAGGAGCAGTTGCTCGCGTTCTTCGTTTTATCCACTTGACAAACCTGTAAGGACATTTGATAATGTTGTTTTCTTTTAATCCCTTGCCTGTTAATGTGCCTTTTATAGTGTTGTCCCTTTTAGTTGCTGTTTTAACCTTGTGCCTCGCACTGCATTCATAACTTAGTCTGGGCGCTAATTCCCACTGTAGTTGTGCGCCCTAAAACCACAAAAAAGTCATCTAGTTAGTAATTTCTATAACCTTTATAAGAACAGACACCACACCACCTCTCAACCACCGCAGTAGTGTAACTTTCCTCGGAGGACTTATTGCTCGTATGGAGGATCGATGAGACTACATTGTTTTATATGGTAATTTTCTGGAAGAAATATTTTTTTTTTTTTTTTTTTTTTTTTTTTTTTTTTTTTTTTTTTTTTTGCGCCTCCTCTCCTCCCCCTTGGACAAATGTCTGCGGATGCAAAAGGTTACCGTATAAACTGAAGTTAATTTAATTCATTGGGAACATAGCCAGATGTCCCACCTTAAACCGTATATCCTGTATTTTTCACTCTCGGTTGCCTTTATAATAAGACTTGTTTCGACCTCCCCGGACCATCCTCAGATTTCTGGAGATGCGTCGGTGACTCATCGTGTCTGTAACGGAAGCACACATCAAAATATTGTGATGTGTAGTCCGTGTAGAGACGCGACTGGTTACTGAAGCAATTACATAGATCTGAAAATATCTGTAGAGGTCGAAACTAGTCACTGTTAAATACACAGCTGAGACCGGAAAATAAACATACACAGCATATATAAAACAACAATATAGTTACTGAATTCTCTTACAACAAAAATGTTGGCGCTGCACTACATGTACTAACGCGCTGCATTGTCGCCATTCGTACAAGACGAGCATAGCCCTTCTGGTGACACGAGATGGAGTATAGACTCCCCTCCCCTCCCCTTCCATAAATTTACCATGACTTGCCCTCCACTTTCCTCATCCCACTGCTCTCCGCAGGTTACTACCTTGAGGACCCACCTCAGGTAGACGTGAAGTTATTTTTTGTGACTCTTTATCCCTGAACGGCATTTTCGATTTTTTTCGAACCGCGCCCGTAGACGCGAGGTCCTCCACTCCACTCCACTCCGCTGCCGCTGGGCGACCGAACAACTTGACGAAACGTTTCAGTGTGGGCCGATTTCTGTCCGCCTTAGTCTGTCCACAAAGGAAGAAATGTGCATAAAATCGGAAGAGGAAAAAAATTCAGCTGTCAATATGGACACTTAATCCGTCATGTTGCGCAATTCGTCAAAGCAGAGATTAATGGTAACACTGTGAAGTTCCTAAGCATCCGGATGGAGAAAAGCCTGATGTGGCGCCACCGCACCGAAAGTTCATTGTGTTGATCTGCAAACAGAATTCGTAGACTTTCGTTCTGTACTATTCAATGACGTAATTTTCAGGGTGGTGGAACGAAAGTCCAAAAAGTATTCAGTCTGCAGAAGCGTGCAACAAGAATGTCATGTAAAGTTGATAACTTGAGCGGCTTACAGAAGCCTTCTTAAAGACCTTGAGATTCTTATGCTTCTGTTCCAATATATTGCTCCTCAGCGGTATTTGTAATTAAAAAGAGTGAAATCACAATGAACTGTAAAATTCATCACAACGATATTAGAAAGGGGGGGGGGGGTGGGAAATCTATTTAGACATGAACTTCCTGTCTACGGTTCAGAACGAAGTTTTACGTGAAGTTTGCCGAAAGACATCAGACGAAAATTAGTCTTTGGATGGAATCCGCCTTGAGCAAACATAATTTTTCTTCACACTCGAGGTATGAATTTAAAAAAGACTCCAGTCACAATTTTTCGTGTTTTATTTAGTAATTTTAAAGATCTGTTGTAAGTTACTTCCTGCACATGTCAATTGTTTCCTGCATATGACAACTGTTTAATAATTATATCTTAAGCACTATGAAAAATTCATCTTTGACCACACCATGTACAAAACCATCTGTGAAGTGTTTACAAACATGTATTAACGAATGTGCCTCTTGGATGATGTGATATGGTAGAAAAAGATGGAGGGGAAGACTTACGCTGTTTCTAAACGTTAAAAACGCGTTTCTTGGATTACTTAGTAAGTTTACACTATTCATCTTTTTCAGTACATCGCACATATTTTCCGCGTCTGACTTACGAAATTCGCAACCTAACATCAAACCTTTTCGTGACAGGAATACGCATTTCATCTCATTAAAGAGAATAAATAAAGCATGTATTAAGACGAATTACACCTGAATATGGACCCACAGGGTCCTAAATGCATCGTGTACTGAATAAAACACGAAAAATTGTGACTGAAGGCGTTTTTTAAGTCATACCTCGAGTGTACTGAGTACCGTCACATTTGAAGCTGCAAAATATAGATAAAATTAAATACAATTTTTCTTCTTTTACCCACACATGTTTTTTTACGGCACCTTCAGTAGGGTTTTATTTTGTTTCTATTAAACACTTGAGCTTTTAAGAAAGTATTCACAAATTTGAAAACAAATTATATATATATATATATATATATATATATATATATATATATATATATATATATAAACCTGTTATCACATGCTGTGACTTTTTGTGGTTTTCTATGTTACAGTCGTTTCTTTCACGGAAAATTGGAAATCCTCAGATATTCTAAAGCCTTGCCAACAGCCCCTGTGTTTTACCTGAATATTTTGATTTGAGCTAAATAGTCATGGAGGGTTTGAACTTTTCTAATGTATAGACAGCTAGTGTGATACTTAAAATCATTGAAATTTTACAAATGCTTAGAATTCAGTTGCAATTAAAAATAGCACCTGAGCATTAAAAATCGGAAAGAGCTTTTTTTTCTTTAGGTGCTTCAGGTTTCTGAATATTGTGTTAGTATAAGGGACCCACGGAAGTAGGCATCTCGTTACAGAGTAAAATGTGATTATTGTTTATTCGGTTTGTTACCGCAGTCAGCAATGTTTCTGTGAAAATAGCCTCACAACAGTGAAGACGCCTGTATTATGCAATAACCAAATTGTACAACACCAACACAGAGTAATGCAAAAATGCTCACACGAAACATGGTGCACTTTTATCACAGCACAAAATAGTCCGCCCCTATAGCTGAGTGGTCAGCGCGCTAGAATGCCGTACAAAGAGGCGCGGGTTCGATTCCCGGCTTTGCCATTTCCTCCGCTCAGAGGCTGGGTGCTGCGTTGCCATCATATCATCCCCATTGATGCGCAAGTCGCCGAAGCAAAAGACTTGCACGAGGCGACCGGTCTACACCTCGGGGGGTCCTAGCCACACGGGAAGATCTAACTTCGCAGAGATTCTATCTATTGGTATTTAAAGTCTCCAGAAATCGATTCTTTCTCCCATCACAGTCCCGTACAATGGACATAACACGGAAGCGTACCTGCATTGCAGAGAATAATAAAACAGAAAACGCTGAAATCATCTTTAACGTATATTGTTGTAGTCTTCAGTCCGAAGCCTAGTTTGATACGGCTCTTCCTGCTACTGTTCTGTGCAAGCATCATCACCACAGAATGACTACTGTAATCTACATCCATTTGAATGTGCTTACTGTACTTCCATCTCTTGGTCTCCCTCTACGACTTTTACCCCGCACACTTCCCCACAATTCTAAATTGATGATCCTTTGATGTCTCAGAATGTGTCGTATCAACCGATCCCTTCTTCTAGTCACGTTGCCCACAAAATTCTTGTCTCCCAAAGGTTCTATTCTCTTTTTGTCTAAACTATTTGTCGTCCATGTTTCACTTCCACACATGGCTACATTCCAGACAAATACCGTCAGAGCCGGTGTGGCCGTACGGTTCTAGGCGCTTCAGTCTGGAACCGCGTTACCGCTACGGTCGCAGGTTCGAATCCTGCCTCGGGCATGGATGTGTGTGATGTCCTTAGATTAGTTAGGTTTAAGTAGTTATAAGTTCTAGGGGACTGATGACCACTGCTGTTAAGTCCCATAGTGCTCAGAGCCAAATACCGCCAGAAAAGACTTCCTAACATTTAAATTTACATTAGATGTTAGCATATTTATCTGTTGCAGGAACGCTTTCTTTGCCATTGCCTGTCTACTTTTTATATCCTCTTTACTTCGGCCATCATGAGGCATTTTACTACCAAAAACAGCAAAACTCATCTACTGCTTTGAATGTTTCATTTCATAATCAGATCCGTTCAGTGTCAACTGATTTAATTAAACTGCATTCATTATCTTTGTCTTGCTTTTGCTGATGTTCACCATATATCCTCCTTCACTGTCTATTCAGTTGAACTGTTCTTCAAAGTCCTTTCCTATCTCTAACAGAATTACAGTGACCACTTAAGTTATCGTTTGCTTTTTCCGTCTGAATTATCGGTCGTTTTAGCGAACGCCGCGCGGGCTGTCGACCCCGTTTAACTTTTTATTCGTCTTAGCAATATGGCGAAGATCATTCTTTAGTTCAAGACCTCCGTTTCTCTATGGCGTATTTTATACTCTTTTTCTCCACGTCCCTGTTTTCAACTGTCTTCTCTTCCGTCGATTGGGATTAACGAGTAGTCGTTTTAATTCTTCTCTTCGTCTTCGTGTTATACAGTTCTGACATGGACACGTATTACCCTAGTTGTTTTTGCGCAGCAACAGAAAAGAAACAAATAAGAATTAAAATGTCATCGGCAAACCTCAATTTTTTTGTTTCTTCTTTCTGAACTTAAAGTCCTCCTCCAAATCCGCGTACAAATTGAATTACATCGGGGACAAACTACAAAACCCCTTTCTCAACTGTTTCCCTTTCATGCCCCTTGACTTTTATAACAGCCATCTGGTTTCTGTACATATTGTAAATAGCCTTTCGCTCGCTGTATTTTATCCTTCTATTCCTGCTGCCTTCAGAATTTCAAAGAGAGTGGCCCCGCCAACATTGTTAAAAGCTTTCTGTAAATCTGCATATGTCGTAAACGTAGATTTGCCTATCGTCAACCTGTGTTCTAAGATAAGTCGTAATGTCAGTATTGTCTCCCATGTTCCTACATTTGTCCAGTATCAAAACTGATCTTTCACGAGATCGGCTTCTACCAGATTTCCAGTCGTCTATTAAGAATTTGTGTATTATGCAACTATGACTTATTAAACTGGTAGTTCGCTAATTTTCACACTTGGAATCGGAATTACTACATTCTTCTTGGAAGCCTGAAGGTGTTTCGCCTGTCCCATACATCTTGCACACCTGATGGAAGAGTTTTGTCATGGCTTCTCTCCCAAGACTTTCAGTAGTTCTGACGGAATATCATCTACTCCCAGGCCCTTATTTCGACTCCGGTCTTTCTGCTCTGTCGAACTCTTCTCGCATTATCATGTCTCCCATCTTCATGTACGTCCTCCTCCATTTCAATAATATTGCCCTCAAATACATCTTCCTTGTATAGACCCTCAATGTACTCCTTCCGTCTTTCGGCTTTCCCTTCTTTGCTTAGGATGGTTTTATCTAAGCTCTCGATATTCGTATAGCTGCTTTCACTTTTCTCCAAAAGCTTGTTTAATCTTACCGTAGGCGGCATCTATCTTTCCCATAGTAAAAGTATGCTTCTAAATCCTTACATCTAGCCTTCGGCCATTCCTGCTTAGCCATTTTGCACTTCCTGTCAGTTTCATTTCTAGACGTTTGCATTCCATTTCGCCTGCTTCATATTTATATTTCCACCTTTCAGCAATTCAATTCAATATCTCCTACGTTATCCAAGGATTTCTACTAGGCTCTGTCTTTTTAACTACTTGATCGTCTGCTGCCTTCACTATTTTATCTTTTTATTAAAATTACCCATTTATCTTCTATGGTATTCTTTTCCCGTGTTGTAGGCACTCATTGCCTCCTACTCCCTCTGAATCATCTCTTGTTCCTTCAACTTATCCAGGTTCCACCTCCTTTACTACTTTTTTGCTATTTCTTCATTTTAATCCACAATTCATGACACAATAAATTATGGCCCGAGTCCACATCTTCCCCCAGAAGTTACTTACTATTTGAAATCTCGTTTCGAAATCTCTGTTACCATTATATGTTACAATTATACGAGGTGTTTAAAAAAGAATGACCTCATTTCAGAACTACATATTTATTGATAACATATTACAAACTTGGGATGAATTGCAAAATACGAAACCTTAAGGTTCTAGCTAGGCTGTTACAAATGCTCTGTGTCCAGCAGCAGCACTATCATCTAGGAGATAGCGAAATTCCTCATACAATTAACACAATGTATGTGCTTTTCGAGGAGCTGTGACGGCTGTTATACTGTTCCTCACTTTCCAAGAGGAAAAAGAGATGAACACACTTTCTTCACATATCTGTACAAGAAAAAAGCGCACGGGCTCCTGTTTGGCAATCTTAGAGGCCAAGAATGCTGGGCAGTGTCTCCGGGTCTCATGCGCTCTATCCAGCGTTAAGGCACAGTGTCATTGAGAAACTGACGTACGCTGTTGTGCCAGTGTGGTGGAGCTCCATGGTGTTGGAAAATGAGGTCATAGGAGTCCTTCTGAAGTTGTGAAAAAAGCCAGTTCTGCAGCATTTGAAGATAGCTCGTTGCAGTCATTGTGTATTCCTCGAAAAAGAGGCCGAACACTTTTTCGCGAGAAAAAGAACAAAAACGCTCACTTTAGGTGAGTCTCTTTCGCGCTCAATAATATCATGAGGTTTCTGGCGTCCCCATATTCGCACGTTGTCTGTTTATTGCCAAAATGAAATATTGCTTCATCATTGAAAATTAACCGTGGTAAAAATGTATCGTCTGACTGCAAACTGAAAAGACCCATTGAATGACATCCAAAGGCGCTTTCTGGAACTCTAGGCCACGCCCTTTCAAAGAGCACAAATTTCCTTGTCGAAACGTCCTATTTTTCGTAGTTATTAAAATGGCTCTGAGCACTATGGGACTCAACTGCTGTGGTCATCAGTCCCCTAGAACTTAGAACTACTTAAACCTAACTAACCTAAGGACATCACACACATCCATGCCCGAGGCAGGATTCGAACCTGCCACCGTAGCAGTCGCACGGTTCCGGACTGCGCGCCTAGAACCGCGAGACCACCGCGGCCTGCCTCGTAGTTATTACCGTCCAAAATCAGATCATTTTTTTTAAATCACTGTTTACAATTAATCTGAAACCTTCTAGTGGCTACAGGTCTCTTCTACTATACAACCATCTTTCATGATTCTTCAACCAAGTATAAGCTATGATTAAATTTTAAACGTCCCCTTAAAAAACATTAATGAATTACTGTGCTGGAAAACTCCTTACGTTATTTGTTTTTTCAAACAGCTGAGTGAACTGAACGTACTCACATTTCTCTCTTTACTTATTCTGATCAACACTAAACTGACACACAATATTTTTAGCGCAACGCAATCTGACTTTCAAAAATCCCTACAAAAGAATGGTCCTGGCCAACATTAACCTATACCTTTCACAAATCACTTACCTCACAAAAACCTTCGTTACTCGAACTACTGCAATACAGCGAGCGCCACTACTGCCAGCTAAATAAAAGATTCAAACTACTGAAGGCACTAACTACTGATAGGCATAGTTAGCAAATGAAAGATTTTGATAAGTTCATGACATCCAGTCTTACAAATTTACTGTCTCTGATGTACACACGTCTAGATCATCGGCTCGCAAAACTCCATCTCTCTCCCCACATCCACCACTGCTGGCGGCTCACCTCCAACTGCGCAACGCTACGCGCTGTTAACAGCCAACTGCCCAACACTACAATAGCGACTATTTCAACAATGCCTACCAGCCACAGACTGCACACAGCACAGTCAGTGATTTTCATACAGAGCGCTACGTGGCGTTACCAACATAAAAACCTAAACAGCCTACTTACAAATTATGCTGGTGGCTTCCTTTTCCATTCCTTTCCCCCAGTCAATATTCGCCTACTATTTTTCCTTATCTTCCTTTTCCTAATTTAGATTTTCAGGCCCCCATCACAATTAAATTTTCGTCTCCCTTAAATATCTGAATAATTTCTTTTCTCGCATCGTACATTTCTTCAATCTATTCATCTGCAGAGCTAGCTGGCATATAAACTTGTACTACTGTGGTAGGTGTGTGTTTCGTTTCTATATTGGCTACGATAATGCGTTGGCTATTCTGTCCGCAGTAGTTTACCCCCTCATTACTATTTTCTTGTTCATTATTAAACCCACTCCTACATTAGCCCAATTTGACTTTTTATTTATAACCCTGTATTCCCCTGATGAAATCTTGCTCTTCCAGCGACCGAACTTCTCCACCTCTCACTATATCTAACTTAAACCTATCCATTTCACTTTTTAAATTGTCAAACCTACGTGGCCGATTAAGGGATCTAACACTCCGAGCTTCGATATGTAGAACGTCGGGTTTGTTTCTCCTGATATCCTCCTTAGTAGTCCCCCCCACCCCCCTTCCCCATCCCTCCTGAGATCCGAACGGGGGGGGGGGGGGACTATTTTACGTTAATCATACAGTAGAACTGCATGCCCTCCGGCCGCGCGTGGTACCTGCGCGATCTAGGGCGCCTTGTCACGGTCCGCGCGGCTCTCTCCCCCCCCCCCCCCCCCCCCCCGTCGGAGGTCGGAGTCATCCCTCGGTGTGTGTGTGTGTGTGTGTGTGTGTGTGTGTGTGTGTGTGTGTGTGTGTGTGTGTGTGTGTGTGTTGTCCATACCGTAAGTTAGTTTGTTAGATTAAGTAGTGTGTGAGCTTAGGGACCGATGACCTAAGCACTTTGGTGCCATAAAATCTTACCACAAACTTACAAATTTGCATGCCCTCCGGAAAATTACGGCCGTCGGTTCTCCTTGATTTTAGCCATTAGTTGTACCAGCATAGCAAGGCAGTTTTGCTTGGTGTTAGAAGGCCGGGGCACTCAATCGTCCAGACTTACCCCTAAAACTACTGAAAAGGCTGTTGCCCCTCTTCAGGAACCATACGTGTCTCTGACCTCACATCAGATACCCCTCCGCTGTGGTTGCACCTATGGTACGGCTATCTGTATCGCTGATGCACGCAAGCCACCCCACTGGCGGCAAGATCCATAATACATGAACATGTGTAACTAAATACTTCCTTCTTGCTACTTAAGTCCTTCGAATGTTTTATTATACCAACATCCTTCACCATTTCGCATTATATCTAACAACATACCTACACTCTAAGACATAATAATGACGGATCACGAGAGATCTACGCAAATTTGTCACAAATTGGTATTCTTACAGGTACCGACGGAACATGCAAAACTGTAAGTTTTGGCGGGCAATAGATGAATGTCTGACGCTGCAGCACAATTTCACCGCGCGGCTGGCAAAGACAGTAAACGGGAGACGTGCCGATACCAGGGAATAATGTCCTTGAGAGTTTCATTTAGATTAGATTTACTTTCATTCCAATTTATCCGTAGTGAGGTGGTCCTCCAGGGTGTGGAACATGTCAGAAAAACAATAATACATGACAAAAATTTGCAACTGAAAACAAATAAGCTAATGTACCATTCCACAGGTCCCAAGTGGAATGATGGTCATTTTTTAATGAACACTATATGAGAGTCATTTTACAAATACTGATGCACTGAATTTAAAATAAAGTTTTTTATTTATTTAAATTAACATGTAATACAACTACTATAATACTTATTTACAATGAACACATTACTGCACTGAAATTGCGCAGACGTTTATATATAATCAGTTGGTTTTACTGAGAAATTCATCAAAGGAGTAGGAGTTGGCCACCAATAAATCCTTTAGGCTTCTATTAAACTGAATTTCATTGGTTGTTAAGCTTTTTATGGCTGCTGGCAAGTTACTGAAAATGTGTGTTCCTGAATAATGCGCACATTTTTTCGTGTACTCAGTTGGACAGTAACTATGCCTCGCAGACTGGCGCACGAACACTATACGCAGACGTCACCATTTGAGAGGTAAACTGGTTGGAGTAATTGGCGAATCGCTCGACATTTGAATAGGAGCGGTGCCACTATCTGACGGAAGTTGGCAGCGAAGGATGAACCACGGCCGAACCCAACGTCAAGGAGGAAACAGTCGACCTAGAGAGGTGACAGAGTTGAGGACCGAGTAATCGTCAGAGGCCCTCAGATCCCTGGATTCACCTCTGCAACTGATGCTGCAGTGACCACAAGGACCATCAATAGGCGGCTCACAGAAAGCAGCCTGAGCTCAAGGCGCTCCTTGGGTCCAATACCATTGACTTCTGCACACGAACGGCTAATTTGCAGCGGTGTTGGACGCATTCGGCCTGTGATCTCACAGAACTGGAGTGGAATTGGCTTTAGTGATGAGTACCGCTCCGAACTGAGCCCCGATGAATAGAGAAGACGGTCTGGAGACGCCCTGTGCGACAGTGGGTTATCAGCCCGACAGCCATCCTCCATACGGTTCGAAAAACGGGAGTGATGGTCGGAGGTGTCATTTCGTAGCAGTATCCTCTTTATTATATGCGGCACCCTTGTAATGCAGTTGTATATCCTGCGCCTCGTTTTGTTGCCCTTCATGGGGAAGCCATCGTAGGCTTACATTTCAGCTAGATACGTCCCTGCACACGCCAAGAGTTTCTACTGCTTGTCTTCTTCCCACAGATGTCGTGGATCTCTCGCCAATTGAAAAAATTATGGGCTGGGCCCTCCAATCAGATTTGAATTTTGACTATCTAACGCGCCAATTAGACAAAATTTGGCACGATTTCGCTCAGGAAGACATCCAACAACATCAGCCATTGCCATGCCGAATAACTGCTTGTATGATGGTCAGAGGTGGAACAACGCGTTATTGACTTGTTCAATTTGTAAAGCTCTTTCTGTTGAACGAATCATACAATTTTTCTGAAATGATCATTTGTTTTTGTTCGTGGACATAACGTTCAGATTTTAGTCCCATTCGGATAATTCCTTCGTGGTAGGTCGTTCTTTCTTCTGTCCTAGAGTTTATATCCAATGTTTATTGCGAGTGCCATAGCTGTAGAACTAATTTATCACAGACACAGCTCGTAGGAATCATTTGCCGTATCGAGCAGTGGGGGAAACAGTATCATAACTGCCCCAGAAGCTCTGATGTTCTGAAATACTTGCTGCCTGATGGACACGGTCAGCATTCCCGTAAGCTGATGTCACGGCAGCTATTAACGCCTTGTACCGGGCTAATTACGACCGCATGTACTGGCGTCGGAAACTCGACGTGTCTCGACAGTTTCATAGTCGGTTTCCTCCTTAAAATGCCTTCAGGAACATTGAGCTATAGCTGCTAGTTGGTTTTCGTGCTTAAAATGAAAACTGTGCCCTTCACGGTGTTTATAATCTGCTGCCTTAGTGTTAGGTGCCAAATTATTTGTGATTACACCATTCCCACTCTTTCACTCTTATAATAGGCAGTAGGGTTTTTGAAAGTATTTTTGCAGATGTAATGCTGAAATCGCAGGACATTGATAGTCTGTCTTTTTTTTATTTTATTCAAATCCAGTCCATATACGTCAAATTGAACATAACTTGCAGCTTTGGTACCACACCCAGCTATACACCGGAAGCAGATTGAGTTGTGGATAGGAACTCAGAGGTACAGAAACGTATTTAAAGTCTGCAACTTTAAAACTGCATGACAATGTGTCAGAGACTGAGCAGCTGTTAAAAAGAAAAGCAGTTCTTTGGACGTATGCTAAATTTGTGGTATGTATGGTTACTTTTGACTTAGTAGGAACGTCATGGGACATAGTTTTTTAACCAGTTTTGTGTAATATGATACCACATTTGACACTGTTAGACTTGACAGATATATCGTATTTTTTGTTTTTCATGAAAAAAGTAAGAAAAATCGAACAGGAGTGGAAGACGACACACAGAGCTTTACCGATAGGACAACGAGATAGGCCTCCCGCCATGTTCAAAGATTAAACGGGAGAGGTTCAAGAGTTTTTCCTAACCTCGTGTTCCTATCTTCTATAAGCTCCGTTGTCGCACTGTCATTTCAACAGGGAGATTTCGTCCAAATGGCATCTTAAAGAAACAACAGAACAGACGTCTATCACGAACATGTATTATGTGGCAACAATGCGCTTCGTCCACACATTTGCCGCCAACACAGCCCGCTCATGTTTGACAATAGTTCTCGCTGCTACTCATAAAGTATATAAATCCATGTAGTGAGCATTCGGATACGAGGATTCTGTCTGCAACATTTCGTGCAGTTTAGTGCAGTGCACTGATTCTGGGACGGCACATTTTAGGCCGGATAGCGCTTACCATCGTTTGAGTGTTAATGCTATTGACAGATAACCTTTAGAAGTACGCGATATCTTGATATCGGGAACCGAAGCTGGCTTAAACATGTGAAGAACAATTGTGTTGTGCCTTTTCGTGCAGTATCATACTGTGGATTACACTTTATTTACTTTTTTTTTGACGCGGTACGGAGTGACAACCAACAATATTGTTTTTGTTTTCTGTTGCACTGATCCATGTTGTCGGATCTGTTCTGATTAATTACGTTACAATGACATGCATAGGAGTCCGACGCGCGCACACACACACACACACACACACACACACACACACGATTTGACAACTTGCATAAAGTGCAGGAAATTAAACACTGTCATGTATAAATTTTATTAGCATAAGAACGTAGCACCAATATGTATACACTGACCGCCATTTTATTCAAACACGCTTGCAAATTTATCTGTTACTTGTCTCGTAAACAGATGACCATAAAATCGCATAAATTATTTCTACAACAGAAGACTAATATAGCGTTTCGATATTTTTCAACATATAAAGTGCCTCATATAATTAAGAAATTTACAACTATACATTTGTTGTACATACCTACGAAAAGTCACTGGTCTCGTTCCATATAATTCTCTAAACGTCTCTAGCAGCGACAATAATGCACCTTAGCTGTTACTAAAACTCAAACGTGCAGAAACGTATATAAAACAAGGCGAATATGTGTATTATTAAAGTTTCGCTATTACCGCAAATTGCAGACAAGCAGCGTCGTCCCAAAATCACATGACTAGCCTGGTTTGATGTTGAGAACATGCGCAGTAGACTATGCTCACTCCATAGATATACAAACTACACGCTGCTACTTCGCTAGGGTATTGTACGAGCTCAAAGATTGGCCAGTACGTGCTGAAGCAAGTATGCTGTTTGACCGAAGATTTCAGATTTTTTTTTTATCCACTGAGGACTGGAGCGAAATGCGCAGGGGAGGAAATTTAGAAGAAATATCGAAACGATAGAATCTACTATCGCCTCCAGCTAATTATAGGATGTAACCAAATGCATAATCACACAGCAACAGATGCTATGATTTTTCTCTGGTACACTGATTCTGAATTTGTGTGCCTTTTACAGGTGTGGACTGATGCATTTATAAGACTGGACTGTGTAACAATTAGCAGCAAGAAGACAGCGTTATCGTTGATACAGACTCAAGTTTGCTACCTGGAGTGGTGAAAAATATTAAAAACCTACGCGGAGAAAAAGTGCAGAAGTATTCAGCTGTAACCAGGGATGTTCTCTCTATCCATTCAAAACAGTTTCGCTCGTAAAAAGGTTTAGAAAGGAGAAGCGATAGCTGGAGAGATTGCTGGATGCCAGGCATACTTCATCTGAGCTGGGAAACAGCGCAATGAAACCTTCAAAGTTTTGTGCAATATTTTTTCATCAGTGCTGTTTAAGTAATATTTTTCAATAATTGTACAGCTTTTGAACTTAGTATCGACCTAATGGTCTAGTGATGAAATGCGTGCCTGGAAATCGAAAGGTCATGGGAACGGATCCAATAGGATCTGTCTAACCAAGCATTCACCTCTCAATGACTTGAAGATTCGTCGGGAACAACACGTTGTTCGGTTTACACGTTAATCTGTAGGTCCACTTTCCTCGGCAGGATAACTGGCGTTAGTTAGCTACTGCAGAGAAAGTAACTGTGTTTACAGAGTATATTTGCCACTATAGTAAGAGATAAGAAATACATTAGAGTGCAAAACTTAATGATGAACTTTCGCATGAAGTCACTGCAAATTTACATAGCTCTGTCATGGACATCACATAGAAAGAACTGCTACAGTATACATAGTACACTGAAAGAAATAGCGCAATGAGATGAACGGACATGACACTTCCGTAAAGGACAAAGATTACAGTAAGATCTCGCGATTTATGGTTGTTTCTGCACATTACAAAAAAGCAGGACACGGTTCTTAGATGGGCATGTGATTACAACGTACGACAATGGATGCTCTACAACGTGCTCCTATGCTGACAACAAGGTTAGTAAGGTGTTCCTGGAACATTCGTCCAGCAGCGCGATTGACAACCCGCTTGACGGTCGTTGGCGCACCCCACACGTGCTCGATGGGGCAACGGACAGGCCACTGCATTCGCCGAACATATCCTCTCGTTCCAAGAGCTGCTCCACAAGCCCTGTTCGATGCAGTTACGCATTGTCATCCACAAAAATGAAGTCAAGGCCTACTGCAACCTTCGAAAAAACACGTGTGAGCAGTACAATGTCAAAATACCATTGACTGGTGAGAGTACCGTGTTCAGAGAAATGGTCAATATGCCCAGGCAACATTATGCCTCCTCACAACATAGCACTGGACCACTAAAACGATCATGTTCGGGGTTCATTACGTTTTCCCATCTTTAGCAATATGAGTGTACGTCCAGAGCCACCCCCGCCTCATCAGTCTCGTTCCTGTTGTGTTGGCACCACTGCAGACGGTGCTGCCCATGTGCGGGTGTCAACGAGACACAACGCATAGAGACCAGCCGCCACCCTCCCGACCCGCCCGTGCAGCTGTGGAGCGGAAAACTGAGTTCTTTGCAGGCCTGATAAATGTGGTTGCAGTAGCACCTGCTGTGTGTGTGTCCGTTTACGCATGTTCTATGCATGTTCCATGTTAGCAGTAATCTGATGCTGTAGTTCACCGTGGTCGACCATCTCCTCTTTTTCTATCAGCAATGCCTGTGGTTCGTAATGCTTCCCATGCACATCAAACAATGCTGTGAACAATACCAAACTGGTGGGGAGTACGAAAGGCGTTTGAAAAGTCCGTACAAAGTCCGAGAGATGGTACCAGCGGCGCATATCGAGGTCATGTTTAGTTAGTAGCATCTTTGGAAAGAACGCACACAAAGTTGCAGCCATATTAGTCTTTCTTTGTGTTTGGAATTCGTGTGAACCAAGGAAGTCGAGAGATTGTCAAAAAATGGGCGAAAAAGAATTTCTTGTCGTAATTACACGTTACTTTATGAAAGGCAAAACGCCTAAGGAGACTAAAGAGAAGCTTGATAAACATTAGGTGACTCTGCACCTTCGATTAGAACAGTTAATAAGTGGTTTCAAAATTTTCGGAGTGGTCATATGGGCACAAGTGATGCTGAACGTTCTGGACGCCCTGTGGAGGTTATGACTCCAGAAATCGTTGATAAAATTCATGATATGATGATGGATGACAGAAGAGGTAAGGTGCGTGAGATTGCTAGTGCTGTGGGCATCTCGAATGAACGGTATTTTGCATAATAATTAGGGCATGAGAAAGCTATCCGCAAGATGGCTTCCGCGATTGCTCATGCTTGACCAAAAACGGAATCGTCTGAAGCGTTGCAAGGATGGTTTGCAGCTGTTCCGGAAGAATCCCCAGGACTTTCAGCGTAGTTTCGTCACTGTGGATGAAACATGGATACATTACTATACTCCTGAGACCAAAGAACAATATAAACAATGGGTTACCAAGGGAGAATCTGCATCAAAAAAGGCGAAGACTATTCCTTCGTCCGGAAAGGTTATGGCGACTGTCTTTTGGGATTCGCAAGGGCTAATCCTCATCGACTATATGGAAAAGGGTACAACTATTATAGGTGCATATTATTCATCGTTATTGGGCCGTTAGAAAACAGAGATGCAAGAAAAAAGCCGGCCATTGGACCGCAAAAAAGTCCTTTTCTATCACGACATTGCACCAGCACACACCTCAGCAGCTGTAGTCACAAAATTAATGAAATAGGATTCCAACTCGTTTCACATCCCTCGCTTATTCTCCAGACTTGACTCCCTCGGAATGTTACTTGTTCCGCAATTTGAAGAAATGGCTCGCGGGACAGAGATTTTATTCAAACTAGGAGGCGATTGCAGAAATTAATAGCTATTTTGCAGACTTTGACAATTCCTATTATTCGGAAGGGATCAAGAAATCAGAACAGCGTTGGACGAAGCATATTAATCTAAAAGACTATGCCGAAAAATAAAAAAGGTTTACCCCAAACACGTAAATAATTTTATTTTTGCACGGACTTTTCAAACGCCCCTCGTACTTGTCGCTCTTCGCCCTTCTTAGTTTCCCGATGATTCTTCTCCTTGTGTTGCTTCAACCATCTCGTCCGTAAGTTCGTGTTGCTTCCTACAGCTTACGTAAAGGAATACAAAGGCTTAATTATAGCAAGAAGGTTCAAGTGGATGTAGGTTGCTGTAGTTACGTAGAGATCAAGGTACTTGAACAGTGTAAACTAGTGTGGGGCATTGCAACAAGTCTTCGAGCTCAAGACTATTACAGGAAAATATAAATTTAGCGTTCTTATTACATATTTACCAGATCTATAGAGTGCAGAGTGCTTGAACACTTACTCAGTTTGTCGTATGTAATTCATTATTATTTGTGTCGATATGAAGAAGCGAATTACTGAACTCTACCAAAACATCACACTCCAACGAAATTTTGTTTCCGTCTGCAGAGGACGCTATGCGTCTGGAATTCGAATAAGCCGTTATGTACTACGAATAGCCATTTAACTGTAACTGCTGTCATTTATGACCACCGACTCAAATGCCACGCGGCCACGTGTTGCTGGTGACGTCACAGCACTGACCGACTGAATGAAATTTTAGCAGCAAGAAGTTAACGATATTTCTTCTGGTAGCAATGTAAATGAATGGCGAGGCTTCATGTTAATACTCGAATTAGCACTAGACATTCGTAGCGTCTCACGTCGGAGCGTGATTTCATATAATTATTTTTGACCAGCTCTATTTACTGAAAACGTGGTAAAAAACATTATGATGTTCCTTTGATGCAATGACTGGACCGATGGCCGTAGCAGTCTGGTCCCTTCAATCCCACAAACCAACCAACCTGATTCAATGACTGAATTCGCATCATGTTCTTGTAAAACGAAACACATTCTTTACCCAAAGTCTGCGCTGAAGTGACAAGTAGCCGCGTTTTAATCGCTGGTAGAAGCTAGAAGCTGAGATAGCGTGTGGTGCAGAACTCAGTGTCAAAACACATCTTCCCGGAACAGGGTAGTTGCTGCACTTGTATAAACACGCTGTTCAAAGTTCACACTCGTACCCGTACACCAACCAGCCTGTGCCTTCCACAGAAGCTGTCAGTGCTCCGTACGATAGTGAGCGAAATATAAGAGTTTTTTGCTTTTACAAGAGACGGCGATTGTTGATGAGGAGACAGATGGACAGGTATTGGAAGAGATGTTAGACAAGGTTGTTGTTCTTTTTATCCACGGTTTTCAATATTTATACTGAGAAACTAACAGACAAGGCATTAGAAAAACCGAGACACACAAATAGTAGGAAGAAAAAGATAGACAAGTAAGTTGGCAGTGCTGGCTGAATCAGATGAACTACAGTTTATGATAAAGAGGATTGTAAAAGTGAGAGAAGAATGAGGAATAGGGATAAAAACAGGAAGGATTATAGTAATGAGAATCGGTCAATATAGAGGCTCTGTCAAAACATCACTGGAGAGAAAGAGTTAGGAACAAGTAAAATATGTGACGTGCTTAGGAAGTTTGGTGGCGAAAACTGTGCAAGTAGAATATTAATATGTAGAATAATTTCGAAAACTTGAAAATTCTGTTGACAGTACTGTAAGCAACACAGCCACTTTTTTATATATTTTTATTTATGACAATAGGCGTTTTAGGCTTTCAGCCATCTTCATTTGACGTAATACATGTTCAAATCTTCAGTTACTGATAATACAGTACCTTTTATATCACATAATTAATATTACTTACTTTACCCACAGTTAATAAATTTGATGTGCTGTTGTTGTGGTCTTCAATCCTGAGACTGGTCTGATTCAGTTCTCCATGCTACTCTATCCTGTGCAAGCTTCTTCATCTCCCAGTACTTCCTGCAACCTACATCCTTCTGAATCTGCTTAGTTTATTCATCTCTTGATCTCCCTCTACGATTCTTACCCTCCACACTGCCCTACAATGCTAAATTTGTGATCTCTTGATGCCTCAAAACATGTCCTACCAACCGGTCCCTTCTTTTTGTCAAGTTGTGTCACAAACTCCTCTTCTCCCCAATTCTATACAATACCTCCTCATTAGTTATGTGATCTACCCATCTGGTCTTCAGCATTCTTCTCACATTTCGAAAGCTTCTATTCTCTTCTTGTCTAAGCTATTTATCGTCCATGTTTCACTTCCATACATGGCTACACTCCATACAAATACTATCAGAAACGACTTCCTGACACTTAAATCTATACTCGATGTTAACAAATTTTTCTTCTTTAGAAACCCTTTCCTTTCCATTGCCAGTCTACATTTTATATCCTCTCTACTTCGACCATCATCAGTTATTTCGCTCCCCAAATAGCAAAACTCCTTTACTACTTTAAGTGTCTCATTTCCTAATCTAATTCCCTCAGCATCACCCGAGTTAACTCGACTGCAATCCTTCATCCTCATTTTGCTTTTGTTGATCTTCATTTTATATCCTCCTTTCAAGATACTATCCATTCCGTTGAACTGCTCTTCCAAGTCCTTTGCTGTCTCTGACAGAATTACAATGTCATCGGCAAACCTCAAAGTTTTTATTTCTTCTCCATGGATTTTAATACATACTCCAAATTTGTGTTTCCTTTACTGCTTGCTCAATATAGAGATTGAATAACATTGGGGAGAGGCTACAACCCTGTCTCACTCCCTTCCCAACCACTGCTTCTCTTCCATGCCCCTCCACTCTTGTAACGGCCATCTGGTTTCTGTACAAACTGTAAATAGCCTTACGCTCCCTGTATTTTACCCCTGCCACCTTCAGAATTTGAAAGAGAGTATTCCAGTCAACATTGTCAAAAGCTTTCTCTAAGTCTACAAATGCTAGAAACGTAGGTTTGCCCTTCCTTAATCTAGCTTCTAAGATAAGTCGTAGGGTCAGTATTGCCTCACGTGTTCCAGTATTTCTACGGAATCCAAACTGATCTTCCCCGAGGTCGGCTTCTATCAGTTGTTCCATTCGTCTGTAAATAATTCGCGTTAATATTTTGCAGCTGTTACTTATTAAACTGATAATTCGGTAATTTTCACATCTGTCAACACCTGCTTTCTTTGGGATTGGAATTATTATATTCTTCTTGAAATCTGAGGGTATTTCGCTTGTCTCATACATCTTACTCGCTAGATGTATTGGTGTATTGGCGTGATATTTAGAATAAATAAGGGCAGGACTGACTTAAGTGATGCATATCTACTATATACATTGAACGGGCTCATATTGGTTGTTTATTCTTAGTGTATTTTTTCAGGAGTGTGCTTATTGTGTGGTTATAGAAGTAAGCGAGTTCTTAGAAACATTCCGTTGGGAAACTCTGGTCATTTAGAACAATCAGTTGAATGGATCAATGAAACCGAAAATATTCATATAGAATTAAGAGATTCGGCAACATTTTTTTTATCGAACTCTGCCAGCGACTCATGGACTGGCAGAGTAACGAATAGAGTAGTACTCTAAGAATAGGAGAGGACAGAAAACAAGTGGACATGAGAAAAACGGGGATAAAATCTTGGCAGGAACACATACCGTGAAGGAATTCCCCGGAACTAAGAGTGATTGAAGGGAAGATTGCAGGGAGTAGAGCGAGAGGAAGACGACGACAGAGAGTGCTGGATGAAGTTAAAAAAAGGACGACGCTACCTGCAGGCTGAGAAAGAGGCACAGAACAAAGGAAAGTAGCGCCTAGCAGGTGCCTGCCGTAAGACGGATATACCAGAGAAGGAGCGGAGGAAGATGAAAATCCTGTGCGTTCATAAAGGCCAGAAGCTGTCGATTTAGTTGCGCGCCTCCAAACCGGTATAGTGCGTCAGGCCGGCAGGTGGCGAGAACGACTGGTTTCGATGTACAGGTATCACCTGTCAGGGCGTCGCGTACTTATCCAAAGTTCGTTGCCTGGCAGGCTCACGCAGTAAGCTTACTGCTTAAAGGCGGCGAATCTGCTGCCCAGTAGGGCAAATCAACTTCTACTCTCCATTGCCAGCTCATTGCGGACACAAAAGTACTTATTTCCTATTTAGCCGACCATATTAGTGCGTTAACCTTTTTGGTCATGGAGTCCTCATATGACATACCAAATAAATGCTTAGCATATTAAAATTCGTTAAATTCTACCATTTGTGATTGTTGTCCTCATAGTATCACAAGCGGAGAGTTTGAGAACAGTGTCGACACTCCCCGTGAACCATGGACCTTGCCGTTGGTCGGGAGGCTTGCGCGCCTCAGCGATACAGATAGCCGTGCCGTAGGTGCAACCACAACGGAGGGGTATCTGTTGACAGGCCAGACAAATGTTTGGTTCCTGAACAGGGGCAGCAGTCTCCTCAGTAGTTGCAGGGGCTACAGTCTGGATGATTGACTGACCTGGCCTTGTAACATTAACCAAAACGGCCTTGCTGTTGTGGTACTGCGAACGGCTGAAAGCAAGGGGAAACTACAGCCGTAATTTTTCCCGAGGGCATGCAGCTTTACTGTATGATTAAATGATGATGACGTCCTCTTGGGTAAAATATTCCGGAGGTAAAATAGTCCCACATTCGGATCTCCAGGCGGTGACTAATCAAGACGATGTCGTTATCAGGAGAGAGAAAACTGGTGTTCTACGGATCGGAGCGTGGAATGTCAGATCCCTTAATCGGGCAGACAGGTTAGAAAATTTAAAAAGGGAAATGGATAGGTTAAAGTTAGATATAGTAGGAATTAGTGAAGTTCGGTGGCAGGAGGAACAAGACTTTTGGTCAGGTGAATACAGGGTTACAAATACAAAATCAAATAGGGGCAATGCAGGAGTACGTTTAATAATGAATAAAAAAATAGGAGTGCGGGTAAGCTACTACAAACAGCATAGTGAACGCATTATTGTGGCCAAGATACAAACAAAGCCCATGCCTACTACAGTAGTAAAAGTTTATATGCCAACTAGCTCTGCAGATGATGAAGAAATAGATGAAATGTATGATGAGATAAAAGAAATTATTCAGGTAGTGAAGGAAGACGAAAATTTAGTAATCATAGGTGACTGCAGTTCGACAGTAGGAAAAGGGAGAGAAGGAAACATAGTAGGTGAACATGGATTGGGGGGGGGGAAGAAATGAAAGAGGAAGCTGTCTGGTAGAATTTTGCACAGAGTATAACTTAATCATAGCTAACACTTGGTTCAAGAATCATAAAAGAAGATTGTATACATAGAAGAATCCTGGAGATATTAAAAGGTATCAGATTAAATAATCGTAAGACAGAGATGTAGGAACCAGGTTTTAAGTTATAAAGACATTTCCAGGGGCTGATGTGGACCCTGACCACAGTCTATTGGTTATGAACTGTAGATTAAAACTGAAGAAACTACAAAAAAGTGCTAATTTAAGGAGATGGGACTTGGATAAACTGACTAAACCAGAGGTTGTAGAGTGTTTCAGGGAGAGCATAAGGGAACAATTGACAGGAATGGGGTAAAGAAATACAGTAGAAGAAGAATGGGTAGCTGTGAGGGATGAAGTAGTGAAGGCAGCAGACGATGAAGTAGGTAAAAAGAAGAGGGCTAATAGAAATCCTTGGGTAACAGAAGAAATATTGAATTTAATTGATGAAAGGAGAAAATATAAAATGCAGTAAATGAAGTAGGCAAAAAGGAATACAAACGTCTCAAAAATGAGATCGACAGGAAGTGCAAAATGGATAAGCAGGGATGGTTAGAAGACAAATGTAAGGATGTTGAGGCTTATCTCACGAGGGGTAAGATAGATACTGCCTACAGGAAAATTAAAGTGACCTTTGGAGAGAAGAGAACCACTTGTATGAATATCAAGAGCTCAGTTTGAAACCCAGTTCTAAGCAAAGAAGGGAAGGCAGAAAGATGGAAGCAGTATATAGAGGGTTTATACAAGGGCGATATACTTGAGGGCAATATTATGGAAATGGAAGAGGATGGAGATTAAATGGGAGATAAGATACTGCGTGAAGAGTTTGACAGAGCACTGAAAGACCAGAGTCAAAACAAGGCCCCGGGAGTAGACAACATTCCATTAGAACTACTGACGGCCTTGGGAGAGCCAGTCCCGACAAATCTCTACCATCTGGTGAGCAAGATGTACGTGACAGGCGAAATACCCTCAGACTTCAAGAAGAATATAATAATTCCAATCCCAAAGAAAGCAGGTGTTGAAAGATGTGAAAATTACCAAACTATCAGTTTAATAAGTCACAGCTGCAAAATACTAACCCGAATTCTTTACAGGCGAATGGAAAAACTGGTAGAAGCGGACCTCGGGGAAGATCAGTTTGGATTCCGTAGAAATGTTGGAACACGTGAGAATACTAACCTTACTACTTACCTTAGAAGAAAGATTAAGAAAAGCCAAACCTACGTTTCTAGCATTTGTAGACTTGGAGAAAGCTTTTGACAATGTTGTCTGGAATACTCTTTCAAATTCTGAAGGTGGTAGGGGTAAAATACAGGGAGACTATTTACAATTTGTACAGAAACCAGATGGCAGTTAAAAGAGTGGAGGGGCATGAAAGGGAAGCAGTGGTTGGGAAGGGAGTGAGACAGGGTTGTAGCCTCTCCCCGATGTTATTCAATCTTTATATTGAGCGAGAAGTAAAGGAAACAAAAGAAAAATTTGGAGTATGAATTAAAATCCAGGGAGAAGAAATAAAAATGTTGAGGTTCGCCGATGACATCGTAATTCTGTCAGAGGCAGCAAAGGACTTGAAAGAGCAGTTGAACGGAATGGATAGTGTCTTGAAAGGAGGATATAAGATGAACATCAACAAAAGCAGAACGAGAATAATGGAATGTAGTCGAATTAAATTGGGCGATGCTGAGGGAATTAGGTTACGAAGTGAGACACTTAAAGTAGTAAAGGAGTTTTGCTATTTGGGGAGCAAAATAACTGATGATGGTCGAAGTAGAGAGGATATAAAATGTTGACTGGCGTTTCTGAAGAAGAGTAATTTGTTAACATAGAGTATAGATTTAAGTGTCAGGAAGTAGTTTCTATAAGTATTTTTATGGAGTGGAGGATGGACTATAAATAGATCGGACAAGAAGAGAATAGAATCTTTGGAAATGTGGTGCTACAGAAGGATGCTGAAGATCAGATGGGTAGATCACAAAACTAATGAGGAGGTATTGAAAAGAATTGGGGAGAATAGGAGTTTGTGGCACAACTTGACTAGAAGAAGGGGTCGGTTGGTAGGACATGTTCTGAGGCATCAAGGGATCACCAGTTTAGTATTGGAGGGCAACGTGGAGGGGTAAAAATCGTAGAGGGAGACCAAGAGATGAATACGCTAAGCAGCTTCAGAAGGATGCAGTCTGCAGTAAGTACTGGGAGATGAAGCAGCTTGCACAGAATAGAGTAGCATGGAGAGATGCATCAAACCATTCTTAGAACTGATGACTACAACAAATGAGGACATTGTGATTTAAAGGCTGTGATAGCACAGAAATTTAGGACATTATTTCGCTGCCTTTTTAGTCGTCTTAAGGTGTTTTCACAATGTCCCGAGTCTAAGATAGACGAAGGCCACTTGGAGAAGGTGAAGAAGTAGTTACAGAGCTCCTTAATTCATCTGAAATTAACGATCAATCCGATGATCCTGGCGATAATTTTGAACAAGAGGACACTGATAGAAGTAATGTTAGACCATGCGGTATATTGTAAGCTGAGTAGTCAAACGCGAAGCCCACTAACTGCATGTTAAGTGACACTGAGATAATCGTGAAACACGCTTCCCATCCAAATGACAATACATTGGCAGCGAGAATGTTGTTTTTGCGCACAAATTTGTTAAAGCTCAGCCATCCCAAAACTGAATGATAAAAATACCCATTCTAATCGTAATAGACTGAAAGGTAGCTTTTCATGTTCAGTCTGATGTCTGTTCACGTGGTTTGCGTCCGGACGTGCCAGGGCGACAGCCACGCCTATTGGGCATTTAGCGGGCTTTCTACCCGAAGACATGTAGTTAGCTGCTTTTGAAACCGAACACGATTTTCGACAGCCATGTTTGTTCATGTAATTGAGATTGCATGTTAAATGCATGGACTGTGTACAAGAAAAACGCGTCAGAATTAGGTATTCCTAAAGATAAGACACTTCATTTCCTTTACTTTAGGACAACTGTGGCCAGAGTACTGATAGATAAGCCAGCTGCCAGGAAAAGGGCATGTCCCACTGGTGAGAGTCCAATGCCATCTCAAACTACTTCAAAACGAGTCATTGCGTAATTTCGTCCAGAAGCTGATGTTCGTTTGGACAACACTGGGCATCTTCCAGTGGTCAGTGACATAAAATCATTTGACAGGTGCAAGAAACCGGGTTGCAAGAACAAAACCAAATTTTATTGTGTAAAATTTAGCATTCACTTATGTCTGGATAGAAATGATCACCAATAACACATACAAAATATACTATGAAACACAATAATAGTAATAACTTTAAATAATAATAATAATAATAATAATAATAATAATAATAATAATAATAATAATAATAATAATAATAATAATAATAATAATAATAATAGATACGAAAAAAGTAAATTGGAAAAAGAAAACACTACATGGCAAGCACCCGTATCATCTAACACAGCCACCCATCGATCAAGACGCATCCAACACTTGGCTACGAAAAGGCAATATGTACAGTGAGACGGAAGGATTCATGATTGCAATACAGGATAAAACAATAAACACCAGATATTAGAGCAAGCATATTATTAAAGATGCGAATACCACAACGGATAAATGCAGACTTTGCAAACAACAAATAGAAACAGTAGATCACATCACAAGCGGATGTACAATACTAGCAAATACAGAATACCCCAGAAGACATGACAATGTAGCAAAAATAATACATCAACAGCTTGCCTTACAACATAAAACATCACGTTCCCACGTACGAGTATGCACCACAAAATGTACTGGAGAATGATGAATACAAATTATACTGGAACAGAACCATTATAACAGATAAAACACCACCACATAACAAACCTGACATCATACTCACCAATAAAAAGAAGAAATTAACAGAACTAATCGAAATATCCATACCCAATACAACAAATATACAAAATAAAACAGGAGAAAAAAATTGAAAAATACATCCAACTGGCTGAGGAAGTCAAGGATATGTGGCATCAGGATAAAGTTGACATTATACCAATTATACTATCAACTACAGGAGGCATACCACACAATATCCACCAGTACATCAATGCAATACACCTACATTCAAACTTATATATACAACTACAGAAATCTGTAATTATTGATACATGTTCAATTACCCGAAAGTTCCTAAATGCAATAAAACATACACCGTACAGTTAAAAGGAAGTCACGCTGCATCAAGGTCCGCGTCAATTTCTACTTTTGACCAGACGTAACGTCTGAGATAATAATAATAATAATGGTGGTGGTGGTGGTGGTGGTGGTGGTGGTGGTGGTGGTGGTAAAATAATGGAGGAGTTAAGAATGATACTGACTGGTTGGAGGAATTAAGAATGACATTAACTGGTTATTACACAACGAACTTGATAACAATTATTTGCGTTATTATCAATAGTAATTCCCAATCCTTACTAATATTATAAATGCGAATGTAAGTCTGTTAAGGTTTCACGACTAAAACGCTGAACCGATTTTGATTAAATTTGGTATGCAGATAGCTTGAACGATGAAGAAGACAGGGTACTTTATAAACTATGTAGTCAACACCTATATTGATTTGAAAAATATAACGTGAAATATGGAACAATAGTTACCCTTCGAAATAGCTGTAGACTCTTTGAACTTCATTGTATTTGTGAAAATGCTTTTATTGTTTGATGTTGTCTATGTGATAAGATTCAACGTAATGAATACAGCGCTTCCACAATCCTATACGTGTTTAATCCGCACTTCCGTACTAATATCAGTCGCAAAGCAATTGCATTTTAGCCGCAGATCGTTACGTGTCTCGTATAGCGTCTAAGACGCGTACTAACTACAATCGGTTGTTGGTTATCTTGTGGTCGGTGTTCTTAGCCATTGCCCTTTGGTCCTAGGTTCGGAGCTCACTGCGGCCGAATTTTTTCCACCCTCGCCTGTGTGTGTGTGTGTGTGTGTGTGTGTGTTTGTGTGTGTGTGTGTGTGTGTGTGTGTGTGTGTGTGTGTGTTCCCATCATTTTACTATCATCGACGCGCAAGTTGCCTAAGTGGTGTCAAATAGACCTTTACCAAGTGCCCGAACTTCCCGAACGGGGCTCCCAGCCCATGAAGCCATACACACATTTTACTTCATGTTACTCATATACGAGGGCAGTATAACAGGTAGTAGTAGTAGTTGTTGTTGTTGTGTTGTTGTTGTTGTTGTAACAAAATAATGGAGGGCATTAAGAATGTCATTGATTAGATTAGCAGTTTTGAAGCCTTGTTTGATATTAGAAATAGTGGAAGGGATAGTGAAAGAGGAGAGGATTGGAATGAGAGACAGTGATTGCTAGGAAAGAAAAGAAGTGGAGGGAAAAGTGGGGTGGGGGGGGGGGGGGAGGAGGAAGGGTTAACGAGAACGAGCTGCAAGAAGAGACAGCTAGTTGTGATAAAGTGGGCCATTAGCTGTCTTTCGACGCACGTGTTGTTAAGACCATTGCTGAAGCTTTTCGCATCTCATCATCACCGGTTGATTCTGATGTCCTGCATGAAATCATCCCTTCATCTTTGAACGCTTGAGTAAATTCAACTTGGTAATAAGCGTTTTGCTTGTATTTTTCAACTGCGCATAAACAAGCAGAAAGACCCGTTACTGTATGATTATGCGATTGCAAAACAGTCACTGGAAGCAGACACATCCACAAAAATTTTTGGAGTACGCATACGGAACGATTAAAAATGAAACGACTACATGAAACTAATCACAGGAAAGGCAAGTGCCAGAATGAGATACACTGAAAGAACGCTCGGAAAACGTAGTCCATCCACAAAGGACATAGTCGACAAAAACATCATTCCACCAGTACGCGAATATTGCATGTCATTCTGTTATCAGTACCAGATACGACTGACAGAGGAAACACAGAAGGTCGAAAGAAAAGCTGCTAGTTTCCGTTAGTTTCATTTAGCAAGCACGGAAGCGTCGCAGAGGTCGTCAAACACCAGTAGTGATCGCCGCAAGAGAAGTTCAAAAATGGTTCAAATGTCTCTGAACACTATGGGACTTAACATCTTTGGTCATCAGTCCCCTAGAACTTAGAACTACTTAAACCTAACTAACCTAAGGACATCACACACATCCATGTCCGAGGCAGGATTCGAAACTGCGACCGTAGCAGTCGCGCAGTTCCGGACTGAGCGCCTAGAACCGCTAGACCACCGCGGCCGGCGCAAGAGAAGTGATTTGCATCACGGTGTAAAAATTTCGAGAGCATACGTTCGTAGAAGATTCAAGCGACACATTGCTTCCTCCTAATTATCTCTCTCGAAAAGACCAAGCAGGTACAGTCAGAGAGATTAGAGGTCACACAGAGGCTTACCAGCAATCGTTCTCCCCGTGAAACGTTTAACTGGAACAGAAAAATTGGGTGACAGTAGTATACAAAGCACCCTCCGCCACACACTGTAAGGTGGCTTGTGGAGTTCAGGCGTTGGATGTGGGCCGATGAAGGCCATTTGCGAACTGAGTTGTTTAAAATTAGCCTGAAGGTGGTCTTAGTCTGCAGCCAAATTTTAGTTAGAACTGTTTGTTATAATGCCAATGAAACATGAGGAATCCTACGATACCAGCGGGAATCAATATCTCCATTTACATAAAAATAAATTCATGTTCATAAAAATTACTTCACATTTAAATGTTTATATTCAATATATTTGAAACAATGTTGAAGCGTTTTTCAGAAAACTTTTCTCTGACAAAGCTGTAAACTCTACAGTTTGCGTTGTATCTCCGTTCTTCTTTCCGTACGGACTTCGTGGGGGGTCATTGTAAATGCAAGTAGTCGTTTGTGTGTCTACAGGGAGCCGGTCGCGGTGGCCGAGCGGTTCTAGGTGCTGCAGTCCGGAGCCGCGCTGCTGCTACGGTCGCAGGTTAGAATGCTTCCTCGGGCATGGATGTGTGTGATGTCCTTAGGTTGGTTAGGTCTAAGTAGTTTTAAGTTCTAGGGGACTGATGACCTGAGATGTTAAGTCCAATATTGCTCAGAGCCATTTGAACCATTTTATTTGTCTACAGGAAACAGATGTATTATTGGTTGTATTCGTTCAAATTGTGCTGTCATAACATGTGAAATGTTGAACACAAACGTTAAAAAGTTCAGACTTTACTTCATTCAGTATATCGAGAATTACCCGATTTTCACAATCATTTCGTCAGTCAATTTTCTCCGTTCGAGAAGAGGACCCACAGATACTATCATGCCTCTTAAGAAGACAATGAAGAAATCAAAATAATCAGCTAAGTGACATTTCATCTTCTAATATGTGGATGTTTGCTTCAGTGCAGCTAACTTCAAAAGAATAACTAACGCCTGATTTGAAGACGAGGCATGTAATATGTAGCATTGAAGAGGATGTTACACTGCCCGTGAGTAGTAGACCAATAATATACATGATAGGTCACTGGCACTAAAATAATAATCCAGGTTAGTGTAGGTGCTACACACAGTGACAAGATATGACGAAATTCCGTGTTCAAATGTTTCAAAAAATGGTTCAAATGTGTCTGAGCACTATGAGACTTAACATCTGAGGTCATCAGTCCTCTAGAACTTAGAACTACTTAGACCTAACTAAACTGAAGACAACACACACATCCATGTCCGAGGCAGGATTCGAACCAGCGACCGTAACAGGAGCGCGGTTCCGGACGGAAGCGCCTAGAACCGCTCGGCCACAGCGGCCGGCTACAAACGTTTCCATGTAAGTCTTACCGAATGAGATGATTATGTGGCAAACATTGGCTCGTATTCTGAAGGATGGCGGTTGAAATCAACTTGTGGGGCAATATACACCAGTAGGTGAAGCCAGCCATGGCAAGCAACTTACGTCACGGTGGGCTGAGGTATCCACGACCTGTCTCTGAACAGGATTCTGCCCCTAGCAGAAGACTTCATATACTGATGAAAGGACCACCTAGTCTGTAATACATGTAGCCTAAAAATCACTATACGGTACATTCTAACAGAGTACATTTTATATCTTAAGGAAAGAACAGGAATGAGTTAGGACCTTCACTGGGTTTTAGTTGACGATGAGACGAGTGTTGTACAGCTTTTAAAATTTTGTTAATTGTCTGGGCTCAAGCCTAAGATCACATATTGGTTTTCACGTAATGCAGAGTAATGCAGTGATTACCCAGTCACTTCATCAGATTTTAACGTGGGTGCTAAAGACCTTGACGTCATGTGCCCAAACAATCTAATCAGCAAGCAAACGCTGCCTGGCCGTTCAGGTTCTTTTCTGCGATTTCTGTAAATGCTAGGATAATTAATTTGAAAATGACAGCCGATTTCCTTCCTCGATAAGAGTTAGTGATTCAATCTCCTCTCATATTCTGAAGCTCGGAAAAGGTGCGATCGGTCATATCCCGTTTCAGTGGCGTTCACTTCTGCAAAACTGTAGCCAGGTCAATTGGCGGTATCTTAAGTAGTTAGTCACTCAATTTTCTTATCGTCGAACTGCGGTAGTCGCGGAAATAAACCATCCCGTTGAGGGTACAGGCGCTCCTCCGTGTGTTTCCTGCGCACTATATTCGGGGACCTTCACTCGCCACTCGGCCAGCTAAGCAGCATCCCTCTCTTTTAGGGAATCCTGTCCCTGGAAGTACGCAGCCCAGCGGCCCAACACCGGCCAGCGAATTAATGAAGCAGCCGTGGGCTGTGGGTCCCAGGGGTGCCCGCTCCTCTTCAGTTCCTACTGCCACTCCGGTTAGGCCCCCGCTAGAGGCGCTCTACCGTCTGAAGTACGAGGCGTATTTTTGTAAGTAAATATCGTTTTGAAATTAAAAAAAAGACGTGCTAAGATATCTCGATTTTATTTTTACATGAAATCCTGTACCGTAATCTACTTTTCTACATACAGGGTGTTTCAAAAATGACCGGTATATTTGAAACGGCAATAAAAACTAAACGAGCAGCAATAGAAATACACCGTTTGTTGCAATATGCTTGGGACAACAGTACATTTTCAGGCAGACAAACTTTCGAAATTACAGTAGTTACAATTGTCAACAACAGATGGCGCTGCGGTCTGGGAAACTCTATAGTACGATATTTTCCACATATCCACCATGCGTAGCAATAATATGGCGTAGTCTCTGAATGAAATTACCCGAAACCTTTGACAACGTGTTTTGCGGAATGGCTTCACATGCAGATGAGATGTACTGCTTCAGCTGTTAAATTGTTTCTGGATTCTGGCGATACACCTGGTCTTCAAAGTGTCCCCACAGAAAGAAGTCACAGGGGTTCATGTCTGGCGAATAGGGAGGCCAATCCACGCCGCCTCCTGTATGTTTCGGATAGCCCAAAGGAATCACACGATCATCGAAATATTCATTCAGGAAATTAAAGACGTCGGCCGTGCGATGTGGCCGGGCACCATCTTGCATAAACCACGAGCTGTTAGCAGTGTCGTCCAAGGCAGTTTGTACCGCCACAAATTCACGAAGAATGTCCAGATAGCGTGATGCAGTAATCGTTTCGGATCTGAAAAATGGGCCAATGATTCCTTTGGAAGAAATGGCGGCCCAGACCAGTACTTTTTGAGGATGCAGGGACGATGGGACTGCAACATGGGGCTTTTCGGTTCCCCATATGCGCCAGTTCTGTTTATTGACGAAGCTGTCCAGGTAAAAATACGCTTAGTCAGTAAACCAAATGCTGCCCACATGCATATCGCAGACATCAATCCTGTGCACTATATCGTTAGCGAATGTGTCTTGTGCAGCAATGGTAGCGGCGCTGAGGGGTTGCCGCGTTTGAATTTTGTATGGATAGAGGTGTAAACTCTGGCGCATGAAACGATACGTGGACGTTGGCGTCATTTGGACCGCAGCTGCAACACAGCGAACGGAAACCCGAGGCCTCTGTTGGATCACCTGCTGCACTAGCTGCGCGTTGCCCTCTGTGGTTGCCGTATGCGGTCGCCCTACCTTTCCAGCACGTTCATCTGTCACGTTCCCAGTCCGTTGAAATTTTTCAAACAGATCCTTTATTGTATCGCTTTTCGGTCCTTTGGTTACATTAAACCTCCGTTAAAAACGTCGTCTTGTTGCAACAACACTGTGTTCTAGGCGGTGGAATTCTAACACCAGAAAAATCCTCTGTTCTAAGGAATAAAGCATGTTGTCCACAGCACACTTGCACGTTGTGAACAGCACACGCTTACAGCAGAAAGACGACGTACAGAATGGCGCACCCACAGACTGCGTTGTCTTCTATATCTTTCACATCACTTGCAGCGCCATCTGTTGAAAATAGTAACTACTGTAATTTCGAAAGTTTGTCCGCCTGAAAATGTACTGTTGTCCCAAGAATATTTCTATCGCTGCTCGTTTAGTTTTTATTGCCGTTTCAAATATACCTGTCATTTTTGAAACACCGTGTAACTTCCGCTAATATTGATGCACTTGTCATAACGTTGTACCAGTTTTTGACTCGGTTTTTGAATGCCCTCCTCACAGAAGTCTGCCGCCTGACTTGTTAACCACTGCATCACCACTGTTTTGACTTCGTCATCGTCTTGAAGACTCTGACCACCCAGATGTTTCTTAAAGTGCAGCAACAGATGGTAGTCACTGGGCGCAAGATCGGGGCTGTATGGAGATCAGATTCACCCAGAAAAGTGGAGTTTAAGCAAACAATTTTTTGCCCAGAAAATCATGTGCACAGTTTTTTGGGACAGAAAAGGAGCTTTGCTTGTGGAATTTCTGCCCCGTAATGAGACAATCAATGCAGCAGGTTGTAAGGGGTCCGTAGGCCCTTACCATAACTTTGCACTCGGCACAGGTCGATAGGGCGAACAATCGATTGTGACGTGTTGCGAGGGCGAGTGTCGAGATGCGCCAGAGTGGTTGGCGGGAATGGTGTGTGTGTGTGTGTGTGTGTGTGTGTGTGTGTGTGTGAGGCCATTATTGGAATACAGGGTTTTTAACAGAGAAGGGTGTCACCATCGCCTTGGTTAGACCCCTAAATAATAAATAAATAAATACCAAGAAAGTGAGGAAGTATCTTTATAAAATTGACCAGTGACGTTACTAATGCCGATATTTAGTTTCGCGTCTACCGCGCCGTCCTAACCTTGGATTGCAGTGTTGGATGCAGTGATGGATTAGCGTGTGACGATAATGGCAAATGAAGGTAGCTTATGCTGAGATTAGCCGTAATTAGATATCTATGACGAAGGCAGTGGCTGTCTCCTTTTTGTGTTTTGAAAAGAATAAAAGTTCGTAATTAGTAAAACTGTGCTGGTGTTCCTTATTGCCATACATTCAGTATTATAGTATTGGACAGGACGAAGAGAAAAGTAACAACTTCCGTAGCAGGCAATTCCGGTTACCAGCCCCATTACGTTCAGTCATGTTAATAATAAATATTGGGCTGCTATTCGATCAGATCAGGTCGGGATAAAAACGGAGATGTTACAAGGTTACTGTTAAGACATTGCACAATCTGCGCAGTTCAATTCAGACCAAAAGACGTGGCAAGTTCCGCATGTGGCGAATCAGACTAAAGATCTCATCACATCTTTTCGATGGGAAACTCCAGATCATCCTCCGTACAGCCCCGATCTTGCGCCCAATGACTACCATCTGTTCCTGCACTTGAAGAAACACCTGGGCGGCAGCGTCTTCAAGACGATGACGAAGTCAAAACAGTGGTGATGCAGTGGATATCAAGTCAGCCGGCAAAGATCTATGAGGAGGGTATTCAAAAACTGGTACAACGTATGACAAGTGCCCCAATATTGACGGAAATTATGTAGAAAAGTAGATTACAGGCTTTCGTGTCTAAATAAAATTTTAATTTCAAAACGGTACTTACTTAAAAACACGCCTCGTAGTTTAACTTAAAAACAGATCTCTGGAGAAGGCTACTCCGGTTACCGAGCAGGCGCCATATTCCCTCCTCGCCGTTCAACTTCGAACATACGCCATTCATTGGAAATACAATTTGATGTTATTGTCGCTTCCAGAACTTAACAATAATGTCCTCTTGTTCCACGATATTCGTCGCCCTACAGGAAAAGCATTTCACTGGTCACCGTTCTCTAGCCCTTCGTATTACCGTGCACTCTTAAAATTACCTTAGGAAACTGCATATTCTGTTCGTGCGAGCTTCGTGCCCAAAACACTTCAGCATGAGGTACGCAGTTAACGTGAACGTGTGCGTGCCCTTACCGACATTCCGTTACTTGGTACGCCAGACGCGCCCGTCTCTCCTTGTCTGGCACCTGTCTGACAATTTGACCTTGTCCTCGGGAGCGGTTGCAGCACGTGGCCGCCTCCGGAGCAGACAAACATTATACACTCCTGGAAATGGAAAAAAGAACACATTGACACCGGTGTGTCAGACCCACCATACTTGCTCCGGACACTGCGAGAGGGCTGTACAAGCACAGCGGACACACCAGGAACCGCGGTGTTGGCCGTCGAACGGCGCTAGCTGCGCAGCATTTGTGCACCGCCGCCGTCAGTGTCAGCCAGTTTGCCGTGGCATACGGAGCTCCATCGCAGTCTTTAACACTGGTAGCATGCCGCGACAGCGTGGACGTGAACCGTATGTGCAGTTGACGGACTTTGAGCGAGGGCGTATAGTGGGCATGCGGGAGGCCGGGTGGACGTACCGCCGAATTGCTCAACACGTGGGGCGTGAGGTCTCCAGAGTACATCGATGTTGTCGCCAGTGGTCGGCGGAAGGTGCACGTGCCCGTCGACCTGGGACCGGACCGCAGCGACACACGGATGCACGCCAAGACCGTAGGACCCTACGCAGTGCCGTAGGGGACAGCACCGCCACTTCCCAGCAAATTAGGGACACTGTTGCTCCTGGGGTATCGGCGAGGACCATTCGCAACCGTCTCCATGAAGCTGGGCTACGGTTCCGCACACCGTTAGGCCGTCTTCCGCTCACGCCCCAACATCGTGCAGCCCGCCTCCAGTGGTGTCGCGACAGGCGTGAATGGAGGGACGAATGGAGACGTGTCGTCTTCAGCGATGAGAGTCGCTTCTGCCTTGGTGCCAATGATGGTCGTATGCGTGTTTGGCGCCGTGCAGGTGAGCGCCACAATCAGGACTGCATACGACCGAGGCACACAGGGCCAACACCCGGCATCATGGTGTGGGGAGCGATCTCCTACACTGGCCGTGCACCTCTGGTGATCGTCGAGGGGACACTGAATAGTGCACGGTACATCCAAACCGTCATCGAACCCATAGTTCTACCATTCCTAGACCGGCAAAGGAACTTGCTGTTCCAACAGGACAATGCACGTGCGCATGTATCCCGTGGCACCCAACGTGCTCTAGAAGGTGTAAGTCAACTACCCTGGCCAGCAAGATCTCCGGATATGTCCCCCATTGAGCATGTTTGGGACTGGATGAAGCGTTGTCTCACGCGGTCTGCACGTCCAGCACGAACGCTGGTCCAACTGAGGCGCCAGGTGGAAATGGCATGGCAAGCCGTTCCACAGGACTACATCCAGCATCTACGATCGTCTCCATGGGAGAATAGCAGCCTGCATTGCTGCGAAAGGTGGATATACACTGTACTAGTGCCGACATTGTGCATGCTCTGTTGCCTGTGTCTATGTGCCTGTGGTTCTGCCAGTGTGATCATGTGATTTATCTGAGCCCATGAATGTGTCAATAAAGTTTCCCCTTCCTGGGACAATGAATTCACGGTGTTCTTATTTCAATTTCCAGGAGTGTAGTACCTCATCGAGGGTTCAATTGTCTGCAAATCGCTGGGGAGTCCAGGAAGTTAAACGTGCTCACCTCGGATTCACGGACTGGTCCCGGCGGCGCACACGAGCGTACGATCTTTTCAGTCACTTTAACACAAAGGCGCGTATGTAAAATATACAAAGTGTTTCAGAAGGAAGAATAATATTTTAGCAGACGATAGTACAGACGATTTCGAATAGTGGTGTGTATGTCTCCAGTGGCTAGCAATTACGAGAATACAGCTGGTTACAGAGTGTTTTTCATTTCGCAGTTGGTACTACAGTTGCTATAGGTTAATTTACAGATGGTCGTATTTTTCTTGAAGTTAAAGTTGTGCTTTTTACGTAGCTGTATTTTGGTTAATTCTGCTGTATGGTTGAAGCATGCCTTATCTATTTACAAATGCTGCGTATGCCAATACAGTATTTCCATAATTATTTTTTTGTAGTGGAAACACTGTTGCTACTTATAGCGATTACGGTTACGGTTTCCTAACCGCAGAATTCAAGATTGAAGAGTATGTTTTCACTAAAGTGGACAGTGCCCAGCAGTCATTTTTCTGACCGTGCAAAAGAACAGCGTATGATGTAGATGCTATTATGCAGTTGATAAATACCATAGTCTGTCACCAAGCACACGCAGGATCTCTACTTGAACCGGTGTTCCCTACACACAAGAAGTAGACCGTCTCCATCCTTACCACTTACGGCGACTCAACGCCTTAGAGAAAGGAATCAAGACGGACGATTAGAACTGTTTCGTTGGCTAATTTGAAATAGCCGAACAATCCGGTTAATATTGTTTACTTCTAAAGCCCCTATCCCTCGTGACGGTATCAGTAACATTCGTAATTCACGTCGGTGGTCTTACGAAAACTCAATTGCATTTGTGGAGACACATTTTCAAGAATGCTTCTCAGTAAATGTGTTGTGTGGTACAATACACAATCAACTCATTGAACCTGTTGTGTTAACAGCACCCTCTATCTAGATTTTCTTAAAAGCGATCTTCCATGATTATTCGAAGCGATTCTTCTGGTTCCAGGGACGGGAGTGTTCCCGCAGTATGATGATGCTTCTGTATTTTTTAGCTGCATCTAAACGTAACATTCCCCGGAATATGGGTCGCCGGAAGTGGTCGCATTTCTTGTCCACCGAGGACGCTGGACTTCACCCTTTCAGATTTTCGCCCGTGGGCATGGTTGAAAGGCGATGTCTACAAAGAAAAAGTAAACATAAGGCACGAATTGATCGTTCGGGTTAGGAATAGCGCTGCCGTCATGTAGAACGCAAAGACGACCTCAGAGTAGCTACTTTTGGTAAGCACTTTGTGTGGATATTTGATCGGTTTACTTTGTAACAGTTGACCAGCGCTCTCTCTATAACCAACAAACGTTGAACACTTCATGCATGTGGAAGAGCTGATTCGAATTAGTGTATGGTACCACCTCTTTAAATATTTTCTGTTTCTCCTGAGGCACTATCTCACAGTGTAATAAATCTACATGTACATACATACTCCGCAAACCACCGTACGGTGCATGGCAGGGGATAGTTTGTATCACTGCTAGTCATTTCCTCTCTTATTCCCTTCGCAAATATAGCGAGTGAAAAACGACTATCTAAAATTTTCCGTACGAGCGCTAATTTCTTCCATCTTATCTTCGTGGTCCTTAAGCGAAATGTACGTTGGCGGTAGTAGAATCGTTCTGCAATTGGCCTCAAATACCGGTTCTCTAAATTTACGCAATATTACCTTGAGGAAAGAGTATCATATTACCCCCGGGGTTTCCCATTTAAGTTCACGAAGCATATCCGTAATAATAACGAAATATTCGCTCTGCAGCAGAGTGCGCGCTGGTATGAAACTTGATGGCAGATTTGCTCTGCTAAGCCATGTCTTTGCAAAATCCTTTCTTGCAGGAGTGCTAGTCTTTAAAGTTTCGCAGGAGAGATGCTCTGCAGTTTGGAAGATAGGAGACATGGTACTGGCGGAAATAAAGGCGTGAGGACAAGTTTTTTGGGTAGCTGTCTGTAGAGCACCTGTCAGCGAAAGGCAAGGGTCCTGAATTCAAGTCTCGGTCCGGCACACAGTTTTAAACTGCCAGATAGTTTCATCTCGTTATACTTGCGTGCTGATCGAACTTAACCGGTAACAAATATATTCCTTTAATTCGACTTGTACTCGAACAGTACTCAAGAATGGGTCGCGCTAGCGTTCTATACCTCGTCGCCTTTGTGAACGAGCTGCACTTTCCCAAAATTCTCCTAATGAAACGAAGTCGACTATTCGCCTTCCGTACTACCAACCTGACGTGCTCATTACATTTCAAATCGCTTTGCATCGTTACGTCTAGATATTTAAGTTACTGTCAATACTGTATTCGAAGTTACGCCACTGTCTTTCCTACTTATCCTCAGTAACTTATATTTTTCTATATAGTATAATAAGTTTTTAACGTGGCATACGAAAGATCTATTACATATTTCTTAATGATATTATGCAATTAGTTTTGTATTCATAGCGATAGTTTTTTTCTTCTCACGCAATATTGGTTTGAAAATTTTGGTCTCGATTTGTTTTTACAGAGTTGTTGCGTTATCTATATACATAATTTGTTAAGATCATAAACATGTTACTGGACTCACATTCGGGAGTATGACGGTTCAAACCCTCGTCGGCCATCCTAAGTCGCTTCAGGCAAATGCCAGGATGGTTCCTTCGAAAGGGCACGGCCGCTTTCCTTTCCCATCTTTCCCTACTTCGAGCTTGTGCTCCGTTACCAGTGTACCGCGATGTCGACGGGACGTATAACAATAATTTCCTCCTCCTCCATAAGTACGTTCTTCATTGTGGACGCCACAGCAATGGGTTTATTGAATGAAAAAAAAACAATATACCACTAAGATCTAAATAAGTAAAGCCTTCATTCCAGTCCTAAACAAGAGTAGAGATATAAGTAGTAAAGTACATATTATTAAAATTTTAATGCTAATGCTAGTTAGTGATGGCACACTGTGCAAATATACTTATGTTGAAATTTGTACTTTTCTACCTATATGGCGTACACACAAATTTTTTCAGCTTAGCAAAACGTTGATAAATACTATGGCATAAACTAATTAAGTGGGTACACACAAATATTGCAGTAGGAGCGTTATACCTAAGTCAACACGGAAACAAATAATTGGTACAGGGCGAGGCATGCTCGGAAAGTAAGGTGACTGTTGGACTTCGATCATGATTCATGATTTTTGATCTTGTCTTGGCACAGAATCCATCAATGTGTAATCGTATGTGTAGTATTCACATAAGAGAGAAAATTTTTTCCGTAAAGTCATTTGTATTCGAACAGCTAATTAGAACGAGAATGCCGGAACCTTGCCTCTCGAGGGCCATTCTCACACACACACACACACACACACACACACGTGACAAACTATCTGCCCTCACAGTTCAAAGTCCCGGAGCGGCATACGGATTTAATCTGCCGGGATGATTCAGAAAAGCACACATCCCGCTGCAGAGTGAGGAAATTCATTCTGGGAACAACTTCAGCGCCGTGGCTATGCAGTTTTTCTGTGATATCCTTTCTTCCAAGAGTGCTAGTCATGCAGGAGAACTTCAGTGAATTTCGAAAAGTAAGAGAATGTGCTGGAAAAACTGTGGCTGTAGGTCATGAGTCGTTAGCAGATAGCTTATTCGGTAAGAACAGTCCCAGTGAAAGGAAAATTTCTGGTTTCCAGAACAGATACAGTAGATCAGTTTAACCTGCCAGGAAGTTTCGTAGAACAGTACATGATTGTGGGCGCTAGGCATTTGTGGCACTCTAGAGGAAAAGGACAAAGTTCACGTCTGAAGCAGGGTAGAAATGACCCCCGCAGATAAACTGTCTAATCATAAGTGCCTGGACAAGCCTGTGTAATGAGGAATCGAACTCTAGATGTCAAGAGAGGAGGACCAGCGGGTATATAGGGACGCGGGGAGTTTCGTGTTGTCATTAGAGGAACAGTGACAGCAGATTGGTCGTCAGGAGAGGTCAGTGATTTCAAGTATGGACTAATCATTGGATGTCGCCTGAGTAATAAAGCCATCAGGGACATTTCAGCCATTCTAAAATTGCCCATGTTGACTGTTGGTCGTGACTGTGAACCGAGCTAAATAATGATCAGTCAGACCTCTTGGACTAATGGACAAGGATTGTTGAGCGTTGCGGAGAGTAGTTATAAAAAATCGTGTAAAATGTGAGGAAGGAGTCTCTCGTGAGTCCTAAAGTGCAACCAGCATCACAGGCAGCACGTGACTGTGCGTAGGGAGTTAGTGGCGTATCATGGTTCAGCAGCTCCTCATAAGCCACACATGTCAGTTGTAAGTGCTAAGCGGTACTGGAGGTGACGTAAGGAGCGGAAGTCGCAGGACAGCGAATGACTGGAAACAAGTTACTCGGAGTGATGAATCACGCTATACCCTGAGGCAATCCAGTTGAAGTATTTGGGTCTGGCGAACGTCTGCAGAACGTTCCCTGATGCCACTTGTGCAGTGCCAACGGTGGTGGTGGTGGTGGTGGTGGTGGTGCGGAATGGGGTATTTTTCTTGGTTAGGTTGTGACCTTTAATATTGTGACTAAGTAAACGCTAAATGCGGAAGAATATGAACACATTTTACAGCATTCTTGCCGAGTTCAGTTCGGCGACGATGATTGTCTATATCAGCGCGATAATGCATCCTGTCATAAAGAAGCATTTGTGAGGCTGTGGTTTGTGGACAATGATATTCCTGAAATGGACTGCCTTGCACAGAGTTCCAACCTCAACCCAATGGAATACCTTTGGGATGAGTTAGAACGTAGACTTCACTGCAAGCCCTAGTGTTTAAAATCACTACGTTCTCTGTGTTCCTCTCTTGAAGAATGGGCTGCCATTCCTCCACAGACACACATAGCTCAAGCCGTCATAAAAGCAAAGTGCCCACGTGCTCAGTATTACCGTCCACTAATAGGTGCCTGGAAACTTTGATACAAAGAGCATATATCTACAACCTACCTCCCCCCTCCATCCGTCAGTCTTCCATTACGCATGATGTACGAAGGAGGCGGCACAATCGCTCAGCCTTGATTACTGGCCCTCTAAATTAACCTTACAGGGTTTCGCAAGAACCATTTAATTTCTGGCGTAGTGAAGTAGTGGGTCCTTTCAGCTTCACAGCCAGAAGGACACAGGTCTCTCAGCACCCCTTTTTAACATAGCACTGCATAATGTGCTATAAAAATATAGACAATTACGGAATCCAGTCAGACGCGTGCGCATGCAGATGATGCCGAAATTATGGCATGAGACACAGGCACCCTTACGGAAATGTAGAAAGCAGGAGGCGCAACTCAATAGAAATGAAAACAGAGCAAATGTACAATTCTAAGGTGGAACACCACTACACGGGCACAAGACCTCTAATAAATATTTTAAATATTTCAGCAGCTTCCAGTACAGAGGGTCCTTTTGCCCACTGAAAAAAAAAGCAAATTCGTATGGTATGTTAGACTGGGAGTCCTCAGGAAGGACAATAATATGCGACAATGTATTAGGAGAAAGGATTCTAGCGGAAAACGGCCTATTGCGTGAATTTATAGGTATGTACGAATTCTCTTAATTAAGAGAACAACATTGCTAAGAGTATATTATTCCCTTGCACAACCACTTGTTAAAAGTGAGTTGCTAATGACGATGACAACAGAGATTATAAACAATCTAAGGACTGTTGAAGGACTAATCCTACGAAAAATCTATTGGTTTGTTAGTGAGACAGACGTTCAGGCAATGATAAAAGCATGAATTACAACAGGTTATACAAGGGAAAGGAAGGGCAAAATTTAACAAAACTCATAGAAAATGCTCCTTGGGAGGTATGAAGGACGTGACAATCCATGAAGCGCTCAGAACAATAATGAAAAGATTATGCTTAAACAGAAGGAAGCGGTCGGCCAAGGGAATATGCCTGTATAGTGAATTGGCTGACTTTACCAAATGAGAGAGAAGCGGAGAACAAATATGTGGAACTAGATTTTTAGGGAGACCAAGGCCAATAAAGGGTTGTAGCGCCAAAAAGGTAATTGACCCATACCTCACCTACAGTAGCGAATCGGCACACAAAACCAGTTGCTTTTTTTCCAAAATAATCACAACATTCTTTTTCACATCTGCTTTTAACCAGAGTTCAACAGATGGTAAGACAAACACTCAGATTTCTCAAGTTAATTCTCTGTGTAAAGTGGGCTGTACGTTTTATGACATGCTTTTCGCGTCTGCATATCCTTCAACTGCTGTTGATTTATGGAAGCAACTACATATATGTCCTTCCCATTATTGGTCGTACCTTCTTTCATTCGCGCGTGGTATGAGAGGAAAAAAATAACTGAAAGCCTCTGTGTACGTCATCTTTCATCTCAACTTTTCCGTGTGGGGCCCTGTTCAAAAGACTCAGTGGAAGGTGGAGATGACAGCAAAATTGTAAAACAACATTTAAGTATCACTGGTTCTTTAAAGTCACTATCAGCCTTAGACGAGAAGGCTGCAGCGTCTCTTCTGAAGATTTCCATGTAATTTCTTTGAGAACATTTAGCAGAGTTCGATTGCACACAATCATTGTTTTCTGAGCCTATATTGATTCTTATAGAGCAGATTTTCCGGTCTCCAGCAATGTCATAATATGCGCCCGTAAAACTTCTTCCAAACCCTACAACAGAACATTGTTGCACATTGACCTAGAGTTTCTGGGCCTATTCAACGAACTTCCTTGTAAACTTATAGCAACGCATCGCTCCACAGATCCACGGTACACTGCTGCTAGTAGAGGAAAAAGTTCTTTCGCATATTGTACGTAGAATCTTACTGACATCCTGTTGTTGTTGTTGTCTTCAGTCCTGAGACTGGTTTGATGCAGCTCTCCATGCTACTCTATCCTGTGCAAGCTGCTTCATCTCCCAGTACCTACTGCAACCTACATCCTTCTGAATCTGCTTAGTGTACTCATCTCTCGGTCTCCCTCTACGATTTTTACCCTCCACGCTGCCCTCCAACGCTAAATTTGTGATCCCTTGATGCCTCAAAACATGTCCTACCAACCGATCCCTTCTTCTAGTCAAGTTGTGTCACAAACTTCTCTTCTCCCCAATCCTATTCAATACCTCCTCATTAGTTACGTGATCTATCCACCTTATCTTCAGTATTCTTCTGTAGCACCACATTTCGAAAGCTTCTATTCTCTTCTTGTCCAAACTAGTTATTGTCCATGTTTCACTTCCATACATGGCTACACTCCAAACAAATACTTTCAGAAACGACTTCCTGATACATAAATCTATATTCGATGTTAACAAATTTCTCTTCTTCAGAAACGCTTTCCTTGCCATTGCCAGTCTACATTTTATATCCTCTCTACTTCGACCATCATCAGTTATTTTGCTCCCCAAATAGCAAAACTCCTTTACTACTTTAAGTGTCTCATTTCCTAATCTAATTCCCTCAGCATCACCCGATTTAATTTGACTACATTCCATTATCCTCGTTTTGCTTTTGTTAATGTTCATCTTATATCCTCCTTTCAAGACACTGTCCATTCCGTTCAACTGCTCTTCCAAGTCCTTTGCCGTCTCTGACAGAATTATAATGTCATCGGCGAACCTCAAAGTTTTTACTTCGTCTCCATGAATTTTAATACCTACTCCAAATTTTTCTTTTGTTTCCTTTACTGCTTGCTCAATATACAGATTGAATAACATCGGGGAGAGGCTACAACCCTGTCTCACTCCTTTCCCAACCACTGCTTCCCTTTCATGCCCCTCGACTCTTATTACTGCCATCTGGTTTCTGTACAAATTATAAATAGCCTTTCGCTCCCTGTATTTTACCCCTGCCACCTTCAGAATTTGAAAAAGAGTATTCCAGTCAACATTGTCAAAAGCTTTCTCTAAGTCTACAAATGCTAGAAACGTAGGTTTGCCTTTTCTTAATCTTTCTTCTAAGATAAGTCGTAAGGTCAGTATTGCCTCACGTGTTCCAACATTTCGGCGGAATCCAAACTGATCTTCCCCGAGGTCTGCATCTACCAGTTTTTCCATTCGTCTGTAAAGAATTCGCGTTAGTATTTTGCAGCCGTGGCTTATTAAACTGATAGTTCGGTAATTTTCACATCTGTCAGCACCTGCTTTCTTTGGGATTGGAATTATTATATTCTTCTTGAAGTCTGAGGGTATTTCGCCTGTCTCATACATCTTGCTCACCAGCTGGTAGAGTTTTGTCATGACTGGCTCTCCCAAGGCCGTCAGTAGTTCTAATGGAATGTTGTCTACTCCGGGGGCCTTGTTTCGACTCAGGTCTTTCAGTGCTCTGTCAAACTCTTCACGCAGTATCGTATCTCCCATTTCGTCTTCATCTACATCCTCTTCCATTTCCATAATATTGTCCTCAAGTACATCGCCCTTGTATAAACCTTCTATATACTCCTTCCACCTTTCTGCCTTCTCTTCTTTGCTTAGAACTGGGCTGCCATCTGAGCTCTTGATATTCATACACGTGGTTCTCTTCTCTCCAAAGGTCTCTTTAATTTTCCTGTAGGCAGTATCTATCTTACCCCTAGTGAGATAAGCTTCTAAATCCTTACATTTGTCCTCTAGCCATCCCTGTTTAGCCATTTTGCACTTCCTGTCGATCTCATTTTTGAGACGTTTGTATTCCTTTTTGCCTGCTTCATTTACTGCATTTTTATATTTTCTCCTTTCATCAATTAAATTCAATATTTCTTCTGTTACCCAAGGATTTCTATTAGCCCTCTTCTTTTTACCTACTTTATCCTCTGCTGCCTTCACTACTACATCCTTCAGAGCTACCCATTCTTCTACTGTATTTCTTTCCCCTATTCCTGTCAATTGTTCCCTTATGCTCTCTCTGAAACTCTGTACAACCCCTGGTTCTTTCAGTTTATCCAGGTCCCATCTCCTTAATTTCCCACATTTTTGCAGTTTCTTCAGTTTTAATCTACAGGTCATAACCAATAGATTGTGGTCAGAGTCCACATCTGCCCCTGGAAATGTCTTACAACTTAAAACCTGGTTCCTAAATCTCTGTCTTACCATTATATAATCTATCTGATACCTTTTAGTATCTGCAGGGTTCTTCCACGTATACAACCTTCTTTCATGATTCTTAAACCAAGTGTTAGCTATGATTAAGTTGTGCTCTGTGCAAAATTCTACTAGGCGGCTTCCTCTTTCATTTCTTAGCCCCAATCCATATTCACCTACTATGTTTCCTTCTCTCCCTTTTCCTACACTCGAATTCCAGTCACCCATTACTATTAAATTTTCATCTCCCTTCACTATCTGACATCCTATCGAGGCGAATGGCCTTTCCCGTTGAACGATTTCAGTTCTATCCAGTGGTTCTTATTTACACATCTCACTTTGCTAGTTGTGTGGCATTTTGGAGAAGGAATCACAGTACGATCTTCCTCAGTGAAACAGTTTTGGAAAGTGATTTACAGTAATTTGCTCTTGTCATACTCCGTTCAAATGCTGTTATGGTCACAGGGTGTCTAGACAGACGACTTTGACCCGTTTACTTTTTAACGTCAGACCGAAACTACACAGGATTTGTCTGTCACGTCGATAGGCAGAATCTCGATTTCGAATTTGTTGAACGCTTCACGAGTGGCTCTCCTTAGGTTATATATGGTTTCGCTTTTGTTTTCGTCAAGTCTGTGACATTTGGGTTACGTTTAAATCTGTAGTGAAGTATTTCGCTTTCGTAGCAGCTTTCTATCTGCTTTAGGGGGGTCACGAATCTGGTCCAGTATTCCGTAAGCCGTGTTTGGAACGGTGTGTACGAAGAGACACTCTCTCTGTCGCCTAAGCGCTGCCACGACCGCCGCTGACACGCGGTTTGGCAGACCGACCCGCGCCTAATCACTTGCGAAGGGGGTCACGTCACGGGCTTCCTGGTGCCGCGACGTGCGCGAAGCAGACGTGACGTGACGGGGCTCCAGAGGGGTACTGCACCTCAACATCCACCCACTGAAAAGGGGAAGTCACGCTCACAGGCTGTAGCGTGCACTATAGCTAAGCGCAGATATAATAGAGATGCAGGCAAATTCGTCCCACACAGCATCGAATATGTTACAGGGAGTCGTAGAGTCACTCATTGACGTCACGTCTCGTCAGCTACTGCCGTGTTTTGTGGATAATACAGAAATGTTCCTTCATCTCGACTTAGTGATGCTGCGGCGCCATGCGAAGTCTCGCTTGCGGCCACGTTCCAAGTCGGGGCACACTCCCAGCGATGTAAGACGCGTGTGACAAATTATCCATCTGCATCTACATGATTACTCTGCAATTCACATTTAAGTGGTTGGCAGAGGGTTCATCGAACCACAATCATACTATCTCTCTACCATTCCACTCCCGAACAGCGCGCGGGAGAAACGAACACCTAAACCTTTCTGTTCGAGCTCTGATTTCTCTTATTTTATTTTGATCATTCCTACCTATGTAGGTTAGGTTCAACAAAATATTTTCGAATTTGGAAGAGAAAGTTGGTGACTGAAATTTCGTAAATAGATCTCGCCGCGACGAAAAACGTCTTTGCTTTAATGACTTCCATCCCAACTCGCGTATCACATCTGCCACACTGTATTGCATCGGTGGTTCACTGAAAACTTTTGTAGGCAGACCAACGCAATTCTTTGGTAAGCTACACTTTCCTAAACAGTCATAACGGGGATAATTAGCTTCACTGTAACAGTGCGAGACTGGTTCAGTTACACCGAGGTGATGAGTCATGGGATACCTCCTAATATCGCGTCTGAACTCCTTCTGCTCAACGTAATGCAGCAACTCGACGTGGCATGGGCTCACCATGTCGCTGGAAGTCCCTGCAGAAATATTGAGCCATGTTGCTTCTGTGGCCGCCCACAACCGAAAATGCTGCGGTGCAGGGTTTTGTGCATGAATTGATCTCTCGACTATATCCCATAAATGGTTATGGGATTTATATCGGGCGATGTGGGTGACCAAATCATTCGCTCGATTTGTCCAGAATGTTCTTCAAACCAATCGCGAACAATTGTCGCCTGCTGACAAGGCCCATTGTCATCCATAAAAATTCAATCGTTGTTTGGAAACATGAAGTCCAGAATGGATTTTCACTCCGCAGCGGAGTGTGCGCTGATATGAAACTTCCTGGCAGATTAAAACTCTGTGCCCGACCGAGCACACAGTCCGGCACACAGTTTTAATCTGCCAGGAAGTTTCATATCAGCGCACACTCCGCTGCGGAGTGAAAATCCATTCTGGAAACATCGCCCAGGCTGTGGCTAATCCATGTTTTCTCAATATGATTTCTTCCAGGAGTGCTAGTTCTGCAAGGTTCGCAGGAGAGCTTCTGTGAAGTTTGGAAAGTAGGAAACGAGGGACTGGCGGAAGTAAAGCTGTGAGGATGGGGCGTGAGTCGTGCTTGGGTAGCTCAGTTGGTAGAGCACTTGCCCGCGAAAGGCAAAGGCCCCGAGTTCGAGTCTCGGTCCGGCACACAGTTTTAATCTGCCAGGAAGTTTCATGAAATCCATAAATGTCTTCGAATGGTCTCAGGCCGCCGAACATAACCATTTCCAGTCAGTGATCGGTTCGCTCGTACGAGAGGGTCCAGTCAATTCCGTGTAAACAGCCCACACCATTATAAAGCCACCGCCAGTTTGCACAATGCCTCGTTGACAACCTGGGTGCATGGATTCGTGGGATCTGTGCCACACTCGAACTCATCCATCACCAACTGAAATCGGAACTCCCCTGAGACGGCCACAATTTTCCAGTCGTCTAGGATCCAACCGTTATTGTCACGAACCCAAGACAGGTGGCGGAGGCGATGTCGCGCTGGTAGGTTAGGCATTTGCGTCGGTTGTCTGCTGCCATGACCCGTTAACGCCAGATTTCGCCTCGCTATCCTAACGGATACGTTCCTCATACGTCCCACATTCATTACTTCGTTTACTTTACGCAGTGTTGATTGTCTGTTAGCACTTACACCTCTACGCAAACGTCGCTACTCACCGTGGTTAAGTGAAGGCCGTCGGCCACTGTCCGTGGTGAGATGTAATGCGTGAGATTAGATATTCTCGGCACACTCATAACACTGGGGATCTCAGAATACTGAATTAACTAACGTTTTCTGAAACAGAAATTCCCAAGCGTCTAGCTCCAACTACCATTTCTCGTTCGAAGACTGTTAATTATTTTCGTGCAGCCATAATCACGTCGGAAACCTTTTCTCATCAGTCACCTCAGTACAAGTGACAGCTCAACCAAAGCGCTGCACTTCTGTGTCTTGTGTACGCGATACTACCGCCATCTGTACACGTGCGTATTGCTGTCCCATGATGCTTCTCGCCTCAGTGTAGTTATCGCATAAGAAAAAAAGGCCCATCCACATTCCAGTGTTGATTTAAAATGTAAATATATACGGTCTAGAAGACTTAAGATATGTACACTCCTGGAAATTGAAATAAGAACACCGTGAATTCATTGTCCCAGGAAGGAGAAACTTTGACACATTCCTGGGGTCAGATACATCACATGATCACACTGACAGAACCACAGGCACATAGACACAGGCAACAGAGCATGCACAATGTCGGCACTAGTACAGTGTATATCCACCTTTCGCAGCAATGCAGGCTGCTATTCTCACATGCAGACGATCGTAGAGATGCTGGATGTAGTCCTGTGGAGCGGCTTGCCATGCCATTTCCACATGGCGCCTCAGTTGGACCAGCGTTCGTACTGGACGTGCAGACCGCGTGAGACGACGCTTCATCCAGTCCCAAACATGCTCAATGGGGGACAGATTCGGAGATCTTGCTGGCCAGGGTAGTTGACTTACACCTTCTAGAGCACGTTGGGTGGCACGGGATACATGCGGACGTGCATTGTCCTGTTGGAACAGCAAGTTCCCTTGCCGGTCTAGGAATGGTAGAACGATGGGTTTGATGACGGTTTGGATGTACCGTGCACTATTCAGTGTCCCCTCGACGATCACCAGAGGTGTACGGCCAGTGTAGGAGATCGCTCCCCACACCATGATGCCGGGTGTTGGCCCTGTGTGCCTCGGTCGTATGCAGTCCTGATTGTGGCGCTCACCTGCACGGCGCCAAACACGCATACGACCATCATTGGCACCAAGGCAGAAGCGACTCTCATCGCTGAAGACGACATGTCTTCATTCGTCCCTCCATTCACGCCTGTCGCGACACCACTGGAGGTGGGCTGCACGATGTTGGGGCGTGAGCGGAAGACGGCCTAACGGTGTGCGGGACCGTAGCCCAGCTTCATGGAGACGGTTGCGAATGGTCCTCGCCGATACCCCAGGAGCAACAGTGTCCCTAATTTGCTGGGAAGTGGCGGTGCGGTCCCCTACGGCACTGCGTAGGATCCTACGGTCTTGGCGGGCATCCGTGCGTCGCTGCGGTCCGGTCCCAGGTCGACGGGCACGTGCACCTTCTGCCGACCACTGGCGACATCATTGATGTACTGTGGAGACCTCACGCCCCACGTGTTGAGCAATTCGGCGGTACGTCCACCCGGCCTCTCGCATGCCCACTATACGCCCTCGCTCAAAGTCCGTCAACTGCACATACGGTTCACGTTCACGCTGTCGCGGCATGCTACCAGTGTTAAAGACTGCGATGGAGCTCCGTATGCCACGGCAAACTGGCTGACACTGACGGTGGCGGTGCACAAATGCTGCGCAGCTAGCGCCATTCGACGGCCAACACCGCGGTTCCTGGTGTGTCCGCTGTGCCATGCGTGTGATCATGCTTGTACAGCCCTCTCGCAGTGTCCGGAGCAAGTATGGTGGGTCTGACACACCGGTGTCAATGTGTTTTTTTCCATTTCCAGGAGTGTATATACAGGGTGGTCGGAAATTCCCGTTACAGATTTCTAGGACATGTAGAGGGTAGTGAGTACAGAAAATTTTGAATAGGAGCCCATGTCCGAAAACGGATCGTTTCCGTTCTATGACAGTTTCAATGTAGAACATTATCTCATCCAGCCACACCCACGTGAGGAATGTACTTAGGCGTGACCCAGTGCAATTGTTGCAATCCAGTTGAAAAGAATACTGACTCGTTCCGTTATTACTTACGCATTTGCATTACAACTTACCTTACGGTTGACATTAGTCGACAACAACAAGAACCCGGCATCTACGATACCAGCCGCAACGTACCGATGCATTACAACAGTGGCTCGGTGTGCCGACCACCAACGTTGTTACACACATTGTACCTCTGAAGCACGTTCTGGTACACTCTCTCCATCCCGCCTGGTGTCTCTTCAATGTCTTGTGCAGCGGCCAGAACTCGTGCCAGCAGATCTTCTTCGGTCTCTACAGGTGTCTCATAAATTAGGCTCTTCATACGATCCGACAAGTAGTAGTCCATAGGGGTTAAATCCGGCGATCGTGGCGGCCACGCGGTTGGACAACCACGGCCTATCCATCTTTCACCAGACCGTCTGTTGAGATGTCTCCGGACAGCCAGTGAAAAGTGAGGTGGTGCTCCATAATGCTGAAACCACATTTCCTTACTGACATTCAATGCCACAGCTTCCAAGAAAGGGTCCAGTACGTGTCGTAGGAAGACTAAGTATGCGGGACCTCATGAGCTTGGATGCACGGAGGTATGGTGCAATCACATGACCGTCCAGAATACCTGCCCACACGTTAATTCCAAACCTGTGTTGAAATCCGTGAACATGCATGGCATGAGAGTTTTAGTCCGCCCAGACATAGCTATTTCGAGCATTCAGAACACAATCCCTTGTGAACCCACATTCATCTGTGGAGAGAGTTCGACATGGAAACAGGGGCGCGTCGATGCAATGGTGTAGGAAGCATATGCAGAAGGCGACGCCTTGTGGAAAGTCTGCTGGACCCATAGCGTGTACCCTTTGTAAGTGGTACGGATATAATTGTTGCTTATGCAGGATGTCCAAGACGGTACTGTGACTAACACCCATTGCAGACGCAATTGTTCGCGAACTCGTTGACGGGCTATCTTCAATGCGACGCGGTACACCACCTTCAAATTCGGGAGAGCGACGTCGCCGTGGAGCACCAGTCAGTTGTTGTGTAACTTGGGCAAATAGTTTGTGCGATGGAGTGTGACGGTGTGGAAAACACTCGTGATACAGCCGACTAGCAGCTCTTCCGTTACCTGCAGCTTCGCCGTACACAAGGAGCATGTCTGTATTCTGCAAACGTGTACTAGATCATGTTTCCTCTATCGGTAATGCACAGGTATTGACTCCGTCTCGCAGCAAAGCGCACAATAAGTGACATCTGGGTATCGTTTGACGTAGTACACGTCATCGTGTCTACCCTGTTGCATACCGGGACAGGGAACTCTGAGACTTTCTCTTGCCCTAAGCAGACGTTGACGGGGTACATACACACATGAATTGAAACTGTCGTAGAACGGAAACGATAAGATTTCGGACATGGGTTCCTGTTCAAAATGTTCTGTTCTCACTACCCTCTACATGTCCCAGAAGTTTGTAACGGGAATTACCTACCACCCTGTATGTAGGTTGTGTTTAAGTAAATTAAGTCATATATTCTAAATTCGTATTAGGCAATAAGGTACCACGTCTCACAAAATGTGCTGTAGCGTATCTGTTAATATAAAACTTTACAGATTTCTAAGTTAATCTACACACGATGATGATGATGATAAAATAGTATTCCAATAATACTCGTGTACATGTATTCCCTGTAGTTTTTCTACCGTTTCCGAGGACTTGGTGGTCAGACCACTACACTGCAAAACGTGCAACACTATCTTAAACAGGGTAAGGTTTCAAAAAAAGCTGCTTACTTACATGATACCATCTTCTTCCTACCAGCTGCGTGCTCACGCTGTAACCTAAGCGCCTGCCTACTGAAACTGGACAAGGTGCTCAGTACCCAACGAGTGCACGGGAGAATGTCACTTCAAAATGAGGCTGAAAAATACTGTAAAAGAACTTCGTTACAATGTGGTCATTGTGTTCCTACCTTACGCAGTATGTCTGGTTTGTGCCTTGTAAGTTTTCTGTACTGTAACAAAAGACTTTGCCTGTCATTATGGATCACCAACTTCCGCCCTAAACCAACAATACTATCAAAATAGAGCCTCCGCTCCAAAGGGCCAACGAGCCTCACACCCAGAAAGGCTTCCCGACAAAGTCTGATCCCGCGAGCCATCAACTTTACATCAACACTACTGGCCATTAAAAGTGCTACAACACGAAGATGACGTGCTACAGACGCGAAATTTAACCGACAGGAAGATGCTGTGGCGATACCTACAACGCGCTGACATGATGAAAGTTTCCAACAGATTTCTCATACACAAACAGCAGTTGACCGGCGTTACCTGGCGAAACGTTGTGATACCTCGTGTAAGGAGGAGAAATGCGTACCATCACGTTTCCGACTTTGATAAAGGTCGGATTGTAGCGTATCGTGATTGCGGTTTATCGTATCGCGACATTGCTGCTCGCGTTGGTCGAGATTCAATGACTGTTAGCAAAATATGGAATCGGTGGGTTCAGGAGGGTAATACGGAACGCCGTGCTGGATCCCAACGGCCTCGTATCACTAGCAGTCGAGGTGACAGGCATATTAGCCGCATGGCTGTAACGGATCGTGCAGCCACGTCTCGATCCCTGAGTAAACAGATGCAGACGTTTGCAAGACAACAACCATCTGCACGAACAGTTCGACGACGTTTGCAGCAGCACGGAAATTGAAATAAGAACACCGTGAATTCATTGTCCCAGGAAGGGGAAACTTTATTGACACATTCCTGGGGTCAGATACATCACATGATCACACTGACAGAACCACAGACACATAGACACAGGCAACAGAGCATGCACAATGTCGGCACTAGTACAGTGTATATCCACCTTTCGCAGCAATGCAGGCTGCTATTCTCCCATGGAGACGATCGTAGAGATGCTGGATGTAGTCCTGTGGAACGGCTTGCCATGCCATTTCCACCTGGCGCCTCAGTTGGACCAGCGTTCGTGCTGGACGTGCAGACCGCGTGAGACGACGCTTCATCCAGTCCCAAACATGCTCAATGGGGGACAGATCCGGAGATCTTGCTGGCCAGGGTAGTTGACTTACACCTTCTAGAGCACGTTGGGTGGCACGGGATACATGCGCACGTGCATTGTCCTGTTGGAACAGCAAGTTCCCTTGCCGGTCTAGGAATGGTAGAACGATGGGTTCGATGACGGTTTGTATGTACCGTGCACTATTCAGTGTCCCCTCGACGATCACCAGAGGTGCACGGCCAGTGTAGGAGATGGCTCCCCACACCATGATGCCGGGTGTTGGCCCTGTGTGCCTCGGTCGTATGCAGTCCTGATTGTGGCGCTCACCTGCACGGCGCCAAACACGCATACGACCATCATTGGCACCAAGGCAGAAGCGACTCTCATCGCTGAAGACGACACGTCTCCATTCGTCCCTCCATTCACGCCTGTCGCGATACCACTGGAGGCGGGCTGCACGATGTTGGGGCGTGAGCGGAAGACGGCCTAACGGTGTGCGGGACCGTAGCCCAGCTTCATGGAGACGGTTGCGAATGGTCCTCACCGATACCCCAGGAGCAACAGTGTCCCTAATTTGCTGGGAAGTGGCGGTGCGGTCCCCTACGGCACTGCGTAGGATCCTACGGTCTTGGCGGGCATCCGTGCGTCGCTGCGGTCCGGTCCCAGGTCGACGGGCACGTGCACCTTCCGCCGACCACTGGCGACAACGTCGATGTACTGTGGAGACCTCACGCCCCACGTGTTGAGCAATTCGGCGGTACGTCCACCCGGCCTCCCGCATGCCTACTATACGCCCTCGCTCAAAGTCCGTCAACTGCACATACGGTTCACGTCCACGCTGTCGCGGCATGCTACCAGTGTTAAAGACTGCGATGGAGCTCCGTATGCCACGGCAAACTGGCTGACACTGACGGCGGCGGTGCACAAATGCTGCGCAGCTAGCGCCATTCGACGGCCAACACTGCGGTTCCTGGTGTGTCCGCTGTGCCGTGCGTGTGATCATTGCTTGTACAGCCCTCTCGCAGTGTCGGGAGCAAGTATGGTGGGTCTGTCACACCGGTGTCAATGTGTTCTTTTTTCCATTTATAGGAGTGTACTTCCGCTGGCCACCAAACTCCCCAGACTTTAACATTATTCAGAATATCTGGGATGCTTTGCAATGTGCTCTTCAGAAGAGATCTCCAGCCCTCGTACTCTTTTGGATTTATGGACAGCCCTGCGAGATTCATGGTGTCGGTTCCCTCCAGCAGTACTTCGGACATTAGTCGTGTCCGTCCCAGTTCTTTCTGCGGCACCTCTGCGTGCTCGCGGGGGCTCTATGCGATATTAGACAGGTGTACGAGGTTCTTTGGCTCTTCAGTGATAAAGTTTACTTAGTTTCACAGTCTGCCTTGTTTCCATTTGACTTCCTCCGTATACTATTGTATTGGAACTGACAGGTTCGTCACAAGAAAAACTTCGTAGTAGTAAAAGCACTGTGAGGCTCTTGTTAGTGTGCCTTTTTTAAACAGTGACCTACATGAATTTAGAGGATGAACACCAGACATTATCCTTAAAACACGTTCCTGTGCAGTGGACACTTCACATCTATCAAGGGGGCCTTCCGTTGTTGTTGGTCAGTTGGTTTGAGGGAGGGGACCAAACAGCGAGGTCATCGGTCCCACTGGACTAGGGAAGGATGGGAGAGGATGTCGGCCGTGTCCTTTCAAAGGAAGCCTGCCGGCATTTGCCTGAAGCGATCAGGAAAATCACGGGGAAACCAAAATCAGGATGGCCGGACGCGGATTTGAACCGTCGTCCTCCAGAATACGAGTGCACTATTCAGTGTGGTCCTCTTCGATTTTCTGTAAGAGATTTTCCTTAGTACACGAACATGAGTTCCCACAGAAGTACGATGCAGTTACCAACAACTCGATAAATCACCTTTCATGACTAGATGCGTTCCGAGCGCTGCTCATTATAAAACGTTTTTGAGATATGGACAAAATTGTTAGCTGAGTGTTTCACCGGTTGGAATCTCACTAATAGCAACCGTTTTCTGCTTCAATTTACATTTAATATTTATCAACAATATAGAAATGCTAATGAAGCAAATCTGAATTATATTTTTTAATAAACGTAAAAGCTTTTTATTTTGAATTACTAATGGCTTGAAACTGCTAGTATGCAAAGTAAATTAAAAATTGATGGAAATTAAAATACTTTTGTTTTCAGAGATTGAACAATACTATTAATGTATGTAATTTAGACTCATTTAACAATAGGCAGTTCGCATGTCTGCATCACATTTCATTTCCATGCGACCAGTAATAAAAAATGAAAAGATGTTTTTATTAAAATTGTGATGTAATATTCATCAACATTTCTATTTGTTAATAAATATGCAATTTAAATAAAAAATGTTCCTGCCAGCGGTAGCAAGACGGCTACTCCACGCACTCAGTTATCGACAACTGTGTTAATATCTTAAAGTTTTAGACTGAATAGCGCTTGGAAATCCTATCTTCAATACCCGTTTTTCGAGGTGATTCTTTTTAATGATTGGATCGTGGTGTTTGAGGGAATCCATGCCCAGGCAACGACTTTCATAAGATCCCATTGTAAGTGTGAAATTGCCCCGTCAAATTATTCCATCTGACAATGAAGGGCATCCTGTAAAGTTAGCTATCTTTCTGACGTTCCCTCGCCTAAATCGGCAAATACACATAGAATGAATGCTTCTGAACTAACGCTTTTGAGAACGTCTCTGATACGTGACTTCAGATTTAAAATTCTGATCAACAAGCACACCCAGGGATTTCGAACATTTAATTTTACGTATTCCCTGATCCTCACGCTCAACTGTTATTCACGACATCGTGCCTCGTACGAAATTCAGTGAAGCAGGTTTTTTTCTGAGTGGTAGGTGGGTTTACCGACAGTAATTTTTTCTGAATGACATTTATTGTTCCTCCTGTTGTTGAGTCTGTATTGACCTGGACACAAATCACAATAGCATTGCTGAAAGCTGCAGTTGAACGGATGATCGAAGATGAAAATTGAAGGTGCAGGACCACATATGGGTACTAAGGCCGATCGTTTATGATATAGGATGCAGCAGTTTCGCAAAAACTCCTGTCTCGGAGAGCGGTGTGCTGACCACATGCCTCTACATATCCGCATAGAATGGCGCCTCTGCGCTAAGGATGACACGGCGGCCGGTCAGTACCGTTGGACCGTCATGGCCTGTTCGGAAAGAGCTTTTAGTTGTGCAAAAATGAGAATTGACAAGCGATAGGGGTCGATAGAAGCTTGAAACTAACATTATTGCTGACGGGTGAAGCCACATGAGTCGAATATTTGCCACAGTTTACGTGAAGCATATTCCTTTGCGCGTGTCGTAATGGATATAGTTAACGTACAGAAAGTCTTCAAACATATAAACTGGAATGAAATGTTCGAAATCCTGAGTAAAATGGTGATGACGTACTAACGTCAGCGAGAAATCCTAATTTTCTATTACAGAATGACTGAGGGTAGGCAAGGTTACAATCATTATTGACGAACTCATGTTAAGAATAATGTGAATAAACGGTAATACTTATCGCTATGGGATACTGAAGAGCCAGTGAAGCAAATGAGACATTAAACAGTAAGTTTTCCCCAAGCACATACAGCTGCTAAGGTTCGTGGGTTGCAGCCCTTCTTCGTGAGGGATGAATTCGCATATAATGTTAAATGGAATGAACAGCTGCTTAAAACAGAATTTAGGTTAAGAATAATAGTGATCAATGTGATGAACTGTGGCAGGAAGTAATGGCAACTAGCTAATCGTCAAAAATTGGAAAAATGTAGCAGTGATGAAAGAATTCTATCTAGGTGGTAATACATGATAGTCACATTAATGTGACCATCTGTCAAAACCTTGAATAAGAACCTTTTTGCAGCGCGGATTTGCAGGAAGAGTGTAACTGAGATGAAGGAAGGTAATGACAGGAATATGAAGTCATACCGACTCCATTGCAGTGGTCACCTGAGCTAGCTTTCTCGGTTGATGATCCGTGGCGCGAACAATCCGATCGAGATGGTCCCGCATATTCTCCATTCGGTTTAAATCCAGGAAGCTGGATGTCCAGCGGAGTACCGTAAACTCATCCTGCTGGTAGATGCCATCGCGCTGAGGAAGAACAAACTGCATGTAGAGGTGAACATAATCCCAAGAATAGTCACATACTTCTGTTGCTTTATTATGCCTTCCAGACTTAACAAATCACCCAAGGAACGACACGAAGACATTGCCCAGAGCGTAACGCTCATTCCTCCGTCCTGGACACTTCGGACGATTGGTGGTGGTGGTGACACACACACACACACACACACACACACACACACACACACACACACACACACACGAAACACTCATGCCCGAGGGAGGACTCGGGCGAACCGTGACAAGGCGCCCAATACCGCGGGCTCGGACGATTGTTGGAAAGCCGTACACACCGACGACCATCTGTCCGATAAAGCATAAAACTCGATTCAACTGAAAAGCCACATGTCGCCACTCAGTGAACGTCCAGTTGCGGTATTGGTGTGGAAATTCCAGCCTTCGTCGCCGATGAGCAGCAGTTAGTATAAGTGCATGGACCACCAGCGGAATAACGTGATAGCGTTACGGAGATGTTTAGCGAACTCAAGTGCCAGACTCTGCAAGAGAGGCGCTCTGCATCGCGGTGTAGCTTGCTGTCCAGGTTTCGAGAGGGTGCGTTTCTGGATGAGGTATCGAATATATTGCTTCATCCTACTTCATACCTCCCGAGGAGATCACGAATGTAAAATTAGAGATTCGAGCGCGCCCGGAGGCATTCCGGCAGTCGTTCTTCCCGCGAACCATACGCGACTGGAACAGGAAAGGAAGGTAATGACAGTGGCACGTAAAGTGCCCTCCGCCACACACCGTTGGATGGCTTGCGGAGTATAAATGTAGATGTAGACCAGCCGCCTGCAGCGTAGGCCCATACGCAACAACGTTCACTGGAGAGGAGATGTCAATGGCAGCCCCTTAGTTCTTCTGGACTTTCAGTTGCTCACCAGTTGCACATTTTTGCCCGTACCCACCTCCGCAACAGCGATCACCCCCGTCATCTATGGCAACACAGTTGCCTCAGCACCAGTTTTGTACAGTTTTTTTTGCCACTCACGGTATACTTTACCCACACCAATACACTAACAATTTACAAACTAAGCCTTCTCGGAAGCCAATGACCATTCCCTTCTGACTTGGGTTAAATCGTTCTGTTTCCCCATTACGACAACGACTGCACTGTTTTTCTGCGTTTCCCCAAGATATATATATATATATATATATATATATATATATATATATATATATATATGATGGTGTCCTATTGGGTAAAATATTCCGAAGGTAAAATAGTCCCCCATTCGGATCTCCAGGCAGGGACTACTCAGGAGGACGTCGTTATCAGGAGAAAGAAAACTGGCGTTCTACGGATCGGAGCGTGGAATGTCAGATCCCTTAATGGGTCTGGTACATGAGAAAATTCAAAAAGGGAAATGGATAGGTTAAAGTTAGATATAGTGGGAATTAGTGAAGTTTGGTGGCAGGAGGAACAAGACTTCTGGTCAGGTGAATACAGGGTTATAAATACAAAATCAAATAGGGGCAATGCAGGAGTAGGTTTAATAATGAATAAAAAATAGGAGTTCGTGTAAGCTACTATGAACATAGTAAACGCATTATTGTGGCCAAGATAGACACGAAGCCCACACCTGCAACAGTAGTAAAAGTCTATATGCCAACTAGCTCTGCATATGACGAAGAAATTGAAGAAATGTATGACGAGATAAAAGAAATTGAGATAGTGAAGGTAGACGAAAATTTAAGTCATGTGTCACTGGAATTCGATAGTAGGAAAAGGAAGAGAAGGAAACATAATAGGTGAATATGGATTGGGGGGAAGAAATGAAAGAGAAAGCCGCCTGGTAGAATTGTCCACAGAGCATAACTTAATCATAGCTAACACTTGGTTCAAGAATCATAAAAGGAGGTTGTATACATGGAAGAAGCCTGGAGATACTGACAGGTTTCAGATAGATTATATAATGGTAAGACAGAGATTTAGGGACCAACTATTGAATTGTAAGACATTTCCAGGGGCAGATGTGGACTCTGACCACAACCTATTGGTTATGAAATGTAGATTAAAACTGAAGAAACTGCAAAAAGTTGGGCATTTGAGGAGATGGGACCGGGATAAACTGAAAGAACCAGAGGTTGTAGAGAGTTGCAGGAAAAGCATAAAGGAACAATTGAGAAGAATGGGGGAAAAGTATTTGTATGGAGTGTATCCATGTATGGAAGTGAAACATGGACGATAAATAGTTTGGACAAGAAGAGAATAGAAGCCTTTGAAATGTGGTGCTACAGAAGAATGCTGAAGATCAGATGGGTAGATCACGTAACTATTGAGGAAGTATTGAATACGATTGGGGAGAAGAGGAGTTTGTGGCACAACTTGACAAGAAGAAGGGATCGGTTGGTAGGACATGTTCTGAGGCATCAAGGGATCACAAATTTAGTATTGAAGGTCAGCGTGGAGGGTAAAAATCGTAGAGGGAGACCAAGAGATGAATACACTTAGCAGATTCAGAAGGATGTAGTTTGCAGTAGGTACTGGGAGATGAAGAAGCTTGCACAGGATAGAGTAGCATGGAGAGCTGCATCAAACCAGTCTCAGGACTGAAGACGAAGACGACGACGACGACGACGACGACGACAACATAAGCTGAGTCACATTAGTGTGACTATAGTTTTATGATAAGAGGGTCACAAAAAAGATAAAATAGCGGACTAGCACATGAATAAAAGCATAACTGAAACAGAAGTTCTGCTTATACCGAATATTGAAACTGAACTGAGGTTTCTGAAAACCTGAATGACAACATTGTACAAAAGTGAAACGTACGCCATGAAGAAGATTAGAAAAGAAAATGTAAACATTTCAGATATATTGCTACAGTCGGAAGTTAGAAATAGTGGAGAGACGTACGAAGTGACGGCAAGGGGGGAATGTCCGAGGAAATGAATTTGCCTAGAAACTCGACTTTACGGAGAGACAAGTTGACAGTATGTGTACTAAGATACCACAAGTAATAAATGTAAAATTGGAAGCATGCGAGGGCATTAGTAAGAGATGACAAGTGGAGAGCGACACCAAACAACTCGAGGAGTTGGTAACTTCAAAAAAGTTCTTCCCATTCTCTCATTATTTATTAACTTCTATAACTCCCGTTATTTTTGCCTTTAAATTAACTGAAATTATAAATTTTTTGGTAACTTTTTTCTTTTTTTGCGCAAGGTTTAGTTTCGCTCTAGGTTGTATCATGTCTTCTTTGAAGCGTATTCCCAAATGCTGTTCTCATAGACATATATCACAATTAAGTCGTCAGGTCCACAATAGGCCCCTTCCGTCTGGTGCTAAGTTTAGACTTCCTCTACTGGGTATAGTCAGTTGTTTTTCTGCCTTGTACATAAAAAGTGTGTGTGGTATGTCACAAACAAGAGCTGTAATAGGTCTAGACTGCTTACATTACCACTGAATTATATGTCGTGGCATTTTAATGTATGTTTTTAGGGCTGCGCCTGAGAGTTCGACAAACCGCTTTTAACTTGGAATGCCCGGAGTTCATAGCACTTCACCTGCCGATATCTGTGCAGGGTGATTATAGTTAAATTTTCAAAATGCTGTAGAAATACACCACTGGTCGGAATGATGTCAAATTGCAACGGAATACTATCGGAGAAGGGTGAAAACGTATGGCAGAAGAAAAAATAGTGAAAATTGATCAATAGATGACGCCGTAAGTGTCAGAGTACGTAAATGAAAGCAGCTGTCATGCGCACGACCCATTGAAGTTGGTATAAGTACGCCGGGGGCACGTCTTCTCTTTTCGCGTCTGCGACGTTCACCATGACTGTCTCAATGCGGGATCGCGCTGTGCTTGTGAAGTTGTATTTCAAGAATGATGACTGTGCAACACGTCGTTCTGCAGAAGTTCCGGGCACTGTAGGGTTTGAAAAAAAAAAGCGTTGGTCCGATTACTGCCGTGGGACTGAAGAAAATGATTCGGAAATAGGAAAGAGACTGGTTATTTTGGTATGCAACCTGGTAGAGGGAGGAAACTAATTGATTCGACGTCAGTGGAAGCAGTGACCACAGCAATGCAGGAAGAGACGAGTGGTCGTGTGCAAACGTGTAGTGCACGGAGAATTGCCCGAACATCAGACATAGCCGTGAGCACGTTGCGTGAAATCGTACGAAACATCCTCCTTTGCTGACCTTCCATCAAGAGAGACCTTTGCTTTAGAATTTCTTGATCGCATGAAAGTAGACAATGATTGGCCGTAGATGATGATCGAGAGACGAAGCCCACTTCCATCTGACAGGATATGTCAATACACGGAATTGCCGAATGTGGGCAATCACACGCAAATTAACCAGTAACACTTAATCCTCAAAGGGTCACTGAGGGTTTACCGCATTATTTATCATAGGGCCATATTTTTTCGAAGAGATGGGCGCTTCCGATCCTGTTACCTGTACCGTCACTGGTAAGCGCTACGAGTGTCTTTTGCACAACCACGTCATTCCAGCTCTCAAACAGCGTGGATGTGTGGATGGGATCATTTTTATGCAAGATGGCGCACCTGCGCACATTGCAAATCTAGTTAAGCAGCTCCTGAAGCGCAATTTCGGAAATGATAGAATTATCAGGCGCCTTTTCCCTACAGCCTAGCAGTCTCGATCACCTGATCTTAATCCGTGAGACTTCTGCCTATGGGGCTATCTGAAAAATGTGTTCATGTTCCGATTGCAAACTTAGCCGCATTGAAGGCACGCATGCGCAACACATTCTAAACAAACCCCGGAAACACTTTGATCAGTTTCTTGATGCTTTTATGCGGTTTTTGCCTCGGGACAATTAAAAACTGATTTTTCCCATCCGATGTGATACGATCTTGGCGTGGTGGATGGGATTACGTAACTAACAGTATCACAGCTGTCTACCCATGGACACTGAGTAGTACAGTTCGTTTAACGTCAAACTTGCAACTTAGGCGTTGTTGTATGATCCATTTGTCATTTGTAGTCGACAACTATTAAATTATGATGATTACAGCGCCATCTGTTGTTAAATTTCGTAGCTATTTATTTTTCTTCTGCCATACGTTTCCCCCTTCTCCGATAATATTCCGTTGCAATTTGTCATCTTTATGACAAGTGGTGTTATTTCTATAACGGTTTGAAAGTTCAACTTTAATTATAATCTTGTATTTCAATTGTTATCCAGATTTGCAGTTATTTCCTCTAAGTGGTTTAATGGATAATATACAGATGATTGTGACGATGATGTAGTAGTAGTATACATTAGATATTAGCACTTTGCTATTAAACTAACGAACAACGAAGTGCACATTAACATAAAAGTGTAAAACGTACTAAGTTGTCTAGGCAGGAGCAGGCAATATCTGATTACGCTTCATGTACAGAAAATAGTTCCCTTATACATCTCTTCGTTTTTATGCAATAAGGATTAAGTAATCTTAAAACTTATCATGCACCAGTAAATGGGCTATTAATACTCTGAAATGATTCTAAAGTTCAGACAGTCCATTGTCCATTTTAGTGGACTTCAAAACTTCTCTTCGGACTAGTTCGTTGGTATTCGACATTATTTAGAAGTTGCGCATAATACTGTCTATGATAACTGATATTTTGAATTTTGTGCTTTTTCTTCCCCTCTCGTTCTCTACGTAGTAATCTAACAGAGTACTACGATTACTGAAAGATACTACATGGACCTGACCAATCTTTCATGGATGATAAATTCAGTTGATTTGTCTCTTCGAAACTGAAAAACGTTGGAGTTCATCATGCGCAACATGCGAACAGCAGTCGCGTTCACCGTCGCACGGGAACAGTGATTTTTTTCTGAATAAAAGGTATCTTGTGCATTAATTCAGGGTATAGGCTGTCCCCTTTCCAAAGTTCATCCAAACACGACTAGCCACTTTAGCGTGAAGGCGTAGCAAACGTACTAACTCGACGGTGCAGCGCAAATTTTATTATTGAACGTGCAACGACGTCCTTTTGCCCTCACGTATGTGCCTGTTACCAGCGGATATACTAGCGGTTCATAATCACTCACCGAGCGAGGTGGCGCAGTGGTTAACACACTGGACTCTCATTCGGGAGGACGACGGTTCAATCCCGCGTCTGGTCATCCTGATTTAGGTTTTCCGTGATTTCCCTAAATTACTCCAGGCAAATGGCGGGTTGGTTCCTTTGGAAGGGTACGGTCGGCTTCCTTCCCCGTCCTTCCCTATTCCGACGAGACCGATAACCTCGTTGTTTGGTCTCTTCCCCCCAAACAATCCAATCCATAATCAAACTCAGCCTCACTGAAAGTCTGTCACGTTCTACATGCAAAGGCATGACATCTCTTTGTCGTACAGCACTTAAATGACACTCGTCTCAAAGCGTCGCTGAAGCTGTGAGATGCGCCTTACGCCCAGCGGCTAAAATGCAACGGGCTTGCATGGAAGCATGGATTAAACACTTTGAGGATTGGATAAGCATTGAATTCATTACGCTGAATCGTATTAGGTAGGACATGTTAAACAATGAATACGGTTCAAAAGTCAGAGCAAATAGCTTTCTCCATGAGTAATTATTGTTTCGTCCGCAGCTCGTGGTCGTGCGGTAGCGTTCTCGCTTCCCGCGCCCGGGTTCCCGGGTTCGATTCCCGGCGGGGTCAGGGATTTTCTCTGCCTCGTGAGGGCTGGGTGTTGTGTGGTGTCCTTAGGTTAGTTCTAGGGGACTGATGACCATAGACGTTAAGTCCCATAGTGCTCAGAGCCATTTGAACCAATTATTGTTTCACATTTCTGCTTATGTTCTTCAAATCAACAAATACCTTGTAGTAGACACTTTTAAAAGTAGCCTGTATGTTAATTCAAGTTGTAAGCTAATTCTATTCTAAATTTCTTTCAAATGCGTCCAGCCGTTACAGCGCGAAAGAGTAACAAACATATATCACACACAAACTTTTATATTTATAATATATATGGGATTGGTATTCAAATTTCATGTATAGTCTCTTATGATCTATTGGAAAAACGCAAAATGAGGAAGACAGACAAATCCAATTAATAAAGAACAATCAAACGTAAAACTGAAGAAAAAATTTGGAAATTTGTGGTACGGTTTTATGGGACCAGACTGTTGCGGTCATCGGTCCCTAAGCTTAAACACTACTTAAACTAACTCAAACTAACTTACGGTAAGGACGACACACATACCGAGGCCTTAAAATATAGCGTGAACCTTTGTAAGTATGAAGCAAGTGACAGGCATAATAGGTACAGTATACAGTATTAAACTAAACTATGAAACATAAGACTGTTGGTCATATGTTAGATGAACCTGAGTGTAGGAAACATTTGGGTTAGTCTGATTGACAAGAGAATCTGAATACAGGATGGCAATTTGCGTCTCCTGTAGAACATCTACTATGTTGGTATGGAAAATAATGTGCTACAATGTGATCGGGCAGTGCATGTTACGGGCGTAAACTTGGTGCTATGAATCACTAATTGGGTCGTTCCTGAGTATACGTTGTTCTTCTTACATGAAGTATGTCACATTACATTTTTTAGTGCAATCAAGTTGTAAGGAAGTGTCCTTTGTGATAAGTGTGCTGGCTGTATCTAGGCGTTACTGTTCAAATACGCGCTTGTGCAAACCCTGAGGACGATAGTAACTTTCTCATCATTTCACTGCCAAGTAGCATAGCTCGATGAAACTTGCACCATACATAGAAAGACTTATATAGCATAGTACAGATGATGTTCCATACTCCGAGAAGCGTAGGGGACGATGCGGGAGACCCGCACCGCCGTTCTAGGCAAGGTCGCAACGGAGGTGGTTTGCCATTGCCTTCCTCCGACCGTGATGATGATGATGATGATGATGATGATGATGATGATGATGATGATGATGATGATACAACACCCAATCATCTCGAGGCAGGAAAAATCCCTGACCCCGCCGGGAATCGAAGCCGAAACCCCGTGCGCGGGAAGCGAGAACGCTACCGCAAGACCACGAACTGCGGACATACACTCCTGGAAATTGAAATAAGAACACCGTGAATTCATTGTCCTAGGAAGGGGAAACTTTATTGACACATTCCTGGGGTCAGATACATCACATGATCACACTGACAGAACCACAGGCACATAGACACAGGCAACAGAGCATGCACAATGTCGGCACTAGTACAGTGTATATCCACCTTTCACAGCAATGCAGGCTGCTATTCTCCCATGGAGACGATCGTAGAGATGCTGGATGTAGTCCTGTGGAACGGCTTGCCATGCCATTTCCACCTGGCGCCTCAGTTGGACCAGCGTTCGTGCTGGACGTGCAGACCGTGTGAGACGACGCTTCATCCAGTCCCAAACATGCTCAATGGGGAACAGATCCGGAGATCTTGCGGGCCAGGGTAGTTGACTTACACCTTCTAGAGCACGTTGGGTGGCACGGGATACATGCGCACGTGCATTGTTCTGTTGGAAGAACAGGTTCCCTTGCCGGTCTAGGAATGGTAGAACGATGGGTTCGATGACGGTTTGGATGTACCGTGCACTATTCAGTGTCCCCTCGACGATCACCAGAGGTGTACGGCCAGTGTAGGAGATCGCTCCCCACACCATGATGCCGGGTGTTGGCCCTGTGTGCCTCGGTCGTATGCAGTCCTGATTGTGGCGCTCACCTGCACGGCGCCAAACACGCATACGACCATCATTGGCACCAAGGCAGAAGCGACTCTCATCGCTGAAGACGACACGTCTCCATTCGTCCCTCCATTCACGCCTGTCGCGATACCACTGGAGGCGGGCTGCACGATGTTGGGGCGAGAGCGGAAGATGGCCTAACGGTGTGCGGGACCGTAGCCCAGCTTCATGGAGATGGTTGCGAATGGTCCTCGCCGATACCCCAGGAGCAACAGCGTCCCTAATTTGCTGGGAAGTGGCGGTGCGGTCCCCTGCGGCACTGCGTAGGATCCTACGGTCTTGGCGTGCATCCGTGCGTCGCTGCGGTCCGGTCCCAGGTCGACGGGCACGTGCACCTTCCGCAGACTACTGGCGACAACATCGATGTACTGTGGAGACCTCACGCCCCACGTGTTGAGCAATTCGGCGGTACGTCCACCCGGCCTCCCGCATGTCCACTATACGCCGTCGCCCAAAGTCCGTCAACTGCACATACGGTTCACGTCCACGCTGTCGCGGCATGCTACCAGTGTTAAAGATTGCGATGGAGCTCCGTATGCCACGGCAAAGTGGCTGACACTGACGGCGGCGGTGCACAAATGCTGCGCAGCTAGCGCCATTCGACGGCCAACACCGCGGTTCCTGGTGTGTCCGCTGTGCCGTGCGTGTGATCATTGCTTGTACAGCCCTCTCGCAGTGTCCGGAGTAAGTATGGTGGGTCTGACACACCGGTGTCAATGTGTTCTTTTTTCCATTTCCAGGAGTGTAGTACAGAAGGTAACTGATATACGCAGTGAGACGAACAGAAGTGACATTTATATTCAAAGACAATAATTACACAGACGTCTCCACGATTTGTGATAGCCCCCTGGACATTACAAAAGGCGGGGCGTGGCCCTTATTAGGGTGTGTGATCGCCAAGAACGGCAGTGCATGATCTACAACGTGCTTCCATGCTAGCCTCTAGGTTGGAAATGCGTCCTTGGTAGGACTGGACGGTCTCGGTGTTTGTGAACGTGCTGCAATACCTGTCCCCACTGCATCCCACAATGTGCTCGGTGGGATTTAAGTTGGGGGGACGGCCAGACTAGACCATTCGCCGAATATCCTCTCGTTCCAAGAGTTGCTCCACCTGCGCTGTTCGATGCAAATGCGCACTGTCTTCCATAAAAAGATTCAGGGGCGAATGCACACCTGAAAATAAGCACGTGGGTAAGGAGCACAGCGTAACACGTTGACCAGTGTTCAAAGATTCTTAGGTCAGTAAACCAATGGAACATCTTGCCTCCCCACACCATAACACGTGAACCACCTTGTTAGACAATGTTCGTGAGTTCATCGTGTTCCCATCTCACGCCACATTGACGACAAAGTGCTTTCACAATTTCCTGTGGTTTCCAGTTATCTTCCGGAAAAGCGCGGGTCATGCATTTCTGTTATTGTATCTCGTTTCATCCTGATCCAGAACTCTACTTAAACGTTGTTGCACGTTCCAGATTTTTTGGGCCTTGTTCTTGATAAAAAGCTGGCTTGATTGCCCCCATCATTCGTTAGCTAAAGATTGTTCTGCGCTCATCATAAGGACGAACCCAAGTAAACATTACACTATGTATTCTTCCGCGTTTTCTGCAACCTATCTGGATTTTGTTTAACCTGGAGCGGAAGCCAAGCTGTCTCGAGTACAGTCAAACTAATATGGGTTCGTTTTATGCTGTGCCTTTCACATACACCGACTCAGCACGATACGGGGAAACAGCTATACCGTCGCATTTCACTCGGACAGTACTGGCCAGGCAAGTGATCCAACTAACATGCAGTGATGCGGAAAGTTGCAGTAAAGACGTAAAAGAGACGAACAGAGAACAATATAGCTTTGATTGTCATTCAGTCTTTAAACAGAAGAAATAATGGTAAAACTCAAGCGCTACGCTTCTCAGGTAATCGGACGGAAAACGTGACATGTCTTCGACCTTAGCTAATATAGTATTGTAATTAAAAACAGGAGTGATGAAAATTTCTGACATTAACAAGGGTAATTTTTCTGCATGAGCTGTGCCTAGCTTGAAAGCACACTGCTGAGTTCCCATGTTGCTAAATGTTGATCCCATTGGAGGTATTACAATCAGTCGTCTGATAATTTCTTAACTCCTTCCATATTGGCCTCTAAGGAATACATTTCGGTGCTGCTACGTTGGTAACGAGGCGCTCAGCAACAGACTCACAAGCCACCAAAAAGCCCACATTTCCTCCTGGTCATTTATGACTTTCTGTTCACGTCACTATCTCTCGTGTGAGACTACATCTGTCGTACAAACCAATGGGCGTATTCAAATAGAATTTTTGATTTTTCCAATTTCTCCAAAAAAATTGATTGTATAATGTTTGCTGGCCGCGGTGGCAGAGTGGTTCTAGGTGCTTCAGTCTGGAACCGCGCGGCTGCTACGGTCGCAGGTTCGAATCCTGCCTCGAGCATGTATATGTGTGATGTCCTTAGGTTAGTTAGTTTTAAGCAGTTCTAAGTTCTAGGTGAATGATGACCTCAGATGCAAAGGCCCATAGTGCTCGGAACCATTTGAAGAATTTTACGTGCGATATGTAATTAGAAATTAGAAGACGTGCATTTTTCTTCAAAAATGGTGGTTGAATATGAGTTAATGAAGACGCAGTTAATTAATTTCGTATTGAAATGATGCAGGCATAAATAAAATTATGGACCACAACGAGATTCGAACTGCCGCTTCAAAGGAACATATGAATATCATTCTATGAGGCTATCGTTTACGCCACACACATAATTTGATTGTGATTAACTATTTATTACATAGTGTTCTCGAAAAAAACGTCACAGCAATTTTTTCTCTGTAACCGTGTCAAAAGCATTAAGAACAAGTAGTTTCTCGCCGTTGACGGTGTTCCGCGCGCATGAAGCAGAAAGCAGTTACATCCATTTTCACCGACAGAGCACCAATTTATGGAGACAGTGACTCGATATCATTTTTGAAATAAAAATTACGTAGCTGAAACATGATCAAGAAAAGCGTTGATAGCTGTTCATACATCAGAATGTCTTAAAGTTTCATTTACAATGACATAGTAATAAGATGTCTAATACATAAATTGGACCTACTTCCAAAAGCAGAATAACATCAGCGTACTAGAGTTACAGCTGCTGAGCAATCGTCGCGGTTGTATTTATTTGCTTCAGGTTTCTTCTTATGATGAACGAAGTATAGTTGCATGTGGAGCTTAATGCTCTCAACTTCCTTGCACACCTCTTGGGTGCAAATCGTTCTACTCCATTTCATATTTACTGGGCCCTGGGCTCGTCCCATCTGCTCTCTGGCTGCCAGGTTTATGCCTCGGCGGAGCCTTTGGCTTTGAAAATTGTAGATCCAGTCCATGATCACGGAGTTGATCCGGTCACTGCCACCTTATGGATTAGCAGCAAAGACAGTCTCCTTGCCAAAGTGGGGGCCTTACCTCTTCAGTTCAGATAGTACCAGCTCTTGTTCTCCAAAGCAATTGCATTTGACAACTTCCTGGTCATTCAACTTATCGCTTTTTACATATGCGGGGTATGGACCGCATGATACCCCTGGGTGAGATTACTGGTTAGGATGCACCTCACTGCCCTCTCTGACCATCCTCCATGGAATGTGCCGCCTCTTCCCCCCCCCCCCCCCCCCAAAGTTTTTCGCGCACATCCCCCTCCCTTAATTAGTGCCTGAGCCAGTAATTACGATCAGTATATTTCACATTGCTAAAGTCTCAGTTGCCTCCAGGACTTTTGGTGTCTGTTACAATCAGCTCTTCAGGAGTATCAGGGTGTTATTATCTTCTGCACTGATGACTCTAAAACTGTGGGGAAGACGAAATTGTGCTTTTACATCTCCTGCTGGTCAGAAACAACTTTCGTTGCCAGGAACATGTAGCAGAGCTGACAGCCATTAACGGAAGTAGCGGAACAAAGAGAGCACAGCCCCACGTTGCATTGTTGCCAAATTTATTCAAGATGTCGGCGATAGGTATGGCAACGTTGCAATGGCATCATGGTGAGAAGTTCAAATGTTGTGCGAGGATAGGTCACTTGGGCTATCTCAACTAACCTAAGTCATCCGAGCGCCACCTCTTCCTAGGAATTGGCAGGGAAAGGACTCAGCCTGTGCTGGGCTGCTGGATAGGATGGACATATGTCTATATTTTGCTTGCAGTGTTTATTTAAACAATTGTAGGCCGTAGCTGTATCCAGTGTGTCCACCATGAAGTTTGGAGTCCAACTGATGTAGTACACAGTGTAGCCACCAGTGGGCACTGTCATTCCATGGCTGTCTGGGGGGGGGGGGGGGGGGGGAACGGCGGGAAAAGGAATCGGTCTGCTCTGGAGTACTGGAGAGAGGAAGGAGTGTACTTTACTTTGGAACAATTTTTTTAGTGATGGATTTCACATAGTTCATTAGTTACACTGATACAAAACTCACTCTGAAGTGCTTGAAGTCACAATAGAGCCTACAGACAGCTATCTATTTCTGGTCAGCTTCAGATTAAATCGGTAATGGTGCTGCAGTGCGAGGGGGGTCTTTCAGTCTCTGATTTTATCCTAAGACTGCGAGAATGCTCTGTGACTCACATCTGCATAGAGATACGTCATAAATTATGCACTATGCTCGAGGTGCTAGAAATAGGTAGAGCACTGTCTGGTATACTTTGAAGATGTATGTGTTCGAGAATTAATGATGACTGAACATACTGCACTGTCATCTATCTACATTCGCAATGATACTTGCACAGTAGAGAAGGGGTGGTTTAGCTATGATACTGAAACTGGGAAACATGCTGTCACATCATTGGTCAGTGTTGAAATTACTGTAAAATTCTAAAATTGTTCACACTATCAAATTTGATGCTCATTATTACAGTGCATCGACAGTGTCGTTTCCATCCCATCCCATCCGTGAACTGGTACATTGTTGGTTACCACATAATGAACACTAACACTGCTTTTTGACTTTGAGATAGAGGTTTGGTTGAGGGCAACACCTTCTGTGGATCGCTGGCACCAAACAAGTGATCGTGTACATGACTGCCATGTGAGAAATCAGGTAAAATGGAACACAGAACCATCAGCTATTCTGTCACTGTGACAAATGAGTTCAAATGTAGAGGTCATCAGTCACCTTTGGACAACTGTTTGGAAACTCTCCACAATGGTGCCAAACTCTCCCATTTACTTACGTTGTATCTGTCTTTTATTTAAAATCATCCAGTTTTGGCGACTATTACAAGACGCCTTCCTCAGGGCGTGTAGCTAACTGCTGAATGGGTGCTAGTTTAATTACTTAATACTATGGAGGAGTACTGTCACTTGATATGAGGGTGAGGAGGAAGAGTATTAGGTTCTCTTTTATTGGTATTTGATTTGCGTGTTGCCATTGGCGGAAATAGGCGTTTTCCATTCAAGTTTCCTTCATTGCTTGCCATTGGTGGAAATCTGCGAATACGATAATTCAGCAGTGACTGCAGCGTAACCTAGTATCGGCTAGGGCGCATCAGCACTCTGTGTACTCTCCACCGCTGTGACCTACCACGTGCCTATTGCTCTACGAGAGCTGTCCTTCCACAAGGCTGTCACTGTTGGCAGCCAATACGCTGGGAGTTGGTACCCGTCTTCTCCATTCATGTTGTCTGGTCGCTTGACTGTTTCTATAGCCTTTCTGATCTTCCTCCTCAAGCTAAACGGCTGTTTCGTCAAGTGCTGCTCCCGATAATCGATCTTCATCCTGTGCTATTCCTGGCTTTCTGCCACCGCTGATTTGTTGTATGGTTTGAAACGGATATCTCTCGTGTTCTGTTTACTTTGTGCTTATAGCACGCCCAGCCTCTCCTACATACACTAGTCCACATTCGTACCCGATTTCATAAACTCCGGCAGCATGAAACTTGTCAGTTGTATCTTTCGTCGAGCAGAGAACATCTTTTATTTTGTTGTTGTTGCCACAAAAAATCGGCTTTATACCTGCCCGACGGAGGAGGAAAATTTTGCCCAGGCGTTTGGTGACCACTTGTACGTATGGCAGCAGGACCCTGTTCCGTGCCTCGTCCTGCATTTCCCTATTGCCCTCCTGCTTTGGCGCCACACTTTTGTGTATCATTCCCATGTCGTAGCTATCCGCACCAAAACTGGACCTGAGGTTCTGTAGTTCAGCTTTGAGATTGTATTCATCGCTGATCCTGTAGGCTCTCTTGGTTAAAGTTTGCAGTGCCGATTTCTTTTGCGTAGGATGGTGGTGGGAGGATGCACGCATGTATCTGTCCGTATTAGCGGGCTTTCTATAAACTGTGTCTTAGCTTCCTATCAGGCTTACGGTAAACTTCCACGTCGAGAAAAGGCAATACGCCGATTCTTTTCAATCTCCATGTTGAAGTGAATTCCGCTGTGCTACTGATTGAGATACGACTTGAGTAGAAGAAGGGATCGGTTGGTAGAACATGTTCTGAGACATCGAGGGATCACCAATTTAGTATTGGAGGGCAGCGTGGAGGGTAAAAATCGTAGAGGGAGACCAAGAGATGAATACACTAAGCAGATTCAGAAGGATGTAGGCTGCAGTAGATACTGCGATTTGAAAGAACTTGCACAGGATAGAGTAGCATGGAGAGCTGCATCAAACCAGTCTCAGGACTGAAGACCACAACAACAACAGATTGAGATGTTGGTGGAAGTTCTGAAGTCTGGCAAAATTCTTGTCGGGCAGATATTAAGCCGATTTTTCGTAGCAACAACAAAATAAGACGTTCTGGGCTCGACGAAAGATACATTTGACAAATTTCATGCCGAAGGAGCTGATGAATGTGGACTCCTGTATGTAGGAGAGACTGGGCGTCCTATAAGCACAAGGTTATCAGAACACGAGTAATACATCTGTCTCAAACAATACAACAAATCGGTGGTGGCAGAACGTCAGGAACAGCGCAGGATGAAGATCGAATTTCGAGAGGCCCGCTTACTGACGAAACAGCCGTTTAGCTTGAGGAGGAAAATGGGAGACGCCATAGAAATACCCGACTCCCAGCATCTTGGGTGCCAACTGTGACAGCTTTGCAGGAGGACAGCTCTCTCAAAGCAATAGGCGCGCCGTAGGCCACAGCGGCGGAGGGTACACAGAGCTGAAGCGCCATAGCCGATACCAGGTAGTTAGTAAACAGCGCTACTCTGCAGTCGCTGCTCAATTTTCCTATTGGCCTATTTCCACCAATGGCAAGCACCAAAGGAAACTCCAATGGAAAACGCCTATTTCCACCAATGGCAACACGCAAAGCAAAGACCAATAAAAGACCACCTAATAGCTTTCCTCCTCACCCTCACATCCAATGACAGCACTCCTCCATAGTATATAATTAAACTAGCACCCTTTCAGCAGTTAGCGATACGCGTGAGGAAGGCGTCTTGCAATAGTCGCCGAAACGTCGGAATTTTATAGCTGACAATGTGGCCACAAATCCAGGTTTTTTGTTAAAACAGACTACTATAACGAAAATGCTGATCTGTTCTGTGGTGTGAAATCTTCAATGTAGTTCTCTTCCTCGCAGTCTGTTTTTACAGAAAACAGGAATGTTGTATTTACGGCTTATCAGCGATTCACTGGTATACTACTGCGGATTCTGAATCATCTCAAACTTTGTAATGCTACCCGTTCGCTGATTAAAACGATGCTAAATGCTGTTACTGAAGCTGCTATCCTCACAAATCCAGTAGCTGGAGACATCGGTCTCATACTGAGTATAACGGTGACTCCAACCGATTTACCCACTAATTTTCAGCGATTTCAGTTCCTAGTCAAGGTCTTGTTTGCAGTAACATTAAAACAAAGTTCAAGGTCGGCAATTGTGCAGCCTTGCCGGGTTCGCTAATGAGACGTCAGGTGACAGTGGTCGTCACATGGCACTTGATGAGCAGTACGAGGTAAGCCTACAGAATAATGGGACTATTGCTATAAAACATTTTATTGAAAACCGGGCATATTTACTGTCCGCCGCAATATAAACCCCGTCTCTATGCCTACAACACTCCGAGCGAATTTTCCACCGATGGAAAAAGTGCTGGAAGTCTTCTGTGTGAGCTCCTTCTGACATACGCTGCTTCTTATTTCATTGCTTCAACCGACTGAAATCGTGTTCCTTTTAATGGAAATTCGTTCTTGGGCAATACATAAGTCACGTGGTACTAGGTCACCGAATAAGGTGGGTAGTCACACTCTGGAATGCTGTACTTAGCAAGAAACCTCTTAACGGACAATGCGGTGTTAGCCGGTGCGTTGTCTTGATACAGAACCCATGACTTATTTCACAGTTCGGTTTTTTTTCTTATTTTCTCCCAGAGTTAAGCAAGAACCTCAAAGTAAAAATGTTAATAATTTGAGTTTCAGGAAGCTAGTGAACATACACAATTCCATGAATATCGAATAACTCGTCGCCTTGACTCTTGATTTGCTCATTCGAGCTTTCACGCTCTCGGTTAAGTTGCGCTCTTCCACTAGTTGGACTGGCGCTTAGGTTCTCCATCATAAGTGAAAAGCTAAGACTCGTCGCATGTTTTCACTAGTTCCAAGAAATTAGGATCATTTTCAGTGGTATTCAAAGTGTCAGTACAAACATTTTCACGAGCTTCTTTTTGTTATATTTCGAGAATTTCCAGCACCAATTTCGCACGCAGTTTTCTCGTGTCAAGTTGATCATATAAAATTTTCGTTAAGCTTTCTGTATCAGTCGCTACAGTTTTAGGAATCGATCGAATACGTAACAGTCAGTCAGACCAGAATTAATTACCTAGGCTCTGGATATGTTCATCTGTCTTTTGTGTTGAAGGGCGTCCCAAGCGTGAGTCATATTCAGCGTCTTCTTGGCTACGTTGGAAACGCATGAATCACTCAAAAACTCGTGTACATGATAAAAAGTGTTCGCCCTACAATTCTTTTAGTGAAAGATACATTTCACTAGCAGTTTTTCCAAGTGTCACCATTTTTCCGGCAGAACATATTAGCAGCTCAAACACAAGCGAAGGCCATGGCCACATTGATTTGTCTACATACACCAGAAGTGCTGCATTCGATTAAGAAGGCTTCACGCTTCACAGCTACTGTTCGTCCATCTTTGGCGCACTTTGAGAGCTTCAATTCCATTATTTTATAACTGCACCTCGTATTTGTCTGGTCTGACTCCATCAACACACTGCAAGAGCTACAACCATCAGAAATATTTTTGCATCACCCCGGTTCCCAGAACTCCTGAAGGTAGACGTTGGCTGTGGAGGGGTTGTATCGCAGACACAGTCCGTTCGACTGTTCACAGGTGTCACTAAACCCTCCCAAAGACCGCCGGCCGCGGTGGCCGAGCGGCTCTAGGCGCTTCAGTCCGGAACCGCGCGACTGCTACGGTCGCAGGTTCGAATCCTGCCTCGGGCATGGGTGTGTGTGATGTCCTTAGGTTAGTTAGGTTTAAGTAGTTCTAAGTTCTAGGAGACTGATGACCTCTGATGTTAAGTCCCATAGTGCTCAGAGCCATTTGAACCTCCCAAAGATGTAAACAACCTGCATGAGCAGCGACTATTAGACGGAGGGGGTCCGACAGCCGATCAGTTCGTCATTCCACCAGGAAGGAGGTACACGGCTCGTGTTGTCTGTAGTTCAACCATGCCTAGACGGTCAATACCGCGGTTCGATCGCGTCCGCGTTACTTTGTGCCAGGAAGGGCTCTCAACAAGGGAAGTGTCCAGTTGTCTCGGAGTGAACCAAAGCGGCAATGTTAGGTCGTGGAGAAGATACAGAGAGACAGGAACTGTCGGTGACATGCCTCGCTCAGGCCGCCCAAGGGCTACTACTGCAGTGGATGACCGCTACCGACGGATTATGGCTCGGAGGAACCCTGACAGCAACGCCACCATGTCGAATAACTGTGCGCAGTAGACTGAAAGATGCGTGACTTAACCCCCGAAGTTCGTGGCGAGGTCCATCTTTGCAACCACGACACCAGGCAGCGCGGTATAGATGGGCCCAACAACATGCCGAATGGACCAGTCAGGATTCGCATCACGTTCTCTCACCGATGAGGGTCGCATATGCCTTCAACCAGACAATCGTCGGTGACGTGTTTGGAGGCAACTCGGTCAGGCTGAACGCCTTAGACACACTGTCCAGCGAGTGCAACAAGGTGGAAGTACCCTGATGTTTTTTTGTGGCATTAAGTGCTGCCGACGTACGCCGCTGGTGGTCATGGAAGGCGCCGTAACGGCTGTACGATACGTGAATTCTATCCTCCGACCGATAGTGCAACCATATAGGCAGCATATTGGCGAGGCATTCGTCTTCATGGATGACAATTCGGGCCCCCACCATGCACATCTTGTGAATCACTTCCATCAGGATAACTGCATCGCTCGAGTAGAGTGGCCAGCATATTCTCCAGATATGAACCCTATCGAGCATGCCTTGGATAGATTCAAAAGGGCTGTTTATAGACCACGTGACCCACCAACCACTCGGAGGGATCTACGTCGAATCGCCGTTGAGGATTGGGGCAATCTAGACCAACAGTGCCATTATGAACTTGAGGAAAGTATGCCAAGACGAATACATGCATGCATCAATGCAAGATGACATGCTACTGGGTATTGGAGGTACAGGTGTACACAGCGATCTGGACCACCACTTCTGAAGGTCTCGCTGTATGGTTGTACAACATGCAATGAGCAATAAAAAGGGTGGAAATGATGTTTACGTTGATCTATATTCCAATTTTCTGTTCAGGTTGGGGAACTGTCGGAACCAAGGTGTTGCAAAACTTTTTTGATGTGTGTAGATTGCAAATATCCGCTGGAAACACCCCAAAAATGTGCATGATGACTGTTAGGAAGGACACCATACGCACACAGAGCCTATAATTTACGCGGCTGCTGGGAAATGCTAATCTAGATGTACATATAACTACGCGAAGCACTCCTGTGTTCCGTCCGCCTCCATATTGGGTGCAGTTCTATACAGAGATACTCAGTGCAGATCTGGATGCCCATGGACTATAGCAACAGCAGTTTAATATATCGTATACAGGCAACAGGTTGTTTTAACCTTGCTAATTCGTACTGAAACATCTCGGAGCAAAGACCCAGGTCTCATTAACGCTGTATAGTGAGTGTCAGAATGCAAATTAACGGGTAATGGATGCGGGAGGCACGAGGTGCCACAGTCGTTAACACTCTTGGCTCAAGCCACCAGAGCTGGTTTATAATGCCAGCATTGACATCAGTCATGTTCAGTTTGTAACGTCGGAGCAAGTGTTAAGTAACAAGACAGAGTATTGCTGGTAGTATGTAACAACAACAACAACAACTACTACTACTACTACTACAGCTACTGGATGACGTCGTAGACAATTCTGTAACTGGTTGAAGGAAGAGCACTTGTCATGGCACTGGGAAAAATACCATCTCACCACACATTTAAACTGCCCGTAGGCAGTCAATAATATTGAAGTTCTTCTTCGACCGCTCAATCAAATTGCGCAGATTATTCTCTTCCGGGGTGTTGGGCATAAAGACGTTGTTGCTATTGTAGTTGTTTACCATTCCGTGGTCTTCAAGAGAACTCATTTGCTCAGGTAGCACATTTTGTGGATTCAATTACTAGCAGCAACGTTTTTCTTTGTCTTCGAATCATTAGAGTTCCTTCATGTAGTTCTACAATGAAATACAATTTTTAAACAGATCTTAGCTCGAAACTTTATGGTGCATCGTTACATTTACTTACCAAAAGATGGAAACAATATTTCTTCTTTCTGTTCTAAAACACTTTCGCCTTCGAGTTCCATAAGCAGCAACACTTTGTACAGAGTTACTACTTATTAATCTATGCATACAGTGTTCCAAAACTCTGATGACTCGGAACGACATCTTCAAACCATCGAAAACTACTATATCAATTAATCTCTGGGTAATCTATAACCTCGCCTTTAATAGAATATTACGGATGCATTAGCTTTAAAGACACAGATTTAAAAATGTGACTTACATAATCAGTAACAGGTCTTAAATATGATTAAATCTGAGAAGTTTAGAAAGGAAGTGAAGTCCTGTAGCCAAGCTCATTGACTGTACGCCACCGAGTCTCTCTAGAAACTGGCAAGATATTGCACAAAAATGCGCACAGACGGCACGAGACTTCCCGTTATCATACAAAATATTTTAGAAGTTATTGATCCACTCAGTAATATCACGTAGCCGGAAATATTGGGACGGTTTTAGAGCTACATTTGAAATTCATGTAATTTCCGTGCCAAGATGACCCGAAAGACATTGGAAGGCAATGCAGCTGCGTACGAATCTAACATTGTCACTGATCTCGGTTTTCAGAGATTTGGACAAAAAGCAAGAATCGAGAGAGAATAATATGTGCCAAATGGAATACAACAACTTAGTGCACACAGTAAATACTTTCACCGTCGACTGGAAGACATTTATAAATCCACTCGTTTGCTAAACATCCGTCTGTAGGATGGGGACTTCACGCTCGGCGGCCTCCTTGGTGCTCTTCGAAAGCAGTGGGTTATGTGACTGCACTGCGTTTCACCCTCTTACTCCTCTTCATCCACAACAACACAAACCCGACGCCACTCTACATAAGTGCTCCTCAGTGATCCACAAAACATCGCATAACGCTTCAACACACATCGGAGAAAAACAAAGGCGAACCACCACCACCTCTAGGACCTTGACTAGCACCACACACACACACACACACACACACACACACACACACACACACACACACACACACACACACACACGTGCACGCGCGCGCACACGGACTAGTACTCTGAATATGGGACTATACCTTTATTATAATAATATAATGGACAATATTGTCCCAAAAAATTAAAGACGCTCCTATCCAAGGGTTCTGAGCAAGGTTTGGGGAAGCTTTCCCTTGCTTTTAAGACGGATGACCTTTCTGATCGGCTATCGTTTATTCCCCATTGAACGCTCCGCTCCGCTCCTCTCCTCTAAAATTAGCTCGGTTGCAAATGGTGTGAGAGAACCGAGACACCCTGAGGCAGATGCCAAACCCTACGTTCTGGAGAGGAGAATTCGTAGTACTGAAAGAAACTCCGTGATATAAAAATTAATATGGAGTCAATTGGCATGAAATAAACAGAAAGGCGATGACACGAAAATACATCAGTGAAAAATAGTTACTTACTAGGCAATGAAAATTTGTACCAAACCAGAACTTGAACACATTTACCCACTTATAGCGAACAGTCGGCTTAACCATTGGTTACATGTTCTTTCAGACATTCATATACTTGATTTGCATAGATGAGCAATGGATACGCCTCCCTCAGTGCGGAGGCACAAATACGTCCTACCTCCTGTGGGGAAACTGAGTAGCGACCATGGAGGAAATTGGCAGGGACTGCGGATAAGTGGCGCTCGGTGGGAATGTGGGTCGCCCGTGAGGCGTGCCGAGTTAGTCCGTGCACTTGCAGTGACACTGTGTCCTGGATGGCGCAGTGGTTAACACACCTGTCCCCGAGATTTCGGGTTCGAATCCTGGTATGGCACACATTTTCACTCGTCGCTGTTCATTCCGTATCATGTCCCGATGCAGCTGACATCAGTAACATCTGTCCCCTTCTACCCCTCCCCCTTCCTACACCTTTCCACACCTTCCTACACCTTTCCACACCTTCCTAACCCTTTCCACACCTTCCTAACCCTTTCCACACCTTCCTAACCCTTTCCACACCTTCCTAACCCTTTCCACACCTTCCTAACCCTTTCCACACCTTCCTAACCCTTTCCACACCTTCCTAACCCTTTCCACACCTTCCTGCCCCCCCTTTCCTTCCACACCTTCCTGCCCCCCCTTTCCTTCCACACCTTCCTGCCCCCCTTTCCTTCCACACCTTCCTGCCCCCCTTTCCTTCCACACCTTCCTGCCCCCCTTTCCTTCCACACCTTCCTGCCCCCCTTTCCTTCCACACCTTCCTGCCCCCCTTTCCTTCCACACCTTCCTGCCCCCCTTTCCTTCCACACCTTCCTGCCCCCCTTTCCTTCCACACCTTCCTGCCCCCCTTTCCTTCCACACCTTCCTGCCCCCCTTTCCTTCCACACCTTCCTGCCCCCCTTTCCTTCCACACCTTCCTGCCCCCCTTTCCTTCCACACCTTCCTGCCCCCCTTTCCTTCCACACCTTCCTGCCCCCCTTTCCTTCCACACCTTCCTGCCCCCCTTTCCTTCCACACCTTCCTGCCCCCCTTTCCTTCCACACCTTCCTGCCCCCCTTTCCTTCCACACCTTCCTGCCCCCCTTTCCTTCCACACCTTCCTGCCCCCCTTTCCTTCCACACCTTCCTGCCCCCCTTTCCTTCCACACCTTCCTGCCCCCCCTTTCTTTCCATGCCCCCCCTTTCTTTCCATGCCCCCCTTTCTTTCCATGCCCCCCCTTTCTTTCCATGCCCCCCCTTTCTTTCCATGCCCCCCCTTTCTTTCCATGCCCCCCCTTTCTTTCCAAGCCCCCCCTTTCTTTCCAAGCCCCCCCTTTCTTTCCAAGCCCCCCCTTTCTTTCCAAGCCCCCCCTTTCTTTCCAAGCCCCCCCTTTCTTTCCACGCCCCCCTTTCTTTCCACGCCCCCCCTTTCTTTCCACGCCCCCCCTTTCTTTCCACGCCCCCCTTTCTTTCCACGCCCCCCTCTTTCTTTCCACGCCCCCCTCTTTCTTTCCACGCCCCCCTCTTTCTTTCCACGCCCCCCTCTTTCTTTCCACGCCCCCCTCTTTCTTTCCACGCCCCCCTCTTTCTTTCCACGCCCCCCTCTTTCTTTCCACGCCCCCCTCTTTCTTTCCACGCCCCCCTCTTTCTTTCCACGCCCCCCTCTTTCTTTCCACGCCCCCCTCTTTCTTTCCACGCCCCCCTCTTTCTTTCCACGCCCCCCTCTTTCTTTCCACGCCCCCCTCTTTCTTTCCACGCCCCCCCTTTCTTTCCACGGCCCCCCTTTCTTTCCACGGCCCCACCCCTTTCTGGCCCCTTTCCACGGCCTCACCCCTTTCTGGCCCCTTTCCACCCCCCTCCTCTTCCTCTCACACTAACTTACTTTTCAGTTGCCAGGTATTTGGACTAGTTCAGGTAGAACTAGTACCTTTCTTCTTTTTTTTCTGGTTCCTCCAAAGCATGCTATAATCTTTAGCTTTCGTGGGCTTTGTGACTAGTGACGCCAACGTGATGTATCCGACCACAAATATTTTAGCCGTTAGTTTCCGCCCGTCAAATGGAGCCTTAACAGTATGAGAGGCTCCACCAACTGTTTCCTAATAACGCCCCTACACATGGCCCACACAGCCATGTTTTATTTCTGTCTGTATACAACAGTACTGCTACAAATTATTTAAATCTTATATTTCTAATTATTTGCAAGGATCCTAGGGATTTTAAACATCTTGAATCTACTGAGTAATTTTACACTACTGGCCATCAAAATTGTTACACCCAGAAGAAATGCAGATGATAAACAGGTATTCGTTGGACAAATATATTATACTAGAAGTGACATGTGATTACATTTTGACACGATTTGGGTGCATAGATTCTAAAAAATCAGTACCCAGAACAACCACCTCTGCCCGTAATAACGACCTCGATACGCCTGGGCATTGAGTCAAATAGAGCTTGGATGGCGTGTACAGGTACAGCAGCACATGCAGCTTCAGCACGATACCACAGTTCGTCAAGAGTAGTGCCTGGCGTTGCTCGGCCACCATTGACCAGACGTTTACAATTGTTGAGAGATCTGGAGAATGTGCTGACCAGGACAGCAGTCGAACATTTTCTGTATCCAGAAAGGCCCGTACAGGACCTGTAACATGCGGTCGTGCATTAACCTGCTGAAATGTAGGGTTTCGCAGGGATCGAATGCAGGGTAGAGCCACAGGTCGTAACACGTCTCAAATGTAACGTCCATTGTTCGAAGTGCCGTCAATGCTAACAAGAGGTAACCGAGACGTGTAACTAATGGCACCCCATACCATCACGCTGGGTGATACGCCAGTATGGCGATGACAAATATACGCTTCCAATGAGCGTTCACCGCGATGTCGCCAAACACGGATGCGCCATTCGTGCACCCAGGTTCGTCTTTGACTACACCATCGCAGGCACTCCTGCCTGTGATGCAGCCTCAAGGGTAATCGCAGCTGTGGTCTCAGAGCTGGTAGTCCATGCTACTGTAATGGTCGTCGAACTGTTCGCGCAGATGGTTCTTGTGTTGTAAACGTCCACATCTGTTGACTCAGTGACAGAGACGTGGCTGCACGATCCGTTACAGCCATGCGGATAAGATGTGTTTCATCTCGACTGCTAGTGATACGAGGCCGTTGGGATCCAACACGGCGTTCCGTATTACCGTCCTGAACCCACCGATTCCATATTGTGCTAACAGTAATTGGATCTCGACCAAAGCCACCGCCACCGGCGCCAACCATGTGTGAATGCTCTGAAAAGCTGATAATTTGCATATCGCAGCATCTTCTATCTGTCGGTTAAATTTCACGTCTGTAGCACATCATCTTCGTGGTGCAGCAATTTTAATGGCCAGTAGTGTATTATGCTTTTCAATGCTTTGTCGAATTATATGTATAATTTTCTTCTTTTTTGAATCAGCAGGCCGTTAGTCTCTCTTAATTTCAATATAGTGTTTACAGTAAATACTTTACTGCTTCCTCCAACTTACCAGAAAGTGTAGGGGAGACTGGGGCACATTTACGCGGATTTTCTTTCCGAATTTTTTTTAAAAAAATTGGTTAGCTCTATCGTATTTAGAAAATTGTTTAGTCTATAACATGGTTATTAAAGAATAGCTTGGCATATATACTTACAACTCAACATTAAATTTAAGAGTACAAAATAATCTTATACAGGCTTAAGTCAATTGCGTAAATATGACCTGGGTAAGAGGCACATTTCCACATATCACAACTTACATAATGAGTAAACAAATCACACTAATAAATATTCAAAATACGTCTCATTGGCGGCAAACAAAATTACAGGCTTGCTTGTACCAATTAACATAGTAAAATACAAAAATGTAACACGTACTCAACAAATATTTTGGCGAACTTCGCTATTTTAGCACAATATGGCCGACATAGAAGTTTGAATGTTAATCAAGGGCCCATTCACGAGCATTGTCAGAGTTGCAATTTATGCACGCAAAAAATGTTTCCTGTGACTCAATCGTTGTGAGCCCGTATTCTACATAAAGGGAAATCAAGAATAGATCCAGCGCCTTATGACGGGTTGTTTAAAGCAGTCAATACAAAGTTAGTTTCGATCCGCTTTATCAGACTGCTGCAAGTTATAAGAGAAGGCAGAACAACTGGATTAAACATTTGTTGCCACAGGAGTGCTTGCTAACACACACTTCCGAAGGTCCAGTTTGTGAGAGGAAGGAGGAGATAAGAGATGAAAGACGACATCAGGGAAGCGGAAATCATGCGGACCTGAAGAGGATGACAGGAGACCATTGAGAGTTACCAAGTGAAAACCCACCTGGGGGAGAGCACTAATGATATCAGAGGTAGGCTTATCGACAGTCTTCCTTGTTCTAGCTTTCAGCAATTTCTCGTTCGTATCAGTCTTTATTCTCATAAAATTAATTTTTTAGGCTTCAGATTCATTAGGTTCAAATACCTTTTTAGGTATATCTACCTTTTATTGTCACGTGCCTTCATTTTTTCAGACTGTTTTTCCAACTGCTATCGTCCTAAAATTTCCTTTATTTTGAATATCGGTTGGGATGGCAATTTAGAGTAGTACGTAAACGTTCCCTAACAGAACTGCATAACCGTGCCCCATTGCTATATCTGAATTAATTTCGAAACTACAGTAGTCAGTTTCAGGCTTCCAAATTATGTAGATGTCGGGATCTTGAAATGAAGATAAAAGATGAATATCGACAGAAGAAAAGCAAATATAATAAAATGTTATCTAATTAAATCAGAGGATGATAATGGAATCAGATTAGGAAACGAGACGTTTAAGTTGTGGATGATTTTTGCTATTTGGGCAGCAAAATAACTGACGGTGGCCAAAGAAGACAGGATATAAAATGTAGACTGGCAGTGGCAAGAAAATCATTTCTGAAGAAGAGAAATTTGTTAACATTGAATATAGAGTTAAGTGTTAGGAAGTCTTTTCTGGAGGTATTTGTTTGTAATTTATGGAAGTGAAACATGGACGATCAACAGTTTAGACAAAAAGAGAATAGAAGCTATGTATGGGGAAACAGACATGAATACAGTAAGCAGATTCAAAAGGATGTAGGTTGCAGTAGTTATTCAGAGATGGAGCACACACAGGACAAAGTTTCCTGGACAGCTGCATCAAACAGGTCTTTGAACTGAAGAACACAACAATCACCACCTCATAAAATAACATCTCCTGTGAATGAACATATTTATGTATTGTATTGTATTGTTATGTATGTTCTGCACTGGGGACCTAGAAACGACATCCCCGCCGTAGCCCTCAGTGGTTCACAACCCCACAACAGGCTACAGCAGTCGCTCACCCTACAGCTGCCCCACACCAAACCCAGGGTTATTGTTCGGTTCGGTCCCAGTGGAGAGAAGGAAACGTAGTAGGTGAATATGAATTGGGACTAAAAAATGAAAGAGGAAGCCGCCTGGTAGAATTTTGCACAGAGCACAACTTAATCATAGCTAACACTTGGTTTAAGAATCATGAAAGAAGGTTGTATACATGGAAGAACCCTGGAGATACTAAAAGGTATCAGATAGATTATATAATGGTAAGACAGATTTAGAAACCAGGTTTTAAATTTTAAGATATTTCCAGGGGCTGATGTAGACTCTGACCACAATCTATTGGTTATGACCTGTAGATTAAAACTGAAGGTAAAAAGACGAGGGTTAGTAGGAATCCTTGGGTAACAGAAGAAATATTGAATTTAATTGATGAAAGGAGAAAATATAAAAATGCAGTAAATGAAGCAGGCAGAAAGGAATACAAACGTCTCAAAAATGAGATCGACAGGAAGTGCAAAATGGCTAAGCAGGGATGGCTAGAGGACAAATGTAAGGATGTAGAGGCTTATCTCACTAGGGGTAAGATAGAAACTGCCTACAGGAAAAGTAGAGAGACCTTTGGAGAAAAGAGAGCCACTTGAATGAATATCAAGAGCTCAGATGGAAACCCAGTTCTAAGCAAAGAAGGGAAAGCAGAAAGGTGGAAGGAGTATATAGAGGGTCTATATAAGGGCGATGTACTTGAGGACAATATGATGGAAATGGAAGAGGATGAAGATGAAATGGGAGATACGATACTGCATGAAGAATTTGACAGAGCAATGAAAGACCTGAGTCGAAACAAGGCCCCGAGAGTAGACAACATTCCATTAGATCTACTGACAGCCTTGGGAGAGCCAGTCCTGACAAAACTCTCCCATCTGGAGAGCAAGATGTATGAAACAGACTTCAAGAAGAATATAATAATTCCAATCCCAAAGAAAGCAGGTGTTGACAGATGTGAAAATTACCAAACAATCAGTTTAGTAAGCCACAGCTGCAAAATACTAACACGAATTCCTTACAGACAAATGGAAAAACGAGTAGAAGCGGACCTTGGGGAAGATCAGTTTGCATTCCGTAGAAATACTGTGAGGCAATACTGACCCTACGACTTATCTTAGAAGCTAGATTAAGGAAGGGCAAACCTACGTTTCTAGCATTTGTAGACTTAGAGAAAGCTTTTGACAATGTTGACTGGAATACCCACTTTCTAATTCTAAAGGTGTGCAGGGGTAAAATACAGGGAGCGTAAGGCTATTTACATTTTGTACAGAAACCAGATGGCAGTTGTAAGAATTGAACGGCATGGAAGGGAAGGAGCGGTTGGGAAGGGGGTAACAAGCAGTAAAGGAAACAATAGAAAAATTTGGAATTGGAACTAAAATCCATGGAGAAGAAATAAAAACTTTGATGTTTGCCGATGACATTGTAATTCTGTCAGAGACAGCAAAGGACTTGAAAGAGCAGTTGAATGGAATGGACAGTGTCTTGAAAGGAGGATATAAGATGAACATCAACAAAAGCAAAACGAGGATAATGGAATGTAGTCGAATTAAGTCGGGTGATGCTGAGGGAATTAGATTAGGAAATGACACACTTAAAGTAGTAAAGGAGTTTCGCTATTTGGGGAGCAAAATAACTGACGATGGTCCAAGTAGAGGATATAAGATGTAGACTGGCAATGGCACGGAAAGCATTTCTGAAGAAGAGAAATTTGTTAACATTGAGTATTGATTTAAGTGTGAGGAAGTCATTTCTGAAAGCATTTGTATAGAGTGTTGCCATGTGTGGAGTGTTGCCATGTGTGGAGTGTTGCCATGTGTGGAGTGTTGCCATGTGTGGAGTGTTGCCATGTGTGGAGTGTTGCCATGTGTGGAGTGTTGCCATGTGTGGAGTGTTGCCATGTGTGGAGTGTTGCCATGTGTGGAGTGTTGCCATGTGTGGAGTGTTGCCATGTGTGGAGTGTTGCCATGTGTGGAGTGTTGCCATGTGTGGAGTGTTGCCATGTGTGGAGTGTTGCCATGTGTGGAGTGTTGCCATGTGTGGAGTGTTGCCATGTGTGGAGTGTTGCCATGTGTGGAGTGTTGCCATGTGTGGAGTGTTGCCATGTGTGGAGTGTTGCCATGTGTGGAGTGTTGCCATGTGTGGAGTGTTGCCATGTGTGGAGTGTTGCCATGTGTGGAGTGTTGCCATGTGTGGAGTGTTGCCATGTGTGGAGTGTTGCCATGTGTGGAGTGTTGCCATGTGTGGAGTGTTGCCATGTGTGGAGTGTTGCCATGTGTGGAGTGTTGCCATGTGTGGAGTGTTGCCATGTGTGGAGTGTTGCCATGTGTGGAGTGTTGCCATGTGTGGAGTGTTGCCATGTGTGGAGTGTTGCCATGTGTGGAGTGTTGCCATGTGTGGAGTGTTGCCATGTGTGGAGTGTTGCCATGTGTGGAGTGTTGCCATGTGTGGAGTGTTGCCATGTGTGGAGTGTTGCCATGTGTGGAGTGTTGCCATGTGTGGAGTGTTGCCATGTGTGGAGTGTTGCCATGTGTGGAGTGTTGCCATGTGTGGAGTGTTGCCATGTGTGGAGTGTTGCCATGTGTGGAGTGTTGCCATGTGTGGAGTGTTGCCATGTGTGGAGTGTTGCCATGTGTGGAGTGTTGCCATGTGTGGAGTGTTGCCATGTGTGGAGTGTTGCCATGTGTGGAGTGTTGCCATGTGTGGAGTGTTGCCATGTGTGGAGTGTTGCCATGTGTGGAGTGTTGCCATGTGTGGAGTGTTGCCATGTGTGGAGTGTTGCCATGTGTGGAGTGTTGCCATGTGTGGAGTGTTGCCATGTGTGGAGTGTTGCCATGTGTGGAGTGTTGCCATGTGTGGAGTGTTGCCATGTGTGGAGTGTTGCCATGTGTGGAGTGTTGCCATGTGTGGAGTGTTGCCATGTGTGGAGTGTTGCCATGTGTGGAGTGTTGCCATGTGTGGAGTGTTGCCATGTGTGGAGTGTTGCCATGTGTGGAGTGTTGCCATGTGTGGAGTGTTGCCATGTGTGGAGTGTTGCCATGTGTGGAGTGTTGCCATGTGTGGAGTGTTGCCATGTGTGGAGTGTTGCCATGTGTGGAGTGTTGCCATGTGTGGAGTGTTGCCATGTGTGGAGTGAAGTGAAACAGGGACGATAAATAGTTTGGACAAGAAGAGAATAGAAGCTTTTGAAATGTGGTGCTACAGAAGAATGCTGAAGATTAGATGGATAGATCACATAACTAATGAGGAAGTATTGAATAGGATTGGGGAGAAGAGAAGTTCGTGGCTCAACTTGGCCAGAAGGGATGGGTTGGTAGGACATGTTCTGAGGCATCAAGTGATCACCAATTTAGTATTGGAGTGCAGTGTGGAGGGTAAAAATCGTAGAGGGAGACCAAGAGGTGAATACACTAACGAGATTCAGAAGGATGTAGGTTGCAGTAGGTACTGTGAGATGAAGCAGCTTGCACAGGATAGAGTAGCATGGAGAGCTGTATCAAACCAGTCTCAGGACCGACGATAACGACGACGACGACAACAACAACAACAACAACAACAACATGACTTAATAATTGATGCCCACCACCTTTTACACATTACAATAATAGAATTTTTCACTGTAATAGGAGGAATTGTCGGGGAGAAATTTTCGGTTTGTTTTCAAATTTTGCTGTGCTTTCTTAAACATTTTATGTAACAGGGTAAGCAATAAAAAATAGATCGTTGCACACACCTTCAGTGCTAAAGACACCCTTACTGTGGAATAATGAATGACATTTTTCCTCCTGGTGATGTATTTATGTACACACACGAAAAATCACCTTGGTTCTGAGAGTTCCGGAACCTGTACAGAAAAATTGGAATAGAGATCAACATAAGCATTATTTCAGCCTATTTTATTCCTCATGAAAACACATTGCATGTTGTACCACCATAGAGCGAGGCCTTCAGAGGCGGCGGTCCAGATTGTTGTACATACTGGTACCTTTAATATCCAATAGCACGTTCTCTTGCATTGCTGCATGCCTGTATTCGTTGTGGCATACTATACACAAGTTCATCAAGGCACTGTTGGTCTAGATTGTCCCACTTCTTGACAGTGATTCAGCTTAGATCCCTCAGAGTAGTTGGTGGGTGAAGTCGTCCATAAATAGCCCTTCGCAATCGATCCCAGGCATGTTTGATAGGATTCATGTCTGGAGAACATGCTGAACACTCTAGTCAAGCAATGTAATTATCCGGAAGGAAGTGATTCACAAGATGTGCATGATGAGGGTGCGAATTGTAGTCCATGAGGATGAATGCCTTGCCAAAATGTTGCCAATATTGCTGCACTATTGGTCAGAGGATGACATTCACGTATCGTACAACCATTTGGTGCCTTCCACAACCACCAGCAGTGCATGTTGGCCCCACATAATGCCACCCCAAAACGGCAGGGAATCTCCACCTTGCTTCACTCACAGGGCAGTGTATCTAAGGCGTTCAGCCTGACCAGGTTGCCTCCAAACATGTCTCAGATGATTGTTTGAAAGCACATGCAACACTCGTCAGTGAATAGAAAATGATGCCAATCCTGAGCAGTCCATTCAGCATGTTGTTGGGGCCCACCTGTAGCGTGCTGCTTGGAGTCGCGATTGCAAAGATGAACCTCTCCACGGATGTCGGGGGTGAAATTGCACATCATGCAGCCTATTGCACACAGTTTGAGTTGTAACAAGACGTCCTGTGGCTGCACAAAAAGCATTATTCAACATGGTGGCGTTGCTGTCAGGGCTCCTCCGAGCCATAATCCGTAGGTAGCGGTCATCCACTGCAGTAGTAGCCCTTGGCCAGCCTGAGCGAGGCATATCATCGACAGTTCCTTTTTCTCTGTATCTCCTCAATGTCCAAACATGGTTTCGGTTCACTCAGACACACCAGCTCCTGAAACATGCATTTACAAGATGATTGTGTGTGAGCACCACATATTATTTTTGCAGTACGTTTTTGAGCAATGAAGACTTCTTGTTCTCTTTTTAAAACTGAGTGAGAGACCATTCACATAAAACCAATCAGTGACACTGTCAAGGACATGGTTTACCATTTCTTCTGTTGCTGTGAATATGCTTGATAAAATTATTTAATTGGATAAATAAAAAACCTACTCACTAAGCAGCAGCAGAACATACATGTGAATGACTGTTGTGATTGGCAACCTTTTGGACCAAGTCGCTCTTTCATCAGGGAGCAGGGTTGAAGGGGAAGGGAGAAGGGCAAAGGAAAAGGGCTGGAGAGGTCTAGGAAAAAGGATATATTTTGGGAAAGTCACCCAGAACCACGGGTCAGGGGGGACACATACCATATGGAAAGAGTCTTTCTTGCCAGTCACAACAGTCTTTCATATGTGTGTTCTGCTGCTGCTTGGTGAGTAGATTTTTTATCTATCCGATTTAATAATTTTGTTAATAATTGTGTGTGTGTATGTTTGGATTGATTATAATACTAGTATCACCTGCAAAAAGAACTGATACTGCTCTACTTTAGACAGAAGATAATTTTCATATTTGAGGAACATTTGAGGAAATGTGTTTCGTTTAACATGTCTCTGTCTGTAAGCCTTTCCTGCTTGTTACACTTATTGTGCAATAGTAGCTATTATAGTTTCTTTACAGACTATACTACGAAAGTTCCTTTCATCAAGGACTTTCCTGTTCGGTACATCTGTACTCGGATCAACTATTCCAAACTTCAGCCTCAATAGGCAAAGTTTTTCCTTGAGATAAGACACTACTGCCTCCTTGTTTGCTACACATACAAATATTTCTTCTTTTTTGGTAGGCCTTTGTACTCTGGTAATCACTGCTGCTACAATTATCTCATGGTTACTGATGTTGCCAGTTTCATCCTGGTCATCCTGAAAGAATTTGGATCTAATTAATTTCATCATGTATGAACTTAGTGTATGGATTTCCATCCTGACTAGGCTTCCAAAATACCTATTTGAAGTAGTTTTGAGAGAAGGCATTTCCTTAAGTTTCAAAGGCTGTCTTGTCACACGCTCCACTTACGAAAACTGTAATTATCCCTATCTACTGTCACCTCCAATGATAACAGTATGATTGGAAACATACATACCAGCAGTCTGATATTTTCTCAAATCTTCGATTACATCTGGAGTTGAGTACAATTATTCTGTAACCCTTCAGTTACATAATTTGTGTTTCTTTTGGGTAGGTTTGTTTTTATGTATCAATGTTCTGACCTGTTCTCGAGTCCCTCAGTTGGTCAGTAGCTTAATTAACTTCATGTTTCTCAAATTTAGCACATTTAGTTATTGGGCAGTAATTTAACTTATCTTAGGATTTGTCTAGTTCTCAGTAAAGAAAAGACAGGGCCACTGGTGCTGTGGCCATTCAAAATTCTTTATCAATATGAAACTGTCTCTAAATTGTCCACCTAAAAACAGTTAAGTATGTGGTAGGTGGTGCCTCCATCTCAGTGACCATGAAGGTATGTTGGGAAGTGGGAGGGTACTGATGACTGAGTGAAACTATGAAATGGGTCATAAGGCATTCCCAGATAGTTCAGTCCCTGAGAGCATTCTCGAACAGGCAAATACCCAATTTAGTCATGATCTGGTATACAGTTTCAATCTGCCAGTGAATTTCACCCTCAAGTGCTTGGCCTTTATTCTATAGCAGATAGGCAGATACTGCTAGTCTTACTGTGTTGTAAATTGTTATGATGGCAATCAATTCCTTTCTGAGAACTTTGCCACAGTCCAAAAAATTATGTACTGTGGAATATTCAGCTGCGGAGATTGCATTATCGAAGGGTACATAATGGCATTTCATAGATCAGGTGAGTAGAGGAATACCATTTTGAGATAAATACATGAAGAGGATACTCCTCCCTTCATGGCATGATGAAACACAGGTAGAGGCCTGATGGAAGATGAGCTTCAGTGCAGGGTGATTGCATTGTACATGATATTCAACAAGTGTTATTGCAGGCTTCTAGGAATTGTAGAAGGGACTTATCATGTAAAGTTTTGATAAAAAACATGATATATCCACTGATGATGGCACAAAAAATGTGCAGGTAGCAATGATTGAGCAAGTTTGTCAGAGATCAAAATTACATATACTTGAATGTGGATTGAGACAAAATGTAAGTACATTCTTGAAACAGAACAATAACACTTCTGGTGGCTGAAAGCTGGTCAGTGTGTCACTGCATCTAATTTCATTAAACACAGACCTTATAAAAGTCAATCCTGCAGGGAGCAAAACTGTCTAAAGTCCATTGTGTAGCCATTTGAAAGTGAAACATTAATAAATTCAAAAGTCCACAAGTCTATCACTATGACAGATCACATTTTCTTCAGTAAGGAGACTTCAAACACGAAGTCCACATCTGGCAGCTCCAGGGGTTATGAAGGCAGATGTGAAACACAGTGACAACATAAAGGGGGGAGGGGGGAGCTAAAGTGAGAATCCTGATTGAAAGAATGCTTCAGAATCAGCACCTAGCCTAGGAAAACCCACTTGGAGTGAACTAGTTGAGTCTGGCTAAACACAGCCCCAAATACTAGTTGGCTGCAGGATACAGCTGGGCTTGTTTTCGATTGTACTTTGCATAAGATAATAGGTATGTTACCTGTGGTCTCTAGAGATGCTTGGCTCACCACCTGGTAGATAATAGGAGCATGACTGTCCTCTTCTGACTATCTGCATCATCAGGGAATATGTACACTGATCAACCAGGACATTATGACCACCTACCTAATAGCCAGTATACCCTCCTTCAGCACGGGCAACAGTGGTGATGTGTTGCGGCTTGGAAGCAAGGACTTGGCAGGTCGCCGGAGGGAGTTGACATGACATTTGTATACATGTCATCTATGTCCCATAAATTCCAAGGAAGGGGGTTGATGAGCTCTGATGCCATGTTCAATCACATCCCAGATGTGTTCAGTAGGGTTCAGTTCTTGCGAGTTGGGGGTTGGGGGGGGGGGGGGGGGGGCAGTACACCAATTGGAACTTGACACTGCATTTCCTGAACCAATCCATCACACTCCTGGTCTTATGACACAGTGAATTATCTTGTTGAAAACTGCCACTCTGTACTTTACATTACCCAGCCTTAATTTAATTCTGCTTGTTGAGTATGAAAGATTCTAGCTAAGCCAGTGGTTCATCTTCTATGCCATAGTGTAGAATCTTTTTAATTAATGATACGATCTGTACAGTTGTCCTTAGCAAGGCCACAGAAGATCCCCATTGGATACCTTCTGAAAGTTAGCTCACTCAGAATTTTGTCCATTAAGCCAAATATATCTCTTTCGGTAAAGAACCACTTACGAAAGCAGAACTTAGAATGTGTCAGTGAACTATTTTGTTTAGTGTTGCTATAAGCCCTACTACACAAATTCCCTCAAATGCATCAACACTGGCAGCAGATAGTGATCGGTTTATAGATAGATACTACATGCCTCTGTATAATTTTGTGGATTGGCATCACTACCACATTCTTCACTGGTACGGGAAGTACACCAGTTCTCATTGATTGGTTGCACATATTGCACAGTGAGAGATTAAATCTACATGTGATTTAAAGATGACAATTGATACACCATCATACCCACAGGGTGGGAGCTTTTAAGTAATTCTATGATTTTTACAATTTCTTTAGGAGCTATGCATTTGAAGTGAACAGCTTTGTTTGATGTTGCATGCATGTAATTAGTCAGGTGTATCACTGCTGTATGAGATTGGTCATTATGGTTCCCAGTTCTTTTCAGCTACAGCCCCCAGGGGACTCAAAGTTCTTTCATGTCTCCATGTGTGACACATGGACCCTGAACTATTGCATATAATTTTTTCTTTCCAGGCTGCATTTTCTTCCCTGTGCCCCACCTCCCCCTCCCCGTCCTCGCTCTTCCTTCCTCTGCATGTTGAAATTTTGTACCCTTTTTCTTCCTCATCCATCCTTTTTGTTGTTTTTGTCCCCCTTTGGGGTTTGACCTCCACTTCCAAATTTTCCCTCTGTGAGCCATCTGGGGAAGAACTCCCTACTTAGTGTTTATGGCACAGATTCCTCTCCCCTCTTCCTTCCTCACCTTCATCCTCCTAGGTGACCAGCACATGTAGCCATCTGGCTAAGCACCTTGACAACACAGGGATTGCACTTCTGATATCTAAGCTTTTGTCTCACCATGTATGCCTAGGAATGGTTACTTGTCATTCTGGAGCATCAGTTTTTTCTGGCAACATCTGCCATGCCAATTGCCCTCACTGTGGCTAGGTGGTGCTAATGAGGAGAGCCCCTGGTTGGACTGGGTGATATCACAGCAGAACTGGCCATTCTTCTATAACCATCTCTTCAATTGGTAATAGATCATTGAATGCTGCTTCTTATGATACTGTGGACTACTCTTCCCTGGCTACACCCTGAGAGAAGAGCCAAGCCCACTGCCTTAGGGTGAAACACTACCTGGTCTATGCTAGGACAGGTGGGGACATGTTCACTGCCTTAGAGCCATTATTTTCTGTGGAAAATATTGAAGGCAAGGTCGGTGAAGTATAGTGGAGCGTATCAGTAAGATGCGGCTGGGCTTACTGCTTATCAAAATTTTTTCTGCCACCCAATCTGCAGGCCTCTGTGCTTGTACTCACCTTGGCGATTTTCCGGTGTCCATTACTACTTAACATTTTTTTAATATGGATAAGGTAGCCATTTTCATAGGGACCTCATACTTCAAACTGATGAGAAAATCCTGACCAGTCTGGAATGTTCGGGCATTGATTTTATTTGGTGTGTGCAGGAAGGTGATAAGGACAATGACACTGATACCGGCACCTTTATTGTGGCTATTGAGTAAGATACCCTCCCAGAGAAGGTGAAGGTTGCAAGGTTGTGTGTTACTGATATAATGTGAAGCCATATATATCCACCACCACCACCACCACCACCACCACCACCGCTGCCTCTTAGGTGCTTTCTTTACATGTGTTTTGGGCACATTTCTTCCCAATGTATGGTGGACCCTCTATGTGGTACCCACTCCATTAGGGGAGTCACTGTGTTGTGCCACCTGAGTGTATTAGTTGTCATGACCATCACTCTCTCTGCTCACCAGATTGCATGGCATATAAGAAGGAAAAGAAGATACAGGAGTATAAGTACCTGGATTGTTAATCTTACACCGAGTCTTGTGAACAATTTTATGAGGACGCAAGTTGCTACTCACCATATAGTGGAGATTCTGAGTCGCAGATAGGCACAACAAAATATTAAAGCTTTCGACCTTTGGCCTTCGTCACCAAAAAACAAACACACACACAAACACACACAAACACACACAAACACACACACAAACACACACACAAACACACACACAAACACACACACAAACACACACAAACACACACAAACACACACAAACACACACACAAACACACACACAAACACACACAAACACAAACACACACAAACACACACACACACAAACACACACACACAAACACACACACACAAACACACACACACAAACACACACACACACACACACACACACACAAACACACACACAGAAACACACACACAGAAACACACACAAAGAAACACACAGAAACACACAGAAACACACACACAGAAACACACACACACACGATTGCCAAAGTCAAAAAGTTTCAATTCCCCCCACCCTATCGGCGACTCAGCATCTCCACTGTACGGTGAGTAGCAACTCTGTTTCTCATAATATTGTTACATTCCATCCTGGATTTTCCATTGTTTGATTTTTGATTGTCTTGTCAGAAATATAGCAGACTTCACTCTGTATCAGTAACTTCTACCTTTTCCTCTGTTACTTGCTTTCCCCCCTGCCCTGCAGTTCCCAAGCCCTCCACTCAGGGTGCTGCTCCCCCTCTCGAGATGAAGTGTCCCTTTTCTTCCACACCCACCAGTGGTGAGGATTCACTCTCAGGACCCCTCTTCCTTGCCATCTCTCAGGGCAGAGGCTTGCTACCACAACTTGGCCATGGAACTTGGTCTGTATGCCCCAAGGTACCTGCTGCCTTTCAGTTCTGGATCTTCCAGAAGTCTTGCAGTTAACATCGGTGTTTGTTATGGGGGCTTTGGTCCTGCCTCTACATCAGGTTGGTTCTCTTGATCATGATATGGTGTGGGAACTGGGATGAGCCAATGGCATTGCTGCTGCCCTACTGTGCTAAGCATTTCTGGGGCACACTGTTCTCCTCGATTCCCTCCATCCTCTCCTGTTCTTTCCTCTTCCTGCTGCCCTGACATTCCTGTTACCTCTTTGTAATCTTCTGGGCCTACTGCATAATACATCTACGAATGACATAATAAATTTTATAGAACCAATTACACTGCTATGGGTATTGTTTTTATTGGACTATAGTTATATTTCAGCTATGTAGCAATCATCAGGTTGTTTTAAAGTCCTCACTTTTATGCAGTATCATTAATTCTGTTCCTGTCTATTTGTTTACTAATTATATTGTTTCGGTGTTACTTTTGTAGTAATCAGTTGTGTGTTCCAGCATGTTCGACATTTCATTCATAAAGGTCAGAAATAAACTTAATATCCAGATGAAATTTCGTGACAGCAGCTATTTCAGATGATACTGCTGATCACCTGACGTAATTACTGTTATGAAATGGTGTCAGCTGGTTATTAAGTTTATTTCTGACCATTATTAATGAAGCATCAGAACATACCGAAACATGCAACTGATTACTACAAAAGTAACACCGAAACAATATAGCCAGTAAACAAATAGACAGCAACAGAATCTACAATATTGCATGGAAGTCAGGACTTGAAAACATAACCTGATGAAGGATGTAAAGCTGGAATATGCATATAGTTCAAAAATAAAAATAATATCCATAGCAGCATAACTGGTTATATAAAATTTATTATTTTCCATCTTTGTTTGCCTATTTTCCTTTCTTCTTGACTGGGCTGTGCTGTTTGTATTGTTCCCATCATGATTTCTGCCACCTTAGGATAGGAGACTGATGACCTTGCTGTTTGCCCTCCCCCTCCCTAATTGACCAACTATCAACTCAAAGTCAAAGTAATACTGAGTTGTTCAGTTTCTGTTGTAACACTCATTTAAGAAGTTAATAAAATTCTGGACATTTCCCTGTCTTTTTAGTTACTTTAGTAGTAATTAGTTAGTAGTAGTTAGTTTAGATCCACTTCTGTATTTTAATATCATCCATAGATAATGGAAGAAAGGCCACAGCTGTAATTTAACAGTTTAAGAAAACAATTTGGCTCAGCAGTGATAAAGCAGAATTATTCTCTTAAGTTACTATTTTTTATGCTTTTAAACAAGAAATGATTATAAAAATTATACACTAATGTATCTTTCTTCCATAAGTGGAAAAATCTAAACTTACTTTGAATTTATTACTTGTTATTATGAAACCTCACTAATTATAGTTTTAAATTGTCTTCTTAGTTTTTCAGACTGGAATGGTTGGATACCAGGAATCCCTTACAGATCCATCATACCATGCACAAATCCTGGTTCTTACATATCCTTTGATTGGCAACTATGGAGTAACAGATGAGAGTAAAGATGAATTTGATCTTCCCCAGTAAGTGAGAGATAAAACTGTAACAATAGAGATTGCAGTTACTTGTATTTTAGAAATTTTAAGTATTTTTATATACCTACAAAGATAATGTATCAGTTAAGTCTCCATGTTACCTGCCCTCACATTCTCATGTCTGCAGGTGGTTTGAGTCAAGACGTATATGGGCAACAGGATTGGTTGTTGGAGAGCTCTGTGAAACCCCCAGCCATTGGCGTCAAGTTAGGACACTATCACAGTGGATGCATGAGCATGGAGTGCCTGGCATTTGTGGCATTGATACAAGAGAATTGACCAAAAAGATTAGAGAAAAAGGATCACTTTTAGGAAAGATTGTGATGGGAGTGCCACCATCCTCTGTTCCTTCAGCTGTGTTTGAGGATCCCAATAAAAGAAACCTTGTGAATGAGGTTTCTATTGAGGTACTGTGAACTATTTGTGTGTTACATCATTGTTGTCAGTAAATCAAATGCCTTGCACATGTAGCATACTGTATATGTATTATTATTCTTAATTGGCAGCAGTGTTTGTCTTTTACAGAAAGTAATGACCTTCAGTGCTTCTGCGCCAGTGACAATATGTGCTGTGGATTGTGGTTTAAAATACAACCAATTGAGGTGTCTGTTAAAGAGAGGAGTAAGGGTGGATTTAGTTCCATGGAACCATCCACTAGATGTTGAGAAATATGATGGTCTTTTCCTAAGCAATGGACCAGGAGATCCAGAAATGTGCAAAGAAACCATAGAAAACATACAGAAGATAATGAAGCAGGATAAAATAAAGCCAATCTTTGGTATTTGCTTGGGCCACCAGCTGTTATCACTCGCTGCAGGATGCAAAGCATACAAAATGAAGTAAGTTTTAATATTTTTGAACATCATAATCAAATATTAGTCTAGTGATGTGCATTCTGTTTGAGCGGCAGTAGTATACTTATTGAGAACGTTAGGTTTTAAACAAATATAATGCGAGTTGATCTTGTTTGACTGGATTATGTCTTGCTACTTTCCATAAAGATGACACTTCACTGAAAAATTTGCTGAGAATGACAGATGGTAGACCATTTGTAATGAAACAATAATGTGAAATATTATTTATTGTTAAAAGGCTATTTTAGTTGTATGAATAATTTTTTCAACTCTACAGAGATGCGTATTAATAATAGTGTAGCCAAGAAGGGGAAGAGTATGAGACATTCAGCTGCTACACTCCCCTTCCTCCTCCAAATGTAAGTGAATGAGTGAGCAAGTGATTAGTTGTTCTAAAGTTCTTATGTGAAGAAGTGAATAGTACATGTCTATTTAACTATGTTGACTAGTGTCAGTTAATACATACTAGCACTTCTGTGTTTTTTGAGCATTTTTGTTGCAAGATTTATCTTTATAGTGTAGTGATCATCAGAAGAAATGTAGCAACAGTACTTAGACTGCATCTAGTGGCTACCTGGGTAAGTTTTATGTTCTCTGTGGTATAGGCATCCATTGATCAAGTACAGATAAGAACAGGTTGCTAAGTATGGATGTAGGGGATTTGCCACTGTCCAGAAAGAGTTGGAAGCTGTGTTGGCCTCTGTAGATAGGCTTCAGAATGCTGGCATGGGCTGGCATCTCTGGAGCCTAAGTGTCATGTGGTATCCCTGATGTCACAACACCCTCAGATTCTCCCACACCAGCCAGATGAGGTCTGGACAAGCACATCAGATGGAATTCTTGGTCATTCAGAGTACCAATGCAAGGAATGTGATGGAGACCACATGTAAATAACAGGCAAATTGTGAAGAAATGCTACTATCCATTGTCTCTGATTGCCAAGGTTTCACATCAGGTACATAGAGGAGAACCCTGCTGGCAGTGACTAAATGCACTTGTTCACATTGGCACAAATGATGGCTCTGCCTGGGTTCTGAGGCCATCCTTAGTTCATCCAGGCAGCTGGCTCCTTCATTGAAGATGGCTAGCCTCCTGAGTGAAGTGGAGGCAGAGCAGAAGTTTTGCAGCTGCAGCTCCAGAACCAAATGCAGTACTCTGGTTTGGAGCCAAGTGGAAGGCTTAAAGTCAGGTTGAATGCTGGTGGTGGAGGTGTGTTTGTAGCTGTAAATAATATTATAACATCCAGTGAGGTTAGAATAGATTCCAAATATGTAGGTGGCTCAAACGTGATAATAGTGCTTTTGTCGTTGACCCCCCACACAGCTCATGAGCAGTAGTGGTGGAATATTTGAGCTAATATTTGGACAAGACTGCACATAAACAGTTTGTGGTTATGTAATATTAGGGGGAGATTCCAGCTTAGAAAAACTACAAACTGATTCAAGCAGGCAGCAGTGATAAGGAATCATGTGAATTTGTACTAAATACATTATCCAAAACTTACCTTGAACATTAATCAGACTCATAATAGTATCATCAGTTCTCCTGGTTGCCAGCAGACCTAAACTTGTGGACTCAGTGGCTCTAGAACAGGGGTCTGTTATTGTAAGGCTGTTACAGCATCACTAAATATGGTTGCAAACGGGAATGAAAATAAAGAGGAACTTACTTCTGCTTGCTAGGAGCAACAAAACACATTCGGATTACTTCAGTGGTCGACATGGAAAATGCATTTCCAGAACTGAAAATGTTGAGCATTAATGGGCAAAGTTCAACAATATTGTGCAATATTCCTTAGATATCTATATGCTGTGCATAGTTGTGAATAGTATAAAACACCTGCCCTCATTAAACAGCAGTGTTAGAAAACTGTTCTGATAGCAAAGAGAGCTTCATCGCTGATTTAAGTGGCAAAAGCATCACAGACAGACAAAATCTGGACAAAGACAAATGAAACACAAGGAGAAACCATGAGTGAATCATTCAGTAATTTTGAAAGTAAGATTCTATCAACTGATCTGACAAATTATTGAAGTTCTCACCTAATGTTGTATCAAAAAATAGATCATAGCCAGCCGTGTAGACACTCGGAGACAGTAATGGCATCCAAGTGGATACTGAAATACTAAACATCTTACTTGCAAGTTATTTAACTGAGAGTGATCATAATGTAGTTCCTTCTTCAAATCATGACTCTGCCCATGAGTTTTGGAAACCAGTAGGTTCCATAGCACACATTGATACTGTTTGACTTTCAGAAGGCATTTAATACAGTTCCACACTGCCAGCTAATGAACAAAATACAACGGTAGAGTGTATAAACTGGATATATGCTGGGGTTGAAGAGTCCCTGGCAAACAGAACTCAGCATATCGTTCTTAATGGAGAGAAATCTTAAGACCCAAATACTCCAAGGCAGTGTTACAGGGACATTAATTTTCATAATATACTGTTACGTGACAAAATTAGTAATGAAACGTTAGAGCAAAACTTTTTCTAAGTTTGAAGAGCTGGAATTACTCAGTCATGCAGATATATCACCAGCTGAGAAGCTTAGACATTTCAACACCATTACTGGGTCAGGAAGACAGCCATCTCAACACTCTTAAGAGACTGTAAGCAACCCAACAGAAAATGGTCACAACAGTGCAGAATGAATCACATTCATTACTCCCATAACATAACATGAGCGACACTAGATAGGATGCAACAATGTCAAGCAGGAATTTGACTAAACAGTAAAGGCCCTGTAACAAATCTGTTACGAATATGTAGTGAAACTGAAGACCACTCATTACTATGGAAGAGCAAACTCAATTCACTCATTATAAATGACAACGTAAAGCAGAGCCTCTCCTCCGTGACCTAAATACACCATCACCACTAACTTTTGGCACTCAATCAGTTGGATTGATTGCATTCTTGTTGTTTGTACTCTGTTCTTGGTTATGGTATGGTAAAATAATCTGAGAGAGATTGTTCTAGTGTTGGTCTTGCTCTTGCTGTCCTAAGAGATGATCAGCATTCAGAAGCCATGCTTGAGAATCCATCAGTACTGACATTAGCACAGCAGTCAACCCTTAAGGATAATCAGGGGGTCTACAGACATAACTCCAGTGTCGCACGGGTCTGGAGGCCTACCATACTGTTGTGCCAGGTTCATTGTTCAGTGCAACTACATTGCATATGACATTGCACTCCATTTGAGAGGAAAACAGGAGCAGTAATCTGGGAGGGATTGAGTATTCCGCAAAATGGCGTAGGCACTGATATCTCCAAGCCAAGCTACTGACCAGCACATGCCTAGCTTGCTAGCGGGCATCAGAACCAGTGCATCAGGGTGTCATAAACCTCCACTAAAAGCTGATGTAGTGTCTTTGGCAGCCACAAGTCCACTACTGAGTTCAGTGGTTCATCCTCTGCATTACATAGGCACCAGTCACCATGGGAGAAGAAGCAATGATATGTATTCTCAGTAATAAATGGAGAAACTTTGAATGTTACTTTATTGCATCTAGTGACACTTCACAGGTCCTCAGTCTGCAATGTGATGGATTAGTAGGGGTTTCCAGCTTGACAGAGGGCAGCCCCTACAACACTGTATAGAAATGACACAATGGATGTCAGAAATTGCATGAAGCTTTCCGTGGATGATGCTGTTATATCCATGGAATTTGCAATGCTATAAAATTGTGGCAAAATGCAGGAAGACATGCAGAGGATCAATGCTTAGTGCGGGGATTGGCAGTTGACCCTCATTGTAATCAGATGTTACATTTTGCACATAAATAGTCAATCACAGAAACATCACTGGCTGCAGTCACAAACATAAACTAGCTTAGAGTATGCATATAGAGTGATTGTAAGTGGAACAACTATGTAAATCTAATCACAGGTAAGACAGATGTTGCATTGAGTTTCATTGGACGAACCTTGGAAAGTGTAATTGATCTGCAAAAAGGGGTAACTTACAAAAATATCGTAAGAGAAGTAGCTAAATATTGCTTGTCTGGGATCCATACCAGGACTGGTAGAGGAAATAGACAACACTGAAAGAAGAGCAGTGCATTTATTTCATAAAAGGAAAGTGTCAGAGAGATCCTCAGCCAATTCCAGTGTCAGACACTGCAAGAGAGGCACGCTGCATCACAGTGTGATTTATTTACTTTTAAAATTCCAAGGAGATACATTCCTAGAAGAGTCAATCAGTATATTACTCCCTCTTCCAGTTATCTTGTAAAAGGCAATGAAGATAGAATTACAGAGATTTGTGCTCTCGTTTAGGTTTATCAACAATCATCCTTCCTGTGGACCATTCAAGACTGTGATACAGAAGGGGGAAAGTGACAGTAGTAGACGATTATACGAAGTACCCTCTGCCCTACACCATAATGTGCTGTGGGGAGTGGAGACATAAGTATGGCCTGAATAAAGGTTATTGTCTGCGTCGTTAACGAACTTTACATAGACTATAGTTTGAAGAAGTGCAGAAATCAGTGTTGTGAAAATTGTTGTTTAAAAGAATCAATGAATTTGTATGCTATGTCACTGTTTGATAAAAGTGTTTCATTGTAATATTTCAATTTGCAAAAAGTTACATGTAAACAAGCATTCTGTAAATTATCACTGTAAAAAAAAAAAATTCCATTTTCAGGTATGGGAACAGGGGTCACAACCAGCCGTGCACGCATCATGGAACAGGTTTATGCTTTATGACTTCACAGAATCATGGATTTGCAATAAATGTGGAAAATCTTGCAGAGGGATGGCTTCCACTGTTCACAAATACAAATGATAATACAAATGAAGGTCTAATTCATGAATCACTCCCATTCTTTAGGTATGCAACAAAAACACTGGATAACATTTTTTTAAAATGCTGCCACAAATTGATAATTTTTATCTTACATCCTTTCAGCACATGACAATATTTTTCAAATCAAAACATTGTTTTATCAAATGTTGCATATTTTCAGTGTACAATTCCACCCTGAGCACAGCCCAGGACCACAAGATTTGGAGTGCCTTTTTGATGCTTTTCTAGAAGCTGTGAAGATTTGTAAAGATGGTGGTGCACCAGATTTAAAAGGCATTCTGTCTCAGCAGCTACGGCGTCATATTACAACTTCACCATCTGAATTGCACCCTAGAAAAGTGCTTATTCTTGGATCAGGTGGTTTGTCTATTGGACAAGCCGGTGAATTTGATTATTCAGGCTCACAGGCAATAAAAGCACTTAAAGAAGAAGGCATACAGACTGTACTAATAAATCCTAACATTGCTACAGTGCAGACATCGAAAGGTCTGGCAGATAAGGTTTACTTCTTACCATTAACACCAGAATATGTGGAACAGGTAAGATATGTTTCCAGATAAGTGATGTTTGTTACTGTAAATGACAAAAAATGGTGATAGACAAGAATTATTTGTTTAGTATGTGTGAATAGCTGTAACTGAAATGATAAAGCCAGGTTGTGTGAGAATAAACTGTAGGCTAGGAGATCAGAAATGGTATTCATCAGTGAGCTCTATTATCAGAGTCATGTGAGACATGAAGTTCAATTCAGGAATTCTGTAATGAAATGGATGAAGAGAGACATATAAAGAGTTTAGATCATTTTACTGTGATGACAAGTAGTCGAAATTTAAAGGTAATGTAAGGTAACTGTATGAAATAAGCAATGAGACTAAGTGAAACAATGTAAGAGGGGGTGTGTGTGTAAGAGGGTGTGTGTGTGTGTGTGTGTGTGTGTGTGTGTGTGTGTGTGTGTGTGTGTGTGTGTGTGTGTGTGTGTAGCTTCAAGGAAACCTCAGAACCTTAGGCCCCCCTACAAAACCTTTCACCTGACTCCATCAAACTCCTGACCCCACCGACACCTCGCACTCCTACCTTCTACCTACTTCCTAAAATTCACAAACCCAAACATCCTGGCCGCCCCATTGTAGCTGGTTACCAAGCCCCCACAGAACGTATCTCTGCCTATGTAGATCAACACCTTCAACCCATTACATGCAGTTTCCCATCCTTCATCAAAGACACCAACCACTTTCTCGAACGCCTGGAATCCATACCTAGTCTGTTACCCGTGGAAACCATCCTTGTAACCATTGATGCCACTTCCCTATACACAAATATCCCGCACGTCCAGGGCCTCGCTGCAATGGAGCACTTCCTTTCATGCCGATCACCTGACACCCTACCTAAAACCTCTTTCCTCATCACCTCAGCCAGCTTCATCCTGACCCACAACTACTTCACTTTTGAAGGCCAGACATACCAACAATTAAAGGGAACAGCCATGGGTACCAGGATGGCCCCCTCGTATGCCAACCTATTTATGGGTCGCTTAGAGGAAGCCTTCTTGGTTACCCAAGTCTGCCAACCCAAAGTTTGGTACAGATTTATTGATGACATCTTCATGATGTGGACTCACAGTGAAGAACAACTCCAGAATTTCCTCTCCAACCTCAACTCCTTTGGTTCCATCAGATTCACTTGGTCCTACTCCAAATCCCAAGCCACTTTCCTTGACGTTGACGTCCATCTGTCCAGCTTCACACATCCGTCCACATCAAACCCACCAACAAGCAACAGTACCTCCATTATGACAGCTGCCACCCATTCCACATCAAACGGTCCCTTCCCTACAGCCTAGGCCTTCGTGGCAAACGTATCTGCTCCAGTCCTGAATCCTTAGACCATTACACCAACAACCTGAAAACAGCTTTCGCATCCCGCAACTACCCTCCCGACTTGGTACATAAGCAGACAACCAGAGCCACTTCCTCATCCCTTCAAACCCAGAACCTCTGACAGATGAACCCCAACATTGCCCCACTTGTGACAGGATACTTCCCGGGACTGGATCAGACTCTGAATGTGGCTCTCCAGCAGGGATAAGACTTCCTAAAATCCTGCCCCGAAATGAGATCCATCATTCATGAAATCCTCCCCCACTCCACCAAGAGTGTCTTTCTGCCGTCCACCTAACCTTCGTAACCTCTTGGTTCATCCCTATGAAATCCCCAAACCACCTTCCCTACCTTCTGGCTCCTACCCTTCCAACCGCCCCCGGTGTAAAACCAGTCCTATGCACCCTCCCGCCACCACCTACTCCAGTACTGTAACCCGGAAGGTGTACACGATCAAAGGGAGAGCCACGTGTGAAAGCACCCACGTGATTTACCAACTGACCTGCCTACACTGTGACGCTTTCTATGTGGGAATGACCAGCAACAAACTGTCCATTCGCATGAATGGACACAGGCAGACAGTGTTTGTTGGTAATGAGGATCACCCTGTGGCTAAACATGCCTTGGTGCATGGCCAGCACATCTTGGCACAGTGTTACACCGTCAGAGTTATCTGGATACTTCCCACCAACACCAACCTATCCGAACTCCGGAGATGGGAACTCGCCCTTCAGTATATCCTCTCTTCTCGATATCCGCCAGGCCTCAACCTCCGGTAATTTCAAGTTGCCTCCGCTCATACCTCACCTGTCTTTCAACAACTTCTTTGCCTCTGTACTTCCGCCTCGCGTGTGTTGCGTGTGTGTTGCGTGTGTTGCGTGTGTGTTGCGTGTGTGTTGCGTGTGTGTTGCGTGTGTGTTGCGTGTGTGTTGCGTGTGTGTTGCGTGTGTGTTGCGTGTGTGTTGCGTGTGTGTTGCGTGTGTGTTGCGTGTGTGTTGCGTGTGTGTTGCGTGTGTGTTGCGTGTGTGTTGCGTGTGTGTTGCGTGTGTGTTGCGTGTGTGTTGCGTGTGTGTTGCGTGTGTGTTGCGTGTGTGTTGCGTGTGTGTTGCGTGTGTGTTGCGTGTGTGTTGCGTGTGTGTTGCGTGTGTGTTGCGTGTGTGTTGCGTGTGTGTTGCGTGTGTGTTGCGTGTGTGTTGCGTGTGTACACCTGTCCTTTTTTCCCCTTAAGGGAAGTCTTTCAGCTCCCGGGATTGGAATGACTCCTTACCCTCTCCCTTAAAACCGACATCCTTTCGTCTTTCCCTCTCCTTCCCTCTTTCCTGAAGAAGCAACCATCGGTTGCGAAAGCTAGTAATTCTGTGTGTGTGTTTGTGTGTTTTGTTCATTGTGCCTGTCTGCCGGCACTTTCCCCGCTTGGTAAGTCTTATAATCTTTGTTTTTAATATATATATACACTTTGAAATGGGTATCCATTTTGTATGAGCTGTAAATAAATAATTGCCACTATTAAAATTCTAGAATTAGTGGGTGGAGGGACCTCATATATGTAGTCTGACTTTTGTGCTACATGGGGAATTGGAACACAGTAGTAGGGGAAGGAATACAAGGAAGACTTAATGAGATGGAAGACATACTAATTGAGGTCTGCAATAAATTTAAGCTAGTAATAGCGAATACTCTGTCCAAAAATCACAAGAGGAAGTGGTATGTTTGGAAAAGGCCTGGAGATGTGGTAAGACTCCAGCTAAGATGCCTCATGCTCATTCACAAATTTCTGAATTGGATACTGGATTGTAAGATATACCCAGGAGCAGATACAGACTCAGATCACAATTTAGCAATTACAAAAAGTACGCTGAAAGTCAAGAGCCTCATCCAGGAGAATCAGTGTGCAAATAAATGGTATGCTGAAGTATGATGAAATGCATTAGAAGTTCTCTGAGGCTCTAAGTACTGTGATAATGGAAACCACAATAGGCATTTCAGTTGAAGAGGACTGGACATCTCTTTGAAATGGCAATCACAAAAGTTGGACAGACATAGGTACAAGTCAGCTAAGTGTGAAGAAACCTTGGCTAACTCAAGAAATACTTAAATTGATCAATGAGACACATCTAAAAGTATGTTAAAGGTAGTACAGGAATACAGTAGGGAATGAAATGTGGGTTGGAACTTTAATAGTGGCAATTATTTATTTACAGCTCATACAAAATGGATACCCATTTCAAAGTTTTACTGACCTTCAAAGTAGTCACCAGCATTGTGTATAACTAGTTGCCAGCGATGTGGAAGTCCTAGGATACTCTTAGCAGTGCCAGTTATGTTGACAGTTCGAGTGGTGCGGTCTATTGCCCGACAAATTTGTAGCAGTTCTAAAGTGAATGCTGTGAAGTGTTTCCTTCAGTTTGGAAATCAAGTTGAACTCGCGAAGGCTTACATCGGGGGAGAGCAGTAGGTGATTTAGAACTTAGCAGCCCCATGAGTCTCACAAATCAGTAACAGTTTGCACTGTACGTGCTTGAGCATTGTCCCGCAAAGTGATGGTCAGGTCCTGCAGAAAGTGTCATCACTTTTGTCTCTATGCTCTTCATTTTTGGTACACAAACTATGACCAGCTTAGAGACAGAAGTGATGACACTTTCTGCAGGATATGACCATCATTTTGCAGGACAAAGCTCAGGCACATACAGTACAAGCTTTGACTTATAGGGCTGCTAAGTGCTATACCACCTACTGCACTCTCCTGACTTGAGCTCTCGTAACAATTTCTAAACTGAAGGAAGCACTTCACTGCATTCGGTTCAGAACTGCTACAAATTCGTCGGGCAATAGACCATGCCGCCTGAATTGTCAACACAACTGGCACTGCTAAGAGTATCCTAAGATTTCCATATTGCTGGTGACCAAAGTAGTCACAAGCATTGTGTATAACCGAAGGTCAGTAAAACTTTGAAATACGTATCTATTTTGTATGAGCTGTAAATAAATAGTTGCCACTATTGAAGTTCCAATCCTCATAAATAGGAAGCGCAAGAACGCCAAGGCGAGATGGTTAAAGGGGGAAAAAAGGTAAGAAATTGAGAAAGGAGCAACTGTTGGAAGGACACACACATCATGTAGATAAGTCAAAACAACCTATGGTCAAATTAAAAATAAAGGGCATCTATGACAAAGGACGTCAACTTGAGAGTGCATTGGAAATTTCACTGTTAAGTCCAGAGTACACTGAAGGCCTCTACGAGCTGGAGAAAATGGGGGGGGGGGGGGGGGGGTGAAAAAGTCTGAGATATCTGTTACTCCATATTGCCTTGATTAATTCTGATGTTATCTTAATATTTACTACTATCAATTCTCTTACAACAGCATGATGACAATATTTCTAATACTACTAAAATATTACTATTATAAGAGCCCCTATTAGTATTATCAGCAGCTAGATTTTTCTTCAGCAGTTAGTACTAATACTGATTGCTACCAATACTAAGATTTTGTGTGATTGTTAGTGTCACTGGCCTTCAGAGAACAGTTAATTAGTACACTTCTGTCTGGAGCTTCACTATTTCTATTTACTGTAGTCTGAGATGAACAAACACACACACACACACACACACACACACACACACACACACACACACACACACTCTTCCCATTGCTATCCTAAAAAACTGAGTCAGCATCCCTCCATAATGAGTGAGATGTTGAGCTCAGAAAGAGAAAGAGGTATTAGTATTGTGCTATGCATAGCTTGGGGTAAGTATTTCTAGAAGGGAAAAAAGGAAGGGGGGGGGGGGGAAGGAAGGGGAAAAAACATAAAGTGAAAGTGTAATGTGGAATGTTGGATATTTTATAATAATTATTGTTGTTATTTATTTGTATAACATTTTTTATCATACCCCTACTCTGTTTTAGCTAAGTAATCCTTCAATGTATAAAAGTTTTTGCATAACAGGTTCTTTTTAGCTGTAGTGTATTTTTACAATTCCTTTAATCTCTTTTGGTAATTTATTCTACAGTTTTATTCCTTGGTATAAAATTGTTTCGAGTTTTATGTTTATTTTTTCTTGGTAAATGTAAGTTGCATGGTCACGGACAGAGCTAATAGTGCAGTAATTACCAATGTTATTTTCGATGTGTACAACCAACTGGTAAATGTATTCATGTGGAGCACTTAATATCCCTAATGTTGTGAACAGATCTTTACAATGAGCTTGTCTAGTATTTTTGGTTATTATTTTTATGGATCTTTTCTGGAGTTTGAAAATTGTGTTCATATTTTGTGCATTTGTTCCCCAAAAAAGAATGCCATAGCTAAGAATTGAGTGTACATGTGAATAATATGTAACTAAAAGACACTGCATGTTACACACTGATGATAGGATTGTAAGGGCATAACATGCTGATGACATTTTGTTCGCAAGTACCTTTGAGTGTTTACACCACTTCAACTGAGAATCAGTATTCATTCCTAGAAATTTTGCATTAGTTACAGCTACAGTGTCTATAGAGGTGCCATCTACATTTAATTTAATATTGTCACTTTTCCTCTTGAAACTGAAATTCATGGCATTAGGTTTCCTTATGTTCAATGTTACATTATTGCTTGCTGACCAATCATAAACTTCCTGGAGAGTTTCATTTGCTTTCTCAGCAAGGAGTTCTCTTGTTTTCTCAGTGACTATAATATTGCTGTCATCAGCAAAGAGGATTTTTGCACCATGAGTAACACTACTGGGAAAGTCGAACAACTGCCCATGACCGTATGCATGTTCTGTCAGCAGCATTTCCTAAATGTGTCATCTCATTAACAGCATCCTCAGTACATTTATTTTTCCTGAGTCCATAGTAGGTATTATTTAATCCAGTTAGAATCCTCTGGCATTTTAATCCATTATAGCACTTTAAAAAAACTTCTCACCAGGGGGCTCATGATTCTTTTGTGAGTTCGTGTGGCGTACATCGGGTCCCAAGCTATTGTAGCCAATTCTTCCTTTCCTGGCTGCATTTACTTCTCCTTGACCTCCCTTCCTATCATCACTCCTTCCACATTCTCCGTGTTCTGATTTATGTCAACCTGGCTACCCACCATGCTTCCTGTATCGATTGCAGTTTTGTTTCTTTTGCCTGTTCTTTCATCCATTTTGGTGTTTAGGTCCCCACTTGGGGTTTGACTTCCATTTCAAAATTTCTGTTTAATGTCAGCCATATGGGGAAGAACTCCCTCCCTAACATCTACAGTGTGGATTCCTCTCTCCCTTCCCAACTGTAGCCCCCCTTCCACGCTGATAGGTCACCAGCATGTTTAGTTAGTCCATGTGATGGGGCTGTTACGTACCCATATGGCTGGGTCCCCTGACAACATACAGATCACACTACTGATACCTGAGTTGTTCCCTGCCCATGTATGCCAAGAAGTGGTTGCTTATCTTCTTGGGGTATTGGAACTCCAGATGGCCCTTGCTGTGGCTGGGTGGTGCCCACAGGAAGAGCCCTTGGTCAGAGTGGGTGGTTTCAGGGCAGATGCTTGGCACATAAAGCTGCAAAAATCTGGCATTTCTCAAATGGCCGTCTCTTCGAATGGTGAAGGATCATTGAATGCTGCTTCATGACCTGGCAGCCTTCCCTTCCCTGGCTACACCATGGGAGGAGAACCAGGCTCGCTATCTTGGGATGAGACCCTTTCCCCACTACCTCATTGGTATTTGGATGGATGGTGACACATTCACCTCCACAAAGCCATTGTTTTTCATGGAAAATATAGAGGAAAAGTTTGATGAAGTGAAGTCTCTTAGTAAGATGCGGTGAGGCTCCCTGTTAATCAAATCTTCTTCTGCCACCAAATCTGCAGCTCTTTGTGCCTGTGATCATCTTGGCAATGTCCTGGTGTTTATTACTCCTCATCAGGCTCTGAATATGGTCTAGGGAGAAATTTTTCATCCTACAAACTGATGAACTCGGGGCTAATGTGGAGTGGTGTGGCATTCATTTTGTTCAATGTCTGCAGGAAGGTCAGAAAGACAACCACACCAATACTGGTGCCCTCATTCCAGCTTTTGAGGGGGTTGCCCTCCCACAGAAGGTCAAGGTTATGTGCTACAGATGTGCTGTGAAGCCCTACATCCCTCCACCTGTGCGGTGCTTTCGGTGCTTGCATTGTGGGTATATGTTTTCCCATTGTACAGCAGACCCTTTGTGTGTTGACTGTGGCCACCCACTCCATGAGGGAAGCTCCTGTGTTCTGCCACCTGTGTGTGTCAATTGTGTTGACTGCCACTCCCTTTGCTCACCGGATTGCCCAGCTTACAAGAGAGAAAAACAGATCCAAGAATACAAGTCCCTGGTTCGCCTGTCTTACGCTGAGGCTCACCAAAAGTGTGAGAGACTCGATCCAGTGTCACTATCTTCATTTGCCTCTGTTACTTCATTTCCTCCTCCTCCTCCTCCTCCTCCTCCTCCCCCTCCCCCCCTCGTCCTTACTCTCTCTCGCCTCTCGCCTCTTCAGCATCTGTGAGTGATTGGGCTCCCTCCCAGGACCCCTCTTTCTGGCGTCTCTCAGGCCAGAAGACTCTCACACTAATCGGCCATGAGGTGCAGCATGTTGCCCACTCTCTTTAAGTTCCAGATCTTGCAGAAGCCTGTACTCCCCCTGTTCCCTGCCCCCCTCCACCTCAAAAAGAGGAGGAGGAGGTGCAGAAGAAGAAGAAGAAGAAGAAGAAGAAACATAAACCCCAAGATCAGGCACACCTGGTGCCCTCCGAAGGTCCCATCTCCCCCCTCACAACCTGAGTCTAACATCTTATGTATGGATGTCACCCCATCCTTGTCAGTGATGACTACTGACAGCGTGACCTGAGCTCCTTCTCGGCTCCTTCATATCTACTTTGGACTCTTGCCACATGATCATCCAGTGGAATTACAGCAGATATTATCGTCACCTTCTGGAAAGGCAATGTCTTGTCCCCTCCTAATTTGCATTCTGTCTTGTTCTTCAAGAAATGCATTTCTGTGACGTCCACTCCCCAACATTTCGTGGTTATAGGGCATTTGGTTAGAACTGTGCTGTCCCTGGAGTAGCATTTGGGGGTCTGAACTTTGGTTCACTCCAATATCATTAGTGACATGGATCCCCATAAGTACCATTTTGGAAGCAATAGTGGTTTGAGTGCAAATGACTCTGGCAGCCACCGTTTGCAATGTCTGCCTCCCTCCAGGTAGGCCACTTCCTTACGCTGCTCTGTCTGCCTTAATCATGCAATTCCCACCCCCATTTCTCCTCCTTGGGGACTTCAATGCCTTTGGAGAAGTGTCACTTCAACAGGTACAGGTATAATAAATGACCAACTTATGACAGACCTCGATTTGTTTCTCCTCAATGATGGTTCCCTTACCAACTTCAGTGCCGTTCATGGCACCTTCTCTGCTACCATCTCCTCCCGTGCCCTTGTGGCTTCCCAACATGGGTCATCCCATGATGTCCTTTTGACAGTGCCCACTTCCTGGTGGTTCTACCGTTCCCCTGCTGCTGCCAGCCAGACAGGCCCCTATGCTGGGCATTCCGCATGGCCAGTTGGCCTTTATAGATGTCTGCTGTGAACTTTGACGCCTCCCACTTGAATTCTATTGATGTAGTCATGCAAGGCATCTCTGCCATTATTTTTCATGCTGCTGGCACTGTTGTCCCCCTATCCACATGCCCCCCTCGTCGTCGACCAGTACCGTAGTGAACCAAGGATGTCGCAGTCGCTGTAGTGATTTAAGAGACACCCATCACAGAACAACCTCCTCACTTTTAATCATTTCTGTGCTAAGGCTAATTACCTTATTAAGCAGAATAAAAAGGAATGCTGGGACATATGCCTCTTTATCGCAGGTTGGACCAAGCTCTGTAGCCTTCTGGGCTGCCAGCAACAGTCCACAATGCAGGATCTGAACCTCCAAGGTGCTCTGTGCACTGATCCATTGGTCCTCGAAGAAAACCTTGCGATATTGCGACAGCATTGTTGTCCTCTCCCTACCCTACCACCTTTCTCCAGCAGAAACACAGAGTTGAACAGACTTCCCTCCATTTCATGCCACACCATGCTGAGTCTTATAATGCATTCTTCACTGAATGGGAATTGGTACAGGCTGTTAGTTCTTCACGAGATGCAGCCCCAGGCCCAGATTCCATACACAACCAAATGATCCAACACTTGCACATTTCCCAGAGGCAACAGCTCCTCAGGGTCTTCAACCACATTTGGCTCACGGGTGCTTTTCCATCACATTGGTGAGACAGTGTAGTTATCCTCATCCTTAAGCCCAGGAAAACCCAATGTCTCTAGGCAGCTACCCTCAATTAGCCTGATGAATGTAGTTTGTAAGTTGCTCAAAAGGATGGTCAGCTTCAGATTATGTTGGGTACTCATATCTTGGGGCTTTTTGTCCCCGTGTCAATGTGGCTTGTGGGCAGGGCAATCTCTAACTGATCATTTACTCAGATTGTAATCAGCCATATGACAGGTTTTTACTCACTGCCAGCACCTTCTCACGGTTTTCTTTATCTAAATAAGGTGAATGACATGGCTTGGCACCATCACATTTTGTTTACCCTCCGTGACTGGAGCTTCCTTGGTCCCCTTTAAATTCCCATTTCCTGGCCCTTCTTTTTGATAACAAGCTGGCATGGCTGCCCCTAAAGACTCCATGAATGTGGAAGCTTAATGCTTTCTGCCTCCTGGGCCACACATCTTTTGGTGCAGACCGTTCCAGTCTTATCCATTTTTACTATGCTCTGGTCCTGTCCAGACTAGATTATGGTACTCAGGTTTATGGCTCAGCAGCTCCTTCCTCTTTGAAACTCCTTGAATCTGCCCATCATTGGTGGGTGTGTCTGGCTATTCGTGCCTTTCACACTAGTCCTGTTGATAGTCTCCTCACAGAAGGGGGGAGTCCCCCTCTACACATCCGATGCAGCCAACTCTGTTTCTTACGCAATTGCAGTTTGCCAATTCACTGACCATCCTGTGTACCCTGTGCTCTTTGACCATGAGTCATCTCTCCCTCCTAACACCCACTCACTGGTGGGATTGCTGGCTGGCATGCGTTTCACTTCCCTCAGTTGGGATCTCCATCTCCACTCACTGGACTGCACCCCCATGTCTTTCCTCCCATAACCCCCCCCTCGCCCCCTCCCACCCCTTGGATGGTGCCTGGATCACGGATTAGGACCAATCTGCTCCAGGATCCTAAGGCCTCTGTCTCTCTTGTGGTTTTCTGGCATCTTGTATGTGCCATCCTTGCAGAGTTCCAGGGTGCCACCATCTTTCACACTGATGGTTGTAAGACAGTCGGTAAGGTGGGATACACTTTCACATCTCCTTCTGGATACGAACACCATTTATTACCAGGATCATGTAGTGTGTTCGCAGCATAGCTTCTAGTCATTCGCAGGGTCCTCCATTTTGTTTCTCAGTTTCTCAATTTGTTCAGACTCTATGAGCAGCCTGCAGGCCATCGACTGATGCTACTCTCATCACCCTTTGGTCTCTGTTATCCATGACCTTCTCTCTGCCATTGAGTATGCTGCCTGTTCTGTGGGTCCCAAGTCATGTGGGCATCCCAGAGAATAAACTCGCTGACAGGTCGGCTAGAGAAGCAGATACTTACCCCCATTTTCTTTCATGATTCCAGTTGTGGATATGTGGCCTACATCAAATCTCTTTTTGTGCAAAAGTGGAATGCCATCCAGAGTGCTACTGCTCTTAGTAATAAACTCCGCACAGTGAATGAGTCTACTGCAGTTTGGCCCTCTTCCTTCTGCTCCTCTCAAGAGGAGTTCACTTTTTATGCAGTTTACACATTGGTCATACTCGGCTCACCCATTCCTGCCTGCCTAATAACCCACCCCCACCATGTGGTTGTGAATGCACACTGACAACCCCTCTCATATTGGTCGAATGTTGCCTTCTTTTGTCTCTTTGTGTAAAGTTTAACAGACGATCCACGGATGGTTGAACTGGTCCTCAGTTTCCTGCATTAAAGTGGTTTTTATTTCCAGATGTAAGGTACTACTTTAGCTGTGAAGCAGGGGTAGGTTGGTTGCAGTCAGGACTCCTTCTACAGTCTCCTTGGTCTGTGACCCCATGACCCTGTTTTTTTCCAGTTTTTAGATTTGGTCTGACTTTTTATGCCTTTACTATGTGTGTTTAATGTTCATTATTTTATAATTTGACCCCCCCCCCCCCCCCCCCCCCGAATGGATCCGTCCACTTTTAGCAGCCCCTCTTTCTTCTGTGACTCACTTCGGGAGTGCGGGACTGACGACCTCACCATTTGGTCCCATAACTCCCCTCAATTAATCAGTCAATCAATCGAAAATCTTGCCAAGTGCATTTATTAGGCAGATAGGCCAGTACAAAAATTTAATCTTCTCCCTTTTTTATGATAATTACTTGTGCCATTCTCCAGCACTTTGTTATTGCTCCTGGATTATGCATTCCATTAAATAATCTGCTCTTGTAAGGAACTATATATGGATTTAATGATTGTATTACCTTTCCTGGGGCCCCCTGTGGGTTTGGGGGTTAGAATAGGCCCACGGTATTCCTGCCTGTCGTAAGAGGCGACTAAAAGGAGTCTCAAACTTTTTGGCCTTATATGATGGTCCCCTGTTGGGTTTGACCTCCATCTCTCAAAATTTTCCGAAGAGCGAGCCGATTGGGGAAGGGCGCCTTACTTGGTGCATTGTGTCCATCTCGTGATCAGACCTTTCGCCAGCTTATACACAGTTGAACTGCAGTCCTGTCCGCTCTCCATCTCTTGGGCATGACTCTTTATCTGCGTGCAGATAACACCTTGCACTGTGCAGTGCCTCTTTCTGCACCGATGGCGACCATGGACCACATGTTACCTAACATCCAGCTTGGTAGCCAGTGCGTTGTGGTGGGGCCGCCATGTACCCTGTTGGTTGTAGCCCCCTGACAACACAGGGATCGCTCTACTGATGCCTGCGCCATTAACTCCCCACGTATGCCAAGGAGTTGATGCCTATCCTCCTGGGCTATCGGGACTCCCGGCAACGGCCATCCTGCCAGGTGGCTCTTGCCGTGGCTGGGTGGCGCCTGTGGGGAGGGCCCTTGGTCAGAGTATCGGAGTAGATGGCATCAGGGCGGATGACCCGCAATGAAGCGTGGTACGTCGTCTCTCGCTGGTGGCCAGCCGCCAGCAGTCTCTAAGCGTTCTCGGGCTCAGTTTAATGCTCAGAAGTACGATCCGAAAACGTTCCCCTCCTTGGCCACAAGGTGGGAGGAACGTAAGTCTCAGGATGGCAGTAGCAGTTATAGGCCCCGCTTCTTAGTTTGTACGAGGGTTGATGGGGAGTCTTTTCTCTCCACAAAGCCTCAGTTCTTCGTCGAGCATTTAGAGGACAAGTTTGGGGAGGTGGAGGGCTTGTCAAAAATGCGCTCTGGGTCAGTCCTGATACAAACGGCATCCACTGCCCAGTCACGACGGTTACTCGCTTGTGACAAGTTGGGGGATGTTGCCGTTACGATCACACCCCATAAGAGTTTAAATATGGTCCAGGGAGCTATTTACCATAGGGATCTTCTTTTGCAGTCTGATGAAGAGCTGAGCGCCAATTTAGAGCACCAAGGTGTAAATTTCGTCCGGCGCGTTCATCGGGGTCCGAAGGAAAATCAGATTGCTACCGGTGCCTTCATCTTGGCCTTCGAAGGGGATACATTACCGGAAAAAGTCAAGGTGATGGTCTACCGATGTGACGTTAAACCCTATATCCCTCCCCCGATGCGGTGCTTTAAGTGCTGGAAGTTCGGCCATGTCTTCTCGCTGCACTTCCGGCCTCATATGTCGAGATTGCGGACGCCCGTCACATCCCAATACTCCATGTGCCCCGCCTCCCATCTGTGTCAACTGCGGGGAGCACCAGTCACCTTGCTCGCCAGACTGCTGAATTTTCCAGAAAGAGCGTAAAATCATGGAATACAAGACCCTGGACCGACTAACCTATACTGAGGCCAAGAGGAAATATGACTGACTCCATCCTGTGAGAATGACATCTTCCTAGGCTGCTGCTATAACACATGTGCTAGCCCCGTCTGTTTCTCCAATTGTGGCAGGATCGACGAGTAGTAAAACTCCTGCTGCCCCCTCGTCAGTGGGGGGGCTCTACCCACCGGGTTGCTCCTGCGCCACCTACCTCAGGAGCAACACCATCCCACCCATCGGGGACATCCGTCCCCACTTCTAAGCCGGAGAAGTGTCCAACTTCTTCGGCTTCTCACGCTCGCAAGGGGTCCCTTGGGTCCCTCCCTTCCCAGGTTTCCGCCAGCGAGAAGCCTGACGACCGACAATGGCGTAAGTGCCCGCAATCAGCTGGTCGTAGGGCTTCACGATCCTCCTCTGTCCCAGAGACTGAATCGGTGAAGCCCTCCCAGCCTGTGCGACCCAAGGAACGGTGTGAGAAACCCAAGAAGAGCTTTCAGCCCAAGGAACTCGCGGTGGCAGCCATCCCACCGCAACCTTCCAGCTGTGCGTCTGAGGATGCGGTGGAGATCCTGGCGTCCGCTGAGGACCTCGATCTCGCCAGTCCATCAGACGCCATGGAAAGAACTATCACAGGTGCTAAATCGGAGGCAGCAGGTGACCCAGTGGCGTAATCTCCCTTCCCAGTCCCGTCAAGCCTTTCTCAGCCATGGACAACACCATCCTCCAGTGGAACTGCAGCGGTTTCTTCCACCATCTAGCTGAGCTCTGCCAACTTATCAGCCTTCACCCTTTCCTCTGCATCTCTCTGCAGGAAACTTGGTTTCCGGCAATGCGAACCCCCGCCCTCCGTGGCTATCGGTTATTATAAGAACCGGGCAGCTTATGAAAGGGTGTCTGGTGGCGTCTGCATCTATGTTCTGAACTCTCTTCACAGCGAGTCTGTACCTCTCCACACACCTTTAGAGGCTGTTGCTGTTCGGGTGTGGATGCCGCAGGCTGTTACCGTCTGCAGTCTTTACCTTCCACCGGATGGTGATGTCGCGCAGCATGTCCTGGCTACTCTGATAGCTCAATTGCCTCCACCTTTCCTGTTACTGGGCGACTTTAACGCTCATAACCATCTGTGGGGTGGGTCAGTGGCAACAGGTCGAGGCGCCATCGTTGAGCATTTATTGGCGCAGCTCGATCTCTCGATCTTAAATGATGGTGCCTTCACACTTCAGTGTGGCGCATGGCACATACTCAGCCATTGACCTTTCCATCTGTAGACCTAGCCTCTTACTGTCTGTCCAATGGAGAGTGCATGACGACCTGTGTGGTAGTGACCACTTTCCGATCTTTCTGTCATTGCCACAGCGTCAGTCTTCTGGGCGCCCTAGCAGATGGGCTATGAATCAGGCTGACTGGGACTTGTTCTCCTCCACTGCCACTATTGAGCCTCCCTCTGACGATGCCATTGATGCAGTGGTTCAATCGATCACCACCGGCATCGTTACTGCCACCGAATCTGCCATTCCCCGTTCTTCTGGGTCCCTTTGGTGGCGGACTGTGCCTTGGTGGTCGCCTGAGATTGCTGAAGCGATTAAAGCTTGCCGGTGGGCGCTCCAGCGTCACAAGCGACATCCCTCAATCGAACACCTTATCGCCTTCAAACGGCTGCGTGCGCGAGCCTGCTGCATTATCCGCCAACGCAAGCAGGAGTGCTGGGAGCGGTATGTGTCCATCATTGGCCTCCATGTCACACCATCGCAGGTCTGGGCCAAGATTCGCCCCTTCTATGGCTATCGGACCCCTGTCAGTGTCCCTGCGCTCTCACTGAATGGAGCAGTTTGTACTGACTCCGACATCATTGCAAACCGCTTGGCAGAGCACTTTGCTATGACTTCCGCTTCTGCTAACTACCCCTTGGGCTTCCACTCCATTAAGGAGCGCATAGAACGTCGGAGTCTTTCTTTTCGCACTCACCATCCTGAATTGTACAATGTTCCATTCAGTGAGTGGGAATTTCGAAGTGCCCTCGCCGCTTGTCCTGATACCGCTCCTGGGTCAGATGCCATCCACTCTCAGATGCTGAAACACCTTTCAGTGGACTGCCAGCGATGCCTCCTTGATCTTTACAACCGCATTTGGGTCGAGGGTGAGTTTCCGTCGCAATGGCGGGAAAGTCTTGTTGTCCCCATTCTGAAACCAGGGAAGAACCCTTTGGAGGTGGACAGCTACCGTCCCATTAGCCTCACCAACGTTATTTGCAAGTTGCTTGAACGGATGGTGAGCCAGCGCTTGAATTGGGTACTGGAGTCTCGAGGCCTTCCGGCTCCGTCTCAGGGTGGGTTCCGTAAAGGCCGCTCCGCTGCCGACAATCTGGTAAGCCTGGAGTTGGCCATCCGTACTGCCTTTGCCCGCCGTCAGCATCTGGTTGCTGTCTTTTTCAACATGCGGAAGGTGTATGATACGACATGGCGTCATCACATCCTTTCTACGCTTCATGGATGGGGTCTTCGGGGCCCTCTGCCGATCTATATCATCAGTTCTTTGTCGTATCGTACCTTCCGCGTACACGTCGCGGCCTCATGCAGTTCCTCCCAAGTCCAGGAGAATGGTGTGCCACAGGGTTCTGTTCTCAGTGTGTGTCTGTTTTTAATAGCTATTAACGGGCTCCCTGCGGCCGTGGGAAATACTGTCTCCGTTTCCCTGTATGCTGACGACTTCTGCCTTTACTACAGCTCTATTGGCATTGCAGCTGCTGAACGTCGGCTACAGGGCGCAATCCGCAAGGTGCAGTCTTGGGCTGTAGCGCATGGTTTTCAGTTTTCCGCAGCCAAGACCTGCGTTATGCATTTCTGCTGGCGACGCACTGTTCACCCGGAGCTGCGGCTTTAACTTGACGGCGAGCTTCTTAAAGTGGTGGAGTCACGTATGTTTTTGGGGGTGGTTTTTGATGCCCGGTTGACTTGGCTGCCTCATATTCGGCAGCTTAAACAGGCGTCTTGACGGCATCTAAATGCTATGCGATGCCTGAGCCACACCAGGTGGGGCGCCGACCGATCTACTCTCCTACGGCTTTACCAGGCATTAATCCAGTCCCGTCTGGACTATGGGAGTCTGGCTTATGGCTCAGCATCCCCATCTGCGTTGCGGGTGCTGGACCCAGTCCTCCACAGCGGGATACGCCTTGCCACTGGTGCCTTCCGAACCAGTCCTGTGGACAGCAGGTGTCCCTCCACTGCGGTTGACACCAACAATTATGGGCTGCTTATGCTGCCCATGTTTTTAGCTTGCCCGGGCATCCAAATTATCGTGTCCTCTTCCCGCAGTCAGTCGTTCATCTGCCAGAACGTCGGCCCCGGTTGGGTTGTCCGATCGCCGTACGTGTCAAACAGCTTCTTTCCTGGCTTGGGTGTTTCCCTGTTCCACCTACTTTCCGGGCCCCTCTGCATACACCCCCGTGGCGTGTGCCTTGCCCTTGCCTTAGGCTCAACTTGGCACATGGCCCGAAGGACTCAGTCCCTCCGGAGGCCTTCCGACGCCGCTTTTATTCCATCCTGGCCACGTATCAGGGCTCTGGCGTTGTCTACAGCGACGGTTCGATGGTTGATGGTCTAGTCGGTTATGCACTAACTCTAGGGGACCATTCTGAACAACGTTGGTTGCCAGCTGGCTGCAGTGTTTACACTGCTGAGCTGGTCACCATCTTTCGTGCCCTAGAGTATATCCGCTCCTGCTCAGGTGAGTCCTTCATTATCTGTAGCGATTCCCTGAGCGGTTTACGAGCTCTCGACCAGTGTTTCCCTCATTCTCGCCTGGTGATGGCTATCCAGGAGTCCCTGCATACTCTAGTCCATAGTGGCAGGTCTGTGGTCTTTGTTTGGACCCCAGGCCTTGTTGGTATACCCGGCAATGAAACTGTTGACCGCCTGGCGAAAGAGGCTACCAGTGCGCCATCTCTGGAGATTGGCCTCCTGGCGGCTGATTTGCGGGCAGTCTTACGCCGCAAAGTTCTCGCGTTTTGGGATGCTGAATGGCGTGGTCTGACCACCCCTAACAAACTCCATGCCGTCAAGGACACGACGACTGTGGCGGTCATCCATGCGAGCCAACCGCAGGGACTCAGTCGTTCTTTGTCGGCTCCGCATTGGCCACACCCGACTCACGCACAGTTATTTACTGTGTCGTGAGGATCCCCCTCTTTGTCGTTGTGGGGCGTCCTTGACGGTGATCCATATTCTGTCGGAGTGCGCCCTTTTAACCGTGCTCAGGCAGACTTTTGCAATGCCTGACACGCTCTCTGCCCTTTTATCAGATGACTCTGCCATGGTGGACTTGGTTTTGTGTTTTATTCGGGCAGGGAGTTTTTATCCTTTCATCTGAGTTTTTTAGTGTTGATTCTGGCTTTTAGCCTCTGATTTTAAACTGAGTTTTTAAAGTGTTCTTGGTGGTTGGCTTTTCCTCTTTTTCTCTAAGGTCGGCCAACCACCGTCACACTGTGTGTTTTAATTTGTTTTGTCTGGTCTCTGTCAGAGTATTTCTTGTCCTGTTTCGTCTGCTGTCTTTCCTGTTGTTCGTTTTTTATTCTCTTTGGGTGGTTTTAGTTTTTATGGAACAAGGGACCGATGACCATAGTAGTCTGGTCCCATTAATCCCACAAACCAACCAACCATTACCTTTCCTGGTATGCAATCAGTACCAGGAGCTCAGTGTACTTTCATTTGGTAGGTGATTTTAGCCACTTTAATATCGGTCCATGGATTTATGACAATGTTGTTGTGATAAGGCTCTTTGTGCTTATCTGTTTTTGTGATACTCTGTGCCATAACTTTCAGTTATCAGGAAGAACAGCTTGAAAGAGAACTTCTGTAGACTCCTTCCAGTTTGTTTTCATGTGGCCTTAAATTGGATTATGAATAGGGCAGTGTGGTATCCTGTTTCCTCAGTTATAATTTTGTTGGGCATACCTTGTGGTAGAACAAAACAGGGATTGGAATACATCCAACAGATAATTGAAGACATAGGCTGTAAGTGCTATTATGAGATGAACAGGTTGGCACGAAAGAGGAATTTGTGGCAGGTTAACAATAAAGATGGAAATAACTGAGTCAAGTGTGTTATTGGCCAAACATATAAAATTATTGGGAAAATAAGAGAAGTGATTATGCAACAGAAGGAAGTCCTGTATTGTCACTAGAAGTGGCTTTCTGTTGTTAAAGAATGAAAAGCTGAAAGAAAAAATGTCTCTTACAGTTGAGGCATTGATTAATAGACAGCTACTTTAACGAGAAAATCACACAGTTGCATTGTCTTGGAAGTAGGTCTGACTGTACAGTTTCTCTGTTTTGCTTGAATTGGAAATGTTATTTTTATTGTATGATGATGGGTGTTATTCCAAACTATGCCAAGAATCTCCTCTAAATTGTGTGATAAATCCTATCCAGCTCTTACGAAACACTATCTCTACCTGATTTTTGGTCGATTTGCTCATTATCAATATTGACTTTACACCTTTGATAAAGTTAAATCATGCTGAACCTTCATTATAAACAGTAAATGTAATTGGTCAGATGGCAATTGCTGACCACCATTTCTCATCAAATCCTGTCACACGTGCTTCCTACATGATTTTTGGTTGTGCCAGGCTTTGTACAGATAATGAGCCAACACTGGTTTTCTTTCTGGATGTGGTGAAATGTTTTCAAATAACTTGATCAGATTGCTGAATTCTCTCTTCAATTTTCACAAATGTATCAAGATTCAAATGATCTTAGAATTATACCCATCTGTAGCATGTACCTTATTAATGATGTGCAAGTATGTACCTTTTTTGGCATGAAACAGTCTGATCACAATCGCACATTAATAACAAGGTGTAAGTAACATCATTTCTATGGAAGCTGTACAAAACAGTAACAGCTTTTTGTCCATGGTATTTTTGTTCAGTTTCATCATTCTAAGTGTAACGGAACAAGGAAATTGAACTCTGAGTGAGCATTACTCCAAACATTTTATTCCACACACAAATTTCATATTCAGTATACCAAAAAAGAAACAATAATGATTTCATGATTATCAAAAATTCATACTCACAACACATTTAAACATTAACTGATTTAAGGCATGCATCAATAACAATCTAAGTAAGACACACTTCAGCTGACCAGTGATTAACAAGACAGAACTATATGATATCTGATGAATCAATGGGAACACATGGACTTAGCAGTTAAAACTAATTAAAACTGTACAGCAACATACTCACTAAATTTCTTACACAGTTGACACATCACTTAAAACACAGTTGACACATCACTTAAAACACCATTGAATACTCAATGATTTTGCCACAATTTCGAATCAGGATGATTAAAATAACCACATTTGGTAATAGCACACAAAATCTCTCGATTAACCAACACTTACCTGGCTATCCATTAAAATTGCTGACCATATTCAGCACCCAGACAGTAAAGTAATCCAAAGGCCCAAGAGTTTAGCCTCTTACAGTCTGCCCCCAAACAGATGCTGCTGACAATGCACAACAGAGCTTGGCATGTATCAAAATCCCTGTTTTCCACAGCACACTCCCAGAGGGAGCTCTATCAGCACTACCTCATTGCCTCACTTCACAGCGTACTTGACTGTCACTGTGTGTGTACTGATTTAGTTTGGCATTTAAATTGTCACCCCTGTGCAATGTCTTGTGACAGCACATAATTTCTGTCACATGACCCAAGGTCACGGGTAATAACCAGGTTGAAATCTCACCCAAGCCCATTAATAATTATGTAATGATGCTGTTGACTTCAAAGGATAAATTTGAAACACACTGTCACACTCTTCAAATAACATAGTGAACCTATAAATATAGGTGGTTAAATTCCTTGATGTGGTTCATTAGGTTAACTGACACAGTTGATGACAGCCAGGGAAGTTCCTTTACTACTGTCACAATACCCAAGATTATCTAGCCTCTGAGGCATCTGGTTAATATAATTTCCCGTATTAGGCTACTGCGAATTTATCCTGTCAGCTGATTCACAAGCCATTTTTAAGTGTGTGAAACTGCCATAAACGATTCACTAAATTATAGGTTTTAATGTTAAACCAAATTGAGACACACAATAAAAAAAATGAAAGCCATTACAGATAGCAGACCTCTAAAACCTCAAACAAGAATTAGCCCTCTGTAGTTAGCAACCACTTCTAGTGGTAATACATTAGACTTTTAACAACATTGTTTCCCCCCTGGGGGTCTGGGGGTTAGAATAGGCCCAGGGTATCCCTGCCTGTCATAAGAGGCAACTAAAGGGATTCTCTCACTGTTCAGCCCTATAAGTTTAGGTCCCATTTTTATGGTTCGACGTGCCACTTTCCAAATTCTACAGAAGTGTGGGCCTTATGGCGAAGGATGCCTTATGTGGTGCACGAGTTATCCATAGTGTCCTTAGATTCGATCTCCTGAACCTCTTGTCATGGCTTTGCATCTCCACCTGCAATTCAACTATTTGGGCTAGGACACTTTCTGGGGTACGTCACCTTCTTCCATTGCCTCCTGTTCTCTTTCACTCCCATGACAATATTGGATTTCTCTGTGCCCAATATCCAGCAAGGTAGCCAGCCAGCAGTCTCTAAGGAGGACAAGATCGATTATAATGCTGACAGATATGAACCTAAATTGTTTCCCTCCCTTGCTACATCATGGGAGCTATATATGGCTATAGAAAGAAGAGTGTCCTATTGGCATCGGTATTTAGTCTATAGTAGAATTAATGGGCATTCGTTTCTACCCATGAAGCCACAATTTTTTGCTCAACACCTTGAGGATAAGTTTGGGGAAGTGACAGTGCTGTCAGAGATGAGAAGCGGTGCAGTCTTGATTCAGACAGCATCCCCAGCCCAATCCCAGGTGTTACTTGCTTGTGACTAGCTGGGTTATATTCCTGTTTCTGTCACTCCCCATACAAGCCTCAACATGGTCCAGGGGATTATTTTCCATCATGATCTCCTCTTGCAGTCTGATGAAGAGCTCCGTGCCAATCTGAACAGTGGGTTGTCCATTTCATCCAGTGTGTTTACAGGGGACCCAAAGACAACAGGGTTGCTACTGGTGCCTTCATCTTGGCCTTCAAGGATGGTTAATTGCGTGAAATGATCAAGGTGGTGGTATATCACTGTGATGTTTGACCATACATTCCTTCCCTTATGCAGTGCTTAAGGTGCTGGTAATTTGGGCACGTCTTCCTGCTGCAATTCCAGTGTCACGTGTACAGAATGCAGATGTCCAATGCATCCAGATACTCCCTGTGCACCTCTTCCCACTTGCATCAACTGCGGATAGCAGCACTCCCCCTGCTTGCCAGACTGCCCAGTACTCCAAAAGAAGTGGAAAGTCATGGAGTACAAGACCCTGGACTGGCTGACTCACTGAGGCTAAACGTAAATTTGAATGACTACATCCCGTTCAGTTGACGTACACATAAGCTGCAGCTACATTACTATTGCCATTACAAGTACCATTTGTACCACACTCTGTGCCATGAACAGGGGGTCCACCTGGCCTCCAGAATACATCTTCCCCCTTGGTAGTAGGGGCAAATCTCTTTCCATTGCTTCCAAAGTATCTGCTTCAGGAGCAAGGCCATCCCAAATGCAGGGGAAATCAGTCTCCTGCCCCCGCCCTCCCCAGGCGGAGAAGCAACAACCTCCTCTGGCTTTGCGGAAGGGGTCCCTTGGGACACTCTCTCCCAAGGTCTCCACTAATGGCACTGTAGACACATACCAGTGGCTAAAGGAGCCAAAAGCTGCTGGACAAAGAGCTTCATGGTCTTCCTTCGTGTCTGAAGCTACTTTGAAGAAGTCCTCCCAGCAAGCCCCTAAAGGGAAGCGAGAGGGCAAGCAAACAAAGAAGTCTTCTAAGAAAAAGGACCATCTGGTGGCCCCCAACACCATCACTCCATACCAGTTCTGCACCTGTGGATGAGATGGAGATCTCAATGCCCCCTGAAGACCTGGATCTCACTGATGCCTCATCCACAATAGGAATGGATACAAATACTCAGTCCATGGCAGCAGGTGACCCTGAGGCATAACCTGCAGATGTGCGTGCTTCATGCCTTCCCAGCTTCATGATAATGTCATCCTTCAGTGATATTGCTGCAGTTTTTCCACCACCTGGCTGAGCTACGGTAGCTGTTTAGCTTTACACCTGCTTTTTGCATCCTCCGGGAAACCTGGTTCCCAGCAATGCGGACGCCTGCCCTTTGTGGCTATAGGGATATTGCAAGAAATGTAGCGGCTATAATGGAATGTCAGGTGAAGTTTGTTTCTATGTCCTAAACTCAGTATGCAGTGAACCTGTACCCTTTCAAACCCCTCTTGAAGCTGTGGCTGTCAGGATGAGGATGAAGCAGGAAATAATTGTCTGCAATGTATGTCTTCCTCCAGATGGTGCATTACCCTTGAACACATTGGCTGCACTGATGGATCAACTCCCTAAACCCTTCTTACTTTTGGGAGATTTTAATGCACTGTGCTTACTGGCCAAGGTAGAGCTGTCCAAACTTCACTATTTCAACTCAATCTCTGTCTCTTAAATACTGGGGCCCCCACACATTTCAGTCTGGCTCATTGTACTTACTCGGCTGTTGATGTATCCCTCTGCAGCCCAGGACTTCCCCCTTCTGTCCACTGGAGAGCCCATGACGACTTGTGTGGTAGTGACCACTTTCCCATCTTCCTGTCACTCCCCCAGTGCCATTCCCCCCAGACATCTACCAAGATGGGCTTTAAACAAGGCAGACTGGGAAGCTTTCACCTCTGCTGTCTCCCCCATATGGTACCATTGAAGTGGTAGTTGAGCAGGTCACTAGAACGATCATTTCTGTGGCAGAAAATGTGATTCCTTGTTCTTCAGAGTGCCCTGGTGAAAGTCAATACATTGGTGTTCGCCGGAAATCGCTGAGGCCATTAAAGGGTATCATCAAGCTCTACAATGAGATTAGAGGCACCCTTTAGTTGAGCATCTAATAGCTTTTAAATGGCTCCGTGCCAGCATTTGCCAGCTTATAAAAAGACGGAAACAGGAGTGTTGGGAGAGGTACGTCTTGACCATTGGGTGCCATATGTCACTTTCCCAAGTCTGGACGAAGATCAGATGTGTTTGTGGGTACCATACCCCAACAGGTGTTGATTAAAGATGTCTCATCTGACAACAAGTGACATCTCATCATCTTCAACTGGATCTGGTGCGATGGCGTCTTTCCATCCCAATGGTGGGAGAGCACAATCATTCCAGTGCTCAAATTCGATAAAAACCCATTTGATGTGTATAACTATTGGCCCATCAGCCTCACCAACATGCTTTGTAAGCTGTTAGAACATATGGTAAGTCAGTAGTTGTTGGGTCCTGGAGTCACATGGCCTACTGGCTCCATGCCAGAGCAGTTTCTGCCAGGGTCGCTCTACCATTGATTATCTAGTTTCCCCCGAGTCTGCCATCCAAACAGCCTTTTCCAGATGCCAACACCTGGTTACCATCTTTTTTGATTTACCAAAACCTTGAGACACGACCTGGTGACATCATTTGCTTGCCACATTATATAAGTGACGTCTCTGGGGCCCGCTCCCAATTTTTATCCAAAATTTCCTATCTCTCTGTACTTTCTGTGTCCAAGTTGATGGCTTCCATACCCAGGAGAATGGGTCCTGCAGGGCTCTGTATTGAGTGTATCTCTATTTTTAGTTGCCATTGAAGTCTAGCAGCAGCTGTTGGGCCATCAGTCTCACCGTCTCTGTATGCAGCTGACTTCACCACTTCATAGTGCTCCTCCAGTACTGGTGTTACTGAGCAGTGTCTACAGGGAGCCATCCACAAGGTGCAGTCATGGACTCTATCCCACAGCTTCCAGTTTTCAGCTGTGAAGTTGTGTCATGCACTTCTGTCTGCGTCGTACTGTTCATCCTGAACCAGAACTTTACCTTGATCCACTCACTAAAGTGGAGACATATCGACTCTTAGGACTGGTTTTCAACACCCGATTGATGTGGCTCCCTCATCTTAGTTGGCTGAAGCAGAAGTGCTGGTAGCACCTAAACACCATCTGCTGCCTGAGCAACACCAACTGGGATGCAGATTGCTCTATGCTGCTGCAGCTCTACAGAGCCCCTGTCTAATACCGCCTTGACTATGAGAGTCAGGTTTATTGTTAGGCAGTGCCCTCACTGTTGTGTTTACTTGACGCAGTGTACCTCTGTGGTATCAGACTGGCAACAGGAACTTTAAGGACAAGTCTAAGGGTAGGCATTTAGCCTTCTCTCTGAGGTCACCCAGTCTTCCCACCATTTTAAATCTGTTACACTTTCTTTGCATTTGTTTGTCTTGCTGGTCATCCTTTCCCTACATGTCATCATCTCGCCTTGTCTTTTTCAGGTGGACATTTTAAAGTGTGGCAGAGTGGCTGGCTCATCCTCTTTTTATTACTGTGATCACCCAACCCAGATCATTTGCTTTATGGTTTTAATACTTTCTTCTACTTTTCCTTGCAGTGTACGTTTTCCCCATTTTTTTGTTGGTTCCATTCGTTTTCTTTTTAGGTGTGGTGTTGGATGTTTTTGTACTTTGGGCCACTTGCGCCAGGACAAAGGGACTGAAGACCCTTAGTTTGGTCCCTTTATACCCCAAACCAACCAATCAACCAACCAACAGAACATTGTTTAAGTAATCTTCAGCACTCAAGGCAGATCTTATAATCATGAATCTGCATAAGGCATTTGAACTTAATTAAGATGAAATCTGCCCTAAATATGGTTGAGCTTGGGAGAGATGCTCTCCATAGACTTGGTATTTGTGTGGATTCCTTGTGAGCAAAGGGACTGGTGATGATATGAAAAGGTCCCATGAAATGTGGCAAAAACTTGCCTATAACCGTATCTTACTTACTTACTTACTTACTTACTTACTTACTTACTTACTTACTTACTTACATCACTAACATCTTTATAGGTACCGGTACCTGGTTTTAGTGATGTGGATTGTCTCATCATGTAACTGTCTGCAGTTTTTTCATGACTTACGTTCATTTTTCAGTTTTCTCTTTTCTCTTTGCTCCCAGGCTTGCACAGTGACAATCTTTTCTAGTAATAAAACATTCAGAGACATTACATTGGAGAGAGTAGAGTTAAGTTTAAATGGAAACATAAAAAGTTTACTGGTGTCTTTGATATGCCTTAAGACAGACCCAGAGGATACCTCCTGATTGGATGTTCTCAAAGCAGGACAGTGGAACGCCAAGACAGAGCTGTGCCTGTTTGGTCAATAAATTCCCCCTCATAACTGGGCATCACCAGAAGTCCAGCACATGCCAGTACAGCCGTCAAGACTTCGAATGATGCCTGCTGGGAGGGACTCCACTCAAATTTCCTTACTGTTTTCCATAGCTCATTAAGTGACTTGACCAACAGAGTGAAACTCAGGATAAAATACCAAGCAAAAGTTCTCCTATGAAGAGAGTTTGTGAATTCAGGTTCTGAGCTAGTGTGTGGGCTTGATTTGCTTCTGTACAGCTCTGGTTGATTCTGACTTTCTATGCGCCCTAGAAAGGATGTCTTGGGCTAGCTAAATGTTACTTTAGATGGCTTATCTATAAAATCCACTTCTCACAATCATTTAACAACCTCCCTGCTGTGACCTGGATGCTCTACAAAATTTCAGCTAAAAATAACAAAATGACATAACTAATAATATGATGTAAATACTGACATACATAGTTAAACTTGTAACCTGAAAAGAAATTATCCGCAATAAGATATAACACTGATTCTCTGATGCCCAGGTTGAGGGGCTCTCTAATACTCAGAGATTCAAAATTACTGGCTTTGACTCTTCAGTGAAGGACACTTGGAAATAAGCTGAGTGGGCTTAAAAGAAGTACACACATTTGCTTTCTGAAATCACAAAAAATGTGTGCAAGTCCACCCCTCTCTCCCTCTCCCTCCCCCTCTCTCCCTCTCCCTCCCCCTCTCTCCCTCTCCCTCCCCCTCTCTCCCTCTCCCTCCCCCTCTCTCCCTCTCCCTCCCCCTATCTCCCTCTCCCTCCACCTATCTCCCTCTCCCTCCCCCTATCTCCCTCTCCCTCCCCCTATCTCCCTCTCCCTCCCCCTATCTCCCTCTCCCTCCCCCTATCTCCCTCTCCCTCCCCCTATCTCCCTCTCCCTCCCCCTATCTCCCTCTCCCTCCCCCTATCTCCCTCTCCCTCCCCCTACCCCTATCTCCCTCTCCCTCCCCCTACCCCTATCTCCCTCTCCCTCCCCCTACCCCTATCTCCCTCTCCCTCCCCCTACCCCTATCTCCCTCTCCCTCCCCCTACCCCTATCTCCCTCTCCCTCCCCCTACCCCTATCTCCCTCTCCCTCCCCCTACCCCTATCTCCCTCTCCCTCCCCCTACCCCTATCTCCCTCTCCCTCCCCCTACCCCTATCTCCCTCTCCCTCCCCCTACCCCTATCTCCCTCTCCCTCCCCCTACCCCTATCTCCCTCTCCCTCCCCCTACCCCTATCTCCCTCTCCCTCTCCCTACCCCTATCTCCCTCTCCCTCTCCCTACCCCTATCTCCCTCTCCCTCTCCCTACCCCTATCTCCCTCTCCCTCTCCCTACCCCTATCTCCCTCTCCCTCTCCCTACCCCTATCTCCCTCTCCCTCTCCCTACCCCTATCTCCCTCTCCCTCTCCCTACCCCTATCTCCCTCTCCCTACCCCTATCTCCCTCTCCCTCTCCCTACCCCTATCTCCCTCTCCCTCTCCCTACCCCTATCTCCCTCTCCCTACCCCTATCTCCCTCTCCCTCTCCCTACCCCTATCTCCCTCTCCCTCTCCCTACCCCTATCTCCCTCTCCCTCTCCCTACCCCTATCTCCCTCTCCCTCTCCCTACCCCTATCTCCCTCTCCCTCTCCCTACCCCTATCTCCCTCTCCCTACCCCTATCTCCCTCTCCCTCTCCCTACCCCTATCTCCCTCTCCCTCTCCCTACCCCTATCTCCCTCTCCCTCTCCCTACCCCTATCTCCCTCTCCCTCTCCCTACCCCTATCTCCCTCTCCCTCCTCTCCCTCCCCCTCCTCTCCCTCTCCCTCCTCTCCCTCCCCCTCCTCTCCCTCCCCCTCCTCTCCCTCCCCCTCCTCTCCCTCCCCCTCCTCTCCCTCCCCCTCCTCTCCCTCCCCCTCCTCTCCCTCCCCCTCCTCTCCCTCCCCCTCCTCTCCCTCCCCCTCCTCTCCCTCCCCCTCCTCTCCCTCCCCCTCCTCTCCCTCCCCCTCCTCTCCCTCCCCCTCCTCTCCCTCCCCCTCCTCTCCCTCCCCCTCCTCTCCCTCCCCCTCCTCTCCCTCCCCCTCCTCTCCCTCCCCCTCCTCTCCCTCCCCCTCCTCTCCCTCCCCCCCCTCTCCCTCCCCCCCCTCTCCCTCCCCCTCCTCTCCCTCCCCCTCCTCTCCCTCCCCCTCCTCTCCCTCCCCCTCCTCTCCCTCCCCCTCCTCTCCCTCCCCCTCCTCTCCCTCCCCCTCCTCTCCCTCCCCCTCCTCCCCCTCCCCCTCCTCTCCCTCCCCCTCCTCTCCCTCCCCCTCCTCCCCCTCCCCCTCCTCTCCCTCCCCCTCCTCTCCCTCCCCCTCCTCCCCCTCCCCCTCCTCCCCCTCCCCCTCCTCCCCCTCCCCCTCCTCCCCCTCCCCCTCCTCTCCCTCCCCCTCCTCTCCCTCCCCCTCCTCTCCCTCACCCTCCTCTCCCTCACCCTCCTCTCCCTCACCCTCCTCTCCCTCACCCTCCTCTCCCTCACCCTCCTCTCCCTCACCCTCCTCTCCCTCACCCTCCTCTCCCTCACCCTCCTCTCCCTCACCCTCCTCTCCCTCACCCTCCTCTCCCTCACCCTCCTCTCCCTCACCCTCCTCTCCCTCACCCTCCTCTCCCTCACCCTCCTCTCCCTCACCCTCCTCTCCCTCACCCTCCTCTCCCTCACCCTCCTCTCCCTCACCCTCCTCTCCCTCACCCTCCTCTCCCTCACCCTCCTCTCCCTCACCCTCCTCTCCCTCACCCTCCTCTCCCTCACCCTCCTCTCCCTCACCCTCCTCTCCCTCACCCTCCTCTCCCTCACCCTCCTCTCCCTCACCCTCCTCTCCCTCACCCTCCTCTCCCTCACCCTCCTCTCCCTCACCCTCCTCTCCCTCACCCTCCTCTCCCTCACCCTCCTCTCCCTCACCCTCCTCTCCCTCACCCTCCTCTCCCTCACCCTCCTCTCCCTCACCCTCCTCTCCCTCACCCTCCTCTCCCTCACCCTCCTCTCCCTCACCCTCCTCTCCCTCACCCTCCTCTCCCTCACCCTCCTCTCCCTCACCCTCCTCTCCCTCACCCTCCTCTCCCTCACCCTCCTCTCCCTCACCCTCCTCTCCCTCACCCTCCTCTCCCTCACCCTCCTCTCCCTCACCCTCCTCTCCCTCACCCTCCTCTCCCTCACCCTCCTCTCCCTCACCCTCCTCTCCCTCACCCTCCTCTCCCTCACCCTCCTCTCCCTCACCCTCCTCTCCCTCACCCTCCTCTCCCTCACCCTCCTCTCCCTCACCCTCCTCTCCCTCACCCTCCTCTCCCTCACCCTCCTCTCCCTCTCCCTCTCCCTCCTCTCCCTCTCCCTCCTCTCCCTCTCCCTCCTCTCCCTCTCCCTCTCCCTCCTCTCCCTCTCCCTCCTCTCCCTCTCCCTCCTCTCCCTCTCCCTCCTCTCCCTCTCCCTCCTCTCCCTCTCCCTCCTCTCCCTCTCCCTCCTCTCCCTCTCCCTCCTCTCCCTCTCCCTCCTCTCCCTCTCCCTCCTCTCCCTCTCCCTCCTCTCCCTCTCCCTCCTCTCCCTCTCCCTCCTCTCCCTCTCCCTCCTCTCCCTCTCCCTCCTCTCCCTCTCCCTCCTCTCCCTCTCCCTCCTCTCCCTCTCCCTCCTCTCCCTCTCCCTCCTCTCCCTCTCCCTCCTCTCCCTCTCCCTCCTCTCCCTCACCCTCCTCTCCCTCACCCTCCTCTCCCTCACCCTCCTCTCCCTCACCCTCCTCTCCCTCACCCTCCTCTCCCTCACCCTCCTCCCTCCTCTCCCTCCCCCTCCTCCCTCCTCTCCCTCCCCCTCCTCCCTCCTCTCCCTCCCCCTCCTCCCTCCTCTCCCTATCCCTCTCCTCTCCTCCCCCTCCCCCTCTCCTCTCCTCCCCCTCCCCCTCTCCTCTCCTCCCCCTCCCCCCCTCTCCTCTCCTCTCCCTCCCCCTCTCCTCTCCTCTCCCTCCCCCTCCTCTCCTCTCCTCTCCCTCCCCCTCCTCTCCTCTCCTCCCCCTCTCCTCTCCCCCTCTCCCGGTCTCCACCCCCCCTCTCCTTCCTGGTACTAGATGAAGCTGAAAAAATTGAACTCTGTAGACGACTACAGACATAGGAGTATGAGCACATACAACAAACAAATGAGGACATAGGTTGTGAGCACTACTCTGAGATAGAGGTTGGCACAGGAGAGGATGCTGTGGCTGGCTGCTTCAAACCAGTCAGAAGGTTGATGACAAAAAATAAAATTAAATTACTCTTTCTTGACTATTAGTCATCCCGCAGCTCCATAACTTCATATAAAATTTGAAATGATGTATACCACACAGTATCAGCTGACATATTAACATGGTTATTCACTTGATCGGAGTGGTAAAATGCCTCATATTGAATGATTATCACAGTAAGTACATGCATTTAAATATGAACAAATTAGACAGTCGCAATAATTTTATGGTTTTTAATCACAAGGTCATCCTGAATTGGTTGACAAAGCTATCAAACTTCAATTATGCAGTGTTGACAAAGTGAAGGACTCCCACTAATTTAGAACATCTCCCCCAAAGGTATTTTCCCTAGTCTATAAATGTCAGCACCAGAGTAGAAAACGATAAATGTTGACCCTTTGATTACTGGAGGATGACCGACTGCAAAAAGGACTCTCACAATTACTCATGTAGCCACAATAACTAAACTTTGTTATTACATTTCAGTTTATAATAAAAACAATGTCAAACATAACTGTAGTGATATTATACAAAAGCCAGCAATAATTTTGATTGTCTATGTGATAAATTATTGCAAAAATAATAGTCAGCTGAGCTGTTTAGTTAATGCACTGTGTATTTTTGCTGGGCTCTACCTGTCTGTGTAAATTTTTAGGTGCGTGATTTTCTTAAATTTTCAGTAAAACATTTTTATGTTGAGCAAAAACATTTCTCATTTCATAAAATAAAGTTAACTATATCATTTAGGAATTTCTAAAGGCCAAAATATCTTGTGGGAAGTAAAAATTATAATTGTAAGTTTTTGTAAAAAATTAACAAGAAGTGGTTACTGAAGAGCTTCTGTCTAAGATCTGGTGTTTAACAAACCATCAACTATTTGATCACTGGAAATCCTAGCTGCATGTGTTCCTTATTCTGACAGTTCCTGGCTGAATGTCCATTAGGGCAACACCTGAAATGTCTAACGATAGTGTTTCCTAGCAAGAGGCTCTGTCATACCCACACATTAATGCCGAGCCTCTCCCTCCTTGCCACTTTCTATCAGATTCCTGTGTGGCCTCAGCTTGTGAAATCAGCTGATCTAGATGTTCAAAACTCTCTGGGCAAGCATTAATGCTTGTAACCTATGTCTCGTACATTTTTTCCAGTATGTTGTTAATTTCTTCCTTTGTAAATGAACGGACAAGTACTGAACTCTTAAAAAAGTTACTGACCTGTAATTTGTATCCTCTTTGTCAGTAGCTTTTCATGTTGATCACCTTGAAGTTGAAAATTCTCGTAAGTGTGGCATGGTGTCTATTCAATAATGTGCACTGCACTAGGATTTAAAAGGACAACTTACACGTCATTCTTGTCAGATTTTGAGCATTAATGACATTGGCCAGTTCAGTTATTACAAATACTAAGTAGCGCAAGTTTGCAGCCAAGTATCTACAATAACAGTGATGAAGTTTTCAATTGTGGCACAGATTTAATAATTCACTTTTGTGTTAGTCACAGTTCACAGTTAATTTTGTCTTTGTCTAATTCATCAAATACAATTACTTATTTAAGTGAATGCATCACACAAAATATTGAAAATTACCGTAATTGGATAGATAAAAAATCTACTCAACAAGACAAGTCTTTACTTCTCATCACATACTGTACATCTCCCATGACCCTGGGTTCTGGGGAACTTTTCTGAATTCTCCCATTCCCTAAACTGTTCCAGTCACTTTACAGTATCCTTCTTCCTTCCTTTTCAATCCTGCCAGGAGTAGAAAGAGGCACAGACTCTGAAAGCTTACACATCTCCTTAATTTTTGTAGTTTCTCGTGCCACTTATTGGCGAGTAGATTTTATCATCTATCCATTTATATTATATTTTCAAAGGGTGATTGTTTTCGTTGATACACAAAATATTGAGTCCAAGGACAGCTAGTTTAAATGATAACACTATGCACTTCTGACAATCACATCACAGTTCAGAAACAATGTTCATTAATTTAAGTTGCAAAGGCCTGCTTGAAAGTAATTAATTATTGAAGTTCATAGGTTTTGCATTTAACAGATTACTCATTCCTGCAAGCAGAATACAAATAATGGAAATTTAAATCAAAATTGGTGCACACACCCAGCACAGGTTTTAACTACGCACTTTCAAACTACAGACTGTACCAAACTGATGTGGCATGGCTTCAACGATGCTACTTTTAGAAGTGTACAGTAATCAAAACTGACTTTATATACGTATTGTCATTATTTAGCTCCTCATAAATTATAATTGCAGTTCTATATTTCTGAGTAATTGAATAGTGGTTGCAAATTCATTTAAACAGGAACTTCGCAATGCAGTAATAATTTCTAATAAATTACACTGGTAAATATGCAGAACTGTTTAAGGAAAAGTGTTTCGCCTAAAGATTGTAATTACTTCAAAATTGAATACGTATATGTGTTGCTAACATATTTTTGTTGCTGGTTGCATAAATATTTTATTAGTTGCTGCATTTTTTCATGTACTTTATCAGAAAACCAATAAAAGTGTGTCTATATATGAGGTGCGACAATAAAGTAATGAGACTGATGTGAAAAAATAATGTTGCATATCATTTTAGTCAAGTTTAGTGTTGTCTCCTTCAAAGTAGTTCCCTTCCGATTGCACACACTTTTTCCAGCGCTTCTGCCATTGATGGTAACATTTCTGGAACTCATTTTCTGTAATATCCTCAAAGACCCTCGTCACAGCTTTTTGGACATCTTGTGTTGTTTGAAAATGGTATCCCTTGACCGCCGTTTTGACTCTTGGAAATAGAATAAAGTTGCACGGAGCAATATATATTGTGAATAAGGTGCCTGTGGTACTAGTGACATTTGTTTTGAGGTTAAAAATTGCTGTACTGACAGAGCAGTATGGGTTGGTGCGTTATCATGATGCAGAATCCAATTATCATTGATGTTAGCATGAACGCAAAGAACACTTATACGAAGTCTTTCTAAAATTTCTTTGTAGTAATATTGGTTAACTGTTTGTCCAGGAGGCACCCACTCTTTATGAATAATTGCCTTCTAATCAAAGCAGCACAGAAGCATCCATTTCACTTTTGACTTTGACATGTTAGCCTTTCTGGTCTGAGTGATCCCATTGAGCACCATTGCGAACTTTGCTGTTTTGCCTCTGGATCGTACTGAGGATACCAACTTTCATCACCAGTGGTAACATGGCTCAACAATTCTGCATTGATTCCCGTTTGCTCTAACAGATCGGCTGCCACATTTTTCCTAGTTTCTCGCTGTTGTGGTGTGAGATTTTTGGGGACCATTTTAACACAAATCTTTCTCATACCAAGATCTTAAGTTATTAGATGAGCCATTTCTCAATTGATGTTCAGTTCTTCTGCAATCATTTTCATGGATAATTTTCGATCAGATCATAAGAGTTCACACACCCTGGCCAAGTTAACATCCGTCTGTAAAGATGATGGTCGTGCACTGCAGTCTTCATCTTCAACATTTGTTCTGCCTTCACTAAACATTTTATGCCAACGAAAAACTTGAGCTCTTGACATAACCTCCTCTCCAAAAGCCTTCTGAAGCTTACCGTAAGTTGTCGTTGTGTTTTCACCCAATTTACGCAAAAAGAAATGGCAATATTATGCGGTTCTATTTCTGTGACGACACACACTAACAAGTGTTAACTTATTACAGCAGAACTCACAACTGAGATGTTGCACCGATGTGCTGCTTGGACTAGAAGCAGCTTATAGACCAAAGTCGAAGATATTGCACCTACGCAAGTCTGCAGGGTTGCCACATCTTGCAAAGAAAATAGTCTGATTACTTTGTCACACCTCGTATGAACAATGATAACAAAACTTGAAGTGACTGAATTTTGTAATTAGCACAGTTTTCAGACAAAGCAACTAGCTCTTTGCACTCCTAGTAACATTGCATTAGCCCTGGGTCAATGTTTTGAGATTTTTAGGTATGGTACTGTGCACATGTTATACAATGATATCATCAGAGAATCACAAGTTATTGTTGTTATTTAGGAAGAACAACATAATGGATGGAAAGAATCTACATGTATTGTCGCACACTATTTTAATCCTATATCATAGTCTTCCAATTGTTCTGTCACATTGCACACTGAAGTAAAGTTTTTCTACTTTTCATTTCAAGCTCTGTTAGCCAGATACTAATTACAAATTGGCTCACAAAATTGAACAAAGGGCAATCTTTCCTTCATAGTGTCTAGTAGCTTAATCCGAGCACTCTCTTATCTTGCAGTTCTAAGAGGAAGTGTAGTCAATGTTAAATGTCTTCACTACTCCTAACTGGCAAGACACCTTCATGTAGCATACATACTAAATGGTTAGGCAGCTTAGCATACCCATGAGGGATCCAAAAACTGCTATTCCATTGTTCCCCGAATCACTCACAGGAAAATTATCAATGTCCATAAATCATGCTGTTAATTTATTCAATAGTATTTGGATATACTCCTGAAAGCTCTTCACCTGGTCCTGTAACAAAGTTATAGTTTTCTGAAATTTCTGTATCTCCTTGACACTGTGCAAATCACGAAGTCTATTCGCATAATTAAGGCTAGTGCTTGAACTCTACTGATCTGAGAACATGATGGTTCACTCACTTCTAAAAGCAATTACAAAAGACAGTTCTCTAAAGGCTAACTATATATGGAAGACAGCTGCACTTTCCTCTGCCAGCTGCAACGCTCAAGGGGCCATAACATGGTGATTACCTTCCACAGCTGGTATACCAGCTCGGACGCAGGCAGCGCTTCCTGTGGTATCAACTTTATGAATTTCTATCTCGCACCATGATTCACCTTTTGTTAAATCCATCAGCCCTGCCACCACCTTCCAGCCTTACTGAAATAAAAACTGCAACAGAATAGTATTTTCCAAGAAAAAATTATAGCACCTTAAAATTTTCATTTAAAGATGGGGTTACCAAAATGTAGTGCACGAGGGAGATGCTAGGGCTGGATTGAGGTGTGAGCGAACATTACTCCTAAACATTTTATTCCACATAAAAATTTCATATATCAAAAAAGGAAGATCCATAATTTCATGTGTGAATATCAAAGAATCATATTCCAAACATATTTAAACACTGATACAAGTTGCAACTCCATAACAATCAAGTAAAACACACTTCAGCAGATCAGTGATCAACAGAATAGAACAACTCTATATTTGCATTAATTTGATATCACTGAAAACACAAAGTGTACTCAACAGTGATTAAAACTAATTAAAATTGTATAAAGATGTGATAGCTACATTTGTTACTCATTTAACACATCAATTAAAATAACATTGAATACACATGTTAAGACCTTGCCACAGTTACAAATTGAAATGATTAAAATAACCAAATCTGGTAGTTACATATGAAATCTATTAAATAACCAACATTTACCCAGCTGTTCTTTAAATTTACTGACCATATACAGCATCCAGATGATGCAGTAATCCAAAGGCCCAACAGATTAGCCTCCTACAGTCAGTCATCACCATGTTCTGTCCTCCAAACCATCCTCCCCAGAAGGGTGGAGCTGACAATCTGCCATAGAGCTTAATGTGCATCAGAAGCCACATTTTCCAAAATACACTTCCAGAAGCAAACTCTTGTGAACACTAGCACGTGGTCTCACTCCGTAAGTGAGGCCATGGAAACCTGACTGTTACCATGTCTGGATTGCCACACACATAAGATGTCTTGTACCAGCACAATAAGTTTCCATTCCATATGTTTTACACTTACTCTTTGGACTGTTCAAAATGTATGGTACATACCTTCTCTGTTGCAAGCTGTGATGCCATAAAGAGTTTGAGTTTGTTTCATTTGGCCACTTGTACCTTGCAACTGGAACAAACGAGAAGAAAGTGTGGAATAGGGAAAAAGTTCTCAGTAGATGAATCACATCAGTGTCAATAGAGGAACAGTTGTGGTAACAGTATGTGTGATTCATGCATTGTGTTCCTGCATAAGCTGTGCCAAACACTGGGACATATTTCTTGGGTAATGGTTCCAGCAGAATAGATGCTGTGGCAGTGTACTTTCTAATGGACTGAAGGTGAAGGGGTCTCCTTGGCATTTACAAAAACAGGAAATCATGGAAGAAGTGACAGTTTGCCTTCAGACTACTATCTCAATAACCCTATTGTATATTACACCAACAACCTGAAAACAGCTTTCGCATCCCGCAACTACCCTCCCGACTTGGTACAGAAGCAAATAACCAGAGCCACTTCCTCATCCCCTCAAACCCAGAACCTCCCACAGAACCACCCCAAAAGTGCCCCACTTGTGACAGGATACTTTATGGGACTGGATTAGACTCTGAATGTGGCTCTCCAGCAGGGATACGACTTCCTCAAATCCTGTCCTGAAATGAGATCCATCCTTCATGAAATCCTGCCCGCTCCACCAAGTGTGTCTTTCCGCCATCCACTTAACCTTCATAACCTTTTAGTTCATCCCTATGAAATCCCCAAACCACCTTCCCTACCCTCCGGCTCTTACCCTTGTAACCGCCTCCGGTATAAAAACTGTTCCATGCACCCTCCCACCACCACCACCACCACCACCACCACCACCACCACCACCTACTACAGTCCTGTAACCGGGAAGGTGTACACAATCAAAGGCAGAGCCACGTGTGAAAGCACCCACGTGATTTACCAACTAACCTGCCTACACTGTGAAGCTTTCTATGTGGGAATGACCAGCAACAAACTGTCCATTCGCATTAATGGACACAGGCAGACAGTGTTTGTTGGTAATGAGGATCACCCTGTGGCTAAATGTGCCTTGGTGCATGGCCAGCACATCTTGGAACAGTGTTACACCGTCCTCGTTATCTGGATACTTCCCACTAATACCAACCTGTCAGAACTCCGGAGATGGGAACTTGCCCTTCAGTATATCCTCTCTTCTCGTTACCTGCCAGGCCTCAACCTCCGCTAATTTAAAGTTGCCGCCGCTCATACCTCACCTGTCATTCAACATCATCTTTGCCTCTGTACTTCTGCCTCGACTGACATCTCTGCCCAAACTCTTTGCCTTTACAAATGTCTGCTTGTGTCTGTGTATGTGCGGATGGATATGTGTGCGAGTGTATACCTGTCCTTTTTTCCCCCTAAGGTAAGTCTTCCTGCTCCCGGGGTTGGAATGAATCCTTACCCTCTCCCTTAAAACCCACATCCTTTAGTCTTTCCCTCTCCTTCCCTCTTTCCTGATGAAGCAACTGTTGGTTGCAAAAGCTTGAGTTTTGTGTGTATGTTTGTGTTTGTTTGTGTGTCTATCAATCTGCCAGCACTTTCGTTTGGTAAGTCACATCATCTTTGTTTTTAGATATATTTTTCCCTTGTGGAATGTTTCCCTCTATTATATTCCTATTGTATAGTGTGTTAGATAACATTATGTTGACTACTGAATCCTTTTCACACTTCCAGTAAAATGAGGTTCTTCTTTCAGGTTATTCGTTCAGAAAGACCAGATGGTGTAATGTTGACATTTGGTGGGCAGACTGCTCTAAATTGTGGTGTTGAACTGCAGAGAGGTGGAGTATTTGAAAAATATAATGTTAGAGTTCTTGGCACACCAATACAGTCCATAATTGATACAGAGGACCGAAAGATATTTGCAGAAAAAATTAATCAAATTGGAGAAAAAGTAGCACCAAGTGCTGCTGTTTATTCTGTCCAAGAAGTATGTGATAAATTCTTTCTAGTTTCATATTAATGGCAAATTACTTCTCCTGATATAGCAACTATATTTTAAACTCCTTACAGGCACTGGAAGCTGCTGAGAGACTAGAATATCCTGTTATGGCCAGAGCAGCATTTTCACTTGGCGGACTTGGATCAGGCTTTGCAAATAACAAAGAGGAGCTACGCTGTCTTGCACAGCAAGCTCTTGCTCATTCTAGTCAACTGATCATAGATAAGTCATTGAAAGGTTGGAAAGAAGTAGAATATGAAGTAGTGAGGGATGCTTATGATAACTGCATAACGGTAAGCTATAAATCTCTTAAATTGCTTAAGTTTGTGTTCAAGGTTTGACAAAAATTGATTGTAAATGTGAAAGAGCAAATGAAAAACGGGAATTAATTGTGAATGTGAGAGATGAAGTGCAGAGGTTTGCTCTTATCTTGTTTGAGTAAAACACCTACATTCATACTTACTGCATTGAAGAGGTAATTATTTGTAATTCATAGTAAATATCTAATAACGTATGTCAGTGCTGCTCAACTCAGTGTTTGCTGGTTTGAATGGTGGTGGAGGAGGAAATTTTCATCTCCAGTATTTGACTGGTAATGCCAGGAGAGCAGCTTGCATAAAATTCCTGATCACCAGGATTCTTGCCAATATCCTTAATAAAATTCCAAACCTCTGTACAGTGCCCCATGGTGTAAGGGCATGGGAGATTATTGACACAGATTTCTTCTGTCTGGATAGAGATGTCAAGCTTGATGGTTCTCTTGGTGGTATTCGGGCAAATCAGCTCCATTAGAATTTCACCTAGAACAGTAAGGTGGGATTCCCACATCTGCCCCACCCCCATTTCTTGTGTAAAGCATTGACTGAACTTATCCTTTAATGTTTCCATTTCTACCTCATTTATTGTCCTTGAAAACATAAATAAGTGGAAAGATGGCAACATTTTGCACTCTTGAAAGTAATTTTCTCAATATTCCAGATTATTAGGTATCTGAATACAGTTAAAATTGAAAGTTGCAAACCGTGATATGTATGTGGTATAAATTAAACACCTGACAGCTCGTGTACTTCAGAGATGTAATGGCATGTTGAAGCTTTCCTTTGGGTTGCACCAACTCAGATTTTTTGGCAAGAAACTGAGAGTATTTAACGTTTTGCTCAGAATATTTTGGAATAATATTTTAATTGGGCAGTATACATTTAGTATGGGACTACCTGCTTTGATGAATAGGCTCTAACAAGGAAATGTCACAGAATAGCTTAATCTATGAGTAGATACCGTCACATCAGGGAAGTGACAAAATCTTCCTTAATAGACTGAGAGGGCAGATTTTGGAAACCACACCACAAATGAAACTGTACATTTATTCATGACAAGCATACTATAGGACACTAGCAGCATTCTGTTCGCCATTGTCATTAAAAAGATTATGATTTAACCACAGCTAAATGAAATACCACTTCAATTTTTTTTTAAACTTATTGTTGGTTTTCAGAGGACTCCTAAGTCAATGTCATGAAAAAGCTTACCTTCATTGACATGATATCTTGATGTGGAGTTGGACTTCTTTAAATGAAAAGAGTTGTAATTTATCTACTGTACATTTTCTGTTGCTGTAATACACATTTTTTGGTGTTTGGGTTACACAGCTTTTAATGTTAAGTGACGTGTAGTAAATGTTGAAGTTACTTACAAAAGCCTTATTTTAAAGATTTAAATTTTGCAATTCCTTCCAGGTCTGCAACATGGAAAATGTTGACCCTCTTGGGATTCACACAGGAGAATCCATTGTTGTAGCTCCTAGCCAGACTTTAACAAACAGAGAGTACAACATTCTTCGAACAACAGCCATTAATGTAATAAGACATTTTGGAGTTGTTGGAGAATGCAATATTCAATACGCTTTTAACCCATACTCAGAGGAGTACTACATTATTGAGGTAATAATTTAACATAAGCATAGCTTTTAGATATTATGTTTTTATGATCTATTGCTTTTCCCCTATGAGTTGTACCTTGTCAGATTCGTGTTCTGTAATATAATGTGAAAAATGATTTAGTAGTCAAACAGATATCATTTTAGTCTGTGTTTGAAGTTAATTTTATTATCCAAAATATTCTTTGCATCAGTCAGTGTATAATCATTTCCCATAATTATGCTTTTTGTTTTAATACTTAGTACTCTAAAAGTATCAATATTTTTCTCCCTTCTCTCTGTGTGCTTGCATGTTAATGAACTACAGTAATGGAAAACTAATATTGTAAAAATTATTGCTTTAGTTATATTTGGTGGTACAAAATTCTGTCTTCTACAGAAAGATTAATCCTCAGCATCAGAAATTATGTAAATCAGTATGTCCAAATAATTATCCCGCTATATATGGAAATAACAACAAATTTTTAACCCTCCCCCACCACCACATTAAGGTTAATCTCTGCCTTTTATGGGAAATATTTTAGTTTTCTAAAACGTTATTGAACTTTGCAATAACACTCTGGACTGTAAAATAATTATGAACAGCCGGGACTTAGTTTGTAATTTCTTTGCAGGGTGTCTCGCGGTGCTCTAGAGCATTTACCTATAACAAAATGTAGTTTTGTTGCAACCTTCATGGATTCTGAAAACACTGACCTTACAAAATCCAAATGATCACACTTCACATAAACCTAATAGTCGTGAGTAGAGATAATTGGTTGTGTTCAGTGTTTAGCAGTCTTTCTAATTGTCCACCATTATATATCATATTGACATCTACTAAAGAAAATGGAATATTTAGTCAGGTGTGTTAAGGAGTGAGAATATCTTGATAGACAGAACACACATTACCCTTTCCCAAGAAATTCCGATAAAGGTACTAGTGTAAATAAATTCCAATAATTCTTTCTCTCTCTCTCTCTCTCTCTCTCTCTCTCTCTCTCTCTCTCTCTCTCTCTCTCTCTCTCTCTCTCTCTCTCTCTCTCTCCAGAATAAAATGTTTTGATTTCACAAATTGCTTTCTCAGTAACCATCTCACTCTAATGAATAAACTAGATTTAATTGTGTAAGGAAAATTGTGATTCTCTTGCAGGTAAATGCTAGACTATCTCGTAGTTCTGCTTTAGCAAGTAAGGCTACTGGGTATCCTCTGGCATATGTTGCGGCAAAACTAGCCCTGGGTATTCCGCTGCCAAACATCAAGAACTCCGTTACTGGCACAACTACTGCTTGCTTCGAACCTAGTCTGGATTATTGTGTTGTGAAGATTCCTCGGTGGGACCTAAGCAAATTTACAAGAGTTAGCACTAAAGTAAGACATGCGACTTGCTATCAATATATATAAAGCAGTTACACATCTGTTTTTAGAGAGCTGAAGTTTGTACTCAATTGTAATTTGAAGTGTCGTTATTGTTGTTATTATTATTATTGCTGTTGTTTAGATTGGCAGTTCAATGAAGAGTGTTGGTGAAGTTATGGCTGTTGGTCGTAAGTTTGAAGAAGCTTTCCAGAAAGCACTAAGAATGATGGATGAAAGTGTTATAGGATTTGATCCTTATGTTAAAGCTATATCAGATGAAGAACTGGAAAAACCTACAGACAAACGAATGTTTGTGTTAGCAGCAGCACTTAAAGCAGGATATACAATAGATAGACTGTATGATCTCACTAAAATAGATCGTTGGTTTCTACAGAAAATGAAAAATATAATAGATTTTCAGATACTGCTAGAGTCTGTTGGACAGGCGCATGTATATGATGTGTTACTGAAAGCCAAGCAACTTGGATTTTCTGACAAGCAGATAGCTACTTTTGTCAAAAGTACAGAGCTATCAATAAGGAAGAAAAGAGAAGAAGTAGGTCAGTAAATAATCTAATTTAAGTATTTAATTGAAATTGTAATACTAGTCCTATCTCTATAATCATCCTTATTTGGGTATCCAAAATATAAGCACCCTACAATCAATTAATTATCTTCATTTTCTGCTCTTCTTTAATAATAACAGATAGAAAAATGTTTCCTATTTTAGTATTCTGTTATTTCAAATTGGATGTGAATGTGTGTGCTTTCTTGTTTTCAGGAATAACGCCTTATGTTAAACAGATAGACACAGTAGCTGCAGAGTGGCCAGCATCTACAAATTATTTATATCTTACTTACAATGGGTCTGCTCATGATCTAATCTTTCCAGGTGGACATACTATGGTAATAGGTGAGTTACTTGATTACTGTAGTAGTGTTTGCGACTGCCTGTCGCATACTGCAATACTAAACATATTAATGTGACGTTTTTTTGTGCAAAGTAAGTTCTTGCTAAGAAGTGGGTGGTAACTGGATTCAGCATACATTTTAATAATTAATGATCATTTGGCCTTAGGTTGCCACCATGAAAGGTTATGTAATAGCAGTTGTGGCCAACACTTGGTTGCTAAATATAAAACTTTACTTATTTTAAAGTCCATTTACTTATGTCATTTGTAATTTGTATAAGGATTTGCTGTTAGGTTTTGTCTATGTCATACCCTGTCGTGTTATTGTAAGGTCTGTAGGCTGTATAATGACTTGAACCAAATCTGTAACTTGCGTGACAGATAATAACTGCAAGAGGAGTATGATTGAGTCAGTAGAACCAACTGAAAATTATATTGAAAGAAATGGAGTTCTGTTGATGGTATATTTAATGAAGATGATGATTGGGCTTCCTGCTGTAACAGTTACTTTCTCTGTCTACAGTCAAAAAAGTATTTGTTTTCCCATAACCCTCCTGACCTCAGTCTTCATTTGTCACTGTCCTCACCCATCCAGCCCCCTTCCCTGTTCCCATTCCAGCACTAAACAGCAGCCATTCCACCATCACACCCAGTCTTTTTACTCCTCTCCTTTTCCACTACTCCTCTCCTCCTCCTCCTCCTCCCCATCTCTCCCCTGCCCTCCATCTAACCTGCAGCACTTCACCGTCTGCCACCCATGCCATACTATCCCAACGCCCTCCCTGCCCCACCCACCACCTTAACTCCACTCAGTCGCCACTCCCATCATGCACTGGTGCTGCTGCTTGCAGTGTGGTTTCAGTTGCCTGTGACTACAGCTATGTGTGTGCGTGCACAACCGTTGTTTATTACTGATAAAGGCCTTAATGGCCGAAAGCTATATTTATGACAGTTTTTCTGTTCTGCCCGTGTGCAGCTCAGTGTCTCTGCTATATGATGAATAGCAACTTCCCTTTTCATAATATTGTTGTGTTCTATAAAGATCTTCTTGACTGTAGCTGCGAGGCTGCAACTGGTCAGTAAAGATCAGGCAGCTGGGCTGACAAAAAAAAGGTATAGTTCTTAACCACTATAGCTGTGGGTCACCTGTTAATAGGTGCTGTCACGCAAGCATTACAGAGCTGTTTAACCTTAAAACAAGACAAAAATAGGATTACATAATTATGTTAATATAATTTTACACTTTCTCATCTTACTTACAGATCAAAGGTTCCTAAGATTGCAGTTCAGCTCCACTCTTGTTCAGTCAAAAGGCACTAAGAGATCTCTTTAATCTCATTATGGTTACTCTATAGCTCTGCATCTAGGACCTTGACTGCTTTGCTGCTAGTAGAGATGATGTTCCTAGACAAAAGATTCAGAATCTCCACTTTCCTCTGCATGTTTTTGACTTGTAATGCATGTGAAGAAATTTGATTTCTCTGAAGTTATTGGTCTGTGTATGTTGCTTGTATTGTTAGCATTTGTTGTTATAACTTAAAGTTAAACAAATATATTTCAAGGAAGGTGAAATACATGAGTCACAGGAGTCAAATCATAACTGAGCCCAAGTCTAGCGGCCGCTGGCTGGCTGGCCGCTTAGGTGGCGCTGCTGCTGCATGGCTGGCAGACAGCGCTGCATGTAGAGGTCGCACGTAACTGCGCGGCGGCACTTTGAAAGATTGGCAAGTCACAACATTTGTGCTCACTGTTCTCCAGATATTCATTCAATTTTAGCCACATACTCATCAGGCAGACATTCCAATCTGTCACTGGACAGTATTCAGTGGGGGAGAGAGGGGGTTTCAGGAAGGAGAAGGGGGGAGGGGCATGGCAAGTGATCCAGTTGAAACACGCCCTGCACATGCAGTCACATGATGGGTCCTTGCTGCTGCAAGGAGAACAGCTCCTATTCACTTCCCACCTCTGCCAAACCACACCTCCATCAAGACATGTATCAACACCACCATATTCCTCTTGCTACTAAACTGTGGGTTGCTTCTGACTTCTATTCTGATGTTTCTATTGGCAGAGACAATTTCCTTACCAATGCCTCTGGGTCTACAGAACAAAACTACCCACTTTCAGGTGATCTGAAAAACTTAGAATTCCGCATTCTTTGAACATCAACAAACAAATAAAACTGAAATATTATACACTAAAAGAGACATTTAAGAACTTAAATGTAAATCCGTACTCTAAAGCTCATTGCTAGAATGAGATAGTGGGTTATCAAGTAATGTTTATATTCCCAATATTTTGTATTCCCTTCTGAGCACTGATGTCTGGGTTTTTACCAGATATGACTGATCACTAGTCATGTTCTTGACAATTCCTAATGAGATATTCAGTGGCATGGTAAAAGCTTGTCTGATGGCAAATAATCCCATCCTGCTGCATCCCACTGCTCCAATTTTGAGAGGTATCTGTGAATCATTGTCTGATAAGACTCCCTTTATGGATTGTGGGACCCAGCTAGCAGGAGTAACTTGTCTGTGTTTCCCAGTTTCCCTCATTGATGCTTGCAGCAGATTCTGTGCAGTAAGTGGAGCGCAGTCATCTGAATTTGGCGGTGGTGCATGTTGACAGTGGTAGGACTTTGGCTTCTGTCGTTTGCTTTCTCAAATTGCTTGGACATCACAATATACTCATTCTGACATGCTGGTGGTAATTTGCCACCAATGTTTTTGGTTATTTGATCTACTGTGTCTTGCCTTGTTTTGTCTGTGGAATGACTGGAACTGATTATGTGGGTGGTGTTGTCCTTCATTAGTGCCAATGCACCACATTGCTCATTCTGAAAATCTTCTAATGGGCAATATTTCAAGAGACTGTTAGATGCTGGTTACTGGTACAGTCAACAGCTGTCTTCTCTCCTATTCAAAAGTTCACTGATAAATGAGTGAAATCATCTCTTCCTGTTTTCTGGTTTGGTCATAAGAGCATGTCTCATCACCTATTGATGTGCCTGGTTGGAGTACTGTGCCAGCAACTCTTTGCTGAGCTGCATTAAATTACATATTTACTGCCTCTAACTGCCACCATAGGTTCACTTCATACATCAAATGCTGTCCAAGCAAATTCATTGTCTGCCACAAACTGTTCAGTCAGACAATACACTGAGATTTTGAATCAAATCACCAGGTTGGATTTTTTATTCTATTCCACAAATTTTTTTCCACCAAGGGGTGGGAATGTTTATAGATGCATGTCAGGGCAATTGGCTGTCTACTAAGCTAAAGAGTGGCGTTTCTTACCAACTAGAAGGCTGGTGGCTCAAGCTTGATGAAATCATTGTTGCTCCTTAAGAGTAGGTATAAGCCCTCACTTGGATTCAGCACTCTTCTTCTGGGACTACTGGAGAAATAGAAATCTCATTTGTAAGTTTACTTCCAATGGTGACCATGAAATTATGAGATAGGTGACAAGTGTAGCGGTGGCAACCATCCATGATGTGGGACAGCCATATGCTTCTATCACTTCCCCCATCCCTGGAGCCCCCCCCCCCTGCCCCCCTACAGTGGAAACAGCTATGCCAGCTACTAACATAGTGGTGACCATAACAGGTGCTAAGACCTGCTGATCCACAGTTGCATTCCTCAACTAGAATTTATTTTATCTGTTAGCCTTTTAGGTAGCACTCTATATTTGTTCCCAAGCTCTTTGTTAACACAGTTTTTTAGCTCTTTTAAAATGCACTTCAGTTTCCCAATTCAGGTTTCAATCACACAGTTGTTGAGATGTCCAAAAGTGAATAGTCCAACTTCACACACATCATTCTGCCACTCCAAGGTAGAATTCCTTGCATCTACTTTCTCTGCAGTTGACATTATTTGCTCATCTACTCCTGTGAAAATATAGTCAACTGTACTTATCCTTTTGCTAATGTAAACTAAATCCTCCTTGTTATCTAGCATCATCGTGTCTATCAGCTCCCTTTGTGTTTTCAATCCCTGGACCTGTTCATCTGTCTGGCAAGTGAACTCGGTACACTGTGCCTGAAAGGGCTTCAGGGAAAGAAGTCCTTACTTCTTGCAAACCCTGCTCTGCAGGCTTAATTTCATGTTTTGCATGACTGATTTTGCATTATGTGAGCATAAAGTGACCATTGGCTGAGCAAACATTGCCTGCAAAGCGTTAGCTGCAACAGCTAGTTGCAAAATGGTACTCACCTTTGGTGCTGGTTTCATTGACTAGTGGCATCAATAGGTGAGTGTCTCCGCTGCATTGAGGTTGTCGGAATTCTGACAGTGACTGAGGTGCATGTCACATTGCCAGCTGGTGTGGTGGAGATCAGACTGGCAGGATGCACATCACCATCAGCTGGTGCATGAGGGGCAGCAGGCTGTAGTGCCATCCTGCTTACTGGAGTGCTGGGGGAGGGTGGGGTGGGGGAGGGCTGTTGGGGTGACATCAGTGATGTCAATTGTGCAGGTAGAGATGGAAATGGAAGTAGAGAGAAAAGTGTATCAGGCGCTTTCTGTGGCTGCCATAGCCATGCTAGCCATCTTTCTCTCATCTGGCCATTACTTTGTGAAAGTAATTTTTTTCTGTAACAAATAAATTTGTGAGGGGAAGCAGTCTCCACCCATGGGCAAGTCGAGGTATTTGGGAAAAAGCTTTTATTACTAGCACCTCTCAGGACTAGTGCTGATCTATGCTGATCTAGTGAAACATGGAATGAACTGTCATTAATCTGACAACAGACAGCTCTTCCCACCGTACCAGCTGTGTCATGTCTTGCCAGGAGATGGCCAAGTCTGTAACTCATAAAAGGATCCAACACCAATCATGCAACTCTTGTGGCAGATAATAAATGAAGTGGAGGGATGATTGATCCATTAAGATGAAATGAAAATAATAATAATAATAATAATAATAATAATAATAATAATAATAATAATAATAATAATAAAAGAAATGATGGAAACCATTGGTAATATGTTAATGAGGGTGATGATCAGACATCCTGCTCTAACCATTATTTCCTCTCTCTAAATTCAGATAAGTATTCACTTACCTGGAAAAATCTTCTTGTCTCATTGCCTGCAACACCATCAGAGATTAGAATTTACAGCAGGTGTTACAGCTGGCAAGTTCATGAAGAATTAAAGACATGGGGAAGGTTACAAACAAGTAACAGGTAAGCAAAAATTCAATTAATTGTGGTACTGTCTCAATAAGATGAAGAGTGAGACAGCCCTAACAGTGTGGGAAAACCATAAATCTACAATGATGGATTTTACTAGCAGTGTTGGCAGCCTGTTCTCCATGGGAAAAATAATTTGTTTAAAGGATGACACAAGTGATAAGTCCATTCCAGCCCCTCAAGAGTTCTAACTGGACAGAAGGTTTGTAAAGCTACTCTGAGAAAAATGTGGGAGACACTGGTTAGGGATGAGAATAATTGAGACTTCTTACAAGGACAATGTTTGCATTAAAAATTCCTCATAGTGTTCTTTGTAGTAGTCTCATACAGCAAACTGGAAGCACACTTGCTCATGTCACCCACAGTGACAGAGTACATTGTCTCACAAAGTGACTGAATTGCTACCACAGTTAAACTTGGAATGTCTGACTAAGGAGATAGAGGTCAGAACGTGCTACAAACTAAGATGGCAATCTTCACAATCGGTCAACAGCAGATTGATTAGCTGAGACTCTGTGTAAGAGTGAAGAATCACTACTGGTTTTATTACCTAAGAGGAGTGCCTGCACTTCCAGTACATACACTATATGATCAAAAGTATCCAGACACTTGGCTGAAAATGAATTAAAAGTTCGTGGCACCTTCCATCGGTAATGCCGGAATTCAGTACAGTGTTGGCCCGCCTTAGCTTTGATGACAGCTTCCACTCTTGCAGACATACATTCAATCAGGTACTGGACGATTTCTCTGGGAATGGCAGCCCATTCTTCATGGAGTGCTGCATTGAGGAGAGGTATTGATGTCAGTTGGTGAGGCCTGGCATGAAGTCAACATTCCAAAACACCCCAAAGATGTTTTACAGGATTCAGGTCAGGACTCTGTGCAGGCCTGTCCATTACAGGAATCTTATTGCCATGTAAGCTCTCTGCCACAGGGTGTGCATTGTGAACAGGTGCTCAATCATGTTGAAAGATGCAATTGCCATCACTGAAGTGCTCTTCAACAGTGGGAAGCAAGAAGGTGCTTAAAACATCAATGTAGGCCTGTGCTGTGATATTGCCACACAAAACAACAAGGGGTGCAAACCCCCCTCCATCAACAACATGACCACACCATAACACTACTGCCTCCGAATTTTACTGTTGGCACTACACGCGCTGGCAGATGAAGTTCACCGGGCATTCACCATACTTACAACCTGCCATCCGATCACCACATTGTGTACGATGATTTGGCAATTCACACAATGTTCTTCCACTGTTCAATCATCCAATGTTTATGCTCCTTACACCAAGTGAGGCTTCTTTTGGCATTTACCAGCATGATGTGTGGCTTATGAGCAGCCGCTTGACCATGAAATCGAGTTTTCTCACTGCCTGTTTAACTGTCATAATACTTGCAGTGGATCCTGATGCAGTTTGGAATTCCTATATGATGGTCTGGATAGATCTCTGCCTATTACACTTTACAACCCTCTTCAACTCTTGGCAGTCTGTCAGTCAACAGACGAGGCCAGCCTGTATGCTTTTGTGCTGTATATGTGCCTTCACGTTTCCACTTCGCTATCACATTAGAAAAGTGGACCTAGGGATGTTTAGGAATGTGGAAATCTCACACACAGGCAAATGGCACAAGTGATACCCAATCACCTGACCACGTTCAAAGTACATGAGTTCCCTGAGCACCCCATTCTGCTCTCATGATGTCTAATGACTACTGAGGTCACTGTTATGGAGTACCTGGCAGTAGATGGCAGCACAATGCACCTAATATGATAAGTGTATGTTTGGGGGGGGGGGGGGGGGTGGTCCGAATACTTTTGATCCCAGTGTAGTCTGTACACAGCCGTACAGGGGATGCTCCAATGATTTCTTCTCATCCTTCCATGCAGTGCCAAGGGCATCTTTCATGCTATTAGGTTGGCTGCTTCATTGTGACACCAATTCTACATCTACAGTATTTAACCGATTATAAGATGAGTTTTTTTCCAAATTCATCATTTGAAAAATACAGGGTCGTCTTATATTTGCAGTTTAAACTACTGCTGCTGAGGTCAACATTTGTGTGTGTTTAGTAGAGTATATAGGGGTAGTGTTACTTTTAGAGATGAAGTTTAGGCTATTGAGGACATGTGCAGATTTATTATGAAGAATTCGGAAGGGGAGGTCTCGGTAAACGATACTCGTGTCGTAACATTCTTGAGATTCCCAATATGCCGAAGTGCTTCATTCAGTATCAATGTTGATCGAACAGTCATGTGATGGGGACTTGCGTGGTGGTAGTGCAAGAGATATGCAAGAAATTGTGAACTATCCTATGCAGCAGTCTGTTGCTCTGATTAAAATTTGAGATTGCAGTTGTGTGTGTGTGTGTGTGTGTGTGTGTGTTGTATTTGATTTGCATTTGTGTGTGTGTGTGGGGGGGGGGGGGGGGGTTACGAAGGCCCTACTGGCTGAAAGCTTTATTTGTGACTGTCCTTTTGTTGTGCCTATCTGTGACTCAGCATCTCCACTATATTGTGAATAGCAACTCTCCTTTTCATAATTTGATCAGCATTTGAAAATTTTGTGAAACAGCATTAAATACTCCCAGCTTATAAACTTTTGGTATATAAGAACAGATTTGCAATAAACATTCTCCTACATGTATGGAAATGGTATACAAATATTAATGCCATTTTGTAAGCATAGGTGACACTCAAAAAAGTAAATGTTATCCTTCAAAAAATTTTTGTTGATTTGGAACCCAGGCCAATATTTCACTTGGTTGTGAGACAGTAAACAGTGTAATGATTTATTAAGTGGATTGCAAATGGGAAATTCAGTCTCTGTTTGTGTGTTAGAAAACTAGTTAAAGACACCAGCTTTTAATCAGCTTTAGAACATCTTAGTTGAAACAAGAAGGAAAATAAATCCAGAAAGAAATGTGTAACAAAGGAAATAAAGGGGAGGAAACAAAACTTACAACCACAAACAGAAGATGAAGGGGTAAAGAAGAAAATATTCAAAATCTGAAGGAACTGATAATGGGAACTGATAATGACATTAAAATTATCAAAGAGTATAACTGTAAAATTTATAATATTGGACTGAAGTGAAGGACAAAGCTGTAAACAAGCTAGAAGTGAATATCTACCTGTTCAGGTTCAAAGGTTGTAATATTTGGTCATCTCTGAGATTTTAAATTTGCTTCCATTTCCCTGTTAAATTCCTGCTGATATAGTGTGTGTGTCAGATAATATGTTGAAGTAGTCATTGCAAATGTAACTAACACTGTTCTTTTTTTACTGGAATATTACTGCTGGCTAAAAAATTCGGTTTGTTTCAGGTTCTGGTGTTTATCGCATTGGCAGTTCTGTAGAGTTTGATTGGTGTGCCGTTGGTTGTTTGAGAGAACTTAGGAAACTTGGCAGGAAAACAATTATGGTCAATTATAACCCAGAAACTGTCAGTACAGATTATGACATGTCTGACAGGCTATATTTTGAAGAAATTTCATTTGAGGTGTGTAAAGAATTTTCATTGGTAGAGAAGTCCTTTTACTTAGATTAGATGCTTCTAATGTCATTGCATCAGAATACTGTAGCATAACAGGCTGAAACAGTATCTCTGCGTTAAATTAGTGAGTAACCATAACACGGAACATTGGCCCATGTGAAAGTTCAGTAAAACATTTTACATTTATAAGGTGATATGTAGTGGTTCATGTGGATGATGTGTTTTTGGTTTTTTACTCTGACTAAAGTTATTTTTTTTATTTCTGTGATTATTCTTAAATAATCTGACTGTATTTATTGTTGGTTAGTGGTTTAGTCGGCCACAGATACTTTTTCCAGAGGGATTAGTCATGTTACTTATATACAGAAGAGAGCACAATGAAAAATTAATTCTTACATACAGGAACACATTTATTATTGTGTGTTCTTGTTTTTCTAACGTGTTCTGCATCCTGAAGACTCTTCTCACTATGGACCTATATGGACAAAATGTTCATGTGAGCTCATCTCTAAATCTACTTTGACAATGTTTTATACACTTCCAACTTTGTTGGTGGGACCATTTTCTGCATGAAGTCTACAAATATTCATCTTATGAGTTCAAACACCTTCATTTGCTGCAATACAATACTTACTTACATTTCAAACATGTTCCACTTGTTGCATGAAAGAAATCTGCAGTGAATTTCCTTAGTTACTTAACTGTCCTGCCAACTCATACGATAGAGATTAGATGTTACACTTACTGTAATACATTGTCCGTTATGCTAATATATTTGCAGTTCATTAATATGACAACATGAAGAGCAATCACATTTGGTTTTCAATGCTATTGGTCTGTTCTGAAGACTTTTATTTGCCATGGAACTGAGCCAGCACTGCTTCTGTAATAACCAGTGGAGTATTCATGTACTGTGAAACTTTCACTGTCTCCAAAGCCATTCCTAAACACAAAAAATGTACCAAATTTATTGTTGGCAGTTCAAAGTTTACTTCATTTTGCTCAATTAAGTTTTCGTCTCTGAATAGTTATTATAATTTGTCATGTAGTTTAACTCAGTGTGCCATAGTCCATCTATTCTGCATAATTTTTACGTCGTCTTTTATTGAAATAGTTTTTCTCACTTTAGTCTTACATTAACATATGTAATTTTTGCCTTCGTCAGACAATTGAAATGTTCTTCGGATGCTCCCAATAAAGTTCAAAGCCACAGACATTTATTTTTGTACTTGATGATGGCCTAACAGCTAAAAACCAATTGTGTCCTTCAATAATAAATGTTGTAGAAAATTTTTCATTCCCCAATACTCAATATTTGGTTTTCAGTCTTGTCACTGTCACCTTATTTCTCTTATCAGCCAATATTTAGCAGCCCAAATTTGAAGTCAGCATCTAAAAAAAAAAAAAAACTACCAAGAAAAAGTCTTTGTTGTGGAAAAATTGGGAGCAAATTTTTCCAGGGCAAAGTGTTCATGTGCTGCTGAAATGCAACTCAGAAAATGCCGCTCTCTCTGAAATTCCTTAACTATAGCAAGACAAAGTTCCATAATTGGAGTCATCATAAAAATGAAATAAAGTATAACACTTGTTTCACAAAGCAAATTAAATAGCCCTGCATATGTGAAATACAAATGACAAATGTGTAGCTATCTCCATTCACTAAGAAAAAAGCATGTGTGGGGGGGGAGGTAGGTTCTTAAACTAAGTGTCTAAAAGTGTAGACTATTTTCTGTGGAATTTTCAGAAAGAAAGTAAGCAATTAATTATGAGACGTGTCCAGAAAGGAAGTACCATTTTGGAAAAAAAAATTTTTTCAAACCAAGATTTATTTTTACAGGAAAGAGCAGTTCTTAAACTATTTTTGTACATAGTTGCCACTATTGTTCAGCCATTTGTCATGGGGAGAAACTAACTTTTCTATCTCTCTTTCATAGAAACGTGCTGCCAGTGAAGCCACTGATGAATAAGAGATTTTGTGCCATCATTACTGTCAAATGCCTAAAGTTAAAGAAAAAGTGGTACTGAAGGTGCAATATCAGGACAGTTCAAAACAAAATGAATGGAATGCTTGGGTCAAGGCATTGTGTTGCTTCGTAAAACATTACCATTCTAATTGTCACTCAAAACCTCACACGACAATTTGGTTGGTAAAAGTTCAATCGCCCACTGTAAAGCTCTGATTTCAAAACTTGTGACTACCATTTGTTCTTGAACTTGAAGCATGAGTTTGAAAGAAAGTGTTTTTGACAGCAGTGACAATAAAAAAAAAGTGTTCTGCAGTGGCTGACTTTACTCTTGGCATCTTTCTATGAAGAGTGCATAGAAAAATTGGTTTCCTGCTGCGACAGACAACTGAATATTGGTCACAACTGTGTACAAAAATAGTTTAAGGAATTCTCTGTATTGCAAAAACAAATGTATGATGGAAAACATAAGCTGTTTAGCTGGATTGATTGAAAGATTTGATATCACTGGGTTGTGATCCTTACCTACGGATTAAGAAATGAATCTAAATTAGCCTCCATACAGTTTCATGATGTAAGGCAGTTGTCAGGTTTACAGACATTTCAGTTATTGGCAAGTCCTCCAATATCAGAGGGAGAAAACATTTTTGACAATATTGACAGCCATAAGATTATTCAAGTCCCTCTTGATAGTGCCATCAACACTTGACTTTGAGGTAAATGCTCAGGTGAGATACACCAAACACCACCTTATAATCAGGAGTTCATCTATTTACATCTTCACACAAGTAAGGCTTACACAGAACTGGATGGCGGAACTACACAATGATAATGTTTTGCTTAGTTCAAAGATGATGCTCAGGTCCATACCAGTGTCGACCTCTTGGGGCCACAACTTTATTTACAAAACTGCAACTCTGGCCAACTAGTCTCAAATTATGCTAATGAGAAGCATGCTCAATATTTATCATTGTACTGCATATCATTTCATAGATCTATCTATTTTACTAACTTCCACACATTTTAAAGGTTTCCAGCAGATGACCTGTTTGTGCCTCTTATAAAAGTTTAACTTTGATAAATAAATGTCAGAATATATAGTAATTAATTTTAATCTTTGGTTGGATGTCAGATAAGAGGACACTCATGCACATCATATGCTGTTGCATCAACAATCTTTTATGTCAGTTCTTAAAGATGCGAAACTGTACCATATTTTGTGAATGACTTAATATACCCCTCTATGTAATATACCCTCACACTAGACAGAGCTTTTAAGTATAGTTCTGTTAATGAGAACAACATTGACATTAAATATTGCATTTTCAGGTTGTTATGGATATATACAACATCGAAAATCCAGAAGGCATCATTCTCTGTATGGGTGGACAGCTGCCAAATAATATTGCAATGGACTTACATCGGCAGCAAGCCAGAATTCTTGGTACTTCTCCAGAGTCTGTAGATGGTGCAGAAAACAGATTCAAATTTTCAAGAATGCTGGATCGCATTGGAATATCTCAGCCAAGGTGCATGAATTTCATTTTTATAAGTGTAAGAGTTTTCAATTTGACAGGTGTGTTTGGAAAACAAAAATGTATTCCAGGCAACATATTTAATACATGCCAATGAGTCGCTCATTTACAACAAATCATTGTGGAGTTACATTAATTTATGTGATTTCTTGAACTAAACATTTTGTGTACATGCGCCAGAACTAAGACATAGTTTGCTCATTTACTGGTAACCAAAGTATTTGGCATGAACATCACATGATAGACAAACCAAAACTTTCTATTCAGCTGTTGATTGATCTGTATTGGCATCTGGAGCTATGCCCGGTCAGTGCCTCCTATGATTATTGAAAGATGCAAGGAAGAGAATTGAGTAATGCAACATTGGATTAGAAAGAAAGGATGGTAAGAATTTTAAGTCTAATGTAGATCATCGAGAGATGAAGCCTTAGCTCAGATGAGAAAAGATATTTTCATCAGATGATTTAGATGAGCTATGGGAAACCTAAATCTAGACTGCCAGAGGACAGCTGTTGAATTGGTTTCTGTAAGATGTGGAATGTTGAAAACCAAGATAGTACTCTGCTGTTGTGGTCATACTGTCCTGTTTCTGAACATTTCGTACAGCAATCTGCCTTGCCTGTGATACAGGTCCCACCTCAACTTAACATAACATGTGGTATGGTGCAGCTATGATACACTGTACACTACTCCAAAAACTGGAAGTAGGTGCACATCACATTAGCATGTAGATTACAAGCAACTTGGTACAGTTGCAGGTTGAACATACCATCATCAACCTCAAAGGGGAGAGAGAATACAAAAGCTAGCTATGTTGGCAGCATCTACAGCTTCATCCTCAAGGAAGCTGAGGTGCATGTTGGAGATGAAGCCAAAACATATTGTTCCAAGCCATCAGATAATGCTTCACTAGCAGCTTCTAATGGATCTGGTGTGAAAGAGCTCTTCTCAGCTGTACATGAGGAAGGTTTGAATGCGAATCCCTTCCAGCCTCTCAGTAAAATCCCCACTTGTCACAGGCTCTTTACCTTGGTGGGAAGATAAAGAGGAAAAAGGAAACACCTTTTATGCTCAAATGGACTGGAAATGCGTTCAAAATGTGTGTGAAGGGATTTGAAAATTTGAGAAAAGTCTCTCTCTCTCTCTCTCTCTCTCTCTCTCTCTCTCTCTCTCTCTCTCTCTCTCTCTCTCTCTCTCTCCCTCTTTTTCCCTCAAGCAGAAACATCCAAAGAATCTGACACCTCAGTGAAGATAGGTTACAGATTCAACAAAACAGACAGTTCTGTGGAGATACTGGTAAATGTGGCATCACTACATACCACAGCTCACCCCACCTTCTCTTTGTGGTAAAATTAAAACTGTTTGCTGTTGTAATGGAAGTACCAAATTGGGAGAATATGTCTTCACTAGCCCAATTCACTGACAAAGCTCTTCTCAGTAGGGCCCTAGAATAATATTGTACTCCCTTGTGTTGATTTCAACCCAAACAGTGAGTTGCAACCACACATGGCATGGCAGAGCTGTTTAGAATCTCAAACAGTCTTATATACTCTGCAACAACCCAGCCTGTTCTGGGCTGCTGTATGCCAGGCCAGGTGAGAGAAATGGTGAATGAGAGGGCATATTTACATTTGGGCTTATCACAGTGGTAGTATTGACAAGTGTTTATTCAACCAGGTTTATACAGCGTTCCAGCTGTCTTAGTGGCCATTCCGCGATTCTATACACAGCCAGTTGTGGAATGCATTGATGCACCAATACACAGGTTATGTCTCTTGTCTTGTTGAGTCATGGGCTGCAGCTACTGCAGTGCTGAGCAGCCTACCAGGATGTGATGCTACGTGTGAAGAGCAAGTGCAACCCTCCCAGGTCCTCCAAGGTCTTTCCAGCTACTCACCCCCATGCTTACTTGTTGTCCGCTTTGGGTCATGTTCTTGGGTGCAGTAGCAAATATCAACATCCTTTGTCAGTCCCTCGGAGGGTGGATGCTGGACACACTCCAGCTCCCCATATCAGTGAACTTTCCCTGAGTCCTGTGACCGCTACGCACTGTTGCGCACACCTTGCCGGAACTTGGGGAGTCAATAAGCAGGCAGGTGCCCAGCCAGTATCCATCACCAGAGGTGTGTGGCTGTTTCTCTGAAATTCAAAAGTCTGTCATTCCCTCCAGTTCAAGATGCAGATGCAGCTGAACGCTTTAGGCCCCTAACCTCACTTCAGTATACCCTTATAGCTACACTTAGTACCCAGTCCTACTAGAGGGGGTAGAGTAGGTTTGCTTCATATTACTTGCCCTTCCTGCTTTTCCTAGTTCACTCTGCTCCAGGTACAGGTTGCCAGGCCTGGTTAAATGGGTGATTTGTTAGTTTCCTGGTAACATGCAAGTGCCTAGGTTACAAAAATATTACTTCACTCTTGGTCACACTGTGTTAGCTGTTCCATGCACTTGACCATTGACAGGTGTTACAACACCCCCCCACCCACCCCACCCCCAATTCATCCCACCCATCTGCCCAGAGTGTTTTGTCATAATGTCAGCAATACTGTCCAATGGCTTTATTAGCACATTGACCAGGCTGACCTTTACTACCTGGCCACAATAGGAATAAAACTTTGGGACACAGTAACTCAGAACATGAGATGAAGTACAACTTCAGCAGTACTGTAGCGCATTCATTGCCATTGATTTCTTACATGCTTTCATATGCTTCTACTGTGTTACAGTAAGTTGCTGATAATTTACTCTCCATTGAGAATGCCCTTATGTGGATGTATCGAACAAATTGCAACTGAGAAGTATCTAAAAGAAAGCTCTTGAAACAGTTGGTAGGCACTATGAACTAGATGTTATACAGGGTGTAAACAATAACTGTTTACGGTCTACCTCAGTGGTGCAGGGGAAGTATAGATGAACAGTTTGATATGACACTGTGGTCTTTCAAGCTGGGAAACTGCCCCAGATTAGCCAACAAAAGCCAAATCAGCTACAGAACATGTGCATCACATGAGATTTTGGCTAAAATCATCCTTGAGTGTTAAAAAGCTCATTGTTGTTGCACTTACGGAATGTAAAATTGATGTTCATGTAAACCTTACCTCACGATTTTGTAAATTTTAACAGTGTAAAGTTAACAATTAAATTGCTGTTTCTCTGGATTTAATACAACTGTGCTTGTAAGTCTTAAGTTTAGATTGAACTGGAAGTGTATTTACAGTCAGATTAAAATGACTGACAAATGATAGCTCTCACTTGCCTCTACAGTGTTGGCACATCGGCTGCCGGCTACTGGTCAGTTATAGGTGACACACACATGGCGGCGTCACACCAAAAATTCTATTAATGTGTAATGCATAGCAATGTTGGCAGTGGCTGTGTTCAGATATGACAGAAATGTATTTAAGTGACAAATGAGTGAACTGTGGCAGGCGACACATTTTGTAGTACTGAATTAAAATTTGTCACAACCTAACCGCAATCTTGTGATGTATCCGCAAAAATGGTGGTAAACATTCTGCAGCAGAACTAAAATCATGATCACTTTGTTCATGGCAATTTAAGTTAACCTGTAATGAGCAAACTCAAGACAGAAAAAATTTCAGTTCAGTGCTAAAAGCAAACTATAATTTCTCACTGACCTTTGGTTATCTGAAACTCCTCACACTGGCTACATGAGCTACCGCATTACTTACCATTGAACATTTCTCGGTGGCACTTGGTTGCAGATTATGGGCAACACAGCAGATTCCAAACTCAAACAATATGACAAGAAGAAAGATAACAGTCAGTAAAATGGTAAAAAAGATGCAGCGAAGTATGAGAAGTAAGAAAATACATTTAATCTAACCAAGGCTGTACAATCGGATTCCTGCACTCACTCACACTTGGTTATTCCCAGTTTCAATGATTATTGCTGCACATACATGCTGAATTATTCCCTTATTCACGCAGGCAGCATAATGGACCGGTTGTTTGTAAGCTGAGAAAGTTACATAATTTATACTGTCAAACAAAAGGTTGTAGTTAACTATTTTGGTGTCATCTGGTGAATGTACAAATAAATATTAAAAATGTCTGATTGTTGAATGTAACAGGAAGCTAGAAATTTTAGTTTTTTTAGATAATTTTAAATATTTCCAAAAATTATTTCAAGTATGAAACTGAAAGTGTTGTTATTTGGTGTGTAATCTAGATGATCTGCAAAGTGTACATGTGAGGATAGGCCTGCAACAGCAAGTGAGCACAGAAACACGTATGACACTCTGCCCAGCATGGGAATGCCTTAGGCAAGGCTTCAAAGTCACTGAGATGAACCTTACTGCTTTCTAAGTGACAGTGCATATTGCTGTGCGACAATTAGTCAGACAGATGCTTCATGGTATATTACACATGCTAAAAAGTCCATGTACTAAATAGAGAAGATTTAATCTCGCGTCACTTCGGGCTATTGTTTGTTTGATTTTCCTTTGTCAGGTGGGAGATTCAAAGTGCCACGATCAAGGCAGTTTCTACATCTGAATGAAAGGTAACACATTGTACAAACAATACCAGAACATTTTGCTGGAGTGACAACCACTGCCTACTAGACTCTGTCAGGCTTCACTGCAGAGCAGACTCTCCCTTCTGTTGTATGTAAGGCCCATTCATACAAAGTTAACTGTTCACAGGAACTTCTTATGGGTACAGGAACTTATGGGTACGGGAACTTCCATAACAGCTTGCTTTTACAGTGTCCAGTTCAGACACATCTAACTGTAAAATATTAGATAACCAGAAGTTACCTTTAAATATAGCATTGTCTTCCATTAGACTCTTAATGGAAGCATATTTCAAGGTTATGTGCCAAATGGTAAAAAGTAATTACATTCATTTCTTGGAAAATGACTGAAGATAGGGGTGATGGTCAAATTGTGATGCATACAAGGAGAGTTAAAGTAATGAAAACCAGAACAAACTCTTCTGAAACTTAAGAAAAATCGAGAATCCTTAAAGTGATTCTGCCTAATAAAACCATCAGTATACTTAGTCCTTTTTCTTCTATGTGATCAAGTTCAGCATTAAAAAACAAAATTAAATTTTTGTTTTCTGTTGTTATGATTGTATTTTATTTGTTCTTTTGGGTCTTGTGCAATGTTTCTTTAAAATGTTAATGACTACTTGATAAATCTAAGACAGTGTGTTACATATCCATTTCAGGAATAATGCTGTACTGCCAGTGAACTAACTGTGTCTAACCTTACAGTTTTTCACTCTAGGAAGAATGTTAATGGCCCTTGGTGATTCCATAGGGGTTAGCACAGCAACCACTCTTCAAATAATAAAAACCATAAAAAGTGCTATTGCAAGATTGGTACAAGAGTACATAATACATGCAGAAACTTGAAAATGAAACTGAAAATACAAAATTAAACTTACTTTATACTGAAAAATTTTCTATTCAGTCACCAGGTGCTGTCTGTGCTGAAATGTTTAGTAACAGAAAATGTTATTTTTCTATAATATATAAGTACTGGTCAGTACTTGTCACTGACATTGTTGCATGATGGCCAGGTTCCACACATACTAACATTGTCATGAATAGTTGGTCAAGGGCACGCTAAGAGAGAAGAGATTTATAGGTCTCGTGGATATTATGTGACTGTGCACATCCCCTGAATATCTATTTCATAACACCACTTGATGTCCTAATAACAAAGCAGACACACTCTGTAATGAATATCACTTTCATACCAGAGTTGTAATAGGTGTTTCGGTGTTTGGAAACAAAAGATTCCCAGTGTTATCACTAGGCTTGAGTGTTAAATTACAATCATTGTTGTTAATGTTGCCTTTGTTGTTTTACACAAAGTAGCTTAGAAACAAGAAGAGCCTCTTCTCGAGCCAAATACCCTCCTCATAAACTTCGAAGCCACTGTAGAGAAATTCAGCAAGCTGTAGTGAGAACTGCTCTGAGTGAAGACTTTTGTACAACTGTGAAATCGTATTTAGCTATAACCGAGAAAATTGTTTGACATCTCTACTTAACATTTCAGCTAAAAAATTGAATGTAATAATATGCAATTACAGTATCAAATATATTATTCATTTAAAAATCTTTTTCCCCATTAGTTCCAATTCTCGTTCAGGTTCTAACCCCCTACCCACTCTGGGCTTTCTCTTTCCCATTCATTTCTTTCCCTTTCTCATTACTCTCTCTTTAGTGTGCTTTCTTTCTTCTGTATGAAACATTTTTCTACTGTGTAAAGTCTCTTTATTGGAATCTCCTATATTTCCTTTTGTTTTAGGCCTATGCTCAACAAATAGTTCAGGACTTGTAACACACTTGAAGTGTGCAGCTGATCAGGATAATGACATGTGTTCTTCATTCTGCTCCTCCATCATTTCAGTAACAATAGTTTGTTTTAGACTCATTATTGATATCAGTCAGTCCGTAGGCTTTTGTGTCTCCAGCTGGAACATCTCTTCATCTGTACACAATATTCCGGCAGTCCACCTGGTTGCCATCTTCATGTGAGTAGGGCATCACGCTATCACACTATCACACTATCTCACCAGAACTGAAGTCACACACACCATGGTGACCCCTTTATACACAGACTGTGGGTCCACCGTGCATGTGTGAAAATAATTGCCCTGTAGTGGCATGCACAACAGCATACCAGTGGAGAAAGCTCGCAGATAAATCAATACCAAACACTAATGACAGTTTTTGAAGACTGAGACAAAAACTGTTGTTTCTTAATGTCAAACAGAAGAGGGTTGTAACTCTTACTTCAAGGATACTGCTTACCTCTTGGACAGATAGCTAGATTTCAGTGGCTTGTTTCATGACACAGTCCCAATACCACGACACAAGAGGGGGGGGGGGGGGCAACCACTTGTCTCATTGTACATTATTTTGTGACCTTTTGTAAGACAATGCTCCACAACTGCAGATTTTTCTGGCTGAAATAAATGCATGTGAAGGCGATGATCCATGCAACAGTCCTGGACCATATCAATTGTTTGTGGAATATAGGCTCTCCTGCAATGGTAGGGAATATTGTGAACTCCGTGCTTTCTCAAAGCTAAATCAGCCTTCACTGAGCCCAACTGGGCTCTGGTCTTACCTGGCAGACTGAATTTACCTTTAATACTAATTTTTTTCTAAATTCTACCTATTTTTGGAGATATGCTTGCTGCAAAAGGGAGCGAACATCCAATATGTAGAGCATGATGGATCTAATTGTCAGTATAAACATTCTGCTTGAACACAGCTTTCAGAAGGTCTAGTTCTTGTGTCAAGCCATCTGCATCTGAGATGGCATAAGCTCTTTCTACCAATGTACGTAGGGCCCTGTTGTGTTGGTATGATGGATAACAACTTGATGCATGAAGATATTGGTCTGTATGCATATTGTTGAACATATGTTTATGGTATGGCCATATGGGAGGGATGCTCTAGATCATTTCCTAGATCATTTTAATTGCCTGCATCCCAATATTACGTTCTTGATGGGAGTTGAAAAGGATGGAAAACTTAAGTTTTTAGATGTCTTGGTCTACAGGATGATGATGGGACATTAGGACACAGTGTTTATAATTGTAAGCCCTCACATACGGGCCGATATCTTCATGCATCAAGTTGTCGTCCATTGTACCAACACAAAAGGGTCCTACATACATTGGTAAAAAGAGCTTACGCCATTTCAGATGTAGATAGTTTGACACAAGAACTGGGCTATCTAAAATCTGTGTTCAAGCAGAATGGTTATACTGACAATCAGATCCATTGTGCTCTATAGATTGTACCTTTGTGGGAACCAATGGAAGATAAAAGAATATCAGTTGCGTTCTTACCTTTTGCAGGGAGCATATCTTCAAGAGGTATAATTTTAAAGAAATTTGATATTAAGTGTATTCCATCCACCAACTAAGACAATAGCTCTGTTGGGCTCAGTGAAGGATGATTTAGGTTTGAGAAAGCTCGGAGTCTACAAGATTCCCTGCCATTGCGGGAAAGTTTATAATGGACAAACAATTCGCATGGTCCAGGATTGTTGCATGGAGCATCATCTCCACACACATTTATTTCAGCCAGAAAAATCTGCAGTGGCAGAACATTTTTTACGGAAGGATATAAAATGTTGTATGATGAGACACAAGTGGTTGTCCTATGTCACAGTTCTGGGACTGTGTATAGAAAGAAGCCATTGAAATCTGGCTATCTGACAATATTACAAACAGGGATATGTGGTATCCTTTAAGAGTTGGAACCCTGTTCTGTTTGACATTAAGAAACAACGGTCCTCGTCTCAGTCTTCAAAAGCTGGCCAATAGTGTTTGATATTGATTTATCATTTCCACAAGAGTTCACCACCGGTGTGCTGTTGGGCCTGCCACTAGATGGCAGTTATTTTCACACATGCATGGTGGATCCATGGTCGGTGTATAAAGGAGCCGTCGCGGAGTGTTTCATTTCAGTTCTGACAAGATAGTGCGACGACCTAATCACCTGAAGATGGCGGCCAGGTGGACCGCTGAAATAATGTCCAGATGACAAGATGTTCTTACTAGAGACCCGATACGAATACAATGAGTTATTACTCTGGGAAAGTTTATGGAGCCACAATAAACTAACCTGCTGCCTCTCCATCATGGGATGGCAGTCTAATAGTGCTATTACCTATGAATCTCATTAGCGTTTCTGTATTCTTGTCATGTATGGAGACTGGTTTACTACCCCCTCCTGTTAAGAAATTTTCTTTCCTTTTTATCTACTGTTTCCTTTTTAATACTTTTCTTCCTTTTTCATACTTACCTCTTAAATTTTTTTTACAGGTCTTTTGGTGCCCCTCGGAGCTTCAGACAATTTACACACTTAGTCTCATGTTTTGCTTTTCTGCTTCCACATTACAGCACAAGTTATTTTATTTTCAGTGGCATGATATTTCTCCTTTACAGTTTTAAGGAGAATTCGTTCTGCCTTAGGAGAAAAATTAGACTGCCTAATCCACTGTTTACTATCCCCCATTGTGTCAAACAGCGTATGAGACAGATTTCCTTCACAGAAACTTTCAAAACAATGAAAAAGATGGATAGACAATAATATGTAGACCATAAACATATGTACCTTTGCTAAAAATATTGTAGAGATTAACTGGCAGTAAAATTTAACCTTTTGATGGTAAGAACCAACGTTAATTTACTATAAGTTTATTCTGACCTTAAAGTTTACGGGAAATTAATTTCTCTTGCTTCACTGTGCGTTGTAAGAATAGGCCTAAGAGAGCTTCCTTAAAGGTCAGTGCAAATAATATCTCTTCGTAGGCTCCATCCAGTGGAAAGCGTGATGAGGTGTGAAGGGAAATTTGTTCTGCTACTTCTAATGTATAATGCCATCTTGATTTTTGAAGTCTCAGTGTATTATTTTTCTTCTGAATTATCTCCGTACGAATGTGTGGCCACATATAATTGTAAACTTACTGAAAGAATAATTTTGACTTATTTCGTAATAAAAGAGGTTGTGTATCAACAGCTGAAAGTTTTAAAATATGATTTTATAATTATATAAAAAATTAGAGGCTATTCTACAGTTATTATTAGTACCTCTCTTTTCCAGTGCAAATATTTTTCACGTTGGTTTTGCAGATGGAAGGAGTTGACAAACTTGGAGTCGGCAAAAGAATTTTGTGAAGAAGTTGGCTACCCTTGTTTGGTAAGACCATCGTATGTCTTAAGTGGAGCAGCAATGAATGTTGCTCACACACCACAGGATCTTGAGACATACTTAAAGTCAGCAAGTGATGTCAGCAAAGAACACCCAGTTGTTATATCAAAATTCCTCCTGGAAGCAAAGGTAAAAGTAATAGTGAGATTTAAATACAGAATATAATTTGTGTGGCTTTTTTCTCACAATTTTCGTGTAATTAACAGCACATTGTTCTAAATATTAAGTTAGTTAAAGAAATTACTAATTGTTCACTCTTTCTTTCAAACAGTTGTTCATTCTGTTAGTGTGAGATCACTGAATGGTAAACAGTTGCAGCAGACTGTATTTAAACTTTCTGTGCAGCAGTAATTAGATAGCTTGTTTTAATGAAATGTGGGTAGTATTCTTGCAGCATAGCAAACTACATAGTATTTAAGTTGACCTTCCATATTGATATATAGATCAAAGACTTCACAGGGAATAATATATATACACTATTTATTTCTTCAATGGTTCACATGCAGAAGAATGCCAAACATGTGAGCTAGACAAATGTTGGCTCATAAGCTGCTCCTCAACATTGTCTGCTGGAACATACTAAGTGCTTAAGCTGAACTTGCCTCAGATACCAAGGTTATACTGTTCTCACATCTTCAGATTCCAGTGATCCTGTCACTTCCTTGCTACCGCCAGACAGACTGACTACCGTGCTGCTACTTTAGAGAGCCAACCAGCCTTTGTATGCCTCTGCAGCAACATTTTTTTACCTCTCTGTAGGATATTATTGATGAAGTTGTGGAAGGTGTCTCAGATGCAGTTATCCACACTGCTGTAACTGCTATTCCCCTTGCTACAGGCCTACTGTCCCCTTCTACTCCCCCACTGTCAGCCAGTGCTCTGCTGGACTACTGGACTAAAATCACAACAGCTATTCAGGATCACTGACAAGCCCTGCAGTGATTCAAATTAAATCTTTCACAGACCAACCATATTGCTTTTAAGCTTTCTATTTAATCAAACACAGTAACAAGGAATGGTGGGAGCACTATGTCTCCTCTGTTGGGACGTATACCTCATGATCTCAGCTGCATAGTTGTGGGCCATGCTCCATTTCCTTATGGGCTGCCAATGTTCAACAGCTGTTCTGGTTCTTGTCCTACAGGGTGATACGTGAACCACTTCATTAGTTCTTGCAGAACACCTTGTGACCCACTTTGCAATAACATTGGCATCGCCTTCCTATCCAGCTACCTTTCTACTGCAGAAGCAAGATGATAAGATATCCCCTTATGTTTCTCTCCCCAGCAAGATGAATCGTTTAATGAACCCTTCACTGACTGGGAACTGTTTCAGGCTCTTGACTCAGCCCATGACACAGCCCCAGGCCCTATTTCAACTCAGTCAGATGATCCAACACGAGAATGTTCTCCAAAGGCAACATCCCCTCATGGTCATCAACCATCTTTGGCTCCAAGGCCTTACCCTCACAATGGCGAGATGGCGTAGTTATCACATTCCTAAAGCCAGGCAAGAACCCAACATCTCTCATCAGTAACTAGTTGATTAGCCTGACCAATGTACTCTGTAAGCTGCTTAAAAGGATGATTGCCCACTGATTTTGCTGGGTCTCGAATCAGTGTTGTTTATAGGAGGGATCATCCACAACTGACCAACTGCTTAGGTTGGAAACAGCAATCGGACAGGTTTTTCTAAATGGCTCTTGTTCTTCTTTGCTATCACCATTCAGCAGTTCCCTGATAATCCCATGTATCCCATTCTCTTTACATGTGAGGGATGTTGTCCTCCTGATACAAGACCTCAGGTGAGACTACTGGTTGGAATGCACCTCGCTTTCCTCTGCCAAGACATCTATCCCAGGTTGGGCTCCCTTTGAATGGTCCCCAGGCCATGGATTAGAACCAATCTCTTCCAAGGTGCTAAACTCCCCCCTTGACCTTCATACATCTGATAAACTGTGGATCTGACAGGATATGCTTTTACATCTTCTGTCTGTATGGAATGCCATTTGCTGTCTGAAGCCTGTAGTGTGTTTATGGCAGAGCTTATGGCTATTAGCAGAGTCCTCCATTTTATTAAAGCAGCCTCCCCTGACCATGTTTTTATTTGTACTTACTCAATGAGCAGCCTCCAGGGTGTTGACTGGTGCTATTCTTGCCGCCCTTTGGTATCTCCTATTCATGACCTCACTGATCTTCGTGATGATGTCCCAAGTCATATGTGTATCCCAGAGACTGAATTGGCCAAATGTTTGGGTAGAAGAGCACTTACTTGCTCCCTGTTCACTTTGCCAACCCCAGGTGCAGATTTTTGGTGCACACTGGATCTCTGTTCGCTCAGAAATGAAGTGACATTTTGTGGGCTACTGCCACATCTATTAAACTCCACTTTCGTGGCTAAAGGGTCAGAAACCTTTATTTTGCCGTTCAACTATTGGCATATTTCCCTCTTATTCTTTAACATATTATTTGACTAATGTGTGTCGGCTATGTGGGAACTTAATTTTAATCAGATTCTTAGTATCTCATATTTTATCAAAAATTTTCTTACACCATATTAAAATTACAAATAAATAAATTACTTTACACGTATAAGGAAAATATTAGGAATTGTGTTTCACCTCGTGCAGTTCTTTTCACATTCAGTTAAATATTTATCTTTCTTTATTTACACATATGACGGTTACATGTCTTTCTTTACTTCGTAACAAAAATTTGCACCTTCCCTGTCCTTTGTTTTTCTATTGTTGTTGTTGTTGGCATGAGCTGCCTCCATTGTTTGAAGTTTCTTGTGGCTGTTATTTTCCATACCACGCAAAGCATTACTCGCGCATGTGGTGGAGAGTGAGCAATTCATAGTGTCCACTTAGGGTAACAATTTACACATGCCTACGGATTCCAAAAGCTAAGACGGTCTCCACCACACTGTGAGGCCAGTGGTCCCTGCTGGGCCAGCTGTGTCTGGAAGAAATCTTAGTCGACATTTAGGTGAGTTTTGACCTTTCTGTTAGCACACAAGCCACTGTTGTGCTTATTCAGCACAAACCACAGATTCTGTAAACTTTCTGCATTGCAGATGATGAATGCCTACTTGAATTGTCACACAGCACTATTTTTTAATCACTAGGCGGCAACTCGATGTACTTGAGGCACATTGAACTACCTACGTAGCACTGTTTCACATGTATTTGCACTTTCTAAAAAATCTGATCTGGCATATGATCAGTTTTCACATGTTTACAAAATATATGTGAACATGTTTACAAAGACATGACACAAATAAGTCATACAATCACAGTTACAAGAAAATCTTACCTGAGGTTCCTCATAATTAATTTTAGTTGACACCTTCATTTTTAGCTCTAAGAAAATTTGCTCCTCCCTTTTTTTCTTTTCTTTCAGTGAGTGAAGAATTTACTTCTTAAAATTTTTTACATTCCTCATAACATTCTGAAAATTGATATAATCATCAACACAATGAATAGCAGTTTTGTTGCTACATGAGAAGAGGAAAAGCATTGGAAATACTGGTTGTAAATCCATGTTCTGGTCACACTACAGTGTTTCCTACATTCCTGTCTGTCTCAAATCCTTTATTTATTATCTATTATTTATATTTTTCACTCGGCTAATCACTGTTGAAATACAGTCTGTATAATGTTCAGGTTCACTGGTTACTCTGCATTTGAATATAGTGTTAGCGTTTCTACAAAGCCAGTTTTGTATTACTTTTTGTAAAATGTGAGCATGAAATGTTACTTTACCCTCAAATGTGACCTGTATAACCATGTATGTATTTCATATATTAAAAACAAAGATTCCAAGGCTTACCAAGCGGGAAAGCGCCAGTAGATAGGCACAATAAAACAAGCACGCGCGCACAGCGCGCACGCGCACACGCGCACACGCGCACACACACTGAATTTCTAGCTTTCACAACCGACAGTTGCTTCTTCAGGAAAGAGGGAAGGAGAGGGAAAGACGAAAGGATGTGGGTTTTAAGGGAGAGGGTAAGGAGTCATTCCAATCCCGGGAGCGGAAAGACTTCCCTTAGGGGGGAAAAAGGACAGGTGTACACTCTCTCTCACTCGCGGGCACACACACAAATCCATCCGCACATACACAGACACAAGCAGACAAAAAACATCATATTATATATTTCCCCCCTCCTTTTGCCATCAGAAAAGGTCCTGTGCATCAATTGGTATGAGGTCAAGGGATTTTACTGGGATAATTGGATGTAATTTATTGAATTGTGGTATGTTTAAGTGTTTGGTATTTTTGACAGATTACACATTCCTTGATGGCATATTGTACTCTACATTTAAGGCAACACGTCATTATTTTCTGAGCACCTCCATTACACTATAGTGATCCCATGAGTTACACTTACACCTGATAAAGCTGTCTATGCAGGGTGTACCAGGAAGAATCATCCAATTTGTGAGTCTACGTATATTATGAATTTCATTTTTTTTTTTATAAACTGGATATCTCTCTCTCTCTCTCTCTCTCTCTCTCTCTCTCTCTCTCTCTCTCTCTCTCTCTCTCCCTCTCCCCCCCCCCCCCCCTCCCAGTCGTGTACCCACTTTAGATAAACGACATGCGTCTACATGAGATTCAAATTGTTCGCACACTGCAGTGAGCATGTCTTAAGTTACAGCTTCCACAGTGCTGTATGTGATGTCTCAGTTCATTCATTGTTATTGGTAATGAATGCACATAAACAGTGTCTCTTATAAATCCCCACAAGAAATAATTACATAAAGTCAGATCCGGTAACCTTAATACAATGCAACCGATCGATCGTTCAGTAATCCTTTGATTTAAAAGTTCCCACAAGTCCAGATGCTAGTGTGACAGTGCCCCATCCTGCTGGATAATGGAATTCATCTACATCAGTCTCCAACAGCAGGTAAAGAAAGTTCTGAAGCGTGCTTCCTGCAACACTGTTCTCGACAAATAAAAATGGACCTTACACATTTTCCTGAAAAACTGCAGAAAACGCATGAAATTCTGGAGAGTGTCTCATTCTGTTCAACTTCTTGTTCTGTACCCTGTATTCTCATGTTTTGACAGTTTACCTTTCCATTAAAATGGAATGTTTCCTCATCACTCAACACAAAGTGTGGAAGGAAACAGTCATCTTCAATCTTGCCAAGAACGAAAGTACAGAACTCAACATGTTGTTGTTTGTCACCTTCATGAAGAGCTTGCAGTAGCTGAATTTTGTATAGTTTCATGTGTACAGGTTATTGCAGTGCATGCCAGATGGACATTGGGGGGTATGTTGAACTGCATGCTAAGTGGATTTCTGTGGACTACTGATGAAACTATGGCGGATGCATTAGACGTCTGTGTCAGACATTCGGGATGGCCCGTCGATTTGCTTTCACACAAACAACATGTTTCTTGGAATTGTTCATGCTATCATCTAATGCCCCATGCTGTGTCGAACTGAACAGTTATTACTGGCCCGCACTGCGCAAAACGTAGACACTAGAACTGAAGTGGGTGCCCACTGCTGCTACCTAGCAGAAACCATGTAAAACTTAAGTGTTTGCTCTTTCCAACAGTATGCTGTTCACATACATATCTCAAATAACGCAATAGGTATGATTTTTTTAAAATCGGACAATTCTTTTTCCTACACTCAGTATACAGTTTGGGTAAACACACACACACACCAGTTACCAGATTGAGGCAGTTGGAGATAAAACAAAAGTCCAGTATGTAATTTATAATGTCTTCTCAAGTCTGCATTGTCAGTACTTGTTAGTTGTTGCCTTACCTTATTTCATCGTGTATCTTGCACTTGCAGTTGACTTGTATTTTTACACATTTTCGTGTAACAGGGCATTTATGTACCATCGTGCATGAGTAGAATCCTGTACTTCGTTTATTCATTTTCTATCATTTGTTTTATCTGCACAAAGGTCATCTCTCATATCAAATTCTTTGGCATACCTTGTGAAATAAATGTATATTAGCATCATGCCCCCACTCTTGTTTTCGGTCAGTGGTAGGGGGTCTATGCCATCCAATTACTGTTCACTGTCTGGGAAGGCGGGTTGCTGCCAGTCCCATCAGTCACTTGTACAGTGTTTACAACATAATCAGTATTTTGACAGATTCTATTCTGCACATAATCGAGGGCGGGGTTTTGCTGATTTTAGTTCATGCCACTCCCATAGCTCATTTGTAGTCTGACTGCTCTCACGAATGAGGTCAATCAAATCTACAACCATAAGGAAGTATTCTAGGCTACAAGTTGGCACAGTTACCAGGTTCCTATGAATTTTATTTGGGGAACCAGTCTTTAATATTCTCAAAAAATCAACATGTGATATTGGATTGCTCCAGTATCTTGTCTTGTTAAAGTATATTTCGAAATACAGGTGCAGTCTGACTTGTTTTACGTTGAGTGGTGTGGGTCAAAAACTGCCATTCATAGTCTTTCCTGAATTCCTGGAGACCAGTATTTCTCTAGGGAAGCCTGTTCAAATTCTTCTTATGTTTGACAACTGTGCATCACCTAGTGTGAAACCAACAACAAACTGAACCTTCTGCATTTCTGACCAGGGCCAAAGTAAAGCATTTCTAAAAGGTCTCACAAAGACAACAGGGTGTGTTTTCTCGAATTTTTTTAGAAGACTGTGAATTGTCACTGTTTTATTAGACCTTTGTGTGTTATGACTGACAATTGGCCAGGCCTTATGTCATCAGATAGTGAAGCGATTCTGCACCTTTACAAAGATGGTAATGCTGTGTGTGATGACACTGGCACATACGGTTGATTGTTTGCAAACATTCTTTTTCACTCTTGTCATTATCTCACCTTTGTGAAACAGTGTTCGCATGACTACTGTCTAGTACTGATTTTTTATTTTAATTAGCTGCAGAATGCAGTTTGTTCAATTTCTCTTTTTCACTGATAGGTTTGTAATAAATCTTACCTTACATTACTTTCATATCGCTATCCATTTTAGTGAGAATTTTGTGTTCTCTTTTGTTTATGATCTCTTCAACCATGTCAACATAAGTTTTTTGTTCCCTGGCACACTTTCCAGCTAGGGTAGAATCACTGTCAAAGATGCTCACCTTAGCTCTCTCATGTAATCTTTTTACGTCCTTATTGATACGGTTGTACTCGGTTTTCAAAAACGTTTGTTTAAAGTCCGAAATCTTACATCTTGCAAGAGTTTTTGTACATCATCCAGTAAATTTTTGCATGCTGACTTGATTTCAGATATGTGTGTGTGATTTGTTGTTCCTACCTGAGCTAAGCTTTGACATGTGCTTCGTAAACTACTGTGTGCTGTTGCAAGTTCCTCAACTTCATGTGCACCGTGATCTTGATCTTCATTCATACTAGAAAATTTCTTGTATAGCTCATTGTACATATTAGTAAATTTTGTATATAATTAATTAGTTGCATCTGACAACTGAATGTTAAATTTAGACCAAAAAGTCACGACACTTTTGAACGACTCTGAAAATTTGCATACTAAGGTACTGAGTCCTTGATCTAAATTGCCAAGACCAGTGGACACATTTATGATTTTTGTACTGAAGTCTGTATCCATTCATATGGATTTCTGTAAGCATTGTTCTGTGACTGATACCTGCAAATAATAATTGCCAAGTGCGTGCATGTGTGTCCATTCTGTTCACTCAACATGGAGCTCAAAAAATTTTCTATATCTGTTGCGTATCTATCTAAATTATTTTGAAAAGAGACATCTCCTATTGAGGACAGTGAATTAACTGCATTGACATATTTCTGTCCATTCGTTGATGTTGAGTTCAGTTGTATATTGTGTTAAGCTGTGACTTTCCCACCTTGTTGTGATGCATTGTCATTTTCATTATCTAATACATTAGATTATGATTCAGTATTTTCATAATCACTACCGTTAGCATTAATTTTCCCATTTACACTTCCATTTTGACTGACAATAAAAAGTACACACTGTGACTGAATTTTGAAATATAACATAAACTCAGTAGTTAAAATTTCACTCATGATACATGTTTGTAACGAGGTAGCTTCTCTTTATGTCACTGTTATGTGATGAAAAATCATCTTTACCATAAATATTGTTGCTTGCAAAAAAGATTTAAGCAGGTTAACCATCAGGATATTGCTATTGCGGGCTATGATAAATGGAATATTCTTGATCCTGCTTTGGTTGACATATTTCTGTTCACATTCTGCAAAGTTCAGTTACTTGTATTTGTAGAAAATTTTCTTGAGTTTCCATAATTTTGTTCCACTTTTACTGGTAAAATCCTTCTTTTCTCATTGTATCCTCATTGTCGAATATCTGGAACGAAGACAGAATACAAGTAGTATTTCAACAATTAGTTAAAATTACATTACATTTTCTTATGATCAGGAGACTGCAGGATCTGAGCTCTGTTTGGTTACCAGTGTATTCTATTGTGTTTTTGACTACTGGATAGGTAATGAATTAGTTTTTGAATTTTAAAGGTTTTATTACCTTTGACTGTGAAGTCATAAATGGAAGTTAAGGAAATGCTTTTATGGCTACCTGCTGACCAGACACCATCAATATGTCAAAAATAAACTTTCTAGGAAAATTACTATTAAATGTTCTTAGTTGTATTTTCTTTTCAGTTGGAAACTTCACCACCTCTTTCTGCCGCAATGGTTGTCTCAAATAGAGTTGCCATAGAAATTGCTAATTGTTGACAGTGTCACCTAATGAAACAAACTCAATTTTGATATAGTGAGATGAACTATTTGTCAAATAAATACACACACATGTTATTTACATTAATCCAAAATTCAATATTATTAACAAAACTGCTATGATTGGAAGAACAATAAAAATGTTATCCTCTCTTCATCAAGACACACCACATACTCCTTTTTCAGCCAACTAGGAAAAAAGTCACCTCTCTCTCATCTAACAGTATCTCTGCTGTAGTGCAGGGCTTCCTTTTTTATCTTACGTATACCTCTTCGGAAACATCTAATGAATGCCATTACAGGAGTCATTGCAGAATGGAAAAGCAACAATTGTACACCAGAGGACAGGCTTCTGGAGCAGATGAGATACCTGTAAGATTCTACAGAGATTGTGTGATAGGCTTGTTTCCCTTCTAGCAGTAATATATCATATATCATAGGTCACTGGAGCAACAGCTGTTATCTAGTGACTGGAAGAAAGCACAAGTCATTCCAGTTTCAAGAAGTGTCACAATGCAGTTGCACATAGGCCTACATAGCTGATGTCAGTTTGTTGTGGACTTATGGAAGTTGTTTTGTGATCACAGATTGATGTTTTTTCAAGAATGAAAGCCGCCTCTGTGAAAATCAACGTGTATTCCACAGAGACCTTAGAAAACCAAGCTTGATCTGTTCATCTTTGAGATCAGCAGTGCTGTAGACAATGATTCTCAGCTTGATGCCATGTTCATTGACTTTAGGAAGGCTTTTGATATAGCTCCACACTATCATTTAGTGAAAAAAATGAGAGTTTATCAAATATCAAACCAGTTTATGACTAGATTCAAATCTTTCTTGCAGGTAGAACTCAAAACTTCGCTTTTAATGAGCAAAATCAAGATGTAAAGGGTAATTAAGGAATGCCTCAGTTAAAGGCTATAGGATCATAACTGCTTGCAATATACATAAATGTTCTAGTGGATATCATCAAAAGTTCAAAGAGGCTGTTTATAGATGTTGCAGTTTTTTATAAGGAGGTGGCAACACCAGACGACTGTAGGAAAACCTTCAGAGGAAGATAAATGTTGCACGGACTGGCAGTTGACCCTTGATGTAGATAAATGTAACATCTTGTTCACACATATGAGAAGAAATCCACTACTGTACAGTTACACTATTGGTGACAAATCGCTATCAACAGTAATTATTGTGAAATACATAGCAATGACCATCCAGAGCATCTTCAAATGGAATGACAACATGTAACTAGAGGTAGGAAGAAGAGACCAAAGTCTGAGATTCATATGAAGATTATTAAGGAAATGTTAAATCTCAAAAGAAGTGGCTTACAAAACACTTGACTGATTCATGAGTTTTGTTCCTCTATCTGGGATACTTAGAAGATAGGATTAATTGGAGAGAAAGACAAGAACCAATGAGGAGCAGCAAATTTCATTTCAGAATTATTTAGCCAGAATGAGAGCATCACAATGCTCTCTGGTGGCAAGTGCTGTAGGAGAGGGATTATGTATCGTGGGGAATTTACTGTTCAGATTCCATGAAAATATGTTATGGGAAGTGTTGGGCAATGTGTTACTTCCTCCCACATAAATCTCTCGAAATGACCACAGTGAGGAAAGTCAAGGAATTAGAGCTAATACAGAGGTTTACTGAGAATCATTCTTGCCACAAGCCATTTGTAAAAGGTCTGGGGAAAAGGGGACTGGACATTGGTACCACACACTATTAGGTATATACCAGTAAACTGCCAGATACCAGTTAACTGCTGAGAGTCTTAGGATTAACAACTAAAAAAGGGCTTCTTTGAATGATCATGTGTGACAGGATACCTTGTCTTTGGCAAATCACTGCTTCCCTTCACAACATTTAATCTGAGTGCAATTGCAAGGTGTGTAAGAAGAGTAATGAGACTGACAACATTGAGGGGTTATTTGGCAGTGATGTGTTTTACTTGCGTAGACTGGTATATTCCACCCTACCAGATGCTCAGTCATAGTGTCAGCTCTGTACAGCATTCATGTGATTTTTCAGAGTGGCATCAGTGAAGTTCTCTTTTTGTTGTGGTTATGGTTATAGAACAGTGCAATTTAGATCAAAGTTACACCATTAAATTTAACACAAGACTTGGGGAATCTGCAAGTGTGTCCTTTGAAAAGTTGAAACAGGTCCACGGGGAGCATTCTGTATCAAGAGCACAAGTCTTTCATTGGCACAAATTATTTCTGGAAGGCTGCGAACATGTTGGAGATGAACCTGGCCAAGGCAGACATCCAGCTTCAAAAACTGATGAAAATGTCAAATACATGCATGCTCTTGAGACCAATGTTCAACAATAAGGATGGTGGGTGAACTGTTATGCAAACACTTTCACCAAACATTACATTTTGACCCAAGTTTTGCACATGTGAAAGGTTTGTGCCAAAAAACCTCACAACTGAGCAGAAGGACATCCAAAGACATGTGTGCATTGATCTCCTTAAGAGGATTGTCAATGACCACAAATCATTCAGTCATGTGATCACAGATGATTAATCCTAGATTTTTTAGTACGATTCAGAGACAAAATGGCAAAGTGAGGAGTGCCACTCTGAGACATCTCCTTGACCAAAAAAAACTCAAATGAGCAAGTCGAAGATCAAAACGATGCTGATTACTTTTTTGACAGTAGAGGTATTGCGCATAAAGAATTTGTTCCTCCAGAGCAAACAGTCACCAAAGAGTTTTACAAAGATGCCCTTTAAAGGTTTAGAAAAATAGTGAATTGAGTGAGTATAGACATTGCAGATAAGTAGGTATTGTATCATAACACCCTATGCCACACGACATCGAAAGATATTCCTGTTGTTCAAAAGGGTCTCTATTCACCTGATCGGAGTCCTTCTGACTATGTCTCATACTTTAATTGTAAAAGTCTTAAAAGGACATAATTTTGGAAGCCTGGAGAACATTCAAAACAATGTGACAGACAAGTCAAGGGCACTACCATTTGACACCTTGCAGCACTGCTATCACGACTGGGGATGACATCTCTGCCAGTGTGTAGCTACTGATGGGATCTACTTTGAAGGAGACAATATTGTTGTCTGAAAAAAAAATACCTTGGTAGATAAAAAAATCAATCTCATTACTTTTCTTACACACCTCATCTTGCTCTTTCTCTTTTAATTCACACAGCAGCCAAATTTAATTTTTTTTTTTTTTTTTTTTTTTTTTTTTTAATTTCTGACACTGAGAACATTATCAGCTTGGATCTGTATTGAAATATACTATCCATCATATATATTCCTTTCCGCTTCTGATGTACTATAACTTCTTAAACATAATTTACTGAGTGTTATTTACATAGGAATCCCAGATGATGCATTACTTTGTTCTAAGAACAAAAACATGGCTCAAGCAGGCTGTATCTATTTATTGTCTCTGCTATTAGTTAATTTCGACCACCAGCACTTTTCACATGCCTCAGGTTTCACATCATATTTGACTAAATAGCCAGTACATATGTAATGGCACACATCGTTCTCATATGTGCGTGTAAGCTCAGATACAATATGTGGCACAGAGTACACCACTGGATTGTATTTGTTTTCTTTCTTAAAACATATTGAGCCTGTGTACCCTCACCAGAACAAAATGCTAAATTTTCGGTTAGATGCGAACAGTGACCAGCCATAGTAAAACTAATGAGCATTTAACTAACTACCCAATTTAAATTTTCTGAGTTGTCTTGATGTTACAACAGTACAACAATGAACACACATGATGCAACAAGTCTGTCACACTGAAACATTCCATCAAGGAAACCCCCATGTAAGTGTGATATGGGCAAAAATGTGTTCCCAAGATTTCTTCTCGATTCCTCATTAATAACATTAGTCTTATATGTAATTATGAGGGTGTATGTTGTGTTTTAAGATTAGTGCATATGTACTTCCTCTTCGTTCTTCGGCAATTTCTATCTCATGTTTACTACTGAACTGACTATGTATGCCATTTTAATTTTCTTCATAAAGTGCTCCTAGTCCAACTAGTTCTCTGTAGCTGTCTTCATATAACAATGGGGGAAAAGCTAGAAGTGATGCAAGCTAGGAAAATCCCATTCTCATCCCTTAATTCTGTTCATTAACTACTATAAAATAGGCATCCACATGTTAGTGGTGATCCAGTTGTTTCTCGCCTAGAATCACTCCCAGATAATGCACAAAGAGGTCTAATTGATGTAAGTAGCACCTAAAAATGACCTTTGTGGGTAACATTGTCCCCATAATCAAAAGGTTGTTTATTTCTGTCAGAAGTATTTGAAATGGTCAAACACTGTGTTCAACTCATTTCTACAAGTCAGGGCTATTGTTTGTATCACCAGTACTACCAACTATTAAGCTTGTTGAGAGCTTATTTCCAGACCTGGTTATCTGCTTAGATGAGATTACCACAAAATGAGTATGCTGCACAAATCAGTAAATTTGCACAATCATTTTACTGTCAACATACAAACTATTTAGTGTCGTTACGGCCAAATGGATCAGCCAATATTTTCTATGGCACAATCACCTAATCATCATTCCCTCATTCTTAGAGTTATACTGTAAAGTGAAGTGTGTGTACATTATTTTACTCACTTGTATTTTTTGTGGAATCTTCACAGTGACTGGAAGAATGCTAATAGGTACTCAAGCAATTAGAGGCTGTATTTGAAGGGTTGGGTTTAGGTAGTTATTTTGTATCTGCATGAAATCCTGGGACAAAGTGTATTACAATTTTCTTATTATTTAACAGGAGATTGATGTTGATGGTGTTGCATATGATGGTATCATCCTATGCCTTGCAGTATCTGAACATGTGGAAAATGCTGGTGTCCATTCTGGTGATGCAACACTTGTTACACCACCTCAAGATATAAATCCTCAGACACTGTCTAAAATAATGAATATAGCACGCTCGGTTGCTGGTTCTCTTGAGGTTACTGGACCATTTAACATGCAACTCATAGCAAAGGTATGCTTTTAATCATTTTGATCTTACATTCGTCCTATTCAGATTGTTGTTCATGGCTTAGTCTTGCTTTGTTTAATTTCAGGACAATGAGCTGAAAGTAATAGAATGCAATGTTAGAGTTTCAAGGTCATTTCCATTTGTATCTAAAACATTGGACTACGATTTTGTGGCCATGGCGACTCGAGTGATCATAGGAGAACAAGTAGAGCCTGTTGATGTGTTAAGAGGATGTGGCAAAGTTGGTGTCAAAGTGCCACAATTTTCATTCTCCCGGTTGGCAGGTAGGAAACTTTAATGTAGACACAATAGAGAAGTAGAACTTTTGTTGCAACCATGGATTAGGAACTGTTTAAAGCTCAAGATTTAGTAACAAAGCTTCTCAGGCCCGTCATTTCAAATTTATTTAATTAGTAGCTCTGTCATTAATCTGCCATTCCATAACCTGTATTTTTTGTCTTAAACATTTTTTTACACAGTTTCTTCCCTTCCTGTGTCTATCATGTCAATTTCAGTAGAATATCTTCTTTATTCAGTCATGTAAAAAACGGAATCAAACTTTACAATGTTCTTAAAAGCAGGTAGAAATATCCGCTTTTGTTATAATAATGTTACTTGTTTACAACTAGTTTAAGCCTCAATGGCCATTCTCAAACAATTTTGTGATCATGCAATATAAAGCTATGCCATACATTTTGAAATAGCAATGTCTTTAAATTTGCATCTCCTATTTGTGTTGATTAAGAAATGCTATCTTGTTCTTTTGATGATTTGAAACTAGTTATGAACTAATAATGTTGTTATAGAAAGTCTAAAAGTCATCTTCTAGTAAATTCATCGCTGTGATAGTGCTGTCAAGAAAATTCTTAAAATGCTTTACATTCATCAGAATATTTTTGGGGGGTATTGTTGTATCATTCCCAGTTTTTCTTATATCCACTATTAATGACAATATTTTTGAACTGATGTGTCTTGCAGTATCTTTGAAAAAAAAGTGCACTTGTATCAGCCCTACATACAACAAAAATTAAATGAATAACTAGTGTCACTTAATGCAGTTTGTTAAACTCTCATACTTAAATCTGTCTTCAATCTTCTAAAGATGATAGAAGTGAAGAAACTAAAGACTGTATGTGTGTAGTGACACGTAAGTTAAAGCTAATCAAAACCATGTTCAATGGCGGGAAAAACTACTTATTTCAAAAATATTTGCTCTAGTTACACTATTTTGCTCTGTTTATTCACTACAATAAATTGCTACATAAATGTCAAATCATGTACAACTGGCTTTGTATCACAAAAAATTACATTATTTGTAAACTACGAAGACTACTTATGCCACACATGTTTTAACAGAGATGAATATCAGGTTGATTCTAGAGTCCCAATAAATATGCATGTAGACTTGAAAGGCAACTGTTGTTAACTGCTCTTAAATCTTTTATGCAGATGTTGTATGGATCTATGAACTTCAGGCAGATGTTGCAATTGTTGTGGTCATCTGTCCAAAGACTAGTTTGATGCAGCTCTCCATGTTACTGTGCAAGCTTCTTCAACTCTGAATAACTACTGCAACCTACATCCTTCTGAATCTGCTTGCTGTATTCATCTCTTGTTCACCTCTAAGTCTCCCTCCCCCCCCCCCCCCCCCCCCCCCCAAACTTCTCCACCAATACTAAATTGGCTATTGCTTGATGTCTCCTTTGAGTTAAGTTGTGCCACAAATTCCTTGACTCCCCAATTCTATTCAGTACCTCCTCATTGGTTAAGTGATCTACCCATCTAATCGTTAGCATTCTTCTGTAACACCACATTTCAAAAGTTTCTATTGTCTTCTCATCTGAACTGTTTGTTGTCCATGTTTCACTTCCACATGTGGCTACAACTTGACAAATAGCTTCGGAAAAGACTTCCTAACACTTAAATCTATACTCAGTGTTAATAAATTTATCTTCAATGGAGATGCTTTTATTGTCATTGCCAATCTATATTTTATATCCTCTCTACTTTTGTGTTTCTCATTTCCTGATCTAATTCTTCCATCACCTGATTTGACTACATCCCATTATCCTCGTTTTGCTGCTGCTGTTGTTGTTGTTGTTCATTTTACATCCTGCTTTCAAGACACTTCCATTCTGTTAAACTGCTCTTCCTAGTTCTTTGCTGTCTCTGACAAAATTACAATGACATTGACGGACCTCAAAGTTTTTATCCCCCCCCCCGAACTTTAATTCCTACTGTAAATGTTTCTTCGGTTTCCTTTATTCCATGCTCAGTGACAGATGGAATAACAGTGCAGATAGGCTGCAACACTGTCTCACTCCCTTCTTAACCACTGCTTCCTTTTCATGACCCTCAACTCCTATAACTGTCATCTGGTTTCTGTAAAAGTTCTAAATAGCCTTTCACTCCCAGTATTTTACCTCTGCTACCTTCATAATTTCAGTGTGTGTGTTCCAGTCAGCACTGTCAAAAGTTTTCTCTAAGTTTACAAATGCTATAAATGTAAGTCTGCCTTTCTTTAAACTATAGTCTGAGAAGTTGTAGGGTCAATGTTGCCTCACATATTCCAACATTTTTACGGAACCCAAACTGATCTTCCCCGAGCTAGGCTTCTACCAGTTTTTCCATTCGTCTGTAAAGAATTTGTGTTAGTATTTTGCAGCCATGACTTATTAAACTGATAGTTCAGTAATTTTCACACAAGTCAGCAACTGATTTCTTTGGAACTAAAATTATTATATGCTTTTTGAAGTCCAAGGTTATCTGCCCATCTCATACGTCTTTCACACCAAACAGAAAAGTTTCGTTGTGGCTGGCTCTGTCGGAATGTCAACAACTCCCAGGGCCTTGTTTCACCTCAGGTCTTTCAGTGCTCTGTCAAATTCTTCTTGCAGTATCATATCACCCATCTCATTTTCAATCAAGTCCTCTTCCATTTCTGTAAAATATTGCCTTCCAGTTCATCTCTCTTGTGTAGACCCTCTATATACTCCTTCCACCATTCAGCTTTCTCTTGTTGCTTAGGACTGGTTTTCCATCTGACCTATTGATATTCGTGCAGATGCTTCTGTTCTCCAAAGACCCCTCTAATTTTCCCATAGGTGATATGTTTCCCCTAATGCTATCTGCTTCTGAATCCTTAAATTTGTGCAATTCATGCTTAGCTATTTTGCTCTTCCTGTCAGTCTCATTTTTTAGATGTCTGTATTCCTTCACCTGCTTCATTTATCTATTTGATCCCCTGCTGCCTTCACTGTCATTTCCCAAAGCTACCCAATCTTCTTCTTCTATATTATTTTCCCCTGTTCTAGTCAGATATTGACTCATGCTCCCTCTGAATCTCTCAATAACCTTTGGTTCTTTTAACTTATGTGGATCCCATCTCCTTAATTTCATACCTTTTTGCAATTCGTTCAGTTTTAATCTATGGTTCATAACCAATAAAGTGTGGTCAGAGTCCTCATCTGCCCCTGGCAATGTCTTACAATTTAAATTCTGATTCTGGAATCTCTCTCTTACCAGTATATAATGAATTTGAAACCTTCTGTTGCCTCCAGGTCTGTTTCACATATACAGCCTCCTTTCATCATTCTCAAACCAAGTACAAATTATGATTAAATTATGCTGTTACTATTTTGCACACAAACAACATATTACTGGCACAGTATCATATCATTGGGGAAAAAGATCTTAAGGGAGCTGTTAAAGTTGTCTGCTGTCAATGACATACAATAGTTCCATAGCTTCTTCATATGCATGCAGTGACAGGAATACCAATAACTATTTTCAGTGTGGGTGATTGTAGTTTGTACAAAATACCACTGAGAGATTTATAATTTGGTTAATTGACCACACTGGAAAAGGCATATTTTGTACAAAACGAGATTTTCACTCTGCAGTGGAGTGTGAACTGATATGAAACTTCCTGGCAGATTAAAACTGTGTGCTGGACCGAGACTCGAACTCGGGACCTTTGCCTTTCGTGGGCAAGTGCTCTAACCAACTGAGCTACCCAAGCATGACTCACGCCCCATCCTCACAGCTTTACTTCTGCCAGTACCTCGTCTCCTACCTTCCAAACTTTACAGGAGCTCTCCTGCGTTCGGTCCAGCACACAGTTTTAATCTGCCAGGAAGTTTCATATTTTGTACAATCTTTCATTCAGAATGCCGATTAGAAACTGTAAATTAATATTAGTCCAGAATCGTGTTAACTGAGCATTACATGTATCAAACTTATTCTTAGTAACCTGTGTGTATGAATTTTTAACTTGAATTTAAATATTTAAGTGTGTGCAGATGTCAGGTGTCTTGACAGAACGTGTTGTATTTCAGGTGCAGATGTTATGTTGGGTGTTGAGATGGCTTCAACCGGGGAAGTGGCTTGCTTTGGTGAAAACAGATATGAGGCATACTTGAAAGCCATGCTGAGCACAGGGTTCCAAATCCCTAAGAATGCAATACTTCTTTCTGTGGGCAGCTTCAAGGTATTATTTGTCAAACAAAAGTGCCAAGTTCCAGGTTCTTGACTCTGATTTCACAAAACAGAAATTGGCAACAGAAGTCAGGATTGTATAAATGAAATTGTGAAATACACTCTTGTTGCCTCACAAATGAAATTTGCACTGCATTCATCATCAATCACTAACAATGCAATTAAGACTTGTGTGCTACTTAAACTGCAATTTGTCCTTGTGAACTGTTGGCAAGTTTCATAGTTGAGCTGTAGTAAGCAGTATCAATATGTTCCTGTCTGCTGCTAGACTGTTACATGCTAATACTTACCTCAGAGGACAATCAGTCAAGAGCAAATTATTGCCTGTCCCAGTAACAAAATTTGCTAAGGGTCCATGGTGCAGGAAATATACACAAAGTGAAAATGATCCGGTTCAAACAGTATTGTAAAGGAGGGTATCCTTAGTTCCTTCAGTTAAACCGGATCCACATTCATCCTCCAGACTTTTTATGTTCCTTGACTATTTTCCTTCATTCCTAGCCCTAAGAACTCACGATAAAACTCCATTTCTTATTAAAATGTTGAATAGTTTGTCAAAGGTTGTGCCTCCTCCGCTCCCTGCCCCTACCTTCATTTCCAGTTATCTGAACTGTTACATGTAAAAGTGTTTGCAAGAATGTTTTCAAATGTTATATGAACTGAGTAAAGCAGAGAGAATTCTGTGAATAATAGCTGCACTTCATTGAGTTTGAAGGAACTATGGTAACAAACACAAAACTAAGTGTAAATGAACTAATCTGTTTATTTTTGAGTATTTACAATAGAGAAACAATAGTCTATATTTATTTTCAGCACAAAATGGAGCTATTACCAAGTGTCCAGGCTCTCCAGAATATGGGTTACAAACTCTATGCTAGTATGGGAACAGCGGACTTCTACATGGAACATGGTGTAGATGTAAGTACAAATGATCATATTTAAAAAAATATATACAGAGTAATGATTTAATGAGATTCTTATGATACTAAGTCCTACTAATTACTTTTGTCACTGTATTTGAGTTCTTGGCAAAAGTCCACAGTTCTCTCTGAAATAACAGTACACAATTAAAGGTTAATATAAATTATAAATGAAATACAGTGACTACATTCTAAGCCTATAAAAACACTTTTCTTGGACTCTAGCATATATATGCGAGCTACTATCCTATTAAGAAGTAATGAATTCTGTAAACAAAATAAATTTCGAAGTTAATGTTATTAGAATTGAAGAAGGTATAATTTTTTATGAACAAGTGAGTGTGTCATAAAGCACAAACATTTGGAGATTTTCATACTGTCATTTTCCTCTGTTCGATTGCTTGCCTATAATATTACAAAATTATCACAGATTATTTATTGCATAGGCAATGCCACTAACAGGACAGAGGGGAATTTTTTAAAAATATAACAACTGTAAAACATCTTAACACAAATGTCAAGAAAAAATTGCCAATAGTTCAGATTTCTACAGATCAATGGATTCAGAAACATCGTTTGGTAGTTCAATTGATACAACACGCTTTGGTCTTTGATGCACATCTACAATTGTTATCTCCTGTGTTGACCGTCTTCTTGCGAATGTTGGTGACTTGTCAGTGCTACTTTCATTAGGTGGTTTAGTGGTAGGCCACAGTAGCTTCAGACTGTATCTCTCACTAGCTCTCGTGGCCTGTTGTGCTGACTTGATCTGTGTCATAAGCATTTCAATATCTGTCTTGTTAGCTGCTGGTTGTTCTGTAAGCAGTCTTGTAAGCCGTTCAGCATGTTTGAGGTAAAATATAGCCTGCTGATGTGATCTGTATTTGTTGCTGTAGTTGGCCATCTCAATAAAATGAGGGATGAATAACTCCAGTACTAATTTACTCCTCATTGGATCATTCTTTTGAGGATGTATCTGCAAAAAAATAAATGAATAAAAATTAGTTTTAGGTTGAGGTTACATAGGTCCTTCATATTATGAAATGAGCATCTGAAATAGCATTAAAATTTGTGAAGTATCTTTGTGAGTGATTATTACAGGTTATTGGGAGATAGTTGCAGAAGACATCAAAGCAGTGAATATGAGCACTTCCATATAATTAGAAATTCTGATATTATAAATTATCTCAGTTAAAAAAAACTAATAATTTACTAATCAGTATGATATATACAGTGACAGCTGCTGAAAACATGTCACAGTCACCTAGACGTTATACACAGAGTAAGATTTAAATGCGAGTGCTATTTTCTCAAAATCTGACACAAGCTGCTGCTGTGTAAAGAGCAAATTAATTACACAGGCCAACAATGGAAAAACTTTTTTGCTGAAAATACCTTATTCTTGTGGTTTTTTAGAGTGGAAAATCCAAATATGATACTTAAAAAAACTGTATCACCCACCACTTCTTCACATTTTACAGTTAAATTTCTTATATTAAGTGATTTTTAAAAGAATTTAACGGATTTTATATAGTTAAAATAATTTAAAAAGGCAATGTAATGAATGTAGCACTGCTGAAAAACATTTGCTAGCAAAAAAGGTTGATTCTATGTTTGTGTCGGCCACTGTGGCTGAGAGATTCTAGGTGCTTCAGTCCGGAACTGCGCTGCTGCTACGGTCGCAGGTTCAAATCCTGCCTCGGGCATGGATGTGTGTGCTGTCCTTAGGTTAGTTAGGTTTAAGCAGTTCTAAGTCTAGGAGACTGATGACCTCGGATGTTAAGTCCCATAGTGCTTAGAGCCATTTGAACCATCTATTTTTGTGTTAACAGATGGTGTTTTGTTCACTGTCAACCAAACATCACTTTGCTGTTTCCTGTACATGTGCTCAGTATGATGTCTAATTGTGGTTGTAAAAACTCTGCTTTTGTGGTAAATTTGTGATTAAAAAATGCCAAAGAAACATTACAGACTTTGTGAAAAAGGCTATACTTTTGATCTAAACTTCGTGATCAAGATATATCTTGGGCGCCGCATAATGTATGTTATGTGTGTGTTCAAGATCTAAGAAATTGGTCCAAAAAGGAGAAAAAAGCCTTTAGATCTGTTGTTCCTATGATATGGCAGGAGCCAAGATATAATTCTGATGGTATCTGCTTTTGCAGTGTTGATATTACTGGTCATAATTCAGAAAACAAGAAGGTAATAATCTACCCTAACCTTCCGTCTGCCATCCGACCAGTAGGGCATGGTGTAGATTTGCCAGTTGCTGAACCGCCAGATGATTTAAATTCTATTCCAACGAAAGTATTTTGTGATGTGCAATGGGATTTAAATGAACCAGATGATGATGAATTCCATTGTAATACAGAAAGTCTGACAAAGCGTAACGATTTGGTTAGGGATCTGGGCTTAATGAAAGAAAAAGCTGAACTGCTTGGCTGTAGATTGAAGGAAAGGAACTTATTGGCAGTTGGAACCAGCATAGACATGCAGAGAGAGAGAGAGAGAGAGAGAGAGAGAGAGAGAGAGAGAGAGAGAGAGAGAGAGAGCAGCAATTTTCCAAGTTTCTCAACAAGATTTAGTGTACTGCTCAGACATTCCCAATCTCATGAATGAGTTTCGTATTAAATACAAAAAGGAAGACTGGAGGCTGTTTATTGATTCATCCAAAACTAGTTCAAAGGATGGTAAAATGTATGCATCTATACCTGTTAAACATTCTGTACATATGAAATAAAGCTATTAAAACCTAGAAATTGTGCTAAATAAAATAGGGTATTCTGCTCATGATTGGACGATATGTGGTGATCTAAAAGTAACATGCATGCTCCTTGTCAGTAAGGTGGCATTACCAAATTTCCATATTTTTTGTGTGAATGGGACAGTAGGGCTAGGGATCACCACTGGTGCAGAAAGAACTTGCCTGTGAGGGAATCTTTAAAACCTGGTGGGAAGATTATTCTATGCAAAAACCTTGTAGATCTAAAAAACGTACTCCTATCACCTCTCCATTTAAAGTTAGGCCTAATGAAACACTTTGTAATGGGTTTGCCTAAAGAGGGACCATGTTTTAAGTATCTCTGCCAAAAGTTCCACACCTTTCAGAAGCTAAATTAAAAGAAGGCGTATTAGTCAGACCTGAAATTAGAAAATTGATGTTTGATGTTAATGACAACAATGACCTTAAATGAGAAAGACGCATGGGTATCATTCAAGCAAGTTGTTACAAAGTTCTTAGGGCATGAAAGAGACCCAGAATATGTTTCTCTTGCAGCCAAAATGTTAAAGAAGTTTAAAACTTCAGGATGTTTAATGAGCCTGAAAGTTCACTTTCTGAACAGTCACCCTGATTAATTCGCAGGCAATATAGGAGATGTTAGCGAGGAGCAAGGAGAGCATTTTCATCAGGACATTAAAGTGATGGAAAAAGGCTACCAAGGCTGTTGGAACACCAACATGATGGACTACTGTTTGTCACTTCACCGAGAAGTTCAGCAAGTGACTCATTGTAGAAAAAGCTACACCAGAAGCTTCAAAGAAAAAAAGAGAGAGAAAATACAAACCAATTCCAGCTGACAAGTGAAACCTCTATTCCCACATATCATTGTTTTAAGTAGCTCACTGAAAATACAAATCATTCTTATATTGTAACAAAGCATTTCATTAATTTCCCCATTTACTGTATAGCATAGTATTTTTATACTATATAATAAAAAGCATATTGCTCAAAAACTATGGGTGGTATAAAAAAATTAAGGTTAGATTTGGATTCAGCTTGTAAAAATCCATCAAGATCAGCTATCAAAGTAAAAAAGTTTTTCAAAAGCAATTTTTTGTTGGCCTGTGTTATATGGAACTTTAAATGACATATCTTGGTGTCTTGGTAGAGAACATTTAATCCAAAGCTATCATGATTGTGGTTGTGAAGGGGTAAATACAAAGTAATTAAAAATTAAATTGCTTTATGTAGATTTGAGAAAGGTAAGCAAAAAATGTGCAAAAGTTACTTACACATTGATGCACTTGAATGTGCAAGATGCACATTAAATTTAATGTGAAGTCCTAAAAATCTCTCTCTCTGTTTATCAATTTATTTAGCTGCCAATTAAATCCATTTTCTACTTTGATAGCTTTGTGAGAGTAGCTTTCAACATACTTGTAATTAAGCCATGCATCAATATATCTTTATCCAGTGTTTTAAAACTATGGAGTGAGTTTCTGTTGTTCCTGCATTAAGCATTTTACTAATGGTCAGCGGATTATGCTTCAGAAGCCACTTTCTGTTAATGTATCCATTCTGCTACACAACTGGTTGAAATATCTGGTAAATCTAACATTAAAGAAAGGGGAAATGTCCATTCCATGGTGGACACCACATTTTATACTTGGAAATGCAAGACAAGTGTGATGTACAAATACAGTTAAGTTAGCAAAAGATGATTGCTATACTACAGATTTGATAAAGGATGAGTTGAAGTAATGTATAAAATACTGGATCTTGGTCTGTTTGAAGTGGATGAAAAAAGAGGAGACCAATTGCTGAGCATTTCATCAGGGAAGACTGGGAAATGATGTAAGTATGGGTGCTCCAATTTGGACATTGGGGTTTTAGGACTATGTAGCGTTTATTGCATTCAATTTACAATTATGAATAATAACTCAAATGAAAGAGCAACTCAAACAGTTTTTCTTAAGTGTTCAGTTTGAGTACCATTCAGCACATGGCAGCCAAGTCAGTTGGGGACTTCTCCCAAAACCCTGACCAATGTGCCTGGAGTAATTGTTGCAACAACTGCTTCAGTCCTTTTCTTCAAACCTGGTAGAACAGTTGGTAGTGGAGGCACATACACAAGATCCTTTATGAACCCCCAAAGGTAAAAATCACATGTGGAGGTCATGCAGAGTGAGCTCCATCATTTAGCATCTTGGGGCCAATCCAGTGGTTGGGTACAACATTATTTAACCAGACGTTTACTGAGTTGTGGCGGCAAGGCAGTACACCATCTTGTTGCCAAATAATGTTTTGCAATTCAGTATTCCAATTTAGGAAAAGGCCGTGATTCTAGTGCATTAAGATACGGAACACCAGTTACAGTTGATTCACAGAAAAAGAAAGGCCCACAAACTTTCCACCATGATATGACACACAAAAATGTTCAATTCATCACTGAAGATGACACGGTGCATCAGCATATTGTTTGCAAAGTTGGCACATAAACCATAGTCTTTAGGATTTAGAGTTCGCAGCAACTGCAGGCAACAAGTACGTAGTTGTAAATTTCTTCTTTAGTCATTGGAATTGCTAATTCGTGGCTAGCCTTCCAAACCAGTTTGTTGGGGGCTATGTGTGAAAGACTTTCTCACTCATTAAAGACATTCTTCACTCACTCTTGGTCGTCCCATATTCTTCCCTTTGCAAAGACAGCCAGTGTCTTCAAACACATGATACCGTCTATGGATGTTATCACTTGGAGAATTACAATGGAACTTAGTATGGAAGACACATTGCACTGTAACTACAGATTCAGTCCTTGCAAACTGTAAACGCACAGATTTCTGTTCACTGGTCACACAGAAAACAGTGCAAGTGGACAGGTGTCCTGACAACAGCATTAGAGTTGCTTTTTCATTTGATGTATTCTTAATTGTAAGATGAATGTAATAAATGCTAAAAGTCTTGAAACCCCAACATTGATTTTGAAATGGCTAGTATTTATCTCCATTTTTCTAATGGTGGTTGTGAATGCTAGCACCAACATGGCATCAAAGTCAGCATTGCCAGTGTTAACTTATAAATTAGCAAAGTAGTTGCTTGCACAAGAAAGAGTGAAATGAATGAATGCAGGCAGACATCACAACTTGGACATTAGAATTTCAAGCCATAATGGATCCTTCCCTTTGTCATGATTATGCTGCAAGGAGCTATGCGGCAAACTGAAACTTGTCAGAATGGTCTAACTGATTCCTCGTATTGTCATTGTGTCAACAACATTCCCTCATACTGGTAATCAGTTTTAATCTGCCAGAAAGTTTCAGAGCTGTTAAACATTTCGAATTATTAAGTATCTTAATAAACTTACACAACTCTTCATTATCTGAAATGCCCCAAGATAATGTCTTGAGTTCCTCTGGGGTTGACATATTAATTTGTATCCTCAGCTCAGTCAGCCAAAGCAAAACCAGTTTTGTCGAGTAAATAAATAACATGGATGGACAAGTAACATGATTACACACAGTCAAAAGAATACATAATGTGATTATGCATGTGCATGACCTGTGAATTGTTGTCACTGCTTGGTTTGGTATTTATCAACTTACCGAAACATTGATTGTTTCTGCGACAGTTTTTGGTGCTTTCGTTATTTTTCGTGCAGCCTTCTTAGCTTCAATGTCCCTATGGGCATCTTTATGCCATTGACGGTCAAGGTCATACCCTTCATCCTCTTCCTCTTCTTCTGAGGTATCTTCCTCTGGCACTATTTTTTGTGGTTTAGGTGGTTGGGCAAGTAAAGGATTAAGAAGTTTTGCATAATTTTCTGCTGAAATTATTTTGTCCAGCTTTTCAAAATCAAATTTTGGGTAGAATGTATCCTGGTCTTTAGAAATGTAGTATAAGTTACGAGCAGCAATGAGTGCATATTTAACAGGATTTTCCATGATGGAATGCAATTTCTCCTGAATTTTTGACAAATTTCTACCTGGTATGCTTTCAAATTTATTATGACTCTTGAGAAAATAATCTGGAAGTCGCCGCCTTTTGAGGCAGTCATAAACTGCTCTTAGTAGTCGTAGAAGTGATTCTCCAAGCCTGTCTTCCTTCCAGATAGCGTAATTTTTCTCACATTCCCAGAAGAGTACTGACCGAATGTGTGAAGGCAGTAATTTTAGTTCAGACTTAACTAGTGGGTCAAGAAAATTCTTTTGCAGTGCTAAAGTAAACAAATAACAAAAGATTTGTGGATGTGAAAGATACTGTTCTAAGTAGTTTTCAGCTTCTGGAAAGGCAATCTGCCACTCTATGTGACTCTCTTTGTTAGAACCATGAGTTGGTGTGTAACCTATAGGCAAAATATGGTAACCCATTCGCATAATATTTGTTATCATTTCACTAGTTGGCCATGTGTACTTCAAGTTTTGGCTCCTGTCAAGTATACAGACTCGGTTACGCAGGTGCCACTCAAGAGCCTGCACTGGCCATGATTTGCAGTGTATGGAAGGTGTAATGTCCATTCGGACCTTCATTTTTATTTTCTCTGTTATGCTTTTAACTGTATCACAGTAAATTTTATCACCTTGCATTTCTGCTAGTTCCACATTCTCTGCTGTGAATCCTAGTGTTTCTGATATTCTTTCAACAAATATATCTGCAAAACTTGCCATGTACATTGTTGAATTCAAATAATAAAACTCATCATAGAGTTTCCTGCTTCGTTGTTGAGGATTATGTGACTTGCTGTATATTCCATCACTTTCAGAGTCACTGTCATCGTAAGTCCCAGTCTGAATTGTTCGCACTTCAACTCTGATGAAACATTCACTTGGAATACCACAAGTCTGTTCTGGCATGTGCCCTAAACGACGTGTATTAACGGGCCTTGGTGTTTTCAGTTCTGTTATGGTGCTGTATCCGTAATCTGATTCACTTCCTCTGCTGCTTGGATTGCTACGATGTGGAGATATTGATTTATAACCAGAGCTTTCACTGCTGGGTGGGCTCAGTCTGGTTCGATTTGGTTTCTGTCCTATTTGGTCTAAATCAGAAAGTGATTTTGCAGGTTTCATGTTTATGCTGGGTAGTAGGCGGTACTGCAGTGGTCGCCCTGTGCCGCTGGGTCTACGTGTTGATGTTCTGTTCTCGACTTCTGAAGAGGCGTGTTCAGGATTCTGAGGACCAAGAACATGTTGGTATCTCAATTTAGTGGTCTCTGTAACTTCAAGTAGTGGTAGGACATGAGAAAATTCTGGTTTTGTATCCACTGATGCATTTGGAAAACCTTCAATCCGTTTTTCCAAATCTTGTAGTACTTGCTCACCAGGTGTGAGAGCTGCTGACTGATCATGACTTGCACTGGTCTCTCTTAGTGTTTCATCTTCAACTTCTAGAGGTAGAGACTGTGGAAAAGGAGGAAGAGGAGGAGGGTGGTTCTCAATATCTGTTTGTCTTGTATCATTTCTTTCAGTTATTAAGCCATCATCGTGTTCTGCGTATATTGGCTCCTCGGACTTCCCACTGTCAATGACATCATATGACATACGGCGTTGCTTGTTAGGCGTGTTGATGCTCCGTAATCTTACATAACCTGCAATAGAAAGTTTGATAATATTGAGAGATATTGCTGATTATAAGACAATATAATTACATTTATTGATCGACATTTTTAATGCTTCTACATCCATAATTTTCATTTGAATCTAAGCAAATGTACATAATTTCAGATAAAAGGTGAGCACCAAGTGCAGAAACATAAATATATTTCTTGTAGAAGATTTATAGCCAGTGAAATTGAAAAATAAATTGGAACAGGAAAATGAGTAAAGTGAGTGACAAAAGGGAAGGATGAAGCTTATCCATGTTACTAATCCAATACTAATGTGAACTATCAGCAAGTTAGCCTCAACAATGTTTTCCCGTGTAATTATGGATGATTATATAACCAATGTGTTCAGAAACTGACAGGATTATTTGACTTCTAACAAATAATAAAATAAGCTGCTCTAACATTGTACAGCTTCTTTTAGCAAAATCAACCAAACTGTTAACCTAGCTTCATTGAAATACAAAAAATAGGCAGGCAGACTTGAAGAAAAAATTCTTCAAGCCAGCTTCTTGTAGTCTGTTATTTTGTACTTGCTGTACTGTCATCTGCTGTCATTTCCACTCAGATATCTTGTTACATAGGTCTTCTGAGGTCCCCTCTTACTTTCATTATTGAAAATAAGAAGACGACAAAAATTGCCAGACGCAGGCCTATCTTCTGGAAACAACCTTCTTTTGCAATTTTCTATCTTCCCATTTATTCTCCTCCTCCACCTCCTCCACATTCCAGATCATCCCTTCCTCCCTTCCTTTTCTACACCCATTTCAACCCATTTCCCCTTAGCCTTTCTGTGTGTCTCTGTGTCCTGTCCTGAAACTTCACGTTGAACAGCTTTTGAGCTACTGATTATTTTCTAGTGCCGCTCCACACTGCACATGCACAGTTCCATGATTTTCTGGGATCTGTATAATCTATCACTCCTTTCTGACTACCACTAACCTATACCTCTCGACTCTAATAGTTCCAAAAGATAGGATTAGTTAATCGGTGGAAAGTCCAGGTTGGAATGTTAACAGCATTAGTAAAAGGATCGATTGCTGCTCATCGAAAAGATGAAAAGTTGAGTTGCAGTCAGAAATAATGAAAAGACTATTACACACTGAGATTTCAGACAAAGCCTTCTGTAGAAAAGAAAAGGGAAAGGGTAAGGGAATACAATAACATTCACACGAGCAAGCATAAATCATGCACAAAACTGCCATCTCTGGCTGCTCTGGCCAGGAAGCAACTGTTGCATTGAATGAAAGCAACAATCAGGAGTGAGGTGGGGAAGAGGCAGGCGTATCTCCAGTGACATAAACTCTCTTGACCAGAATGCTAAAGTTCTGACTATTGCCTTCACAGACCGGCAGTATCTCCCAAATTTAGTCCTCGAAAGATTTCTCATGTCATATCCCCATACACTCCAATCCTCCCACCATCCGCAGGAACCAGCAACGACCAATACCACCCTGACTGGGACAACAGAGCCACATCTTTTGCAGGGCTTTGTTTACCTATATCATTCAGTGAAGTAAGAGACATTCTACCCAAGATTCCTCCTATTCATCCTAAAGTCATCACCCACTGAAAATCCACAACATTCTAGTCCATCCCTATGCTGCTCCTGATCCCAACCCCTTGCCACAGGGATCATATCCCTGTGGAAGACCCAGATGCAAGACCTGCCAAATTTATCAATCCAGCACTTCCTATTCCAGTCCTGTCACAGGCTTATCCTAACCCAACCCAGGTTGGGCCAACTGTGGAAGCATCCATGTCATATACCAGCTCTGCTGCAATTGTTGCACAACCTTTTATATTGGCATGACTATTGACCAGTTGTCCACTAAGGTGCATGGGCATGACCAAACTGTGTGCAAACTGAACCACCATGTGGCACAACAAGCAGCTGAGCTGTGGAGATGGGAGTTATTTTGCTGGCTTCAACCTATGTTAACCTATTATCCTCACACCCTCCACCTCTCAACAGTACCCACTCCGTTCTGTCATTTCACCTCCCGCAATTCCCATCCCTCACCTTCACCCTCACCCACCAGTTATTTCCTCTTCCTGCTCTCCCTCCCCTTCCCTCCCCCCGCCCTACAGCCTCCTGACACGCGCCTGGCAGCCTTGTCCAGCCACTATGTAGTCCCTGCAGACTCCACTAGACAGCATTCGTCTCCCCCATTTCCTTGTTTCCTTGTTTGTTTGTGTGTGTGTGTGTGTGTGTGTGTGTGTGTGTGTGTGTGTGTGTGTGTGTGTGTGTGTGCTTTCTTTTCTTTTCAGAAGAAGGCTTTGGCTGAAAGCTAACACTGTTACAGTCTTCTCATTGTCCCTGTCTGGAACATGCATTACATGGTATATGGTTGGTGTATGTAATGGTAAAGAGCAGTTTTTTTTTCAGCCATTCATTTCATTTAGTATGAATATCTTCATAAAAACTATACAAGTCTTCGCTCACAAAACCATCAGAATTGATGTAGACCGCATGTGGATACTGTAAGTGACCCTGTTGTATGAACTTATGTTAATCATCTGGCTACTGTTAGGCGTCCAGGATCGAACCACATTCCATGAAGAGGGTTTGGTCAGTGCGATCGACTTAATCTGTGTGTACAATCTATGATCATGGTATCAATTTTTGGTGAAGAATCTGTGTGTGCTTTATGTATATAACAAAATTCTACTTGTGTGTTAGTCAGTTAATGGGGATGAAGTGAGTTAACTAAGTCATATTTGGATAGGTATGGAATATACTACCAGGTAATCACTAAGAGTAGTGCAGTTAAATTGCTATAAAAAATTGTACCTTGGCTCTTAGAAGATTCTACTGCCAACTTGTAAGTACCGGGTCTGTTATAGCCATTAATGGTGTCTGATCCGTCAACTGCTGTAACGTTGCTGTGGACAACAATGATGCGCCGTGAACAGAGGGCTTCAGTGCAATTCTTGTTAGGCCCGTGCTTTGGTCTGAATGCTACCCGTTTGGCAACATGCTCCTGCAATGCATCTGGCCATACGCAGTGACGCTCATGCCGGTACAGCTCTGAATTACAGTGCGCTTCACTTTCAGACAGTGGAGCATTCCGCAGTTGTTTTATTTCTCTGTAAGATTACAGAAAAAATAAATGTAATGTATACATAAATAAGCACATTCTTAAAAGTAGATCAAAAATGAATCTGAGCTTACTGAAGTTAAAGAAATAAAAGGACCAACATGAAAGAGTTTTTACTTCATGAATAATTATGTGGAATTGTTACTAAATTATGCATGTGCCTGTCTTGCAGTTACTTAGTATCAAGCACTAAAATTACTGTCTTATTTATTGCTTATGGGTGATTGAAACTGCTTCAGTACTAATGTTTGATGAACACAGTATAAAATACAGATGTGCCCACATTCACTGCATCAGTCTACCCTGGTGAGATGTGCAAAGTAGTTTTGTACTATGGAAGCAATCTGTCATTAAGAGAAGTAAAAACATACGATGATAGTCTTAGCTGGAAATTTATTCCTATATGTATTCAGTATGTCGTAAAGCATGTAACCTCTAATAAAATTCCCTTGAAGTGGCTGATGGAGGACCTAAATAGATCTATATTGAATGACACTGACAGATTTGATTAGGTTCTGGTGGCTACAAATGTTAAGCAGCAGATGGCACTGTGTTCAATGTAGTGTGAAACTTTTGACAGCATATGTGCACTAAATACTGTCTTGCTAAAATTTAGAGTGACAAGAAATCAGTTAATATCATTAGAACTCCTTAGATTTTGTAGCTCTGACCAGCCACTGTGCAGAGTGTCTTCCTTGAATATGCATAATATACTGATGATGTATACTTCTCCAATGATCAGGCAGTCTTAAATGAATACATCCAGTGTGCACACACACACACACACACACACACACACACACACACACACACACACACTTGAACTTAATACAAATAAAGCATATTTATATGTAACGATAGAGGTGAATCACTGTGAATAAACAAGTGACTACTCTATGCACTCCATACAGAAATGTTGGAAAATTTGTGAAGTGATAGAGTTTTTGCACAAGGGTAGGCCTATTTATATGTCAAAATATAAAGATTTTTATGAATAGCAAGGTGACAGTCTGAATGACAGTAATGATGAAGAATTCAAAAATGTTAAGAGGAGTCCAGTAAACTGACAGTTAACTATTCACATGGTGAAGACCCAACTAAAGCTACACGTCTCTGAGCTCAGTCAGAGCAAGACTGCTTCTGTTATGTGGCAACGAACAGAATTGGGCTGTTATAATGTAGTTGTCAGATTCTAGGTAAATTGTGAGAGAGGATGGCGAGAATAATTAGGCTCAGAAGGTTGGTTCATTTAAAGCGTTTGGCCATCTCAAGTGCTGAAACACTGGAACTGTGCTCTTGTTCCATCACCCAGACATCCTTATAGTTTCTAAATGATGGTGTGAGAGATGGAATTGGTTTCCTGATGTTACCCATATGGAAACAGGAAGCTCCATGCATAAATCGTTTAGGCAAAGCAATGGATGAGTATGTTAATGTTTCCAGCAGATCATATTACATGTCATCAGTTGGCTGTCATGCATGTGACTTTGAAATTGATGAAAAAAATAATATGTCAATTTGTTTCTGTGTAACTTGGGGAGAGGGGTGAGACTTCTACATCAACCAATGACAGAAATGTCCCATTAAATGGTGCATATAAACTGTAATTAAGTCAGTAGCTGCATTATATTGTTATGCCTCTGTCACCCAAAAGAAGAAAAGCTTCCCTTTCTTGACTAATGTACACTGCTTTTACAGATACTAGTGAATTTGTATAGTTTCCCAGATATTTCTTGTGATTCACTAATTGCATTGCCAAAGGTTGCTCAAAAGACACATATACAAATTGTCTGCATTGTCAATTTAAATTAAATCCCATGATGGTGAAATAGGAACTGAAGGTCGGCCTAAAAGACGTATGATGTGTGATCTGTGCTCTTGCTGTGGATGCCTTTTGCAATGGTGTGATGCCTGGCATATAGTAGTAGGCCTTCTTGGTACCACCTGCGTAAGTCTCACTTTCGGTAAATTTGTAGAGGGGCCAAGCCACATAACCATGGTTTACCTCCCTTTGGTAAATTCAGTGTGTAATACTGCTAACATAGAATTTTTCAGGAAACAGCAAACTGTCAAGTGCTCTTCAATTTTTGTGAAAAATTTATTATCCTTCTCCTTCAAATAATTAAGTTGGAGAGGCAGGTGGAGCATGCTAGATATGGAGAACAGTGACCAGTTTCATCCTCACATTGGCCTTGTAGCTAAAGATACAACAAGTAAAAATTATACCCTTCATGGAAAATTAAATCACCATTGCATTCACAAAATTCAGTGTCGTGGCTATCGAATTTGATTACTGTAAGAAATGGTGTGGCTGTGAGAAAGAAAGGAAACTTTATTGAGAATAATATTTAAGATGATGCACAATGCGTCATGTTAGATGTACACCATGAAGTGAGCCAGCACTCCATATGAAGTGAGATTTATTGACATCCTGCAGAGAAAGTGGTGATACTGTAATGGCAAGGCAAGGTCAGGTCAACACCCTCAGGCACCAAGGTGACTAGCAGACACTGGCATACAGCCAGAATGACTGAGAACCTTTTGTAAGAACATTTAGGAAGACTTTCTTAATAATCAAGGGAAACATCTCTGTGAGGGAAACTTGCATGAAAGTCCCTGAAAAAGCAGTATATAAATGGTCAGTGCATGGAGGCAAAGACAGAAAGTGGAAGTGGCAGTACTACAGAAGAATCTTGAACCTTGGAGTCGCTACAGAGTGACACTTCAATGCTGCTGCAGTAAACTAAGAGAAGACTGTACACATTTGAGTGACAACAACTAAGATTCTGGAAAGAATCCAGTATAAGGTGCCCACACCTAGGGGCAAGGCGGGGTGGGTGCTGCTGCCCCTACACCCCCCCCCCCCCCCCAATTCCCATCCTCCTCTAGCTCTCAGGGAAAGGAAAAAAATAAAGTATAGTCACATGTCTTTCTTTCAAGAAAATTATTTAAAAGTTGCTAATATGAAAGTTTTCAACAGGTATTGAAACTGAAATGTGGTTTTTTTTTTTCAATTAAAAGTTTGCATTCAGTTTCAAATGAGTGGAAACTTCTATTTTCATAATATTGTTACATTCCATCCTGGAGTTTCGATTCTTTGAAATATTGAGGTGTGTTACAGGAAGAGTGAAGCAGACAGTGGCATTGAGAGAGAAAAAGAGTTAATGACAGTGGAACATACTTGACAGCGACAGAACAGTGCCAGGAAAACAGTGAAGCAGACAGTCCCAGGCTGGGGGAGGGAGAGGGGTGATAAAGAGAAAGACAAAGTGGGTGAGAGCAATTGACAATGAGAGACAGATTCTATGACAATGATAATGAGGAAGGCAGAGATAGTAACAGCGAGAAGACGCATCACCAGTGGGAATGAATGAATGAATGAATGAGACAGTAACAGTAAGAGAGAGCAAGAAGCGAAACATTGATAGTGAAAGGAGACAGTAGCAGGGAAACTTTTGGAGTTTGAGGTGAGCTCCATATAAAAAAGAAAGCAAATATTTTCACATGGCAAAATTTGTGGGAAAATTTTCAAAGGTGCTGAGGAAGGTAGAATGAGGCAGCTGGCACCCCACTTTCTAGTCAGTCTTTTAAACAAACAGGAATGTATTTGACAATATTTTATTATTAGTAAAATTGTACATCATTGCTTGGTACACGGTTTGCTTATGAAACTGCAAGAATCAAATAGTTAGTTAAAATTCTACTTTACACTTAGATGCTGATTTCTTTTTTATATCTTGTAAACCACACCCAGATGGTCTCCTCTGGACACACATTTGTCTGCATAACTAGTAAAGAGCATTACAAATGCAGTTGGGTGCAACAATTTTTGGGAATATGAAGTGAGACCATCACATAGTATCAGTCATGGGTAAAGCAGGTGGTAGATATTGATTCATTGGTCAGATGCTTGGGAAATGCACAGAGTCTGCAATGGAAATTGGTACTTGCACTCATGCAACCCAACCTAGAATACTGATAAAGTAAATGAGACCCATACTGAATAGGTCTAACTGTGGCATTTTTAGCACTCTATATGGAAATGGAACGAGAAGACACCCCAGTATGTAGTACAAGGGAAAGTACTCTCTGCCACGCATTTCAGTGCTTTGTAGATAATGAATGGAGGTGTGTGTTCATCCGAAATCTGTATTAGTAGACTTAAGGCACTTCTGTGAGTTTGGTGCTCCAGATATTTTGGTGAGGTTTTATGGGAAGGTATTCTATCTAAATGAATAATGTTGCCCTATAATAAGATGTAGTTACGTACTTGCGAACGTAAAATGGCAGCTTCCCTTTCAGTACTACCTCGACAACAATAACCATTGCCGGAGGTTATTACATTCCCGCGGAGTCTGTTTTAGTCCCAAAAGGCAGACTCCATAATTCTGGTCGCAGACTGGTTGCGCTACGCCCGTTCGCCAGGCGAGTTGAGGGCCACAATTGTGAAAGTAATGGGTGAGCAAAAGTTTGGGGACATAGGGGTTGGTGCATAAATGCTGCTGTACACGCTTGCTGTAGCACGTGGACCAGAAATCTGCGCAAATTCGAGATATGAGAAAGCCTAGCAGTTGGGACTGGCAAGCTAAGCAACATTGCTCAGACCTCTTACTTCGGCTGGTAGGGTTCAGAGAGAATGGATGTGAAACAAGGCGCGGGAAGCTGTCGCGTAAAATGTTCTTCCATTGGTGCAAAAATTTTTTGTTTGGGAAAGCTTTAAGAGCCCACAGTTCAAGGCGTGTCGCCCTCTTGTCCCCTCTTCAAACAGTCTGCCAATCGCGATAGAGCAGAAGGCAGAGGGGTGGATAGAAGACATAACCTCTTTGGGGGAAGGGTTGCGCCAATCAGCAAAGAACTTGCATATGCCGAATACATCTACAGTTCCCAGGATTAGTGGATAACGAAACTCAGTAAAAGAAGGAAGTGAACTTTCGAAATAACATACACAGACAAAGGGAGATAGTGTTTGGTATCTTGTAATCAGAAATAGTTCACAGGCCAGCGTTTGCCTTTGAGAACAATGCCCTTAGAATTCTTATACTAGAGATATAATTAGTTACACTACGAGAAGAATATGAAATTGCGGTGGGACAGTCATGGTGACACTATGGGCGCAAACAATGTGTTTATGTACCGTTAAGGGTACGAGGGAGGTTTCGAATTTCTCCCTGCCAAAGTACTTATTTATTCTACTTAAAAGCAATGATATTCGTTTACGAAGCTTAGCAAGTGTGGCCTAACGATGACAGTATGATCGATAACTTCTCTCAACCCACACCACACGAAAGTAGGTTATTTTCATAAGCTTTGTCGACTGAAGGCCGTTAGATGTTTCTGGCTTTAAGCTTATCTGCGCGAGCGCGAACTTGTCTCTTCGGAGTCCAATAGTCGGTAATCTCTCACTTCATTTATGGTAGTTTTTTCGTTTCCGTTATGCCAGGGATTCAAGATACCTGTTAAGGTTCATGAATATAGCTGTGTTTTATGGAACGGAAGTACAGTCGGTAGTATTTCAGATTGCTAAGTGCCAGGGTGAGCACGCTGTGGAAGTATTGTCCCCGTTTTAAAAGATAAATAATACGTTTACTGTTAGATTTCGCCATCCACTAAAACTATTTATTTCAGCTTCTTAGGATTTTTTACAGTGGATCGAGTAAGGAATAGCTCTGTAAATAATGTGATTCCACTGGATAAATTTCTCTTCGGCTAAAGCAAGTTGGGCACGGAGACTTGGCTGTAATACTGAGGTTAGTCAATAAGGAATGAGTCTGGTACTGCGAAAACTTTATTACGAAAACAGACTTCAATTTGTGTGTGCAGACTTCCAGTATAATTGCCACGAAAACATATCTACCTGCCTCATCTACTTGCAGAAGAGAGCCTGACAGCAGTTTTTTACTTGCGGGTCAAAAGCTTCTCAGAAGCTGTTACTAATCGTTTAAGAGATGGACTAACTGTCGTACTTCTTGGTTGGTCTAAGCAGTCAAAATAGCACGGGGGCGGATGTTGCATTGGTATTTTGCGAGGGTGAGATAGGTATCTTTAGCAGAAAGATTGTCATTTAGCCATTTGATGTTTCACACCACCATGATGAAACTTTAGTTTGCCGGTAAGTCTGTGCTGCCACTATGCTCATAGCTGTTGTTGAAACTTGTCGCAGCACCAGGACACAGGTCACAGTAATACGCCACGACAATTTTAGCCGAGCGGGTCTACTGTGCGGCTGATCCCGGCGGAGGTTCGAGTCCTCCCTCGTGCATGGGTGTGGGTGTGTTTGTGCTTATGATGATTTAGGTTAAGTAGTGTGTAAGCTTAGGGACTGATGACCTTAGCAATTAAGTCCCATAAGATTACACACACGCGCGCGCACACACACACACACACACACACACACACACACACACACTCACACACTCACACACTCACTCACTCACTCACTGTCGTTGGTATGAGAGCAGGCGCTTTGGTGTCAAGCTTTCCTTTAGACGCGACACATTTTCCGAAGCCGAGAGAACGGTAGTAAAAAGATAGCAGCACTGCGCTACAACTCGGATTAAGTGTTGTTTCAGTGTTCTTTCCCTCTTGTTTTATATGTTTGCCATGTGTCAGTCAGTACACTGTGGAAGTGATGTTATTTTAGCTACTTAGGATATTTTACTGGGAAGCGATTAAGGACGTGCACACTAACTAATCCAGTTAAGGTGCTCACAGCACTAGGCGGGCAGTGAAGTAGACAACAGCTCTGTGAATAATAATGTGAAATCAGTGGATAACTCCCACTTCCGCTAAAGCTTGTTTGGAACGGAGACACTGTTGCGTAGACTTTTTTATACTGCGTGTCAGGGCTGTAATTCTAAGGTTAGTAAATAAGGATGGGTCCAGTGCCGTAAACTACGAATGCAGATACATCAGTTTATCTGTGCTCTTTCAATGTAGTTACCATAAAAACACGTGCACTGGCCTCATCTACTTTCAGAAGAGAGGTTAGCAGCAGTTTTTACGTGAGTGTCTAAATCCTACCTGGAGCTCTCACTTCTCATTTAGGTTCGAGAACTGTCGTTCTCGAAAACACTCTAACGAACTTCTTGATTGATTGATTGATTGATTGGTAGAAACAGAGCTCGGGGGGGGGGGGGGGGTTGCTGTATGGGTATTCGGGGAAATGGAAATGTCGTTCTTTAGCAGAAAGATTGACATTAAACTGCTCGATGATTTACATAATCACGATAAAACTTCAGTTTGCTGACACTCATTCCCTGATTTTTGCATTTAGTCTACCATAAGACGGCGAAGAACACATTTTTATTAAATGCAATCAGTCTATCCTGTGGAGCCACGTTGTGCAGTGTTATCATTTCGCCACTTCCTCAAAAAAAATGGCTCTGAGCACTATGGGACTCAACATTTATGGTCATCAGTCCACTAGAACTTAGAACTACTTAAACCTAACTAACCTAAGGACAACACACAACACCCAGCCATCACAAGGCAGAGAAAATCCCTGACCCCGCCGGGAATCGAACCCGGGCGCGGGAAGCGAGAACGCTACCGCACGACCACGAGATGCGGGCGCTACTTCCTCCAACGTACGTCTTGCGAAATGACCTCGACGAAAATTCGACAAATTACAACTCATATAAAGGTCTGCCGGCAATCATACTTCTCTCATGCCATTCGGAAATAGAACAGGGAAGGGATGATCAGTTAGTGGAACCAGAGGTAACCTCCGGCACTTATTGTCAGGTGGTTTGCGGAGGTCAGATGTGGGTGTTGGCATAGATGTACTTTAACGAGTAACCCATGATCGTAGATTACTGCCAATGAATCTATTAATTCGGCACGTACGGTTTGCGGAAGTTGCTAACGTCAGAGCCGTTTCTCTGCAAAACTCGTGTGTCGGGAGTTCTTATGTGGAAAGGTCAGTCGGTAAGAACACTGCCCGGGAAATAGCAAGGTTCCGGGATCCAGTTCCGGTCTGGCACACAGTTTTAATCTACCAGGAGTCTCAAAACTGCGCGCACTCGGGCCAGTAGAAGATTCGCTCTGGAAATTAGGAACATAAATTTCGTTTCCCTTACGAGCAGTGTTCAGTAGGCTGGGAAACGACATGTTAACATGAGCCTTGAAAACTGTATACACACCACCTAACGGAGTGTCCAGATTTTTACAAATTACCCCTAATGGTCGCACAATGTCCGTGCGCATAGTTGCGGCTGTACTCTTGGCAATAGTCTCTGTAAGGAAGAAGGTGTGGCTTCCTCCTCAGCTATCTTCGCAGCCCCAGCCCGCAGTTCGTGCTCTAGTGGTTGATGACCCGGTACTTCAGCGTGTTGTGTCACGGGACTGGACACCCTCTGCAATAAAAAATAATTGAGCCCACCAAAGGTGTTGTGGTAAGAAGACCCAATGGACAGCCCGTCAAAAACTGAACAGAAGTAAAGCATGAAAACAGGAAAAAGATGTACTGAACTGTGAAAAAAAAAGCAAAATAGAAACAGCGAACGATCCAAGTTTAACAAATGGAAAATTGAGCATAGAAGGGGAAGCGACGACGTCATGGTTAGTGGTGGACTGCAAAGCGAGTGAGCCTAGTTCGAAGCTCGTTCGTGCCATCTTTTTATTTTATTCATTTTCTTTTCTGTTCGGCATATACAAATTTGTGTGTGTGTGTGTGTGTGTGTGTGTGTGTGTGTGTGTGTGTGTGTGTGTGTGTGTGTGTGTCGTGATGTGACGTCGGTTTGCAACAGCGAGGTGTAAGGAAATGGACATATAACGAAAGTAGATTCTGCACAACTACTCCATTAGTAGCCGAAAGGAAGTGGCTTTCGAATGGGAACCGCAAATCTGTAATGACAGGGCGACAAGTCAACCGGATCCTCCCCCGGAAAACACGTCTGGTGTCATACATGTCATTACAGACAGTATACATGTCACATGATGGAACCTAATTTGTATTCTTGGTGAGTGCGTGACATATGCCTCCTTGTTCGAGTTAGCTGTTAGTATGAATGTGATCACTCCTAGAGAAATAATGAAAACACAATGGTTTGTCGCATAAGTTGCAACAAATGAACGCGTTTCACAATCACAGTTTCTCTGTGCGTAAAACACATGTTTTAACGTTTTTGAAGTTGGGCGTCCCGTTTTGGAAGTTTTGACTCATAAATTACTTTGCTGTAACGTAGTTCACATCAGCTTGTTTTCGTTTCTGTGAGACGTCTGTGTGGTATCTCGCCTACTTTCGCTATTGATCACATTTACTTGTGACTGTAATGTATTCTTGCCACATCAATGTTCAAATGTGTATGAATTCCTAAAGCAACAAGCTGCTTAGGTCATCGGTCCCTAGACTTACACACTACTTAAACTAACTTATGGGGGCAGTCTGTCAAATTGCGCGGTCACTCCGCGCGGCTTGCCACATGACATATATTCTATAACTAACGTATAGTATGACAACTACCAAGCCTGCAGATTATGGACAAACAGCTCATAAAGTTCGCCAAAAAAGTAAATAGCTCGAGGGGGCTTAGAACTCGGCTCGCCGGCTTCGCAGTTCAACACCGTTCATTACACCTTCTTCCTTTGTTTATGCTTGATCTGCGTTCAGCTTTTGACAGGCTATCCACTGGACTATCTTACCACTAAACTTGAGGCAGTGCGATAAGTAGGTCCCCTTGTTAAGAACCTCAGAGGTGTCTTGTGACGTCCGCCCAGAACTGCAGAATGAAAACGATAATAAAACAGATGGGAAAAAAGTGGTTAGCATTGATGTTCTAGACCTCGAGGTCCAGGGCCCGATTCCCGGCCGGATCTAAGACTTTCTTTGCCCGGGAACTGATGTTTGTGTTATCCTAATTATTTCACCCCATCTTCGTTACAAAGACAGGCAAGTCACCCAACAGAAAGATTGCACCAGGCGGCTGAAGAACTCCAGACGCTGTCTCCCGGCCACTAATGCCATTCGATCACTCCGTTTCAATGCCCCCCTTCAATCTCTAAAAGCCTTACGTTCTTGAGGAATACTCACGATAAGTTCTTTTAGTGTTTTCAAGCGTTTGTGAAGTGGTAGCGTAATTTTAATCTCGCATTTCTGTCGTCTTAACATATAACACCGCGTGAGGTAGGGCAGGCGTAGCACTGCGACGTCGGCTCTAGTCCACATGCGGCCATCCATATTTGTTTTTTGTGGTCTTCTTGAACCGATAAATGCTGGTATGTCTTCTTTCAAACGGGCATGGCCGATTTCCTTTCTCATCTTTTCCCAGTCAGAGCTTGTGCTCCTTGTCTAATGATCTCGTATTCCATGGTACGTTAAAACCTAATCCTCATTTCTTTGTTCCTTCCTTCCTTCCAGCTATAACCTTGGTGAGGACGCCGTTGATGCAGCTGTGTTCCGAAAATAACAATCGGCCTTCTTGTAACAATAGTCACGTAAAATTGTTAAAGAATGAAACGGGAAGTGGCATTTTTCGCGAGGGATCTATTTAAATATGCCCAGTGAGTGATTATGGTTTTTGTGCTATCTCGTCTCTAATTACGTGATACCGTGGCCTTGGTCTGAACTTTCGAACTGAGATGACAATGTCGGGAGGAAAGTAATTTCGCAATCTACATTCCTAACAAATATGGCTGCTCGTTCAGAGTCTTTAAAAGCTGTCCGCCTTCTGCTACTTTATCGCTTGACTGCCGGTAAATTGTTTTGCGTGGCAGAACATGATGTAGTTTCTGAGAATACTTGTCTTTTATCTTATCTTCGTGTTACCTATCACACTTCTTTACTTTACTTTACTTGGGAAATTAATCTTTATGCCGATAAATGCTTCTCTCATCATCTCTACCCTGGTCAATTTATCGGTCACATTCTCTCAGCCATAGCTACGAGGGCTATGCCAAAAGTTTTTAGTAGAATGTGTGAAAAAAATTATTTGCAAAAAAGTTTATAACTTTTCAAAATACTCTCCATTAGAAGTATACATTTTTCCATTCTCTGAAAACACTTAGAAAATGTGTTAGTCCAAGCTTCTTTTGGGATGTCAGTGCACTCTCGTACGCTGCAATGGCCTCTTCATCTGATGAAAACTGCTGCCCTTGAATTTTTTCATTAGTCTTAGGGAACAGAAAGAAGTCACAGGCGCCAGGTCAGGTGAATAGGGGGGATGGGGTAACACTCGTACTTTTCCCTTCTCCAGAAAGTCCATCGTTCTGGCAGATGCATTGTCGTGATGCAGCAGATGATGCCCACTCTTGGACTTTGGATGCTGTGACTTCCATGTGGCGATTACTTTTGGAAGACAATCGTTCAGCATTGACTGTACGATGTGTGTCCAAGGTCACAGAAGTGAGATGCCCGATCTTTGTGAAAAAAGTTGCCACCATCTTTTTTCCAGAGCTCCAACTTCATCGAACTTTTGTGGGTGGTTTCTCCCCTGGAAAGCACCACACAGAAGACTGTCTCTTCGTTTCAGGGTCATAATGGTAGACCCACGTTTCATCGCCTGTCAGGATATTGTAGGTGTCTTGGGACTTCCCTCCATCAAATTTTTCGAGCATGAAACGACACGAGCCCACTCTCACCTCCTTTTGGCTTTCTGTCTGGGAATGTGGCACCCATTGGGCACATCTCTTAGTAAGGCCTAAGTGACCATGAACAATGGTCTGTGCTGCTGTTCATCCAATATTTATGGTCCCTTCAAAGAAGGTCCACATCTTACATTTTGCGACATTGATCATTTTCCTCACAGCATCAATGTTTTCAGGAGTCACAGCTGTTGCTGACCGAACGGGACGAGGTTCATTTTCAGTTGACTGCCGACCCCTCGAAAACTCGCGAAATCAATTTCCAACTGTGGCCCTAGAAGGGGAAGGTTCACCAAAAACAAAGAAGAATGGCATTCTTCGGCACTTAAACCCTTTTCATAATTGTAAAAAGTCATGGGGCGAAAGTCTCGGCACGACAGCTCCATCCTGCACCGTCTCTGACTCAGCACTGCCTGTGCTTCCTTACCGCGCTGTGTGGGGATCACCGCTAGCCAGGGGCTGCGCGCGCACGTCCCAAGGTCGAAAAACATCGCTTTTTCGAATGAAAACAACCCCATTGTTCTCCAACTTACGGTTTACGGGCTGCTAAAAACCTTCGGCATAGCCCTCATACTGTCTTGACATCATCCCAAAGCCAGCTTCCTTTCGATCAAGCATTCTGCCAGTAAAACAACTTTTCGCGCGAGCTAGCTGCATTTATCACTAAGCAGCTATGGAAATATTTGGCGAAGCTTTCCACATAGAAACTAGTCAAATCGGCCAGTTAACTAAATACAAGTCATGTACTGCCAGGATATCTTGGTGGAAGGCTTTCTATTTGAACCCCCTTCGGGGGCTTAGTTCCACTGGTTATTTTATTAAGTGGTTTCTCATTGAGTGGGCCCCGTTCCACGCCTGTCTACCATAGTAATATCTGATGTGGTCACTGGGAACTGAACACGGGGCCTTCACTTTAGTAGTCAGCTATGCTAACTATTAGACAACTTTTAAAAAGTAGAAATCTGCCATTGGTACGTGTTTGAGGAGTATTTGGTAACATCGTAAAACATTGCTTACAGACAGTTCCGGCTAACATTCAAATATTTTCCGAATGTACGTTTCACACACAAACTAATGGTGCGACCTCGCTTCGATAAGTGTCTGATGGCGAAGTGCATTACTTTGTTTTAGCCACTATATCGAGGCACTAAAGAAAAGGTCTGATCAGGAGAAGCGTATTGTAAATAGGGGTCCGTAAAATACTATCAGAAGATCCCTATTCTGCATAATATTTCCTCCTTCCACAGAAAGTTCGAACGAAGAAAATATGAAGCACACCTCTGCGTGCCGGATGCTTTGCCGAGGATGTTTTCTACCGTAATCAAAAACTCGAACTATGAAGTTAGGTAAGCATAGCAGAGACAGATGCTTTTTAGATAATACTGTATAGAGCCACGTCAGTAGCAGGAATGTAAGAGCCCTACAGTGTCACGCGAGCGGCCGTTGAAATCAATACCGTTTACTGGTCCCTCCCAACCCAAAGTCCGAGCCGGAAAGCCACTCAATGCAGTAACGGCGTGAGTCCCATTGTCCCTCGCTGATAAGCGCATATTTTTGCCTTCGTGACGCACATGTTCTGCGTACGAGGTTCCTTGTCACAGAATACCACTACCTTCACGAAAGAGCTTGGTAACACGGCGCCTGAGATTGAAAGATCTGAATGTGAAATAGTATTGCCGACAGTTGGATATTTACACAATAATGCGCAGACGACTTTCTGATGTTTTGGAAACGTGACACAGCTGCGCTGTTGTCCTGCTAGAACCATGCTAATCCATGCAAGCGTAGAAAACTGGAAGGTAGAAGGAGAGACAAAAAGCTACCATGTTTGAAAGAACTGTAATTATGCATACCATGTGTAGGGACACTTAAATCATGTACGTGGAATAAGAAGCGACGTTGATCTTGACGTTGCCAAAATAGCCATGAGCCGAGCTATAGTTGCGGGCCTTAAATTATAATTATATATTACAGTGTAGCAATGTTTTAGATTTCTTGTAGAACCCCACTGAAATTGGGTTTTATCAACTTGCGGACCTGTGGAGTATCATCACGCTTGTCGGACTGAATTCGTAATTTCGTGTCGCAGCTCATTGTAACGGAGGCCATCGAGGAAAACAATTTATATCTGGCGTTCCCCAATGAAATGTTAAAGGTCCTCCCCTGTTTCTAGTGTGTATAAGCGGATCTACATCTACATGACTACTCTGCAATTCACATTTAAGTTCTTGGCAGAGGGTTCATCGAACCACAATCATACTATCTCTCTACTATTCCACTCCCGAACAGCGAGCGGGAAAAACGAACACCTAAACCTTTCTGTTCGAGCTCTGATTTCTCTTTTATTTTGATGATCATTCCTACCTATGTACGTTGGGCTCAACAAAACATTTCCGCATTCGGAAGAGAAAGTTGGTGACTGAAATTTCGTAAAAAGGTCTCGCCGCCGCGACGAAAAAGTCTATGCTGTAATGACTTCCATCCCAACTCTTGTATCATATCTGCCACACTCTCTCCCCTATAACGTGATAATACAAAACGAGCTGCCCTTTTTTGCACCCTTTCGATGTCCTCCGTCAATCCCACCTGGTAAGGATCCCACACGGCGCAGCAATATTCTAACAGAGGACGAACGAGTGTAGTGTAAGCTGTCTCTTTAGTGGACTTGTTGCATCTTCTAAGTGTCCTGCCAATGAAACGCAACCTTTGGCTCGCCTTCCCCACGATATTATCTATGTGGTCTTTCCAACTGAAGTTGTTCGTAATTTTAACACCCAGGTACTTAGTTGAATTGACAGCCTTGAGAATTGTACTATTTATCGAGTAATCGAATTCCAACGGAGTTCTTTTGGAACTCATGTGGATCATCTCACACTTTTCGTTATTTAGCGTCAACTGCCACCTGACACACCATAGAGCAATCTTTTCTAAATCGCTTTGCAGCTGATACTGGTCTTCGGATGACCTTACTAGACGGTAAATTACAGCATCATCTGCGAACAGTCTAAGAGAACTGCTCAGATTGTCACCCAGGTCATTTATATAGATCAGGAACAGTAGAGGTCCCAGGACGCTTCCCTGGGGAACACCTGATATCACTTCAGTTTTACTCGATGATTTGCCGTCTATTACTACGAACTGCGACCTTCCTGACAGGAAATCACGAATCCAGTCGCACAACTGAGACGATACCCCATAGCTCCGCAGCTTGATTAGAAGTCGCTTGTGAGGAAAGGTGTCAAAAGCTTTCCGGAAATCTAGAAATACGGAATCAACTTGAGATCCCCTGTCGATAGCGGCCATTACTTCGTGCGAATAAAGAGCTAGCTGCGTTGCACAAGAGCGATGTTTTCTGAAGCCATGCTGATTCTGTGTCAATAGATCGTTCCCTTCGAGGTGATTCATAATGTTTGAATACAGTATATGCTCCAGAACCCTACTGCAGACCGACGTCAATGATATAGGTCTGTAGTTAAATGGATTACTCCTACTACCCTTCTTGAACACAATCTGCTTGAAGACAATCTGAGCAGACCTCTTAAATTGTTTGCAGATGATGTTGCCATTTACTGTCTAGTAAAGTCATCATCAGATCGAAACCAATTACAAAATTATTTAGACAAGATATCTGTATAGTGCGAATATTGACAATTGACCCAAAAAAGTGAGATCATCCACATGAATACTAAAAGGAGTCCTTAACTTTCTGTTGCACTATAAATCTCAGAAATCTAAAAACTGTCCTAGTAAATACCTAGGGGTTGCAGAATTAGAAACATGAAGTAGAAAACATTGTGGGGAGCCAAAGACTACTTTTTATGGCAAAACACTCAAGAGATGCAACAAATCTACTAAACTACTACGCTAGCTCGTCCTCTTCAGGAGTATTGTTGCCCACTATGCGATTGTTACCAGATAAGATTGATGAGGGAGATTAAAATCGTTAAAAGAAGAGCATCTCGTTTTGTGTCACTGCGAAATGTGTGTGTGTGTGTGTGTGTGTGTGTGTGTGTGTGTGTGTGTGTGTGTGTGTGTCACGGATATGATATGCGAGGTAGCAATCATTGGAACAAAGGCATCTCTCGTTGCAGCGAGATCTTTCAAAGAAATTTCACACACATTTTCCCCTCCGAATGCGAAAATATTCTGTTGACTCTCGGTTACATAGGGAAAAATGACCATCGTAATAAAAAAAAAAAAAGGGAAATCAGAGATCGCACGGAAAGACTGAAGTTTTCGTGCTGGTAGAACCTGGAACAGTAGAGAAATAACCTGAAAATGGTTCCATGAACCCTCTGCCGAACACATGTATGAACTGCAGAGACGTCAAAGAGGTTTAGATATAGAAAGGCTGATAACAGGAAGAGTAAAAAAATAAATAAATTGAAAAGTGTTAACGGTGAAGGTGAGACTGTAAATTTGATGCGCAAGACGTTGTGACACAATCGAAGACCACCGCATACAGCAGCTTTCGGCAGAAGAATCTAGAATTGAAACTATACGGCAGATTAAAACTGTGTAGCCGACTGTGACTTGAAACCGCAAGCTTGGCTTAGGCTGACAATGCTGGTACCGGACTGAGCTAGCCAAGCAGAGCTTACGACCTACACTGTTTCACTTGTATTGCACACCTGACTGGATTAACTCTCCTAGAAGGAAATATAAATAAAAATGGCTAGGCCACAGCTTAGGGGTTTTCTCCATGACATCCTTTAATTCAGAGGCTGTGGTCCCACTACGTTCACAGAAGAGCTTTTGTGGAGTCTGCAAAGCAGGAAAGAAGAGACTCTGTAGCCAGGAGAGAGGTGGCGGTCGTGTCTGAATACTGGGTGGCGGTTCTTTTGGAATACCTGGAATTCTCAGGGAATTGCTTTATACCTGGAATGATTAGGGAATTTCATAAAATTCCAGTGAATTCTGTGTTCTTAACCAGTAATGGAATTTAATTTTATTGAGTTTTGTAAATCACAAACTCTAAAATACCTAAGAGGGTCACTCCAAAAGAAATGCACACTATTTTTTTAACTCATCTTTTATTCTACATGTTTGAAAGTTTTACAGTGTGTAGATAAATCCTTTAGGAACAATACTTTTGTTTCTCCAAATAATTTCCATCCCTCTCAACTGCCTTACGCCATCTTGGAACCAGCGCCTGTATACCCGCACGGTAAAATTCTGGACCAACCAATTGGAGCCCCTGTTTGGCAGCGTGCACAAGGGAGTCATCATCTTCAAACCTTGTTCCACGAAGAGTGTCTTTCAGTTTTCCAAAGAGATGATAGTCACATGGAGCCAGGTCAGAACTGTAAGGCGGGTGTTTGTGCTGTCCATCCGAGTTTTGTGGTCGCTTCCATGGTTTTTTGACCGACACGTGACCGTGCATTGTTGTGCAACAGCAAAATATCCTGCTTTTGCCGATGTGGCCGAACTCGACTCAGTCGAGCTTGAAGTTTCTCCACTGTCGTCACATATGCATCAGAATTTATGGTGGTTCCACGTGGCATGATGTCCACAAGCATGAGTCCTTTGGAATAGAAAAACACCGTAGCCATAACTTTTCCAACAGAAGGTGTGATTTTGAATTTTGTTTCTTGGGTGAATTTGCATGATGCCACTCCATTGATTACCTCTTCGTCTCTGGTGAGAAATGATGGAGCCATGTTTTATCACCTGTCTCAATTCTTCCAAGAAATTCATCTTCACGATTCTCATACTGTTCCAACAGTTCGCTGCATACCGCGCCAACACTTTCAGTATTCTGCAAACACATCCTTCCCCTATCACAACGTAGCGTGACAATTCGTTCAGTGTGATGCGTATGTCAGCAGTCACCAATTCGTTAACACTCTGCACATTGTCTGCAGTGTGTGCAGTAAGAGGCCTGCAGCTGCGAGGACAATCCTCAATATTGCCGTGCCCGCTTTCATCACGTAACCTGCTTGCCCACCGACTAACTGTACTGCGATCGACATCAGCATCTCCATACACCTTTTTCAACCCTCTTGTTGATGTTTCCCACTGTCCCGTTTTCACAGCACAGGAATTCTATGACAGCACGTTGCTTCTGACGAACGTAAAGTGTAGCAGCCATCTTGAACACATGCTGTGACGGCGCCACTCACGGGAACAGGTTGAACTAAGTTTGTAAACAATCGGGAAGGATGTATCTACACACTGTAAAACTTTCACACATGGAGAATGGAAACAGTATTTTTACAAAAATAGTGTGCGTTTCTTTTGGAGTGACACTCGTAGTATTTCAAAGTGTGCTAACTATACGAATATTATTCCACGTAAATTATCGATGTTTTAAAAACTGCGGTCAAACTACTGCTTATGGCCAGTGTATCCCAACCGAGAGAAAACAGACGTCGCTATTGTGAAATGCTCGCCCGCTCCGCTCCCTCGACGTCAGTTTATCTGGGACTTCTTATGAAGCCATATTGCTCACCATACCTGGAATTCTCATAGTTTTTCCCGAAGTTGGAGTAGCCACCCGGGAATAGCTTAATACGGTAGGAGCACTTAAAGTAGAAAAACCAACGATGCAAGACTGTTAACAGTTTTCATAGCGAAAACTGTTTCTTTTCCGATTGCTTGAGCCACTGGGAACGCAGTGCAGTGACTGAGCTGAAACAAGTTATCTTGTCTTGAAATATTAGAGCGTGTTCAGAGCAATATTGAAAGCAGTTCATAAGCTATTAGTGCTTTGAAACACTGGTTCTAAGCCCTCATTCCCGAATTAATAAAACCAGTGACAATAGCAGCTATAGAAAACGAGCAAAATAGACGGTCTGAAAATGGTTCAGGTCGTATTAATTTACGCAGACGAATTGAGCATCCTTGCCCAACAAAATCCGCTACAGACATTTCTTAGTAACACCACCATTCAGTTTTTCTTCTGCAGTGCCGCTTTCGTTAAAAAAAAAAAGCTTTACGAAAGTTTAGCCACTGTAACGCTGTCCAATTTTTTTTTTCACTTTTCCCACTAAGGAAAAACAAGCTGCTACGGTAACCGACTGATTCAATAGCTGCACCACGTTGATTTAATGTGACGAAAACTAATGCTATAAAAAGGTAATCCTTTTTTATTAATGCCGGCGGGGTCAGGGATTTTCTCTGCCTCGTGATGGCTGGGTGTTGTGTGATGTCCTTAGGTTAGTTAGGTTTAAGTAGTTCTAAGTTCTAGGGACTGATGACCTAAGATGTTAAGTCCCATAGTGCTCAGAGCCATAGGAACCTTTATTATTACTTTATTATTATTATTATTATTATTATTATTATTATTATTATTGTCATTGGCGAGATGTGCCAAATTCTTCAGCAGATGTTCAGTGAACACCGACAAGTACCTTCGACAGTGATATTAAGGAGATATTGTCTACTGCGCAAAAATTTAAGAACTGTGCAAATACACGCCCCCACAAAACGGGTCGCTGACGTAACGATGGCAACAGTTACAGTACTGTGTTGTCGAAGGCATCAGAAACGTGGTCAGCAGACTGATTATCACGTTGCAGTTGTTGAAATTTTCTAAATGTTATAGGTGGCCCTAGGTTTCAATCGATAGAGCCCATCAGTAGACGGATCGAAATTAACTAAATAGTGGTTATCAGAAAACTGCTTAAAGAAAGAGGAATATCAGCATTTACTGATGGGAAATTTGGAAGAGCAGAGCAGCACGTGATTTGAGTGCTGAAAGCAATTGTTCCTGACTTCGCTTTGAAGAAAAACAGGAACTGAATTTGTTTGTTTGCGACTCAAGGCAACGCGCAAGATCAGATGAACAGTACAGCAGCAGCCGATTGGTACTTGCTTATCAGTTGATGGAACTTCCTTGTAAAGATAATTCGGCCTTGTTCTGACGTGACAAATCTATCGGCACAATAGACACGCCAGTAAGAGGCCGCCATCCTCTGAATTCCTTTTGTATCACTCATAGCGAATCTCGATTTTGTACAGTTAAGCATCAAAAATGAGCGCAGCGAGTACCAATAAAGATATCTTGAAGAAAACTGGTCGCCGATAGAGAAGCAAGATGGTTTCGTACGGTTGTTAGCCCGCCTTTGTATCCTACGTAATATATCCACAAATTAAGCCAAGAGGCTTACTGTCAGGGTATGTGAGGTAAAAGCAAGTGCTATAAAGTGCGCACAAACTGGCGGAAAGTCCTAAAGTTAGCTTAATGCATATCTAACGTTAAAATATTTGCTAATAAAAACAGTCAAATCTTCCGTAGTACCTATTTGAAATGCATCAATCATTCGCCAGCTGTTCCCGTTATTTCTTTGTAGGAGGATTATTTAGCGACGTAGGTTCCCTCTTTTTGGATTATGGTGTATTTACTATTGTAGTATGTTGTGACATAATGTATCAAGAATGTAAGAGAATAGTTCTTTTTAACCGTTAACGTTGTTTTGAGACGTGGAAAAGCCTGAGTAACGTGAGTGGTTGCAGTAGACGCGAGAAAGAGATGTGCCAAGTGTCCTTCAAGGGTACTAAATACGGTAAAACAGTAATACTTCACCGGCAACTGAGCTGTAATAACATTTGCCGATGCGGGAGTAGAAGTGTTTAAGGTTAATCTCGTAATGCACTGGGCCTCGCAGGGTAAATGTTCCAGTTGCTGGTCGCTGTCTAAACTTGATTCCGTTATCAGTTATCATTGCGTAACGTCCACTGATGTTAGATCTGCGTCAGTCTCCTAGATTTTGTTTTGGTACCATTTCAGAATGTTACGTAAATGGACAGTATTAACTGACGTGTATCTTCTAAATTGACAAACAACATGCAAAATATGGCTACAGTAGTCCTATTTGGAACCATTTGGACATACCTTTACCAGGATGAAGAATGCTTCTATGATAGCACAGAAAAGATGGATGGGCAGAATTGCGGGTGTAAAAGAACGGAGCTAGCTTTTCGATTTATCTAGCACCTTCAGTGACATTTAAATCAAAACATCGCGACACATTCGTGCTTGTTTGCGTGATAGTATTAGTAACGATGTCATGTAATATAATCATCATATACAGTAAAGAATGATACATAATGTCATATCACATAACACATGCAATCATGTCATTCAACATGGCATTTGTTTTGTCGTGCAGTATGACACAGCGTGTCATTAAAGTTTAGGATGCATAAAGTGCAAGATGCAGGTGTGCAAAAACCTTGTAACTTAGAGCGCTGACTGCGCTGGGGAAATAGGGCTAAGTCGTTTAAAAAGCGCGAATATGGTAAGATATTTCTGATTAAAATGTCTTTGAAGCTGCCCGATAAACCGAAAAGCTAGTTCCCTTCTTTTACATCCCTGACTGCCCAAGGTATATTCGCATTTTTTGTGCTATGATAAGAGAATTTTTAATTCTTGTTCCCAACTCTTATAAAACTATAATTTTGACATTAGACCCCTTGTAGCTTGGCAACCAATGTAGATTTTTATTGACTCAAGCGACGACTGACCCGTTATAGGGTTTTTTGTTGTTTTTCCTACCATGTTGCTTATATCGTGGCTTTATCAAGTTTTAAAAAAGCAACAGGACGACAATACATCACATTTATCTACCTTTTTACAAAATTTGAACTAGTTCGTACAAGTTTGAAACGTAGACGTGGCGCGTTCTTTTTTCCCACATAAAATCCGAATCATGCAAGATTTTTCACACGATTTACACTCATCTTCCATCAGCATCAGGTAATACACCTATGACCAAATGTGAAACATCAATCTCGCTCCAGTAAGGCGTTATTTAAGGGTGGCTGTTTCTGCACTTAAAATCGGAACGGTGAACATACGGATGGTGCTATTAGCTGAGCATTAATTTCACCTAAATTAAAATGTTTTGCACCATTTCCGGTTCGTCTTTCAAGCCTTACTTAATATACTGTATAATAGCTACAGTAACTTATATGTTTGATGCTATACGAATGGCCAAACTTAAAAGCTTTTTACTCCATGTCCCTAGGCCGGCCGAAGTGGCAGTGCGGTTCTAGGCGCTGCAGTCTGGAACCGAGCGAACGCAACGGTCGCAGGTTCGAATCCTGCCTCGGGCATGGATGTGTGTGACGTCCTTAGGTTAGTTAGGTTTAATTAGTTCTAAGTTCTAGGCGACTGATGACCTCAGAAGTTAAGTCCCATAATGCTCAGAGCCATTTTGAACCATGTTCGTAGCTCAAATAGGAACCGAGCATCAAGAATTCCCCACCTCCAGCCGCGATGTTGCCCGCGGCCTTTTCGTAAATATTTGTTACAGCGCTTCCGCGCTGTAACGATTGGTAATTTGGTGTTATTGTTATCAAGAGTCTCTTTTTAAAACTTGCTACACTGACCTCGCGGACTGATGGAAATACTGGAGTTTTAAAAAATTTGACCTGTGGGAGCGGTTGTGATGCTCTTTAATTGTCGGCTGAACATTTGTGTGGTCTAACAAAATGTTTCATTAATCTGAACACATTATTCGGTGTACAAATATCTTTTAAAAACTGTACAGTCTAGCTTCACGGGAAGAGTATTGCGTTACATGATGTGGCAGTAGTAGTATCGGCATATAATCTTGGTAGAGAGAGGCGAAAGAGTTGGGTTACGACCTTTCACCAAAGCACGAATTACAGGTAAGTTGGTCGTATAGCTCAACTGTAACGCTAAAGCTAGCGAGACAAGGCGATGAGTCAGACCCAAACCGAATTCGCGCGACGTATTAACGACCATTGGTTTGGTTCGCCTGCCAATCTGAGTGGTTTTTCGCTGGTTTTCCCCGCTCGTTTAGGCAAACTGTGGGCGGTCTCCACTTCATAAAAAACTACTTACACAGTTAAAATAACTATAAGACGCAGAACAAAGTTTACACAATTGAGGCAGACGACACACAAGACTTTACTCGCTTGGCGAGCCTGTGCACTCCGTACTGCCTTCAGCACTTTTCCCAGCTGCGCTGCTGAGTGAAAGGTTCCTCTGGAAACAATACCCTCGACCAGGGTTTCCCAAACTGTTTCGCGAAACACTAGGCTTCGCGCGAAGTGAGCAAGCCGCAAAAAAGTTAATAACACGGCAGTTTTCTTCTACATTTCCACAATACTAATTATTTTCTTAAAATTTCTTTGATTTTTGTGGAATCAGTTATGATTTGAAATTGAAGTAATTGCTGAATGAAACTATTTTCTCATTTTCAAAAATTATATTAACCTTCAAAATAAACAAGCTGTTCTATCAAAGTGCCCGGATACTAAAAACATTCCGGCATAGCACATGTTAGGAACCCCTGGAGTATGCTGTGGCGTTTCTCTTTCTCCGCTATGTCTCCTCTACCAGGACTGCCAGCCCCGTGAGATACCCAGGGTGTGAGGGCGAGCCGTGAGTCGCTCTCGGATAGCTTTCAAGGCCCGATGGATGACAAGTGGCATGTCTAGTTATCTCAACTATTGATTAATCAAAACATTTACTGTTTCAGCAAAAAAAAAAAGTAGCGGAATACATTAAACCTTGGTGTTTTTGCGTTACTAAAATTTTGCAACAGATTTCAAACTTCAAAATTTAAGTGAATGATGCGCAAGTCAAAGTTAAAATTAAGTACTTGCTTTAAAAAAATTCTTGTGTGTATACTGATATTGTTACCTTTTAAAAATTCTTTACTTAAGGTAAACAAAGTGAAAAATGGCGTTGATACTGGTTAGTCTGTGTACCAGCATTTGTACAACAGTATAGCATATTGTACTATTATACTTCGAAAGAAATATCTTAGTCGGCAGGAGCATTGCCTGCAAAAGTCAAGGTTCTGGTTTCAGGGCTTGGTCACTCACACAGCTCTAATCCGCAAGGATGCTCCAAAACAGAGCAACTACTCCGCGTACATCTGATTCATTTTGTCCTAACAGAAGAGAAGTATCGGCGCCGACGGATGTAGAAAAGGAGAAATCGCAGTTCATTTTCTCTAAAAAATTAAATTATTCGTAGCTTTTTACAATTAATACGAGGGTGAGTCAATAAATAAGTAGCAAACACCAAAATACGGCATCTGTTTTTAAATTTCGCGCCTATACGTATCTAGAAGGTGGCAGTACTTGTCGGGTGGAAGGTAGCCGATACACAGTGTTCCGTGGCCAAGGGCTAATGATCTGTCAGGCCAAGATGGGTGTGCACCCCCCTACAACAACGCTTTTTTTTTTTAGCCTGATACTTTCAGAACACACAAATAGCGAAATTTATCGTTAGAACTGTATTCCGTAAAAATTCTTGTTTAGTTGGTTAAAGGGATTCAGCAAAGGACAAAAAAAAAACCACAAAAGTCGTGGCCGCTCTGGTTGTCTACTGATGGCACATAGTTTCCCTGTGTAGGGGTATTTCGCTACCCCAGTACACATCGGTCCTGTGGATTGCTTCAGTGTAAGGCACCAAATAAATTTCTATATCCCGTTAGATGCGATAGAAGCCAAAATTATTTTATGCTGCGGGTTTTTAATGCTTTATCGAGCGATGGGATAAGTGCTTTAATTTTACAAGGGGAGTATGTTGAAGACAGAAATAAATATCAGGCTCGTACACGCGGCTCTGATGTCTCTATCCTAGTTTGCGTCTTGCTCACTGACTCTCCCTCGCATTACAACTTTAAGTGGCAGACACTAAACATCTGGCATAGAAATTTTGTACATGGCTGCACGTTCATAGACCGTGAATAGTTATAATTGAAAGGAAACAGCCCTCGATCACTATTTTTAACGAATTAACCGGGTTTCGACACTGCTAGGAGTGTCTTCCTCAGAATTTAAGTCAAAGAATGGTCTATAACATGGTCACAGAATTATGAATAAAAACGTATGATACAGAGTATAAGTACAGAATCATCGTGAAAGATTGAGAGTTATTTATTATTTTATAAATGACATATAATATGTCAAAAGGGCATTAGTCACAAAGAAATTTAAGATAAAAAATTGTGATGCGAGCCACCAAGGGCTGACTAATGACCTTTTGGCATAATTATTATTTTATAAATGACATATAAGTACTGCCAATCTTTCACGATGATTCTGTACTTACACTCGGTATCATACGTTTTTAGTTATAATTCTGTGACCATGTTATAGACTACTCTTTGATTTAAATTCTGAGGAAGACTCTCCTACCAGTGTCGAAACCCGGTTAATTCGTTAAAAATAGTGACAGAGGGCTGTTTTCTTTCAATTATATCCGGCATAGAGACGTTGGAGAGAGAGAGGGGAATGAAAAACTGCAGTGATGCTAAGAGAATAAAACTATACAGAAATGGTGGTATTTCGAGAAAGCCATTTGGCAAAAACAAGCCGTCTAAAGTATGATAAGACGGATGCTTATTGACAAATGTTGCCCAACTTCAATAATAAGGATTGATTGATGTGGAAAAATTTAAGTCTCAGCCAGTTACTCCTTCTAGACGAATCGAGAACTAGCTTTCACCATATAGTACAGTTAGCGAATGTTCCAATTTTGCTCTAGAATACATTGTTTTTCTGCGCTGACTCCTGCGTGGTTCTGTAAATTGCTAAGTTTCCAAGTCTCACATCGAACGTCGTCTTCCCGGAAATTTGAAAACTTCAACGCAAATCACATAGAAGAAACGTAGATAAAGGTAATTCCTGCTGAACTGCATCAAAGTCGTTTGCTAGTTTTGTGAGTTGTTTCCGAATTAGAAACGACAATGACACGTAAAGCCGGACACCTAACGTGTGGTACGAAGATGCTTAGCAAATGTTAAATATTCGAAATGTGATTGATACTGAGATACAGAATAGTCATATTGACAATGATTTCCAGTTTTCGTGACAACGTGAAGTCTTTTTGTTAGTTAGAAGCCAAATTCGTGCTTGGGTTGCTCAGTCGGCAGAGTACTTGCCCGTGAAAAGCAAAGGTCTCTTATTTCGAGTCTCGGTGCAGTACACATTTTTAATCTGCCAGGAAGTTTTAAATTGGAGACTTGTTGGTCACTTTCGTCGTCTCACGAGCTTGGCCTATATACACAACACGAAGGTATTACAAACCACTGGTGGGCGTGATTTTTGCGACAATTGTACGTGCTTTGCGCACGTCATCACGCTGAAAGAGTCCTCCATGTAAGGTACATTGATATGATCTAGCGGACAGTTTGCCTAATCCTTCATATTAATAACCAGAAAACACGATTTATATTCAAGCAAAACTTTGTCAGTTGGCCCCATATGACATAAAATGTGTGGCAGCTTTGTGTTTTTTTGTCAGCATTTATGCCTATGACCAGCGATCGTATTTCAGAGCATCCGAGAGGATATATTTTAATATTTTAAAAATACAAGAAATGCCCCACACTGAACGATGGTTCATGTAGTGGTGGCGAGGATATAGCGAAGCTTTTTCGATGCTTTTATAAAAATGACGAAAAGTTGATTTCAGAATGAACGGAAACATAAAAACATGGAAGAGAAGTTCCCAGCACGTTGTATTCATTACTCCAAAGTTTTTTAAAAGTTTTCGTTAGCGTTGCGGTTTGTATTTCATTGAGGCACATACATTTTTCGCTGTCGTTTAATTATATAACATTTTTAACAACTGTCACATAAAGCTGAAATCTTAGCCCTGAAATTTAATTACAAGAATAACCAAAATACAGTCGTCGGGCGTCTGTTCATAAACTATGTAGTTAAATAATAATGATATATACTATAAATTATAAAAGAATTATTAAAGCTGCCTTCTCCCCGAATATTGAACACAGCAGTAGGCCTAGTCCTGTAGGAGATAATGTGCCCTTGACTTCCTTGTCTTCGAACTGACTTAACCAGACGGTTGTGAAAGAGAGGGAGGGAAGACGACCTACAGTTCAATCACGGCGCAGCTTGACATTTTTCACAATACCAGAGTTGAAAGGAGCTATAACCCAGTTGCCAGAGCTCAAGAAGAGATAGGAAAAATCCTGGAATCTTTAGATTTACAGTCTGACACTCACTAAGCAAATTGTAATACGTAGGTTTCATAAATGTTTGTACTTACGGTTTTGTTGCTTTGTGTCTGCAGCGAACAGACATAAATCCTACACGTTCTTGGCGAACACTGCGTCGTATTAACATATGAAATCATATTTTCTATGGAATTTCTTGAATCAGAGAATTATGACTACTGCTGACGAAAGGTCCCTTCCCACGAAAGGTAATGCAGTTTCGTCGAAACGCACTGTTACGCTCATATACGCCAGACACGGTTTAATTTAGTACCAACGAAGTAGTTGTACTCGACTGCAAATTGCAATGGTAGAGACGGCACTGTGGTCGTATACATTCTGTGTCATCCAGATAGATCATTCATGATGAACCTTGGTCAGTGAAGTAGAATGCCAGAACACTTTTTTCCGTGCAGATCATATACTCTACCAAGCCGATTATTATTAACGTTTCCTGTTTCCGATCTGCGAGGACGGACGCTCTCTGAGAATAATGTGTCTGATCTGTCTCAGATTTTGGCAGGCAAGTCTTCATTATTCTCAAGAGGAGGTTCCTCAGCCTTCAAGAAAAGAAAAGAAACCATGTAAACGCCACATGTGCTCCGCCAAACTAGTAGTGGCTGCTTGTGTGTAGTATACACCTTCCTATTGAGGGATGCCCCACAGTTCTCCACTCGATAGCAGAGGTTGAGAAATTCGCATCCGATATCGTCGCAGAATTGTCCAAGCCTCTGGTTTAAACCTTCCACTTTGTTGCACACACGAGGACCACGACCGACTCTAGGTACAATGTTTAGCCTGCACTCTGCGTGCTATACTAGCCGCCTTCGTCAAATCAGCCAACTGCCAGAAGGAATCGAGGGTAGCCTCAGTTCAATCGGCAGACGTCATTCTTGGCGACATGAGCCACGATCTGCAGGCGGTCGCACCCAGCAGCACTGTCTCCTCCATATCACGGACAAGACTTGCCTATAAACATACCGAGGGCATTCTGTCCTCCTTTCGCAGCCTGCTTTCTTTTTCTCTGAGGGCTCGCGTGGGTCGTTCTTGATTTAGAAAGATCCGGGGGGGAGGGGGGTAGGACTAGGAGAGACTTAATTACCTCGATATCCATACAATGATGCTGTAGTCCAGTTGGATAACTGATAGATGATTTTTTGGTCGTGACATTCTCGCGGGAACCTCCATAGCACACATCAGAGGTCATGTAAGGAAACTTTCCGGTTTGCCGGAAGGTGAACTGATCACGAGTATCAGCTTACTAGGTATTGTTTGTTGCTGTTCCGTTCCAGGAAGCATGATCTTTCTCCGTGTTTATTATACTGAATGAATGTTTGGGTATTAACCTGCTGTAAATTTGAAACTTCCTGTCAGATTAAAACTGTGTGCTCGACCGAGACTCGAACTAGGGACCTTTGCCTTGCGCGGGCAAGTGCTCTACCAACTGAACTCGCAGGAGAGCTTCTGTAAAGTTTGGAAGGTAGGAGACGAGATACTGGCAGAAGTAAAGCTGTGAGTACCGGGCGTGAGCCGTGCTTGGATAGTTCAGTTGGTTAGAGCACTTGCCCAAGAAAGGCAAAGGTCCTGAGTTCGAGTCTCGGTCGGGCACTCAGTTTTAATCTGCCAGGAAGTTTCATATCAGCGCACACTCCGCTGCAGAGTGAAAATCTCATTCTGCTGTAAATTTGTTAAAAGCTTTAATAATGTTCTAAGCTATAACTAACTAAATAAATAAAGACACCGCAAGCTACTTACAGTGCGTGGCAGTGGTTATTTACTACTACTACTACTTATCATTTCTGTTTTACGGCTCTTAAATAAGATTAACGTTGGAGGCAGTAGAATCCTTCTGCAGAATGTCGCAAATGCTGCTTTTCTAAACTTAACTTAGCGCTCAGTTCCGTGAAACTCTTGTGCTGAACGAACTGACCAGTGACAGGTCTAGCAACCTATAATCCGACCTGTTGTGGATCTCACACTCGATCAATACTTCAGAATTGGTTGCTGTGTGCAATCTCTCTCTATAGGCGCTCTATATTTTACCAGAACAGTCCGATTAAAGTTCGATTCCCGGTGGGGTCAGGTATTTTCTCTGCCTCGTGATGACTGGGTGTTGTGTGATGTCCTTCGGTTAGTTAGGTTTAAGTAATTCTAAGTTCTAGGGGACTGATGACCATAGATGTTAAGTCCCATAGTGCTCAGAGGCATTTTTTCGTCCCAATAAACCATAGTCGGCCCGGCCGTTCGGCTTCCTTGCAAGTAACCTTATTTCCTTGAACCATCTCATGACATTTCGCAACGTCAAGTCTACATACTTTACGGACGTGACAGAGGCGTGCAACATGAAGGTTATACTGTATTACAGTAGAGTATTAGAACAATATTTATCATCGCAACCTCATAACATCATACATTTGTGCACATTGAAAGCAAAATGCCATTCTTCGTGTCAAAAATACTTGTCGAATTCATTCTGAATTTTGGAATAAGCTACAGAGTCCTGCAGCTGACCGACGTGAAGGATGAGGCGGAGTACATAGTAAACTGTCTTATCAAAGGTATCCGAACGCCTCTTATTGGTATTAACATGGAGTGTGTCTTCCTTCGCCTTTGACTTCTTGAACTCTGCTCGGGAAGCTTTCAGTGGGGTGTTAGAACGTCTGCGGAGGAATGGCAGCCTATTCCGCTTGACGAACTGAGACCAGAGAAGGTATCGATGTTGGACGCTAATGTCTGGAGCGAAAAAGGCGTTCTACCTTATCTCAAAGGCGCTCCATAGTTTTCTGGGACTCTAGGCAGGCCAGTCTATTTCATTTCAGCAATGTTATTTTACACAAAAGATTACCTCGCAGATGCCGGTTTATCACAGGTGCACTTCATGTTGGTATAATCATAGCCTCCGAACAGTTACTACCCGCAAGGTTAGACGAGAGCGCTAATGCGCTGCTTCCTGGACTCGGGTAGGCGCGCCGGCCCTGGATCGAATCCGCCCGGCGGATTACCGTCGAGGGCCGGTGTGCCGGCCAGCCTGGATGTGGTTTTTAGGCGGTTTTCCACATGATCCTAGGTGAATACCGGTTGGTACCCACGTCCCGCCTCAGTTACACTACTCGCAGACTTCTGACCACGTACGTACTATTCCTTGGACTACGCCGACAACTGGGGTACACTAATTCCGTCCCAGGGGGTATGGGGTGGCGCTGCAAAACCGCAGTATAAAGGTACAAGCAAAAGAAGAAAGAAGTCTCCGAACAGTTCCTCTGCTTATGCAGTAAAATGCGTTCATATTCTTCATGTATTTGGCCTTTTCTGAAGCACAATATGAACGTTCTCCAAATCTAAACCTTTTCATCACATTGCCAAAGGGCGTAGCGTGATTTATAGTGACGATTCATTCGTTTCCAATTATCCTCTGTCCATTGGCATCGCCTTTGACACCACCTCGAGAGTAGCGTAGCACTGACTACAGAAAAGTGTCATCTTCGGTAGCTGTAGAAGGGTTAACGTGTCCCTGATGGATTTGTTACCCAGGTGAAATCCAGCGACTAGTCCATTTTCGGAGTCTCTGAGCTCTCGTGACCGACCTATTCTGCTGTTATTGTTTCCCTACTGACAACAGAATACTCCCTGCTACCATTTGTACTGCCGGTTCTTCCCTTCGCGACATATAGCTGGTAATTCCGCATACTTATAGGTGTCCAGAAACGTTTGATCAGATAGTGTGCACACCCTTTATTTGAAGCGAAGCTACTATGCTTTGTAAGGGAGCTGTGCGGTGGCCACTGCGGATGGCCATGCGACAACACTTGACAGAACATGAGGAGATTGTCACTTTGACCATTGCTACGAGGCGAGTTAAACTATTTCGCGCGGCTACGTAGCCGAAGACCATGTAAACGACTAATGAAAAACTGCGCGTAAATGTTACTGCTACATGTCTCAAGGACGCTGTCTTTGATTCTGTCAGTCATTAGTAGCAGGCGTGAAATGAAAGCTATTAAAGGCAGTGGTATATCAAGATTACACGTGCTTATGAACTTATTGTTAACGGAAAACACCAGATAGGCACGTGATCGGTCTGTCACGTTGTCATACCCGATGTCTAGATACCGTTAAAGCCGATTTTCTCAGTACAAATCATATTTTGTCTCCATTGTTTCGGAGAGTAGTATTAACGTCCTTTAATTATGATAGGCTCGTAAGTTACATTCCAAGTTTTGTGTGTGTGTGTGTGTGTGTGTGTGTGTGTGTGTGTGTGTGTGTTGATATGACGAAACACAGTATCCATGTGCATTCATAATCTGGATGCCTCCGTACGGTTCCTGGCAGAGGGTACCTTGTACCACAACTAGTCATTATCTTTTCCGTTCCTCTTAATAGAGTAAGGGAAGAAAAAGAGTCTATACCAGCGCCGGTACGAGCCCTAATTTCTCGTATCTTATCGATGTTGTCCTTAAGCGGAATGTACGTACGCGGCTGTAAAATCGTTCTGTAGTCAGCTCGAAACGCTGGTTCTCTAAATTTTTTCAATAGTGTTCATCGAAAAGAACGTCTCTTTTCCCTACAAGTATTCCCATTAGAGTTCTCTAAGCATCTCCGTAATTCTCGCGTTCGAACCTACCGATAACAAATTCAAAAGCCGTCTGAATTAGTACGATGTTTCGCAAACACTCGAGCAGTATTAAAGACTGGGTCGCACTAGTGTCGTATACGTGGTCTCCTTTACAGATAAACTACATTTTCCTAAAAGTCTCTCAATAAACCGAAATTGACCACTCGCCTTCCCTACTAAAATCAGTAAATACTCGTTCTATTTCGTATGTCTTTACAACTTTACGCCTGAATGTTTAATCGACTTGTCAGGCCCACTACTAATGCTGGTTTCTTTTTCCTAACCATCTGCTTTGACTTACATTTTTCTATACCTAGAACCAGCTACCATTCATCACAGCAAATAGAAATTTTGTCTAAGTCGTCTTGTAACCTCCTGCAGCCACTCAAAAATGACAAATTCCCGCACAGAACAGCATTATCAGCAAACAGTCGCTGATTGTTGCTTACCATTCCCTCAGATCATTTGCGTACGTAGAAAATAATCATGGCCATACCGCACTTCCCTGGGACACTGCTATCGATACCCTTGTCTCGAAGACAACGTACTGCGATGATGTCTTCGAGCGACTCGCATATCTGGGAACCTATTCCGCATGCTCGTGCCTTCGGTACCAGTCTGCAGTGGGGTAGTGTGTCGAGCGCTTTTCGGAAATCCAGATATATAGACTATCTGTTGCCCTTCATCCATAGTTCCGCAGGATATCATGTGTGAAAAGGACAAGATAAGTTTCCAAAGGTTATGTCTACCTAAAACTTGCTGTTTTTTGGACAGGAGCTTATTCTCAAGAATGAGCCAAAACATTGACCACTGCCAAATGCGAGACTGAATGCCGTTTGATGGCTTTGCCTGCGCCTGACACAGTAAGGAACAGAGTACAGTGAATCTTTCCAGTGATAGTAACTGTTGCTAACCGGTGAACTCAACTGACATAACCGACTTTAACAAAGGGTAGATTGTTATGGCCAGGCGCCTGAGTACGAGCGTTTCGGAAACGGCGAGGCGGTTCGCATGTTCTCGTATAGCTGTTCTCGTGTTGAGGACGCTGAAACCGAGAGTAGGGGACCAAGTGTTGGACATTAACTCCACAGCACAGAACATGAACGCTTGTCCGCTCATTAAAGTAGGATAGGCGACTATTTGTGGCAGATCTGACGACAGTGCTGGCGGAGACATAAGTGTTTCGGAGTTCACTTTTCACTGGACATAGCTGAACTTCATGCTCGGCACCCAATTATCCCTACGTGTTCCCATGTTGGCACTACGACATCGTCAATTACGATTGCAGTGGGCTCAGGCTCATAGAAATTGGCGATGGATTAATGGAAATGTGTAGCCTGATCGTAGGAATAAAGTTTTTTGTCAAAACAGGTCGGTGGTCGTGCCTAGACATGCCGTTTTACAGGCCATCGGTTGTTCGAAACATGCAGCACGCCTCGAACGCAGGCCAGCGGGCCGGTATTACACCACTGGCCATTAAAATTGCTATACCACGAAGAAATGCAGGTGATAAACAGGTATTCATTAGACAAATATATTATACTAGAACTGACCTGTGATTAGATTTTCACGAAATTTCGGGTGCATTATCCTGCTAAAATGTAGGGTTTCGCAGGGATCGAATGAAGGGTAGAGCCACGGGTCGTAACACATCTGAAATGTAACATCCATTGTTAAAACTGCCGTCAATGCGAACAAGAGGTGATCGAGGCGTGTAACCAATGGCATCCCATGCCGCCACGCTGGGTGATACGTCAGTATGGCGATGACGAATACACGCTTCCAATGTGCGTTCACCGCAATGTCGCCAAACACGGATGCCATTAGTGCACGAGGTTCGTCGTTGAGTACCCCATCGCAGGCTCTCCTGTCTGTGATGCATCATCAAGGATAACCGCAGCCATGGTCTCAGAGCTGATAGTCCATGCTGCTCCAAACGACGTCGAACTGTTCCTGCAGATGGTTGTTGTCTTGCAAACGTCCCCATCTGTTGCCTCAGGGATCGCGACGTGTCTGCACGATCCGTTACAGCCATGAGGATAAAATGCCTGTCATCTCGACTGTTAGTGATACGAGGCCGTTGAGATCCAGCACGGCGTTTCAACTGCAGTTTCTCTATGAGAAATCGGTTGGCAACTATCCTCATGTCAGCACGTTGTAGGTGTCGCCACCAGCGTCAACCTTGTGTGAATGCTCTGAAAAGCTAATCATTTGCATATCAAGCATCTTCTTTCTGTTAGTTAAATTTCGCGTCTGTAGGACGTCATCTTCGTGGTGTAGCAATTTTAATGGCCAGTAGTGTATACCGTGGGGGACATTCATCTGGAGTAGCATGGGGCCTGCGGTAGGAAAGACCAAGACTCTGTGCACTATATAATTATTGCAGACCCCCCTGCATCCCTTCATGCTTAATGTCGTTAGGGACGGCGATATAAACTTCCAACAGTCGTAATCGCTCAACGCTTGTTTGAGGACCATGATTGTGAACTCGCTTTGATGTCTTGGCCACCAGATTCTCCTGACTAATCCTATGGACTACAGGTCCTCGATACCAAACCACCGGTCCTTGATCCAGGAAATTTGCGTGAGCTGCAAGTAGACATCTGGTACCTCACACCACCAGATATCTACCAAGTAATTCTCGAATCCGTCCCATGCAGAATCGTTGCTGTACTGTGTGGACGAACACGCTATTAAGCAGGTGGTCATTATCTTTTGCCCCACAAGCGCGTTTAGTGATGGCAAACGCAACAGTATTCCCAGAAGAAAATGTTCGAAGTGTCACGTAGAAGTGTCAACGCTCATTTTGAAAGAGCATTTGCTGTTTTTCGTGAAATGGTATCTATAATTTCTACTTTCTTTACTGACAAGCGTCTCTCGGTAACTGCGCCTTCGCTGGTCTGCTCTTCTCCTTTCAAATGACCGCCTGCTTCGTTTGCTCTGATCAGGCTCAGATTGCGCGTCGCCTCCTACGGGCGGTAATTTGCTAACCGGAAGCAGCGCACTACTCGGAAACTCGGACCTACTGGGCGATTAACTAGAGCCGATGACCAACTTTAGTTTAAAGGTTGTCCTCGTGTTTCATGATAATAGTTCATAAAGGAATCCGAAAAAAGCCATCCATGATCTCTCTAAGTGACCTTATATTGCAGTAAGGCTCGATAATCTTAGTGACGTCGATGTTCTTAGTGACGTCATCCAAATATTTGATTGGTGACATCTATTTAACTTTCCTGTTATATGGAGGATTCGTACTACATATTCTGAAGGTGGCAGGGGTAAAATACAGGGAGCGCAAGGCTATTTACAATTTGTACAGAAACCAGATGGCAGTCATAAGAGTCGAGGGGCATGAAAGGGAAGCAGTGGTTGGGAAAGGAGTGAGACAGGGTTGTAGCCTCTCCCCGATGTTATTCAATCTGTATATTGAGCAAGCAGTAAAGGAAACAAAAGAAAAATTTGGAGTAGGTATTAAAATTCATGGAGAAGAAGTAAAAACTCTGACAGAATTACAATGTCATCGGCGAACCTCAGAGACGGCAAAGGACTTGGAAGAGCAGTTGAACGGAATGGACAGTGTCTTGAAAGGAGGATATAAGATGAACATCAACAAAAGCAAAATGAGGATAATGGAATGCAGTCGAATTAAATCGGGTGATGCTGAGGGAATTAGATTAGGAAAGGAGACACTTAAAGTAGTAAAGAAGTTTTGCTATTTAGGAAGTAAAATAACTGATGATGGTCGAAGTAGAGAGGATATAAAATGTAGACTGGCAATGGCAAGAAAAGCGTTTATAAAGAAGAGAAAGTTGTTAACATCGAATATAGATTTATGTATCAGGAAGTCGTTCCTGATAGTATTTGTATGGAGTGTAGCCATGTATGGAAGTGAAACATGGACGATAACTAGTTTGGACAAGAAGAGAATAGAAGCTTTCGAAATGTGGTGCTACAGAAGAATGCTGAAGATAAGGTGGATAGATCACGTAACTAATGAGGAGGTATTGAATAGGATTGGGGAGAAGAGAAGTTTGTGGCACAACTTGACTAGATGAAGGGATCGGTTGGTAGGACATGTTCTGAGGCATCAAGGGATCACAAATTTAGCATTGGAGGGCAGCGTGGAGGGTAAAAATCGTAGAGGGAGACCAAGAGATGAATACACTAAGCAGATTCAGAAGGGTGTAGGTTGCAGTAGGTACTGGGAGATCAAGAAGCTTGCACAGGATAGAGTAGCATGCAGAGCTGCATCAAACCAGTCTCAGGACTGAAGACAACAACAACGACAATAAACTATTAAATTCTTTTTTTATTTCTTTGAGCCCTCTTTTCTTTTTCAAAGCATTTGTAACCTGATCGATCTCTGTCTTCGGTAGCATGACAATGGGACGAGTGCTGAAAAATAGCTGGACTACATCATATAAACCGATGAAATGCAATTAGCGTTGGCTGGCAGGCCCCAGCCGGGGAAGTTCGGCCGCCAAGTGCAAGTCTTATTTCAGTCGACGCCACATTGGGCGACTTCCGTGCCGGTGACGAGAAGGAAATGATGATAACACAACACCCAGTCCCCGAGAAAATCTCCAACCCGTCCAGGAATCGAACCCGGGCCCGCTTGCGTGGGAGGCGAGCACGTTACCACCCAGCTAAGCAGGCGGACGTAGAAACTGATGTCAAATACCCGACTAGCATGTCAGAACTAAAAGAATTAGTTTTACACACGTAGTTTCGTGGGCTTCATGGGAGTTATTTGTGAATAGTTCTGAAAGAGAGCTAAATGTTCGCGAGCTGTTATGCGACGATTTGCGAGGGTTGGAAATTATGGTAAGTTCCTATGGGACCAAACTGCTGAGATCATCGGTCCTTAGGCTTAGACACTACCCTGCGCGGCTGCGAGTGTTGTTTAGACTTTCTGCAAAGTGAGAAAATTGAAAACTCCGCAGGGAATATTTTCCTGCAACGAAACGTTCATCATGTTCTCTTGTTTACATTTCTGTTTCCCAACATATCTTGAAACATAGTAAATCTTCTTCTCCCCATGTCTTCCTCACGCTTCTTTCTCATCCCTCATTCACTGTATCCTCCTCCCCCTCCATCACTCTCTCCTCCTCCTCCTCCTCCTCCTCCTCCTCAGACTTGCCCAATCCTCCCCGTCCTTCCCCAGTTTCTATCTGGATCGGCGTACCATGACTGACACTGATAGGGTGACTAGATTTATGCAAGCGCAGGGAGAAACGTATAAGGCCACCTTTTTTCGTGCCGCTATTTTCATTGTGCATAAGCTTGTTTGCTGTACAGCGAATTGTGTGTGTGTGTGGGGGGGGGGGGGGGAGGTGCTAATCCCACTGACACCAAGATCTTTGCTAATTACTTTTCAGAACATTTGGGACGAGATTTTGTGTATCTTTGAAGAGATGTAAATGCTTTTCCTTGGCAATTCATCGCTCTAGGCTAGACTTCGCTTTAGCACCACAGTTTAGCTAACAAAGAAATATTGGTAGTATGGCAGAAAAAGTAAATATAGTTTTAATTCTGAAGAAAACCTGGATGGTCTTGCTTATCGAGTCGTTAGATAAGAATTTTAGCGTTGGGCTAACTTTTATAAATGATATACAGAATGGATTTTAGTACTGTTGACAGATTTTGTATAGACTGAAAATATTGCAACAAATTTATCTCCTTAAAGTCAAAAGCACCTGAACTGGGATATTCCATTATCCTATGTACATGATTCTTTTATGGTAAAACTGTTGAAGTTACTTCAGTAATTGCCAAGAACGTAGCTTTTTACACGTACCCCACAGAGGATGAAAGAACAATACGAAGTTTTTCTGAAAGGTTCATTTTCTAATCCACAGTTATTGTGTACATTGTCTACTTTGATTCCAGTATGCCCAAATATCAATCTGTATCGAGCTATCTGTTATTTCTATCTGCCACTATTGTGAGCATCCTGTTACCAATTGTGGCTGGCAGTTACAGCGAAATCGGTAGTTTAGGAAGGCCACTTATCTGCATGATTCAGCACTTTGATCACTGACAGTTTCCTTGCAAACAAGATCTCTTCACGACTGCATTTGTTGAAAACAAGGTTACTTACGAATGTGTTTCATTTCGATAGCTGTGATAGCGCCTGAAGGTAGCGATAAAAGGTTTAGAAATCGAGTGCAAATAAACACCGAACACAGCTGAGGTAGAAAATTAGTATGAAAATTTATAGTTGAAATCCTCACCGTGCAGAGTCGTGGAAGCAGTAAGTAATAAATTTCTCTGCCTATTTAAGCGCATTAAAATACATTTATTTAAGCTGAGGGTCAACTGCCAACTAATCGTTGATTCTTCTATGTACGCTGTTGTGCAGCAACGACAGATTTAATTAAATGCTCACGGCTGTGCTAATAATCCACCAGAGCTGTTTTTTTAATTCCTTTGTATATTTTTTACCACTCTGGTTTCGAGCCATGGCTCATACTCAAAATGTACCTAGATGCAATAGAGCTATTATCAGGATTTATACGGCTTTTCAAAGTCTTCGCATCAAATGTCTAGGGTGATAGACGACGTCACGGGGAACAACTTCAGTTACTGGCAAAATATTAGCTGAAGCTTCCCGGAGACGCTAGGCATCCTTCTCTACTGCTTATGTCCCTGTGAGGTGCAGGGGATAGGGTCTCTGCAGCATATGCATGCAAATTGCTACCTCGAATTCACTCATCTCCGCCGCATCGAAGAAGGTAGGCCCACCAAAATTAAAATTCCTGATTTCTTTGTAAAATTTCTGTCTTCCCTTAGAGACACTAATTCTTAATGTTTTCTTGCTGAAAAGAAGTACAGTATATAAATCACTACGATGGGTGGTATGAAACACACGTAGCTAGTCGATCATGATAGTTCGGTAAAATCTCATTATCCGAGAGCCAGTTAATAAAGAACGCCTCGTGTCAGCGATAAGCTTCAGCGAGTCCTTTTTCAGTTATAATTTACTTATGTTTTGTCATATTATGCACGACTGTTAATAGTTTCTATTTGTGTGTCTGAGATATGGTTATATCTTTGACGAAAGTCGATTTGTATCGTTTATATTAATCGATGTTACATTGCATGCAAAAATATGACGAAATGTAAGTTGACCATAAGTGGAAAACAATGTTTAATATCTTTCAACGTAAGTAAAAGTTACATACAGCTACATATTACCGATAACAGCTTGACTGTATCCAGTTACCGCTTGAGAAACCGCTCGAAATTGGTAACGGTAAACAAAATATATAAAAAACAGATCTGTTGGATTATTGTTACAACAGCATTCTTCCCATATAATCACTTGTCCTGTAAAGATACTGCTGTATTTCTGTAGTCTCCTTGCGCCGCAGCCTTCCTATGGACGACAGCACTGTCCATCTCTCACCAAAACTCAGTCGGCAAGGAAGGAAATGAACATAAGAGTAGCGCGACTTACATGTCGAAGTTTTCGAAGAAGCGGACGGACAGGAGCACGTTGTTCAGGAGAAAGGCTTCAAAGTCTTCGCGCAGTGTCTTCCTGAGGTGCGCGAAGGCGTGCTGCTCGGGGTCTGGAGCGGGCGGCAGCTGGTCCGGCTGCAGCCTGGTCGGCGAAGGCCCCGGCCGGGAATGGGCGACCAGCGCCGACATCGGGGCGGCGGTCTTGCCCCCTCGCTTCTTCTTCACGGTCTTGGCCGGCTTGGCTGGCATCTTGGCGGCGGCCGGGGCCGAACTGGACACGTCCCTCTTCCGCACTGTGTTGCCCATGTCTGCAGGTGTCTCACGTCACCGCGGCATCTCTGACTGGCAGCTGTCACTCGCATGTCCCGACCTTATCGTGTGCCACGCCTTATCTCACGGCGAATATCGCTGGGTGGGGTCGAAAATCCGATAACGTCCGCTGCACTTGTGTTGCGCTCCCACTTGTGCGCCACTGATACCTACCATAGACTGCGAACTTCGCTAAACGGTGACAAACGCCATCTGTATGCAGTACCAGAATCATCTCCCCCTCCCCTCCCTGGCCATTAAAACTGCTACACCACGAAGACGACGTGCTACAGACGCGAAATTTAACCGACAGGAAGAAGATGCTGTCATGTGCAAACGATTAGCTTTTCACAGCATTCACACAAGGTTGGCGCTTGTGGCGACACCTACAACGTGCTGACATGACGAAAATTTCCAACCCACTTCTCATAAACAGCAGTTGACCGGCGTTGCCTGGTGAAACGTTCTTGTGTTGCCTCGTGTAAGAAGAAATGCGTACCATCACGTTTCCAATTTTGATAGGGGTCGGATTGTAGCTTATCGGGATTGCGGTTAATCGTATCACGACATTGCTGCTCGCGTTGGTAGAGATCCAATGACTGTTAACAGAATATGGAATCTGTGGGTTTAGGAGGGTAATACGGAACGCCGTGCTGGATCCCAACGGCCTCGTATCACTTGCAATCGAGATCACAGGCATCTTATCCGCATGGCTGTAACGGATCGTGCAGCGACGTCTCGATCCCTGAGTCAACAGATGGGTACGTTTGCAAGACAACAACCACCTGCACGAACAGTTCGACGACGTTTCCAGAAGCGTGGACTATCAGCTCTGAGACCATGGCTGCGGTTACCCTTGACTCTGCATCAGACAGGAGCGCCTGCGATGGTGTACTCGACGACACGAATGGCAAAACGTCATTTTTTCGGATGAATCCAGGTTCTGTTTACAGCATCCTGATGGTCGCATCCGTGTTTGGCGACCTCGCTGTGAACGCACATTGGAAGCGTGTATTCCTCATCGCCATACTGGCGTTTCACCTGGCGTGATGGTATGGGGTGCCATCGGTTACACGTTTCAGTCACCTCTTGTTCGCATTGATGGCACTTTGAACAGTGGACGTTACATTTCAGATGTATTACGACCCGTGGCTGTACCCTTCATTCGATCCCTGCGAAACCCTACATTTCAATAGGATAATGCACGACCGCATGTTGCAGGTCGTGTACAGGCCTTTCTGGATACAGTAAATGTTCGACTGCTGCCGTCGCCAGTACATTCTCGAGATCTCTCACCAATTAAAAACGTCTGGTCAACGGTGGCCGAGCAACTGGCTCGTCACAATATGCCACTCACTACTCTTGATGAACTGTGGTATCGTGTTGAATCTGCATGGGCAGCTGTACCTGTACACACCGTCCAAGCTCTGTTTGACTCAATGCCCAGGCGTATCAAGGCCGTTATTGCTGTCAGAGGTGGTTGTCCTGGGTACTGATTTCTCAGGGTCTATGCACCCAAATTGCGTGAAAATGCAATGACATGTCAGTTCTAGTATAATATATTTGTCCAATGAATACCCGTTTATCATCTGCATTTCTTCGTAGTGTAGCAATTTTAAATTGCTGTATAGAGTCAAAAATACATACAGCTTCCCAGAATGAGACCGCGTATCAGCATGACGTTGCAGCCATTCTGGACTGGATGCATCCCCTGATTCGGAGTTAATCAACATCATGCAGACAGTTCATAAACACGGTCCACTTGTGAACGAACATAGGGCTGTTGAAAATTGAAACCTCGGTTATGTTGCAAGAGGAAACAGATTAAAACACAGAATGTATGCGACGTACCATTGTGCTGCCAGTTTCATTACTCATTACCACCCGTGAGCTGAAATCCTACCGGATAGCTCCGTACACCACGTCGCCAGGACTAACGCTGTCGTCTTTCTCCAAAACATTACAATAACGGGACCTCTGTCTGGGTTGCCATCAAAACTACGCGACGATGTTCATCGGGGTTAGTGCAGAACCGCGATTCATCACTGAACACGGTGCGACTCCATCATCAGTCCATGCTTCCCCATCGAACACAACTGCGAACGTAGCCGTTTGTGTTAACGGCGGCCTACGTATGGAACGGTAATTCCCTAGTCCGGCTGCTGCCAATTTATAATGAATAGCGAAGGGTGACACAGACTGTTACAGAGTGTCCGTTACTTGTTCTTGGATGACAGGCGCAGACGTGTAGGGATTAGGATGTATTTAGCAGACAATACGGCGAACCTGCGTTGTGGTGGTCAGGCGTGGTCGACTGGGACCTTGACGATGACTCTTCCTGCCGCAGCATCGGGCGTCTCTCACATACGAATGGTCTGCATATTGCTGATTCGACCAGCTAGCTTAATGAAGACTCACAGTGACGCGTTTCTCTCTCTCTCTCTCTCTCTCTCTCTCTCTCTCTCTCTCTCTCTCTCTCTCTCTGAGTGCGCAGAATATCCATTTCCTTCAACGTTCACTCAACATGCGACTGTCCATGTCCGTTACGTACACCACCAGGCCTGGTAACACTACTCATGAACACCACTAATGCACTCTGCGGTGGTCGTCCCACCTGTCACAGAGAATTGCACCTGTCACAGAGAATTGCCACCGTAATAATTTGCATACCCGTCAATGATAAGTGGGTGTACAAAGTTGCGTAGACATTGTACCACGTCTTATGTGTGCTTCGCATTTTTTGTCATAGTAATTACGGTGACTGTAGCGTAACTGCAAAATACACGATGTGATCAAAAGTATCCGGACGCCCCCAAAAACCATAAGTTTTTCGTATTAGCTGCATTGTGCTGACAACTTCTCCACATGAGTGACCTCAGTAGTCATGAGACATCGTGAGAACAGAATGCGGCGCTCTGCGGAACTCGCGGACTTCGAACGTAGTCAGGTGACTGGTTGTCACTTGTCATACGTCTGTACGCGAGATTTCCACACTCCCAAACATCCTTAGGTCTACTGTTTCCGATGTGATAGTGAAGAGGAAACGTAAAATGACACGTACAGCACGAGAGCGTACAGGCCGACCTCGTCTGTTGAGTGACACAGACTGCCGACAATTGAAGAGGGTCGTAACGTGTAATAGGCACACATCTACCCAGACCGTCACACAGGAATTCCAAACTGCGTCAGGATCCACTGTAAGTACTATCACGGTTAGCCAGGAGGTGAGAAAACTTGGATTTCATGGTCGAACGGCTGCCCATAAGCCACAACTCACGCCGGTAAATGCCAAACGATGCCTCGCTTGATGCAAGGAGTGTAGACATTGGACGATTGAACAGTGGAAAAAACGTTGTGTGGAGTGACGAATCACGGTACACAATGTTGCCATTCGATGGCAGGGTGTGTGTATGGCGAATGCCCGGTGAACGTCATCTGCCAGCGTGTGTAGTGCCAACTGTAAAATTAGGAGGCGGTGGTGTTATGGTGTGGTCGTGTTTTCCATAGAGGGGGCTTGCACCCCTTGTTGTTTTGCGTGACAATATCACAGCACAGGCCTACATTGATGATTTAAGCAGCTTCTTCCTTTCCACTGTTGAAGAGCAATTCGGGGATGGTGATTGCATCTTTCAACACGATCGAGCACCTGTTCATAATGCACGGCCTGTGGCAGAGTGGTTACATGACAACAACATCCCCGTAATGGACTGGCCTGCACAGAGTCCTGACCTGAATCCTGTAGAACACCTTTGGGATGTTTTACAACGCCAACTACGTGCCAGGCCTCAACGATAGACGCCGATACCTCTCCTGAGTGCAGCACTCCGTGAAAAATAGGCTGCCATTTTCCAAGAACCCTTCTATCACCTGATTGAATGTATGCCTGCGAGAGTGTAAGCTGTCATGAAGGTTAAGGGTGGGCTAACAACATATTGAGTTCCAGCATTATTGATGGAGGATGCCGTGAACTTGTTAGTCATTTTGAGCCAGGTGTCCAGATACATTTGATTACATTGTGTACCTAGGGCATAACTTCCTCTACTAATAAGAGTTGTTATCAAGTGACGAGGTGCACACAGTCTAGGCTCAAAATAACCTTGAAGGAAATGCTGACGGACTGATACCCTCCGGGATAGCTAAGTGCGTTAACGCGTCGTTTCTGGGATTCAGGGCGACAACTCTGTCCCGGATGAAACAACAAGGGATGGTGACCGACTAGCCTGGATTTGGTGTTCAGGCGGCTCCCCACATCCAACTGGATAAATACGAGGTTGCTGCCCACACCCTGCCTGTGATATGTGCCGTTTCTTGTGATATGTGCTATTTAGAAAACGTTCTCGCAGTTGAATATAATTCACTCTAGACATAGAGGGAGTACACAGATTCTATCCCAGGGGGAATGGTGGCGTCAAAAAAAGAATTCGGTCACCCACTGTCACTAACATGGTCACAACTCGTATAACAACCCCGACCCCACGAATAAATTGGAAAAGAAGAAAAAGGTGGTGGTGGTGACAGAAAGATCACTGTCCCGTTCGTTCCCATTTGGGGACAGTGCGCTCTACTGAACTTCACTAAGAAGGTTTATTTTTACCCCCGTTACAAAGCTGACTACATATAGCGATTTCCTGTCGTCAAAAGAGCTCACAGAGGGAGGTTACCGATAAAAAATAAACTGTGCGAGTCATAAGGCTAGTGCAAAAGTATTTTTTGACCAGTTTAGTTGTAGGTGATACGAGATGTCAGACTATAGAAAAGTGATTTATCCTCGCTAGAAATGGCTCACAATATCCGCTATCCAACGGTTCTTGTATATTACTCGCCAGTCTGGGACCATTACCAGGTAGAATAAACAATGGAGATTTTATCGCCTCTTCCTTATATCGCGTGACTGAGTCTAATTGAAAGAATTTCAGCCATCAGTTCCCGAATTAATCATAAAAAATGAAGTTTGGGTGAACCATCACTATTAAAGGGCCTAGCATAAAAATCAGTTGATGTTACGAGAGGCTTTCCATATTTATTGACACATCTTCCCCCCATGATTCGTGGTGCGTTATTTGACTAATCTTTACAGATGCAAGTTCAGAAATGCTTCAAATGGGACTCAATATCTGAGGTCATCAGTCCCCCAGAACTTAGAACTACTTAAACGTAACTAACCTAAGGATCTCACACACATCAATGCTCGAGATTCGAACATGCGACCTTAGCGATCTCGCGGTTCCAGACTGAAGCGCCTAGAACCGCTCGGCCACACCGGCCAGCAGCTCAAAGTACATAGTACTTTTTTGTAACTGTAGATAGCAGGAAAATGAAACCCTGCAGAGAACAGTCCATTTTTGCAACTGCTGTCATGAAGCTGGCGGACTACATGGTATGTGATAATTAAGGGCAGCGCTGGAAGACGTTTCTGTGAACGGAAGGTGTAAGTGCAACTGATATTCACAGGCGATTGGTGGTAGTTTTTGGAGTGAAATGTGCGCACCGTCACGAGAAAGTGCTCTTGGAAAGCGACAGTGCCTTTGAAATCGGGTTCAAAGTACTGACACACCGACCATATTCTTCTGACTTGCCTCCCTTATGTTTACTACCTACTCTGGGCTATGAAGAAACCTCTACTCGGACATGATTTCAGACTTCCAGGGACTGCGAGCATCTACCCTACGATGTATGCTAAAGACTCAAAAACAAAAGAGTGATCAGAAGTGGTCCTAGAGAAGATGGAAGGGTTAAGGCAGGAGATACAGTGGGTGCGGTAGTAACTGAAACCCCATTAGTGATGTTAGCCGTGGTTTTCCGACGGGCACAGCCGCGTTACAAGAGCACTTTTTCGTGACTGTGCACACGCCACCAATCGGCCATGAATATCCGCAGCGTTTACACCTCATTCCATAGAAACCACGTCTTCCAGCGCTGCTTTTGATGATCACACTCCATGATGTCCGCTCACTCAATGGCAATTGTTGAGAAAATGTGCAGGTATTCAACTTTTCTGTTTATCCTACCTACGGTTAGACCGAAGTACTACTCACTTGCAACTGTAATGATGAGCCAGATGTCGTACCATAAATGATGGGAAAAATAAAGTCTAAATCATTATGGAAAGCCCCTCGTTTAAATTTTCCAACGTAGTATACGTCACTGTGGACGTGAATTTAGTATCCGACTGTGTGTGAAAAGATTCAGCTTGCTGCGAAAATGAAGTTTCGTCTGGGCTTAAGTATAAAGATGAAAGAAAAAAAGAAAGCATACTGAACACGGGCCCTAGCTTCACACAGTAATTAACAATAAAAAGGAACTTCACACTTTTCTCTAAGTAAATTAAAAAATCGAATTTTGGACTAAAATCCTCGTATATTCTGCAGTAACAATAGAATCACTGCGTTTCATCGTAATAGCTTGCTAACGTTCTTTAAATGCAGATCAATCAATAGTTTTCGTTCATCATAGGTACTCTGAGCCTCGCCTGCTGGGCTCTCTCTTTTCATAATATTACTTTTCATACGTCTTTATATTATGCACGTTCGCCAGTTTTTTTTATATTCCCATTCACGAAGGCTATCCACAAAGTACATTACGTTTTGGAATTAAAAATAAAGTATTTGAAATTTTTTATTATATACAGATGAAAGCCACACTTAAATACTACTTTTCTACATAGTTGCCATTTAAATTAAGTCACTTATCGTAGCGATGGACGAGCTTGGAAATTCCTTCGTCGTAAAATTCGGCCGCCTTCGCCTTCAACCATGTGGTTACCTGCTCTTGAAGCTCTGCGTCGTCATCAAAACGCTGCATAGCCAACAACTTCTTCATTGCTGGGAATAAGTGGAAGTCGCTCGCTGCCAAGTCGGGACTGTACGGCGGATGAGGAAACAACTCCCACTTAAGAGATTCGAGAATTTCACGAGTGGCATTTGCCGTGTGGGCCCGGGCGTTGCCGTGAATCAGCAAGATCTTTGAGCCCAACTTTCCTCTACGTTTGTTTTGTATTGCTCTTCAGAGGTTGTGAAGAGTTTGGCAATACCTTTGAGAGTTTATTGTATTAGTGCCTCTTTCCAGGAAATCCACAAAAATCACACCTTTTTTGTCGCAAAAGACAGTCATTACATGGTTGTAGGCGCAGGCGGCTGAATTTTACGACGAAGGAATTTCCAAGCTCGTCAATCGCTACGATAAGTGCCTCAATTTAAATGGCAACTATGTAGAAAAGTAGTATTTAAGTGTGGCTTTCATCTGTATATAATTAAAAAAATTTCCAATACTTTATTTATTTTTAACTCCATAACGTAATGTACTTTGTGGATAGCCCTCGTATTTCGTGTTTTATTTAACTTTGAAAGCATTTTATGAGCTTTCATCTCTTATTTCCTTCTGTCTGCTTACCTACCTGCTCCCTAAAGGCCCTACTTGTAACTTGCATCTCCTCTATTTAAGTTCCACTCCTGGCACGCCTCAGACGTCTTCTTCAGTCCAATTTTGCGGGTTGCATACTTAATAAAGCAAGGCGCCGCTGTTACATCAATGCTAACGCGAGTGTGACGGTTCGAGAACTGTGGCGCTGCGGGTGCTTCACACGCGTTGACTCATTCTGACACACACACACACACACACACACACACACACACACACACCTCAGAACAATATCACTTCTAATCAATTAGTCATCATATTTGTCTATAATAATCAGTCGTCATGCCGAATGGTTGCTTATATGATTTTGGCAGGTCCGGTATTTTGTGACATTACAAATTGCACTTCAGAATGGATGTAAAGCCGAAATCGTTATTCTGTAAAATCAGTGATTAGCAGAGTAATTTTCAGTGTAATGGCAGAAACTTCTTTCTAAAAAACTTGCTTACGTAGCGGGAATGCCGCAACTTTGCAGTTGTACCAACGAACTTCATGTACTCGCCCTCTTTTCTGAGCCAGTAGAGTCCACTCGCACCCGACAACAGACGCAAGTGACAAGTGGGCAGCGGCAGGCTATCAAGATTAGAGTCTGCGAGCACACGGAGACGGCGAGTTTACAGCGAGTATACGGAGCTCATTTCTGATCTTGAGTTCATACTACATTATTTTTAATTTGTTGGTTTTATGAAGCGTATGTACAAGTTGTTTCGACCATTTATAAGTTCAATTTCATTCTGTTGATGGATATTGCTCCGTTCTTCACCATTAGACTAATTTCGTTATACTTTGTTGTTTCATAGTATGTACATTCCACTAGATAATGGTTGGGGGCCAAAACCTGTCGTGTTTTAAAATAAAAAGTGCAGCACCTGGTACTGATATTTTCTTCAAAAGCCTTAAGTAGTACAGGTGCGGAATCCTCACAAAGTCGTTGCATATGCTGGACAAGAAATTTCACAAATCAAAGACGGGCGTGTACAATAGTCGCATTCTTCATTATTTTTTTCTCCGACACTAGGGAGTTCGTTGCCTTGCTGTTGTCCTTCGTTTCACGCCTCCGCCGCTCCGTCATCCGTCATCCAGGCACTTCTTTCGTTGTAGCTCGAACCTGGATGGCGCCTCGGTAGCTCTTGTAAGTCGACGCAAATATATAACAGATTTGCACACAATGATTAATTTTCTTCCCACACGCCGCCATTCTCCCATCGGTCAGCTCACGTCAGTAATACATTGCCCTAGTTTTGCGATCTGAATTAATACTCATGGGTGAATAGAAAACAAGACGAACAGAACATCTACAAAATACAGAAGATCCAATGAATAATGGCGCATTTCTTCGCGGATTCGTTTAGTACTAACGATAGCGTTACGGAAACGCTTATCAAACTGCAGTGATGTGGCGCTAGAGAGGGTTTCTGCATGGTGGAGAGCATTATAAGCCTTCTATAAAATTCTGAGGACGGACATTCTTAGGCTGGCAATGTATTAATTCCATATACATTTCGCGAAAAGATCGCTAAGAGAAATTAGAGGGCAGCAAGCAGGGAAAGAAATTATAGTGCTACCAGAAGTATTCATGGACATGTAGCAGAGGGTGGCTTGAGGGGATCTTAGTCATGCCATTCGACGCTGCACGTTCGTTTACGACTAGCACAAAATATACTTTCTTCGAAGATTTACTTTCCACCAAATTTGTCACTAGTTTTGTAGACAACCTGTTTCCAGAGATAAGGAAGTCTTGGAATACTGTTAACAACGCTAGTTCTGTTCGTAGTTTGAAAGAGGCTGTGTGTTTCCCGATAAATCTCCGTAACAGTCCTGAAGCAAAGCCCACAAAGTCCTTTCTTAACCTTGGAAATCAAGTCGAAGTCACAAGTTCTGAATTCTGCAGGTTTGTACGGCACTTCTCAGCCCTATCGATTAAACCAAACAGCCATCGCTTGCGCTGAATACGTCCGAATGTTGTTTAGCAGATTGATGGTTGGTTTCTGCCGAAAATGTCGCTGCCTCTTTCTTAAAGCTGGTCGCAGTTTGTGTTCCAAGCAGATTGACAGGATGCGTTCCGAGAACGGTTACGATTTGGTTGTATCTCATCCAGAGTAATGGTGTGCCATAGCAAAGCCTCACCTATGCGTTCACAACTTTCCAAGTAAGGACGAGTACAGCATTGTGCCATAGCCATTCCCTGCGAGAAGCATGAAGGGAAGACTGCCATGAGGTCGTGGTCTTTTTCATGGTTCATGGTCTATTCAAAGAAACCAGGGCACACCAGTCCGCATTCCAAGTCTCCCACAATTGTCGGCGCAGAGTCAACAAAGATCTAGTTCCAAAGTCAACATCCTGACAGCCAACGTGGCCAACTAATCAACATGTTCACTCCCTGGGATACCAATGGGACCAGGGGTCCATATAAAGAAACCTAACCATCCAGGTGCTGGAGGTCATACAGGAGATCCTGGATAGTCACAAGAAAAGGGTGTTCAGGGTAGCACCTGTCAACAGCCTGAAGACTACTCAAGGACTACTCCCATCAAGAATGAGTCACCATTTCAAGAACGAAAGTGGGCCAGAGCTCGAGCTATAGCCATCATTTCTGCACTCAATACACCGCACTTGTTTGGTTGGGAGTGTAGTTCATTGTATGTTGCAAGTGTGTAGGCAAAACCAGAGTGTCCATCAACTGTAGAACCTTCAGTGTATTCCACGTCCGAAATGTGTCAAAGATGTCCACGAACGGGCAATGAAAACCCGTAGGGGCTACCGAGTCTCTCAGTCCAAAGGAGAGGTCGAGTCAGATCCGGGGATGGAGTACACACTGTGGAGATGCGCGCCGTTTCTCCCGGACAAAAGGTGACAGTAGGGAAAGATGGAGTTCACAGGAGGAACTCTGATCGTGACTCCACACCTTGGCCCCTGTTGTGGGAGGTAGATTTCCCTGCCAGGAAAACGAACATGGTTGCTCGGATGCTCAGCGGGACTGCAAATTGGTATTGCATGCTAGAGCAGCGGCAGCTGACACCTGATCTATAGGGGAGGGATGGAAACCTCTCGAAGTAGGCTGGCCACGGGGCTACTTTGAAAGGCACATGTCGCAAGTCAGACCCCATAGTGGTGTAATTTGACCAGCATCTATACTGCCGAAGGTGTTGCCGAGCCATATGTGAGACTCCCATAATCAAGACATGACAGAATCAGAGCTTTGTAGAGGCGAAAAGTGTACAGCTATCTGCACCCCTGTTGCTGTTACTCAGACAGCGGAGAAAATTAAGGTCTGACCAGCACATTTGTTAAAGCTGGTGAATATGCGGTACCAATCTCAGCCAGTCATTGTAGACCAATCCCATGAAACTATGACTCCACCAAATTAAGCATTTGGTTTTCGAGCTAGCGTTTTGGTTGGGGATGGACAGTGCGACGGCAACAGAAGTGTATGGCACATGTTTTGGCGGCGGAAAACCGGAAGCTAGGGGTGACAGCACAGGATTGCACAGTTCGTATGGCTCCTGGCAGTCTGCGTTCAGCAAAAACCACAGTTGAGAAGAAATAGTAGACGCAAAAGCCATCAGCATACAGGAAGAGTGACAGAGTAGATCCCACAGCTGCAGCTAGACCTTTGATACCCACTCTGTTTTCTTGTACATGGGGAGTACTGTGGGAAGCACCAACTTTAACTCAGATGCCCCAATTTGAACCCAAAAAGTATGGATAAAAATCAGAAGTTGGGCCCCCAGAGAGTAGTGAGCATTTGGTGATGCCATGTGTTATCATACGCCCTATGCAAGTCAAAGAGGACAGCTGTAAGATGTTGACACTGACCAAAAGCTGACTACATAGCAGACGCCAGGCAAACCCAACTGCCAGCAGCAGAAAGGCCTTGACGAAACCGCCCTTGGAAGGAGCCAAAACACCTCGAGGCTCAAGGTACCAACATAGTTGTCAGACCACAATATGTTTGAGCAACTTGCAGAGACGACGAGTGAGGCTAATTGGACAATAGCTATCCATTTCAAGGAAGTGTTCACCTCGTTTCAGTACTATGACGATTACACTTCTTTGCCACCGAGATGGGAACTCACCCTCGCTCCAGATACGATTGAAAATGGCAAGGATGTGACGTTGGCAATTCACTGATAAGTGTTCGAGCATTTGGCTGTGGATGCAGTCGGGCCCTGGAGCAGTGTCAGGGCAAAGGAGTAGGACAGTAACTCACTCCTACTCACTGAAAGGAGCATTGTGAGGTTCCAGGTGATGTGTAGTAAATAGTAAAGGAAACACTTATCCACTGTTTGAGGGCACAAAATGCAAGCAACAGCATCTCGATCAGTGTAGACATCACTATTCACAAAGATACCAGGTACACCCACAAGGTACTTGTGTCCATAGTGGCATCAAATCTTCACTCAAACCTGTGTAGGATGGGTACATGGTCCAGTGGTAGCAAGGAACCACTCTAGCATTCTAGTTTCTGTCGTTTTATGAGATTACAAACCCAGGCATAGAGCCATTTAAAGGCAATGAGGTGCTTCATCGATGGATATTGCTTACGGTATTGGAGAGCATGCCTATTACGTCTAATGGCAATGGAGATTCAGGAGTCACCTTCAGAGGCAAAGATAAAGACTCCAGTATTCACTATGGTCTCTTTTGGTTCCCACTGGAGACGAAAGACAAAATGCACACTTCACTGCTCCAAATTAACACACAACTCGTTATCAGCCTGTAAAAGGAGATCGCAGTAGGAGCCATTTTTAAAATTGCTGCCATTCTCCAAACTTGTCCATGAGGTGTTCAACAAAGGACAGATGCTTTACAGTCAAAAAGGAATTCTCGTCTATGCTAGGACAAACAAAGTACTGGTGGGAGTAATCAAAAGAGACTACTGGGGCTATGCGACCACCAGTTTAATTTGCTTCATGTGTGAATCTTCCACCACGCTAACACCCACTCCAAACTAGGGGTTCTCCCCATAGGCGCCTCCCAGCCACAGCAATGTTTACCTGGCCAGTAAACTGTTGCCCGGAGTCCTCGAGCCCCAGTCATGGCTGGCACATATTCCTTGGCTTGCATGGGGCGTCTGAAGGTCGAGCACTAACAGGACGATTCTAGTATGGTCAGGGGGCTACCACTGTGCAGGTACATGACGACCCCTACTAAGCTCCCCCCCCCCTCCCCCCCTTTCCTTCCGTAACAGAATGGTTACTATGATGCTGAGTTTTGGGCACAGTACCTTTGCAAGAAAGAAGGGTGCAAATAGAGAAAGGCATAAAGATGGAATATACGCCATGCTGGGCGACCTTCTTTCCATGATCCGCCCTTCTCTAAAAGTACCAAGTCAAACCCACCAAGGATACCATTTAATTAATAATTAAATAATGTAGAAGGCCAGAAGGTAAGGAAACGCGTGTCAACAACGCAAACCAGATACAAGCATACTCAATACCAAGAAGACAATCCAGTGCAAAGGTAGTGAACAAGAAAGATTAGCAGGATGTTATATTTTGCACACAAAACGGGGAACAGCGCTACGAGGGCTGAAGCACTGTGGTGGCTGGGCACGTACTCTCAAAAGAGGTGAGTTCCATATGGAATTCTACTGTTGGCTTCACACTGCCCATACGTGACTGACCCACGACAACATCCTCTGATATCAGGATCCACTCCATTGTTGCTGTGGTGTCCATCTCACGGTGGTCCGTATCCTAATTGACTACTCTAATTTTCTTACCTTACAGGGAAGACTAAAACTTGCTGACACTGCCTCTAGTTCTAGAAGATGACGCCAGAGTGGCTGAATTAGTTTTACATTTTATATATGAAAGGGCCTTTTACTCCCTTCTGTGAAGTAGTTTACTCCCTTCTGTGAAGTAGGGCGAATTAGCCTCGTTGGACGATTGAAAGATTGGGGGAGTGCCCCATCGCCACTTTCGACCCAAGGGACCCTTACTCTGCGGTCTGTCCTGGCTCCTGCCTTCCCCTTTTTTATTTTCTTGTTATTTCATATCTATCGTTGTTCGACAAACTCTCGTGATTGGTCTCCTGAGATTTTATCTTGTCTTTGTAGCTAGTTTTCTTGTGGTGATGGAGGGTGTGGAAGCACTGGTCAGATGCAGAAGGTGTTTCCAGCTTTGTGGACCAGGCAACTCTCCCACCTATACCCTTTTACCCTTTTCTGACTCTGCTTGATTTTCTCTCTCGGCTTTCTTGATTCTCGGATACAATCGATTCCATCGGGATTTGTCTGTTGTGTACTTCCTTTCTGAGAGCTACTCTGTTTGCCACACAAAGGGTTAAGGAACCGTTTACCTCATAGTGTATTCCCGTTAACTCTATCCATCCACGTGGAACTAATCGTGATGCAATTGTTCTCATGTGTAGTCTTTCCTTCAAAGTGTGATGTACGGTCATAGGTACTAATCCTGTCTCTTGGACCAACTCGCCAGTCGTTTGGCGTCGATCGCTGTCTAGTAGTGCGTCAAGAAAACACTTAAGACACAGGGACGACCCGTCTACAAATGTCTGCCTTATTATAACGTCCCTCGTTGAAAGCTTTTACCAAACTAGCCATTGCTCATACAGTCTCCTCAGCCTTGTGAAGACGATGACACCACGGTACTGTACCTCCTCTAGCATATTCTGTTATTGTACAGATGCACTCTCGTTTCACACACAACTTCTCACCAGCGCATGAGATCACCCGTCGTAAGAGCTCTGTTCTTCTCGCCACTGCGCGTTCGCATGGTGTTGGAAGGGAGACTCCATTTGCACCGGAATAAGGTAGGTGTATGTACGAGGGTATTCCCAAAAGTAAGGTCTCCTATTTTTTATGAGTACATAGACCTGTTTATTTCTACAATGGTTTACATCAGTTTACAGCTTAAACATTTAGCTACTTTTGACATTATCACCATTTCTGTCGGTGCATTTTTGTGGACGTTGTGACAGTTTTTGGATGCCCATGTCATACCAGCTAGCTGCCATGCTGTTCAAGAAGTTATGAACCTCTTCTTTCACCTCGTCGTCGAGACCACAATTAACGCTGACAGGTATTGTGAGACTCTGAAAAAAAACTCAAGCAGGCAATTTAGAACCGGAGAAGAGGAACGCTGAGCAAGGGCGTACACATTCTCCATGACAACGCTCGCCCACACATCGCTCGGTAAACCGTTGCTCTCCTGCAACAGTTCCAGTGGAATCACCCACTCTATAGTCCTGACTTAGTGGCCAGTGAATATCACCTGTTCCCTGGGTTTAAAGAACATTTGGCCGGAAAGCGATTCAGCTCAGACGACGAGGCGAAAGGAAGGTTCATAACTTTCTGAACAGCATGGCAGCTAGCTGGTATGACACGGGCATACAAAAACTGCCACAGCGTCTACAAAAATGCATCGACAGAAATGGTGATTGTCAAAAAATAGCTAATTGTTCAAGCTGTAAATTGATGTAAAACATTGTAGAAATAAACAGGTCTATGTACTTATAAAAAGAAATAGGAGACCTTACTTTTGGGATTACCCTCGTAACTGACGTCTGGTATAAGCTACATTATTGTATTCCGTTGTATTGCTTCTCTATAGGAATATTACCACTATTAAAGTTCCAACCCGCGAAATACGACTAAAGGCACTTGCTCACCTCATCTCCTCCTCCTCCACCCCCCCCCCCCCCTCAAAAAAGAAAAAAAGTCATGCATATTTCTTGCCCTTCACTGTTGTGTATCAGCAATGTTCCTGACTGTTAAATACAGCTCCCCATCACACAATGACCTAGCTGGCGGTGTAGATATTAGATGCCATTATGGCATATTCATAGATATAAATCAGATTACACCGTGTGACAAACTTTATAGTCTTCAACGTCATCGTTATGAATGGAATTGGAGCGTTATGTGAAGGAGGGCATGATGTACAACTTTTAAAAATATTTCAACAATCACAGTTTGTCACAATAGTTGGGTGTCCCTTTTTTAAAAATACGACTTTGATCAAACAGACCATTCTCAGGTATAAAAAGTTACAGGACACGGCGACGATGATGACTGCAGTCGTGTCCTGTAATAATAACTGAGGACGGTCTGTTGTTCGACCAAGTGTGATATTTTTAATAAAATTATACACAGCTGTTGTGCCAAATTAAGATTTTCAAAAATAAGAACTTTTGCAAATATTTTGTGGGAAACAATGCAAAATAAGTTGAAATTGTTCATTGAAAGGTTAAAGCCGTTACTACTTCTATGTAGCACACCCACGCCACAGGGTAGAGAAAAAAGTACTACTGCCAACAACAGACAATCACAAAAATTGTTTTTTAGTTCTTAAGGAGATCACTTTGTCGCTATACATGACTACGAATTATGATGATTTAATTGCACCTGAGACAAAGTAGATGACATACAGAAGTCTTTTCATAGCCTGTAGAATCTCATACATATAAAACCAGCGGAACATGCTTTTGTCGTAGCACAAAACAGCGAATATGACCTCCCTGTTGTGGTTGTGGCACAGTTTCTCGCGCCGTACAGTTCTTTTCTTATGTTTTGTTTATTCTTCTTTTCAAGAATAATGCACAGTTCAATAACTTGCGAGCCATTAGCCACTGGGAGTATTTCTTCTGCCTCCACAATGTTTTCTGACGGTAAGAAGAGACATGAAAGGAGGATATAAGATAAACATCAACAAAAGCAAAACAAGGATAATGGAATGTAGTCGAATTAACTCGGGTGCTGCTGAGGGAATTAGATTAGGAAATGAGACACTTAAAGTAGTAAAGGAGTTTTGCTATTTGGGGAGCAAAGTAACTGATGATGGTCGAAGTAGAGAGGATATAAAATGTAGACTGGCAATGGCAAGGAAAGCGTTTATAAAGAAGAGAAAGTTGTTAACATCGAGTATAGATTTGAGTGTCAGGAAGTTGTTTCTGAAAGTATTTTTATGGAGTGTAGCCATGTATGCAAGTGAAACATGGACGATAAATAGTTTGGACAAGAAGAGAATAGAAGCTTTCGAAATGTGGTGCTACAGAAGAATGCTGAAGATTAGATGGATAGATCACATAACTAATGAGGAAGTATTGAATAGGATTGGGGAGGAGAGAAGTTTGTGGCACAACGTGACCAGAAGAAGGGATCGGTTGGTAGGACATGTTCTGAGCCATCAAGGGATCACCAATTTAATATTGGAGGGCAGTGTGGAGGGTAAAAATCGTAGAGGGAGACCAAGAGATGAATACAGTAAGCAGATTCAGAAGGATGTAGGTTGCAGTAGGTACTGGGAGATGAAGCAGCTTGTACAGGATGGAGTAGCATGGAGAGCTGCATCAAACCAGTCTCAGGACTGAAGACAACAACAACAACAACAACAACAACAACAACAAGGGACAGACATTCATCGTGAGGGTAGTGAATAAGCAACGAATATTGTAAGATCATATAATCTAGAAGCAAGGCAGGAAAGTAAAATTGTTACGCTGACGTATCTCTACGATCCGTTGCAAAAAGTCGAAAAGGCGTAATTTCCACAGATATGACCCCTTTGTGCTTCTGATAAAAAGCGTCTAAGATATAAAGTACGTAAGTTTCACTGTTGTTACTTGGATATGGATGCAATAAGACATTATACTGTGTATATGTGGACATCATACTTCCACTGCAAGCTAGAAACAGTCGAAAAGGCCTCACAAATAAAAATGTTTTAATTGGCTCGCCGTGACGAGAAAAAGCATTTAAGTGGTTGCATACACATTATCAGCATTAATAAACTAATTGTACAACAGGCTACACAAATGAATAAAATGGTCGGTATTATTACGGAAGTACGAGTATCCTGAACGAGTGTGGTGATCAGACATATTTAATTTGTTGAAATGTAGTGCCGACAAAAGCAGATCTACTTGCATGACAATGTTTTTCGAACGACGTTAACTCCGGCTCACAAGGCACTCCTGGCTAGCTTCCGCATTCCTGTCGCGCTCATTATTGCCAACTGCTGACAATACACTGACCATTGTATTGTGCGACAGATCAATTGTTTACTTTTCTCAATAACTATTTTATTCGCGATCACACATTGTCAGTTTGACAAGCCGTAGGTGAGTAACCAGCATCTGGCATGTGCCTATCATTCCGCCTGAAGTGAACGCTCGTCATTATTTTAATACTGCTCAGATCAAGAGAAGGAAAAAAATACTTTTTAAGTTTCCATTCCAGTCGCTCAGTGTTAAAAATATGAAGTGTTACGGGGGTTCAACCAATATTTCAACAGAAATGGCAATTTATTTTGTGTGAATTGTTAACCTTTTCTCATTCTAAGAAGCTTCACGGACACATTTCTCTTGTTGACAGGTTCAATTGTACTTCCTTTGCCAAAACACAATGTAATTTGCACAAATTCGTCTCGCAGGAACTATTGCGACAGAATTCTGAAACAGAATACCTCATTAAACAAATAATCGGCAATCTGAGATCTCAATAGCTGACGAAAAACCTCATACTGTAGGTTTGTAGTGACATAAGAGAAGAAATTTCATGTATATTTTCATACCAGGTAACTTGTTTCACTAACTGTCGACAACTCGTAGAAAATTAGTAACTGGGGTGAAAAAGATATAAAAGGAAGTATAACTACTGATATATCGCCATAGTAAGAAAGTCCTGTGTGTTTACGAGTTGGCAAAATACTCTCCTCCTTGTGTGCTATCGTATGTCAAAATCTCGTTTCTATGTCTCGAGCTGTTTAAGAGACATGAGGGCTCTTGTGAATATTTCATTCTCGCGAGCGCACTACACAGGATCCATTTTCTCGAGATCGGAGGCAGGTACAGACCTCCTCCCAAGTCCAAAGAAAAATTCAACATGTTAGCTAAATTTGATACTAAGCAACATATGTTATAATACGCACCAAACGCAAAATCATAGCAGCCCCTATTTTTCATTGCAAACTTTTAAGATTTTTGCGTAGCATCTTACTGAAATGTGTATCCCACAATAAGTAAGACCATCAGCGAGATGGGCACTTCGCCACGAAGCTGACACATAATGCTACAAGCAAGGTAAAAATGAAATATTTTTACTGAATAGTTTCTCTAAAATCGTTTTGGAAAGATTACAGTGTGCGCTCGCTTCGTTGCTGTCAGTTCATA